>NC_041395.2:35254596-36714596 GCF_900747795.2 Erpetoichthys calabaricus
CCACAAGGGCTTAGAAACTAAATAAGAATAATCTGTGTATTAAATAAAGTCTAGAACCAGAATTTGTAGAAAGTTTAAAAGTTTAAAATGATACAGCATAGCTCACAAATGACTAAATAAAATTAAGAGACCTCTTACCAAGTCTTTACTTCCAGTTACAAGCTCACTTCCACTTGGGCTGAATGATAGGCAGGTAACTCCTGCAGAATGTCCCTTTAGTACAGCAACTGGTTTTTTACCACTAGAATTACTTTTTAGATGTTCCACTGACCACAATGTCACAGAAAAGTCATCTACTCAAAAAAAAAATGATAATTAAAATTCCTGAATATGTTTAAACAAAAATCAGCCTATTTAATGCCATGATACCCATTGGTATTTTGAATAGAAATAGTTACAAACTATGAAGACTAAAAGATAATGACCTATTGCATTTGTGATTCTGAATAAATTACTCAAATATGTTTGTAAATTAAACAGAGAAAGAATAATCCCTGCGGTGGGTTGGCACCCTGCCCGGGATTGGTTCCTGCCTTGTGCCCTGTGTTGGCTGGGATTGGCTCCAGCAGACCCCCATGACCCTGTGTTCGGATTCAGCGGGTTGGATAATGGATGGATGGAAGAATAATCCTGAGAAAACACTTCTTTGTATATATCATAAATATTGTAAACTCAGGCTTGACTCCATTATTTGCTATTGGTCAGCAAAAAACAAAAGCATTCACTATTTGTTTAATATATTGCAATTAAATGTGAGTACTATAACTGAATATTCGGAAAAATTCCATCCATCCATCCATTTACCAACCCGCTGAATCCGAACACAGGGTCACGGGGGTCTGTTGGAGCCAATCCCAGCCAACACAGGGCACAAGGCAGGAAACAATCCCGGGCAGGGTGCCAACCCACCGCAGGACACACACAAACACACCCACACACCAAGCACACACTAGGGCCAATTTAGAATCACCAATCCACCTAACCTGCATGTCTTTGGACTGTGGGAGGAAACCGGAGCGCCCGGAGGAAACCCACGCAGACACGGGGAGAACATGCATCGGAAAAATTAGATGTCTAAAATAAGTATTGTATTAAATGAATCATAAAGGTAAACATCTCTCCCATGCCATCTGTGTAGATAACAGAAATCTGAAGAAAAAACAACCAAAGGAGCATTTGCAAAGGCAGCGCACACAAATGTGAAAACAAAAAATGTCACAGAATATATGTAGTTCAACAATAAGCTTGCAGGACATAGTTAGGATACATTAACTGTAGATATTAAAAGTAATGGTTACCTGAAGCAGCTGCCACAAGAGTGTCTGATTTTGCCAAAGCATAGATAGGTCCATGGTGCTCTTTTAGAATATCTTTGCAAACCATATTTGGTCTTGATTCAAGATTCCATACACGTAATATGCAGTCGTTGCTTCCAGACAGAAGAAGTCTTTCTTGCTCTAACCATATTACACACCAGACTGAAACTTTGGGTTCTTTGCTTTCCCACAACAACTCACCTATTGAAGAAAACAACACAGATAATATGTAAAATTAATAAAGACATAAATAATAATAACAAATAAAAATAATAATCAGAAACAGTGAAATGTTCAAGATTAAAGACAAACTATGACACGAACCTGAACGGATGTAGTGGATTCTAATTCCGCTGCTGTGGAAGCCAACAGCTATGTAGTCATTGCTTATGTCTACACTTAGTGCTGAACAATCAGAGGATGGCAACTTCCCAACATTCTGTCCAGGACTTCCAGACCATAGTCGCACCTGTAATCAGAAATAAATACCTTTTCTTAATGTTATGAAAAATAATTTGATTAAAAATGTACATTTTACTTTGAATATTAAAATTAATTAAAAAGAAAGATGCCATACTGCAAGAGCATTGGCAATATGTGTGCATCTTAAACAGGTTTATAACTATATATGCTTGGGTTTAAATAATTTCTGAAATCAACAAGAACTGTAAACTGAATAGTATACATGACTATAACGTAAGGATAAAACAGTAACAAGAAAATAATTAATAAACTGTAATAATTACATAATCCAAAATAGAAATGGTAAATTTCTAAGATTTTAGGAAAGAATCCAAATACTATTATTAAAAATTTATATAAATGTTAAGCACAGTCCTTTTACAAATATATCAAAAACAACAAGAAAGGCAGAACTATACAGGATATGATGGCTACACAATATGCAATTAAAATTTTCGTTAAATATTTCACCTACAAAACTGCTGCAATTCCCTAGAACAGACAATTCTACTGTAAATGTGAAAGGTTTTAAACAGCTAGACACTAATAAACTATATGCCTGAGAATGTCCTCTGATTTTACATTACGGGGCTAATGTTTCTAATTTTCTGGATTCTGTCCTTTCTATTCTATACCCTAATATGTTGTTCATCTCTGGGTGGTCTTTATTCTTTGGAATCCCTATGGAGGTTTATTTTCTACAGCACTCCTACTGATTGGAGTGCTGTTTTCCTCTCCTACCCAGTCATCTGACCATGGCATTTGTTAACTTTTACTCTCTTATTCTTACAGCATTAAACAGACTTTTATAAATAACTATTCTTTAGTTTTTCACAGTTCTGTGTACACCTCTTGATTTTTATACAATATTGTTAAGGTAAAGCACATATATATATATATATATATATATATATATATATATACATACAGTGATCCCTCGCTATATCGCGCTTCGCCTTTCGCGGCTTCACTCCATCGCGGATTTTATATGTAAGCATATTTAAATATATATCGCGGATTTTTTGCTGCTTCGCGGGTTTCTGCGGACAATGGGTCTTTTAATTTCTGGTATATGCTTCCTCAGTTGGTTGGCCCAGTTGATTTCATACAAGGGACGCTACTGGCAGATGGCTGAGAAGCTACCCAACTTACTTTCTCTCTCTCTCTCTCTTGCGCTGACGTAGGGGGGTGTGAGCAGGGGGGCTGTTCGCACACCTAGACGATAGGGACATGTGCAGCTGCTTCCTGAAGGACATGCTGCACGGTGCTTTGCATACTTAAAAGCTCAAAGGGCACGTATTGATTTTTGTTTGAAAAACAAACTCTCTCTCTCTCTCTCTCTCCCTGCTCCTGACGGAGGGGGTGTGAGCTGCCGCCTTCAACAGCTTTGTGACACGGTGCTTCACATACTTAAAAGCAAACAGCCCTATTGATTTGTTTGCTTTACTCTCTGTTTCCTTTGAAGAGGAAAATATGTTTGCATTCTTTTAATTGTGAGACGGAACTGTCATCTCTGTCTTGTCATGGAGCACAGTTTAAACTTTTGAAAAAGAGACAAATGTTTGTTTGCAGTGTTTGAATAACGTTCCTGTCTCTCTACAACCTTCTGTGTTTCTGCGCAAATCTGTGACCCAAGCATGACAATATAAAAATAACCATATAAACATATGGTTTCTACTTCGCGGATTTTCTTATTTCGCGGGTGGCTCTGGAACGCAACCCCCGCGATGGAGGAGGGATTACTGTATATATATATATATATATATATATATATACATACATACATACATACATACATACATACATACATAATATATATTATATATATATTATATATATATATATATATATATATATATATACACATTATATATCATACTGTTAGGTCCATAAATATTTGGACAGAGACAACATTTTTCTAATTTTGGTTCTGTACATTACCACAATGAATTTTAAATGAAACAACTCAGATGCAGTTGAAGTGTAGACTTTCAGCTTTAATTCAGTGGGGTGAACAAAACGATTGCATAAAAATATGAGGCAACTAAAGCATTTTTTTTTAACACAATCCCTTCATTTCAGGGGCTCAAAAGTAATTGGACAAATTAAATAACTGGAAATAAAATGTTAATTTCTAATACTTGGTTGAAAACCATTTGCTGGCAATGACAGCCTGAAGTCTTGAACTCATGGACATCACCAGATGCTGGGTTTCCTCCTTTTTAATGCTCTGCCAGGCCCATTACTGCAGTGGCTTTCAGTTGCTGTTTGTTTGTGGGTCTTTCTGTGTGAAGTTTAGTCTTCAACAAGTGAAATGCTTGTTCAATTGGGTTAAGATCAGGTGACTGACTTGGCCATTCAAGAATTTTCCACTTCTTTGCTTTAATAAACTCCTGGGTTGCTTTGGCTGTATGTTTTGGGTCATTGTCCATCTGTATCATGAAACGCCGCCCAATCAATTTGACTGCATTTAGCTAGATTTGAGTAGACAGTATGTCTCTGAACACCTTAGAATTCATTCGGTTGCTTCTGTCCTGTGTCACATCATCAATAAACACTAGTGTCCCAGTGCCACTGGCAGCCATGCACGCCCAAGCCATCACACTGCCTCCACCGTGTTTTACAGATGATGTGGTATGCTTTGGATAATGAGCTGTTCCACGCCTTCTCCATAATTTTTTCTTGCCATCATTCTGGTAGAGGTTGATCTTGGTTTCATCTGTCCAAAGAATGTTTTTCCAGAACTGTGCTGGCTTTTTTAGATGTTCTTTAGCAAAGTCCAATCTAGCCTTTCTATTCTTGAGGCTTATGAGTGGCTTGCACCTTGCAGTGCACCCTCTGTATTTACTTTCATGCAGTCTTCTCTTTATGGTAGATTTGGATATTGATATGCCTACCCCCTGGAAAGTGGTGCTCACTTGGTTGGCTGTTGTGAAGGGGTTTCTCTTCACCATGGAAATGATTCTGCGGTCTTCCATGGATGTCCAGGTCTTTTTGCGTTGCTGAGTTCACCAGTGCTTGCTTTCTTTCTCAGGATGTACCAAACTGTAGATTTTGCCACTCGTAATATTGTAGCAATTTCTCGGATGGGTTTTTTCTGTTTTCGCAGCTTAAGAATGGCTTCTTTCACCTGCATGGAGAGCTCCTTTGACCACATGTTGTCTGTTCACAGCAAAATCTTCCACATGTAAGCACCACACCTCAAATCAACTCCAGGCCTTTTATCTGCTTAATTGATAATGAGATAATGACGGACTTGCCCACACCTGCCAATGAAATAGCCTTTGAGTCAATTGTCCAATTACTTTTGAGCCGCTGAAATGAAGGGATTGTGTTAAACAATGTTTTAGTTGCCTCACATTTTTATGCAATTGTTTTGTTCACCCCACTGAATTAAAGCTGACAGTCTGCACTTCAACTGCATCGGAGTTGTTTCATTTAAAATTCATTGTGGTAATGTACAGAATCAAAATTAGAAAAAAAGTTGTCTCTGTCCAAATATGGACCTAACTGTATATATATATAAATATATATAAATAAAATAAAAAAAGGAACGGAGAGTTTTGAAATGGCCAAGTCAAAGCCAATATTTGAATTCCATCGAGATGTTGTGGGGGAATTTGAAACAGGCTGTGCATGCAAGAAAACCCTCAAACATCACACAACTAAAAGAATTCTGCTTGGAGGAGTGGGAAACACTTTCTCCCAGCAGAAGTCAGATGTTACTAGGCAGTAATGGGAAATGCCTGCTGGAGGGGGCCAAGGGGGAACTTACTGTTTCCACAGATGGAAATGGCATACATGTCATATTTTCATGTTTTTTTAACCCAAATTGCATTACCTTTATCTAAAGATACTATTTAAATGTAGATCAAACCTGCAAATATTTGAACATTTATATAATGTCAATATAAACACTAAATTATTTAACCGTTTTTATGCATTTTCTAATGTCATGGAATAGATGAGAGGAAAAATAGAATCTGCCCATTATTTTTCTTTCTCAAATACAGCAATTTCAATAAAACCAAGTAGAAAGCAGTAAATACAAAAGTCAAAAGGTACAAAAATATTAAAGGAAACAAATTATATTCTTAATAAGTAGATTCATGAGAAAAACCTTTGAAAAATGTGAAATATATTGTTTCAATAATTTATCAAATTCAATAATGGTTATTAATAAACTTATTTTGAAGTAAATGTTAAAGAGTATCCACTTATTCATTAAGTACTGTACATTTAATTCAGGAAAGTAAAATCTAAAACGTTTATCAAAAAATGTATAAAATAAAATCAAAATTCTTACCATTCTGTCAGCCCCAGCAGTCATCAGCAGTCGACCACTGTCCAAAAACTGAACAACCTCAGCCGAGCCACTGTGTGCTGAAAAACTGGTCACACAGACTGCAGATGGCACTGACCAGAATCTAATCTCTCCATCCATATCGCCAGATACCAAAAAGTCCCCAGAGGGTGCAAATGCCAGGGTTCGTACTGAGGAGCCATGTCCAACCAAAGTCTGAAAGTATTGACAATCAAGCCAAAATACAGTTAAAAAGATATACAGTATGTATTTTTTTAACAATAACATTTTTTTTAATCTTGCATGGGGCAAAAATGCAAACACAGCTTTTATTTATTAAAAGAAAAAAATTGTTATTTAAAATATTACCTTTCAGCTCTGTGTCATTTCTACTATGGTCATACTAAGTTCACTGAAATTCACAAAAGTAGTGCTTCAGCTGATAATTCACAGCAAAAATGTTAAATATACTCTAGTTACACACTTCGTCATGTGCCAAGAAAATAAAAATAAATATGATCATATTAATAATCAACAGTATCTGGCAGTTTGGTATCCTGAGATTCTCTTAGATTCTGCCATGAAACCGGCACTATGATCACCATTGCCTCCAACACAACCCCAGGTAAGTAAGTTGCTGGAAATTTGTGAAAAGAAGAATTAAAATATATACTTTGTATCAATCTTCTCTATAGTATGAGTGTGTTAACGGTAGAGATGCCTGGTATTGTAATAAATAGAGATAATTTACAGCAATTCCTCCAGAAACAACAATGGGACTAAATGCCTTTTTTCTTATTGCAAGATCTTGTGTTTTATTTCCATTGTTGCTGTTGGAACTGTAGCTAGATAAGGAATTGGAAATAGCAGAGTCAAGACTGAAACACAGAGCAGCGTTTAGACCAGTGGCAATGCCACAATACAGCAAGGCACAAGGCAAAGACAGGTGCCATCTTGTTCAGGAGGAAGTGCAAGCAGTCGTGGAAGAAGTAGGAAACAACAGAGGCATGGATTAGATGGGACAACACACTAAGACATAGACTCACTTATTCCGATATCTGGCAAGCTGAGCCCCAGCACATTAAAATTTTTGATCCAGGATATCTATGATGTCTTATCCAACATAGCTTCTGAGGCACCTTCTTGCCACCTCTGCTCTGGGTTGCTATTGTTGGCAACATAATCAGGATCTGAAGGCAGTTCCAAAGAGCCATCACTAACAGCCAGCACCACTGCCCATCCTCAACTGCCTTCATATACACCCTCTAAGCCCCCACCCATTTGCCCTGAAGAAGAGCACAACAATCTACAACCAAGTGAGTCAGCAGGCCTACTTAACACCACTTATGATTGGAAGTTAATAGACAACCTGGACAAGCAGCTCAAGTTTCTGACTCACGCTGTAGTAACATCTTTGCGACTGTGGAAGAGCAGGTCCAAGGCTTAAGAAGTAGGGGCCCATTTTAAATAAATAATGGATGTGCTCAAGCTAGGGAGTGGAGCAGGTGCAAGTGATCTGCAGAGAAGATGGCTTTTCTCTGGGTTGATGCAAGGCATCATATGTCTGTGGAGGCAGTGAGGGTCGGCAAGGCTCGGACTGGGATACCCATTGTAAACACCATGGCCTTTAGGGACCATAAAAATAGTGTTTTTGGGTCCAGATTGGGGCACCTTGTTGTAGCCATGGAGCAACAACGACCTGGACCTGTGGAAGAATTGCTGTGTCTGTTGAGTAGGCTTCTCCTCATTTGAATGGTCTAGTCAGGATAAGCTGAGGAGACAATGGTTTAAAAGGGGTTGCACCAAGGCTCACTTTTTAATGGTCAGCTTCCTGCACTATGTTTTTAAACCCATTTTAATGGATTTATTTATTAGAACATTTAACCTACACTAGCACATGTTATGATTTTTGGATTATCTATTTATTGAAGACTTATCACTGCACTGTTTTTGGACACTTGTTTTTGATGGATTTTAAATAAAAGCACAGGAGCACTTTTGCACCTACCCCTTGCATTGTGTGTTGTGTCCTCATCTGCGGGCTCATCCCTCAGAAACGTTATTGGTGGGGGTGGGTTCAAAAGGTTCCTAGACGGAACCGGTAGCAGGGGGCCAACCGACAATGTCACAGTGACCATGTCTAATCATTTTATCAGGGGCCTCAAAACAGTTCACAATGATTGAACTGAATGTTCCCCAGGAAGATTGGATGTTCGAGGCTTTTGAGAGGAGGCAAGCTAATTAACAGGGACTCCTGAATGAATGCTGAGGATGGGGTGGCGAGCACACTGCCATCTGGTTGAGGTGGGCTGCAGGGGCTTCGTTGGCAGCTCTCTCTGCAAAGTTTACACGCAACTTGGCATCAAGGGGCCTTTGAAGAGACCAGTCACCAGATCAGCATCAAAAGCTGTTGAGTGAGCCTCGAGTTGGCTGTGGATGAAGGGGGTGATCTATGGATGAATAATGCTAGAAGGCACATCAGGGTCTGGTCTGGTCACCTGGGTGAACATTTCTGGTGTTGCCAGACCCAACACTTGTAATGCATCTCAGAACATCCTTGTGGATGTATTTAGTAACTTTAGTCATTAAAATAAATCATTACTGTTACAGTTTTAATGTAACAAGAAATATTTTAACATAGAAATATTTCAAAACAGGTCAACTATCCTGGGCAGTCTCTAAATTATTTTCCACAGAGTACATTATGATAATTTAATTATAAATCTTATATACGTATATTGGTATATGGAAAAAAGCAAAAAACACAACATAAATCAGTTATTTAAAAGATAAGAAATAAATAGTTTTGGAAGATTCCCAGACCCAGAGTTATAATCTAGGTGTTGATTGAAATATTACTGACAATAATTTTATTATCCCTTCTAAAGTATAACCTTTCAGTCCAATTTTAAGCCACTTCACTAGTACATACATTTTTGCTAGAATACTCACAGTAAAAGTCTCTCTTGACAGCCAGTCCCAAATACCTATTGATCTATCCCATCTTCCAAGAGCTATTAACTGACCATTTGGATGAAAGCTGACACAGTTCAAAGGAGAAGGATTTGAAAGTGATGCTGCAAGGCTTCCTTTACTTCCATTCCACACCTGCACAGAATTAAAATATCACTCAGTTGCAAGCCATAATGCTTAAAATTAAACAATTTGGTGTAAAACTACCATGATACTAACAGAAATATACATTAACAACCATAATATAGGCAAACATTTTGTTAAAATTATTAAAATGGATTAGTTCTTTTAAAACAGCACAAAAGCTGTAATCATTTTTTTATGTTCAGTTCCGTAGTGAATGTTATTCTGAAATGTTTTCAGCTTCCATTTTTACACAGAAACATCCTGAGAGAATTGGAGAAAGGCAAGTTAAATGGAAAGGTGCTCTATAAATAAATGTATTATTTTTATTATTAAATAAATTGCTCATAATGATGAGAGGTAAAGCTTGCATTCCCGTCTGTGATTTTTGGTTATGCTATTTGCACACTACATCTCACTCCACCAAATAAAAAAAAAAAGAATACACTTGACCAACATGAAACAAAATATCATTTTTACTTAAAGAAACAAAGAGTTTTAATAAAAATTCTGCTACCATTTTATTCTACATCAACAGATACCCCACTTTCTTCTCACATATGAAAAGTTGACAGGCTCATCACCTGTGTGGTGTGTTTGTACGTCCCTATTCAAGGTAGTTTGCCAGGTTTCTTCTGTTATTTAGTATAAATATAATATGCAAAGCTAAATGTGTGTTTGACCAGTATGCCAATGTACACAGTTGAACCCATCGATGCCAAACTTTGCACAGATTACCCATTTTTTTTAAAAAGAGAAGGTCTTAGGCTAGGCTAACTTTATTTAGGATCTACACAGTGCTTTTTTACGGAAGTGTCTCTAGGAAGCATTTTTGGGACTTGGCATAGGTATGCAAAGATGCTATCCATGGCGGGTTTAGTTAATGAAATTTTGGTTTAGGGCTGAAATATTTACTCCTGGGGATTTTATTTAATTTAATGATTGTACTTGCACTTTTTCACCCTGGGTATTACCAAGTATCCCCTACTACTTTACTATAAACTATCATCATTAGTGGAATCACCACTGGGTTTAATGTCTTATTTTCCATAATTTTAACATAAATATGTAATTATTTAATTGGTAAGGTGATATTATATTTTAAAATAAATTCTGCTCATCAAAAAATATATAATACACTTTCAACCATTTATTATTACTAAGATTACAATTAAAGCAAAATATACTTTTAAATCTTACTTACCTTCAAATCCATGTCTAAAGAAACTGTGACAAAATGCTTTTTGTCTGGACTAATATCACATGATGTAATCTGGTTTCGATGTCCTTCAATGTGCGTCACTCTAGGAAATAAAGTAGCCTCAATAGCATTGTTTACCCCAGGAAAAACAAGCCAATGCCATTGAATTACTTTCACCAAGAAAAAATGTTGTGTAACAGAAACAAATACCAAATTGTCAACATAAATATAGTAGAAAAAGTATCTCTCTAGTGTCCACTGCTATGATGATGCAGATTTATTACAAGTTCTTTCCATGATACATTGTGAGACATTCACCAATGCACAGTTCAATAGTGCAATTGGGACAACAGAAGTATGTTTCCTTGCACACTTTTCTTAGATTTTTTCTGTTGCTTGCACATGAGAGGGTAGAAGTCAGTGCTTGACCTCCATGATCGAGTGAACCCTTGTGTTACTGCAGGCTACCACAGTATAAGGTTTAGTGACTTCAACATTTCCTTTGACACGAACATTGACTTTTGCTGCATTGTGAACAGTGCTAAGGGGGAAACATCTTGCTTGTTCTTACATTTGGTTGCAAATATTTTTCCCTTTTGTCACAGATCTACTGCCGTACCATGCAGAGGCTTCACACGACCAAATTCAGCAGGTGTATCATGGTGGTTTGGTCATACAGGGACATATCATGCATCAGTTTCACTGTTTGTGTCAATGTCTGAAGACTGATTCACATTGTCATCACTACTGCTCGATATGAGCAATGGTTCTGTTCCAGTTTGTTCTAAAACTGTCTTTACGACTCTTTGTTTGCCATTATATTTTAGTTCATTCATAAATACTGATGAGTTATCTTAGACTGGCAAAATACATAGAAATATTCATGACTTTTTGTAGCATAATGTTATTTCATTCATTAGATAGTGTCAGAATACTGCAACACGTATTATTTAGGCTTAAAAATCATTACACATCACCCCGAGGTTGACTTGTGGTTAAGCATTATTACATGGAATTCCAAGCCTAAGTCACACTTGGGGTTAACACCAAAGAAGTTAAAAAGTGCTTAATGATCTAAACGGAAACTTGTTTTATTTTTTTAGAAAATTCTTAAGGAATCTTATTAATAATATGTAAAATCTGTATTAATATCCCAATGACAGCATCATCTTGTGTGATCTTTAAATCGTAAGTGATTTTTGTTTTTAATTTATTTCACAATGAAGGAATCTTAGTCATAAATGCCTAATATGTGCTGATACTGGGCAAAAATGGGTTTTATAAATGACACTTTTACATGCAAATCAAAATGTATATGTATTCATAATCACACTAATATAAAGTATGATTGTCTATAACCCAATATTCTCTGTAATAAATACTAATAAGCTACACTGCAAGTGAGGGTGATAAGTTTTCCTAACTACACTAATTTGCAAATAATCAAGGGAAAATAGTTACATTTTTGTTTTCACCTCATCTAAGCTTTGATATCTTTTCATTATACGTGTTTTATATCAACTCCCAACATAAAAATTTTCTATTGTTACTATTCAGCATACTTTAGAGTATATGTGGAAATGTTTTGTTTGTTGTATGAAACAGTTCTTATTCAGCAGTAATTGCTACTTAGGCAGGATAAGCTATGAACAGTCTATGGCTCTTCATTTAAATAAATTTGAGCCCAGTTGTTTTCCTTCACATTCATAAAAGAGATTTTTGACATTTTACCTGTATCCACTGACAATGTTCCAAAGTTCAATTTGCCCATTAAAGGAAGTGGAGCATAAAGTTGCTTCATCCAGAAAGATACAGGTTGAAATGCCATCAAAAGCACTTGCAATTGATCTAATTTCCTGTAATTGTTAAAAAGATATCCCAATGACTCATTCCTTGTATAATAAATGAGTTAACATTTCTTGCATATACTATAACATTTTCAAACATGTTTGATCCAATTTAGGGTTATGGATCCAGCCCAGGAGTGGGTGCCAGTGTATTGCAAGGTCATTCATGCATATACACCATCACACAGAAGCCAAACTCAATACAGGATCAAAGTGGGTGGAATCCTTTTCTAGTTATATGTGAACATAAGGCAGGAACCAATTTTAGATGTACAACAGTCCATCACAGGGCACAGTTACAGCATGTGCACCCCCATACTCACTAATGAAAGGTTAATTTATATTAGGCAAACAGCCCGTCCTGCACATTTGTGGGAGCAAGGCCAGAGAATCCAGAGAATATACATGTGGACATGGGAAGAACATATAGTATAAATACATGCAAACAGTACATGAGCCAGAGATTGACTCAGTTTAGATATTTTGAAATAATTTATGTCACAGTATTTGCTGCTTAATCAAATACACCTTGAACCTGTCTTGATTGTTAAATTTACAAGATAGCCTTAAGTTAATGGGGTTTGCATGTATCAGAAAAAAAATGGCAAAGAACATCTCTAATTTGTGAATCAACTAAAGCACATGAAGTAGTATGAAGGTACATATATTTCCATTACGACTTTACAGTACTTGGAACCAATTCATATCCACAGTGGCATTGTTTCTTTGTGGAGTTGGCATATTCTCTACTGTGTTAATGTGATCTTATTCTGGAGAATAAGGTTTCCTCTCTCAGTTTCACGTCATTCTTATTAAGCAAAGTGTGAGAAAGTATGGACGCGAGTATGGGAGTGTGCTACAGTGTACCCTTATGGTTTTGGATAAGGAATCCCAGAGGTTTTTTCTTTTCCTTTCTTTTCTGAACAACAGACCCATTGCATAATTAGTGTATTTGATTATCATTTTTCTTTGTTTTCCCTTACTAATATTTTTAAAGCACTTTGAATTATACTTTGTATTGGAAAGTGCTATATAAATAAATTTTGTTATTATTGTATACATGCCAAAACGAGAATTACTAATGTACCAGAACCTAAAATATATTTGATTAAAAAATATGATTTGAATAAATTTGAATTACATTTCTTCACTTTGTACTGATTTCTAAGGTTGGTTACCAAATAAATTTTATTTCTCATTCTACTTGTGCATGAAGTGGGTGTTGTACTGAAGAAGGGGCCTGAGTTGCCTCGAAAGCTTGCATATTGTAATCTTTTTAGTTAGCCAATAAAATGTGTCATTTTGCTTGACTTTTCACTACTTGTGCATGATTAATCTAACTGCCTCGCAGTTAGAAGACCCGGGTTCGCTTCCTGGGTCCTCCCTGCGTGGAGTTTGCATGTTCTCCCCATGTCTGCGTGGGTTTCCTCCGGGTACTCCAGTTTCCTCCCACAGTCCAAAGACATGCAGTTTAGGTGCACTGGCAATTCTAAATTGTCCCTATTGTGTACTTGGTGTGTGGGTGTGTGCGTGTATGTGCATGCTCTGCAGTGGGCTGGCGCCCTGCCCGGGGTTTGTTTCCTGTCTTGCGCCCTGTGTTGGCTGGGATTGGCTCCAGCAGACCCCCCGTGACCCTGTAGTTAGGATATAGCGGGTTGGATAATGGATGGATGGATGGGAAAAAGTTTGTCTTAAACATCTGTATATTAGAGGGAGCCCTTTAATGATATACTTAAAATAATGTTTCTTTAAAATATTTTTCAGGCATACGTTTCACAAAGGCATTTCAGTCATGTTCTTTTGGACATGTAATTGTATTGACTCCTCTACTTCCAAGGTATTTTAACCGCAACCCTTACCAGGAAAAGCAGTTTCAGAAAATGAGATAAAATTAGAAGAAATTATTGTATTTTTCCATGCTCTCACTTATAAAAGTCCACCTACACATCCAATTCCTGAACCCGCCTTATTTAATATTAAGACAAAGTAAACATATGAAAAGCTTGTTTTAGAAGTAAAATTGCTATAGGAATAAAATACATGCCACTGAATTTAAGGGGATTAAAACAAAAACTAAAATATGATGAAATTATTAAAATATAAGAAAAAGTAAAAACATGAGAAAAAGCTCTTAAACTCCTGGATCTCTACACAATATAAGGGAAACTCATTAGGGGAAAAAATGTTTCACTCTTTTTAAAAAAATTAGAAAGTATTTTTAGTAAACACATGTATCACAAATGAGAACAATCATCTTAGTAAAAACAGAAGGTAATCTTACCTGGCTTGTATCTGTTGTAAACACGTGAATAAGTCCTTGATTTGTGCCCACGACTGCTACCCTACCAGAAGGACTCACAGCCACACAAGCAGGAATGGATGTAAAGTGCACTGTTTTACTGAACAGGAGCATATATATTAATGTAACAAGGTTAGTTTTCTTTTGAAAAAAGAAAAAAAACACAAGGCAACCTAACTAATTGTAGACACACTTACCTAATATTCTTCCTTGCTTGCTGAGGTTTGTTGAGCCACTCCATCACATGGAAGCCTGGAACCTTGTTCTCTAAAACACCCTGAGCCCAATGAAAGACAGCAGTAGAGTTGGGCTCATTAATAGCTTGCTGCAGGAACAGACAAGGTTCCCGGGAAAGAATGGAGTGATTTTGATGAAGGAAGTTTTTAAAGGGCTCTAGTGAACTTTGAGAAGATAAACCTGGATCTTCACGCGAAATTACTGAATCTGAAGCAAAACAGAAATTTGGTTGTGTTGATGGCACGCAAAATTAATATAATAAAATAATGCATAGAACTACATCAAATACAGTAAATATATTTTGCTGCTTATAAAATGTCTACAATTTATCTCAAGGAAAAAAGAATTAAAAATTAAACTGTATTATTTAACCAAATTCCTGATTCCACATTTCCCTGATCAGATTCAAAGCGAATTAAAACCTATTTAAGGAGTTATTTTCATTACTTACAAAAGATAAAGTAAATAAATGTTACACAGTTGCTTATTATAAAAAGTAATGTGCTACAAACAGTGCATTACTTTTATTTGTGTTGAATGAAAAACTGCACATTTCACTAGCCAGCATTTATGAAATCCTAAGCCCATGGACCTTCATGAAACTGACCAGAAACATAACCAAATTTGATGATATTTTGTGTTTTATAAATACTGTAGCACCTCTAGATATGGACCTGAGAAAGAGACTTATCCTAGGGGATGGGAGTACCTAGAGAATCCAGATATACTGTAACAAGCAGTCCCCGGCCAGTAGATGAGGGCGCAGACACAGCAGTTAGACAGTATTTCAATTGCATGCCCTGACACCATGAGCTGCTGTGATGACCATGTGCTTGCTGTGACCTTAACCTGGGTGGTTTACATTTACCCCTCAGACTAAATGTATACTTATAATTTCTGTTCAGTACTCTTCACTTGATTGCATGCTATGCATCTCTTCCTCACTAGCCATCACCAGACGGCCAGAGTGCATGCATGCAAGATAATACTTCAACAGCTTCTTTGTGAAACAAAGCAGTAATGTTTTTTTTTTCTTTTGAGGGGTGGGAACAATCTTCCATAGTAATGAATATCTTTGTTTCTTGTTTTTTCTTTTTTTTTAAATTTTGCAGGTGTTTTTACTTCAAGAAAATAATCGTGCTGTTACTCATTACTTTAAAAAGTAATCTATGTAACACACATTACTTAATAATAATAATAAAATAATTCATTACATTTATATAGCGCTTTTCTCAGTACTTTTAATGTGTTACCCCCAACCCTGGTAGCAAATATCCTTAGACTAGGTGTCAGTCTACAGCTGAACACGTGCACATTTAAGATATGACATTCACCTGAACAATATGTCGGACTATGGAAGAAACTCTGTTCTCAGGAGCAAATGCACATGGACACTGGGAGAAAAAGTAATGTCTGAGCAGAAGTTTTCCTAGCAAAGTGCTCCACTATACCCCATCCAAAAAGTGAGTCAGCAACAATATGTAGAGAATTATTTTTGCCATCCCAAAACTGGACTGAAAGCTTTGTATGAGGATGAGGTCTATATTTGATGCTTACCATATAGGTTATAGGCCTCTAAAAGTTCTGGAAGCAGGCCTAGTCGTACATGTGCATATATAAAATTTACATTGCTAAGCAGACTATGCAGGTGATGCAGCTCTCCACTGTAAACCTAAGAAAATAAAAATGAACAGTATAATCATGAATAGGAAATATATTATCTTTGCAGAGTAAGAGTCTTACAGCTAAAAGTTTGACCATCCAAAGTTGTTTAATTTATCCTTGCAAGTTTCAGAAAGTCAGCATCTTGTTACAGTAACAAATATATCCTGAAGTGTATGTTAAGTTCTGTTAAATAAACGTATGCCTATTAAAAATGCTGCAGGAGTCCATTTTGTTTGACATAAATACACAAATAAATAAAGACATTAATCATTTCTATATCCTACATTGTGAGAAAATGCCCAAAGTTTCCTATATTTCTTATGCCCAGGCTCTTGGAGATAAAAATATTGCAGTATTATAGTTACTTTCTGTAGGACTTTCACACATTAACATAATTTAATTTCCCCTATATAAAATGGCAACACTCGTTCGTGTCCCAGGTTCTCCCTGTGTGGAGTCTGCATGTTCTTGCTGTCTGCGCAGGTTTCCTCCGGGTGCTCTGGTTTCCTCCCCCATCCAAAGACATCCAGGTTTGGTGATTGGATGATGCTGAAGTAGAGCGTCTTTGATGTGTGGCTGTTTGTGTATGTGTGTGTGTATTTGCCTTGTAATGGATCAGTGCCTTGTCCTGAGATTATTCCTGCTTTAGCACCCAACAACCCTGGCCTGGATTAAGTACATTAGAAAATGATATACAGTGTTGATCAAAATTACAGAACAACTTTCAACTTCCTAAATTTCAAAATCACTGCTTATACCTATTTGAAGTTATCCTCTGGAGTAGAAGGGAGCATTTTAAGCATATTTCATAATTTAAATATATTCTGAAGCACAATATAAAAACTTAAATCACACATATGAAGAAGGACTCTGATCAAAACTAGAAAACATTTTCAGATAGCTCCAAGTTATTGGTGTTAATATGATACCTGATGCTAATTTCCTTAATTATTTGACAAGCCCTATTTATATGGCAGCAGTCCTAATTCCTCTGCAAAATGGTGAGCCGCTCAAAGGTGACTACAACTCTGCGACAGCAGGTTGTCCAGATGAAGGCCGAAAGGATAGCCCTTTTAGCCAATGCAAGAGATGTTGGTTGTTTGAAGTCGGTGGTTTCTAAAGTATGAAATTCCCCAAAAATGCTGGTCATCCATGTAAGACAAATACACAAGAGGACAGGATAATGTGGACACTCTCAACAGGGAATCGGTTCAACACTGTAGCTGGATTTGCTCGAGGGTAAGGATCTGTCTTGGCATACACAGTCTCAATGTTTAAGACAATTCGGACTGAAAACCCACTCTGCAGTGACCAAGCCTCTCATCAGCAGAAAGAATCAAAAGACTAGACCAACCTCTGCTGAGAAGCACATTGTGTGGACAAAGGAGAACTGGTCCAGAGTTCGCTTTAGTGATGAGAGCAAGTTTAATTTATTTGGGTACAATGGGAAATATGTTCAGAGTCAAACTGGAGAAAGACTGAACCCAAAGTGTGCAAAGAAGTCAGTTAAATTTGGAGAAGGAAGTTTCATGGTTTGGGGGATGTTTTCTGCAGCAGGAGTTGTGCCCTTATACAGCTGTATGGCAGGGTGACTGCAAATGTTTATCAGAACTTCCTTCAGCAACAAGCGGTTCCTTTCCTGCAAGCATCTCCCTATCACCCCGCAATTTTCATGAAAGACAATGTCCCCTTTTTTACTGCCAAATGTGTGAAGCAGTTCCTTGAAGCCAACAACATTGAAATAATGAAACGGCCAGCACAGAGTTCAGATCTAAACCCGATCGAGAATCTCGGTAAAATCCTTGGCGACAAAAGTTAAGGCTAGGAAACCCACTAAAATTAACAAACAGTGGAAGAGACAGGAAGAAGAATGGATCAAGATCAAACCAGCAGTGTGAGAAATTATTGATGTCCTACAGGCGCAGGTGTGCTGAAGTCTTTCAAAGAGGGGCCTCTACACTTCCTAATGAAAGCTGTAACCCTAAAAATAATTTAGGTGTAATTTTCTTTTGTGCAACAATGGGTACTATTCTCTAAATCTTATCACTGTGTTTTCCACAAATAAAGGTTTTTGTTGAAGTGCCTTGATTATTGTGTAAAACATGCTTCTAAAACAGTGATATACCTACAGCTAATATTCCTTCAGATTTTGAGCCATGAAGAAAATTAGCAATATTTCAGAAAAGGCAAGTGTTCTTAAATTGATCTCTAATTTTGATCAGCACTGTATGTAAAGTGGCCATCATACATCCAAATGCTTTAGCTTTTTGGGAAAAATAAATTAAAATACAATATAATAATCATTATTAGGTGTAAATGAAAAAAAAAGAATAATTTTTTAACTATATCTTCCAGTAGTAGCATGTAAAGTGAAAACAGTAACATTTCTAGTACTGTATTAAGATTACATCTAACTATGGAAAATAATGACAGAGTACTATCATTTTATTGAATTTTAATTGATCAGTATAAACTTAACCATATAAGAAAAAGACAATGCACTGTAATATTTAACTCTGTGCAACAGGATAGTGTAGTCCATACTGTCAAAATGTGTACATGTCATTTACATAGATAAACATGCATGTCAAGGTAACACATATATCAATGTGTACTTACTGTATGCATCCAAATGTTGGAAAGTTTAGTATTTTAGTTATGACATATTAAAGTTTTAAATATATGTAAGAACTGTGAACCTGTACTCAGTGAAGAGCCCTACACAAGAATAACTTGAAATTGAAAATAATGCATTACATTTGAGTCTACACACTACTAATCCTCTTTAATAAAATCCCTGTGTGCGTCCAGGTGTCCGTGTGTGTGTGTCTCCTGGTGAAGTGTGCATGCGCGGGGCACGGTGAGATGTGCGATGTTACTGTCAGAGAAAATTACAGGCGTTTTACGGAAATACAAACCAGTATTACTGCGTGAGGAATTTAAAGGTACACAATACAGTGACACATATTACAGCCACATACAAGCCAGTATTACTATCAGAGAAAATTAAAGGCATATTATCAATGCGCATGCCTGTATTACCGCCAGAGAAAATTAAAGGTATATTACGGACGTACAAGACAGTATTACTGTCACAGAAGATTAAAGACACACAATACACGGCGGCAGCCCATAAAGAACGGTCAGCTCAGCAAGTAAACATCAACAAAAGAAAGGCAGAAAGACAAAGAAAAATACGACCAACAAACAGAATGAGGTCAAGGTCCCTTGCCATTTAATATAGACTGTTCCTGCTAATGTTTATGCACTACTGTTCTAGCGCCTGTTATTGTAACGGGCTTAATGACTAGAAATTAAATAAATATTAATCAGCATCCTAGTGCCTGGAGTTGGAATATGGTCACCATCCCTCATCCAGCTTAAGGAATATGGCATCAAAAAGGGCAACCGTTCTTAAAAATATCTGCTGCAATACCCTATTTGACAAGAGGTACAAACCATGGGCAGGGTACATCCCACAGTACCCAGTGGGCTCTGGCAACAGGCTAGGTCAAACAAATAAATTTTGGGGAAACACAGTTTATGACAGTGCCAGATCTGTTGTACTGTGGGCAATCTGATTTGGTAACAAGAGAAATAAAGGCAAGGCAGTGAGTAACAGGTTTGAAGCAGAGAACGAAAGAGGTAATAAAGGTTGAAACTTGTGATATTGGTTGAATGATCAGAAAATTGTGCAAAGTGGAGGAAATTCTGAACAGAAAGGAAAGAGGAGATATATTCTGTGTACAGGAGGTGAGATGGAAAGGCAAAGGCAAGAACCATCCAAGTGGGTGTAGTTGAAGCTACAAGTTTTTATGGCAGGGATGCAGTGATGGCTATACTGGGATTGATGTACTTATGTTACAAAAATGGACAGATAAAGTGGTGGAGGTGAAGATGGTAACTAAGCTTGCTGTAATCATTAAACAACTGATGAATGTACTCTTAGCATATGCCCCAAAGTTTGGCTGAAGTATTTTGAGACAGGTTTTATTCCATGATGTCTGATTCCTCAGGGAGTTGATTGTACTGGATGGTGACCTGAATGGGAATATTGGAGGAGGTGCTAGTGGTTATGAAAGAATCCAGTGTGGCTTGAACTTATTTATGAAGAATGTTGAGGGGGAGAGAATTCTGGATTTTGATGATATAATGGAAATGGTTGCATGCAACCAGGGCATTTACCAGGGCTAATTAGTGCACAAGTACATACGTCTGAGTAATTGATGGTGAGGTGAGTGCTAATTAACTTCATGGGTTAAAAAGGCAGGGAAGGGAGAAACAGGTGAAGCAGTGGTTTTAGGAGAATACATAGAGAGGAGGATGGAGCTGGAATCCTAGAGTGAAAGAGCCATGGGCATAGACAGGATCCAGATCTGTTGAATAGTTTTGGAGGAGCAGTGAAGGACCAAGGGAATGGCTGAAGAGAGAGTGTTAGTCTAAGGAAGGATGAGCTTTGGAGGTAATTAGGCAATGGGAGCTGGATGCAAATGTTGCTTGGAGTCTTTGCCAGTTATTCCAAGAGTACACAGAGGATGAATGCACTGTAACAGTGCCTGTACTTTTTGCGATGACTGAAAAGAGTGAGACTCCCCCCACTAATCCACACCATATTTTATAGGAGTACCATTGAAAGTCTGCTCTCTAGCTGCATCATTGTCTAGAACGGGAACTGTAATGTTTCAGGCTGTAACACACTACAGTGGATAGTGAGAGCAGCTGAGGTTATCAGTGTGCCTCTACCTCTCCTGAAAGACACTTACCAAACCCGTTGCTATAACAGAGCCAGTAATGAAAGATTTGCGAAAGATTATTCCCATCCGTCACATGGACTTTTCTCTCTCCTACCGTCTGGCCAATCTGTTTCTCTAAGACTGAGTAACAGTTTTATAACACAGGCCATCAGAATTCTGAATGCAAAAAAATGTCTAGTTCCTGTTTAACCAGTGTCATTCCAGTGCACTACCGCATTTTATGCTTTATATAATTATCATATTACACTTTGGACTTTTCAACAGCATCTGCACTTTATCTTTTGCTTATTGTTACAACAAGCACATTTTTGTCCTGTTATGTGTTTTGACAATCTTATATTCTCATTACACACTCAATGAGGTTCAAGGCTATAAAATTGCCTCTGTACAATATCTTACTTATCATGCAATATTGCTTTATTCTATAAAGGTTTAAATTCCTTTCACACTATACTGCTATATGGATGTGCTATTTGTTTATTCAATTTATTTTATTATATGTCTGTTTACTGTATTGTCTCTGGCACACCTTGCACCTCGTTGTATATTGCTATATGTTGCACCGGGGCTCAAGGATAAATGCTGTCTCATCTCACTATGTACCTGTTCACAGTTATTTATGACAATAAAGTAATCTTGAACCTTGAACAAATTATTGAATGAGATATGATACATAATACCACTAAGCACAAGCTAGTATACACGTTCGATAAGTATTTAACCTTGTGTCTCCCAATTCAGATAATGGAAGTGACATGTTTGCTTCTTTACCTAACTGCCTCTGATTCTAAACCTAGCTCCTTTCCTCAACCAGCTGCTATTGAAAGTTGTTTTCCTTCTCTCATATGTCTTTAAGAGTGACTGACACTATTTTGGTTATAGAAATGATGAATTATTCTTTATCACATGGAAAGCTAGTGGTTTTTGCAGAGAAAGGAAATTTAGATTTTTTTTAATCACTGCAAACAATCTTGCATTTATAGTCTATGGGAGACAAGATAATAAGAATTGCATTGCATTGTGTACACAACAATAAAGTTGAAATTAACAAAAATAAGACAAACGTTATATTTCATCTATCCCACATAAAAAATCATTGAAGGAAAAGAAAACTTACAAGATGTATTGGAAGTTCAGTCAAAGCAGAAGCATCGCAATGTTTAAATGTCCCATTTCTATCTGGATCCGAAAGTTTCCACAGATGAGCTATAGGATAGGGAGAAGGAGTTATTTAGTTTGGTAAATATTTTACAACACAGAAACAATAAATTACATAAAAGGTGGATCACCTTAAAAATGCTTAGACTTGTTGTGTTATTTTAATAACAATATTTAACTACTAAAAATGTTAACAAATAGTAGTAGCAAAAAAAACAAAACAACTATAATGTAAAATTTTATGGTACGATCTAAATTTAATAAATACTTTTTTATATAAAGCATTTAGCAAGGACTGTTATACATTTATAACATAGTGGGATTTTACTGACCGTCAATTTGCTAAAGGTAAATGAATATATTTATTAAGACTGATATATTGAGATTGCTCTAAAATCTAGATTATAAATAAACATTTTATGGTAAACAAACAAAAATTTGTTTTTGCCAAGTAGATGTCATGGATTCTATTTAAAACATTTGGATTAAATGATATATGGAACTAAAACCTACATTTGACTTCCAAGATATCCACATACTGTATATAAAATACTAAGGGTTGTGTCCATCTGTCACACAATAACTCATAAATCGATGAGACCAGAACCTTGACCTTGGTCTTAATTGAAAGCTTTTTATGCAATACATGCTGGTGAAACAAAAAATTTGGGTAGCGGCAACCTTCGCCAATTTTCCAGGGTTTCCGTCTTTCTTACAGAAAAAACTGCTTGAGATTGTAACATTACAGAAATAAAAAGAACGATGTCAACATCTGCTGAGAGTGAAGTGTACTGCTGAGGCCACTCATAGGAAGAAAAAGAACAATAAAAATGGCATCTGCTAAGCATCAAGTATGGGAGACTGAATGCACGCACAAGAAAGGCAGATTGACAGACAAATGCCTCCGCAAAATGACCAGTGCTCCTTTCCCACACACCATGATGGAATGCAAAACACCAGCGGTAACATTTCTTGAGCATAAAGCCAAACACTAGGTGCTTCAGTAACAAAGAATGATGAGAAGTAAGCTTGAATATAGAGCTACTGAGCAGCTGGCTAATACTATGGCCCACTGACACGCCACTCATACTCCATGATACAGAATGGAAGAATGACAACAACAGACAAATGTCTGATGACAAATGAAGAAATTGTCAAACATACAACTTCCACTCAGATGCAAATTAGATAGATAGATACTTTATTCATCCCAAGGAGAAATTCACATACTCCAGCAGCAGCATACTGATAAAAAACAATATTAAATTAAAGAGTGATAAAAATGCAGGTATAACAGACAATAACTTTATATAATGTTAATGTTTACCCCAACCCCAGGGTGGATTTAAAGAGTTGATATAATATAGTTATAATCATCAAAATTAAAAGAAATAAAACATTTGAAATACATCAGTCTGTGTGTAATGAATTAATCTAATATATAAGTTTCACTTTTTGAATGGAATTACTGAAATAAATCAACTTTGTCATGATATTCTAATTTTATGACCAGCACCTGTATACCGGAGAAGCCAACAATTGATGGTTAGCTAGGGTATAGCCATGTACATACCTACAATAACAAGGATGGCCTGGGGTCATCAATAAACACAACTTATATATTTTTGAGATGGAGGAGTAACACTAATATAAAATGTGAAATAACCAAGAATATATAAACTCCACAAAGACAGTGATCAGCCTGTAATTCAAACCCAGTCCTTTGCAGCTGTGATATATCAGTGCTATATACAAAGCCAATATGTCTTCAATGTTTCATTAATAAGGATACATTTTTGTAAATATAGTGTAATATATAATATTACTATAGCAATATACAAGTTAATTTGTAGATGCTTTACCAGCAACAAGAAGATGAGCTGTTTTTTCCAGGGAAAGCTTCTTCAAGTAATGTTGCTCTAGTGCCACTTGTATAATGCTGTTTTTCAGGAGTAGTGGTGAATCAGAGTGTTCAGTATGATGCTGACCAATCACGCTGAAAAATATAAACCCGTTATATTTTAATTGTAAATTACAATTTAATTGTAATTTTATCAAGCAAACAATTCTTTGATTGATTTAAAAATCTTGAACTAATTATATTAAAATGTACTGATAATAGCAAAATTACAGTTAAGTAGCTGTGGGAAAGAAACAAGAGACAGTCAGAGTCACTATCAAGCCAGGTGACACCATATCACTAATATTACTATAATTTAAAGGCCCCAGGGATAATTTATTAAGAATACAAATATAAAGTATAGAAACACATCAAAAAGGAAATGGATTACAAACCACATCATAACATTGCTTTATCTACTAATTAAATTGTAGCTTTTATAACCTATTTCAGAAAAAAAAATGGTTTGATGATTATTCCATGAATTAATTAATAACAAATGTGCCTAAGTTTTAGGTTAAACTGTTACCTCTGCAAAGCCCTCATCAAATGGGCAAACATTGCCATTGGAATAATATTTCCATTAATCCTTCCAGAATTCATTACATCATTCCAAGACAAAGCACGATTTGTGCGTAACATGTTGCACATCGATAACAAATCATAGAGATCTCTCTCTCTTAGGCCTGGAAAAAATAAACAAAATTATAAACTGAAAGGCACAATACACACACACCCAATACACAGTACAGTCCTCTCCACATACCACTCCTGGTAAAGATGAGTGAAAAAAGGTTGCAAAAATCTTAATCTCTCACAAAGAAAATGAAAAAAATCCAACACTACTGTGACTGTTCGTTTGTCTGTCCAGAATTTTAAATCACCTGTAGCTCAAAAACAGTTTGACCTACTGACCTGAAATTTGGTACACAAATACTACATGACGTCTACTATCCGCTTTCGGGTGATGATTTACCACCAAGGTTATTCCTCTTTTTGTTTTTATTTTATTGTAGAAGCAACTCTCGGCAGCAGCCAGCAGGGCGCCAGTGCGGCGCATGCATATGGGCGCCTTTCTCATCCCTACCACCTTCGCCGTCACTTCCTCTACCTCTTCACATCTTAAATCATTCTTGAGACAGATTGAATATTTAAGTCCCAGCTTAAGTGAAAAATTAAAGAAAACATACTAAGTAATTGCAACACAAACACTGACTTAATCAGTTTAATGCAAAAAGATGGCGACGAAAGAAGAGAAGAAGCGGGCCGCTAGGGTGGAAGAAAAAAGAGCTGCTCAGGAAGTAGCAAGCACATCAACATCTGAGCAAACGAATGCTAAATGTACAGAGAAAGAGGATGAAAACTATGAATGCTCAAGTCAAGTGTATTCACTGCACGTTATCTTGCAGTGTGCTGTTACTGGTCAAGAAATAATACAGGAAATCTGAGATCGTCTCTCTTTACAGAATCTCTCCAGATCATCCAAAGTCCTACTGTGACTCCTTTTTTGTGCCATCCCCTCTTCAGGTCACCCCACAATTTTTCTATGGGGTTTAGGTTCGGGGACTGAGACAGCCATGGCAGAAGTTTGATTTTGTGTCCTTTTAACCATTTTTGTGTTGATTTGGACATGCAATATGATTTGGATCTTTGTGCCTTCTGGAATATCCAAAGGTGACCTAGATTTAGTTTCTTGGCTGAGGAAGCCAGATTAAAATGTAAACTCTCCTGGTATTTCATAGAATCCATGATGCCATGTACCCTAACAACATTTCCAAGGCCTCTGGAGGTAAAACAGCCTCTATACTTGACAGCAGGGATCAGGTCCTTTTCAGGCTAGATATCTTTTTTTTCTAAGCCAAATCAACCTTGAGTGTTTGTTGCCAAAACAGCTCAATTTTCATTTCATCTGACCATAGAACATGGTTCTAATCAAAGCTCCAGTAGTCTTTAACAAACTACAGGCACACTAATGTTTGTGGTTAAACAAAAGGAAAGGCTTTTTACTGGCATGTCTTCCAAATAATTTGTTGGCATGGAGGTGGTGTCTCTTTCACTATTCTACTCATTGTGTGTGGGGGCAAAATAAACTTGGACCCAGGCAAATTGGTAACAGTTCAATTGATTTGAACTTTATAATTATTAATATACAGATATGGGCATTTTCATACGAGTAATAATTTTCATAGCTATTTCCTGATTTAGGAAGGTCAACACACTTGAATTGTGCATTCACTTATCTTTCCCAGGTTATTGAATGAATTAGGGAATTTGGCCTCTGTGCCACATCATATTTATACCACAGTGAAACAGAAAGTCATGAAATACTACTTGAAAGTTTCTACACACGATTATCAACTTATAAAAGTCAGATATAAATGGAAAAAAAATGCTTGAGTTACAATTTGTTCATAAGAATTTCCAGGGGTGCTGCTGGAGTATGTGAATTTCCCCTTGGGATTAATAAAGTATCTATCTATCTATCTATCTATCTATCTATCTATCTATCTATCTATCTATCTATCTATCTATCTATCTATCTATCTATCTATCTATATCTATCAGTCATTTAAAAGGGGTAACCCAGCAAGGACTCTAAAATTTCTCACATTTTCCTTTGCCTATTTTACAATATGTAATGGATTCTGAAAGTATTCAGACCCCTTCACTTTCTGCATAAGTTATTGTATTGCAGATTTAATTTTTAATGGATAAATTTGCTATTTTTTCCCCCCATCAACCTTCACTTAATATAACAATGATTAAGTGAAAACATGTTTTCAGAACCTGTTGGAAGGAAAACCATTTAGGCAACACTCAAAAATCAGACAGAGGTCACTCTTAACCAAAAAGCATATGGCCACCACCTTGAAATTTACCAACTGTTATTTAAAGAACTTGACAAGCATGAGGAAAACGATTCTTTGGTCTGATGAGACAAAAACAGAGATCTCTGGGCTGAAGTCCAAGCACTATGACTAGCACAGATCAGGTTATGCTCATCTCTTTCCTAATACCATGCCTACAGTGAAGCATGGTGGTGGCAGCTTTATGTTATGGGGTACGTCTCAGTAGCAGGAACAGGGAGACTGGTCAGAATTGAGGGAAGGATGCATGTGACCTCAGACTGGGGAGATGATTCACCTTTCAGCATGACAATGACCCAAAGTATAGAGCTAAGACAACACTGGGATAGCTCTGGGACTAGCCTCTGAAATTCCTTGAGTGGCCTAGCACAAGCCTAGACTTAAATCCCATAGACCATCTGTGGAGAGACCTGAAGATTTGGGTTAACAGACATTTCCCATGAAATCTAACAGAGCTTGTGAGGGTCTACCAGGAAGAATTGGATAAACTACCTAAACCCATGAGTACAAAGCTTGCAGGAACTTACTCAAGAAGACCTGAAGCTGTAATTGGTGCCAAAGGAGCTTCTACAAAGTACTAAAGTAAAGGTCTGAATGCTTACATGAATGAAACATTTCAGATATGGAATTTTAATAAATTTGAAACATTGTTTTTACTTTGTCTTTATTGGTTATTGAGTGGAGATTGGCAAATGTATCTATTTTAAATTTAATCATCCACACACAATAAATTGTGCAGAAAGTAATGGGTTCTGAATACTTTCTAAGTCCCCTGTATATGCATATATGGTATAGGAGAAGAATGATCAAAGGGACAACACACAAAACAGATGTGAAAATGCCTAAAAAACAATATATCTGTACTTTACTTTAAACTATACAAGATCTTGTCTACCAAGCAGGGTGGCTTACACCCTTGTTCATCTCTCAAAATACTGAACATTTCTCAAAATTCTTACAACTGTGTCCTCAGATTTTATTCTGTGATTTCTAGTCTTCCTATATTCCTAATCCCCAATACAGGTAAAAGACCAGACATCCTTGGTAGCACAAGAACCAAACATCCTCCAAACCTTTTTTATATTACTGTCTATGGTGTAATTTCTTCAGGTACATCCTTTTAATCCCCCAGGTTCTATCACCTCCTGGTGAACATTCATCTAACTCTTGCTATTTACCACTAGGGACTTCTGTTGTGTCACTCCACTATGTTTTTTCTATCCTTAACAGCAACTCTTTGAGAATCTCACAGCCTGGCACACGGTTGATATTAGTAAATTTTGAAACTGAAAACTTCAAAAGGACAGTAAGAAAAACTTTTAAACTGATTATTTAAATATCTCCCTAGGTTCTCTAAATGTGTACTATTATAACCCCAAACAGTCTGCATTAATGAACTTACCAGTCTTGGTGACAGCTAATACTGCAAAAACCCAGGACAGGTTCTTAACTTTGCTGTCCTCTTCCAGATGAGATAAAGCTCGTAGAATAAGTTTGTCCAGTGTTGAAGGGAGATTCTGAAGTTCATCTTTCATCTACAGCAAAAAAATTATATACATTACATTCTTTACATGCTCACAATAAGCATAATTATTATTTATTGCTATAGACACTAATGGTGATTGATTTAAAAGCTTGATTTTTTTCTTTTATTATTTGCCAATGGACTTGAGTCCACCAATGCTCTGTATATCTAATGCTCTGTATATATACAACCTCACTGTGTCTCCTCCAAAAAAATGTACCAGACAAAAGAATACAAACACAACGTATTTTCAAACATTAGAAAACACTAACACTCTGTTCCCAGCTAAGTATGAGTCTTGGGGTACCAAGACTTGAAATTATCTATTTGTGTTGACCCATATCACTGCAGTCCCTTTCACATTAACACTCCCACCCAGATTGTAGCATTCTTTTTCAGACCATGTATCAACCTGTTACTCTGACCACTCTCTCTACTGAAATGTCCTCTGTACTGGAATGTAAAGATTCATAAAGGAGAGAAATACAAGTAGGTCACATATCATAAACACATGTACATAAAATGTAAACATTTTGTTTGTGTTTGGTGCGTATGTCACATAATTCCCTCAACTTGCACCTGAGTTCATCACAATTTGTTTATGTTCATCTCAGGCAGGCAACGTGCCAACAAATTATGCTTTCATACTATGCAGAGCCTCAACGAAAAGTAAAATAAGGTGGAGTACAACTCCATTTTAAAACTAGCATTACAACTCTCTTTTTATATATCTGTATACTGTATAATACAGGGTAAAACACATTAACGGCAAATGATTTTTTAATGCAGATCTGTTCTATTTGTTAGTTTTGTGCTGTCTGTCTATGTGGACAATGACTTAAAAATATGAGTAGCATAACGGACAGCGAGAACTTGTACCTAGCCGGGACTCTCTCATAAGGGAAGGACCGGGGAAAAGAGCTTACACGCAGCAGTCCCTACCCTGGAAAGGCACAGGGCAGTCCTCCCTGGCTTGCTATGTTGCTATGGGTTTGCAGCATGGAAGCTGAACCCTGTGGGGGCCCATGGCCACCACCAGGGGATGCACGGGGAACGGCTGAGTTCTCCTCTGTAGGACTGCCACCACACCCAGAAGTACACCCAGAAGGAGATCACAGGAGGCCTACGACACTTCCGGGTGCTCTATAAAAGGAGCCACCTCACTCCACTTGAAGAGCCAGAGTCGGGAGGAAGAAGATGAAGCTTGATGGAGGAGTGGAGATGGAAGAAACACAGAGAGAGAGAGAGAGAGAGAGAGACACAGAGACAGAAAGAAAGTGCTGTGTTCTTGAATGCACTTATTAATGTGCTGTACTGCATCGGTGGTGAGAAATGGGTGACCAGTGTTTCCCCCTTAGAAATAAAGCCTGTGTTGTGTTGGGACTTGACCGTGTGCCCATTGTGTTGGGTGTTTGGGGAGCTCTGCAACCCTTGGTGGTCACAGTAAAACCCTAATATAGTTGCTATGGAATAGGCTGCATACTGGACATTTCATATTTTGTTTAACTAATCGAGACAAAGAAGAAAAAGATCAAATTCTGTGAAGGATAAAAACACAATGAAAACATACAGGCTGTGGGTTTTCGATTCACGGATCTACGCATTCAAGGGTTTGTTATCAATAATCAAAAGGAAATTATTTTGCAAGTTTTGTGACCTATTTCAGAAAACTGCAGACAATGCTGTAGCCCAGCATGCTACTTAAGTGGACTTCAATTCCAAGTAACCCCGGTAGTACTACATCACTGAGCAGCTTTGACGGTTACTGCCAGGGCTGATGGGTGAAAGATGAGGTTGCTAGCTTTAAAAATGAGCCATAACAAGCCGGCAGGATTATGATCAGTGGTGTCTTTTTGTTTCAACGCTTCACTGCACAGCTGTATTACATTTACACCCATTGGATTACATTTGATTTAGGTTCATGTCCTGTGCCTGCTTGATCATTTAAATTTTTCTGGGTTGGAAAACGTCTTCAATTGGGAACACTCCCAACTTCTACAAATTTTTACAGGCATCGACATCACGGAAGGACAAAACTTTACATAACTTTCAGGAGGCTGTTCACAGGGGATTTAATTTCATAGCTACACCACCATCACCTGCATCTGCGTAATAGGACGGTGTTGTGAGTGTTTAACATTTTGTGCTTACTGTTTTGTTGGATTTCTTTTGTATCTGTAAAATTAAATGATGTTTGTTGTTTATTACCATAAATGTACACACAAATCTATTGTAATTAAAATTTTATAAAAAGTTACAGTTCACTAAAGAACTGCTGAACTACGCACTTTGTCTGGGGGATGCCACTCATATTTATCTCGGTCAGCCAGTCTTACACGTGATTTACTTGTACAGTGATTGTTTTATCTTACATTTCTTGCATCTTTTGCATACTATTTAGTGCAATAAACTTAGAATATACATGGGCACAAAACGTATACATAGATTTTCACATTCACAGGGGTCCTGCGCCCCTAACCCCAGTGAATCGCAAAGGATACTGTATAATATAAGATATTTTTTAAAGTGATGCCTTTAGCTTGCACACAAAATATAGTTTTGATCTTAGTTTCAGTAAAAAGTAAATCTTAAGCATTTGTAATATAGATGACCGACCAAAAGAAAAACAGAATGAAGAAGTTGTTTTTATCAAAACTGCTCAGTTAAAACTCAGTCTGAGGCAGTGATTTATTTTAGTGAAATTAATAAATAATATTCAAAACACAGTTGTAGCACTAACCTGCTCAAAAACTGAATATGTTCTCAAATATTCACATGCCAGTTTCAAGTATAATGGACTGTTGGATCCCTTCTTCCTGAGTAAAACTTGCATCTAAAATACATACGAGAATTCCTTATTTATAGGAATTTAACACTGGTGAAATATGTTAAATCAAAGGCAGACAAATTCACAATGTTTAACCCATGAGACCATTTATGAAAAATAAGACATTGGCACTGTAACTAACAATAAACAATAAATATTGCTAAACCTGTATATTGAAGCTGTTGAATAACCCATGATTAATACAAGCTGGTAGTACCTGGTTGTTAAAAGATGTCTCACTTAGCTTCTTTCCATAAAGCGATAAGACACTCTGGACAATCTCTTTCTTTTCTAGTGTGGAAAGTGACTCTAGTTGAAAGAGGATGCTGTTTTTATTCCTATTCAGAGACCGATGCAAATCCGAGTCTGAGGTTACACTGAGCACAAGAGTCACTCTCTAAGGATGAGACATGGTGTTAAGAGTTAACACACACTAAAACTAATGCAACTGAAAGACAACTTAATACCTGAAGATCAAAATTATCCTGTAATACTTTGTGCCTTATATTAGCTAAGATAATACATTTGATTTGACATCTGCCGTTGTAAAATATAATATACTGTTATGAACATCTACCCATCCATTCATATTTTAATCAGCTTATCCAGAATACGTTAAAAAAAAAGAAAGAAAGAAAAGCACTAACATCTCATTTTACATTTATTGCTAACTTTTAGTGCGGAATTAACCTCCACCTAGTTATACATACAGTGAAGGTTTGCTCATTTGGGTAACTAGGAGAATAAGTAGCACAGACATTAGACTGGTAGTGCACAGCAAGGATCAGTCTCAAAGTGAGAACCCCACATAATCACAGTGAATCTCTTTATGTCAGCAGGGACATATAGTGGCGACTAGATTTATAGGATTATTAAATTATAGGGTAGTCCGGAGATAGATAGAACAGCTTTGTATGCTAAAAAGGTCTTGGGCAACTAATTCATAGCAGGTAAACCTAGTTGGAGGTTGGCGACATCTAGCTACATCACTTAAATGGTAATATGTTATACTGTATTATCAAATGCAAGTAGAAGTTGCATTGTACTTTGTACACATGACAGTAAAGACTCTATCAACCTATAAATAGTAATGCCATGGATGGATACTTTGAGGGTGCAAGTGCCCTAAAAAGAATGGGGACTAACTAAAAGAAAGCTGGAGATCAGCCTCTTCAACAGCATTTCAAAGATTAGGTTTGCTGTTTCCTCAGTGGCCATCAGTAATGTATCCTGCTTGCACCTGAACTTTAGGGTATGCTCCTAACCCAGGAACTGATTCTGGTGCTTGTCCCAGAAACTGAAAACTACTTGTCTGAATAACCATGTATGTTGTTGATATAAAAAAACTTGAGGAACCTACCGAAGGAAGACTCTCAGGTATCCAATCTGAAATTAGTTGTCCCCTGTTGTTCTGTAATAAGTCTGCATCATCAATTAAAATAACTAAAAATGGATTGGACTTTGATCTGCATGATGACTGGAGCAAAGAATTAAATTCCTTAAGCAGGGCCCTAAGAAAATGGCATGACACAAGTTACTTTCACTTTAAGATAACAAATGTTTGTGAGTCTACAATTTGATTTAAAAACATATACTCTATTCATGTAAATGCCCTAGTAACATTTCATACATTTGAGAAGTTTAAAAATGATCTGGCAATAAAACTACTAACAACTTAAATATGTATGTATAGTTTAAATTACAACAAACATTCTTATGAATACATCAGTATGAAATTAGCATATTATTTCACATTATTTACTTACTGATAACCTGTAGGTGGATCAAGGTCTTGCCCAAGTCTCTGGTTCAGACATCGAACAAGAAAGTGCAGAAAATTTTCAACATTGTTTGCTGCTTGACTTGCAGCACTGAAATAACAGATAACATCAGCGATTTCAGTCTTCTTTGATGAAGTTTTAAATTCATTTACCATAGCAGCCTGATCAAACAAAAAATTGAAAACACGCATTACTTTTGATTTCTACAAATTAGATCTGTGATACTCTACTAGTTTCAAGGTTTTTTATTCTTTTTGCCTAGCATTGGTTGAGACGTCTTAACAAAGCTCACTTTATTGTTACGGACCTTGTAACCTGAAATGACTCCATTCATCTAATTTATAAAATGCAACTCTACTCAAAAAACAATTATGTTCAAATAGCACTAAAATAAACTGATGAATGCAAAATAGAACAAAGTCAAGAGAATCTGGTAGTATGACAGAAAAAACAGTTTGTTGATAAGAAAGAGTCAGTCAGGGTGGCAAATCAGAGGAAAATATATAGGAGTAAGTAAAAGATTATGGCTAGAACTTTTAGGACTACAACAGCAAAAAAAAAAAAAAATAGTAAGGTGTTAAAAGATCCCAAATAGTTGGATGAGAGGAAATAGTGTTGCAGTAAACACAAAATATCTTCAAAACAGGATGAAATGCATAGATTGGTGCATGTTGTAAGTTGTACTTGCAGAGAAGCAGTCATTGTAATGCTTGTCATGGTAAGTTTGTTGCTAAAAAATGAATGGACAAAGTGCATGTGAAAAAGAAAAGTAGTGTATTAAAGTTTAAAAATTGATCAACTTTCTCTGAACATATATTGTACTTTACAAGTTGATAGATACAGCAAAGAGGAAGAGAACCTTTGGTGACATCTTGGGTATTTTGGGCAATGACTACTGTAACAGGACCAATTCAGATAGTTATGTGGAAGTTCATAGGAGGCTCAGTTTCAGTATATGAACTTTTAAAGATGTAATTTGGTGAAGGACTACAAATTAATTCATACAACTTTTTGTTAAAAAATGCATTAGTGACATTTAAAATAAGAAAGCATTTTATACTGTTGACAATTAAAACTGAAACACCCAGATGCCACCTCTGGTTCCAGCACCTCTGTTGACGTCACTTCCTACACTGGCCTTTAAAGCTGCTATCTTGACTATACAGTTCTGTTTTTGACTCAGTCTTGTGAACAACTCACTATCTTTAAAAATACCTTTTTGCAGCCAAGGTTCATTATACGGGTAGCTGCCCCAAACCTTTATGATGTCTTATTGTCATACTTGTGACAGTGGCATAGTCAGCAGGATTTACAAAGCCCAGAAGAGAATGGGGCCGGTCCTTGAATTATAACCAGGTTGGAGAGTACTAGGGGGGGTTCGTCCCGGAGTTTGGAAAGACCTGGTGCAGGCTTCGCTCCTTGTATATTTATCCAGGCCAGTAAAATTACAAAGGGAGAGTGTGGAGAAGCCACACAGACGTGGGCTAGTCTCTGTGCGGGAAGTGACAGGGACTTATTATGCCCTCTCTAAGAAGAAAGCTGTCCTCCCCACTGGGACCAAGGTCCCAGAGAAATGTGGAGTGTCCCCAGACTAGCAAAGTGAAGACTTTACAGGTTTGGAAATTAGACCCAGAGAGGCTGACCCAGGAGCAAGCTTCTGCTCTCTGAGAAATGGTGGCAGCATGGCCAAGGCCATTTGATTGCTCCACCTTTCAAATTGTACAAAGAGTCACCTGTTTTTTGTTCATATCCAACCTTCCTGACCATTTCACCCAGCCGGTCTAGGGAGATTTTCTTAATATGGACGAGAAACATCCAAGAAAGCCTTGCAATTTGGGAGAGCAGAACAGTCCTTTAGCAGACACTATAGGGACTACGTGTATATCTTGTCCGGAATGTCAATTGCGACATATTCCTAGGAGGGACCGTGCTCCTTTCATTCCCCTTCCCTTGATTGATGTCCCCTTTGAAAGAATCAGGGTTGATGTCATAGAACCCCTAAAACCCTCGTGGATTATGCGATTATGTGACCCGAGACCCATAAGCTGTTCCTTTACACTCAACTACATCTAAGGCTATTGCACGGGAACTAGTAGGGCTCTTTGCGGGAATCGGCATCCCTAAAGAAGTCCTTACGGACCAAGGGATGGTATTTACCTCAGAGACGTTGAGGGGAAACGGGTAATTTACTTAAAATAAAGCACTTAAAGACCGCGGTGTGGGGACGGGAGGAATTGGGATCAGCTCCTCCCCCTCATTCTCTTTGCCAATCGGGAAGTCCCTCAAGCCTCTATGAGGTTCTCACCTTTTGAATTATTATATGGACGACAACCCCGGGGTATATTGGATATTTTAAAAGAAGGCTGGGAAGGAGAGGCTCTTCCCTCTACAAATATATTGGAATATATCGCACAGTTACGCTATAGATTTGGAAAAAATTCGGCCTATAGTAAAGAGTAACATGGAGGAGGCACAAGTAGCACAGGCCCACTATTATGACCGTGGCATGACACTCCAAGAATTCCATCCCGGGGATCATGTCATGGTGTTGGTTCCCACCTTCCATTCTAAATTGCTAGGCCATTGGCAATGCCCCTACGAAGTTAAGGAGAGGAAAGGACTTGTCGATTATTTGGTTAAATAACTTAATCGTCGGCCAAGTGAGCAGATACATCATGTAAACTTGCTGAAACCGTGGAAGAAAAGGGATCCTGATCCCTTGTCCGATCAACCCCACTCATTCTTTGCTCAAACTAGTATACTTAACTTTGGTAGCAAATTAAACCCTAGACAGAGAAAGCAGCTCAAAGCAGTTATCCTGTCTGTCTCTGAAGTGGTGAACGAGAAACCAGGAAGGGTACTGTAAAGCCACAGTGGCGCAAAATAGACACCACTTTGAAATGGCCCTGTCCGTGAACCAAGCCTTTCCCGAGTTTGGCGGGTACTACTGCCGGTTTGTACCTTGGTTTTCGGACAGAGCAGCACCCTTGATTGGTTTGACAAAGAAGAGGGCCCCTAATATTGTGGTATGGATTGATATGACAGAGGCTGCATTCAGTGACTTAAAACTGGCCTTGACAACTGCACCTGTATTGAAAGCACCTAATTTTTCGCTTCCTTTCATCCTCTAGACGGACGCTTTGGAACACCCCATTATGTTTCTGAGCTGGAAACTTCTGGACCGTGAGACCAGGTATACGGCAGAGGAGAGAGAAGTCCTGGCAATCAAATGGGCGATTACACAGTTGAGGTATTACCTCTTGGGTCAGGAGTTCACTCTTGTCATGGATCATGCACCCCTAAAGTGGATGGCCCGGCACAAAGAGTTGAATGCACGGGTCACTAGGTGGTTTCTTGACTTTCAAGTTTTCGCTCGTTCATCGTAAGGAATCTCTCCATGTCAATGCCGATGCTCTCTCTTGTATCCATGACCTCTCGGTCAGGGACGTCCAACCCAATGGGTCTGGGCTGAGGGGGTGCCCCGGTCATACACGTACGAGTAGGAGTCAACTAAAGGGCCTGAGTAATGGCCATTTCATGTCCGACCAGGGGGCGGCAGGGTGCACTAACTGTCTTTCTCGATCCCTTGCAGACCATTCTTGGGAAGCATACAGGTTCCGACACCTCTGATGATACCACTTCCTACGCTGGCCTTTAAAGTCGCCATCTTGACTATGTACTACATTTCTGTTTTGGACTCAGTCTTGTGAACAACTAGCTATCTTTAAAAATACCTTTTTGCAGCCAAGGCACATTATACAGGTGGCTTCCCCAAACCTTTATGAGGTCTTACTGTCATTCTTGTAACATGGGGCACTACAGAATCCTCACTTCGGTGGGTCCGACTTTCCTCTACCCACTGATGCCATACTCTCATCATTTTGCTGCTGGAAGGATAAACCACCTTCTCATATTCCCACAATTCTCCATCTCTTGAATTACAAGAGTGGAACAAATAGCCATCACCCTTTTCACAGGGTAATGATTGATCACTAACTGCCAGCATTCAATTAATAAGGTCCTCTTTGCAGGCCCTTTTTATACTCACTGTGAGAAAGTCCAGGGGCAGTAATATCATTTGCATATGTGCTGCACTGCATTTTCACACTACCATAACCTGTCCACCCTCAAAGTTCTAAACTAATACATTGTGTTTTTCCCAGGGCAATTTTAACAGACAGAAGTGAATATACCACAGTAAGAAAATGTAATATACTTTTGATTATCCTTCACATAGAAATAAAATACAATTTAAGATAAGTAATATAATGATGTTAGACAGTACAGTTCAGGTTATCACAGAGAAGTTTCAAATATTACTAGGCATAAAGGAATACGTTTTAATGGAATATCTTTTTAAATACAAAGACTTAGATCATTATTGTTCCTCTTATCTTACATTCAATTGTATTTTCTGATATTTACCATTAAAGCTGTTTTTCCTTGACCAGGACCAGAATTTATTACAAAGCATTTTCCTCTTCCCATTTCTCGAATTTTAGTGGCTGCTGTACCTAAAACCTTTTTTCTCCCATATATCTGATGCTGCAGAGATTCTTTAAAAACTTCCTGGTCAGTCAGTTTTGAACACGAATCCAAAATTTCATCATCCTGTTCCTACAAAAGCAAAAAAATAAACAATGTTTTGCATATATACCAACACAGGACTAATATATTTCTGTGCTTCTGCTGGCACTGATATACTGACCACATGAAAGAATTGTTTCAAGGCCTCCCATAAGTTAGACAGAACAGCTTTTCCAAATTGTTCCAGTCCTTTGGTGTAGGGCTTCCCATGGGACACACCACCCCATTCAGCTTCATAACTGTATGGATCAATACAATAAATCATTTCAGAATGTTGCATTGCAAACATAGCTCATAAACTTCTATACCATTAGTAAAGGTATGTCACTGTGTTTAGTTTTTTCTTTTAATTTTCACTACAGTTTTTTCATGGTTAATAGTTATAATCTAGTTTGAAGTGCCCCTTATTTGGTCCGTTTAATTTGAGTAATTATTATTGTCATTTCAGATTGTTATTCTTTTTCATAAATGGTGCCTTATTGTTGATAGCAACTGTGTCATCATTAAACTACTGCTGCATTCATAGTGGGGATTCATTCCCATTTTTTCAGAATTATGCAACAAAGAACTGATGTTTTTTGAGTAGTGTGATTAGTTAGAAAAAAAGATGCTGGACCAAAATTTTTATTTATTTATTTAAAAAAAAAAAGAAAATTGTTTAATTCATTTTACGCATGTGGGGCATGTTCAAGATAGACATCAGAACTTGGATCAGACGCAAAATTAATTTGAGCAGTCAAAATGAAAAACAAAAAACAGACATGAAGCAAAAATCAGGATACAGTCACTTTTAGCTGCATTGTGAATGTAGCCCAACAACACTTGTGTTTGTTCAGAAAAAGGCTGTTTTACGTTAAACAGGAGCATCCAAAAGATGCTACATGTGTGAAAATGCTAAATATGGGAATGTTAAATTAAGGTTCCATTGTAAATCCTTTTATTCAGAGAGGGTTGTCCACCTCCGCTGTTGCAGGAGGGCTTCTAAATTTTGCACTACCTATAACATAAAGTATATATAGCAGAATATACAATATATCCATCCATTATCCAACCCGCTATATCCCAACCACAGGGTCACGGGGGTCTGCTGGAGCCAATCCCAGCCAACAAAGGGCGCAAGGCAGAAAACAAACCCCGGGAAAGGCGCCAGCCCACCGCAGATATACAATATATGACATCACCATAACAAAAGAGTCAACAGCTGTTAACTACAATATTGTATTTTTTACACTATAACACATAAAAATAAACAATATGGCAACTTATAAAACTATACTTGTGCACCATAATCTGTAAGCCCTTACAAATAATTATAAATTATGTAGGATGGAGGCATTCGGAAAAAATTAAGGTTAATCAAAAGCTAAGATTGATCCGAGTGACTACTGGGAAAAAAAAACAGTTTACTTAAGTAGTTCTTTTTTTTAACTGACCTGTAATGCCTTTGTTACAATGAAAACTGGACGGACGGGTGCCACAATGAGCATAGTCAGCAATTGTTTTGTAGGTTTGGTTCTAATAAAGTTCAAGTTTGTATGCAATCCCGATCCAAAATGTTTATAGGTCATGTCATTTTTGGCCTACAATGATTTTCTACTATCTGAAAACCTCTTTGCAGGTGCACCGATATTTATGAAAGATTAAATGATGATTTTAGATAATGTAGTACAAAACTTACCCAACACTGATTGAGGAAGAACAGACAGAGGAAATTGATTCACCGTTTATAGATTTTTTTAATAAATTATATTTCCATCCTGTATTACACCATGATTTCACCCGTTCACAACAATGCCATTTACAACTAGGAGTGTAAGGGGTAGAAAGGGTTTTCATGTAAAAGCTACATCTATTTTCTGGAATTTTCACTTTATTCAGCTCCTGATTGCTGAGCACATATCAAGTGGCCATCTGACCCAATACAAGATAAATTATTAGATCCCTACCTAAACAAGATCAGCCAGGACACTGTCAGAAAACTAAGATTGGAGGTAAAGTAGTTTGTGCAGAAAGAGAAAAGATATGTGGACAGAACATATCCCGGAGGAAAATCCTGTGCTCAGGGTCAGGGAACCTGACGGATATTCATCCATCTGGACTCTGTGGGAGCTAGAGAAATGTTAAGCAATGTTCTCCAAGTTGATAATGTAGGAGTTTGCTGTGTAAAAATTCTGGTATTATAATTTTGTGTTAAATGCTCAACTAAAATGCACAAAATTGGGTCCAGGCATACATACACAGAGATTCTAAATACAGTAGAGGATGCTTCACTTACCAATTAGCACAATAAGCAAACTGATGGATACCAAGAAGATAATCAGTTGCAATCACTGGTTCACAGGGTAACTCAGAATATTTAGTTGGTGTGCGTGTGTATATACTGTATATATACACACAGACACACACACACTATATAATAAAACATTAAAGTCTGTTTGCCCAGTTCCTCTGAGCAATCTAATTGGTCAGTTTGGCTTTGGTGATGAAACGAAAGACAAAGTGCGAGTGTCAGACATACGAGGGGCAAAAGCAGCACGAGAGGAACACAGAGAGTCACCTCCAAAGACGGCAAGTATAAAAGTGGACAGGAAGCGAGAAAGCCCCCCTGAAGCACCGGTGAAGAAATGTTCATACACATATGATTTCAGAGGTGAAAGCATGTAGCGCAAGAGTTAGAAAATATTTTTAAATAATTCTATTAATTGTTTAACAGGTAGCGTGACTAGTATATAGAATATATTTAACACTAACACAATTAATAAAAATTATGTATTAGGTTAAAGACAAGATTAGCTGTCATAAATATAAACTAGCATCTACATCAGGGGAATGTGTTACAACATTAATATGGAAAAATGTACTTTGAGGCCATAAGCTAAGGTTTCACTTCAAAAATCTTAAGAACTATTGCTTGTATTTACTTTTCAGTAATCATGGTGCCACTCTGTTTTAGTCGTTTTTTGAGATCTTCCATTTTTCCTCTAGCTTCAGTGGATTCTGCAACAAAATCAGATCTCCATTGCTCTGGAACTGATCTGAAATTATACAGAAAAACAGGTAAGACTCCATGCTGCACAATTTTTCTTACACTTGTCTAAAATCTATTATAGTTATCAAACACAAAATGACTTATATATATATATATATATATATATATATATATATATATATATATATATATATATATATATATATATATATAATATAAATACAGCATAAGAAAACATGTAAGTATTGGTTACTTCAATGTTGAAAAACCAAGAAGCCATTATCAGGTGAACTATTCCCCCTTACTAATGTCATTAATAATTTCTTTCATTTTGGGTTTTGTTATAACCATTTTTACTATGGTTAATTTTTGAATGTTGAAGATGGCTTAATGAGCTGGGCTGACCAGTCCTCTCTTTCTCCAGCCACTCGTGGAGTGTAGCTAGATGCTCCAAGACAGTCGAGAGAGATACAGTTCCTCCAACACATCCTTCTTTTGTTCTTCAGTCTTCTCCTGAAGTATGCACTCAGGGGGCACCCTACCTACTTGCCCAAACCAAATCAACTAGCTCCTTTCAATCTGAAGAAGTAGTGGTTACACTTCCAGGAGATCCCCATATTACCAAGATCCTTGCCCTGTCTCAGAGAGTGAATCTCATTTTGGCTGATTGTGACTGCAACATGATTCAGTCTCTATCCACAACTCTTGGTCATAGCTGAAGATGGGAATGCATATTAATCAGTAAATCATAAGCTTCTGTCATGGGCTTAATTCAGCCAAGCTGAGTGGACCCTCACCAGAACAGACAGAAGGAAAATGAAGATGATGAAGAAAACTGTAACTTTATTATTACTGATTTTATGATTTATATAAAAAGGCATTACAGTCACCCTTGGTGGAGCCGCATGGAAAGTGCAGCTAGCTGATGAGTTAAGAATAAATAAAGAATCACAAGCATAACATTTGTGAATTTTCAAGGAAATGGAAATTTTAATGTATGATACTAAAATCCTATTATGCAATAATTCTCCACTTGACAAATATAATGTCCAAACAACAAATTACAGTACATTATTTTTCATCTAGTTATTATCAGGAATTGCAATAAAAATGAAACAATTAACCTGATGAGCTCTGGTGTTCGCAGATAAAAAAACATTTTTTGATTGGCAAAGCTACCATTCTGCTTCTGAAACTGCATAATTTCCAGCTCCGTCACTGACAGGCCTGGGGGCGCAGTCTTCACCTGCCATGTTAGAACAAGAAACACTATTTTCATATAGCTCAAGATTACAGAAGTATATAGTTATTAGTGAATTAAATAAAAAGACAGGCTGCATTTGGAAAAAGTGAAACATAATTCCTCTATGAAAGGAAGAAGAGTCTATATTTAATAACAGGCTAAAGAAACTGTAATAACTACATTTCCGCCTGGACACATTTGAAAAATATGCCAGTCAAAAAACATAAAAATAATGTAGCTTTAATATTTTAGAAAAATGAATGCCTGAAAGCAATTGTTCCAGGTAAGGTCTTTCTATCTAAACAAAATGTTTATGCAGATTAGTTAGAACCTGCATTTATACACATATCACTTACTATAAAGATTTTATTTTACTGCATTTTACTGCCAGCACAACTATGCCATGAAAGAGAAAAACTCCAGGTCTAAAGAGTAGGGGAACAATTGCACTCATTTTAGTTCCCAGTGATTCTCCTCTTGAACTTTTCAGTTTATTTATTGTTACAGCAAATCAACAGAAGAATTAAACACACTTTCTACTGTGGTCTGTAGCAATCCCCACATACATCAGGTATGCCAGAATTTTCATTGCATATTTTAGCATTCCATTAGTTGATATGTAGTAGGAATGGTGGTGTGACCTAAAAGGAATTGCTCTAGTTCTCTAGTAGTCAAAAGGTTAATCTCTGTCGTAACAACCTTTTCGTAAAGCACATCATAGGATGATGTTTCATATTCTTAAACAACCAAAAAATTTTGGAAATCAACTCTTATACCCTATGTGAAATAAAGTAAACGTACCTAGGCACAGCAGTTTTCTCTTAGGATAGTTTATTTCATACAATTTATAACATTTTTAATTTTATCTTAATATTATTTATGTATTGTTATTTTGGAGCCATTTTATAACTTATTTCTTATTGCAGGTGCTACCATTTTGTCTCTAATTCTATCAACACATATTCTTATGTACTTATCTGAAAAAAAGAATATTGTCTAACAAATGGGTATAAAGTTCTTCATGGGTCGGAGAAGTAATGAGTCTTGTTGAACTATGAGATAACTGCCCCATTTGTAGATATTGTATATATTGTAACTACAGTTGTAAAGGCCCATGGGCTCACCACCTGTAGGAGGGGCCAAGGAGGTTGGGTGCAGTGCGAGTTGGGTGGTGGCTGAAGGTAGGGACCTTGGCAGTCCGATCCTCAGCTACAGAAGCTGGCTCTTGGGAGGTGGGATGTCACCTCTCTAAAGAGGAAGGAGCCTGAGCTAGTGCGAGAGGTCAAGAGTTTCTGACGCACAGCGTGGACTCGAACCAATCTCCTTGAGAGGGGCCAGACTCTCTACCACTCTGGAGTTGCCCCCGGTGAGAGGCACCAAGCAGGGTGTGGGCATACTTATTGCCCCCCCAACTTGGAGCCTGTTCACTGGGGTTTACCCCAGTAGACGAGAGGGTAGCCTCCCTCTGCCTTCAGGTGAGGGGACGGGTCCTAACTGTTTGCACGTATGCGCCGAACAGCACTCTGGAGTACCCATCCTTTTTGGAGTCCCTGGAGGGGGTGCTAGAGGGCACACCTTCTGGGGACTCCCTCGTTCGGCTGGGAGACTTCAATGCTCACGAGGGCAATGACAGTGAGACCTGGAAGAGAGTGATTGGGAGGAATGGCCCCACCGATCTGAAACCGAGCGGTATTTTGTTATGGGACTTCTGTGCTCGTCACGGATTGTCCATAATTAACACCATGTTCAAGCATAGGGGTGCCCATATGTGCACCTGGCACCAGGACACCCTAGGCCCCAGTTCGATGATCGACTTTGTGGTCGTGTTATCGGACTTACAACCACATGTCTTGGACACTTGGGCGAAGAGAAGGGCGGAGCTGTCAACTGATCACCACCTGGTGGTGAGTTGGCTTCAATGGTGGGGGAAGATGCTGGTTAGGCCTGGTAGGCCCAAACATACTGTGAGCAGAACATCTGGCAGAATCCCCTGTCAGAAGTAGTTTTGACTCCCACCTCCAGCAGAACTTCGACCACGTCCCGAGGGAGGTGGGGGACATTGAGTCCGAATGGGCCATGTTCCATGCTTTTATTGTTGAGACGGCCGACTGGAGCTGTGGCTGTAAGGTGGTCGGTGCCTGTCGTGGTGGCAATCCCCAAACCCATTGGTGGAGACCGGCGGTGAGGGATGCCGTCAAGCTGAAGAAGGAGTCGTACAGGACCCTTTTGTCCTGTGGGACTCCGGAGGCAGCTAATAGGTACCGGCAAGCCATGCGGAATGCAGTTTCGCTGGTTGTTGAGGCAAAAACTCAGGCGTAGGAGGAGTTTGGGGAGGCCATGGAGAACGACTTCTGGATGGCTTTGAGGAGATTCTGGTCCAACATCCGGCGGTCTAAGGAGGGGACATCGGTGCAGTGTCAACACTTTATATGGTGGGGATGGTGCGCTGCTGACCTCAACTCGGGACGTTGTGGGTCGGTGGGGGGGAATACTTCGAAGACCTCCTCAATCCCACTAACATGTCTTTCAATGAAGATGCAGAGCCTGGGGACCCAGAGATGGGAGAATCTCTGGGACTGAGGTCACCGAGGTGGTCAAAAAACTCCTTGGTGGCAGGGCCTCGGGGGTGGATGAGATACGCCCAGACTGTCTTGGTTGACACGCCTCTGCAACATCGCATGGACATCAGGGATAGAGCCTCTGGATTGGCAGACCGGGGTGGTGGTCCCCCTCTTTAAGAAGGGGGACCAGAGGGTGTGTTCCAACTACAGAGGGATCACACTCCTCAGCCTCCCTGGAAAAGTCTATTCAGGAGTCCTGGATAGGAAGGTCTGTCAGATAGTTGAACCTCAGATTCTGGAGGAACAGTGTGGTTTTCGTCCTAGTCGCGGAACAGTGGACCAGCTCTACACCCTTGGCAGGGTCCTGGAGGGTGCATGGGAGTTTGCCCAACCAGTCTACATGTGTTTTGTGGACTTGGAAAAGGCATTGAACCGTGTTCCTCGGGGAGTCCTGTGGAGGGTTCTCCGTGAGTATGGGGTACCGGACCCCCTGATAAGGGCTGTTCGGTTCCTGTACAACCGGTGTCCGAGCTTGGTCCGCATTGCCGGCAGTAAGTCAAACCTGTTTCTGGTTAGAGTGACTCCGCCAGGGCTGCCCTTTGTCACCGATTCTGTTCATAACTTTTATGGACAGAATTTCTAGGAGCAGCCAGGGCGTTGACAGGGTCCGGTTTGGTGGGCTCAGGATTGGGTCACTGTTTTTTGCAGATATTACCCTGTTCGCTTCATCAGGTCGTGATCTTCAGCTCTCTCTGGATCGGTTTGCAGCCAAGTGTGAAGCAGCTGGGATGGGAATCAGCACCTCCAAATCCGAGACTATGGTCCTCAGCCGGAAAACTGGAGTGCCCTCTCAGGATTGGGAGTGAGATCCTGCCCCAAGTGGAGGAGTTCAAGTATCTCAGGGTCTAGTTCACGAGTGAGGGAAGAATGGAGCAGGCGATCGACAGGCAGATCGGTGCGGCGTCCACAGTGATGCGGGCTCTACATCGGTCTGTCGTGGCAAAAAAGGAGCTGAGCCATAAGTCAAAGCTCTCAATTTACTGGTCGATCTATGTCCCTACCCTTACCTATGGTCATGAGCTGTGGGTAGTGACCAAAGCGGCTGAACTAACCCTAATTGAAGTAACTTGCTCTCTCTCCAATTAATCATCATGCACCCCTAAGCAATTCTCTTTCTTGCCTCCTTAACAGATGTTAAGATCACATACAATATGTCACAATCTTGTGACATCCCAAGAAGCATGATACACTCAAAATACATAAATGTGATAGCAATGAGTAAATCAATTATTTTGATACAAACAAAAACAGGAATAGCACTGTAAATTACAAATTAACAAAAAAAAATTTGGGTTAATAGGTACTGTCTAATATTATATAAGGATAACATTACAAGGTCAAGTGACGGAGCAGCATAAACAGAATTTGGGCCCTGGCTTTTGACGTTACATTAGTAATACAAATAGGGCTAGTTCTAAGGGGAAAAACATATTTAACATAGAAACAGTAAAATAGAAAAAAAAAACCTAAACAAGTGGAGTAACAGAGACAACTCTATGTTATAAACAAAACATACTTTAAATGTTAATTATAACATTACTAGACTTTAACAAAGATATTCCTTATATTTTCTTAGGCATGGACTTATGTCCATTATTAATTTCAGAAAGCCCATTGAAAATCTCTACTGCAGTCCTTATTAGAGCCTAATCACATTTTAAAAATAGTAGGAATTCATCTTTAAATTTTTCTGCTTTCTCCTAAGAGTTGTAAATAATGGTGTCACAATTTTAAATAATTAAATTCCTGCCAAGTTACAATGGTTCATTTGTAATGTACTTACAGCCACTGGAATTAAAAAAAATATATATATTTACAATAATGTAAATAAATGATTTTCTAAATAGATTGGTCTTGAGTTTCTTAGAAATCTAAATCTGCTGCCTGGTGGAAACTACAACTTTAGAAACAGAGGGTAGTTGCAGTCTGAAAAAGAGTTGTCCTTCCTTCTAACCCATTGTGATAATGTACATAGCTCAGTGAGACAGGACCTTCTGTATGCCACAAATATACTAATTAAGAATGTTATTAAAAAGTGTTTTTTCCCCCAATACTAGGTATCCCAAATCGGTATATAAAAGGAAATGAAACCACAGTTTCAATAAAAATACTTACAAAAGAGAGTCTGTTTTAAAACAATTACTTCACTGTTTATTATTACAATTACTACTTTACTGTTCATTAGAAATAACAGAAGATTCTTACCATTGTTGCTGATTTGTTCTAAATTCTGATCATACGTCACCCTGTTATTAATGATTGTCTCTAAACATATGAAAATAGTGTGATGTGAAAAGAAGATGGATGCGTGCAAAATGAGAGATGGAGATTACTGTTTCAACATGGTGCAAGACGTGGCCCACCAGGGAGGAGGCTATGAAGACTGATAGGGTGTGAAGTGTGGCACAATCAGTAGTTCATAGGGGATACCCTCACATTATTGTTCAAACTGATTGCAACTTCACAGGGTTATTGCTTCAGTGCAGTGAATGGCGCAGGGATGCAGTGCGAAGTGCGGCTCTGTATCTTCTCTGAAAACTCTTCTAAAGTTCAAACTGCTAAAAGATTTGTAACATTGCGCCAGTGCTTGTCGTCATCCAATCATTAAAATTCATCATCCGACAGGCAGATCGGTGCGGCGTCCACCCACAATAGTTCTTGGTTGAATGAAAAGTACATACTCTAGAGTAGGTGCTAAAAAAGTATCAGGAACTACCTACCAGGATTTACAAATGACCCAAGCTCCTATGGTGAGAATACTACAAAAACTTTCTGAGTTTCTAAAATGTTCCTGGTTTCTAAAAAAAAGGTTCCCGCAGTGGGAAAGCAACTTATGACTGTCCACCTCATCTAAAAAAGCCATTTGCAAATATTTTACTCGTCCTTGAACTCTGACATTTATCTATACACTGAATAAACAGAAGAGATAGACAGGAAACCCTTGGTGACAACACACAATCTTTGCTTTAGTTAAACAATCTAGGATCCAGACAACCCAGTTAGAGTTAAACATAAATTATCAATTAGCTTTCTAAATTTTGAAACTAGCTCGCAATACATAATATGCATTCAGACATACAGAATTTTTTTAATATACACTGTACTCCAGTCAGAATACAAAAGAACCATATGAAATATCAATATTTAATTAATAATATTTTAAATGTTAAATAACACTTACCCACTGGAAATGAGGCAAGTCAGGCAGAGATATGTCAGTTGGAACTAGTCCATACCGCTCTCCAAGAATTCCAACAAAAAGTTGACTTTTTGCTACCTCTGACAGACACAGTTCCACAGTCCTGCCATTATTAACAGTATTTCATTCATCAGTATATTCATGTGGTAAACAGTAAAAGACATCAATGAAGTTATGAAACAAAGCAGAATTGACCATGTCCTTAGTGCCCTGACAAACCTGTTGCTACGTGCTTCTTCTTCAGTTATACCCCAGCGTAGGTCGACTTCCTGTAGGTGGATATAGTGATGGGCAGCTCTCTGTCTCAGTTCAGGGAAGACATATCGAATCAGTAAATCTCGTTCCCCATGCATGTCTCGAAATGTAGAGGAGATAAAAACACGTATACTTCGCCAGCTAAAAAAACAAGACATGAATAGTATTAAAAGAAAAAGTAAAGAAAAGTTTGATAAATGCCTTAATACAAATACCAGTAATATTATCTTAGATTCTTTCAATCTAAGAATGACTTAAACCTGAAAGAAGTTACAAAAGCCCTCATGATTTGTAAAGAAGCCTCTCTGACACTAGAGGAAAAGTTTAAAGGAAAGAAGTTGAAAGAAAAGTATGGCGACAAGGTGGGTCTTCAATGATGGTGGTGAAATATATAAAGAAATTATTAATTTTAATATTGTTATTAATCTGAGTTAATCTCAGTGAGAAGGAAAGGGCAGAGTTTAGACCATGGACTAGTGGTGTGGTGTTAAGGAGTTACGTAGTAAGAAACAAGCAGGGGTAGCTGAAACAGAAAAGTATCAGGCCATCATTGGAAAATCTATAAAGCTATCATTAAGACAGTTTTTATATGGACTTTCTTAGCTATTGTGGCGGACGGCTGGGTCCAATGCCCCTTCGATGTACGTTATGGGGGAGCAACCATGGGCTGCTCAATACCTACCTGGGATGCTTGGTGGCAGCCTCCCTGGCTGACGGTGGTGCTTCAGCTTCCCGCAGGGCTCCATGGGAGATGGAGTTCTCCACAGCCCTGTTTGGATCTGGGGTGGCTGGACTTATCTTCAGCCCCACCTGGGAGTGCAACTGGAAACAGGTGTTCAAGCACCTGGTGCACTTCCGGGTGGGCCATAAAAGGAGCCAGTAACCACCACTCAACGGCCAGAGTCGGGAGGAGGAGGAGGACGAAGCTTGACGGGAGGAGTGGTGGTGGTGCCAAAAGGGAGTGTTGTGTTGGATTGTGCTTGTTTTGGACTGTGTTGTGACTGGGGGACACAGGGAAGACGTGCCCTCCAGCTGAAGAAAAATAAATCTTTCTTTATTTTTATACGTGCCTCCCGTGTCCAATCTGTGTCGGGTCAGGCGCAATATAGCACCTTTGTTACACTATGTAATACATAAAAAGTATAGCAGTCAGATTAGACCAAAGGGACAATTTTCCTTAATTTGCTTTTGTGCTACAATCTTTTAAAATTTTAACCAACAATTCAAATGTGATTAAAATGCATATTTGCAGATTTTATTAAAGTGTATTTTTATACATTTTGGTTTCACCATGTAGAAATTATAGTTCTTTTAATACATTGTCTCACCCCCACCCCCAACAACATGCCTTCCACAGGAGCAAATCAAGGTAAAATATGCCTTTGTACTCACATTAAGGAGGACACATATAAATTTCATCTTGCAGTTGTTCCAGGTTTATAACAGAATTTTTTATTCTTTTTGACATTTTAAGCTTTTTATAAGACTCAGAAATTTTATCATAGTCACTTTTGAGATACATTTGTATGCATTATTAAATCATTTTGCTAAAACTTCATGATGAAGATGATTCTAGGCTACCAACAGTTAACCCTACTTACCCACCACTTGTGTTGTATTCAGTATTGTATGGCTTAAAGTGATTAATGTCACAAACTCAACATATTCTGGACTTTAGAAAGCATATCATGATTACATTGTACAGGAAGGGAATGTGCAGGCAGTGGATAAGGCAGCCAGAAGTACATGAAGCAGTATGTAGAGAACTGATGAAGACTGGTGTGGTGGCGGCCATGGAATGTTACAGTAGTCTTGACTGTGGAAGAACCAATGGTCCTTTTAAGGGCCACCAACTCCTTTCTCTATTTGAGCAAGGTTTTAAATTTGTTTAGATTTTTTTTAACTAATTATTAAATATACTGTATGTTTAGTCTTCTTTAATGTGATGTTTTATATTGCTAATTATTGTTTTATAGTTTTGGTATTCTATTTATTTTAATAATATAAAGTGCCTTGACACTTATTATATAAATAGGCACTGAAATTAAAAACTGCCCTGCGGTGGGTTGGCGCCCTGCCCGGGGTTTGTTTCCTGCCTTGTGCCCTGTGTTGGCTGGGATTGGCTCCAGCAGACCCCCGTGTCCCTGTACTTAGGATATAGCAGGTTGGATAATGGATGGATGGATGAAATTAAAAACTGTCTTCATCAACTCTAGTGTTACATGTTGCCCGGTTTTGCTGCTGTTGCTATAGTTAAACCCATTTGTGGAGTGTGTAGACAGAGCAGTGTGCTTGTCTACCAAACATTTTTGTTTATAGTCAGCAATAGATCTATAAAATAACTAACAGAAAGAGAAGGTCTATTAGATAAGTATTTAATGGTTTGCAAATGAACATGCTAAAACAGGTTTGGCTGTCTTTGCACACTTTAATCAATAGCATTGGTAGTCTTCTGGAATTTTACAATAAGAAGTAAACACAACATTAAATAATAAAACTGAAATATCTTGCTTTGTATTTGGTTATCTAATAAAAAAACATACCTCACTTTTGGCACCAAGGGTATGAAACTTTGATCAATGATTCCTGTTAATTTACTGGCATTGTCCTCTTTAGGTGGAATGTTGTAAGTTTCACTGATGTTCTCAATGTGTTCTAGGAATCTAGAAGAGCCCCTTTCAGCCATAAACCTGTAGAAAATGAAAGCTATAAATGGAAGCTAAGCAGACAAAACACAACTATGACCTAATAATACATATTCTCCTTTTGAACTTTTAAAATATTCAACCTGTTCAGTCTTTTTCAAACCTTTTTGGATATATAAGATAGGATAGATAGGATAGATACTTTATTAATCCCAAGGGGAAAGTCACATACTCCAGTAGCAGCATACTGATAAAGAAAATATTAAATTAAAGAGTGATAACATTGCAGGTATACAGACAAACAATAACTTTGAATAATGTTAACGTTTACCCCGCCGGGTGGAATTGAAAAGTCACATAGCGTGGGGGAGGAACGATCTCCTCAGTCTGTCAGTGGAGCAGGAAAGTGACAGCAGTCTGTCGCTGAAGCTGCTCCTCTGTCTGGAGATGATACTGTTTAGTGGATGCAGTAGATTCTCCATTATTGACAGGAGCTTGCTCAGTGCCTGTTGCTCTGCCACGGATGTCAAACTGTCCAGCTCTGTGCCTACAATAGAGCCTACCTTCCTCACCAGTTTGTCCAGGCGTGAGGCGTCCCCTCTCCTTTATGCTGCCTCCTCAGCATACCACCGCGTAGAAGAGATCGCTCGCCACAACCATCTGATAGAACATCTGCGGCATCTTATTGCAGATGTTGAAGGACGCCAGCCTTCTAAGGAAGTATAGTCAGATCTGTCCTTTTTTTTTTTTTTTTTTAAATTTTTTTAAAATTTTATTTATTAATTTTATTGTAATCATTCCATACAAATAGATCCATTTATACAAAAAAGGATTGAAGACAAATCAAACCCTACCCTTGAATAAATAAATGGAGAAGGAAAAGAAATGCGGAAATAATTATTTCTTCTTATTCTAAAATATTATTGATTAGATCCTGCCAGGTTTTGAAAATATTCTGTATAGATCCTCTAACTAAGAATTTGATTTTTTCCAATTTCAAATAATATAAAACATCAGTTTCCCACTGACTTATCAGAGGAGAGTTAGGATTTTTTCAATTTAACAAAATAAGTCTGTGTGCCAAAAGTGTAGTGAATGCAATCACAGTTTGCTTGTCCTTCTCCACTTCAAGTCCATCTGGAAGAACACCAAACACAGCTGTTAGTGGGTTAGGAGAGATTGTGACCCCAAGGCTGTCTGAAAGGCACTTAAAAATTTTGGTTCAAAAATTATGTTAATTTGGTGCATGCCCAAAACATGTGACCCAGTGAGGCAGGAGCTTGGTTGCAGCATTCGCAGGTTGGATCTTGCCCTGGAAACATTTTGGACAGTTTTAAGCGAGACAGATGAGCTTGATATATAATTTTTAGTTGAATAATTCTATGCTTTGCGCATATGGAGCTTGACTGAATTCTCTGCAATGTTACCTTCCACTCCTTTAATGATATATTAATTAAGAGATCTATGCAAGTCTTGCTTAATTTTTTCCATACAGATGGCAAAATTTTGTTGATAAACAGTTTTATGTTTACTTGTGATATTTACCCCTAGGTATTTAAACTGATCTGCTATGGTAAAAGGTAGGGTGTCTAATCTAATATGATATGCTTGTGAATTCACTGGAAAGAGTATACTTTTATTCAGATTAATTCTGAGACCGGATATCTTTTGAAATTCTGTAAGTGCTGTTAAAACTGCAGGCACTGTCCTTTCTTACACAGAGCATCAGTATTGGCAGTCCAGTCCAATTTATCATCCAGCTGCACTCCCAGGTATTTATAGGTCTGCACCCTCTGCACACAGTCACCTCTGATGATCATGGGGTCCATAAGGGGCCTGGTCCTCCTAAAATCCACCACCAGCTCATTGGTTTTGCTGGTGTTCAGTTGTAGGTGGTTTGAGTCTCACCATTTAACAAAGTCCTTGATTAGGTTCCTATACTCCTCCTCCTGCTCACTTCTGATGCAGCCCACGATAGCAGTGTCATCAGCGAACTTTTACACGTGGCATGACTCCGAGTTGTATTGGAAGTTCGATGTATATAGACTGAACAGGAACGGAGAAAGTACAGTCCCCTGCGGCGCTCCTGTGTTGCTGACCACAATGTCAGACCTGCAGTTCCCAAGACGCACATACTGAGGTCTGCACACCGCATACGAAAAGGATATTCACTATTTATATGACTATATCATTAAATTTTGAAACTATAATTAACAAATATGCTTGATATGCTTGAAAATATCTAAATACAATCAATATTTTTTTTCTCCAACTTATTCATTATTAAATTAACAAACATGTCCAACATACTTTTAATTTATTACTGATTACAAATGTATCAGATTTGTAAAATAATAAAAATGAAGTTAAGTGCCAGATGCATAGAAGATAACACAGCCTGGTACAGTGGGAAACAAACAGTGGGGATCTGGTCTGGTGTCACAGGGCTTATTCTGCCCTACAACACTGCTGCTGTTGGTCCAATTATGAACAGGTTTTTCCTGCTTGCTGACTCAACCTTACACCTCACTTGGGTTCAGAGGCAATATTATGTGCTTCACTTTTTCAACTGTGTGAGACCATCTAAGTCAGGATATCTAATGAAACTCGGCGGTGGGCAGACACTCAGACTAATTGACTTTAGCAGCAGAGAAACTTCTCTGAAATGTTTGCCAGTAACTGACTTTATTAATGCTTCTGTCAAATTATAAGTGAGATTCATAGCACACTTCCAAATTTAAGGGGCCCAAAAACAAATAACAATGAGGGAATTAACAAAATAGCATATTTCAGCGTACTCCCACAGAATAGTGGAATCATATTTTTGGTAGTGCAACCATTTAGACTTGAAGTTGTTTAGATTACAACCCAAAATATGCACCTGGTATTTTAAACAATCTTGTAAATGAGTTTGAAAAAACAAACTGCATTATAAGTTGATTGAAAATAAACAGACAACAGTAAAAACACGCTGGATTTAAAACAACACACTTTTTTCACCACTTGCCACAGCACACAAGGATAATAAATAACTTACTTTAGAATTTGCTCAGTGAATCCATAGAGTTCTACCCAGTTTTTATCAACAGATTTTGATCTGAAAAAAAATATAATTACACAATGAAATATTGATTTCATAATACAAGTTTAATTCAAAAGTCAGTAAGCATGTTAGCAAATCAACAAATACTTGGCAAAGATCATTTGAAATTACAGAGATAGAACAGGAAAAATATAAAAATATAGAGATACAAGTTAAAAGAAGCCCTAAAATCACTGGGCTAATTTATCAGCTAACCTAGCCATTCTCATATATTTTTACAAAGTATTTTGTTTAATACTTGAGGCATATGATATTTGTTATTTAGGAATTCTGCATATAAATAATTCAGGAATAATAATTGTAGTCCTTAGACTGGTACCTATACCTTGTAACCTTCAGCAGTACCTCAAATCAAGAAGAACTTATAGGAATAATGCAAGATAACTATGGCCAAAAACATTACTAAACCCACTTGATTCCGTTCAGAATTACAAGAGGTACAAAGCAGGAAGCAGTCTTAGGTGGAGCACCAGTTCATCCCAGGGCATATACCCACTATCACAAGGGGCCAGATTACAATCACCATTTAACCTAACATTTATGCTTTTTGTATGTTGGAAGAAAAGCAGTTTCTAGATAAAAAAAACTATACAGACATGGTGTGAACATACAAATACTGTATACAAAATCCATACAGCCAATGACTATAACCATACTCTGACTAAAGTATTATTTTACTAAATACATTTTAGTGCCACATTTGAAAAGTTCTTCTTCTTCTTTTGGCTGCTCCTGTTAGGGGTTGCCACAGCAGATTATCTTTTTCCATATTGTCCTGTCTTCTGCATCTTGCTCTGTTACACCCATCACCTGCATGTCCTCTCTCAACACATCCATAAACATTTTCTTAGACCTTCCAGTTTTCCTCTTGCCTGGAAGCTCTATCCTTAACATCCTTTTCCCAATATATTCAGCATCTCTCCTCTGCACACGTCCAAACCAACACAATCTTGCCTCTCTCACATTGTCTCCCAACCTTCCAACCTGAGCTGACCCTTTAATGTACTCATTTCTAAGTTGTATTTGAAAAGTACTGCCCGCAAAAAATAAATACCCTAAAAAAACCATGTATATATTTATAATCTTCTTACGTTTCAAATCTATCATTAAAACCCAAATTTATCACAAGTGTGTTAGGGTTCACTTGTCTTCGATATTGATGCACAGGGTACTCTAAATCTTCAAAGGGAAATTTTGGCCACATAATCATCAAGGTGTCGACCTGCAACCAAAGCATGACCAGATTAGTAAAACATCAAAATTGGATTTGAATGAACTTTTATTATGTTTAAATGTCTAATAGATACTGTATGTACATGCTTTATCAATGTATTTAATATTCTGTGAATTTTCTGTTACTATAAAGAAATACATTAATATTACCATTTCAATTAACCAACTTAAGCTCTCACAACCATCTCTGTAATGGATATTACTGGTCTCTTTCTAAGGCTATATACAATTAGTTTAGAAACAGTTTCTTAGTACTCATTCACATTTGTGTTGTCCTACACATTAACTCTCCAGCTTTACCTTAACAGATCTTAACAGTTATACTCACTGTTTGCATACTATTTACAAACAAAAAACAATACATAATTTATTGTTTGCGGTGTTCTGAAATGAATGTTGCTTAGAAAAATAATGATGTAAACAATATATACTGACATTTTACACACAAAACCAGGATTATTAGGTGACTTGGAAAGAAAATTACATTTTTAATCTTTCCATTAATGAAAACATAACAATATTGTGTTATATTTCCCTAAAAGAATTAAAGCCAATAAAGTTATACAATATTTCCCAAAAAATGAGTATTGTCTATAAAGGTAATATAGGTTAAATTACAGGTTTCATTTTTCAGTGATTAGAGAGAAAAAACAGAAATATTACCTTTATTCCTTGAGCTGTTAAATCAAAAAAGAAATTGGATACTGACAGTTTTTCCTGTGACTCTGGAAAAGCCTACATGAACATAAAAAAGCAAGTTATGATACTGAAGAAACTACTACCATGTAGAACATGTGCAAAGGCTTTGCATCCTGGCAATTAATATATACTCACTTTATTACAATATGGCACAACTCTGCATATGGTAATCACTACTAGAAGACTTAAGTTAATATTCTGATCTAAATCTTCGTCTCTGCACAGCAAAATCTATTGGAATAAATTTTCTTAACATCAACAGGGTTATGTAATTTTAGAATGCTAATAACTGTGTCATATTTCATCAGGACTAAGTTGTTTTTGAGTTATGATGTCAGATTTAGACATTAATTAATAGACAGAAAGTAATATACTCCCTGCAAAAGTGCTTATAAAAGTTTTGTTTAAAATCTTACTAAATTATTTAATTTGTTATTTCTTTATAGTGTTTCCCCTTGGGGTTATTAATAAAGTATCTATCTATCTATCTATCTATCTATCTATCTATCTATCTATCTATCTATCTATCTATCTATCTATCTATCTTTAACATTTCATAACTTTAAGCATTGCCTTGTTCTATTGAGTTAGTTGCTAACTCTTTTAATTATTTAGTGGCATATGCATATTGCATTTATAAATTATCAATAGAGCCTTAGAACTGCTATGTATACAGTGCATAAAACACTTGTACTGCTAAAATCTTGAATGCTCAGTAAAGAGAAACAACGAACAAAATTGACTTTTGTTCTGACAGTCCAAAAGTAATGTGACCCATCAACCCTGCCCCTCCATTCTGTCTGTAAGAGAAAGCACCTTCTCCTCTTCCTTCAATGTTCTCCCCAGCTTTTTCTTTCTCCCCTCAGTAATACATTTTTTTGGTTCAAGGAAGATAAAATGCATTTGTAATGGATATGAAAAACTCGCAAATGAGACTTTGCATCCATCTGTTGTGAGCAGTTTGTTTTCAAGTCTAGAGGACTTTGAAGTCTGCTATAATAAATAAGGATGACAAACAGCAGTACGGTGACTGGGTGAAAAATGGTTCAGAATTATGACACCCAGATGACACTCAGCTTCTCTCTCAAAAGTATGGCACGACTACAATACAAAAAGCTACAAGAACGATTCTTCTAAATGTCTACTGTGCAATTTTTTCATCAGTCTTTGGATCCTACTGAGCTCCTAGCTGTCCAGGAATTAGTGGAAGAACACCAACAGCTCTGTCAGTCCAAACTACTGATGCATACATTAGAACAATCTAGACGAGAACGGGACATTCAGCCCAAGAAAGCTTGCCAGTCCTATCCACTTAATTCTTCTAAAAAAACATCGTCAAGTTTTGAAAGTCCCTAAAGTCTTACTGTCTACCACACTACTTGGTAGCTTATTCCAAGTGTCTATCGTTCTTTGTGAAAAAGAAAAACTTCCTAATGGTTGTGCGAAATTTACCCTTAACATGCTTCCAATTGTGTCCCCATGTTCAATATGAACTCATTTTAAAATAACAGTCTCAATCCACTGGACTAGTTCCCTTCATAATTTTAAACACTTCAATCATGTCTCCTCTTAATTGTCTTTTGCTTAAAATTAAAAGGCTCAGCTCTTTTAATCTTTCTTCATAATTTATCCTCTATAGCCCTGGAGTTAGTCAGTCAATCAGACCTAGTCGCTCTTCTCTGGACCTTTTTCTAGCGCTGCTATGTCTTTTTGTAGCCTGGAAACCAAAACTGTACACAGTACTCCAGATGAGGCCTCACCAGTGTGTTATAAAGCTTGAGCATAACCTCTTTGGACTTGTCCTCTAGAGTGAATTCTGTGTGTGTCTGCCTTTTCCCATTGTACTTTGTGAACTTTAAAAGGAAGGAATCTGGGGATATTTAAAATGGTTTTATATTATTATAGAAATACTGTCTGCATCTTCAAGACTGATCAATATATTTCTTCTGTAATAGAAATAGGTGGGAGGTGAGGAAAATTGGGCAGATTTTGTTTAGCAAAGTTTCCAATTTGGAGAAAGTGGAAAAATTGTGTTGACGGGAAAACTAAATTTTGAGTGTATTTGCTCATAGGATGCAAAGACATTAATTTATATACAAATCTCTGAATGATTGAATACTGTCCATTTCCCAAACATTAAAAACTGTGCAAGTTTAACAGGGTGGAAAAAGGTGGCTATCATGTAGAGTAGGGGTCTGGCAACGGAGACTCACTCAGTGAAGGGCTACAGCAAAATGGCTGCCCCCTTCACTGAGGACACTTCTCAGAATGCTAGGCAGGTGGGGCTTTGCAGCGGCGCAGAAAGAGGTGAGAGAGTATTACAACGAAGTATTTTTAAGGTCCCGACAGTTTCCCCATATGACACGAGTCTATAGAAATCTTGTTACTACGAAGTACATTCACCAGATATTTTCATTACAACAAAGTGACCTTTAAATGCTTGAATGAATCATCCACAGAGCAGTTAGTTCTGTGGTCACAGCTCAGTTCTGCACATTTGCACAACGATCCCAAAACAGAAACATTGTTCTTTCTTCAAACTTTCCTTGTACTATTTTTTTGCTGTTTTTGTTTTCTGTGGTTTTCAGTGATACCTTTTGCTTATTGCTCATTAACATTTGAAAAACATCCATTGGAATTTAACTCATTGTCACCCTCCTATAGAAGCGGCAGACACGAAAAAACAATAACAGTGTTAATGTTGTTGGAATGACAAATGCAATGCATATGTCTTTGTTATATGCAAAAAAGAAGAAAAATCTCGGGTTGCAAACGTATGTGAACTGCTGCATTTGAAGACAGTTTTTATGTGGTTCAGTGATGCTCATTCAAGAAACATTCCTATGAATGCAGCACTCATTCAAGAAAATGTGAGGTTTTTAAACTCTCTTGGGACCTCTGTCAACGGGACAACACGCCGAAGAGCGTCCCAAAGTGCGATCACCGCATCTGTGGAAGACTGTTTATCTGTTGTCAGGACAACAGCAGGCTCACAGCTCTGCTGTGTCTCTCCGCCAAAGCAAACAGAAAAGATCTCGATGGGTGATGCAAGGAACATTGTAAATGCAGGGAACATGATTACTTGGCCACTAACCTGGTCACAACCCTGCCTGACTGCTGTGTCTATTAATAGGAGAGTGGCAGATCCTGCTACAATTAATAACGCTGGTTTTGCTAAAGTACTGACTCAGTCTCGTTTTTCGGGGTGTAAGACAGGGACTTATAGTGCGACCACGATCTTTTAGGAATCGCTTCTGTGGCGCTTCACTGCAGCGCTGTGAGCCTGCTGTTGCCCTGCCCCAGCAACGGACAAACAATCTAACACAGACGCGGTAATTGCACTTTGGGACGCACTTCAGTGTGACATTCCTGTTGGGGGGGGGAGGGGCTTGGGGGATCCCAAAAGAGTTCAGAAACCCCACAATATGAACAGGCATACAGGCACTATTGGGCACCCCACCTTTACCCACTCTGCAGACTCAGTACCGAGCCAGGCTGGAGGAGCCTGAGGAAGAAAATCTGAGGCAGTGTGGAGCAGCAGCACGTGGGGCAGAGGCAGAAGTTACTCATTATTCAAGTTGCCAGAAAGTGGCTGCATTCAAAGCCAAACTTGATTTATGGGGTCAACGAATGAACATTGGGATTTTTGATACGTTTCAAACGTTAGCAGAGGTTGTTAAAGATACCAAGCCAGGGCCTTCTTTCTCCCAGCTAGTGTATGACCACCTATCTCAGCTTTCAATAGAGTTTGAGCATTATTCCCAACTGAAATGGGATGGAAGGGATCCGTGACCCATTTGTGTATAAGCCAGGTGAATCAACTTTGTCTGTGCTTGAAGAAGATCAACTGTTTGAGGTTGCAAATGATGGTGGCCTTAAAAGTATGTTTGAGACAACTTCAAATCTCCATACGTTTTGGATTAAAGGTCAAGGTGGAATATCCTGAGGTTGCCACAAAAGCACTGAAATGTCTGCTTCCATTTCCAACATCCTATCTTTGTGAGGCAGCGTTTTCTGCAGTGACAGCAACCAAAACGAGATTACGGAGTAGACTGAACATAAACAACATACTCGGTGTGTCACTGTCTTCCATCGTCCCCAGATGGGATCGTCTGGTTGCAGGAAAACAAGCTCAGGGCTCCCACTGATTCTGCATTATGGTAAGTTGTATAATTTTTATTACAATATCATAACTTAATAAAAATAGAAATGTAATGTAAATTTTGTATGAAACTGCCCTATGAACCTGCCTCGAATCCCCCACCCCCATCCCCCAACCCCCAACACCGGTCCCTGGAAAAATTTGCTTCTAGTAAAGCGGTCCTTGGTGTTAAAAAGGTTGGGGACCACTGATGTAGAGGTGCCACAGATAAAATATTCTCTAACTTAACGTGCTAACTACATTGGTTCCATATTCTAAGTGAATGAAGGACAATTGGGTTGTTAGTATATTGATGATACCTTGTATTTACTGGTGTACAAAGCAAGGAATATAAAAAACACTGTCTGGAAGTTGATAGCGTAGAGTCCACTACGTCTCCTAAATCCTTCTCATAAGGTGTACTCTCAGTTTTCAGACCTCCCATTACCTGACTCCCTTGACTCAAGGAGCACAAAGGAGGGTCACAACAGTGGGAAAAAGCAGGACAATTCTGCAGGTAGTCTTCTTCTCCTGACCACAGATAGCACATAAATGGATCTACACTGGGATAATATCAAGGAATAAGTTTTACGGTACATTGGCGGAAACTACAACTCCAGGTATAGAGAGTCTACATGCCTAAAACTGGCCTTGAAAAACCTCCTGTCAGAGAATGCTACAGAATAGTGCAAGTATCATTTGTTGGTGGATAATATGAAGATAAAAGATATACATTTGATTGTGAACCAAGCCCTTTGACATAAGACTGTTGTGGCATTTTGCTGGTGATACTGCCTTTGTTATTCCATCAAGGAACTACATGACTTTAAAGTGGACCATATGTTTCAGCCCTACATTTGCCTCACATTGCACGATTTGGGATTTATTTCTATAATTCTACATCTGCATATGCTTTATTTGGTGTTAAATTTGATGTGTGGAGGAAGGTGATGATGCAAGATAATCATGATGTCTGTTTGTATAATTATATAGTATTGTTAATACAGTAGAACCTCGGTTCACGAATGTCTCGGAACACGTACAAATCGGTTTAGGACCAAAAAGTTCGCCAAACTTTTGCATCTGTTCACGACCACATACTCGGTATACGAACAAGCCAATTTCCCTTTCGGTTTGTACGTGTTCAGTCTCTCTCGAGAGAGAGAGCGAGAGAGCGTGACACACACAAGAGAGAGACACACATACACACAGGCACGCGAGAGAGAGACACGCACACAGGCGCGTGAGAGAGACACACACACACACAGGCGAGTGAGCGAGCGAGAGAGCTGGACACATAAGGTAGAGAAGGCAGTTAAAGAATGCACTGGGCTTGTTTTTGTTGTCACTTCTGTTTACAGCGATTGGTTTGTAGCGTGCATTGTTGCAATGTTACTTTTCTTGGTGGTTTATTAAATTACAGATTTTTTCAAATGTTCATTTTTTTTCCTTGTGCTTAAAACTCATTAAAAAAAAAGTGTTTTTAGCCAGAGGTTGGTAGCGCTATAGCGCGAACTATTGCAGTGTTAGTTTTCTCTATTGTTCAAGGTTTTCTGAGTGTTACTCAATGTTTTTACATTTAGTTTACTATTACGCTGTGCATTCTATGGTTTAATTAACTATATTTGTGCTTAAAAACTTAAAAAAAATATTTACATAGAGTTCGTATGGTCTGGAATGGATTAATTGTATTTATATACAATCCTATGGGGGAAATTACTTCGGTTCACAACCAAATCGGGTTATGACCAGAGTTTTGGAACAAATTATGGTCGTGAACCGAGGTTCCACTGTATCCCTATATACTGTGCATAAAGCGATAAGACATCCGCCCTGCAACCATGTCCTTGCCTGGTGTAATGTTGCATAGCATCCACAAGAGGGTGGGAATGTCGGATCAACAATGAAAGTAGCTGGCATAAGACAGTAAACCATACAGCATAAGTTTGTAAGTCTAACATCACAAAATCCACAATAGAGCTGGAATGTCCACTGAAGAAAGGCAATAAGAAGCACTAAGAAAAAGGCATGTAAGGGTTGGCAATACTGGTGAACAGAGGTTCATAAATGAAGGACACGATCGAAACAGACAGACTCACCATTGTACCATTAAGTCTGTTTCAATAAATGAGATTTTCACTATGCTAGATACAGAACTGTGCAAAATACTGTAAAATAAGAATGCTTCCACAAATATAAATTCTAATTGTTTATTTGTATCAATTTACAAAATGCAAAGAGAGCTAATAGAAGAAAAATCTAAATCCAATCAATATTTGGTGCGACTACCCTTAGCCTTCAGACCAGCATCAATTCTTATAGGTACACTATAAAGAAACGGGCAATGTTGAGGACCATAGACGCAGCAGTTGGCTAAGGAAACTTGTGCAGCAGATGAAGGACACATCATGCTTACTTTCCTTTGAAATTGGAAGATGCCCAGAAGAGCCATCAGCACAAAGAAACGCAAAAGACAAGAAACGCAGTTTACAGCATTCCATGCAATGCACGCCTAGCAGTATACGTGGGACAAACATCCAAAGACTCGCAACAAACATACATGAACATCACAATGCTGCCAGAAGACAGACCCATGGTCTCTGATTTACACACATGCAAGTTCCACCAGCCACACGTTTAACCAGGACACCGTAAAAATAAAATTCATGGCCAATAATAAGAGTGCCAGAGAATTGGCTGAATCTTGGCTCTCTAATGAAAATGCCATTAACAGAAACTTGGACTTAAACTGAGCATTTGCAGGCTTAAAAAGAAGAACATTCAAATAAGAAAAAACACTTTATGACCAACACCTTCCGAACCTCACCTTATTAATCCACCCCCCTTTACAATCTCTTCCTCCACTCCTACCCTTCACCTGCTATATATTTCCTTTGATTCATGTATGTCTAATCATTTTCCATTGATGATGATACCTGGTAGGTTGTTGAAAGCTTAGAAATAAAAAACTATTTTAAGATACGCAAATCTTTTTCTCCCTTTGTGGATCTCTAGCTACAAATACACATACATATATACATATATATTCAAGGTTTCTTTATTTAGTTGTGTTCACACAAAAAAAACATGAAATTTGCCTTCTCAGTTGCATCTAATAACAAGACAGAAAGAAATAAAACAAACCAAATAGAGACTAGACAGGTTAAGGTAAGGCAGTTTGATGGTTACAGGATACATATCAAATCTTAATCATTTTCTCCAATATTCCTTATTAAAAAGTTGTATGGCACTAGGAAGAATGGAATTTCTGGAGCTATTTGTGTGGGTTTTCAGAGTTACTATCCTTCCTGATTTACTGAAGTTAAGTTCAACATGGAACAGATATCTGTCATCAGTTTAGATGAATTACAGTTTCTTTGGCATTGTCCTCTGAAATACACTACCCAGATCATCTACTTCAAGCCCCAATAACTTTACCTGCTGGAGCTTTTTTTTTTTTTAATTTTGGTTTGGTTTGTCAGACCAGTAAACCAGGCAATTAAACTGAAAGTGGTATACTGGATCATACTGCAATAAAAGCGCATCATTGTATACTTTAAACAGTTCGAGTTTATGGTGGAGAAATAAGCGCTGACTGCATTTAGAGATTTTTTTTTTGGTATTTGCATTCCAGTTAAGATTGTTACCTAGGTTATTTATAAGTATTTATATTCATTCACTATTTCTACCTCCTCCCCCAAAATAACAATGGGTGAACATACATATTTCTGTCTCTTAAAATCAAGTATCATTTCTTTGGTCTTTTTTACATTCAGAGAGAGAAAGTTTTTATTACACCAGTTAAACATAGTCCACTTGACTTAGATAGTAACTTTCATCCTCCCAAGATATGTGTCCTATGAGGATGGTGTCATTAGCATATTTGATAATGGAGCAATGGTCATTGTTCTGTCTCAGGTCACTTGTGTATACAGTAAATAGTAATAGCGTCAAGACACAACCCTGCAGACTTCCTGTGTTTCAATGAATGACTTTTGAAAAAGCATCCTGTACCTTGACTGTCTGAACGATTTAAAAGAAAGTCCTTAATCAATAATATGATAAATGGGTTTATATTCATACTATTCAGTTTCACAATTAGTATGTGAGGATGTATGGTACTGAATGCTGAAGAAAATAAAAAATAGTGCTCTGACATATGAACCAGGCTGATCAAGAAATGTGTAGATTTGATGTAAGATAACAAGCATGTTTAACACTTCTGTTTGCACAGAAAGCAAATTGGTGGTTATCTTGAAAAAAAACTTTGTATCTGTCATTAAAACAGTATACATAAATTCTAAAACCTGATGTTGAAGTGGTTGCCTGGAATGGATAGTTACAATAAGGAGTCTTGGCCAACTTTTTTTTTTCTTTAAATTAATTCATGCTGGTAACCGAGGGGGCAAGTTCTCATCATTTGTTTAATCAGATACACATGGAGTGGTGCGAAGTTATAGTTAATGGGTCCTAGAGTTTGTATGTAGGTACTCAGGATTGATGATGCTGAGAAGAAAACTAAGTTAATGAACAAAATCCTTAAATAAGTGTTCTTTTTGTCTAAGTTAAATACTGTAGAAGTTGTGTCTTCATGGATCTGTATGTCTGGTATGCTGGACTAGATACTGTACATACCATGAATGACCACTAAAAGCTCTTAATAATTAACTGGATGTGTGCCTCAGGCTTGAAGTCATTAATGTATGTACAGTATTTGTAGATTTTCTTTCTGTGAATTTCACACTATATTATAATACATGAAAATTCTCTGTATTGATTTATAAATTTAGTTTATTCAATTTAATTCCAAAAGAAATACAAGTTATTGTTTTGAATTACCCTTGTAAAGTGCCTTTTAGTGGGGCATGCTGTTAATGATACAATACAAAAAGTCTGATTGAATGATATTTATTTCAGTTTTAGTTAAAATGCTATGCTTTATAAGCAGAGCTGAACAATGGTCGATTAAAAAAAATAGAAGTCAAACATACTTACCATTGACTACTGAAATAAATTTCACAAACAGCCCAATTTTGAGCAGTATAAATTAGAGATGCTAGGAAGGTTCATATGAAATTGACATTATTATTTTTATCTAATCCCTAACAAATGTGCATAATATACTTTTAGGATATTTTCCAATTAAGCAGCATAGATAAAGTTGCCAACTGCTCACCTCACATTGCTGCATCAGGGGCTCTAGATTCTCCAGTACAGTTCCATGCTGTAGCTTTGCTTCCTGATATTTATCATCTTCAAAGAAATACAATTTTGCATTTTCACTAACACTTGCCATCATTAGTCCTAACAACAATGCAACCTCTTTGACCTAAATAAAGAGATAATAGCTTTAAAACAGTTCTGCTAAAACCTCAATAAACATAAATCAGTGAAAAAATATATTTATACACATACAGTATTTTAAACTAGAATTAAAAACAAAAATATAATTAAAAACACACACACGTATATACAATTGGGCTTGTACAAATGTCTCATTTAAATTGGGGGGAAAATTTTGGGAACCACCTTCAGCATACTCTGAGTTGCATAAAAGACTTGATTACAATGCAAGACACTGTTAGAATTGTCAAAAGTGCAAATCCTTTCCATACTAGGTGACAAGATGTTAGGTGTTGTGACTTACTCTTAAAAAAATATCAATCATCTTTCTATTTTTGATTTGACTAATTTTTCAATAAACTAGGCAGATATTGCCCTGTACACATTGTTGCACACCTCACATTTTAAGTACAGTATATTGGTGCATGACAATTAATCATTGCATTGGCATAAGAATAAGCCATATGAAGATTTTATTGTTCAAAACTCACAATACTGAACTGTCCTTTAATCAATATATAAAATACGAACTTGGGCGGCAAAAAAGAAGTAAAAATGTGAACTGTGAAAGCTGGCACTGATTAACCTACCAGCAATAAGGACACATGAGTAAATATCCAGCAATTAGAAAACATACACCTTTTGACTTTACTTAAACAGTCTCCTGAAACTTTTAAATTCGAATCTTTAATCCCATATTAAACACACTCTGCATATTTTTAAGCAGCTTGATTTTAAATTCAGTATCTTTACTGACTTGAACCTTATATCTTTTAGATCATTCTTTTACAATCTTGAACAGATTGTTAACTTATTAGACCTGCAGTAATTAGGACGAGAATGGACAAACCAGCTTGAGAAAAGCAAACAAGTACTGATTATTCTTTAAATCATTTTTAATTACTAGGGGGCTTCGCCCCCTGCTTGCTTCGCTCACCAACCCCCGTGTTTGGTTTTCTGGATACACACTTTTAAGATTTTTTTTTTCTTTGAATTGTTGCTATTTCATTAGTTTCACTTTTATTTCAGAACTTCTGTAAAAACAATATTTGTAATCTTGTGAGTCCCAATATGCTGAATCTTTTTAATGAGGTCAGGACAGGTTTCTCTGTTTGGAATTTCAGCACAGACAAAACGATCTACATCATCAGCAGTTAATAATTTTTTTTACAAAGTAAAAAAAGTAAGTAGAGTTCTGCATTGGACTTCTGTCTATAAAGTCGTGCTATTTTCCTCTCACAGTTCCAAAAGTACATAGGGTTACCAAGGTGATACCCCAGCTTTTGTCTAGGTTTTTGTACAAGGGCTAGACAGAACGTTTTTGACTCCTGGGGTAAATTTAGCTTTTTAAATAAGCAGACAGATAAATATATATACACTAACAAAATAACTAATAAATGCATGTGCGGTAAACTCCGTTTTTGAAATTCTCAAGATTCTTTATTTGTCACATGCATAGTTATACAGGACAACACGCAGTGAAATTCATCCTGATCAAAAACCAAAGTTGGACTGGTGCATAGTTAAATGAGGCAGTTTGTTTGTTTGTGCTACTGCGATTTTTACTTTCTTTTTTTATATTTTCTCATTTTCCTACTTTCATATCCTTATACTTTCTTCACATGAGTATAGCGCCTTTTTTTTTTTTTTTTTTTTTGAGCCTTTCTAATTTCACTGGTTTCATAGTCTCTAACTTGCTCTGCATGTGTTTAGCGCCAACGTTTGTAAACATCTTTATGAAGTTCTACTTTGTCATTTTACTCGTTGTCTTTTAATTCTGAGCTGTACAGTACAATTCATAGAACAGAATAAATCCTCAATACAGTATAAAAATAAAAATTCTAGAAGTATGGAGTAGAATTTCACATTAGATGATATCACATAATATGATTTGGATTTGCTTTAAGTCCTGGAGACCTCATTCATCAAGCTGCCTCCCCCATTTTGCCATTCCACATCTGAAATAGCGCTAATCCGATGAAAGGACCCCTCATTCCCACGTCCCCATTCATCAGGGATGACTTTACCTTAGGCAGGCAATCTACAATTTAAAGAGATTGTTATTTTCTTGTAAATTGTTACATATGCATTATTTTCACTTTTACTTTAAAAACTTTTGTAAAAACAATACTTGTATCTTTATTTCCTGCCCTGCGCGAGGTTACATCTCTTTCTTCCCAGACGTATAATACTGCTCGTGTTGTGAAGGGTGTTGCGGCTGAACGTACGCTAAGGATATGCCTTTGGATCATTTGCTGTCTTTTTACTGCTTGCTAGCTGCCTCTTCTGCCTGTCGCATGTCGTTGTTTTAAGAGCTGGGAACACATGATGCTTGCCTGCCAAAAGCAATCCAACAACTGCTAGCTTAGAGGTCTGTTGACTTGTTTTAAATGGTGGCTCACTGCCTAGTCTCACATGACGTTGTAAAAGCAATATCTCTCTTATTTCTGGCCACGGGCGTGGTTGAATTCTTTCTTGCAGGATGTATAATGCTGCTCGCGTTTGGTTGGGGTAGCTGCTGTTGCGCTGCCCTTCAATCATTTAAAGCCTGTACAGCTGCTGCCCTTTTTGCTACGGCCCTGGGACAATCTCTTGGCACCAAGTCTCATGTTTACGGTCCCTGCGAGACGCACCGTGGCAAGTCTCCTTGGTCTCGCAGGTCTTTAAAATGTCTTTTGAGATTATCACGTATCGTAGCCTTGCATTTGCTTTCCATTCCAGGATTTTCTTTTATATATAGAGAGAAATGTGAAGTTGGGCTATTAAGTTTGGGGTGCATGCTAGGCAGATCAGGCAGGAAGAGTAGAGCAGGAGGGAGAAAAGCAAGGAGAGCAAAGAAGGAGAAGAGCCCAATGGAACTGAGAAGGACCTCTGTGGACTGAAGAGCAATCTGAAGTAACCCTGTATCTAGACTTTAAAAGACTCATTTTCCATCACATTTATTTTCTGCATACATGTTTTTAATGAGACTCTTTTACAAATAAATTTCTTTATCTTTAAAGTCTGTTTTCAAATACATTTCCTGCTTTTGCTACCAGTTCTTTTACTGTGTTTTTATTAATGTTGCTTTATAATAATATTAATGATAAACTGTTTGATTGGGTGTAGGTATATTGTAAAGAGCACCTAGTGTGTATGATTACCATGTTCCCACAGGGGTTAGCAGCTGAGGAAAAGATGTTTACCAATAGTAGCAGCATGGTGAGTGGTCACCTGCTTTGGTGATTGACACAGGTGTAGCTTAGCCATTTGCTTTGCTAATGCTTAGCTAGTAAGTCTCTTTGCTTAAAACACCCGTCCATGTGCAGATAACACTGCACACAGGGTGCGCTATAAAGCAGCTATATGAAGGCAAAATTCTATGATAAAACAATCAGTGATGCCCTGTGGTTGCTAAACTCACCCCTACCTCAATATGTCTGCTTGTCAGATAATTTGCTTTAGCTATGTACCTGTATGCTCCCCACAAAAGATCATGTCAAATGAAGAGTACAGCACTAAAACAAAGAATAACCAGCTTGTAGCTGAGAATGAACATTTTTAAATTCTGTTCTGGTTAATTTACCGCAACACAGCTATCAGTGACACTGTTAGTAACACTGCTGGCTATTTAAAATTCTAAAGTTTACTTTATAAGCAGTTCAGAAAATGGACCGCTTAAATGTTAGGCAAGAAATTGCAAAGTGGATGGGCTTGGTTAACAACCTGGTGGACAAGTCATGATTCCGAGACCAGAAAAAAAAACTAAAAAAATAAAATCACCCATTCTAGAACTTGTAATAAGGCGCTATATTGCGCCCGACCCGGCACAGACTGACGCAGAGGCACGTGTAAAATAAACAAACTTTCTTTATTTCTCTTCAGCCATGGGGCACGCCTTCCCTGTATCCCACAGGCCCAACACAGTCCCACAAGCACTTAATGCAGCAAACACAATTAAACAAATCCTTTTTCTGGCACCACCACTCGCCTAAAGGAAAAGGGAAGTGTTTTAAGAGTAAACATTCTTAATATCCAAGTACAAAATGTTAACTGGGAGCACTTACTTTAACAGGTCCTTTATCAGAATCTGAGGAAATGCAGAAACTTTCAGCGCCCCTGCACTGCATATTCAATTCAGAATCACAACGGATAAAAATAAGGCTACGACCACTAAGAGGAGGTATATTGTGTTGGCAAGAAATGTTGATGGCCATCTCTAAAGCATTCTTATATTTCTGTAGCAGATCCATGTTTAATCGTAGGTTCCTGCCGATGAAGGTAAACAAATATTTTGAAACAGTATAATTTAAGAGAAAACATTATTTTGCTGCCATGGGCTGACAGCTTATACTAGGTTAATCCTTACTTGTTCCCCAACAATGCAAAAAACAACTTCAAGCCTCGTCACAACCCTCATTTGAAAATATTATCCATCCATCCATTATCATGGGGGTCTGCTGGAGGCAATCCCAGCCAACACAGGGCAAAGGCAGGAAACAAACCCTGGGCAGGGCGCCAGCACACCGCAGGGTGTACACACACACACACACACACACACACACACCAAGCACACACTAGGGACAATTTAGAATCGCCAATGCACCTAACCTGCATGTCTTTGGACTGTGGGAGGAAACCGGAGCACCTGGAGGAAACCTACACAGACACTGAGAGAACATGCAAGCTCCACGCAGAGAGGACCCGGGAAGCGAATCCGGGTCTCCCAACTGCCAGGTAGCAGTGCTACCACTGCGCTGCCCTGAAAATATTATTGTATGTTATATATAACTTTGAGAGGCAGTGTAACAAAATGGACCAGACTGTGACCGCACAGTCCTGAAACCGTGGGCTTGAAACTTAGCCTAGTTATTTTACACATTGTTTATGCACATTCTCCCCATTTATTGTTTTCTTTTTCTCTGGATACACTGGTTTTTCTGAAAGACGTACATGTTAGAATAAGAGGTGATTTTAAATTGGTCAATGATTGAATATGTGTATGTGTGACTGACTGTGCTCTGTGATTAACTGGCTTCCTTTCCCAGTTACTTTACACTGGCTGTTACAGACTGAAATCAAAGGCTTCTTCTTTTTGGGCATATACATCGTCAGCATGGCACTGCCAGATCTAAACACTAGCGTGGCAAATTGCTCGCGTACTAAAGTGACATTTTACTTCTGGTGCCAAACAGAATTGTGTCATGGAGCATCAATCTATTAGCCAGGAAAAGCGCTGTGAAGAAGCTGTCTGTTGTTATGGTTCTGCCTTTGTCCAGAAACGGCTCCATAAGCTTTATGACCACAGACTCGGAAAGTCTTTGTCTTGGGTTGTAACTCAAAACACAGTTCTCAACAAAACATTGCCAGATGTCCGAAACCGCAGCAAATCTGTCATTTTTCAGACATTCTGCACAGGTGTCTTTGTTGTCAAAGCGCAAATGTCATATGGTACTTTATTAGTGGTCACAGGACATCATATCTTTGATTGCTGGTACACCAAATAGACCTAAGCAGGCGTCAGCCACAGCACCAACTGTAGTTATTGTAGTTCTTGTGAAAAGAATAGAGAGATAAATGGCATCAACTCAGAGAGGGAGAGGCAAGTTCGTTGTACCACGTGAACGTCACTGCCACAATAAAGCGTAATTAAAAAAAAAAAAAAATAAGCGCTAACTTTTACAAGTAGCCAAATTTACACCGGATGTTACAGACTCAAATCAAATGTATGTTTTTTTTTTATATTATAGTAATAATAATAGCAGCAGCTCAATACTTGGAGCACCAAGACTTAAACCCTGTACCTTTGGGTTATAAGGCAGCAGTTCCTGCCTCTGCACCATTCAAGAATATGTATCAACTTCCTGTCAATTGACATTTGAGCTTGGGTTTTTAACACCCAGACCTTTGTAGACACAGAACAAACAAGAAATACATGTATTCCAAATAACAATATACTGTTTTATTTACCCTGTACAACTCCAGGAACCTCACACGCAGATAAGGAGCCTTGACTTGAGCTGGGAGAACTTTTTGCCCGAGCTGAGCACCATCAAAAGGGGGATGGGATAGCAGGCTGCTTGCTGCTTGTGCTAATCGACACATTTACAAAACAAAAGACACTGATGGAGAGGTGTGAAAGGATTACGAGTTTTTTCATAGGCTTTGGTAATTCTAGTGTTAAGAAAGTGAGAGGTTGTGTGACAAATAAATTATGATTTTGAATGTGAATATTGCATAATTAAATGACAGAGATATTATTCAAATAAAAAAAGGTTTCTTTTGCATGCACAGTTTGAGTGTAAATATATTCAGTAGCAATGTTTGTGATGTGAAGCACACTTTGTAACATGTGATGACTACAGGATTTCAAGATGACCACAGTATATATTTGCTGTGCATATGTGGAATCTTCTGGCACTGGTGGGGTGGCCGTAGATCAGAATAATTGATGGCACAATACAAATGACATACACAGCTAGAAGTCATAGTGAACTCATCTCTATCTATAAAACAGCATACAAAGATGGCTAATAAGTAATAATTTATTTTGTTTGGGGTTGAAAACAAGGACGATGAAAAGGGGTCACTTAAGTGATACTTCTTAGATAAGCAATTTAGCAAGACATCTAAATCAGGCAGATAAATATAATATTTATGGTATCAAGTTTTATTATTTCTGTCCGTTTTGTGCTTTATTTTCTCCCTTGTGTATACCCATTCTTTTTGTGTTTTATTTTCAAAAAATGCACAATTCTTCGATTTTTGTTATTATTTTTCTCTGTTATGAGAAGGCCTTAATACAGACATATACGGAATACATTATTCATGAACACAAGTAAAAACAAATACTGTACCTTGTTTTTCGCTGGTAAGTTTCTCTGAGTTTTAGCTGTTTGTATATTAGAGGCACACGCAATGCTCTTCTTCGTTTACTCGTCCAGCCTGATATGGACACCTCAGATTTGAAGGATTTGTGTACTTGGCTCAATATCTTGGCTAACATCTCTGAGCGACTTTGTAATGGCTGTTCTATGTGGGAAGAAAATTATAAAAATATATTTAAATCCTGAATATATTAATCCTGAAACACATTTAAGCATAAAAATACATATAGTGCACACATACTGGCTTATAGGAAGAGCTGTTATTAAGAGGCTGAACAAGTGATATTAGTTTGTCTTCAACAAACTGAGAAATGTGAACCACATCTGGATGTAACAAACTAAAAAGTAGCAAGTGAAAAGCAAAACTTCTTACATGATGTCAGCAAATCTGCCAATAGTAAGACATAAGACGTACAAGAAAGGAATGTCAACATGACCAGCTACGGCCATAATGTTTAAGATTAAAGAAGATGTAATTTATATTGGAATTTATGAACAACAGTAACTTGAGACCATTGGTTTAATTCACTGCTGTCTATAATGGACTTCTGGCCAAACATGTGCAAACTTCTCTTTTTTTCTGCTATGCATAAAATAAAACAACAAGTCTCTGTCTTCCATGAAGCAAGATACCTCACTATTTTTCTAGCAAGCAGTCTAAAGCAACCAGTTGCCATGCCATATGTTGCCAAGTAGCTTGAACTGGACATTCATCTTAAACTTAATTTTGGTGAAGTTTTGTAATTTCTATAAGGGTTCTTAAAGCAAGTCTTGAATGAACTGCTCATTGTAAGACAAAGCATACCATCTTCCACCAACTGAACACGTAACCTGGATGAAGCTAACAATCTAAATAGAAAAAAAAAAATGTTATCCATTTAACATCATTACATGCAGTTCCCAGTCAAGCAACCTTTTTTTATATTTAACATTTTGCACATGTTGGCACAAATGTTAAATTTTAGGCTAGCAAATTTAAACTTTAGTAAAAGACACTGAAACTGTCTTTTGGATCACAGTCTAAATGGTAAATCGGATTTTCAAAATTCAGACATCTAGTTTAAATAACACTACCATCAAAAGAGGTCTAAATTATTAAAAGTAAAAGCTTATATCCACCACAAATTTTTGCAATTGTGCTCAGCAAATGCAGTTTCAGAGGGACCAAATTTATAAATGAGAAAATTTCTGTCTCCAGTTAATAAAAACAATATGTAGTATTAAGATAAATATTTCATGATGTGGACAAAGAGGGTAAAAGTGATAAAGGAAGAATGTTCCAGTTATGATAGCACTGTTAGTAGATATCTGAAGCTTTAAAAAGATGGTCCTAATATTACTGTTAACACTATTTTGAGTAACTACTGGAATGGTTCATGGTAATCATTTCAAAACACTATACATCAAGCAGTTAAAAAATTGTAAGGTTTTACCAGCAGCTTCTTTCTGTTGCTTTTCCAAATCCACAATGACTTTGTACGCAGAAAGGAACCGAAAAGGAAACTGTCTGCTGTGAATCACTGATTTCTAAAGCAGACAAAATTATAAAAAGAGTGAATATTAGTGAGCTAGAAAATTATATTATCCAACTTAAAAATTTAAAATCTCAGAAAATGTCAATTGAAGTTGTCTATTACAGTATATGACCAACATTGGCACTGACACGAATTCAACATCTTGCCTGAAGAAGGGGCCTGAGTTGCCTCGAAAGCTTGCATATTGTAATCTTTTTAGTTAGCCAATAAAAGGGGTCATTTTGCTTGGCTTTTCTCTACATTCACAATGGCTAACATGGTACAACACCCTAGTACAGGGGTGGGCAGATTCAGTCCTGGAGGGCCGCAGTGGTTGCAGGTTTTTGTTCCAACCCAGTTGCTTAATTAAAAACCAATCCTTGTCAATTATTTAATTGCATGGCTTGCTAGTGCTTTACCTCTGCCATGTCATTCTCATATCCTAGATTTATTTTCCTTTCTAAGGATATCATCCAAATGATTTGAAGTCTAAAACAGATGAGTAATTCTCAGTGCTTCAGTTTTTTCTCTTCACTTTCCTTCCAAGTATTTAATTAAACCAAACAGTGCATGAGAAATACACACAGGTGTAAATGAAAACAAGCTAAATGGAGAAATGCTGGTCTCTTTTGTCATTTGCGTGGTATTGCTAATTAGGAGCAATTAAAAAACAAGAATACGGCTGTTTAAGACTAAAATAAGCAATAAGGGTTCAAAATCTTAACGAGCGAGACAACTAAAGTGAAGCTGAAGTGTTACTTGAGCAATAAGGGCTTCTTATTAAGCAATTGGGTTGGAGCAAAAACCTGCAGCCACTGCGGCCCTCCAGGACTGAATCTGCCCACCCCTGCCCTAGTACAACATACCAGAAGGTGATTCATGCACAATATGAAAAATACACTAAATTAAAGTGCTGAAACTTCACTTTATACTTTTAGAAATGTTCCCCGTTCGGATACTTAACAATAGTCAAACATTATTTTCCATTGTGTTTCTATACTCAGTGCTTGAAAATGCACTATAAATTCAACGGATTTTGTTGAACTGTGATGTCCTTTCATTTTACACAACCTAAAGAATGAACTAGCAGAAAAAACCTAGGTTTGTTAAACACAGATTTAATATTTAAAAGTACATTGTGATTAAAACCCCTTTAAGAATTTTTTTTATTTTTTTTTATTTCGCCTTATACAATTTCTTGTATTAGGAATTTGTTAGTTTTCGCATACCCCATGGGGTCAGAGCGCAGGGTCAGCCATTGTACAGCGCCCCTGGAGCAATTGAAGTTTAAGGGCCTTGCTCAAGAGCCCAGCAGAGTAGGATCTCTTTTGGCAGTGACGGGGATTCAAACCGGCAACGTTCAGGATACCAGCGCAGACCCTTAGCCTCAGAGCCACCACTCCACCCCTAACCTAACCAAGGAAAAGCAAGCAACAATATAAAAAGGTATTTAAGAGTAATAGGTTGGATGAAATCCAATATGTTCAGTTTTTTTTCTAGCATAAAGATATTTTTTTAGTTTTATTTTGTTATAGTTTTTTGGCATTTTTAAATTTTGGATGTTTTAGTTTTTCACCATTTTCTAATTTTAGTTTTAATTTAGTTTAAACTCTTTTTTTTAGTTTTTATTTAGCTTTAGTTTTTTTGCTATTTTCTCATTTTAGTTATAATTTTTCAGCAATTAACACCAATATTGTTCACATGTTGTATAATGTGTAAAACTGTATATTGTTCATATTGTACATATCCAATTAACGCATATGATTTTACTGTGACAGAATTATATTTTTCCTGATAATGCGACAGTTCAAGGTTTCTAGTACCATCAGAAAATGCAAGAATGAAACCATTGTATTCGGATGTAATTTGTTACTTTAACCTACAACAACTTTAAATAAATAGTAATTTGAGATCTTTTTGTGAGCAGTAAGATCAACACCCACATAAGAAATATAAAAAAGAGGATATTTCCTTATGCATGCAATATGTTACCTACCCAGCTTGAAACCGCTGAGAGTGTATTTTCTTCAGGGAATTGTTATTTTGCTATTTTTTTTGGAATACTTTGAAGTCACTACTTGAACAGCGTTAATAACCATATTTGCACATATAAAGATGAAAGTTTTTCCATGTATATACTGCATTTCTGCAAGGATATCATTAACATTATATACCAAACATCTGTTACAGCAATATCTCAGATCTCTTGCTTATAAGTAACATGCAAAAACTAAGGAGTTCCCTGTGAGCCTAAACTGGGAGAAGGTTTTTTAACAACATGTGTAGGAATAAACAGATTTTGGAAGCAGACAGTGCTTAATGACATACTTCTAATACCCAACTTTAAAACAATTTCTGAATTTACACGCACTCAGTCTGCATAGCCATGCAAACTCAGACATTCACCAGATTAGCAATCAAACCTGAGCTCATATGACTATGTGATAATAAAAATAATAATGATAAAAATATGAATACATTCTGTTTATGTAGCACCTTTTGAATATTCAATTCATTTAACAAATTATCAAAGGAACACAAAGAAATAAAAGTAAAGATGACATTAATATCACAGGATACAAACTAATATCAAGCATTAATAACTATTTGAAACTCAAAGCTCTGAATTTGATTAAGAAACAAGCTTGAATAATGCACAATTACATGGAAGGACATAAATGTAGATGTTTCAGTCACCCACAATGATGAGGAGCAATGAATAGGATATAAGGACAGATTTTGTCATCAGTTTTACAGTCAAGCGCTGGATGACACTGACCATTAAATGGCTATTTATTTGTTGCTCAGTTCATATCTAACAATCCCAGCCATACCTCCTTGGCACTGCAAAGTAAACAGACCAGTGGGAGTCACCACACTAATGCTGGTGTCATATTACAGAGGCAAAATCCCCAAGTTTTTTTCTTTTTGTTTATTTTTGCATGACATATCAAGACTGCATTCTGCAATGAAACAGATAATTCTAATGGCGTACAGCTGATGAGTTGTATGTTAAGCACTTCAATGCCCATGTAAAAACATCAGTACTAATTTCCTGATTAAAACTAAATGTATGTGTGTAACTTCAGTCCGGCTGATAACTGCAAAGGTACCATCAACAAACAAATAATGTACAGTGGAACCTCTGTTCACGAACGTCTCGGTACACGTACAAATCTGTTTACGACCAAAAAGTTTGCCAAACTTTTGCCTCGGTTCACGACCACACACTCGGTATACGAACAAGCCGGTTTCCCTTTCGGTTTGTGCGCGCCGATGATTTCTGCACGTGTTGCATTGTTCTCGGTCAGACGTGTGTGCTTGCACGTGCGTGCGTGCTTTCGCTGTGAACTCTTTGTGCTCTATTTCATTTCCCTTCTAGTTCGTATGCGCCGATTACTGTATTTAAGCACGTTTTCAGCCTCTACCGGTTCATTGTTCTCAGTCAGACGTGCGTGCTTTACCTGTGAACTCTTTGTGCTCTACAGTATTTTGTGAGCTTTTGCAGTTAACCATGGCTTCTAAGCAAGTGAAGAGTGGTGAAAAGAAAGTTTTGCAGAAAATTGAAATCGAAGTAAAGAAAGAAATTATTGAAAAGTATGGGCGTGGCGTTCATGTTACTGATCTTGCCGCTGAGTACAAGAAGTCAAAATCTACGATTTCGACTATTCTAAAGCAGAAAATCTATTAAAGCAGCTGATGTTGCAAAAGGAGTTACAGCATTAACCAGGCAGAGGCCTCAAGTGCTGGAAGAGGTTGAAAAACTGTTGCTAGTGTGGCTGAACGAGAAGCAACTTGCAGGGGATAGTGTAAGTGAGGCGATGTTATGCGAGAAAGCCAGGAAGATTCATGGCGATTTGCTGCAAAACTATCCTTCTACGAGTGGCGAAAGTGAGGAATTTAAAGCCAGTAGAGGATGGTTTGAAAAGTTTCACAAGAGAAGTGGCATTCATAGTGTGGTAAGGCATGGAGAGGCTGCTAGTTCCGACACTGAAGCTGCGAAAGAATTTGTGAAAAATTTCACAAAATTAGTGGAGGAAGAAGGCTACATCGCGCAACAAGTCTTCAACTGCGACGAGACCGGATTGTTCTCCACCCAGTTCCTCCTCACTTCATGTCAAAACTCAACTCATGCAAGGTTAGTTTTCTTGGTGGTTTATGGTTAGTTTTTGTATTACAGATTTTTCAAATGTTCATTTTTCGGTTCATAGCATGAATTGTTGCAATGTTAATTTTCTCTTTTTTCAAATGTTCATTTTTTCCCTGTGCTTAAAACTCATTAAAAAAAGTTTACACAGCGATCGGGTTGTAAGGCTATTAGCGTGAACTCCTGCAATGTTACTTTCTTGGTTGCTTATGGTTGGCTTTTAAATAAAGTTTGGATTTGTTCAAATGTTCCTTTTTTTCCCCCTGTGCTTAAAACTCATTTAAAAAGAGTGTTTACAGCAATCGGGTTGTAAGGCTATTAGCGTGAACTCCTGCAATGTTACTTTCTTGGTGGTTTATGGTTGGTTTTTAAATAAAGTTTGGATTTGTTCAAATGTTCCTTTTTTCCCCCTGTGCTTAACTCTCAAAAAAAAAAAATGTTTACAGCGATCCGGTCATAAGGCTACAGTATAGCATGAACTCTTGCAATGTTAGTTTTCTCTGTTGTTCAAGGTTTTCTTAGTGTTATTCAATTTTTTTACATTTAGTTTGCTATTACACTGTGCATTGTATGGTTTAATTAACTATATTTGTGCTTAAAAACTTAAAAATATATATATATATTTACATACAGTTCGTATGGTCTGGAACGGATTAATTGTATTTACATACAATCCTATGGGGGAAATTGCTTCAGTTCATGACCAAATCGGTTTATGACCAGAGTTTTGGAACGAATTATGGTCGCGAACCGAGGTTCCACTGTATGTGTGAAACAAGCTTAAATTGCCGAAATTCCTACTTTGTTTGCCATATAGACATAACATTTTTTACCAATCTAAAAACTCTTAGAATTTGAAATGTGACAGGGGCCATTTGATCCTGACACATCTTACCATGGCTCTGAATTTTCAAATTATTTAGCCATGTCTTCCAAAGTAATGTCTAGCACATGTTTTAATTTATGTGCCTTTTCTCTGAAATTTAGTAAAAGTTGCCTGTCATCCAGTGACAATGGAACATCTGTGACTGAAAGTCAATTGAGGCCAATGACATCCACAAAATAAGTCATCGGCAAGTGATGAGGTCTTGGTGTTCACTTTCAGTTCTAGAAGGGAAAGCTGACTGATGGACGAAATGACCAATAAAATCCACAGATTCATATGCCAGCTGCAAGGGGTACTTGCACATGTGTATACGTTAATGCTTGTTCCGAACTAAATTTACAACTGCATTGGTTTTAAATAATATTTAATAAATATACCAGCAAGAGTCTGTTTATTTGTACATTATGGACAAAGACTAGTGTGGTGAAAATCAAAATGAAAATTACAAAAACTAATTTTGTTTTCATTTTTATTTTCATTTAATTCCAATTTTCAGACAATTTGTCATTATTATTTTAGTTTTAGTTAACAAATTGATTTTTTTTTTCCTTTAACATATTTTGATTTGGTTTTCACTGATGGGAATAACGCTGTGTTAAATATACTGTACACACTACCTCATTTGGAAAAATAAATCAGAAGTCTATTAATTAAAAAGAAGGAATAATTCTTAAAAATGTTTATAAGCCTTGGTTTAAATCAATAATTACAAACATGCAAGTCTCTAATATGATCTACAAATTTCTCCTAACTCATGAAACAAAATAAATATAATAATATTTATAGTAGTACAGTACTACTCTGAATCTTGGGAACAAAGTGTGCAACACTTGCTCAGACTAGACAACAGGAGCTGGTAATGCAGAGTGGAATTTTACCATGACTAACCACTACATGAAAATATATCAGTGAAATATATGGCAAGTAGAGTCAGGTCAAGTCAAACAAATCATACAAGAAACATAACTTATTTTTGCAAATTAGCATGAAATTGAAAATAGTAATGATAATGAAGATGAGTTTGAATATTTTTTATATTATGTCACTATAACCAAAAGTAGCAGAACCAGTTGCTTTTGAGATGATGTAGAGAAATGTAACCTACACTCTCAGTTTAAGATAAACTCTGCTTTCTATAAAATAAGCTTTGTGTATGATAATTAAAGTTTAAAATATTGCCTAGTCCCTTTTCATAAACTCACCTTATCTGACAGCCTATGGATGATCTTTTTGTGATGAGTTTCACTAACGTTTTTCATGATAATGTTACGCAGATTCCTTAGCATTGCCATGAAGCCAAGTTGATTTTTATCTAAGAGAGTGATAAAAAATACAAGTTATACAAGGCAACAAATTTTATTTAATTCCTTAAACAAAATTGAATTAATCAGACCAAACAATAGTATAGTAAGTTTAAATAAGCAATTTCTGCACATACAACATAAGTATTTAAGGGTAAATAAATTAGATGTTTGTTATGTTTTTCTTAAATATCTTTCATCACCTCAATAACTGATTTAACAGCACAAACAGAAACAAAAAAACAAACAAAAAAAAACTTAAATGTCATATAGAGAAATTACCAATAAGGTCTTCCCAAACTTCTGTTTTGTTTCCCAAAAGACAAAGTTTTCGTTCCCAAGTTTCAGGTTGACTCAGTTTCATTCGTTTTCCAGCACGTTGAGAATCCCAAGGGCCAGACAACCCACTTCTAAAGTAAGACCTCATATCAGATGGATACCTTGTGATAAGGGAAGAAAAAAAAAAGAAACATATGAACATTAACTTTCATGAAGTGTTAAATGATTTATGTAGAGAAAAGGGTGAAAAACAGAATTGTTAAGGTTAAATAAATCACTTCAAGAGACCAAGAAAATTCTTTAAAAAAAAATATATCAAATGCAGCTAAGGTAATTATATGAAGCTTATTTTCACCACAAAAGTATTGTATTATTTCACAACAATTATTGCATTATTTTGCAAAGACATCACCTGCTGCTGCCAGTAGTATCATGTATGCACATGCTCCAGCTGTCTTCTGACAATTGAGTGAAACATTAACTACAGTGAATACAATTAAGTGACAAGAACTGAAAATAAGTTATAGGTATGCATTAACGTTTAATTAGATTACTTTTTAGTAAGTTTAGTTATAGATGTTTTAGCACAGACAGAGTAATTGTGCAGAACTAGCATTCCTGTCCTCATGAATTGATCAGTATTAATGAGTATGTTTAACCACAGATGATTACCTGTATTAACACTGAATGCTGGAAATGGGTCAGTAATACTTTCCAGTTAGCAAAATGTATTTTGTCCTTCATGTAATGTGAAGTAAATAAAATCCATCTTTTTCCCACCTCTAACCCGAGGTCCCAAAGATTCAAGGTCTGAAAACTGGCCATTCCACCACCAGATCACACTGCTTCAAGCTATTACAAATAACCGGATTAAAACTAAACTGATGCTTTATTTGTAGATTTATGGTACTGGAATGCATGCAGCACATTCTTTTCTGATTGGCTGTGTGACAGACACCTGCAAAGAACCAGTGTACTTACCCACCACATTTGCTTCTTGCCTTATATCCAGTGCTGATGCAATAATCACTAAACAGGGCAGACAAAATTAACCCCTAAGCACATGTAAGAATAAATGTACAGTATATGCCTATAAACTGTTCAGGTTTCTCACTTGATTGCATGCTATGCACATGCGTAATCTATTCCTCACGAACTGTCATTAAATGACCAGGGAACATGTGTGCATAATACCGACTTGTACAGGCAGTATCTTTGCAAAATATTATACTTTTGTGAAATAATGTAATTCTTTTGTTCACATTTTTTCACAGATATTTTCATACAGAAAAAAATAAGGTCAAGGCTGAAAAAAAACTCAAGCTTTCATTTATTTATTCACTTAATAAACCTAAACACTGAAATCAAGGTGCAAGATAGGAATCAGTCCTGGACAGGGTGCCAGTTCACTTTGGATCACACTACAGAGATAACGTAGTAAAGCTCCACATGGGGGTAGGGAGGTGTGCCTTTGCCAGGATTTGAACCCAGGTCTCAAACACTGAGAGGCAATAGCAATACATACTGAGCTACTGTGTCACCCCAAATGTACACAAAATTAGTCAGCATCGCAATGGGTTATTATTTTCACTATATCAAATTTTCCATAATTTTTTGAACAAAAGTTATACTTACTAAACCATATGAATATGGGGAATGAATTTGCTAATAAACAATAAACAGATACTCTGTGGCATACCTGACTGACTGTTTTTAATCAAACCTGCTTCTTGCACCCTATATTTACAAGTTTAATCAATATTTATTAATATTCTCTTCTTTCATGCATTTTGAGCATCTTTGCAGATACTCTATACAACTAGTGATATGACACATTATACACCAAACTTATATGAAAGCCTTTGCTTTTGCTTATTCTTGGTGCTCCCTGATTTATTCATGTTTCTATTTTTTTGCTCCGACTAGTGGTCTTAATACATAGCAACTAAGGAAACTGCTAATAGGAAATTTTGCACAATTAATTAACTGACACATAAACTGATGAATAATTTGATTAGCATTTACTCTGAAGGATAAAAGCTAGAAAAGTGAATGTAATAATCTACTTTTATTAAAAAACATATTTCAAAGCTGAACAAGTACACATACCTACAGTAGATAGCTATCTGGTATAATTTTTTTTTCATCACTGTATTAACATTTTAATTGTGAATTTAACTGAAGAAAAAAAAAACAACTGTGTTGAATCAGATTAATCAATGTTATCTATTTTTATCAAAGCCGAAGAGGAAAATCTCCTATATAAAATAGTGTGCCAATCTTCAAGTTGTCTTTGCCATGAAAAGAGTCTTTTTAGTCTGCTTGGATAGAAGGAGCTTTATTGAAGATTAGTGTGTGAGTCAGTTGACTTGTAACAAACAGAGGTTTAAAATCTTGGAAAGCAGATACAATTGTGATAGTTATGTCAACTGTGAACCTAAAAGAACAGAAACTGGAAAATTAGTTAATGAATGTCTGTAGCAAGCTGTTAGAGCAGTAGGCAGCATCCATTTAATTACTGGTCTTTAGTTTGTACAGGTGACGTACAAAGCCAAGGAAAGAAGTAAATAAACACTACTGTATTCTAGCCAACCAACAGAAATGTTAGCATAGCTAAGTCCAAATGGCCTGGTAATAAAAGTTGCTATAGAAACAAAAAAGGACTGAAGTAGGTACAACTTCTGCCATTTTGATGATGAGACTTTGTGTAGGCAAGTTTTGGACAACACATTTTTAAAGACATATGCAAAAGCAATTAGGCTTTCATCATAAGGAATTGTGTGAAGAAAACTGATATTCTTGGTATGGGTATTATAGCTAGAACCCTCATACCAAATGCTGTTAAGCAACATGAGAGCAAAGTTAGTACAACAACATAAGATCATAAAAAATTTGATAAACGAGAGAAGATAATTCAGTCTATCAAGCTTCTTTGGTTAGCTAATAGGAAGGAGCTTCAGCCAGTGATCTAATTAGGCTATCGAGAAAAGATGAGATAAGTGATATGGGACAGTTAAATTCAGAAACATTAGGGTATCCAGGATTATACAGTTTGTGAATTTTGGGAAGAAGAAAGAACTGGGATATCTGTTCTACAATGAAGCAGCTAATGGAGGCAATTCATTTTTGCTAGCAAGAAGAAAAATGACATATAAATTGCTGCTGGTAACCATTATATGGTCCTGAGCAAAGATAAAATAAGCAGAGTTTTTTCAAAGCTTCTAAAATACTGAAGTCCTTTTGCCAGACCACCTTTGGATCACTTTTATAATACTGGTGGTGCAGTAAAGTGCTTGCAGTTCACCTTAAGTAAGGCAGTTGTTAGGATGACAAAGTTCTGTGGTTTTACAACAACTGATAAGCTGTATATCTAACCTTGTGTTCTTTTCATTCAGTGTGGAAATAACCTTCGCCTTTTTTCATTTTTCAGATTCATGGTGGCACAGCTCTGCACGAACTCTAACAGACAGATGTTATATAAAACTAGCCAACCCGCGGTGTAGCATACGCCGCATAATTATTTACTGATGGGTGAACGCTTCCTGAAAGACACAGTTGTCCAAATGGGGTGGGTTTGAGGATACGACTGAGTGAATGAAAAGATGGAACTCTGGAGAGAACAACATACAATTGTCCGTGACTGAAAACTGGTTTTGGCAGATACAGGCATATCTTTTTGAAAGTTTATCCCTGTGCCTTATTAATGGTCATTGCAAAGGCCAATCTAACAGGAAATTGTCTGCATGTAAAAGTAAAAGGCAAATTTGAATCTGATGGGGTCAGGGAAATCCAGGGAATATGCACAGTTTGTGAGGTAGCAACTGCGATTGTTTTACACTCTAGTACATTGCAGTGAATGCTGGTAACAGTCAGTCTAGTGCCTTTACAGAGACTTCTTGCTGGCATGAGGTTTCTGAGAAGCATGACAACTGAACCAATTTTAAGTTTGAGTTTATGCGGAGGCATGTCAGTGGGAGTAAGACTGCTAAATTCTTCGGGGGAATGAAAGTTGATGTGCGGGATCGTCTGTGACGATGGAGTCAACGCTGGTGAAAGTTACTTCGTCAGTAGGGATAAGTTTCAGTACCTGTTCATTAAGGTATAGTGAATCTTCGTTGGTGATGCTTAATATAGCTCACGTACTGAGTTGTTTCAGAGTCACAGTTGAGAAGAAGTTGATATTGCCACATAGTTGTTGAACGGGATCAGAAATAAAAGGAAAACAATGTGAAGGTAATGTTGCAGGTGTTCCATTTTTCCAGTATTTCGAAATCTTGTTCGTGAGGAAGAGCTGTCATATTTGTTGTCAGTGTAAGTACATGCATGTGACGCCACAAAAGTTGCTTGTTAATGCAACCGGTGACAGTAAGTGCTAGAGTTGGCGGGCGGGGCTCTGTCATGCGTACCCCATGACGTGGGAGGAGGGTTAGAGTTGGCGGGCAGGGCTCTGTCTTACATGCGTGCGACTTGGTGGATTATACAGTATATAGAAAAGCAGCCGGAACCAAAAAGAACAATGAAAAGTCAACGTGGCTCAGAGGTGCATGTGGATTGTAGCAGAGACGAAAGTGACTGAGGCAGTGTTTGGTGAGGTGTTGTGTGCTGGCACATGAGGCTCTGTCGTGCGTATCCCATGACGCTGGAGGAGGGTTAGAGTTGGCGGGCGAGGCTCTGTTGTGTGTACCCCATGACGCGGGAGGAAAGTTAGAGTTGGCGGGCGGGGCTCTGTCTTGCATGCGTGCGTATCCCATGGTCGGATGACTTGGTGGAATATATATAGAAAAGCAGCCGGAACCGAAAAGAACAATGAAAAGTCAACGTGGTTCAGAAGTGCATGTGGAGTGTAGCAGAGACGAAAGCAACTGATGTGGTGTTTGGTGAGGTGCTGCATGCCTCGAGAGCGAGGGTGGACTCAGGAAGAGGGTTAGAGTTGGCGGGCAGGGCTCTGTCGTACATATCCCATGGTCTTAGAGTTGGAGGGCGGGGCTCTGTGAGTTGGCGGGCGTGGCTCTGTCTTGCATGCGCAATTGCTTACCATGGACTTGCATGCGTCTTGCTTGCCATGATCTGGTCTCTGTCTTGCGTGCCATGGTTGGCTGCTTAGTGAATTGTTGGTGGGCGGGACTCTGAGTTGGTGGGCGTGGCTCTGTCTTGCGTGCGTCTTGCTTTCCATGTCTTGCATACGTCTTGCTTGCCATGGTCTTAATGAATTATATATATATATATATATATATATATATATATATATATATATAGATGGCATGTGTATTTTGTGTTTTATTGTCATTTTTGAAATTTCTTTTTTTTTTTAAACATATTTTTTTGTAGTTTCTATTTTGTAAATTGGTATGGTCTTTTAAATTGTGCCTCCATTCTATGTATTTTGTAGGTAAAGCCCCAGGAGGCGGGACCACCCTGATGTCACTGCTGCTAGGTCCTCCCTCCGCATTTATCTAAAGGCTAGAGCAAGAGACCAAGCCAGTGAATCATTATGTTTGTTTGGTGTTCTTTGCGAGTAATACTATTTTCTTTTCATTTTCCTGGTTTTGCTGAATCCATGCTTCTATGTTAAGGTTTCTGAATTGTATATTGGGACTTGTTTGCTGTAGGCAACTCTTTTTGCATACTTTTGATCTTTTAAGCATATTCTATTTTCTGTTAACAAATACTAACTTACAAAGATTCTTTGCTTGTCCTCTTGTCCACATACCAGGGGTTTATGTTCATCCTCTATTTTATAGGACTTTTGCTATATTTTTGTACATTTTGTGTTATTTTGCTAGCTTCCCATGTTTGAGGCCTCCTACAGTAGGCCAATGTCTACTGATTACAGTTCTGAGTTAGATGGAGTCATAAACATGATGAAATGGGGGTGAGGCTTTCAAAATATAGCCACAAAATTAGTGCCTAGAGGAAGACCACCCCAGTCCAGCTCACAACAACAGGGATGTTCTTTGCCACCAATTTTATTTTCTATTTTCATAATACCACTCAGAATTTACTTGCATAAACAATTGGAGAATCAAGCAAATGTAATGGTGAGAATTTAACAGAAATTATAATTTAATGTAGCTGACATGGTGCTCTAAATTATTGACTTGTACTTATCACTTGATTATGTACTAAATGTATTGAAGGTGCTGAAGGTACAAAATAAATTTTGGAGGAATTGTATACAATTTTGGGGTTCAGAGTAAATGTGAATAAGAACATATTTTCTGTTAATTGATTTCTAAGGCAGCTTAAATTTCCTCTGTCTCACAGTAGCTCATGTGCTTAGGAATTATAGTTACACAACAATTTCAAAAGTTATCCAAATTTAACTTTAGAAATATGATGGAATACGTTAAACCAGATATCAGCTAGTTATGTCTTCATTTCACATTAACTATGAAAAGCTATTAAAACGAATAAATGCCCAAATATTTTTCACTGCATTCCAAAATAAGTCAATTAAGCCTCTTTTTAAAAAAGTGGACAAAATTGTAACTTTGTTTATCTCAGTCATATTTTAGTATCTCTTACTGATTATTTTAAGTTAAATCTTTTTCTTTCTCTGCTCTCTAGATGACTCTAGGTGAAGGGAGTATCTGTATTAATTCAGATGTGGTACTATATGGCCTGTTCACCTGCTACATTTATTGTAACTAAACCATGAAGTTAATAAAATCACATTAAGAAGATGAAGAAGTGAAAATAATTTTAAATTATACATTAGAATTAGTTTGAAAAATATATTTAGGAGAAACAGTATTTAAGAAAATGCTAAATAAACCATCACTTAAAATCTTAAAGTTAACATACCTACGTCCAAGTACAGACATGACCAGTTCTGCTGGTTTTTTAATGTGCAGTTTCTGAATCATATTCTTCAGGTTAAAAACATCCTGTTGCTTGTCTGCAGGGGCTCTGTTACAGGAACGCTTCTGAATGACAAAGTGAAGTCGAAAGGAGACACATACTGTAAATGGTAACTTTAAGTCTCTGGAAGATCATATGAAATTATTCAGACTGTTAGCAAAACACTGACATGTGCTGTTGATAAATTAATTTGATTAATTGTTATATGTAGTTAGAAGTCAAGCGAAATAAACTCATTTATTAGCTAACTAAAAAGATTACAATATGCAAGCTTTCGAAGCAACTCAGGCCCCTTCTTCAGGCAAGATGTACAGCCTATAGTTAGCCAATAAAAGGTGTAATTTTGCTTGACTTCTCACTACATTCATAATGGCTAACATGGTACAATACCCTTGTACTACACACATTAATTGTTAAATAAATCAATAGTCTTATTATCTGATTCAGCTGAAGTAATATTTGATGAGAACTGAAAAAATGTTTGTAAATAAAATTTTAAAAGTTAGCTAAAGTAACTCTGGCTTAAAACTATATCCTTACTTAAAGTACAACACAACTTAAGCTACACTGCTTGGGGAACTGAGACAACAAAATTTAAGATAACTGTGGCAAGACCCTTAGAATTATTTAATTTGATTAATCATAATTATTCTCTTAAACAGTTCAGGGTCATAGTGATCCAGAATACACTTATAAGGTAATCCATGAAACTGTGTCAGTACATCAAATAATAAACAGCACTGCTCAAACATTCATACTAGAGCAAATTAGAATTTCCATTTTGCCAATTTAGAGCGGACATTCAAAAAAGAGCCAATGGCTCTCTAACTTTAAAGATGTTCCCATGCATTTCTACATATGATCCTCACTACTAGGGCTATAGTGTAGAGAAGTCATCAGCCGGCACAAAGGGAGAGGAGACGGTTTCGTCTGTGTTCAGCAGTGTTTCCCAAACTCAGTCCTGGTGAACCCCTGTGGCTGCAGGGTTTTGTTCCAACCAGATTCCTAATCATTAATGCCGGTGAAACTCATCCGGGATAGGTCGGTTTTTCAAACGCAGCCATGTAGCAGATTAGTCAGGATGTAATAATCCAAGATGAATGTGCGCCCTCGCGCTGAGTGAAAATCCAATGTATATTGAGTCTAAAAAACATGATCAGCAAGTCTTTGATAGGCTGCAACAAAATGATGAAAGAACGGGAGCATTTTTTTCCACACAAGCTGGGTGGGTGAGTGTTAGTTAGTTAATCAGTTACTCGAAGGAGTTCAAGATTTAATATGCACAAGCGGTAACACTGTAAAAGCAGCCCGAACCAGAAAAGACGGCTGGCAAAAAGGGGCCGACAAATTAAATGCGTGTGCATTGTACTTACTGAAAGCAGCGTTACGGATTTTGCAAATGTTCATTTTTTTCCCTCTGCTTAAAAAACATTAAAAAAGCGGCGTGATTATGCGGCGTATACTACGCCGCGGGTTGATTTGCAACGTGTAAAACAGTTTGTTTGTCGCGGATAATTTGCCTTTCACTTTAACACAAAGACAATTTCCTGTTAGACTTGCCTTTGTGATGACAATTAATAAGGCACAGGGCCAAACTTTCAAAAACATGGCTAGCGGGTCATACGCTCGCACTGATTACGTTCCTGCCCTTTGTACACAAACCCCCCAGATCCCTCCCCCCCCCCCAGTACTACCATGGTTGGGTGACTTGGTGGATTATATATAGAAAAGCAGATAAAACTGCAAACAACAATGAAAAGTGTACTGTGCAAAGAGGAAAACGACTCAGGTGACAAGTTGGGGGTGGGCACATGAAATGTTACTTTTCTTGGTGATTTATTACAATTACATTAGCGGCCTGATTATGCAGCGTATGGTACCCCGCGGGTTGGCTAGTACATACAATTTAACTGAAAATAACAAAAAGAAGCTTCAGATAAATCCAAGAAGAAAAACAACAAAAATTTTGGGATTTTGTGGAATACTTAATTTAGAATGCACCCATTATGAAGAAGGAGAAATAAGTTAAGATTTTTCCTTTAAATGAAATTCTGCTGATGTCTAAGTTTCATAGATGTCAGTGCCGCTTTCTTAGATCTTCATTAGTACGAATAGCAGTAGACTGTTTACCCTTCCCCTCTGCTCAATTCACAAGGTTTACAAAAACCTTTATATACATAAATAAAAACAGAGACTAAGCTTTTTTGGCATATATGATAAATTCTATGTCTGGAGAAAAAAAAAATCTGACTAAAACGCATAGTCGTTGGATTATAATGATTGCTGACTGCTTTTGATTCTTTTGGACATGAATACAAGCAATCATTTAGGAAACCATTCAATTCTCAATTACACCCACAAATTCTGCAGTAGAATGTTACAATATTTGATTGAGAACAAAAGATTAGCACAACTTTTGAACAATTTAGAACAACAATCTTAAGGATGCCAGTAAATTGTTAAAGAAATGTATGTGTCACAACATTTCAAGTAAAAAAACTAATTAAAATATATATCTGAGTAATAAACAAAGAAGAGGTGGCAAAAGTATACATGAAACAGATAAGATACAAAACAGTGACAAAATTAAATGGTGCACCAGTTTTCCTCCCTACAAAGATTATCACCTCTGGAAAAATCATATAAGCTCTCTCCTTCTGTCTTGTTCTTTAAATACTTCATTATTGTCCTACTTTCAGAAAAAAAAAAATCTCTTAACAATTTTTGACTCGAAGCTTACTAATATTTTAGCCCAGTGCACTTTAAGCTCCATCCAGCAATCACTTATAGGGTCAAAGATACTCTATACACCTTAGGGATGAATGGCATTTACCATTAGGAAATTGCAGTGTTAAAAATCCTCAGCAGTATTCAACGATTCCTTATACCACTTGTCAGACTGAAGGAATGGAACCAGTTCCCTGCTGATCATTCATGCTGTTATGTTTGTCAAAATTAAGATGGATAAAGTCAGGATACCAAACTTTCTTGTCTTTTGGAAGATAAGTATCACTGACATAGCATTCATGTAATTAAAATGGACAGATCCCTGACAAAACCGTCCCAGAGGAAAAATGCAATAAAGAAACTGTATAAAAATTTACCAACCATTGGTTTCACCTTCCTTTGAAATTTACTGTCTGTTGTCAAACATGTAAACATAGTGTGTGCATTAGAGAATCTTGTGTGGGCGAACACTAGAGCAATAGTAACAATAATTCACTGTCCACAGATAGCCTCTCATTTCCATCCTTAAAGTGGAGGAAGACACTTCCAATAACTCTTACAAAAGAAAAGTAACACTGCCCCCGGAAGTTAGTGCTTAGTTTGAAATAGCAGTCGTAAACAGCAGAACTCCCTTGAAATGACCAGAACTGTCTTATCCACAACCTTGCTACTGAGCCATTCAGCTTTGTTTTTCACAACCTTTATTTTTCTTTTGTTTACGGAAATTAAAGAGGATTTTCACAGCTGAGACCATAACACTTAGTATGGTTAACATGTCTCTTTATTCACACAGTGTATCTTTGACCACTTAACTATTTCATGAAAACACACTCTTCATTAGGTTTTCTATAACAGAAGTCTTCCCTTTATTACATATTCATTACCTTCTGTACCTTCTTTCAACTCCCCTAAACACAAAACAAATTTTCTTCCTTTCTTCCAGTTCATTAAACTCGTTCACCACTAAAGTGATGAAACCAAGTTTGACAATAAAGATTCCTTGCCACACTCAAATCAGTAAGCGATTTGCTTTGATATTTTGAAACAGCCCCTGATAAAGCCATAGATGGGAGTCCTCCAGTGTTTACCTCATTAAATTTAGCAAGAATTAATCAGCTCAATCAATCACAAACACTGCACTAGAAAATACATGCTTAATTACTCCAAATTTAATTTACAAATTTATAAATAAAAGTTTGAAATTAACATTATTTCTATGCAAATATATTGTACTTAGAAAAAACTAAGTGATGGACTACACAATCTATATGGAGAAAAAAGCTTGGAATACTTACATACTTTAAGAATTCAAAATCTCTGATTTTCAAAAGTTTAGCCCACTTTGTGATTTGTGATTGTTGAGCTTCCTCATCCTTGAAAGAATGAAACAGGGCATTACATAATATACTTAACTTTTTTCTTCTTAATTAAATGTACAGATACACCTCACTCTATAATAATCTGACTCAAGTTCAACTTGCATTTGTGGTAGAGGTACCAAAAAGCATCCACAAACCTTTTTGAGACATTGAAGACGAAGACTGTAGTCATGTCGAGCCCCTCAGGGACATGTGGTAAAAAAAGCACTTATGCTGCCAGGAGCATAACAATGGAGATCAGAAAAAAGGGCAAGGCCATACATTTGCATACCATCCATGAATTAGTGCATTAATTAAGGAGTAAAAAAAAGCTAACATGTTAACAACAAAAAAATGAGTACATACACATACACTGGTCAAAAGTTTTAGAACAGCTAAGTTATTCGGCAAATGTAATCAATTGAAAGGCAATGAATGGCCTATAATGGTGAAAAGGTAAGCAGTAAACTGCTACAGATTTAAACTGAAAATTTGGGTTAACAAAAACTGAAAAAAGGAAATATCAGAATATTACAAATGGGCCTTCTTCAGGGAACAACTAATAGGTTACAACCTACAGATGTTCAGCAGCAATTAAAGTAAATTAAGCCGTGCAAGTTGTAGCAAACAATTTGCATAGGTGTCACAACTTCCATTGATTACTTAAAAACCCTCTGTCTGTCTTAAAGCCGAGTTGGAACAGTCTGTGCTAGTATACCTTCTGAAATACCTCTTGGACAATATTCTAGTCATCATGGCAAGAAAACGGCAATTAACAAATGAAATGAGACAGAACACTATTACCTTTAGAAATGTAGGCTTTTCATTTAAACAAATTGCAAAAAACAATCAAAGTGTCAGTGAGTACGGTGTCCTACACAATCCAAATAGAAATGGAAACTGGAAAAAACTCTGATAGGATGAGATCTGGCAGACCTAAAGTCACAACTCAACAACTTTCTGTGGGTCACCAGCTTGTGTGATAGGTGGCACAATTTTAATTTTGGGAACAAAAAGTAACAGGGAGTAAAATCTGGCATATTAGTGGGGGTGTCAGGCAACAACCACGTTGCTTTTGGATAAAAACTCACAGACAAGGAAGCATGTACAGTTGTGCTGTCATGTTTCAGCAATGTTTGCAGGTGTACTGTCATGGTGCAAAATGTATTTTTGCGTTTGCCAATTTTCTGGAAAGTTTTTCCTGATGTTTTCCCACAGACGCTATAGCAGCTCTTTGTAATGTTGCTAATTAACAGTCTGTTCACAGGGAAACTCTTCATTAAAAAGTCAGCCAATTTGCAACAATGCAATCACCATTGTTTTCATGCTTGATGTGACCCTTTATACACCTTGGGGGAAGAAAAATTGCCAAAGTCACATACACAATTGCAGAATAAATGTCAGAAATACTGTATGCGTTCAATTAACTAAAACTGTAGGTATATGATACCTAGTGGCATAGATGATAAATATACTCAACTCCCATCTTAGCAACTGACTCCGGGAAATTCTCAGTCCACAAGCCAACAAAACCCAACACCCCAAACACCAACCACCTGCCCCTTTTTTGTTTTGTGCTACATTTTGTGCACATAAGCAAGTAAAAGTGCTTTAAATTAATAGTTTGATATCATTACAGTTCTCTACAGTAATGTACATTTTCTGCAAAAGTGTTTAAATATGTATGCTGTATAAGGTTCAGGCAACTATACTTCGTAGGTTATGGTGAGCATCATGTACATATTCAGCATCATACACTAAGTTTTTAATTAATTTTCAATATTGTGCTAGGGCTATTTACAGTCATATCAAAAAGTTTGGGAACCCCTCTTAATTCTTTGGATTTTTGTTTATCATTGGCTGAGCTTTCAAAGTAGCAACTTCCTTTTAATATATGACATGTCTTATGGAAACAGTACCATTTCAAAAGTGACATTAAGTTTATTGGATTAACAGAAAATATGCAATATGCATTAGAACAAAATTAGAGAGGTGCATAAATTTGGGCACCCCAACAGAGATATTACATCAATATTTAGTTGAGCCTCCTTTTGTAAAAATAGCAGCCTCTAGACGCCTCCTATAGCCTTTGATGAGTGTCTGGATTCTGGATGAAGATATTTTTGACCATTCTTCCATACATTCTTCTATCCATTTGATGGCTGCCGAGCATAGACAGCCTGCTTCAAATTAACTCATAGATTTTCGATGATATTCAAGTCAGGGGACTGTGACGACCATTCCAGAACATTGTATTTCTCCCTCTGCATGAATGCCTTTGTAGATTTCGAACTGTGTTTTGGGTCACTCTCTTGTTAGAATATCCAACCCCTGCATAATTTCAACTTTGTGACTGATGCTTGAACATTATCCTGAAGAATTTGTTGATATTGGGTTGAATTCATCCGACCCTCGACTTTAACAAGGGCCCCAGTCCCTGAACTAGCCACACAGCCCCACAGCATGATGGAACCGCCACCAAATTTGACAGTAGGTAGCAGGTGTTTTTCTTGGAATGCAGTGTTCTTCTTTTTGTCTCATCAGTCCAAAGCACTTTGTTCCACAATGAATCTGGCTTGTCTAAATGAGCATTTGCATACAACAAGCAACTCTGTTTGTGGTGTGAGTGCAGAAAGGGCTTCTTTCTCATCACCTTGCAATACAGATATTCTTTGTGCAAATTGCGCTGAATTGTAGAACAATGTACAGATACACCATCTGCAGCAAGATCTTCTTGCAGGTCTTTGGAGGTGATCTGTTGGTTGTCTCTAAACATTCTCACTATCCTGCACATATGGCCTGCCAGACCTGGGTTTAATAGCAACTGTGCCTGTGGCCTTCCATTTCCTGATTCCATTCCTTACAGTTGAAACTGACAGTTTAAACCTCTGAGATAGCTTTTTGTATCCTTCCCCTAAACGATGATAATGAACAATCTTTGTTTTCAGATCTTTTGAGAGTTGCTTTGAGGATCCCATGCTGTCACTCTTCAGAGGAGAGTCAAAGGGAAGCACAACTTGCAATTGACCACCTTAAATACTTTTTCTCGTGATTGGACACACCTGTCTATGAAGTTCAAGGCTTAATGAGCTAATCCAACCAATTTGGTGTTGCAAGTAATCAGTATTGAGCAGTTACATGCATTCAAATCAGCAAAATTACAAGGGAACCAAAATTTTTACAAATCCAGTTTTTCACATTTGATTTAATTTCATACAACTAAATACTGCTTCACTAAAAATCTTTGTTCGGAAAACACCCCAGTACTCAGATGTTCCTAGGAAATGAAAGACATACCACTGTTATCTTTATTGTTGAAAGTAGAGTAAATTATACAGGCTGAGAGGGGTTCCCAAACTTTTTCATATGACTGTAAATACAGCAGTGTACATGTATATTACTGCAATATACTGTATTTTTCAGTGACAGTTGTTTGGAGTGCAGTTATTTTCATGTTACATTTGTACAAATGGGTACTTGTATTGTATAGTACTGTGCTCTATATACAACATCAGATTTACTCCTTAACCCTGCTGTTTATAAGTTGAGATGTACCTGCATTATTACATAATGCACTTACATTCTTTGGCTTTCTGAACCCTTATTTCATTATGTGTAGCACAGTGAGAAAAGCAGAATCAAACCCTGCACAGAATACCAGCCAGCTGTTGGACAACCTTATGTGAATACCTGTACCCATTCCCGCCCAGACTATTTTATAAACAGCAATTACCTTGGCGCACACACATATTAGATTAGGGAGGAAAAGGGAGAAGCTCAAGAAACCCCATACAGACCAATTAAACCCTTACACTCACACCTGGACCACTGCAGCTCTTAGTTAATTATGCCTGTCAGATTTAGCAACAAAAAAAAAAGTCATACAAAATTTAACAAAATGCAAATAATGGGGGTCAAAATACAGGGAATAAACATTTTCACTAAATGAGAGTATAACAGAAATCTAGGACAAACATCTTTTACAAGATAACAAGTTTAAACAACAAAACAATTCACAGCATCTACTTCAAGAGTGCAAGATACTGTTTATTTTTTCACCCCTCACTCACCATTCTGCAATTTATTAGTTGTTTTATTCATTGAACAGCACAGCAATGATATATTTGAAATCGGTGATAAAAAACAATTCAAAAGATCTAATGTTTCTCATAGTTTCTGTAAATGATTCCTTAGAAGATAAAAACAGTATAACTATGACCAATTAATGCACGTTGCAGGTTGGAACATGGTGACCACCTTAAGGAGAAAAAAGTGCTATCATATCTCACCTACTTAAAGAAAAAAACAGCATTAAAAATGCCAGTCTTGACTGAAAACATATTAAGCAAATTTTTCAATACAATTGTAATATGAAAACAAGAGGTGGTGCAATCTTAATTGAAGGCCACGTGGTACTACCTTTCAGTAAGTAAAATATGTAAAATAAGACAATGAATGAGGCCAAAGTCTATGAAACAACAGCTGCTCATTTACATGTTGAAAGGAAATCTTGCACAAAATCTATTATTTGATCTGTGCTCCAGTCAACACTAACTACTGCAATTTTGCCAGAAATTTAGTGTTTCACAATTCAATAAAGGCATGGAACCAATGTACTGTAGGTATAGAAGCTCTTATCTGTTGCCATAATACATGTTAATCATTTATTTTAGCCTACTATAACCTAAAAAGTATTCCATCTAAGTAAGTTTAGGTTTTATGACATATGATTGGAGACTGAGACTAACATATTAACATGCTGACGTCATCCTTGTGAGTAGAAAGGGAAAAAGTGCCGAGTGCTTTACGATACTACTATGTAAGATTTAATTCAAATACAGATTTTGCTAATAAAAACTAAGACCCATGTGGGAGTTTTTAAAAAGTGTTTTTTCCCTTTAGGAGGGTTTTTTTTTTTTTTGCATTATTTTTAATTTCCCACACAGGAGCAAAGGTAGCCAGAGGGGGGTGGACCCAATTGACAAGCATATGTAAGAGCAGGCTGTCAGTTATAAAATCCAAATTTAAAGTTAAGATGCCAGGCTGATTAGATTAGATAGATACATTATTAATCCCAAAGGGAAATTCACATACTCCAGCAGCAGCATACTGATAAAGAACAATATTAAATTAAAGAGTGATAACAATGCCGATAACAATGCAGGTATACAGACAGACAATAACTTTGTATAATTAATGGAATAATGGAATGGTTTTGGAATAAATGGGAGCTGTTCTGCCGTGACGGGTTACATTTGAACCAGATGGGCACCAATATATTAGGGATGATTATGAGTAGGTCCATTGTAGTTTGTTTAAACTATGGGGGAGGGGGCTGAGTTATAAGTTTAGGACAGGACAAGTTGTGAATTATCCATGAAGGGACAAACAAAAGTGTAAAGTCAAATATGCATAGTAACAAATTTTAACCCAAGTTTTTAAATGCAAAAGTACAATAAGTAACATATTAAAAAATAGCTTGCTTTAATGCTAGAAGTATCAAAAATAAAACATGTGAGTTGGAGTTGTATGTAGTGGAGCATAATTATGCTTTTACAGCAAAAATAAGAAATCATAGTATAACATATGTGGTTATATATATTTTAGGAAAGATAAACAGAACAGAAAAGAAGGGGTTCCCATTTATGTAAAACACATTTTCTTCAGTTGGATTATAATCCACATCTGAGTAAGGACATCTACATCAATTTGGAAAGCATAGGGACAGAGTCCTTATTTTAGAATTGTGCTATATACCCACTGCAATGAAGACAGTCATTTCAATGTGCTCTTTTTTTAATAATATCAAACAGGCAAGCTTACACAGGGATATTACAGTCATAAGGTACTATAAAATATATTAATTGGGATAAGCTTGCAATTAGCAGAACACAACAGAAGATTAAAAAGGGCAAAGTCTAAAAAAATTGAACTGGGATAAGCTTTTAAGAAGAGAAATAGTCGAGGAGCAGTGGAACAGATTTAAAATGTTTTACATATAATATAGGACAGGTAACCCAGCCACAGGGGATGAACAAATCAGCGTGTTTCCTCATGTCGGTCCCAAGCCTGGAAAAATGGGGAAGGTTACGTCAAGAAGGGCATCTGGTATAAAATTTTGCCAGATCAACATGTGGACAACAATACAGATTTCCATACCAGATCAGTCGAGTCTCTGGTTAACAACGACCACCACCAGTACTGTTAGCCAACAGGGTGCTGGCGGAAATTGGCCTACTCTTGGCCACCGAAGAAGAAGAGGGGGGAGATGTGTCTGGAGGCAGGAAGGGAGGAGGACTGCAAAGAGAGTGGAACTGAGGGTAGGAACTCTGAATGTTGGCAGCATGACTGGTAAGGGTTAGCTGATATGATGGAGAGAAGGAAAGTTGATAAATTGTGCGTGCAAGAGATTAAATTGAAGGGGAGTAAGGCCAGGTGGATCGGAGGTGGATTCAAATTGTTCTATCATGGTGTGGATGGGAGGAGAAATGAGGTAGGGGTTATTCTGAAGGAACTGTATGTCAAGAGTGTTTTAGAAGAGGAAAGAGTGTCAGACAGAGTAATGATTATGAAGCTGAAAATTGGAGGTGTGATGATGAATGTTGTTAGTGCATATGCCCCGCAAGTTGGGTGTGCGATGGATGAGAAAGATTATTTCTGGAGTGACTTGGATGAAGTGATGGACAGTGTACCCAAGGAACAGAAAGTGGTGATTGTAGCAGATTTCAATGGACATGTTGGTGAAGGGAAGAGAGGAGACAAGGAGGTGATGGGTAGGTATGCTGTCAAGGAGAGGAATGAAAAAGGTCAGAAGATGGGCATGGCTGTGGTGAATATGCATTTTAAGAAGAGGAAGAAACATAGGGTGACGTACAAGAGTGGAAGATGCACACAGATAGATCATGCAGAAGACTCAATCTGAAGGAGATTAAAGACTGCAAATTGGTAACAGAAGAAAGTGTAGTTAGACAGCATAGGGTGGTGATCTGCAGGATGACGTTGGAAATCAAGAAGAGGAGTAGAATGAGGGCAGAGCCAAGGATCAAATGGTGGAAGTTGAAAAAGGAAGACTGCAAGGTTGAGTTCAGGGAGGAGGTAAGACTGCTATTGGGTGGCAATGAAGAGTTCCCAGACAGCTGGGCAACTACAGCAGAAGTAGAAAGATGTGTCAAAAGAAGGGTGCTTGGTGTGACATCTGGACAGCGGACAGGAGAAAAAGGAAACCTTGTGATGAAATGGGGAAGTACAGGAGAGTATACAGAGGAAGAGGATAGTGAAGAAGAAGTGGGACAGTCAGAGAGATGCAGAAAGTAGACAAGGGTATAAGGAGATAAGGCACAAGGTGAAGAGAGGTGGCGAAGGCTTAAGAAAAGGTGTATGATGAGTTGTATGAGAGGTTGCACACTAAGGAGGGAGAAAAGGACCTGTACTGATTGGCTAGACAGAGGGACCGAGCTGGGAAAGATGTGCTCTCGCAGGTTGGGGTGATAAAGATGGAAACTTACTCACAAGCGAGGAGGGTGTGTTGAGAAGATGGAAAGAGTACTTGAGACTGATGAATGAAGAGAATGAGAGGGAGAAAAGGTTGGATGATGTGAAGATAGTGAATCAGGAAGAGAAACCGTAGTAAAGACAGCTATGAAGAGGATGAAGAATGGAAAGGCCATTAGTCTAAATGACATACATGTGGAACAATGGAGGTGTTTAGGAGAGATGGCAGTGGAGTTTTTAACCAGATTGTTTAGTGGAATCTTGTAAAGTGACAGGATGCCTAAGGAGTGGAGAAGAGGTGCACTGGTACCGATTTTTAAGAATAAGGGGGATGTGCAGAGCTATAGTAACTATAGGGGGATAAAATTGATGAGCCCCAGCATGAAATTATGGGAGAGAGTAGTGGAAGCTAGGTTAAGAAGGGGGGTGATGATTAGTGAGCAGCAGTATGGTTTCATGCCAAGAAAGAGCACAACAGATGCGATGTTTGCTCTGAGGGTGTTGATGGAGAAGTATAGAGAAGGCCAGAAGGAGTTGCATTGCATCTTTGTGGACCTGCACAAAGCATATGGCAGGGTGCCTTGAGAGGTGTTGTGGTATTATAAGAGGAAGAAGGGAGTGGCAGAGAAGTATGTAAGAGTTGTACAGAATATGTACGAGGGAAGTGTGACAGTGGTGAGGTCTGCGATAGGAGTGATGGATGCATTCAACATGGAAGTGGGATTACATCAGGGATCGGCTCTGAGCCCTTTCTTATGCTAAGTATAGAGCTGCCAGGGAAAAGGAAAAGAGGAAGGCCTAAGAGAAGGTTTATGGACATGGTGAGAGAGGACATTCAGATGATGGGTGTGACAGAGCAAGATATAGAGGACAGGAGGATATGGAACAAGATGACATATAATATAGGACAGGTACATCCTAAAATTTGGAATTTGTAGGAAATTAAAAAAAAAAACTGCAGTTGGTTAATAAGGAGTTGAAAAAGAAGCTGCAAAGGAAAAACAACTGATTACTCCAATGCGGATTGTGAGGCATGTGAGAGCAGAAGGGCAACCATTAAGGAGGATATTAGGGAAGTTACAAGGCAGTTAGAAGGGAATATTACATATATGGAAACAGATGACCCAAAGAGACACTTTCAGTATTTTAAAGGTAAAAGAGCAGTCTAGGAGATGAAGTATATTGGGAATATTAAAGGGGAATTAAAATACACAGACAGTGAAATAGGAAATGCTATAAACTTACATTTTTTCTGAAGTCTTAACATTGAGATAACAGGGACTACAAAGGAGGCACTGAGTGATTTGGAAGTTGTACAGGGGGAAGTACCTCTTAGATAAAATAGACTAAAATCAAAAAAATTACCAAGACCTGATAATATTTATCATGAAGTGCTTTCAGAGGTTAGTGAGTGCATATATAAACCCTTGACACGTATTTTTATGAAAGCACTGTACACTGGAGAGATTCCAAAGGACTGGAAAATGGTAAATATTATCCCATTACAGTAATCCCTCCTCCATCGCGGGGGTTGCGTTCCAGAGCCACCCGCGAAATAAGAAAATCCGTGAAGTAGAAACCATATGTTTATATGGTTATTTTTATATTGTCATGCTTGGGTCACAGATTTGCGCAGAAACACAGGAGGTTGTAGAGAGACAGGAACGTTATTCAAACACTGCAAACAAACATTTGTCTCTTTTTCAAAAGTTTAAACTGTGCTCCATGACAAGACAGAGATGACAGTTCCGTCTCACAATTAAAAGAATGCAAACATATCTTCCTCTTCAAAGGAGTGCACGTCAGGAGCAGAGACTATCAGAAAGAGAGAGGAAAGCAAACAAATCAATAGGGCTGTTTGGCTTTTAAGTATGTGAAGCACCACGGCACAAAGCTGTTGAAGGCGGCAGCTCACACCCCCTCCATCAGGAGCAGAGAAAGAGAGAGAGATAGAGAGAGACAGAGAAAAACAAACCATCAAAAATCAATACGTGCCCTTCGAGCTTTTAAGTATGCGAAGCACCGTGCAGCATGTCGCTTCAGGAAGCAGCTGCACAGAAGGTTGCAACGTGAAGATAATCTTTCAGCATTTTTAGACGAGCGTCCGTATCGTCTAGGTGTGCGAACAGCCCCCCTGCTCAATCCCCCTACGTCAGGATCAGAGAAAGTCAGCGCAAGAGAGAGAGAGAGAAAAGTAAGTTGGGTAGCTTCTCAGCCATCTGCCAATAGCGTCCTTTGTATGAAATCAACTGGGCAAACCAACTGAGGAAGCATGTACCAGAAATTAAAAGACCCATTGTCCGCAGAAATCCGCGAACCAGCAAAAAATCTGCGATATATATTTAAATATGCTTACATATAAAATCCGCGATAGAGTAAAGCCGCGAAAGGCGAAGCGCGATAGCGAGGGATTACTGTATATAAAAAAGGCTTGTTGACCTATAGTTACTTGGATCTGCTCAATCACTAACATGTATCACAGGTAAATTACTGGAAAGAATTATTAAGGAAAAGATTCAGCAACATATTGCAAGAACAAAACAGACAAGGTGTAGTCCCATTTTACTAATATTCTGGAATTCTATAAAGAAGCAAAAAACAAGATACAATCAAAATAATGCATATCATATTATTTAACTTTACTTTCAGGAAGAATTTAATAAGGTATCATATGAGGTGTTGGGCATCAAAGTAAAAGAAGTGGAAGTTCAGGGTGTAGTGTGTAGATGAGTGTAGACTTGGCTAAAACACAGTAAGTAGGGTTACGATGCGAAAAACCTCATCAGAACTGTGTGATGTTAACAGTGGTGTCCTTCAGCTGTCAGTGGTAGGGCTGCTGCTATATTTCATATATAAAAATGATTTGGATCGGAATATAAATAATAAGCTGGTTACGTTTGCAGCTGATACCAAGCTAGGTGGACTGGCAGATAATCTAGAATCAAGTAAATCATTACAGAGGGACTTGGACAGCATACAGACTTGGGCATATTTGTGGAAGAGTAAATTTAATGTACAGTGGAATCTCGGTTTGTGAGCATAATCTGTTCCGGAAACGTGCTTGCAGTGCAAAGCACTCGTGGTATCAAAGCAAATTTCTCCATAATAAATAATGGAAACTCAGATGATTTGTTTCACAACCCAAAACTATTCATATAAAAATGATTAATAAAAAATATAAAGTAAAAATACATAAAACAAATTAACCTGCACTTTACCTTTGAAAAGAATCATGGCTGGTGTGAGTGACATTCTAAACTCTTGTGGGATTCCACCCAACGGGACGACACGCCGAAGAGTGTCCCAAAGCAATCGCAGTCTCCCAGCGCTGTAGCAGTTCGCCGTAAAAGCGAATCAGAAAAGATCGCGGACATGCTATAAGCACCTGCCGTCGATGGGTGATACAAGGAACATTATAAATGCGCAGGGGACAGTATTACTTTGCCACGGCCCTGCCTGACTGCTGTGTGTGTGTGTGTATAGGAGAGTGGCAGATCCTGCTACAATAAATAACCACACTGTTGCAGTTTCAAGCCGAATAAAGCTGGTGTTGCTAAAGTACTGAGTTTCAAGTTGAATAAAGCTGGTGTTGCTAAAGTACTGAGACTCAGCTTCGAGTTTTGGGGTGCAAGACGGAGACTCGCACGTCACAGCACACACACACAGTCACAATGCTGTAATAAACAGTATACGCTCAGCAGACAAAGCATATACATACTACTAATATTGCAAGACCTCACTCGTTTATCAAGTCAAAATTTATTAAAAATTTTAGCTCGTCTTGCAAAACACTCGTAAACCAAGTTATTCGCAAACCAAGGTTCAACTGTATTTGCAAAGCATTATACATAATTAAAGGTCTGAAAATTGAAAGTTCACCTTATGAGAAGGATTTAGAAGTTGTAGTGCACTTCTCACTATCAACTTCCAGACAGTGTTCAGCAGACATTAAAAAAGGCTAAAAGAATATTAGGTTATATAACACAATGTGTTGAGTACAGGTCAAAGGAGGTTATGCGCAAGCTTTATAACACATTGATGTGGCCACAACTATGTGCAACTTTCATCTCCAGGCCACAAAAAAGATGTAGCAGTGGCAGAAAAAGTCCAGAGAAGAGAGAATTGGTTGACTCCAGAACTGAGTTGCCTCAAAATAAATTAAATTAATCATGTGTTAAACCAGGCCATTGAGCAACAATATTTCTCTATCTCATCTTGACATTGCAGATGACATATGTGTTAAAGGAATGTAACTGTTTGTGGTTAACAAAAGCAACATAATTCTTACTAGGTGTCCTTAATGCAAAGTTAGTTCGTTAACGTACTCCGATTTCATTAGAAACAACAGATATTGCTGTAAATTTCCTTTTTATGTTAGCAAAAACATATATATGAAATTCACCATACAGAAACTGAATAATATGTCATTAGTCAGTTAATGGCTTCTAGCACAGCTTGTATACTGGAGTAAAGCTTGGCTGAGAAACCTCTAGTAAATTAAACATTGATTTTAAGATGAAGTTTTAAGACGTTCTACTTTAAGGACAAAATAAACTACAAGATTAAAGTTGAAATTTTGAAATTAAAGTCGACATAGACCTTTTTTTCCTTCACTGTGCTCATATTTTTTTTTTCTTCTTTGTGGCCCTAATACGCTTCCATATGACACTCAGACAGTGGGCTGCGACTCACCTTTTCATGTCAACTTTGACATCTGATCGCTTCTTTTTTATTTCAGGCACTGTGCGACTTTCTGAACTTGAAGTCTTGAGTGTCTTTGACACGCTGTGCTACTCCATCAATTTCCTTTTGTTGCTTATATCACTGCTTAAGTCCCCAAATAGTTTTTCTTTGCCTCCACTTCACTGAGCAGAACCTCCATTTCACATTCGCTGAAATTCTTTTTTACACATGCTTTTGCTATTGTCTTTTATCAAAACATTGAACGCCATGGGCTATTTAGTTTGATTTGCATATTCAAATAGGTGAAATTCTGGGAGGAGTTGGGATGGGGCTTTAGGCGTGTGCATGTACAGTATGTTAACACTCATGTTGATAGGGATTTATAAAGGGAAAGTGAGTAGAACTTGCGCTTATGCAACGTTTTTATTGCATCTGAATTTTTTTGTGCATATGTGCATTTCTAGTTTTGTCTATATACCATGTTTTAGTGTGAATTCTATTGAAGGCATTATACATGAGGCCCCTAAATGCTACAACATTTGGCACAGTCATAAATTCAGGAAAAAAAAACAATCAGTCCATGTTTTCAAAGGCTGCTTTCCATTTTCAATTGGTAGGCAAAACCACAATTAGTCACTTCATGAATCCACTTCAGGCCTTAATTGTGTATGCTGTACATTTACATTCATTTACACTATGCCAGTGCAGAATTGCCAGTCCATTATAATGCATTTATTTTTTGTTAGAAAACCAAAGTTTGAAGAGAAAATTCAAACATGGACATGAAATAAGCAGACTCTACATTAAAAAGTAATCCACTTGAAAACCCAGCCACGGCCCAACATGCACACATTTTCAGCTGAGGGTAACTATTTCTTTGTATAGCTTTCAGAAAAAAAAACCTAATAAAAATTAGTAAAACATTTAGTTTAATTACTGCAGGCCAGTTCCCCTGCATTGCATAGTATTATTATCTATATTTAAAATTTTGTAAAACAAGCAGTCCTCAAAATATTTCAGTGCTACCTTTTGTTTAGTACTCTTATGGGTCCCCTTGTGTTTGCATCGTTGTTTTCTTGTGTTGTATTTTGCCAGCTGAAACTCATTGAATTCTTTAAATTTTTCAGTCAATGCTTTCTTCAGACAAGATGGCATACATGATCCAAAACACTAAAAAAAAAAAAAAAAAAAAAACAAATTCAGTGGTACTATTACAAATCAATATAATCTAAAAAAATTAGGAGTTGCATGTAGATGCAAACTAAAAAAGGAAGACTATTTACCTTAACAAATTAATTTTGTATTTGGTAGTTATATCAAAGAGCACAGGATGACCAATCTGTTTTATTTCAACACTGTTTTAAGCGGAGCTTGTTTTAAAATGGCTTATTTTCTTATTTATAAATAAATAAAGAAAAAAAAAACAAAAAAAAAAACATTTACTTCAGTCTTGTTATAATGCTACTTCAGGTAGAATGCACAATGTGAAAGACACAAACCTACTTGCCAGTCACAACTAGTGGGGACAGAGCTAGAGAATGGCATGACTGTAGGCATCGACATGCAATTGGAAGTGTGGAGTGACAGTACAAATGAGAGTAAACATCATCTGTAAAAGACTGCCTTCATAAGCAAATAAGAATTATTTGTTTTTGTAGACTATGTTTTCTTGTTCTTTAGTTTTTGTATGAGATTAAAAGTAAACTGTTCAATATAAAATTATTAAATCATTCATTATTTGTTTAACCTAATTATTCCAAGTGTAGGAACCAAAGTATACCTAGAAGTATTTATTAGGTGTAAAGCAGAATGAGACCCTGGAAGGGCCATCATTGCATCATACTACACACATTCACATTAGGCCAATTTAAAGTTATCACTTAACACATACATCTTTAGGGTAAGGTAAGAAAATCACAGCACCAGAGAAAAATCCACTAAGAAATGGGATGAAGGTGAATACTCAACACAAACAGAAATATACCAGGCTTTTCTCATAGTCCTCTGAACCTGTATTGAAGCAGTATTCACCACAGTGCTAACTAGAACAATAGTCACACTAAATCAGATGATGAAATTATCAGAAATATAACATATATGGATATAAAGTTTAATGTTGCTTAAACAGATTGAGTTTGAGAAGCTGGAGCCAAACAGGTTGCTTATAAACTAAAAATTTGAGAAGAATATTAAGAAAGCAATGGGCTTAAACCACAGATGTGTGAAGCAGTTATAATTCTCAGGAAAAATGTGCACAAACAGACAAAGAAGAAGCAAAATCCACTGAGTTGGTATCTGAAAGAAGAACAAAGCATACAACAGCAGCAAGGCAATGTATCCACTGTGCTTTATAATAACTAAACATTAAAATCTAATGCTAACAAAACATCAACATAAAATTTAACACTCACTGGAGTGGTCTGGGACGGCACGGTGGCGCAGTGGGTAGCGCTGCTGCCTCGCAGTTGGGAGACCTGGGGACCTGGGTTCGCTTCCCGGGTCCTCCCTGCGTGGAGTTTGCATGTTCTCCCCGTGTCTGCGTGGGTTTACTCCGGGCACTCCGGTTTCCTCCCACAGTCCAAAGACATGCTGGTTAGGTGGATTGGCGATTCTAAATTAGCCCTAGTGTATGCTTGGTGTGTGGGTGGGTGTGTTTGTGTGTGTCCTGCGGAGGGTTGGCACCCTGCCCGGTTTTGGTTCCTGCCTTGTGCCCTGTGTTGGCTGGGACTGGCTCCCGTGACCCTGTGTTCGGATTCAGTGGGTTGGAAAATGGATCGATGGATGGATGGAGTGGTCTGCAGCAGTCCACATTAAAATGACTGCATTACCTTAAAGTACAGTGCGGTGGAGACTAAATGCGAAGTGCTGCTTTATATATTCACTTCTAGGCCAAATGAATCTAACTGAAAATATAATATTCACAGGAACTGTGTATGCTTCAGTGTTCTCTTGAACAATTAAGAGACTCATTGTAAAATTGCGACAGAACCACAGTAGGTGATGCATTACCTTGAATTTCTCAATATAACACAAATGATTTCATGTACCATATATAACCTTAAGTTAAATTAAAATAATGGAAAACAACAATTACTACTGTTGTTAATAACCACCCCTGGGTAGGTCATGCAGACTTTGAAGTATAACTGCGAGAAGCCCTATCACAACAAAAACATAATAAAAAATCTTTGGAAAACAATAACACAGTTATGGTTACTGCCAAACATAAAGGGAATGTTTTACAGGTGTTGGACATGAGGGTAGTATGGGGAAAAATAAAGGTTTGACATCGTTACTAACCCTTCCCGACCAGCCGTAATATAAACAGTCCTACCATGGGAAGTCCGTATTCACTTCTGAATCAGTTTCACAGCAATATGGAGTTCAATTCTTCTGAAGCTTTTTTTGCTCTTGGTGCAAGGCCAAACCCATGTCTCTCATGTTTGTGCAATTCTTTTGTCCTTCAGAAAGCCTCAATGAAACAGAGAATCCATCGGGACCACAACATTCATTTTTCTGTCTTTGTTGTTCTGACATAGCATTGTTCAGCAAGATTACCAGTATCCATTTAGCAACTGAAATTAACTTCTAGATACTAATGAGCAATGTAACACATGTTAAACCAGCAACACATCTACCTGTTTACTACAACATGTTTGTTTTTAGTTGAAATCAGTATTATATTAACAGCGCAATTTGTTTGAAAATATGAATCTTTGTGACATTTATACAGAAGAAAAGTACATACTGTGTTATACAGCCTTGCAACTTCTAACCAGTCTGATGGAAGATGCACTGCAGCTTTGAAGTATCTGCGCACATGTGGACGTGTTGAAGGAAGCTTGGCTGCAATCGCACTCAGGAAATTGGCAGTCAAACGAATGTTCAATTCTTGCCTTGTATAAACTGCTGTCTGAAGAGTTAAAAAATAAATAAATAAAACATAGTTAAATCAGCAGAGTATTCAGAGAGAAAATGGTGTTATTTTTCTTTGATAAGCACCACTATTTGTAACCACTGTACTGCCTAACACAGTCAAATGGCACCCTTGCACCAAGCTATGTGCAGGTGAGTGTCACAACAAGCATCACATTTAATTAATTTGAATTCACACAAGATAACACAGAATTAGTTTGTCCAAAGTGATAGCACGTAAGAATTATTTGTAATTAGTTCTAAATATTATTGAATTGTACTGTACCCCAAATTCTTTATTTTAAAACAGCCAAGCTGTTTACCTGTTCAAGGAGAATATTCAAACTCTGCACAGAAATCAACAGGTGTAGAATTCAAACCCAAAACACCGTATCTGGGAGGGAAGGGCACTAGCCACTGCACCATCCTGCTACCCATAATTCTAATTTTAATTTGACAAGGTTTATATAACTCTACAATTCAAACAACATCTAGTCAAAATAAAATTATATATCTTGAAAAGCTCCAGCCATGTTTGTCACTGTGCACTTTGTCATCCCACCTTTCCAACTTACCTCCTCCTTGTGAAGGGCCTAAACTACAGAACGAAGATTTTAACAGAACTATTGTCAGAGATGCAATCAGTTCAGCCAGTTTTCACATCAGCTCTCTGCGAGTCATAATTAAGGTGCCTGCAGCCATGAAATAGAAAATGAACCTAAGTAGGTTAAAAGGGGATCCAAAGAAAAAGATGAAAGGGGGACTCTAGAGGTTGAGCCAGTGTGGTGGAAGGAAGGCACAACGGTCAGTGTCTACATTAAGGAGCGAGAGGAGCAGCACTCCAGGGGCTGGTCAGCACAGAGAAGGAGTAGGGAACAGTTGAGGGCTCCAGGAGTCCTGGTAGACAATGTATAGGTGGTAGGATGATCAACATCTAGCACAGAGGACTCCAACAGGTACAGACTGAGGTAGTTTGAACAATAGCTAGAGAAAGTGACTGTAGCTGTCGCGGTCTCAGCCCAGCTGCAAGAGGTAGAAAGAAGCACTGAGCTGGCAGAAGAGTTAAAAACGGTCAGACCTTGGGTTCTATCTGACTATAACCCAATACTGTGGATTACTTATGGGCCATTTTTACTCCCACTGTGGGATCACTGTGTTTAATTATATTATTTATTTATTAAAAAAAAAGTACTGCACCACACTTTATTTTTAGACCCTCGGTGTCTAAATAAATTAGCATAATGCACTTTTGCACCCATTCTTGCTGTCATGTGTCCTCAATCACCCAAGTCTATCTTGGTTCATGACTATTAATGTCCTGGGTTCAAGGATCAGCATGCCAACTACAGGTAACCCAGGGATCACATCTGATGGTAGCAGTGGAATGAACTGGTGGCAGTGAGGAACCAAGATAAAAGCAGAGAACAGCAAGAAGATTTGATGCCATCCTCAAGTAGAGCTCACATACCCTAGCCGGGCGAACTTTTTTTGAATATTGAACATTTAACTGACTATTTATTTATTTACTGTTTTAACGGTGATTGTTTCAAAGGTTCATATTCTTTTAATAGGGGCTTGGGTTTGTCTTTAGTGTAGAGTTTGGTGTTAGATGTCTGGGCACCTTACATAGTTTGTGCATGGATTTGAAATAAATTTTAGTCAAATAAGTATATACAGTGACATGGACAGGTAAGCAAGAATCAAAGCTGCTAGTTAAAGCAGAGATAAGCAGTAAAGACTGGGAAGATATGGGCAAATAAAAATTCCACTAATTGCACATCAAAGTAACCTCACAAATCTGTCCTAATGTTCTTGAAAGGCAAAGGGCTTATATCTAGCTCCTGAAAGCTTGTTGGGATGAAAGGGTATCAAAATGATTTTTAAACTATCCTCTAGAAATTAGCCCTTACCTTTCCAAAGCCAACTAAATCAAATGCTTCAAAGTAAATGTGAAATATCTTATTAATCAAATCAAAAAATTAACACTAGAATTCCTGAAGCCTATGAAAAACTCATAATCCCAGCCCACCTTAAATCTCTTCACACCTCTACCATCAGCATCTTTTGTTTCGTAAATGCATTGATCAGCGCAAGAAGCAAGCAGCCTGCTGTCCCATCCCCCACCTTGACGGAGCTCAGCTCGGGGCCAAAAAGTTCTCCCAGCTCAAGCCAAGGCTCCTTATCTGAGTGTGAGGTTCCTGGAGTTGTATAGGGTAAATAATACAGTTAATAATATTATCATTTGGAATACATGCATTTCATGTGTGTTCCATGTCTACAAAGATCTGAGTAAGTGTAGGATAAAAAGAAATGGGAGAAATGCTAAACATATGCCTAAAGCAGAAATTTTTTCCATGTTATACTAATAATGATGAGAAGTGTATAATGTGTGAAGACTTTAGTCTATATATCAAATAAGCACATGCACTTTTATTCAAGAATATAACCAAAGAAAAAAAAAAGCATTCGATTCACATGTGGCTGTCACTGAGTTAAAAACTCAAGCTCAAATGTCAATCAACAGGGAATTTACACATATTTTTGAATGCTGCAGAGGTAAGAACTACTGCCTTATAACCCAAAGGTCCCGCGTTCAAGACCAGGCGCTCTGAGTTTTGGGTAGTGAGCTGCGATTATTATTTCTACAATATAATAAAAACCTACATTTGATTCGAGTCTGTAACACCCAGTGAAAATTTTGGCTACTTGTAAAAGATCGCGCTTGATTTTTTATTATTCAGTTTTACTCTCTCAATGATGTTCACATTGTACAACAAACTTGCCTCTCCCTGTTTGAGTTGATGGCATTTATCTCCATTTGTTTCACAAGAGCAGCGCTGTGGCTGATGCCTTCTCAGAACCACTTGTTGTACCGGCAATCAAAGATATGATGTCCCATGAAAGCTATCAGACTGGACAAAGGCAGGACCGTAGCAACAGACAGCTTCTTCACAGCGCATTCGCCGACGAATTGACTGCTTAGATCTGACAGCGTCATGCTGACAGTGTACACACTCAAACTTTACACCTTTACAGAGGTGGCTTCTTCAAAGTCTTCTTTCTTTTGGGTGTATACACCATCAGCACAGCGCTGTCAGATCTAAACACAAGCGTGGCGAATTGTTCACGTACTGAAGTGACTTTAGCTGCAGGTGGAAGTCCCATTTTACTTTATGGTGCCAAGCAGAGTTCTGCAGACTATTAGCAAGCGAAAGCGATGTGAAGAAGCTGTCTGTTGCTACAGTTCTGACAGCGGTCACGCATAAGGAAATGCATAAGGAAAGTTAACAATTTTACAAATCCTACCATTTAACACCAATATAAAGATTTAAAATATAAAACATTTCATCCCATACACTATCAAAAGTACCTTAAGAATAAACTCTGGATCTTTGTCTGCAATTTCTGTTGCAAGTTTGTTCAGGTCAGACCATATACATGTGTATTTCTCCCAGTCCTCTTTTGGGGGTCTCTCCAATTTAATCAAAGAGCAGCATACCAAATTTAAAAAAAGAATCTGCAAATAATAAAACAAAGACATTACTTTCTGACAGATTTATGTACATCATAACTAATATTAACATTTGAACCCAGGTTCACTTATTGAATAATTCTTACTACCTAAATATTTCATTAAACACCAATATGTTATCATTTGCTTCACAATATTCATTTGAGAATGGAAGGCTTCAATATTTATATAAAACAAGTTAAACAAACAAAAATCAGTTATTAAACTACAGGTAGAAACATGGAACAAATATACCTCTGTACTACTCCAGATAAAACTGTTACTGAAAAAGACATGAACAAACAATGAAATTCTCTCCGATTTTAACATATTTTCTTGTACATTTAGATACACATCAATTTCCAATTAAAAATAACAGAGCAAGAAAAGTAGTAAATAATTAAGAAAGAGAGAAACACAAAAGCTAAATATGTTGAACCAAAAACAAAGGATAAATAATGGCTCTGGTAAATCACATGACAATGAACAAGTATAATTCTTGTACTTTTCTAAATTATTTCTGTTACTTTATAATTGGTTGTAAAAAGTTGTAATGGAAGTTGAAATTTTGATAGAAACAAAGCCATTGAGCAACAAGGGCTTCATTAAGGTGAGCATAAATTATTTAAAGAAACACTTTACTGGATGGATTTTTATCTATTGTATACATGAAGATGAATTCCATCTAATTAACTTACTGAATTAATGAACAAGTTAATTATAGTTAGTAAAAGAAGTGATACATGATGCAAAATTTCCTTCAAAAATAGAAGTAACTCATACAGAAAAATATATACTTCATATACTGTATAACTTATGCTATTTGTACTAAATGACATGAAGTAGGCATTAATAATACATGTACGTTGTTCAAGTGCAACTCAATTAACGTTTAAATTGACACTAATATAACTATTCATACCTCATTCTAATGACAAATTCATTGAATATGTCATATATTAAACAACCCCATTAATGTAAGAACTGCTTTAAAAACCTACATCTATTTGAACATCTGCAGTCCAAACTTTTCCCAAATGTTAGGTAAATAGATATATGCAAAAGTTTCAGACTTCAAAAGCAACACACCACTGTACTCACAAAAGAATGACCACAGTCAACAAAAGAATCTAATGTCAAATGATTATTGTCAAGGAATCATTTTATAGTTAAATCAATTTTACAAATCTTAGACTAATTTGAATGAGGTGGGAATGTGAGCATATTCAGCCCAAGTGTCTCATTTGAAAAACATTGCTTACATTTGAGTGTGAAAATATGCACACACCAAAAAGTAAATGCATATTCGTAAAAAAAAAAAAAATATATAAAACCAAGCATATGCACATTTCTACGCAATTTACCTTTATAAATCACAATCTTCTTGTAAATATGAGTATGTTAACATGCCTGGAACCCCACCCAGTTGCCACCCTGGAACAACCATATATGGACTATGTTAATGAAACTCATGCATATGCAGTCACTATGTTGCAGACCTTCATTGGCTGGAAGTGCAGCTTCCCATCAGACACATCCAGCCACCACTAATTGCATATGAGGAATTCTATGATGTGCACTGCACTGTGCATCTCTCCTCTGCACTCTGGGGGTCTGGAAAAGGTTTAAGTCACAAATATCTGAGTGGGTAGCCACAATCACGTGAAACATGTAATGACAAGATTAGTTGCCTTACCAACATGCCACTCATCACATATAGTGCCTTCAGCAAGTCGTCTGATTAATGCTATTTTGCCTCAAAGTAAATGAATCACAGGTTGACCCAGCCAAGTGAGCCACACTGTCAGTCTCATCCTGGCATCACAAATGACTAAGGTTAACAAAAGCACCATCATTCTCACTAATTGCAATATGAGTGCTGTCAATTGCCATAGTTATGTTAGAAGAACTGGACACTGCTGCAAATTTACTTTTAATGTTGATATATACACCCACACAATATTGAACCTGAATGTAACACCTCATCAGTCATGTATGACTTCCAGCACAGGTGGCATGATGGGGGTGAAACTTGGCTAAGGTACTCCTGACTTGTCGGCCAGTTTCCTTTGGTAGATGTCTGTTTCCAGAAAGTCAACTGTTGTTAAAACCTGCATATGAATAGGTGCAGTCCAGTTTTGGGCAGTCTGTCTTTCTAATGTCGGAAACAACTTGGCACATACTATAGTTCCAAGAAAATGGATCTTGGAAGTCTAAATTGCCTCATAAGCCAATCACCATAATGGGCAAAAAAATACTGTAGGTCCCTAAAATATTGTTTCCTTCATATATGACCATTTGCTTATGTTTTAAGAAGTGACGAACAATGCTGTCCACTATTGTCTGTTTCAAATGTGCAGTACACAAGAAAGTTAGACAGCAGCAGGTAAGTTATGATGTTTGAATAAGTCTGAAGAAGAAACAAGTAACATATGTTAGGAAGATAACACGAGAAAAGGAAACAAAAAAAACACAGTGAAACACTCCATCACTATACAAAACAATTATATAGGATGACAATTATCATGGACTTGGACAACCTTCAGAAGTGGGCTAACACTTGGAAAATGTAGTTTAATGTAGAAAAATGTGAAAGGTGACATGTCAGCAAAAGTAACATTTGTCATAAATAAATAGAAAGGCAACAATGTCTTACTGGAAGAAACCTCTACAAATTTTAAGGATTTATATTGATGCAAATTAAATGTTAGAATATATTGTTAGGTTCATTCATTTAATATAAATTAAGGTATATTATGCTCGGATTTTTAATGGTGCACTAATGAGACTACATCTGGAGTACTTTTGTAGTGTTCCGGTCAACATGCTACAAAAAAGACACAGCAGCATTTAAAAATACACAGAAGAGAAACAACCAAGTGCATCCTAAGTCAAGTTCAGGGAGTTAAACCTCTAGATAGATAGATAGATAGATAGATAGATAGATAGATAGATAGATAGATAGATAGATAGATAGATAGATAGATAGATAGATAGATAGATAGATAGATAGATAGATAGATAGATAGATAGATAGATAGATAGATAGATAGATAGATAGATAGATAGATAGATAGATAGATAGATAGATAGATAGATAGATAGATAGATAGATAGATAGATAGATAGATAGATAGATAGATAGATAGATAGATAGATAGATAGATAGATAGATAGATAGATAGATAGATACTTTATTAATCCCAAGGGGAAATTCACAAAGTCCTAAGAAGAAAAGGCAACATAGAGACCTAATTCAGGTGTTAAAAATTCTCAAAGGCATTGATAAAGTGGGCCCAACAGAATTTGTTCCAACTAAATGATACATCACACCAAGGAGGCTAGTTGAAATTAAGGGGAAGTGTACTTAAAACTGAAGCCAGAAAGCACTTGGTAGTGTATTGCAGATTCCCTAAGTCATACAGCTGAAGCTCTGTCAATCTGTAAAAACTATCTCAATGAAATATTGAGACAACTTAGTGATGAGCTGACCAGACAAGCTTGACAAAATGAATGGTTCCCTCTAGTTTGGAAAATATTTTAAGTTTTTAAAGACTCTCTCCAAAAAGACTCATTAATATATGGTATAACTTGTTTAATAGTGTGATGAATAGCAGAATATGTGGCAACCTTCAACTTTCAACTTAATGCTACATTGTTAAATATGCTCAATCACCTGTTTTAATTAAAATCTTTTTTCTTATGATACACATATTGTATAGTACAAAAGACTGTCCATTTAATGATGTATCAGAAATTACTTGAAAGTCATTTTAATTTTACTAGATGGTAGATACTTCACCTTATTTTCTTTAAGCTTTTCTTCTATTTCATCAGATTGTTCTATCCGATCCAAGAGTTTAACTAATGGCTCTGTTTCATCCGTTTCTGGTATGTCCCATAAATCGTAAATAGGCATCTCTTCACACTCCCCAATATTTGTGGAATCCTGTGAAAACAGTGCAATATTATTTATTAGTACAAGTATTTAAATTTCAGTCATAATTATATCCAATGTGTGTTTCCATTTTATGTATTATTTAACTGACACTAGAAAATACTCACGACCTCCACTCCTTGAAGAAAGGTAACTCATCCACTTCTTATGAAACAGAGCACCACAGGTTACTCTGACAAGACTGCTGCCCATTTTACCATGACAGTGTTTTTTGCTCGGAGTATATGACTTGTGTGCGATGAAAATGATCTGATGGCCTGTGCAATGTGTTTCACTGTAATCAGATGTCAAAGCGGTTCTTTTCAGTTTAGCAGCCCCACCACTAGCTGCGAGAAGAACCCAAAGCCCAAAAATGTGGTGGAGGAAGTCCAAACCTACAAGTACATGGTTGTGCATCACTTCCTGTTGTGATTAGAGTTTATGAGTTGCGGCTTTGATGAAAATGATCAGTTGGCCTGTGCAATGTGCTTCACTCTCAGCAGAAGTCACCGAGGTCCTTTTCCTGTCATCCTCGGGATACAATTAAGTTTACTCCCTTAACTGTACCCAAAAACTGATGATTAGTGATGAGCAGTACAGACACAGGTGCAAATGACACTGAATACTAAATATAAAATTAGAATCAGGTGTTCCAAATTAAGTGCCAATGATTGGAACATCCTTAGACAGTACTGTATGAAGATGAAACCTGTCTTATTTAAAATGAAGATATTGAGGATCTAGTGTTCTTTTTGATATTTATGTGTGCGGTATCATTATGCCAAAATCAAAGGAGCTCTGTAAGGTCCTCAAAAAGAAGTTTTTGGATGCTTATGAATCTGGCAAAGGATTTAAAAAGACCACCAAATTATCTGAAATCAATCATTCCACTGTAAGGAAAATCATCCTCAAGTGACGTAGATCTCAAACGACTGCTAATATGTCCAGGACTGGCCAGTCCAGCAAATTGAACTGAAGAGCTGACTGTTTCAAACTAAAAGAATTCTCCAAGAACCTCAAGGTTTCATTGGGGGATCTGCAGGTAACTCTTGTAAAACACTGGGTGTCAAAGTGCATCTATAATCAGAAAAAGATTGGACAAATCTGACCTGCACATGAGGTGCGTCATTAAAGTTCCTTTACTGTCCTAAAAGAATATTAAAGCAACAGTACAGTGTGCCATTGAACATATAGGCACAAACCAAGCCTTTTTGAACAAAGTGGTTTGGACAGCTGAATCAAAGACAGAATTGTTTGGCCACAGTAACAGTAGACATGACTGGCACAAACCAAAGACAGCATTTTAGGACAAGAACCTCATACTGACTGTGAAGCATGGTGGTGGAAATGTAACGGTTTGGGGACCTGCTTTGCTGCCTCAGGGCCTGGGCAGCTTCCAGTCATCGAGTCAACTATGAATTCAGCATCATATCAAAGTGTACTTGAGGAGAATGTGAGGCCACTTCTCCAAAAGTTGAAGTTGAACCAAAAATGGACCTTTCAAAACAACAATTATTAGAAGGACAGTGGCAAATCCACCAAGAAATGGCTCAGAAACAACAAATGGAGGGTTACAGACTGTTCTAGATAACAGCTCCGATTGTAATCCAACTGAAATATTGTGTGAGGTTGAAATAAGCAGTACATGCAAGAAAAAACACAAACATCTTGCAGATAAGTAAATTTTGCATTGATGAGTAATCAAACATTACTAAATTACACTAAGGCAATGTCATAGACTGATGGGCAGTTATGCAAAACATATACAAGAAGTCATTTCTGCTAAAAGAGGAAACACCAGCTTCTGAGGCCAATGGTATACTTACATGCAATGTTCTCCTGTGGAAAAAAGTATTGATTATTTTGTTGAAAAAATGATTGAAAAGGAGATTTTTGTGTTTTTATTCAGCAAAATCCCCTTTGTGTAAAGATTTGCATGAAGCTCTAATGTTTGCTGTAGAAGTATGTTGAAAAAAGTCAACAATCTCCATGGGAGTGCTTACCTTTCCACATTAATTATATATACGTAAAAATAATAAATTAAGCATGTGTGTAACAGTGGAAAACAGGTTTTCATTTTCACAGGTGGCCTATCAGGTCAGGGTTGGGAGCATGCAATTGTACAGCAATTTGCTGCACCTCACTTTTTCTTCTTCTTTCGGCTGCTCCAGGTAGTTGCCATAGCAGATCATTATCTTCCATATCTTTCTGTCCTCTGCATCTTGCTCTGTTACACCCATCAGCCTGCATGTCCTCTCTCACCACATCCATAAACCTCTCGCATAGGACTTCCTCTTTTCCTCTTCCCTGGCAGCTCTATCCTTAGCATCCTTCTCCCAATATACCCAGCATCGCTCCTCTGCACATGTCCAAATCAACGCAATCTTGCCTATCTGACTTTGTCTCCCAACCGTCCAGCTTGAGCTGACCCTCTAATGTATTCAATTTTTTAATCCTATCCATCCTCGTCCACACCCAGTGCAAATCTTAGCATCTTTAACTCTGCTACCTCCAGCTCTGTCATCCTGCTTTCTGGTCAGTGCCACCCGTCTCCAACCCATTAACACAGCCTGGTCTCACTACGTGTTATGTAGACCTTCCCTTTTCACTCTTGGTGATACCCCGCCTGTCACAAATTACTCCTGACACTCTTCTCCACCCTATTCCAACCTGCCTGCACTCCTCTTTTTCACATCTCTTCCACAATCCCCATTACTCTGTACTGTTGATTCCCCTACGTATTTAAACTCATCCACCTTCGCCAACTTTACTCCCTGCATCCTCAACATTCCACTGACCACCCTTTCATTTACACACATGTATCCTGTCTTGTTCCTACTGACCTTCATTCCTCACCTCTCTAGAGCATATCTCCTCAACCTGCTTCCCACTATCGCTACAGATCACAATGTCATCAGCAAACATCACAGCCATGGGGACTTTCTGTCTAATCTCGTCTGTCAACCTGTCCATCACCATTGCAAATTAATAAAGGCTCAGAGCCGATCCCGGATGTAATCCTCAGAGCATATGTTGCATCTGTGGTGCTCTTTCTTGGCATGAAACCATACTGCGTGCTCATTAATCATGACCTCCATTTCTTAATCTAGCTTCCACCTACTCATTTCCCATAACTTCATGCTGTGGCTCATCATCATTTATTCCGCTTGTAGTTACTGCAGTCCTGCACATCCCCCCTTATTCTTAAATAAATATCAGCACCAGTACACTTCTTCTCCACCTCCTCAGGCATCCTCTCACTTTCCAAGATCTTCCATTTAACAATCTGGTTAAAAACTCCACTGCCATCTCTCCTAAACACCTCCATGCTTCCACAGGTATGTCATCTGGAACCAACCGGACTTTCCATTTTTCATCCTCTTCATAGCTGTCCTTACTTCCATCCTTGCTAATCCGTTGCACATCCTAATTCACTATCTCCACATCATCCAACCCTCTTCTCTCTCTCGTTGTCTTCATTCATCAGCTTCTCAAAGTATTCTTTCCATCTGCTCAACAGCACTCTCCTCACTTGTGAAGTGCGTTTCCATCTTTATCCTTTATCACCCTAACCTGCTGTACATCTATCCCAGCTCGGTCCCTCTGTCTAGCCAATCAGTACAGGTCCTTTTTTCTCTCCCTCCTTAGTGTCCAAACCTCTCATACAACTCATCGCATACGCCTTTTCTTTAGCCTTTGCACCTCTCTCTTCACCTTGTGCCTTATCTCCTTGTACTCTTGTCTACTTTCTGCATCTCTCTGACTATCCCACATCTTCTTTGCCATCCTCTTCCTCTGTATACTCTCCTGTATTTCCTCATTCCACCACCAGGTTTCCTTTTCCTCCTTCTTCCCACATGGAAACGCCAAGCACCCTTCTTGCTGTCACCCTTACTACATCTGCTGTAGCTTCCCACCTGTCTGGTAACTCTTCACTGCCACCCAGTGCCTGTCTCACCTCCTCCCTAAACTCAACCTTGCAGTCTTCCTTTTTCAACTTCCACCATTTGATCCTTGCTCTGCCCTCACTCTCTTCCTCTTCTTGATCTCCTACATCATCCTACAGACTACCATCCTATGCTGCTTAACTACACTTTCCCCTGCCACCACTTTGCCAGTCTTCAATCTCCTTCAGATCAAACTCTTCTACATAGGATGTAATCTGCCTGTGTGCATCTTCCTCCACTCTTGTACGTCACCCTATGCTCCTCCCTCATTTTAAAATATGTATTCACCACAGCCATGTCCATCCTTTTGGCAAAATCCACTATCCTCTGACCATCTTCATTCTTCTCCTTGACACCATACCTACCCATCCACCTCCTGATCTCCACTGTTCCCTTCACCAACATGCCCATTGAAATCCGCATCCAATCACCACTTTCTGTCCCTTGGGTACACTGTTTCATCACTTCATACAACTCACTCCAGAAATCTTCTTTCTCATCCATTGCACACCCAACTTGTGGTGTCATCACACCTCCAATTTCCAGCTTCATAATCATTACTCTGTCTGACACTCTTTTCACCTTCAATACACTCTTGACATACTGTTCCATCAGAATAACCCCTATCCCATTTCTCCTCCCATCCACACCATGATAGAACAATTTGAATCCACCTCCAATCCACCTGGCCTTACTCCCTCTTCCATTTAGTCTCTTGCACGCACAATATATCAACCTTCCTTCTCTCCATCATATCTACTAACTCTCTACCCTTACCAGTCATACTGCCAACATTCAAAGTCCTGCCCTCAGTTCCACTCTCTTACCTTTCCTCCTCTCCTCTGCCTCCGGACACGTCTCCCCCCCTCTTCTTCTTCTTTCGGCCAACAGTAGCCCAATTTCCGCAGCACCCTGTTGGCTAACAATACTGGTAGCGGTCGTATGTTAAACCTGGGGCTTGACTGATCCGGTATGGAAATTTGTATTGTTGTCCGCATAATGATTTGGCAAAATTTTATACCGGATGCCCTTCCTGACGTAACCCTCCTCATTTATCCGGGCTTGGGACCGGCAGCGAAGAAACACACTGATTTGCACATCCCCTGTACAGCTTCGGGATCCTGGTTGGCACCCCTCCCCGGCAGACAAGCAGTCCAGTCCCACCCTCCAGAAATGACCATCTATCTGCTGCCGTCAACTGATGCACCCTCATAATGCAGATAATGTGCCTCATTCAGGACTCCATGAGCAACGCGCTCATTTGACACAAAGTCAAAACTAACGGTACTCAAGGATTTTCCAGAGAAACACGAGTACCCAAAGGAGTCCAGTCATCTTCTCAAGGTTCACTGGATAGCGTCCATGTCTCAGAACCATATAGCAAGACAGAAAGCACCAGGACTCTAAGGACTTGGGACCTTTGTCCTTTTGCATAGATATCGGGAGCACAACACACCCCATTCCAGTGACCTCATGACCCTCAATGCTCTCCCAATCAGTGTACTGACTTCATAGGAAGAGTCACCAGAAACACGAATGTTACTGCCAAGGTAAGTAAACCTCTCAACAAGGTCGACACTCTCATCAGACACACACCCCGCTGATAGTTATGCCCAAGAGGTAATTAAGACGGCAATTAAAGGCGTAGATAGTGGTTTTTATCCAGGACACTCACAAGCCCAGATACAAGGGACTGAGCAAGGAGTCTTAAAGAGCCCCAATCATACCCTCCATTGACTCTGCGAACATCAAAGCATTGTCAGCAAAGTCAAGATCAGTGAATCAGATGCCCCACACCTGCTGGACCCAACAACCTTGCCCAACACCCAGTCCTTGCAAGCATTGAACAGAGTAGGGGCAAGAACACAGTCCTGATGAACCCCAGAATAAACTGGGAAAAACACAAGAGGTTCTGCCTTCACTCTGCACCGTACTCACAGTACCAGTGTACAAGGCCAGCCATGATATCCAGCAACTTTGAGGGGATCCTGTAAAGTCTGGGGATGTCCCACAAGGCATCTCGATCAGCCGAGTTGAGAACCTTTGCGAAAATCGACAAATGCTGCAAAGAAACTCTACCGATATTCATTTTTACACTCCATGAGAACCTTCAGTGCCAGGATGCAGTCAATGGTAGACTACTTAGGCCTTAAACCCAGACTGCTCTGGTTGCTGGTAGGTGGGCAACTGATCACACATCCTATTGAGGATGACCCTAGCAAGGATCTTACCCGGCAGCGAAAGCAGTGATATCCCCCTGTAGTTGCCTCAATCCAGGTGATCACCCTTCATTTTCCACATTGGGACGACAAGTTCCCGTTTTCCAGTCAGTTCCCAAGTGGAAGTAAAGAATGCTTGCAATACCAGGAAAACAGCCTTACCACCAGCCTGGAGAGGATCACCCCTGATACCACAGATCCCTGCAGCCTTCCCTACCTTCAGCTCCTTCACAACCTGTGCAATCTCGGTGAGATTGGGTGGGTCACAGCTAATTGGAGGATCAGCCTAAAGAACCTTGGACCCAGAGATATCCGACGTCCTAGCCGGAGGATCAGCTTTAAACAGCTGCTTAAAGTAGTCAGCCTAGCAGGTCACAACTGCAGTGTCTTCTGTAAGGACCGTTGCATCAGCCGCTCTGACTACTGAGACTCTCAGAGAAACATATTCGATGTGCATAATGCTTTGATTCCTCTGTAAGCAGGACGGGAGTCACTACACCATAGAGGGTCACTTGCTCACAGACTCCTCTAACAAACGCCTCCTCATTTGCCCTGGATTTTTTCTGTAATGCTCATATCGTGTGTATCCACAACCCCAATTGCTCTTTCTGTAAAATCACTCCAGGAATAAAATAAAACCACAAGCTGTCTTTTTGAAACATCTTTATATTCATTGGTAATAATAGCATAATCAATCTTTTTTGATTTTTCTTAGGGGTAGGGAACCAGCAGACTTGAGCAAACCATTTTATATATCTGAGCTCATCACTTTTGCATCCTTTGGTAATTTGACAAGGTGATCTTAATTTCAGAATTGTACTTAGCCAGCAGTTTAAACAGTTCCAAAAATTACCCTGGTTAACTGCTGTCACAAGAAAGACCATGAGACATCAAGAAGGTTTGGGGCAGCCACCCGATTTAATCGATTACGGCTGTCAAAGTTGGTCAAAAATGGTAGACATGTTTATTCAACCGTGTCCAAAACAGAACTGACTTCTTCAGACAGTATGGCGGCTTTTAAAGGCAGCTAAGGAAGTGACGTCATCAGCCACCTGGAACTCGGAAGGGACGTGATTGGCTGCCCTCAGAGCCGGGCGGGATTTCCCTAGAAGTTGGTCTGTCAACAGATCGAGAGGGAGAATTAGTACACTCTGCCACCAGGCCCCTGGCTTTGGCCATGGAATTACCTGTATTTAAGCCCTTTGGCTGTCCCCTAAACACAACATTTGCGCACGTGTGTGACACTGCCTCATCAGTTTCTTTGTGGCCATCCAATAGAAATATTTTGTTTTGTCAGAGACCACTTTAAATACTCAGTTTCTTTCTAAAAATGATACAATTCTCTGTTTAGTTGATTTTAAATTGTGCTTTTACCTGGATTTTTTACACATACTGCCTGTATGCATCAAATGCGTGCACATGCTTGATTGATCTGGTGCATGAAACAGGCTTGAATGAGAGTGCTTCCAATCGCTGAATCCATTTTTTATGAATTAAGTTTGCTCCCCACTGCGTGACTTAGGAAAATGTCTGCACATTTTTACAAAATATTGCATCTTTAACTGTGCTGTATTCCAGCCAGTTAACCTTAGTATACCAGAACAAGGAAAAACTTAGGTTCTCTGAATATTGGGCTAACTGAAAATTTTACCAACTTTGGTTGAGTGTCTTGTTCCGTTTTCAAACCTGACACATTGGATGGCGGAGTTGAACCAATTACCCTTTCTGGAGATTCAAATTGAGTATGCAATGTTTCTGCGATCAGTGAGGAGTCAGACTTACTTTTTTCCCCAGGACCTTAGGCTCAGGACACCCAGTAAGGCTTGCTTCATTAAATGCAGGTTTCTTTATGAAAAATGTGTTAACTGTGTTTTGATTTGCCATTAATAGCAGGTTTCTTAAATTGATTAGAATAGAATTCTGTGTGGCACGAATGTGACAAACCAAAGTTAGTGCAAAGTATTGAAATCAAATTACCAAACAAGGATGTGTTAATGAGAGGAGGGCACAAAATAATAACACCAACAGCACGGTTTTACCAACACTTTTCAAAGTTATTCACCTATGGGCCTTCAGTATTCACCCAACATTGATTACAAAATATAATCAAAGAAGCAGGTGCAAAATTTCTCATGATTTGGGTGGACCAGGCTTCTAAAAGGGGGGTGGGGATGGGATCTCTAGGCCCTCTTAACCCCACCCTATAGCTTTGCCCCTGGTATGCTATGGGCAATACATCAGTGATATTTGTTATTTTATAGCACCTTAAATCAAGATAATTGGATGGTAATAATATTGATAAATGCATATGCATTAGTACTTTTCAATAAAGGGTCTTCAAGATGATACATACTTTGAGTTGATTACATTTGTGAAGCTTTTTTATTGACAATTGGTAATCAAATTCACTACAAATTGTGTCTGATTTTCTTTCTTGAGTTATAAGGTACAGGGAGAAATATTTAAAAGTTTGCTAATATTGTATCACAATGTGAGGTGTGAGGTGTGGAATCATTAACAGGTGGCTCACATAAAATACAAGGGCAACATTAATGGGTGGCAGCAATGTGAAGGGAAACACTGAGCAAATCAGTAAGTAAACTGCTTTTCAGTAAACCAATCCAAGTTATGCAGCTCTCACTGACTCACAACTGAGATGATCCTCAAAATTGTATGGGTAGGTCACACAAAACCTAGCATGTTATTATATTTTGTGTTTATTAAAAATTGCCTTTGGATATGTAGACACACTTAGTTGTGTGATGACATTCTGTAAAATGGTGGTTTTTCCGCCTTGTTTTGGCCCTCAGTAAAGAAATTAATGGATAAAGACACGAGTGCCCTTTGTTATTTAATGTATCTTGACCGTCCAGAGGTGGAGATGGAACAGTTTTAATGCACAACTGCAAGAAGCCTCAGTTTCTCCCATTGTATAGCTACACAATATACAAGGAAGTTTTAATTTACACAGATTTTTGTGTAGTTTAACTAAAATGACAACTACGGATTAATAACCATATCTGGAAGTGACAACTATGCTGTGCAAAGGCAAGTCTGTAAAATAAAACAAATCTGACCACAAAACACATGCAAAACTCTAATATTTGTAGCACACACACATTTCCAAATATAGTAACATATAAATAAACAGCCCCTGCGTGCCATTACTAAACATAGACTCAGGACTGACAGACAATTCCTTCCATCAATTAGCTTTTATCTTTCATTATGCATTTGCTTACACATTTTATACACACCGATTTGCTGACAACCTCTGTCCATGTGATCAAGCCTTATTTTCTGGTGCTTGTGTAATGGGCTAGAATTCAGTATTCTAAAAAAAATGACATTTTGGTGTGTTGCTTAGTGTCATGGGCTATAAACCAGTGTTTTAAAGAAAAGGCAGAATTTCTGGAAAATTCTGCTACAGGTTATTGCTGATGGCTATCTAGAGGACACAAATATTTACCTGTCTTGCTAAAGAGTCACCTGCTTTGAATAGTCCGGCTGCTTTGATTTAGTATCTTATCTACACACAATGTGGGGATACAGAAATGTCTGCATCCCTTGGAAAATTAACGAGTTCTGGGGGACATTGGTTTCTAATCAAGTACTCAAAGTAAATGTGTTTACACTATTTGTTATACAGAGTAAATTGGCTTGCACCATTGTTTTCACTGATTACCATGTTTATCTATGCAGAAGTATATATATATTTCTGGGAAAAGGAGAATAAAGGTAGAAGAGAACAGAGAAGTATGGTCTGAGACTTGGGACTGCTGTCTGTTTCTTTTATGCTTTACACCATATTGCTGTGGCTACACCCTGTAGCAACAGTGACTTGTACCTGGCCCAGGTTCCCCTAGGCCTGAGGTCGGTAACAATTGGGGGCACGTCCGGGATCAGCACCCTGCCGTGGAGACAGTCATCAATACACCTGGGAATTCCTGTTGTGAAGCTTCAGAGAGGACTCTTTCAAGTGTGTCATCCAGAGAGCCCAGCTTCAGGTACAGAAGGGAGATGGCAACATCCGGACCACGCAAGATGCTGATCTGGGATATCCACAGGAAATTAATATTACTGGATTACAATCAACTCAGCATTCTGGCTGCAATTATAGAAGATGAAGAAGGGAATGAAACTGTAGAACTCTCACAACTAGGTGAACAAGAACTTATTATTTCCTTTTTGATTATGTTAAGGGTGATAAGTTAAGAAATTTGGAGGATGAAGGCATGTCACACCTACTTCACCTCCAGGATATGATTTCACAACTCCTAACCGGAAAGGATTTCACCCCTGCTAAGAGTAAGGATTGTATAGGTGTCATCACCACAGGACATGATCAGGATACTCATTTGAGCCAAGCTAAACATCTTGGCACAAACTTTGAAAATAGGAGGAACTCTGAGGACTTGGGGAAAGGATGCTTCTCTTATATCACTTCAGATCAAGTGGTAAGACTTATTGATGTTGCTGCTTTTCTGCCTCGCAGGGAGTTCAAAGTCCATGGTGGCCAAATCTATGATGGGGGTTCTGAAATGTCATACAGTAACCTTTGCAAACAAATAGATGTAGGGTTACATGAGGGATTTACTGAGTTTGAAGTTGTTATGTCTGTACTAAAAGTAGTTAAACCTGGTATCTTCAAAAAGTTTCTTATGAGTAGAGATGATCTCACATTAGATGAGCTCAAACGATTTCTTAGGTTACACATTAGGGATAAAAGCAGCACAGAACTGTTTCAGGAACTGTGCAATACAAAGCAGCAAGATAGGGAAACACCCAAACATTTTGTATATAGGATAATGGATCTTCGACAACGCGTGCTGCAGGCATCAGAGCAGCATGGAGCTGAATTCAGTTATGACAGAAAATTAGTTCAGGGCATATTTCTTCATACCCTTTATCAAGGGTTGAATGAGAAAAATAACATCAGACAAGACCTAAAACCAATTCTCACTGACCCGAAGGTGACTGATTTTGTAATACTAGAGCGGATAACTAGAGTGACCAGGGATGAAGCAGAGAGAATAAAGCGACTCAACCCACTGAGTAAACATAGATCAGTCACTGTAAATTCAGTAGAGGCAAAAGACGATACACAGGCTGATCAGGCTAAAGTGAGTCAGGCAAATGATAGGATGCAAGTGGACAGTGCAGCTGTTAAGCAGTTAACAGCTCAAGTGTCTGAACTAGCAAAGAAATTTGAAACGATTGTGAAACTTAACGATAATGATAATCTGACAGCTCTCCATGCACCTCAAGCTCAAAGTACAACTATTGAGCAGCTAACAGCTCAAGTATCTGTGCTAGAAAGGAATTTTGAAAAGATTGTGAAGCAATTAATAGCTCGAGTGTCAGAACTAGCAGAAAATTTTGAAAACTTTGTGAAATATACTGATACCAATAGTTGGAGAGCCGTTTGTGCACTTCCACAACTGGACTCTCAGGCATCAAGTCTTAGTCCCAAACAAAGATGCAGAGGATGTGTTCAGCAGGGAAAAGAATTGTGCCCCCACTGTTTCCACTGTGGTCAGATGGGACACAGAGCAGTTGGCTGTACCAAGAGGCGGGAATCGGTAAACGGGAGTAACAGGTCCTCTCAGACTGAGGAACCCACAACACGACACTGTGTGCTAAGAACCGTCAATGACTTACCTATTGAAAGAGACACTAAATCGAACACTGTGAAAAGGAAAAGGCAGAGACCAGCAAAAACATATAGTGAGGCAGCAGACTCAGCGTCTGATCACTCTGATGAGGAAGCTGAAACCTCATATGCGCTTTCCTGCACATGTCAGATATGAGGTCACAGAACCTGAGTCACACTCCAGGCTCAGAGCCAAGGCCCGCAAGTTTTACCCTGAACCACGAGGACCACGACAACTTAACAGAAATTTTTCGCAAGGAACATCAAGGGAACAAGGACTGGAAATGGAGACCAGTGTTGTTGAACCCCAGGTGGGGAATATTGCTGAAGCAGTGGAACCCACAAATGGTCAAGAAGACCTAGCTACAGAACACCAGTGTGACAGAGAAGGGGACACTTTAAGAAGATCGGCTCGCACTGTCAGGCCCAGAGAAGTATTCACATACCACAGACTGGGGCAGCCATCATACCAGCCTTGGAATCCTGGTGTCCATGCAGTTATACAGGATCCTATGTATCTGTTACCAAGCACCACAATAATGTATCCAGCATACCCAGGATTTGATTATTACCTAAGACCATTGATTGAAACACAATAGACACTGAACCAAAGGCCGAGCCTTTACAGCAAGATGTCAGGAGACATCTCAAAAAAGTAGGGGAGAGTGTAATGGGCTAGAATTCAGTATTCTAAAAAAAGATGACATTTTGGTGTGTTGCTTAGTGTCATGGGTTATAAACCAGTGTTTTAAAGAAAAGGCAGAATTTCTGGAAAATTCTGCTACAGGTTATTGCTGATGGCTATCTACAGGACACAAATATTTACCTGTCTTGCTAAAGAGCCACCTGCTTTGAATAGTCCGGCTGCTTTGATTTAGTATCTTATCTGCACACAATGTGGGGATACAGAAATGTCTGCATCCTTGGAAAATTAACGAGTTCTGGGGACATTGGTTTCTAATCAAGTACTCAAAGTAAATGGGTTTACACTATTTGTTATACACAGTAAATTGGCTTGCACCATTGTTTTCACTGATTACCATGTTCAATTATGCAGAAATTGAAGTATATATATATTTCTGGGAAAAGGAGAATAAAGGTAGAAGAGAACAGAGAAGTATGGTCTGAGACTTGGGACTGTTTCTTTTATGCTTTACACCATATTCCTGTGGCTACACCCTGTAGCAACAGTGACTTGTACCTGGCCCAGGTTCCCCTAGGCCTGAGGTCGGTAACACTTGTACTTCATAAACATTATAAGACACTTTCTAGCACTGCTTCACTTTAAAAAGTGTGAGGCTACAAAATTTGGAGATGACAAATATATAGATGATGAACAAGGCAGAACAAACAAAATCATTTACACATTTAGTATATTCAATTGTGGAACATTATGGTTTCTCCATCAAATATAATAATCAAGGGGAAAGACACTGTACATAAAACAGACAGCTTATGAACTCCAGACCAAGGTAGGGATCATATTGTAAGATCTGTATATCAATTTACATAGGTCTAGGTGATAACAGAATATTAATACTTATTGAATGCTAGCTGTGTTACCCTGATTCAGCTGAGAGCTTTCCTAAGACAATGGGTCTTGGTTATAATAGTGTCAGTTATCTGGATATATCAGAAGTACTATGTAACTAACTGTGTACTTTTCTGCATATGTTTTTTTTTCCATTTTTTTAACAAGAGGCTAATATTGTTAGATCACTGAAGCTCCTTACTCTGAAATGTGTTAAATACAATTGGTTATGAATAAAATATTTGTGCCACTGATCAATTCCTGATCTTCCCAGTGACTGACTTTGGCTTTTGTTGATGGTTACTGCAAAACATACATTTTACAGGAAACTGTATTCTTTTGAATTAGTACGAATAATGGGCATTATAGGTATAAATATAATTTCACATAATGTAAAAATGGCAGCTTGAATCATCTTTGAATGTAACACTTTGATCTGTAATCTTGTACCGTTACAAAGTTTTGGAGGGTTTAGATCAAAAGTAATATGCAGTGAAACATGATTTCCTTTAACTTAATATGTACAACACTGATGTTTACAGGCTGCACATTTAAACAGAGCATCCAATGAATTGAACATTTTAAACATTGTACAGAAAAAAACAGGTGAAAAGAAATAATATGCTGAACCACTTACAACGTCCATCTTCTCTGTGGAGAACCCTTTAACCGAGTTGGGCAAGCATTTAAACCAGTGGTTCCCAAACTCGGTCCTAGAGATCCCCTGTGACTGCAGATTTTTGCTCTAACCGGATTCACAATCAGTAACTAAAAATAATTAGTCTCATTTAGTTATCATTCAGAAAATCAGAGCAGTATGATTTTTTTCCTATTTATATGACATTTAGAAATATTTCTGTTTTTGGTATAGCTTTAAATGTTTAACGGTTTTTTTTTTTTTTATTGTTTTGCCCTTTTTCTGTGCAGTTTGCATTCTTGATTGTATCCTAATAGTGACAATTAAAAACAAGCACAACAGACACCCGGGCGAACAACACTAATTGATGAAAGGCTGCATCTGCTTCAGCATCAGACCCACTAATTATTCAATAATGGAAAGGCAGAATAGAAAGTAGGATGAACATAAATAAAAAGTAAAAAAAAAATTTTAAAAAACTACATTATCCACCCTGAACTGCTTATGTTGCATTAAAATGTATTGACATCCTTACCATTATTTTTGTAATTTCTTCAATGATCCAAAACACAGAAATTGAGAAATAAAGGCTCACTTAATTAGGGTAGGAATCCAACAAAAACAGAACTTGGCTGGAACAAAAACCTGCAGCCCCTAGATATACAATCCTGGAAACTTCAGCTTTTCAACTTATGGGAAATTGGATTTTTATTGATAAGTGAGTGGGTGGGTGAGTTAACTTTAAATTATATATATACTAGACAAAGAGCCCGTTTCGACAACGTAAGATGAAACGGGCACAAGTTTGTGTCAGCAGTGTATGAAGAACAAATGATAAGTAACAAAGAAGTTGTTTTGTAATGATTGTAGTCCGCTTTACTCATTACTGTACAGGCTTGTACTGTTAGTTGATGAATTTTCCAGGCCTATAGTATAATATTGAATGATGAATGTTCCAGTACAATATGGAATAGTAATAAGTATAAGCACCACAAACCTGATATAGGTGTATTGAATGAATGCGTAATTAGGCCTCGAGCTGTAGTCGAAATCGCCTTTCAGGCCTCTACAGCTTTAATCGAAGTCGCCTTTCTCTTTGAATTTTTGAGGCTGTAAATCCGTCGCCTGCCGTGATGTTGGGGTTGGATGTCGGTCTCGTAAGGTTTTTGGGCAGCTGCGCAGAAGGCGACTGTGCATTCGGCTTCGGATGGACGTGAGTAAGTGAGTGAGGAGGCAGGCGAATTATGTTAACATTTGAATGGCAGAAACAACTTATTCACAAAACATACATATGTGCAAGATGATTTACAGCAATGTCTGTTCGCCATCATATTCAACACATGTACCATATGTGGCACATAAATTATCCACAAAAATTGTATATAAGTATATACAGTACATAGCAGTACCATTAGTGTTAACATAATTTTGACTCACCCTATGTTATATACTGTATTATATACATATATATGTATGACAAGCTGTGCTACCCAGCTTCGCCTGGAAACATTTGTGAGGCAATGGGCCATAGTTATAGTGCCATTAACTAATTAGGTGTATTAGAAGTACTATGTAACTAAGTATAATTTATTAAACAGTATTTGTTTTGAATTTTTTTTTTTTTTTAAACTAAGGACTAATAATTACTGGCAGGCATTGTGATGAAATGGTTAAGGCTTTTGACTTTGGACTTCAAACCCTGAAATTATGGGTTCAAATCCTGCTACTGACACTGTGTGACCATGAGCAAGTCACTTCTCCTGCTTGTGCTCCAAATGGAAAAACAAAAGAAATGAACCCAATTATATCTTAAATGTTGTATGCTGCCTTGGATAAAGGTGCCAATTAAGTCCTCATATTATTATTAGGTCACTAAATCTGCATACTCTTGAACGTATTGTATACAATTTCACATGTGGAAAGCATACCTGCATTAGATCACTTCCTACTTTTTTTGCTATCTTAGTGAATTGGCTTTTGTTGTTAGTCATTGCAAAATACAATTTTTACAGGAAAGTGTATTTTTTGAAACTGAAATGAGTCATCAGTAGGAATAATGTGAAATATGAGTATATATTCTAATGAACCTTATTGGGTCAAGGAAATGAATATAGCATAAAGATTTATTGGAGTCTGAGCCAATGGCCCTTGTATTATAAATTAGAACACTGGAAACACTGTAATGGGCTGAGAACTATTTACAATACATAAAGCTGCTACCTTCCATTAGATGGAGGAAGGTTACCACTTAGAACACAGGTGTCGAACTCCGGTCCTCGAGGGCCGCAGTGGCTGCATGTTTTCATTCTAACCATCTTCTTCATTAGTGAGCCGTTTTTACTGCTAATTAACTTCTTTTGCTTTAGTATTAATTAGCTTGACTCAGGCCCCTTAGTTGTCTCTTTTTCCTTAATTAGTAGCCGAACAATAATGAGACAAACAAGCCACAATATGACCAGCTCACCTGTGCCCATCACACAATATCTGAAAATAAAGAAAGGTGAAGGTCTCAGTAAGGTTGGTCTCTCAGGTCACCAAAACATTTTGACGGTGTTCTTAGAAAAAACAGAAAAATCAACAAATTTGGAAATATCTGCTGTGGCAGAATGAGAGCAGCAACAAGCCACTGAATTAAATAACGGGCTTAATTAACATCAAAAATCAGCTTCTCATTAAGAGACTGTTTGGAGTGAAATTGGGTGGAGTTTGAAATCCCAGTTTAGCTGGTCATCTGTTGGCTCGTTTCACATCTCATTTCTGTTTGGCTGCCACTTAATGAAGAAACAAATCAATTCAGGAGGACTGAATCCTTAAAAACAGGACTATTGAAATGGAGGGAAAAGGAATTAATTAGCAGTGAAAACTGCTCACTGATTAGGAAAAGGGTTAGAATGAAAACCTGTAGCCATTGCGGCCCTCCAGTCCCGGAGTGCGACACCCCTGACTTAGAAGCTTGGTCTCCATCCCACCTGATAGAGGTTGAGGGGATCTGCATAGAATAATGGCAAAAAAATCCCTAAATCCAAGTGTGTGATGTTTGTTGCATTACTCCCAAGAACACTCCAGGTTCTAATCACTGCCAAAGATTCTTCAACTAAGTACTGAGTAAAGGGTCAGAATACTTGTGTTAATGGGATATTTCCATTTTTTTGTTTTAATAAATTTACAAAAAAGCCTAAAATCTTGTTTTTTGCTTTGTCATTCTGCGGTATTGAGTATTGCTTGATGTGGGAAAAAGTGAATTTAAACTTTTTTTTTTTTAATACAAGGCTTTAACATAGCACAATATGAAATAGGTGAAGGGGTCTGAATACTTTCTGAATGTATTGTGTCTGTAAGGTCCTGTTGTAGCTGTCAAAATCAGTTTTATAACATGGTGAAAGATAAATGAAGATCCCTCTCAAACATAAAACATTATTTTCTTAATTGCTGTTATTATCCAAAGTATTTTTTGTATCATGGTAATTATTTTTAGCTCTATTAGCCAGACCCAACTATGCTCCTAATAGTCTCACCAGAGTTTAGGATCAAATTTTCTTATTTTCAAATACTCTGTGTTGAAAGATGCAACATTTTCAGTGGTGTGCTCTTACACTCTCAAGAGCAATGAATGATACAGCTGTGTTAAAACAGAAATTTTATCAAAATTATCACATTTCTGTAGATTTATCAACATTATGTTTCAATTTGGATGAGATACAAATAATCTCTGTATTCATATACAACCATCAAATACCCATATTAACCATTAAACTGATCAAACATTAACTGCCAAATAAATGTATTAATATTATTCAAATGTTATCTTAAGCTCCTGCTATGAAATATAAAATGCATACCTTCAGTTCTTTATCTTCATCCATTTTCTCCTCTGACACCATAGAGTCATCAGACATAGGTGGTTCATTTACCCAAGTTTCAGGTTTCTGACTGATGTTATTTTGAGGTAAAAATTGGCTTTCCAGTCTTTCCGGAAACCCAGTTAGCTTCACTGAAGTAAGAGGTGAAGGTTTGAACAGAGTACTAAGTTTCAAAGCAGAACCCTGTGACAAATTAAGAGTTAAATCCTTCTGACTGAGTACAGTGGTCTCACTGCAGTGGATCTTTGAGGAAGGCATACTGCTGTCTAAAAGCAATGAAGTTTTTGCCAATTTAGATAATGCTTCCGACTTCAAACCATTATGTCTACCATGCTGTTGTGTAAGTAAAAGATTGTGCAACTGTTTGTTTGGTTCCTTTGAAAGACTTTCCATTGCACTTAGCTGTGGGTTTTGCAAGGAAAAGCGGGAAGAGGATTTTTGGTGTAAATGAGGATTCTGCTGGGGTGTTGCTGTGGCAGACTCCATTGTGGATGCAAAAGGATCATGGAATGAAGGTTGATTGTTAGTAAATCCTCAAAAATTCCTGTTAGGAAAGAATAAAAACAAAATTTTAAATCTCAGCATTCTTAATATAGGACATGAAGAAGAAGTAACCCAAATACAAATCTGTAACTGAAAGGGACTTTAATCCAATCAGGAGAAGGTTTAACCTTCCTTTATAAACTAACTGCACCCTACAGGGTTTCCACAGAATGGCAAGTTAAGAAAAGTTCCAGAATTCTCTTGGAACACACTCACTGGAACCCTGAAAGATTTCTGAGAGAACTCTGGATTCTTCCCAGGGGCATTCTGTGCACATTCTAAAATCCTTCTTTCAGAAACTAACAAGTTGTGAGCCACTCTCTCTCTAAACAGCTGGAAAGGTTACTCACTCTTCCCTTGTGTAGATATGAAACCCGAGATCCAGTGTGCCAACCTAAGCACTGAGCCCTGTTTGCTAAGGAGAAGCCATTGCTTCAACAAAGGAACTTCAGCATATAAAGTCTTGTGTCAGAAAGACTGATGCTTTTCTCCATGAAGCTGCAGAGAAAACAGCAGGAGGCGATCAGGATAGGCAATGTACCATGATCTCCTGTTCATACCATGGGCAAGGGATCATGAAGGAAAGAGAAAGAGTGCACTCCCAAGGCATGAAGGATCTTCCACTTGAACCCAGATAAACAACAAAGCAACAACAACACACAACATCAGACATCATCTATAAACACTTGCTATTTTAAAGCCAGCCTCTCTATGTTATATGTTTGTCTGTATACTCTGTCTGCATCCCGTCTCATATTTCAACATACCATATTTTGATAATCCTTGTGTTTATAAATAAATTGTATTATTTTGTTTCTAAAACAAGTGTGCTTTAGTTACTTTGATACAAGTCTAAAGGCCAGAGACTCTCTCCTACAACAGAGAAAGATAAGGTAACTAAAGGAGCCTTGCCGAATTATTTGATTAATTACCAGTATTTAAACAAGTTAAAATTTATCTTTTCATTTCCAACATTTATTGCCATCTCGCTGGGTGTCTTACTGGTTATTAATTGTCCACTCCTTCACTTGTCCTTGCCTGAAGCTTTGTTTTGGGTCAAATGAATATAAAGATCATGTCTATTGCTTTTTCCCCATTTAAAAAAAAAAAAAAAAAGCTGTGTAGAAAAATTGTGCTATAGTTGTCAGTTACCAAAAATCTTTACAGAGCTAGGGCAAATGGATCACAGTGAACTTTTCATGTATTGTATTACTTTATAATGGCCATATTACAATATGATGGCCTCTGCTCATCACCAAAATTAGAATTAGCTCAAATAAGATTGAGGCAAGTCATGAAAGAAGAAAAGGTAAACAATTACCAAGGTGATAGCTAGCTGAAAGGGTGTATAAAAGAATCAACTACAGAAGGTCAAAAAACACTTCATCCATCTATCAATGAACACTTCATCTATCTATCTTGTGGAGGTAGTTTAATGGCTCGACCATCCATGACCTCCTCTAGGACTGGCTGACTTACGTTCATTAATGTTGTAACTAATAGCTAGATTTGAACAAGTTAGACAATGTATGCATGTTGTTAAAGTAATCTCAAAATACATGCACCCTCTACACCTTTACAATGAGAAGTCGACCACTCCAAGATGACCGATCAATTGGCATTCTTGTCTGAAGTGAATGTGGCATCTCCGTCTGGATCTGCAGCATTCTACATGTGTGAAATGTGCACGTCTTCCCAGGTGTGCCTCCATTAAATATAATGAATGTGTCCGTTTATGGCAAACAAACTGCCACAGGGATTTAAAAAAAAGCCACCTTAAATTAAGACAATATAGATCTAATAAGGTATTTCAGTTTGCGGGGACTGAAGTTGACACCTCTAGATTAGAAAGTCTGGATAATTTGCAGGAATGGAGAGTACTTCAACACTTGCATTCGCAACTTTTGTTGTTCGGCAGATGATATAAAAAGCCCCCGAATCTGAACTATTAAAATGCAAACTCTGAACCGCAGCTTCTGTTTTTTGGTGTGACAAAACTAGTAAATTAGGAGTGTCGCGAACAACGCATGCGTAAATCAGAGGCAAACCCACCCACTCTGTAAGCACGCTAAGACTTCTGATATTTGCTTCTACTGAATGTATCAGTAAATAGGCGGTTATAATAGATAGTTTCTGTACAAAATTGGGGCCACTTCTTCATATATTATTATTAATAGATTATACATTTCTTAAATATATAAAACAGATTTTCTGCGCGTTAAAAAGAAATACCTGAGACGCGAACTACATAAAAGTAGAGTTCAGCGAGTGTCAGAAAAAGCCAAAACCTCACATATCTGACCATTCCGTGAGATCGGACGCAGGCAATCTTAACAGCTTTTCCAACCATGCGCATCAGGAATATTCATCCGTCGAAGAAATAGTCTCACTGCTGTTGAGTTCCTTATATTGCATACAGTAATCAAACCAAGTAATTCTTTGACATTATGCGTTTTGTCCCGCCCCTCAAAACATTTTTTTCTAAACATAATAAATATTACCTTCATATACTATGAACGTGGTTTCCAAATTCGCCTTCGTGGATAATGATTTTACTTCTTTCCAAAGGTCTTCTTCCGGGATCTAGTGCAAATAAGCCACCGCCTATGTCGTTAAGTGGCCAACTGTACATAAGGTTTTACATTCTGCAGTGATCGCTTTAATCCTGCGTGTTATATAACACAAGCAGTTAAATCTGCAATATCAGACCTTGCTGTAAAAACTCAATGTAGTAAGAAAGTTTTTTTAACGTTGTCATGAACGTTAATGGGAAAATCATATTGCTAGTTTATTTACTTATGGTACTTTAAAGCGAGCTTAGCTAAAAACGTCTCAGTTGTCAGAGGGGATCCCATACACTTTCAGTCTGTTGCTGGGATTTCATAACCTCCAGAATTTCATTACCTTCGTAACAATTTTCACTCTGAACTACCTGAAGTCAAAATGTGCCCGTTGTGCAAAGATGTGCCATTGAACTTGAAAATGCAGGTACAGGAAATGGATAGATGGATTAATATATGTCGGTTAATGTAAAAATTATTCTTCTGTACGACAAAGGGTGCATAATAATGACAGAAGTAGAACACGTGAAAGATGCCTCGCCCTATTTTTTTTTTTTCTTTTTTGTTTTTTTGAAACAAAACACAAAGGTTAAAGTGACAGGAAGGTGTGGTTTAAACCAACTGAAAATGACAAGGCTGTAAAAAGGCTCTTAATGACTTTGTCATTATTCTTTTTGTATAATGCAAAAGAAAATAAAATGCAGGATTTAACTTAGTACTTTAGAAAAATTACATTTACATTTGTTATATTTTACTTATCAAAACAAAGACACACTTACATGCTTAAATCACCTTGGACCATTCCGTTTTTATTGGATTGCAATACAGACCAAAAGTTAAATTGCATAAAAGTTTTGCCTGCACTAAGCCTGGTATAACAATTAAAGTAAGTGGAAAAAATTGTGTATATCTAAATATACAGTACACTGATGTTAGATAACAATTGGCTTTTAATACAATCATATTACTCAAATTAAAGTAACTTGGTGTTACTTTTGTTATAGCATTACAAGTACATACACATTTATACTATATATGCAGTATATATACACACACTCGTCCACCTTAATAAAAAGACAAGTGTTAGTGTGTCTGTGTATCTTTGTGTCCATCCAGTTGCTAACATAATATATGGCGAATCTTAGTACTATAAAATATGTTTGCATATTGTTTGTACTACAATGTTAATGCATTACTACAAATGTTTGTGTTTCGCCATCTGTTGGAATGACAAATCCAATGCATTTTAATAGAACATTCATTACAAAATACATTCTGATAGGTGCATTGCAATCATTAATGTTGAGGTCTACATTGATTATTTAGATTTCACCCCTCATGACCAGTACATATATAAATATATAGCCTAATGGATAGTGATATCATGACACGGCTATTTTATCTGACTTGGAAAAGAGTTATGACAGCATTGTAGCAACTCTTGCTTTACAGGGCATCTCTCTGATCAAGCAGCAGCTGCAAAGTAGTCTCAGGGCTAATGGGCTTTACCCACAATGCTATACCAACATTGAAGAAGTTATTCACTTTATTGCTGATCATTAGCAAGGTGTCAGAAGTCTGCATGGCTATTGTTAGATGTACACAAAGTGTATGAAGCCACTTCAGAACCCTGTTTTATCTAAACTTAAGTCACTGAAATGTCAACCTAGCCCTTTGCATTACATCTTTATTGTGTTTAAATGTCCAAACAACCTCCTTCTAAAGTTGTTCCCAGTGGTTGTTTGATAACTTTTAGCATTCATTTTACAGCCAGTTTTGACAACATATCCTATACAGTGCATTCCAAAAGTAAAGTTAATGTCATCCTAAATAGAGAGTGTTTTGGATTAGGGTTGAGTTTCCAAAAGCACCATTGCCCATAGATCATCAAGAGAGTGTTCAAACTGTGATGTTACAGTGATCTTTGTGTTGTGTTGCTTTGACATCTGTTTACACCTGTGAAGGACAGCCGGGTCCCATGCCCGGCAGGGACGCCCCTGCTGCATCTGTTCCGGGGGAGCCACCATGGGCAGCTCAGTACCTTCCCCGGGACGCTTGGTGGCAGCCTCCCTGGTGGACGATGATTCCCCAACCTGGTGCAAGGCTCCATGGGAGATGAAGTCCTCCACAGCCTGGTTGGGGGCTTGGATGGCCGCCAGGGGGAGCTGCATGGACTTTCCAGCCCAGCTGGTCAACTCGTCAGCCCCAACCAGAAGGTCAATTAGGACCAGGTAATCAAGCACCTGGAACGCTTCCGGGTGGGGTATAAAAAAGGCCAGCCACCACCACTCGAGAGAGCCAGAGTTGGGAGGAGGAGGACTAAGCCTGAGGAGGACTAAGCCTGAGGAGGAGGAGGAGGAGGAGGAGGAGGAGTGGTGGTGGTGGTGCTGGTGCTGCTGCTGCTGAGGTGGATAGAGAGAGAGAGAGTAATTGTGAGTGCATTTGGGACTGTGTTGGGCCTGTGGGACACGGGGAAGACGTGCCCCACGGCTGAAGAAATAATAAAGCGTGTTTTATTTAAGTACGTGCCTCTGCCTGAGTCTGTGCCGGGTCGGGCGCTATAGAGCGCCTTTTACACACCATAATGGTGAGTGACAACAGAAACAGATTTCATTTCTGCCAGTACTGTATTACCTTTCTCACAGGTTAAAACAGGTTAGTTCTTTAGATTTTTCCATATTTTAGTGTACACACACACATTAACTAAATCGAGGGAATGTTTTAATTAAAATGTGCATGAATTGTAAACCATTCCCTCTTTTATTATTTTTTCTACCCATCTCCTCTCCAGGGCTCTTTAAGGTAGGGTCTTCTTTTGTGATAAAAACAGACTCCATTCTTCATAACACTGATTCCATGAGATGTTAAAAAACATTCCTTTGACATTCTGGTCCGTGTTCACATGAGAGCATCATGCAATTTCTGCAGATTTGTCAGCTGCACATTCATGTTGTGAATCTCCCATTCTGCCACGTCCCAAAGGTTTTCTAGTGGATTCAAATCCAGTGACTATGTAGGCCACTGAAGAACACTGAACTCTTTGTCATGTTCATGAAACAACTTTGAAATTAATTTTTGCTTTGTGATATTGTGCATTATCGTGTTGTAAGTAGCCATTAGAAGACTGGTAAATTGTGGCCATTAAGGGACGCACATAGTCAATAAAAATGGTCAGATAGGACATGGCTTTCAAACAATAGTTGATTAGTATTAAACATGCCCAAAGTGTGCCAAGAAAACATTGTCCACACCATAACTCCAGCCTGGACTGATGACACAAGGCAGGCTGGCTGCATGGATTTATGCCGTTACTGCTAAATTCTGACCTTAACATCTATGTGCCTCGGTAGAAATTCAGATTCATCAGACCAGGCTACATTTTTCCAATCTTCAGATGTCCAGTTTTGGATACCACGGGCACACTGCAGACTAAGCTCTCTGTTCTTGGCAGACATAAATGGAACCCAATGTGGTATTTTGCTGTTGTAGCCTATGTACCAATTGGTTCTGCCTGTTGTGTATTCTAAGATGCTTTTCTGTTTATCATGGTTGTAGAGCGGGCTTATCTGTGTTACTGTAGCCTTTTTGTCAGTTCAGACCAGACTGACCATTCTCTTCTGACCTCTCTCATCAAAATGGCATTTCTATCTGCAGAATCTGCACTTGCTGGGTGTTTTTTTTCCACACCATTCTGAGTAAACTCCAGAGATTGGTGTGCTGTGAAAAAAAAATCCCAGGAGCTCAGCAATTACAGAAATAGTCAAACCAGCCCTTCTGATATTAAAATAATGCCATGGTTGAAATCACTGGGATCACATTTTCCCTTTTCTGGTGTTTGATGTAAACATTAATTGAAGCTGCTGGCCTGTATCTGAATGATTTTAGGCACTGTACTGCTGCCACATGATTAGCTGATTAGGTAATTACATGGCTAAGCAGGAGTACATCTGTTCCTAACAATTTAACACTTTGCTCATATACAGCATATCCTGGTATGCCCATCAGTGGTGACAGTTGTCACTGGTAGGAGTCTTTCCTGTCACTGAGGACCTGGATGATGACAGTGCAAAGGTGGATGGCTTGATGCCAGATTACTTTCCCATTCAGGCACAGGTTTCCCTTTTCGAAGTCCAGCATCACTCTTTCTGCCACTAACAAATGTGCTCTCAGAAAACACAGTGTCTGTCTTTGGGCCAGAACTCAGTTTCAATTGTAGATGCTGGATGGTATGTCTAAAGCATTCCTTGTGTCACGTCTACATTTTCCTCTAGGGTGACCATCTTCATGTTCACAAAAGCAACTCTCTCTGGTGCTCCATGCTCTGTTTCCAGCAGTAACCCCAACTTAACCAGGGAGGTGATTGAACCAGATCTTAGCAGAACTTCCACAGAGATGGACTCAACCCTGTAGTGGAGACTAGGGCTACTCAGATGTCCCAATTGGCCAATGGTGAAAATGGTTGATTGAGGTGGTCTGGGAGAGCATGTTGCCTTCACTGCATCCTCAGGTGGGCACAGGATAGCCTCTGCCTGCTCACCCTCTGCAAGCACTTCCTTAAGGCTCCTGGGTACTGACAAGCACACATGCTACTGCATGTTCAGAGCTGCAAGTTCTCTAGGAATTCAGTATATTCTTGATTGGTAACTGAAAGTAAATCTGTCATCTGTGCACCAAGCTTTTTATAAACCTTCCGGTGCCTGGTTCTCAAGGCACTTTCAATATGCTCTGACACCTTCTCTTGCCAAAACCTTCCTTTGAGTGTGGTCATGAGCATAATAAGGACTCCTTAATCTTATGGGGAGATCTTCAGCAATGCACTCATTGCTTCTACCTGCAACGCCATCCAAGGTAGGCAGCTGTTGTTACCTTAGGCCATAACATCTAATGTTATATCTGAGGATGTAAACCTTCATGTGATAAGGTACAGAGGTAGCTGTCTCTCAGCTGTTTGCTTTCCTGATCTGCATAACAACTGGCATTCCAGATCCTAGATTTCAGCCTCAAAACTTTACAGCAACTCCTTAAAAGAGTCCAAAAGCCATTTTGGGACTCTGTGGCACTTGGCTCTTTGCTTAGTTCTACTCATTTTGCTTCTGACATCAGAATAGTGCTGTACAGTGCTAGCCAGTGCTGACAAAGTGAATTGTTACTCATTTTACTGTTATTTCAGGTAGTCTGATGTCCTTAAGAGAATCATTTACTGATGCCAAACTAGGACAGTGACCATATGACTGTTCCTATATACATTACATTTTAAACATCTGTACTGTTCTGCACTTTATATTAATTGATTTTCAGAAAAGTATTTGTTTAAGCATTAATATATATGTCAGCATAATTCTTCCCTCCCAATAACATTTTTTTGTCGGTGTTGTAACACGAGAGATGTTATCCCATCCAACATTCGATCATACCAAACTATAATTAATGTAAGAATAGCACAAAACAAATATCATGAATAATGTTTTTGACACTTTTTGTCATGTATGCCAGATTTTCCAAGCCTTGCAAAGATATTTTTTTGCCTTTTTCTTTTTTGTATTCCATGAAAAAAGATCATTGTTTTTGGCAAAACATAATGCTTGATTTTATGTTGTTTTTGAGTGGGTTAGAAGTTAGAAGTCGATATTTGTTGTAAGATGGAAGAAAAGGAATGAACTAGGAGTTTCAAAGTACATACAGAAAACACAAAAAGCTGCAAAAGCACCTCCAATAATTCCCACTACTAAGGAATATACCACCAAAACATGGCTAGATAAACAGGCAAACATACAAACTTCATAAAAATATAAAGGTTTTATTCTTCAAAAAATATGCTGTGTAATGCTGTGAAGCTCTGAAGAGCACAATGGCAAAATGGAATGTCTGAGAAACTCAAGGCAATCCAAGCAAACAAAGTCCAAAAACAGAATCCCAAGGTGAAGTAAAAAAAAAACTGAGCAGAAAGTCAAAAAATCCAATAAATCACAATAAGCAAAAGTCATAGGAAAAGCACAAAACTCAACCAAATTCCCTAGCATATTTGAAATGAACTTCCAGAAACCAGACCCTTCAGATTTATTGGGCAGATGTCAGTTCCTGACAGCGATTGGCAGGGGGCTCCACCTCATAACCCAGGCAGCTTACATACATAGACACAATCAAAAACAAAGAAAAATGCAAATAATCAGCAAAGTAACAATTTCAAAAGTGTTTTTGGGACTTACATACATGCTTAGGGACAAATACTCAATGACTATATATATATATATATATATATATATATATATATATATATATATATATATATATATATATATATATATACATATATGTATATACAGTATGTATGTATATTTATATATATGTCAATGTCAATTTATTTATATAGCACATTTAAAACAACATAGTCATGCTGTGGCCAAAGTGCTTTACAATAATAGAATAAAAGAAAAACAAAACAATTAACATAAATAGAAATAAAATATATGAACATAAAATAAAATACATAATAAATAGAAGCAATGTTGTATACATAAAAAATAGAAGTAATGTTATATAATCACAAAGAGGAAACCGTCAATATTACTGAAGGTCACAGAATGCAAGTGAATAGAAATGAGTCTTTAATCTTGTTTTGAACAGTTCAATTGTAGACGACTCCTTTATATGATGAGGTAAAGAGTTCCACAGGCGAGGAGCAGCAGCTGCAAAAGCCCTGTTCCCCTTGGTTTTACACTTGGTACGAGGGACAACCAGAGACAGCTGACCAGAAGATCTAAGCACTCTGGATGGCTGGTGTAAAACACACAGTTCAGATAAATAGGCAGGAGCAAGCCCATGAAAAGATTTAAAAACTAGCAGCAAGATTTTACAATCAATTCGAAAACTGACAGCAGCCAGTGTAAAGAATCTAAAATAGGAGAAACAGAGTCATACTTTCTTGCCCCAACCAGAAAGTGAGCGGCAGCATTTTGGACCAATTGTAACCTGTGTATCAGGGATTTTTTAATCCCAGAATACAGCGAGTTGCAGTAATGGAGGCGAGAAAAAATAAACACATGAGTAGCTATCTCAAGAGTATATATATAACTTAAGAAGAACATATTCATAATAAACAAGACTTTACACCCAATCCCCCCCCCCCCCCCATCCTGACCACACTGACTTAGCCACCTCACCCTCCACATAATTTTTTCCTATATATTGCCTTTGATTCTTGTAAGTCTAAGCATTATCCTCTGATGAAGACCCCTGGGTTGAAAGCTCAGGAATAAAAACTACTTTATGATACGTGATTCATTTTTCTCTCTTCGTGGATCTCCAGCTGCAAATATATCCAGAAAGGGAGAAAAATGAATGTACATACACTTCATGATCAGCTAAGGATATTTAGAAGACAGACATATTCTTTATAAACTGAGAACTGTAACCTCAGTTCTGAAATTAACATTGGGGCATTTTTCAAATGTATAAAATGTTGATGCTACATTTCTGTAGCATTTCATATATAAAGAAACATAGTTTCTTGAAGTGCCACCAAATTGCTGTTGTTACCCTTTTCATGGCGATTTTCTGACATTCGATAGGATAACTTTGGCTTATCTCCACACAAGGAAAATTAACTTTGCTGTCTCAACTAGTTGGTAAAAGAAGCAGAATTTGTGCTCCATGAGAAATTCCTTGTTTCTGCTGATCAAATTTAGTTTCTTAATAATAATAATACATTTTATTTATATAGCGCCTTTCCCATGCTCAAGGCACTTACAGAATAAATAAAGAACGACAGAATATACAGTATATAGCATTGTACAAACCAGATAAATAAACAAAGAAGATTAAGACAGTAAATTCTGAAAAAAAAACAGACAACATAATTGATGGTCGCACACACACACACACACACAGGTTACATTAGCATCTTGACAGAGAAGTAAACTGAGAGAAGGGTAATAAAGTCAAGTAGAGCTAAAAGCCTTCCTGAACAGATGAGTTTTGAGTTGTTTTTTAAAAGAATTCATGGAGTCAGCTGACCTGATTAATTTTGGTAGGTCATTCCAGAGTCTGGGTGCTATACAGCTGAAGGCCCTGTCACCCATGGAGTGTAGATTAGTGAGGGGCACAACAAGATTACCAGAATCAGAGGACCTTAGTGGGCGGGCAGGCACATAGTGATGGAGAAGGTCACTGATGTAGTTTGGTGCGAGGTTATTTAAAGCTTTGTAGGTTATTAGTAGGATTTTATATTCGATTCTGTAGGACACAGGGAGCCAGTGAAGACGGAGCAGGATGGGTGTGATGTGCTCGCTGCTGCTGGTTCGAGTAAGGACTCTTGCAGCTGAGTTTTGAATAAGCTGGAGCTGTGATAGAAGATTAGAAGGGGCACCTGCCAGTAGGGAATTACAATAATCGATGCGGGATGTGATAAAAGCATGGACAAGTTTCTCAGCATTAGAGAAGGAGAGGAAGGAGCGAACACGGGATATGTTACGGAGGTGAAAGTAAGAAAGCTTCTTAATGTGATTTATGTGGGCGGAATAAGTGAGGGAGGAATCAAAAATGACACCAAGATTTTTTACAGTAGAGGCAGGTCTGATGAGATCACCGCCAAGATGGACTGGGAAGGAGCTCATTTTATTAAGTTGCATTTTAGTCCCAATTTGCAGGAGTTCAGTTTTATTGCAATTTAATTTTAAAGAGTTCTACTTCATCCAGGTTTTAATTTCACTAAGGCAGGTTGTGAGCTGAGAAAGCTCTGATGAAGTTCCACTTTTAACATTGAAGTAGAGCTGAGTATCATCTGCATAAAAATGATAACCCAATCCATAACTACGGATAATATGGCCAAGGGGAAGCATATAAATACAGAAAAGCAGAGGACCGAGGACTGAGCCCTGAGGGACTCCTTGTGTGACTGGCGCTGAGCTGGATCTGCTGTTGCCAAGACTAACAAAGTCTTGCCTATCAGTCAGATAGGACTTGAACCACTGGAGGGCAGTGCCAGAGATACCCAGCATGTTCTCCATTCTGGACAGTAGGATGTCATGTCTGACAGTGTCAAATGCTGCACTGAGGTCTAACAGAATTAATATTCTAGTTTGTCCAGAGTCTGCTGCCATAAGCAAATCATTGGTTACCCATAGCAGAGCAGTTTCACAGCTGTGCCGCGCCCTGAAACCAGACTGAAAGGGTTCCATCAAATTATTAGAGGTTAGGTAATTGGTGAGTTGGGAAGCTACAACACGCTCAAGAACTTTTGACAGGAAAGGTAAGTGGGAAATAGGCCAGAAATTGTTAAGATTGTCAGCATCAAGGCCAGACTTTTTTAACATTGGGGTTACAGAAGAAATTTTAAAAGTGAGCGGCACAGAGCCAGTGTCAAGGGACGAGTTTATTATTGTTGTAACAGTCGGGATTATGGCATGAAGGCAGGATTTAAGTAGTGTGGTGGGGATGGGGTCCAGTACACAAGTAGTCGGCATTATCTTACAAAGCAGGTTATTAACAAACGCAGATGTGACTGGTGAGAACTTAGAGAAGGAGCTGGATGGAGTGGGAAAACAGGGAGAGATATAAACAGATGATGTATTTATGTTAGTTGAATTATTTAGATCTTTAATTTTGTTACGGAAAAAGTGAAGGAATTCCTCACAGACTTCAGTAGAAGAGGTAGTTGGACCAGATGCGGGTTCGAGTAGTTTATTAACTACAGAGAACAAAACCCTTGGGTTATCATGGCCACTTTCTATTATTCTGCCATAATGGGTGTTCTTGGCAGAAGTTAGTGCTTCTCTGTAAGCTCTTTGGTGGTCAGAGAAAGCCTGGATGTGCACGGTGAGGCCAGTCTTACATGACATTCTCTCAAGGCGTCGGCCAGCTGCTTTCATAGATCGCAATTCTGAGTTATACCAAGGAGCTGAGCGTTTAAAGGAAACCTCCTTATGTTTTAAAGGAGCTGTTTTATCTAATGCTGAGTGAAGGGCTGTGTTATAGTGGTGAACAAAACTATTTAGTGTTGATGGAATAGGTGCAGACAGTAAAAGATCAGAAATGGATCCAGAAAGGATAGAGGGACAGATATTTTTAAGGTTTCTGTAAGAAATTTGTCGTTTACAGGTAAGAGGTGGGAGAGGTAATGAGACAGTGAAAAATACTGCTTTATGGTCAGAGAGTCCCAAATCAGTGCTGTAAATGTTGGCAACAGATAGTCCAGAAGTGCAGATCAGGTCCAATATATGACCACCAGAATGGGTTGGAGAATCAACATGTTGTGTCAAGTCAAAACAGTCCAGTAAGGACAGGAATTTATTTCTCAGTTTAGATGTGGGGGTGTCAATATGGATGTTGAAATCACCAAGAAGGATAATTCTCTGAGAGTAAGAGCTTAGGTGGGTCAAAAGTTCAATCAGATCGGATAAGAAGGATGCATTGTATTTTGGGGGACGATAAAGAACAATGAGTGAAGATAGTTACAGGTACTGAATTTCCTGCTTCAAATAAGGCAATCAATTTAAGGACTGCAGGGTTATTCAGTCACTCAGTCTTACTTTATTATATTTTTATTTTATTAATTTTCATTGTAATCATTCCATACAAATAGATCAATTTATAACCCAACAAAATTGAAGACAAATCAAACCCCACCCCTGAGAAGGAGAACTTAGCTAAAGGAAAATTTTCCTTTAGCTAAGCTCTTACTTTATTTAGTAGCGTTAGGAGTGCAGATAAATTGTGATCAGCTAACAATTGATGAAAGTGGATTAACAATATAATGTGACAACACAGAAGAATAAGGAACAATAGAAGCAATCTAAATATTTCCAAGTGTTTTGAGTAGCGTCCTGTTAGTGGTTGAATCTCAGCTTGGACCTGTTGCAATGGGGATCTTCTCAGACCTGGCACCTTTATGTTGTGTGTTTGGACTACTAATGCCATGAGGTCATTTTAGATTTCTGAAGTACTAGGGTGTTGTACCGTGTTAGCCATTATGGATGTAATGAGAGGTGAAGCAAAATGACCCCTTTTATTGGCTAACTAAAAAGATTACAATATGCAAGCTTTCAAGGCAACTCATGCCCCTTCTTCAGGCAAGATGTAATACAAAAACTGGAATTCCCTGTATGTACAGTATATACACACTAGGACAGGTACAGCATTGGAAAACCCTTTAAGTGAGACATCTTAGATGTAAAAAAATTAATAGACCTCTCCTGGCTAAGATTCGTTTAGCAAGAGAGGAGAACAATCAAGACTCAAGATCTTTTGATAAGATAACTGTCCCAACAAAATCTTTTGAGGTTTTTGATGAGTTTTTCCATACAATGTGGAGCTGTAGTCAGGATGTCTGGGTCAGTCAGAGAGATGTAAATAATCCTCATATCTTATTATAAAACTCTTGTCTCTATTTAAACCATGGTGTGATGTGTTCAATTTTAGCATGAGTTTAACTTCCCATTCTTTTCTTTCTTGGTGTGTTTTGAAGTTGCCCATAAGCACTGTGACTTTAAAGTCCTTCTCACGGTGTCCTTGGCTGTTGAAGTGATATTCTACAGGAACATTCCTATTGCCATATTTAATGTGGAACCTGTGTAAATTCATTCTTTGTCCAGCTTCTCCCACATAGAGGGTAGTGTCGGGACATTTCATACAGAGAATTAGGTAGACCACATTAGATGATCTGCAGGAAAATTATCCCTTTTATCCGGTGTTCTAGTCGACAGTGTGGTATAACTACACAATCTGTATCATAAATGTAACAACACGTTTTGCATCTTTTCTGTAGGCAGGGGGATGTACTACTGTTTGTTCACCCAGGGAACTTCAGACAATTATTTGCTGCAGGTTTAGTGGTTGTATGTATGCCAGGAGATGAGGGTCATAACATCTCTCAGGGTTTCATTATCAAGAATTTGATTTCTCAAGTATAATTTCAAGAATATCACGATTGTCCAGCGTTAGATTAGAAAACAGCTTGTCAGAAGTGGGATTTGAACCCACGCCTCCAGGGGAGACTGCGACCTGAACGCAGCGCCTTAGACCGCTCGGCCATCCTGATTTGATGACACTATTTAAAGTGGAACCAAATTACTGTCCTTACCCTTTTTATAGTGATTTAGTGATATACGATGGAACGGTTTTAATGCGGATCACATAAATAATCTTACGACACATCATAGCCAGAGTTAAATGCAGGCAAACCCCCAAAAGGTTGCTTCTTCCCACAAATGTTTAGATTTTCTTTTTTAATGCCACAACGAATATACATATGATGATTATCGAAAACGAACATTAAATCCATCCTCGAAAAGCAATGCTCACCTTCACCACGTCTGTCCTTAAAACAGAGGAACATTCTGTAGCCTACTACATAAATTACTTATTGTACTTGCTTACTATTTAAAACTGAGCCTGAGAAAGGTCACTTCAACTTGTATATTTTGTATTCTGTATTTTTCTCTTTTACGTGTCAAATAGTTGCTCCTGTCGCTAAAACAGACCCTCAAGTGCCTGTTTAAATGACTGCAAAGAGGCGTGCGTGGATGCGTGACTCCATGTCGCATGTGCAAACAGCATCGCAGAGTTCTGACCAAAACTCAGACACGCGAAACACACACCTCGTGACAAAATATTTAATAAAAAAAATGTTTTTGATTATGTAATGAAATCATAAAAAGTGCTTCAATTGTTCCATCCGTCCATCCATTTTTTAAACCCACTTATCCAGAGCAGAAACGCAGGTAAGCTTATTGTGCGCAAGGCAGGAACGATCGCTGAACAGGACGATAGCCCATCGCAGGATGAATACACACACACGCATACACGCACACACACACGCACACACACACACATATCAGGGGCCACTATAGCATCGCCAATCTTTATGCATCTTTATGCAAACGTTATGCATATATTTTCTAATTTGCCATTCCCATATCTTTAACGAAATTGTGTACTTTTTCAAAATGTTAAAGTTCTAAAGGCTTTACTGTGATATTTAGGTTATGTTGTAATTTTGTATTACGAGCAATGTATGATATGTGACTTGGGATATTATGTAAATATGATATTTTTTATGGTTCGTCAAACTATCGCGGCTTCACTGAATGGCGAGAGGGATGTGTAGCGCATGTTAACACAATCGTCTTATCAGTTGTCGAGACCACTGTAGTACACAATCAGGGCAGCTGTGTGGCACATGTGTACAGACGCCGTTTTCATCCCTACCGTTGTCACTTCCTCTACCTCTTCATATCTGAAATCATTCTTGAGGCAGATTGAAGACTTAAGTGCCAGCTTAAGTGAAAAATTAAGGAAAACGTAATAAGTGCAACACAAACACTGACTTAATCAGTTTTAACGCGAAAAGATGTCAATGGAAGAAGAGAAGAAGCGGGCCACTAGGGTGGAGAAAAGAAGAGCTGCGTATCATCCTCTGAGCAAATGAATGCTAAACGTACAGAGACAGAGTATGAAAACTAGGAATGCTCAAGTCAAGTGTATTCACTGAACATTATCGTGCATTGTGCCGTTACTCGTATTTATATATATGCTAAGTATATAAACATTTCCATTTGCAATATTTCCAAATATTTATTTTCACCTATACTTCAAATTAATTAAATGTCAACATCAACTAGAATATATGACTTTCCATATTTTGCAAATACATACAAACACAAGGCTGTGCACTATTATTTATTCGTTCTTATTGTGCTTTCATTTTTATTGTACCCCTCTTGATTATCTGTGCAGCTATGTGAGAGCTTGGTAAAGGTGCTATATAAGTAAATGAAATGCATTATTATTTGTTGTAATCCTGATTCAGTAGAATGGGCAGGCAGTTTTTGTTCAAGTGTGATGTTTAACTATGCTTGTTGTACATGTGTTCCTTGACAAATCAATCATTAATTAAAGGGTTTTGTTTAATCAAAAAGAAAAATAAACAACTACATCTGCAATTTAGGATTCAAAGCACCATTCGTTGATGAGAAAGTTTTAAAAAATTTTTTTTAGAGATTTTTTCTTCCCTTCAGCAATGTGCTGCAAGTGGCATTCGAACCCTTGTCCGTGCAGTAATTTGTGGTAGATAATCTCTCAAAAATCACAGCTATAGCTCAACTCACGGGTGCAGTCCTTGGTGCAGTGGTTAGAGCACTGGACTTGTAAACCAGGGGTCATCATTGGAGCTTTGATTATTATTCTTTGAAAGAAAACTGGAGATATTGTACTTCAAACAGTTTAACAAAATAATTTCAGTGTCGACATTTCAAACTCAAACCTTTCCAAAAACTCATTAGAAGAGCCCAACAAGGCCATTTTGGGTCTCTGTGGCACTTGGTGCTTTGCTTAGTTCCACTCAACAGCATGTGCTATGTAGTGTTAGCCAGCACTGATCTAATGAATTGTTGCTCATTTTACTGATGTTTCATTTACTTGTAGATAGATGTACTTAGGAGGTAATAATTACCAATTGCTGTTTTAGCCTTTGTGTTTTGGAACCCTATTAAACCAAATGTGGCATGTGATATAAATGAGTTTATCTCCACATTAATAAAATTAACCTCACTGACTTACAAAGTGGTGCTAGAGTTGACCATCTCAAGGGACTACACAGAATTGGCTCCCTACTGTGGAGCAAGGCAGGAATGTGGGTGAGTAGAATGTTGTTAGTAATTACTAGCTGTGTGTTTAGCATAAGCATTTGCCCCCTGGTTTTCCTCATACATCTCAAAGTTAGAGTGTTTGGTTAGTTGAATAGTTAAAAGAGTCTCAGTGTAGTGCGACTATATCAGTTGAGTGCTATCAGCACGTAGTTCTTTGCATCTAATGCTGCGGAACCACCTGTGAAACGCTAAATTCTGAGGCTTTAGTGAACACATGATGGGATATGTAGCGAGGATTAATACTATTGTGTGTTTTTTTCGTTTCAGTGGGTCATCTTTATCAGTTTTTATTTAAGCTTTCTTTTGAGATCTGAATATTTAGCTAGATAGATAGATAGACAGATACTTTATTCATCCCGTCAGGGAAATAGAGGCATCAAGTAGCTCAAAAGCATCAGTACAAATAGTTAAAAATTACAATAAAAGCAAGGACAACAAACATAAATAAATAGTAAAAAAAAGTACAAATGAGTCATTATTACAGTGTTGAAAGGTAGAGTGGTAACCAGGTCATGAATGAGGGATGAGAGTTTGATAAAAAAGAGAGACTTTTAAGAGCTGACATGGAAGAAACACGGAAGAGCTGTTTTATGATGCGTAACTGTTGCAAAGTATATGTATAAATATGTAAATTAGATACTTAAGTTTGTGGAATATATTTTGTAAATTATATTGTATATTATAATAGTTGTGATGCAGTCTTATTGTAGATAATATTTTCTTTTCAAGTGCAACTTTATTTTATTTATTTTGATCTCAATGTCTTTATGCATAAGTATACAAAGTTGGCCTAAACAGAAGGGTGCTGTGGTCACATGATCATGTTCATCGGTGGAGCGGAAATGTACATATTGAGACACTTAATGAACACTAAGCTGAAGAAAGGTGTTTTTCTTTAATAAGATGGACATGAGTGTGGTATCAAAGAGACTGTAATAAAGACTCCTGAATTTCTGGTCAGAAGGTGTATACGGTATGTTTTAATTTTCTGATCCCTACACCTGTGTAACTCATTATTTTATTTTTTTTAATTGACTATCATTATTTTATTTTAGTTTTTCACGGTGTTTGAGAGCTGTAAAAGAGAGAGAAAACAAATAAATACTCTTCAGACATCAGTCTGATCATGGTCTCACCTGTACCTGGAGAAAACTTTCAGGAGCAGCTACATAATAAGAGAGACAGGCTTTTATTGGTCTGGTCTCTCTGATAGCTGTCATGCTCGGGGAGTAGCTGTTGTTGTAGTGGATCGGCTTCTTCTGATGGTGTCCGATGTCACTCCTTTCAATGAGCGTATTATGAGACTCAGATTACAGCACTCCCTGGGTGCCTTGCCTGTTGTCACGGTGTATGCTTCGACCATGGTGAGTGATGTTTAAGTGAGGGAGACATTTTATTCGCAACTTCGCTTGGTGGTTGATGAGTGCCCGTGAGATGACACTCCTGTGGTCATGGGTGACTTCAATGCAACCACTGGCACTGACAGGGCTGGCTATGAGGATTGTCTCGGTCAATCACTGAGAGGAGTCACAGCACACGGCTTGATGGCAAGTCTGATCTGTAATGGGAACTGAGAAGAATGGCTACGAGGGCTCCCAGGGCAGATAAGGAGGTGTTTGTTAGTGAATCTGTGAGCAAGTGACACACCATCTGTGGTCTAATGACCCACGTCCTACTTACAGAGGAATCAAAGTATTATGCACATCCAACTCTGTTCCTCAGAGAGTCACAGTCAGGGCTGCTGATGGAACGGTCCTTGCGGAATGACACTGCAGTTGTGACCCACTGGGCTGGCTACTTTGAACAGCTATTTAAAGCTGATCCTCAGGATAAGATGTTGGATATCTCTGGGTCCACAGTTCTTGAGGCTGATCCTCCAATTAGCTGTGAACCACCCAATCTGATTGAGATTGCACATATGGTGAACCAGCTGAGGGGAGGAAAGGCTGCAGGGATCTGTGGTATCTGGTGTGAACTTCTCCAGGCTGGTGGTAAGTCTGTCCTCCTGGCATTGCAAGCAATCTTTGCTTCCATTTGGAAGACCATTTCAACAGACTGGAAAATGGAAGTTGTCATCCCTATCTGGAAAGGGAAGGGTGATCGCCTGGATTGCGGCAACTACAGGGGGATAACACTTCTCTCGGTGCCGGGTAAGGTCCTTGCTAGGGTCATCCTCAATAGGATCCGTGAATACTTGCTCACCTACCAGTGACTGGAACAGTCTGGTTTTACGCCTAAGAAGTCTACCATCGACCGCAGCCTGGCACTGACAGTTCTCATGGAGCTCAAATGCAAATATCGGCAGAGTTTATTTGCAACCTTTGTCGATTTTCATAAACCGTTTGACTCAGTTGATCGAGCTGCCCTTTGGGACATCCTGAGAGTTTGCAGGATCCCTTCAAGATTGCTGGATATCATGGCCGGCCTGTACACTGGTACTGTGAGTGCTGTGCAGAGTTGAGTTTTTCCCAGTTGATTCTGGAGTTCGTCAGGTGTGTGTTCTTGCTCCAACTCTGTTGAATGCTTGCATGGACTGGGTGTTGGGCAAGGTCATGGGGTCCAGCGGCTCTGGGGCATCTGTTGGTGAAGAAAGATTAACAGATCTTGACTTTGCTGATGATGCTGTGATCTTGGCAGAGTCAATGAAGGCTCTGATCAGGGCTCTCGAGAGACTGAGCGAGGAGTCTGAGTGTCTGGGCTTGTGAGTGTCCTGGATAAAAACCAAGATCCAGGCCTTTAATGACCTCTTGGGCACAGCCATCAACAGTGTGTCTCATTGCGGAGAGAGTGTTGACCTTGTTGAGAGGTTTACTTACCTTGGCAGTGACATTCATGTCTCTGGTGACTCTTCTTGAAGTCAGTAGACGGATTGGGAGAGCATTGGGGGGTCATGAGGTCGCTGGTAAGGGGTATGTGGCACTCCTTTAGAGTCTTTAGAGTCCTGGTGCTTCCTGTCTTGCTATGTGGTTGCGAGACATGGACATTATCTAGTGACCTGAGATGAAGACTGGACTCCTTTGGTACAGTGTCTCTTCAGAGAATCCATGGGTACTGCTGGATTGATTTTGTGTCAAATGAGTGGTTGCTCATGGAGTCCTGAATGAGGCACATTACCTGCATTGTGAGGGAACGTCAGTTACAACACTTTGGCCATGTGGTGCGATTATCCCAAGTGTGATCCGGCTCGCAGGATCCTTATTGTTGGAGACCCGAGTGGCTGGACCAAGCCAAGGGAACACCTATGTAACACCTGGCTGCGGAAGATCGAGGGTCATTTCTGGAGGGTGGGACTGGACCGCGTGTCCTCCTGGGAGGTTGCCAACCAGGATCCCGAGCTGTTTTGTCGTGTGGTGCGTGTGGCAATGCACTGTGCCAGTGCATGCTCCCCAACCTGACCTGGCATGAACCTGAACCTGGAAGAGACAGATTTTGCACCCACATGAGACAATATTATATACAAGGTATGCCTGTATACATTTATCGATCCATCCATTTTCTTAACCCACTTATCCTGTACAGGGTTGCAGAGCAGCTGGAGCTTATCCCAGAAAGCACTGGGCACAAGGCAGGAACAACACCTAGACAGAGTGACAGTCCAATGCAAGATGAATGTCTAAGTGCTGTCATGTGAGTGGGAATAGCGTCTAATCTAAAGAGTCTTGTAAGCTGTAACTGCTATATCTAGTCATGATCACAATAACTCACACAATATTAAATTCACAGCAAAGCTTAGTATTTTGTTAATTTCTGTCTGGAAGCATTTTATTTATTAATTATGCCTTTAGTATATGACCTCCAGAAAAATAAATAAATCACCTGACTTTTTTCCTGTCATGTGAAGACAGTTTATTCAGTTGTCAGCTGTGTGTTGTGATTGTTCTGGTAGTACAATCTATAATGTTCATTTTGCCAATTATAATGAAATTCTTAGCAATCTCTATCTTAAAGATGCATTTTAGGCAGAAATTACAGTTAGCACTCAACAGTACTTTTAAGTGTGTACTGTATATCTTCAGCCAATATAAGGCAGTTGCTAGGTAACAAAACAAAGGGGGGAGGGTTCTGCATAGAAAATTGAAAGTTTTCCTGTGTAGGGGACACATTATGTGTATATTGGTGTGTGTTGGCATTTCTTTGTGTGGGAAATGGGCAGCATGTCACATTTTTTTGAAATGCACTGCACACCTCTGGGGTGCTATGGTGATGGGAATGACAAGCATAAATAAAAAAATAGAATTGATTTTTTAGTGTGCTGCTGATCACCTGTATTGCACAAATGAACATAAAAGTGTGAATGAGGATGTATGGGGCAATATTCCAGGGGGGGCACTCTTTATAGTTAATTTTGTGTTTCACAATTGCCTACAAGATAAATTTTAGTGCCAATTTTGTGAAACTGTAAGGAAATGGAAACTTACCTGTTTTACTAGCTACTTTATTTCCCAAAAAATGTATTTCCATCCAAGTGGGAATACTCTGCTTGGATCAGTTCTATTGTAAATGCCCAGCAGATTCACGTGGGTGGGAAAAACAATCGGCCTGCTTTGTCTAATTAGCAGTATTATAGCAGTCTAGCAGTATTATAAAACCAGTGTGTTATAAAGTCAATATCTGTACTTATTTCAAGTATGTGTCATGGTTATTGCATACAACCAATATTGTAATTTTTAGCTCTTGTTTTCATTTTACATTTCTTGCAGGACTGTTCCTTTCTTCTCACCCAATACCTAAGTTTTAGAGCTCATAAAACCAGTTGAAAACAATGAAAATTAAAACAACAAAATTCTTTGATATGAAGATAAATCACAGTGAAACGTCTCAAAAGTCACGCTTTGTGCTGACATTCAGAAAAAGAAGCAGAATTTGAGGTCCATGAGAAATTCCTTGTCTCTGCTGATCAGATTCAATTTCGTGCAGATAGTCAGAGGCACTGAATTCACTGCTTCAAATAATGCAATCCATTTAGGAATTGCAGGGTTAATCAGCCACTCAGTCTTATTTTATTTAGTAGCCTTAGGATTGTACATAAATTGTGATCCACTAACAGTTCATGAAAGTGCATTAACAATACGATGTGACCATACGGGCACTGTGGCACCGTGGGTAGTGCTGCTGCCTCGCAGTTAGGAAACCTGGGTTCACTTCCTACTTCACTCCCTGTGTGGAGTTTGCATGTTCTCCCTGTGTCTGCATGGGTTTCCTCCCACAGTCCAAAGACATGCAGGTTAGGTGCACTGGTGATTTTTTGCCCTGCCCGGGGTTTGTTTCCTGTCCTGTGTTGGCTGGGATTGGCTCCAGCAGACCCCCGCGGGTTGGATGATGTGAACATACACATAAAAATAATGAACAACTGAAGCAAAGTAAATATTTCCAAGTGTTTTGGGTAGCGCCCCCTCCCAGTCTGGACCTGTTGCAATAGGGATCTTCTCGTATCTTCTTATGCTGTTGTGTTTGGAATTGAAGACAGGCGACTACTTCCGTGTGGTGGTCAGTTTACATTCTGAAGGAAAGGATGGGCGTTATACAGAAATTTCGGTGATGATAGATTTCAGAAATATCACGATCGGAAAAACAACTTGTCAGAAGTGGGATTCGAACCCACGCCTCCAGGGGAGACTGCGACCTGAACGCAGCGCCTTAGACCGCTCGGCCATCCTGACTTAAAGAGGAACCAAATTACTCTTTTAATAGTGATTATACTTTTTTTAAATCGAAATTAAACCTATTTTATACCCTTTTAATTGCGGATTAGTGACATTCAATGCAATACCTTTGTCGTAGATTACATAAACACGTAGATTACATAAACAACCTTATCTCCACACGAGGAAAATGAACTTCGCAGTCAACCTAGCTGGTGAGCTACATGTTCGACACTTGCAACCGCGATACAGGCTTCGTTTCACATTACTGTGACGCAAGCAAGTGAGTAGAAGCGTTTATTGTAATTACTAATTACATTAGCATTGGTCATTTATCACCTGCAGTTTGAACTGGCCCCGAATAATTCGTGTGGATCGGTGAGTGTGCTCGATTATAAACAGGCGCCGTGTCTTGAGTAACTTTCGACTTTGCACCCAATACTGCACCACCTTAGGCGTGGTTGGCAACAGATGCACTATGTTATTAAAAACTCGTGTAACTCCAATAACAGGTTACTTTTTCCGCAAATGTTTGTAATGCCACAACTAATGTAAGTATGTTGATAATCAATGAATACGATCATTAAATCCATCCTCCCTAAGCAATACCAGTCCTTAAAATGTTCTGTACTATATAGATTGCGGACTTGTTTACTATTTAAAATTGAGCTTGAGAGAGGTCATTTCTACTTGAATGTTATGTATTCTGTATTTTACTCTTTTACGTGTCAAATAGCGCTGCCCGGCCCCTGTCGCTAAAACATATCGACATTAGGCTATGTAAATGACACCAACGGGGCTCGAGTGGGTGCGTGTGTCTGTGTCGTAAATGCAAACAGCCGTGCAAAGCAGAGTTCTGAGCAAAACTATACAAAAATATCTATTTGATACAGTAAATAAAAATCCGTCCAATTTCTAAACCTACTTATCCGGAGCAGGCACGCGGGGCCGCTTATCAGGCTCAAAGCAGGAACGAACTGGAAGACAACCCATTGCAGGATTAACACACACACACACACACATCAGGGGCCACTTTAGCATAGCCAATCCACGTAACTTGTCATTCAGAACAGTCCAGTCTCAGAACGCCATGACTGTATTTTCTAACGTGTTTAAAAAATAATAACGTGCTTATTTTTCCTTTAAGAACAATACGAAGACAAAAAGTGTTCTATGACTTCAATGTCTGTTAAAGTTCTAAACGCGTTGTTGTAATATTTAGGTTATATTACAACTTTATATTACGAACAATATATGATATGTGACTTGGAGTATGATGTAAATATACAGCAGTTAAGATTATGATTTTTTTTTTTATAGTTCGTCAAACTCCGCCCATGTGCAGCACCTGCGCAGTCTCGTGCTATTCTTTTATTACACGGCTTCCGTGAGTGGAGTGGGGGATGTGTAGTGCTTATTAACACCATCGACTTTTTCGGTTCTCGAGGACGCTGTAGTGCACATTCACCACATTAAAGTTTTCTGTTGAGTTCGAAGTGCGGGCACATCGCAGAGCAACGCTGACAATTGGCCACGACGCCTCCGTTTTCATTAAGGTCCTAATTACCTGACGCCTCACCCACTTTCGCCGAGTCACCGTAACATTGGTGATTATGGAGCCACTTTTTGGGACCTTAACACTTGTAACACTCGAGTGAAAAAGACTCCTGAATAATGACATTAAACAGTGAGGTGTCTGCCAATAGCGATTTTCGCAATCTACTCTAAGATTGTTTATCGCGTGTAATCGTCCGTAATTAACCACTTTTTCCAGTCCTGTTAGTCGGAAACCAGTGTCACAGTATCAAAGTTTAATTTCTGTATATATAATTTCTTGGAACCCTTTTTCTGCCAATAAAATAAAAATATAACAATAATCAAGATGTTTCTAATACAAATTAATGCATACTGTAATGTTAAAAATGCATAAGATGGTGTTGTTACTTTCCCGTATCATTTACAATCTTAAAACAGATCAAAATGCAGTTATGTTTAACTTATGATACTTTACTTGCGATTTTAATAAATGTAGCTCTCCGTCAAAGGTATTTATGTATAGTGATCATACAAAAACCTGTGTGTATATCTATTTAAAAAAAGGCAAAGCCACATCCTTAACCACCTCCTTTCAAAAGTTTTGTAGGAAGGCAGGCTCCATAGCTCAGTGGTTAGAGCACTGGTCTTGTAAACCAGGGGTCGCGAGTTCAATTCTCGCTGGGGCCTTGATTATTATTATTTGAAAGAGAGATGTCATATTTCAAACAGTTTCACAATACAGTAATTCCAAAGTCAATTTACCCCGGTGCGAAATTCAGCTCACTTTTTCCTGATTAAATGTGGATACCTGTTTTGTAAGGCAGCTTCTTAAAACTTTGAAATGGTTACAATACATTGTCCTATCGTATGTGTTCATATTTATTACATTTAACGTTGCGCATTGAACGTCTTTTTTATTAAATCTCTACGATCACAACCTAATGTAGAAAAGCACTTGTTTCAACACTAATTAGAGATGCATCCATCAATCCATTTATTATCGGACCAGCTTAAAGTAATCTGCAGCGCGTTAGACTCTGATTGCTCTGGGTGTGTCGCTAGATCACAATCCCTCACAAACAGCAAATCGTCTATTTTTTCATTCATTCGTGTTAGTCGGTATGGATTTACTTGCGTCACCCTCAGTAATTTTGACTGAGCTAATTAATTTTCGCTCTTAGGCAGCGATGTTTGATTAGTGCATGCGACAGAATGTACAATTGCTCAAAAACAGCAGGTGTGGACAATAAAGGAAGTCTGAAACAACAGTAAAAAAAAAAAACAGTCAGTCAAGCTCGTTTGGTTAGCTAGGTTGCCCCAACATGCCACCCAGTTAATTTTTTAAAAGGTGTTAGTGTTATCAACCTAGCTGTTCATTTATTTTGTTCGAGATCCTCTCAATCCGAAGTATAAAGAATTGCTGCCTGTCTTCCTAATTTATACGGAATGTCTTCGAATGTTTCAATATTTGACTGAAAGACTGAGGCTGGATGCCGTTAAAGAGAATTTTGTGGACCTTCATTAGATCTCCACGCATCCACCTTTCTTCAAAACTGAAGAGGACGTGCGCTACAGCACAGGGCTTTTCTCCGCATAGTATGACGTTTATCAGACTCCAGATATGTATTATGCCGTCCGAGTATCACATCTTTTGTTTAGTTAACTACCTAAGAGGAATTTGTTGTTTTGATTGTTTATATACATTGCGATAAAAATGTTATATAAACGTAAATCCCCCATTCATATTTTAGATTTCTAGTTATAACAAGTATTTAAGCTCAAGACAAACCAATACAAAGTCAAAATGGAAAGACAATTAAAACTGCATTTATATACAACTTTTCTCCTCTATTTCAAACCAATGGTGAACCGGTTGTTTGGCAGGTAATTCGTTTTCTTCGTAGTTTTATTATGGTTAATTTAAAATACAAACCTATTTTAGTGGGTAAAGTATCTTGAAAAATTACTCTTTCATTTCTAAATAAGCACAGAAATAAATTAACAACTGCCCGTATTAAAATTCCTAATAATTAAATACATACTTGCATTAGAAATACAAGCGATTAAAGCAGAGGGATATTATTAAACAGAAATAGGTACGCAAGTTGGTGGAGGAGCTGCTAAAAGTCAATGTGCTTCAGTTGTCGTCGGTAATGATAATACGTTTGCAGGAGCTCCAAAAAAATATTTAGCAAAGCCTTATACAGTATATGAACTCCAAACACACACACACACACACAGACACACACTTTCTTATTTCAAGGCGATATACTGGGTTCTCTTAACAAATGCATGCAAGACTCCTTTAACTCATTTGTAAATAAGAATAATTAAATGATGATTCAACTAAGTATTGTAAATTCTCCCAAGTACGCTGTCACATTACAATTTTAATGGACACTGACATCTACGCAATAATATTGCTTACAGTTCAGTAGTATTATTTTCTAAAGATTAGCGAAATCGTTCAGCGTTTTCATGTGACGCTTTCCAGCAAAGCGCATTTTCTTCAAAACCATACGTCACATAGTATACATTTATATATTTTTTTTTGATTAAGATAATATATCGTCGATACTCTCATGTCAATACAATACAACCAATTTAACGCGCATACATAAAACAAAATACCGTATATACATCTGCTCCGCTAAGAAGAGCAGTAATTCAGTTGTGTGTTAACAGTCGACAAATAAATGCAATGCAATGGGACAAGTTTACAAACTGTAAAACTGCATAAACACTCGATGGCCGACAGAATCATGACTGGTGATCACGTAGGAGAAGTCATATTCAGCCAGCATATTAAGTTAGATATACTGGCGATACTTCAGCAAGTAGATTACCATCCAGTTTTATATTAAAGATTCCACGCTCGATTATTAAAGTAAAATAAATTTCACTTATAAGGTAAAGGCAGGGTCAGATCTTCCTTGGCTCGACTAACATTTTCCTTTTTGCGCAGTTATGCTAGGGATCAAATAAGATATGTACAGAATTATTATTCTTTTCAATACATCTGCAGTCTTTATTCATCTTTACTTTTATCTGTTTTCATTTCTGATTCTTCTATGATGCCCTTCTGTGCGAACACCACCTGATCAAAGTTCTGGGCAGCTACCTGTGATATTTGAATGAAAACTGATAGCCCAACCTGTCAAAAGACCAGTTACATTCAATCTTCTGAAACGATGCCTTAAATAAATAATATGTTTTATGTTAGGCAGAATGCCCAGTGGGGGTCGGGGAATATTTTGGCCTTGAGCCCTTACCAATTTTTTTTTTCTCCAGCTTAAATGGAGTTTTTTTTTTTCTTTTCCTCCACCCTGGCCATCTGACCTTACAATCAGACCGTCATTTGGAGACTTAAAAAACAATTCGATATTTTAGGGCTCAGTTTGTCTTAATTATATATCTTTCGTACTCTATGTAAGTGTGAATTGTTTGTTTTTGTATACTACAATACTATTACTATTATTTTTCTGATCTAATTTTACTTTGTCTTTCTTTGCATGCAACTACTACTTTGACTGGCATAATGTGAAGCACTTTGAGACACTTTGTTTGTATGAAAATGTACTATAGAATTAAATGTTATTGTTGAAACACACACCGTTGGTTTGTTTAGCAGCCGGACCCGCTAATTCTGCAGCTCAACGTGCTCCCAGCTGTTTTGTCCTTTGGTCCGCTTACACATGCTGCCCGGCTCTGCCACCCTCACAGAGCCATGCCGGGGTTAAAGCTATCTTCCTGCTCTACGAGCACACGAAAACCACGGTAAACTCGGGGCTCGCCGGAATCTAAGAGTCCAAATTAATGGACTTCCCTCTCACGTCCGGATCCAGGACGCTACACTATTTTTGTATTAGTTAAAGGCTTTGTTCTAACGACCCAATAGCGCCAATATTATTTTAACAAATACTGTCATGTAAATGCGGCTTTCCATCTTACACTCAAATCATTTAAGTACTTTTTCTGTGAAAATTGACGGTAATGTGCAAAATTATCGAGGGTTGTCTTATTTACGGTGAATTCTGAAGAGGGAAGTTATCTTGAGAGAAGTTGCCTTCCATCTAAAAAACTATTATACTTTAATGACCGATGTGAATAAAAAGCTATTAGTTGGATAGTTTAGAAGACTGAATTTTAGGTAGTCGTGGCCGAGTGGTTAAGGCGATGGACTAGAAATCCATTGGGGTCTCCCCGCGCAGGTTCGAATCCTGCCGACTACGTGCGAAATGTTTTAACACTTCGTCGAAATTAGAGTTAAAAGTTGTTTACGAGTCGCTTATATATACGTCACTCTCGCTCACTATATAGTGTTTTCTTCAATCCCAGGAGCAGGATTTATCTCTGTCACTCGTGGAACACGGAGTAACACTGCATACCTAGACGCCCCGAGCAGCCATGAGTCGAGGTAATTCTTGGTAGCGAAAACCAATCAGATCGCTTTCTGCTACCAAGAATTGAAAGCTCGGGCCAATCGCAGCCCGTATCGGCTACCAAGAACTAACCATTCACAACCCGTTTCGGCTACCAAGAATTGGCCAATGACGACTCGGTCGGTTACCAAAACTCGGAAAGGGCGGGTCAACCTCTTGTCAGTTAATGAATGTATTCTGCAAAAGCTCGTTCGAGTCGGCACGCAGGCGCTTTGCGATTTGCGTTTCATTTTGAACTTTCAAAAAGTGTTACTCACGAGTGTCGGTTTGTGCAGATATATTTACATTCAAGTACACATTTCTTGAATGATTTTATAAACATTCTTGGTGCAGTTTATAACATTTATTAAATATGTGTGCAAAACGTGTAAAGACAGATATAATGATGTATAAGTATAATAAACATTGAATTGTATAATCATAGTTTCATTTTTTATACTTAACACTAATTTCACAAATCGTTCATATCAATGGTAATACAGAATAATAATAATTATAGTTATACTCTATATTAACATTGATGTTATAAATATGCTTATAAAATAGACCTACACCTTTAATACTCAGACTATTCTAATCGCGTATATATATATATATATATATATATATATATATATATATATATATATATATATAAACTAAGTGGTGTGTATGCTGTTTACTAGAACACATATAGTTATTTTGCGCTAAGTATATAGACATTTCCTTTTGCAATATTTCCAAATATTTATTTTTACCTACTTTCACTTAACTAAATGTCAGCATCAACTACAATATATTACTTCCCAAATTTAATAAATACATACAAACACAAGGCTGTGCAGTATTATTTATTCATTCTTATTGTGCTTTCATTTTTATTGTACCCCTCTTGATTAATCTGTGCGGCCGTCTGAGACCATGGTAAAGGTGCTATATAAGTAATTGAAATGCGTTATCATTTGTTATAATTATGATTCAATAGAATTTGCAGGCAGTTTGTTTAATTGTGACGTTAACTATGCTTGTTGTTCATATGTTCCTTGACAGATCAATTATTCATTAAACAGTTTTTGTTTAATCAAAAAAGAAAAATTAACAACTAAATCTGTAGTACTAGGGTGCTGTACCGTGTTAGCCATTATGAATGTAGAGAAAAGCCAAGCAAAATGACACCTTTTATTGGCTAACTAGAAAGATTACAATATGCAAGCTTTCGAGGCAACTCAGGCCCCTTCTTCAGGCAAGATGTAACATGAGTTGCCTCGAAAGCTTGCATATTGTAATCTTTCTAGTTAGCCAATAAAAGGTGTCATTTTGCTTGGCTTTTCTCTACAACTAAACCTGCAAAGTAGAATTCAAAGCACCGTTGAAGAGAAAGTTTTAAAAATATCTTCCATTCAGCACTGTGCCATGAGCGGGATTCGAACCAGAATTCATGAGATAATTTCTGATAGATCGGCTCTCAAGAATCGCAGCTATACCTCAACTAACGCACAATCAAGACGATTTTTGAGTGACGATCTACCAGAAATTATCTTAGGGATGAGGATTCGAATCCTGCTCACGACACATTGCTGAATGGAAGAAAATATCTCTAAAATAAATTTCTCGTCAACGAAATGTATATTTATCATTATACAGCACTTCATATTATTATTATTTTTAAACCTCATTCTGTAAAATGAAACTGATTATACAATTCAATGTTTATTATATTTATACATGATTATATCTTTCTTCACACAGTTTGCACACATATTTAATAACTGTAATAAACTGCACCAAGAATGTTTAAAAAAATCATCCAAAAAATGTGTACGTGAATGTAAATATATCAATCCGTTCATAATTCACATAGATGACCAGATTACAAACAAAATGTCACATATGTAATCGTATATCAAAGGGTGGTAAAACAACAATAATCAATACATTTATGATAGTTTTATGACAAAATGAAATAATATATATTGATTACTTAAGGTTATGTACCTCCACAAACCGAGACTCGTGAATGCCTTTTTTACAAAGTTAAAAAATAAACGCAAATCGCAAAGCCTGTGTGTGCCGACTCGAACAAGATTTTGTAGAATACATGAATTGACAGGGGCGGCACGGTGGAGCAGTGGGTAGCGCTGCTGCCTCGCAGTTGGGAGATCTGGGGACCTGGGTTCACTTCCCGGGTCCTCCCTGCGTGGAGTTTGCATGTTCTCCCCGTGTCTGCGTGGGTTTCCTCCGGGCGCTCCGGTTTCCTCCCACAGTCCAAAGACATGCAGGTTAGGTGGATTGGCGATTCTCAATTGGCCCTAGTGTGTGCTTGGTGAGTGGGTGTGTTTGTGTGTGTCCTGTGGTGGGTTGGCACCCTGCCCGGGATTGGTTCCCTGCCTTGTGCCCTGTGTTGGCTGGGATTGGCTCCAGCAGACCCCCGTGACCCTGTGTTCGGATTCAGCGGGTTGGCAAATGGATGGATGGATGGATGAATTGACAGAGGCTGGCCCGCTCTTTTCGAGGTTTGGTCGCCGACGCGAGCCGTGATTCGCCCATTCTGGGTAGCCGACCGAGCCGTCATTGGCCAATTCTTGGTAGCCAAAACGGATTGTGAATGGTCAATTCTTTGTAGCCGATAGCTGCGTTTGACCCGAGCTTTCAATTATTGGTAGAATCTTGGTAGCGAAAAGCCATCTGTTTGGTTCTCGCTACCAGGAATTACCTTGACTCACGACTTCTCGACAAAACTAACACATTTTATTTATATACCAGTCCATAAATGGTTTTAAATACACTAGAAATAAACATTTGAAAACGATTTAGAAATGTAGTAGTCGTGGCCGAGTGGTTAAGGCGATGGACTAGAAATCCATTGGGGTCTCCCCGCGCAGGTTCGAATCCTGCCGACTACGGTGACAGTGTTTTGACGTCTGTAATTTAGACTGAAGTAATGAACCAAGAGTAGGCCTATATGTGCCGCATTTCTTAAAGTGTTAAAACGTTCTTCCTCATTGTATCACATTGCGTTCTTCGACGATCTTAATTCAGTTAAGAGCCCATATATTTAAATACACTTTCATAAAACTTCTGTACTTAGTTAGCAAGGGAATTATGAAAAAGGGTATGGCCATGGTTAACGCGATGGACTAGAAATCTACAGGGGCTTTGCAGCTGTGGTTCGACTCTTGCTGACTACGGACTGCAGTTTGTAATTTCCTTTGGAGATAATAATAAGGTAGTCTTGCCGTACAAGCCAAATGCCTCAAAATCGGACTGAAATGCTTAACAAAATTACAATTTCTCTAATGTGCTTATTTTGCAGTGTCGACTGTTTGCGTCAGGTGTACTTAAAGTAGCGCAGTTTGCAAAACGGTTTTCCATTGTTTTTCTTTAAACAAGAGTTAAGTCCAGTTTGCTGTGCAGATTATAAATATTTTTAGTGTGTTGAAAAACAATACTGCATTCCGGGCTATCCCTTGTTTATGACAACTAATCATAATCACTTTTTCTGAACACATTAAAAATCCAACTGAATTGCCGCCTTTAACGATATATGTCAAGGAACCGGAAAATGCCGACATTGCGGCCCCTTTTCAAGTGGGATTATCTTGGGCAGAGCTACTATTTTCTGTGAATTAAATATATTAAAAATATGCCCAGAAATTAAGGTCCCATGGGTTGATGAAAATGTGTTCTTAAAGATTAACGGAGCTGAATCCGTTAAAAGTTGGTTTGTCGGCTTTGTTTGCTGCCGGGACAGGCACAAAGTGATTATCTAAACACTCTAGAAATTCAAATGAAGTTCTCCGGAGCGACACTGTTGTGTTTCTATAACGATCGCTCCTGTTTATTGGCCAGACGTTTTTGTTTGTTTGTTTGCTTGCTTTTTTTGCGATAAGGAGTTTCATATGCTGCAGGCCAGGTGAACTACTAAATCTCTCATATAGCATTATTTATTTATTTATTTAATAATAGATACACTTTTCCATCTGATGTCAAAGTTACAAGACTTCTTATTTTGTCCCCTAAGATGTAGACCAGGGATTCTCAAGTTCAGCCAGAGGTACCACAGTGGCTGCAAGTTTTCATTCCAACCAGTTTCACAAATAGATGGTTTAGTCTATGTGATGGTATGTTTACATATAAATAAAATTCGGAAATTTATATATTTTTTAAATATCTCAAGATGGTGACAATTAGTGATGAGGAGTACAGACAGGTGCAATAGAAACAGAATACCAAAGGTAAGCAGCTACTTCAGTATGAAACTTAAAAGACCAGGGGCCTCATGTATAACGCCGTGCGTAGAACTCACACTATAACATGGCGTAAGCACAAAAGCGGGATTGTGCGTACGCACAGAAAAATCCAGATGCAGGAATCTGTGCGCACGCAGACTTTCACGTTCTTCCACTACATAAATCCCGATTTGCGTGAAAAGTAACGCACGTGCACGCGCCTTCTGTCCCGCCCCAACTCTTCCCAGAATTACGCCTCTTTGAATATGCAAATCAATATAAATAGCCTTCTGTGAAAAGACAATGGGAAAAGCACGGGAGAAAATATAAGAATTTCAGCGAATACCAAGTGGAGGCAAAGGAAAAACGTACTATTTGTTGGTTTAAACAGTGGTATAATCAACAAAAGGAAGCTGATCGAGTGACAGTGTCGGAGAAACTCGAAGGCTCAACTTCACAAAGTCGCACAGTGCCCGAAATAAAAAAGAAATCACATATCAAAGTTGCCGTGAAAAGGCGAGTTGTAGCCCACCGTCTGAGTGTCATATGAAAGCTTATTAGGGTACAGAGAAAAAACATAGGCACACAGTGGGAAAAAAACACGAAATGTCAACTTTAATCTCGAAATTTCCACTTTAATCACGTAGTTTATTTTACCATTAAAGTAGAACATCATAAATTTCATCTTAAAATCGTTTATTTTACTAGTTTCTCAAGTAGCATGTTAAAGTCTTTGTTCTGTATTTGATCTTCTATGTGCTCTATGTGTGTGAATCACTACGTGCTTCTGTTCTTTCTCTTTCTCCGACAAGACACAGAATCCATTACATTCGAGATATTACAGCTCTCTGAATAATTAAAATACTGAGATGTATACGTGATATCATTTTCATGATGATAGGAATGAAAGCATGTTATGAAACATGGGAACACGGTGGCGCAGTGATTGTTCATATCTCACGCAAGAGGCTTGCTGCGCCATGTGCGACCTTCGATGAAATAATTTATTACAGAAGTACTGTCTCTTTCAAACGTACTAACCTCCAATTCCTGTCCATACTTTTCTTTCTCCAATCGCCACACAATCAGCTCTGTAATAGACGTTAAGCCATTTGTAAGCTTAGAACGCCGATTCTTCAAAACTTTTAAGGAACATTGAAATATCTTCGTAGTACATGTTTAATTATTCTATTCGTCTATCCTTCCAGTGTCGCGTCAGCACCAGCAAGAATACAGCGCAAGGCAGGAGCTATCCTTGAACTAGCTATATGCTGCGGCACCGTGTCCTCACATGTTTAATTATTAGCAATACAGATTATTTAAATGAAGTTGAAGTTTTATCTGTATACTATAAGCACCATATTTTGCTGCGTTTCATCTTAAAAATGATATTGTCATCATACGCGCTTTATAAAGTAGCGCAGGTTGTGCAATATTATAACTGTAGTGCAAGTTTACAGTGAGTTGATTGAGTGCGTTTATAGTTCTTGGGATGAAACTGTTTCTGAAATGCGAGGTCCGTACAGGAAAGGGTTTGACGCTTTTTGCCGTGGTTGAGATCGTGTGTACTTGAAACTGTATACCGATAATTCTCTTTCCGGTCATCTGCTGCTGTGATTCACACTCAGATACAGTGGTATAAATACTCTGAGTGGTGCAGTGAGAGTAATATGGAAAAAGATGATCCGCAGTGGCAACCCTTAACGGGAACAGCAAAAAGAAGAACAAGATGCAGTGAGCGTAACAACGCTAAAGCAGTTCTGGTATTTGGAATACTATGGCTATTCCCTGGCCCATTATATTGTAGCAGGTTAATTACAATCAGATGCATTACACTAATAAACAATATGCAGTTAATTTCAGTGTATTTATAAAGCCGCCGCCGTGGATGTGGATCTAAGAAAGAAAGGATGATCACACAGGAACAGTAGCACTGCTTTGACACTGGGTGCCGCCAGTCTGCAAAACCGGGCGGATAAATTGCATACGCCAAGGAATGAGTTACCGTGGAAATGTGCGTGGCTTTACGCCAAGTTTAGGTTTTATACATCGCGATTTCAGCATGGAAAGGTTCGTACGCAACATTTCTGTGCGTACGCACCGTTTATACATGAGGCCCCAGGGGCCTCATGTATAACGCCGTGCGTAGAACTCACACTATAACATGGCGTAAGCACGAAAGCGGGATTGTGCGTACGCACAGAAAAATCCAGATGCAGGAATCTGTGCGCACGCATACTTTCACGTTCTTCCGCTACATAAATCCCGATTTGCGTGAAAAGTAACGCACGTGCACGCGCCTTCTGTCCCACCCCAACTCCTCCCAGAATTACGCCTCTTTGAATATGCAAATCAATATAAATAGCCTTCTGTGAAAAGACAATGGGAAAAGCACAGGGGAAAATATAAGAATTTCAGCGAATACCAAGTGGAGGCAAAGGAAAAACATACTATTTGTTGGTTTAAACAGTGGTATAATCAACAAAAGGAAGTTGAGTGACAGAGTGTCGGAAAAACTCGAAAGATTAAATTCACAAAGTCGCACAGTGCCCGAAATAAAAAAGAAATCACATATCAAGGTCGCTGTGAAAAGGCGAGTTATAGCCCACCGTCTGAGTGTCATATGAAAGCGTATTAGGGTACAAACAAAAAACATAGGCACACAGTGCGAAAAAAGCACGAAATGTCAACTTTAATCTCGAAATTTCCACTTTAATCACGTAGTTTATTTTGCCATTAAAGTAGAACATCATAAACTTCATCTTAAAATCGTTTATTTTACTAGTTTCTCAAGTAGCATGTTAAATGCTTTTTTCTGTGTTTTATCTTCTATGTGCTCTATGTGTGTGAATCACTACGTGCTTCCGTTCTTTCTCTTTCTCCGACAGGACACAGAATGCATTACATTCGAGATATTACAGCTCTCTGAATAATTAAAATACTGAGATGTATACGTGATATTATTTTCATGATGATAGGAATGAAAGCATGTTATTAAACATGGGAACACGGTGGCGCAGTGATTGTTCATATCTCACGCAAGAGGCTTGCTGCACCATGTGCAACCTTCGATGAAATAATTTATTACAGAAGTACTGTCTCTTTCAAACGTACTAACCTCCAATTCCTGTCCATACTTTTCTTTCTCCAATCACCACACAATCAGCTCTGTAATAGACGTTAAGCCATTGGTAAGCTTAAAACGCCGATTCTTCAAAACTTTTAAGGAACATTGAAATATCTTCGTAGTACATGTTTAATTATTCTACAGTATTCGTCTATCCTTCCAGTGTCGCGTCAGCACCAGCAAGAATACAGCGCAAGGCAGGAGCTGTCCTTGAACCAGCTATACGCTGCGGCACCGTGTCCTCACATGTTTAATTATTAACAATACAGATTATTTAAATGAAGATAAAGTTTTATCTGTATACTATAAGCAATATATTTTGCTGCATTTCATCTTAAAAATGATATTGTCATCATACGCGCTTTATAAAGTAGCGCAGGTTGTGCAATATTATAACTGTAGTGCAAGTTTACAGTGAGGTGATTGAGTGCGTTTATAGTTCTTGGGATGAAACTGTTTCTGAAACGTGAGGTCCGTACAGGAAAGGCTTTGACGCTTTTTGCCGTGGTTGAGGTAGTGTGTAATTGAAACTGTATACCGATAATTCTCTTTCCGATCATCTGCTGCTGTGATTCACACACAGATACAGTGATATAAATACTCCGAGTAGTGCAGTAAGAGTAATATGGAAAAAGATGATCCGCAGTGGCAACCCTTAACGGGAACAGCAAAAGGAAGAACAAGATGCAGTGAGCGTAACAACGCTAAAGCAGTTATGGTATTTGGAATACTATGGCTATTACCTGGCCCATTATATTGCAGCAGGTTAATTACAATCAGATGCATTACACTAATAAACAATATGCAGTTAATTTCAGTGTATTTATAAAGCCGCGTCAGGAATGTGGAGCTAAGAAAGAAAGGATGAGCACACAGGAACAGTAGTTTGACCATTCTGTGGACCATTATATTGTTACAGGTTAATTACAATCAGATGCATTAAATTTTTGAACGATATGCGGTTAATTTCAGTGTATTTGACAAATCCGCCGCTGTGGATGTGGATCTAAGAAAGGGTAACCACACAGGAACAGTAGCACTGCTTTGACGCTGGGTGCCGCCAGTCTGCAAAACCGAGCGGAGAAATTGAGTACACCAGGGTATGAGTTACCGTGGAAATGTGCATGGCTTTACGCCAAGTTTAGGTTGTATGGTTACCCTTTCTTTCTTAGACCCACATTCCTGACACGGCTTTATAAATACACTGAAATTAACTGCATATTGTTTATTAGTGTAATGCATCTGATTGTAATTAACCTGTAGCAATATAATGGTCCAGGGAACAGCCATAGTATTCCAAATACCATAACTGCTTTAGTGTTGTTACTCTCACTGCATCTTCTTCTTCTTTCAGCTGCTTCCGTTAAGGGTTGCCACAGCGGATCATCTTTTTCCTACATTACTCTCACTGCACCACTCAGAGTATTTATATCACTGTATCTGAGTGGGGAATCACAGCAGCAGCTGATTGGAAAGAGAATTATCGGTATACAGCATGAAGCAGACGCTGCCTCAGCCACGGCAAAACGCTTCAAAGCTTTTCCTGCTGTACGGACCTCGCGGTTCAGAAAAAGTTTCATCCCAAGAACTATAAATGCACTCAATCAGTCCATCAAGTACTCCTTGTAGAACTGTTTGTACTTATAAGTACAATTACCCCACTGTAAACTTGCACTACAGTTATAATATTGCACAACCTGCGCCACTATATAAAGCGCGTATTTACATATTATGACAATATCATTTTTAAGATGAAATGCAGCAAAATATGTTGATTATATTATCCAGATAAAACTTTAACTTCATTTAAATAATCTATATTGTTAATAATTAAACATGTGAGAACAAGGTGCCGCAGCGCTAGCTAGTTCAGGGATTGTTCCTGCTTTGCGTTGTATTCTTACTGGTGCGGATAGAATAATTAAACATATACTACGAAGAGGGCGGCACGGTGGCGCAGTGGGTAGCGCTGCTGCCTCGCAGTTGGGTGATCTGGGGACCCGGGTTCGCTTCCCGGGTCCTCCCTGCGTGGAGTTTGCATGTTCTCCCCGTGTCTGCGTGGGTTTCCTCCGGGCGCTCCGGTTTCCTCCCACAGTCCAAAGACATGCAGGTTAGGTGGATTGGCGATTCTACATTGGCCCTAGTGTGTGCTTGGTGTGTGGATGTGTTTGTGTGTGTCCTGCAGTGGGTTGGCACCCTGCCCAGGATTGTTTCCTGCCTTGTGCCCTGTGTTGGCTGGGATTGGCTCCAGCAGACCCCCGTGACCCTGTGTTTGGATTCAGCGGGTTGGAAAATGGATGGATGGATATACTACGAAGATATTTCAATGTTCCTTAAAAGTTTTGAAGAATCGGCGTTCTAAGCTTACAGATGGCTTCACGTCTATTACAGAGCTGATTGTGTGGTGATTGGATATTTGGAGAAAGAAAAGTAAGGAAATGAATTGGAGGTTAGTACGTTTGAAAGAGACAGTACTTCTGTAATAAATTATTTCATTGAAGGTTGCACATGGCGCAGAAAGCCTCTTGCGTGAGACATGAACAAGCACTGCACCACCGTGTTCCCATGTTTAATAACATGCTTTCATTCCTATCATCATGAACAAGATATCACGTATACATCTCAGTATTTAAATTATTCAGAGAGCTGTAATATCACGAATGTAATGGATTATATGTCCTGTCGGAGAAAGAGAAAGCCCGTTTAAGAAGCAGGTAGTGATTCACACACATAGAACCCATAGAAGATCAAATACAGAACAAACCATTTAACATGCTACTTTAGTTACGATGGGATTTGAGAAACTAGTAAATTAAATGATTTTAAGATGAACTTTACGATGTTCTACTTTAATGGCAAAATAAACTACGTGATTAAAGTGGAAATTTTGAGATTAAAGTTGACATTTCGTGCTTTTTTCCCACTGTGTGCCTATTTTTTTTTTTTTTTGTCTGTACCCTAATAAGCTTTCATATGACACTCAGACGGTGGGCTATGACACGTCTTTTCACGGCGACTTTGATATGTGACTTCTTTTTTTATTTCGGGCACTGTGAGAGTTTCTCCGACACTCTGTCACTTGATCAACTTCCTTTTGTTGTTTATATCACTGTTTAAACCAACAAATGGTACTTTGTTCCTTTTCCTCCACTTGGTATTCACTGAAATTCTTATATTTTCCCCCATGCTTTTCCCATTGTCTTTTCACAGAAGGCTGAGCTTAAGGGCTATTTATATTGATTTGCATATTCAAAGAGGCATAATTCTGGGAGGAGTTGGGGCGGGACAGAAGGTGCGTGCACGTGCGTTACTTTTCACGCTGATCAGGATTTATGTAGCGGAAGAACGTGAAAGTTTGCGTACGTACAGATTCCTGCATCTGGATTTTTCTGCAAGTACGCACATTCCCGCTTTTGTGCTTACGCCATGTTATAGTGTGAGTTCTATGTACGGCGTTATACATGAGGCCCCTGATCATAAAAATGAGCAAAATCTTAAGAACCAAGAAAAAAAAAAGAAAATAATAATAATTAATGTCACACACATAAATACTTGCTACATTACCCCAGAAAACAGCAAACCCATTTTGTAATTCCTAGATTGACACAACTGCGGTGGGCTGGCGCCCTGCCTGGGGTTTGTTTCCTGCCTTGAGCCCTGTGTTGACTGGGATTGGCTCCAGCAGACCCCCGTTACCCTGTAGTTAGGATATAGCGGGTTGGATAATGGATGGATGGATGGATGGATAGATTGACACAAAAAACAGGGAAATAACAGCTTGTTTAATAAAGACATGAGTGCAGTTAAAAGTATAAGGTGGGGGGGGATGAATGCCTGCAGTCAAGGTGGCCTGCTGCACGATCTTAACTTGAGGACCACTTAGTTAATCCTTTTAACTAACTCTCTCTCTCTTATTCTTTCCTAGGGCACGAAGCGGAAGCAGACAATTGCTGACGGTGAGATGAACCGTGTTGTCAAAGAACTCCAGGCTCTCGACATCCAGATCCGGAAACTCCTGTCCAGACGGAGGCACCTGAGGGATTTCTTGTCTGCTGGAAAAATCCTCCCTGATATCTGAAATCGTGCCGTTGTGCTTCTCACTTTCAATGCCAAGTGAGCTTTACCCCCACACCTCGTTGTCGGAGCGACGATGTCAATGATGAAGATCTTGGCCTGTTTCAGCTATGCAGGCGGGGTGTTAAGGCTAGAACACCTCCATAGGATGGGTGGTCTTGTGGCCTGGAACCCCTGCAGATTTTATTTTTTTCTCCAGCCGTCTGGAGTTTTTTTTTGTTTTTCTGTCCTCCCTGGCCATCGGACCTTACTTTTATTCTATGTTAATTAGTGTTCCCTTATTTTAATTCTTATTTATTTTGTTTTTTTTTTCTCTTTCTTCATCATGTAAAGCACTTTGAGCTACATCATTTGTATGAAAATGTGCTATATAAATAACTGTTACTGTTGTTGTTTATTACTGACTAGCTGACTCTTGAATTTTATACTGAAGTTGCTGCTTCTGTTTAGTATTAAGTGTAATTTACACCTAGGTCTTTACTGGTCATCATTAATCATCATATTTTTAATACAATTAATAGAGTAAACTCCAAAGAAAAAGGTGAATTAAAAAGAATATGGTAAAAGAAAGTTAACTTTTAAATACATGACAAAATGCACATTTCTGTTTTTTAGATGTAAAAACTAGCATTTATTTCAGAGAGAAAAATAAAACAAGAAAAAGACTAGTTAAACAATTAGATCATTCAGAAGTGAGACTGAACCATTTATTTGTGAAACTGGTTGGAAGGAAACCCCTCAGCCATAGTGGTACCCTATAGGACTGACCCTGAGAACCCCTCATCTAGACTGTTTCAGGCTTCAATATACAAGGACATCAGCTTTGAGATAACTGTGGAATAAACATTGACTGACAAAATATCCAAATAAATAGCACTGAAACCCATTTTCTTTGGCTGTGTTAGACCCTCAAACAGTTCACATTATTTGTCAAAGTTTAGTCCAGTGCAGCACCTATAGATCAGCCTTGCACAGCTGGTGAGAAGAAAGAGGACATAACAACTGCAGGAGTGCGGCCACTGAGAGCCACTGAAATTACACAAAGACTTAGACTTGAAGATCAATAGAAAGAATTTTGTGTACATTCGCTGAATGGACAAAGAAGGATGGTCAGTGTTCAGACAATTGTGGCGAGACAGTCTTGACAAAAGTTCAGGGCCAATTTTTGACACCAATCCATCTCTATTCTGAGTGTATTAATATTTCTTGTAATTTGATTCCCTCCCTCTTGTCTAATATGGCAGCAACTGTTAGTCTAGTGTTTGCGATGTTCACCGTCTGTCCTCACAATTCATCATCTCACGTATCATCCCAAGGTAGCCTGCACATCAGTGATAAAGCTCTGTATACTTTCACTTGGTATTAAGTAGAAATTCTAAAATATTGCTCATTTTCAAAGCTGAAGTTTAATATACCATACAGTCCAATTAGTTAACTATTTGTCTTCATTCCAAAACAATTAGAGTTTTATATTTTATAATGTCTTAACCAGGATGTCATTTCCTCCTCCAGTGGACCACATTTAATCTGCCGTCTCTACCAAGGCCTAATTGACTTGGGTGACTTTGCATGGAGAAGCTTATAGTTTCAGTTAGATACAGAGCCCCTTCACCATAATAAGGTAACAATCCAGAATGAATTTCTTATGATTGTATTAGCTAACTGGTGTTTCACTGTAAATACATACAAGACCATGTTTATGAAATAAATATTTAATGTTTGCTAGCTTCCAGCCTTCAGCCAAAGTCCCCAGTATTCAGTTATTTCTGAAATTCACATATTAAATATAGTGATATTCAGCCCAGTTGAGGACAGCAGGGAGCTTTATGCCAATGACTAGATCCCTTTTATGTATTATGAACACGTCTCTATGAAGTTGCAGGAAGAGTACCATACCATACCCATACCATATTTATTTGTTGAGCGCTTAAAAACACAGCATTACAACCGACCAAAGCGCTGTACAGTTAAAACAAACAGGTCTAAAAACAAAATATTAAAAGCACACATTAGGAGAGAATTTGAACTAAGAAACTAAAAACAGGTCAGAGGACCCAATAAAATAGAGAAAATAGCGAAAAACAAGTAGAGAATGAAACAAGTTAAGAATTAAAAGCCAATGTGAAGAAGTGCGTTTTTAAGCGTACTTTGAATGTGGCAACTGAAGTGGCTTGCCTAACCACTAAGGGTAGGGAGTTCCAGAGCCTGGGTGCACCGACGGAGAAAGCCCTTTCACCACGAGCTTTGAAACGTGCCTTGGGAATGGTTAGAAGCAGCTGATCTGTGGATCTAAGAACGCGAGGGGGATTGTATCGATGGAGCAAAACACTCGAATAGGTGGGGGCTAGACCATTTAATGCCTTATAAGTTAGGAGGAGTATCTTAAAATCGATTCTGAATCTAACCGGCAGCCAATGTAAGGTTTTTAAAATTGGAGTAATATGTTGGCCTCTGCCACTCCCTGTTAGAAGCCTTGCAGCCGCATTTTGAACCAGTTGTAGTCTAGAAAGAGTAGCTTTGCTGATGCCATAAAGGCAGGAATTAGAGTAATCAAGCCGGGACGTAATAAATGCATGGATTACTGATTCTAGGAGATGGTTAGACAGAATAGGCTTGAGTTTGGCGATACGCCTGAGCTGGAAAAAGCAGGATTTTACTGTGCTGTTGACTTGAGCATCCATTTTCAGGAACGAATCCATTTTGACTCCGAGATTAAAGACAGACGAAGTTACTGGAGTGGGAAGAGAGTCGAGGCCAAAAAATGGAATCTGTTTGTAGTCGGGACTAAAAACAATGACCTCGGTTTTTGAATCATTCAGATGGAGGAAATTTACAGCCAGCCAATCCTTAATGTCAGATAGGCAGTCGAGGAGAGGTTTGGTGGAGTCAGTTGGCTTAAGGGAAAGATAAATTTGGCAGTCGTCAGCATATAGATGATATGAAATTGCAAGTTTTCTAAAAATTGCACCTAAAGGCAGAAAGTAGATTGAAAAAAGTAGTGGCCCTAAAATGGAACCCTGGGGGACCCCACATGGGAGTAGGACTGATTCAGATGAAAAATCGTCCAACATGACTCTGAGGGTCCTGTTGCAGAAATATGACCTGAACCAGTCGAGGGCTGAGCCAGATACACCAGCCCAGGATTCGATTCGGGAGATCATGATGCCATGATCGATTGTGTCAAACGCAGCAGATAGATCAAGAAGAACCATAATCACATGAAGTCCTGAGTCCAATGCCAAAAGGACGTCATTTAGGACACGTAAATGCACGGTTTCTGTGCTATGTTGGGGCCTAAAGCCTGACTGAAAAAGGTCCATTACCTGATGGTCCTGTAAGTGATGAGTTAATTGCTCATAAACTACTTTTTCTAGTATTTTTGACAAGAAAGGTAGTTTGGAAATTGGACGAAGATTGGAAAGAACGGCAGGGTCTAAATCAGGTTTTTTCAGAATTGGATGTACAACTGCGTGTTTGAAAGCACGAGGAACTAGAGCCGAAGATAGACTACTAGTTATAATCTTTAGGACGTCGTATCGAATCGCAGGAAACAAAGAATGGAGATCTAACTAAGAGAACTGAATGTGACCCAGGTAGCAGTCATAGGCTGAAGTTTAAAAGGCCGGGATGTCACAAGAAGGAAAAGATGGGGGAAGGCAGCAACTTTTGGACACTACCTCCCCCAAGACACTAGATGGCAGCTCCCCTGGAGTATAGCGGTGCCATTCTGGGACTTGAAGTGTGGTTTCACAGCCCTGTTGGGTACCGTGGGTGCTGCCAGGGGGAGCTGTCGAAGGACCGGGGGAGTCATACTTTCCCTAGAGCCCGGAAGTACTAATGGATCACGTGGACTGGAGCCCTGAAGTACTTCTGGGCTGACTAAAGAATTGGAGTTCTCCAACCGAAGCACTTCCAGATCAGACACTATATAAAGGACTGCAGAAGACCAAGCAGGCAAGCCAGAGTTGGGAGGTAGTAGGACAGTGCTTGCTGGGAGGAGTGAAGGAGAGATTTATTTGGATTTGTTGTTTATTTTCTTGTTTATGGTGGCTGTAGTGCTTAGAAGGGCCTCTGAAGAAGAAAAAACAAGTAAAAGAGCTTCTTCGTGCTTTTATCCTGTGTCTACGTATCTCTCTGTTGGGTTTAACGGGGTGACAGCGACCCCTGACATTCACAAGCTGATGAGCTGTCACATGACGAAGTGAGGCCCAAAGTGGCCCAAAGTGGTGAAAAAGATACAGGAGGTGAATAAAAGGAGTGTTTTGGCATAATACATTGCAGATAAGTGAATCAGGATCATTCCATGTGGTACTTAGGTAAAGAACCTGTACAGGTAATGGATGAGGGCCTACCAGATTTATTTTCTCTCATCTTGCATTAGTATTTTCTCCTTATTATTTACAACAACAGTGTGTTTGTTTTTGGTAAGAAAGTCACCTTTTATACATATTTATTCTCAATCTGTCCTTGCTATGGGGTTGTGGACGGCAAAGAGTGCACCCTATGACCCACGCCACTCACCCTCTGCTTTGGGCACTCATGAGTAAAGTGTATCTGACCTGAGGCATTCATTTGCTTTAAGCAGCGTTGAACACCAGGAGTTGATGCCAGTCCTTCACCTTCTCACACCTACGCTCTCATTGGGTCAGTTGTAAGTTGGTGGTTTAATGGAATCTACAAATTTTTGGAGTATGAGAAGACACACAAATAAAACTCTCACAGACATAGATAGAATGTGCTGATTTTTCACAGGGATTAATCATAGGGCTGCCAACTGTCTTTCTCTGGAAATGAGGACATTTGGATTTAAAAATTATGACCTTTGAGGACACCTTTCCATTTGATGCCATAATACGCCTTTATACAGTGGAACCTTGGTTCACGAACGTCTCGGTACACGTACAAATCGGTTTACGACCAAAAAGTTCGCCAAACTTTTGCCTCGGTTTACGACCACACACTCGGTATACGAACAAGTCAGTTTCCCTTTCGGTTTGTACATATTCAGTCTCTCCCTGTGCATTTCCTGTGCAGCGAGCAAGAGAGAGCGAGAGAGAGCGTGACACACACACACACAGGAAGCGCAAGAGAGAGACAGCCGCGCACACACACACAGGCAGCATGCGAGAGAGAGAGACAGATGCACACACACAGGCAGCGCCAGCAAGAGAGAGGGCTGGACTCATAAGGTAGGAAGGCAGTTAAAGAATGCACTGGGCTTGATTTTGTTTTCACTTCTGTTTACAGCGATCGGTTCGTAGTGTGCATTGTTGCAATATTACTTTTCTTGGTGGTTTATTAAATTACGGATTTTTTCAAATGTTCTTTTTTTTCCCTGTGCTTAACTCATTAAAAAAAGTGTTTTTAGCCAGCAGTTGGTAGCGCTATAGCGCGAACTATTGCAGTGTTAGTTTTCTCTGTTGTTCAAGGTTTTCTCAGTGTTATTCAATGCTTTTACATTTAGTTTACTATTACGCTGTGCATTCTATGGTTTAATTAATTATATTTGTGCTTAAAAACGTAAAAAAAAAATATATATTTACATACAGTTCGTATGGTCTGGAACAGATTAATTGTATTTACATACAATCCTATGAGGAAATTGCTTCGGTTCACGACCAAATCGGTTTACGACCAGAATTTTGGAATGAATTATGGTCGTGAACTGAGGTTCCGGGTGGCACGGTGGCGCAGTGGGTAGTGCTGCTGCCTTGCAGTTGGGAGACCTGGGGACCTGGGTTCGCTTCCCAGGTCCTCCCTGCGTGGAGTTTGTATGTTCTCCCCGTGTCTGCGTGGGTTTCCTCCCACAGTCCAAAGACATGCAGGTTAGGTGGATTGGCGATTCTAAATTGGCCCTAGTGTGTGCTTGCTGTGTTTGTGTGTGTCCTGCGGTGGGTTGGCACCCTGCCCGGGATTGGTTCCTGCCCTGTGTTGGCTGGGATTGGCTCCAGCGGACCCCTGTGTTCGGATTCAGCGGGTTGGAAAATGTACTGTCTTATGGTTTTTTAAAATGATATAAACCTTTAGTAACAGTTTATCACTATAATTATGATGGCCACAATCACAGTCACTGGCAAACTAATAACCTATTAAATATTTTGAATATGTCAAGCCTTTTAAATCAACAGACTTCATTTCATCCATTCTTATTTAGATAGTTTAACTGTTGTAAACCTGTAAATGATATACATGGTAAATTCACTTTCAATGTAGTTTATTTGCATTTATCTAAATCATTTTATATTTTCCCTCTGAAGCTATTTTTTTCAGTAAATCTGATATAATCTGATAAAACAAGGATATTTGTTGTTAGATAGATAGATAGATAGATAGATAGATAGATAGATAGATAGATAGATAGATAGATAGATAGATAGATAGATAGATAGATAGATAGATAGATAGATAGATAGATAGATAGATAGATAGATAGATAGATAGATAGATACTTTATTAATCCCGAGCAGTCTGTGAACTTGCACTTTCTTTTCGGCATAATGGGTATTCCTGAATTTATGTAAATGAAAGAATTATAAAAATACTATTAAATTATTTGGAGGAGTGACTTATTACTCGATAAACTTATGACTAAAAATATTGTATTTATATGGCAGAATAAATGTGTGATTTTTTTTTAAATAACTGAAAGTTTAATACATTTACAATTATAAATCCATTTTGGAACAATGGGTGGTAATAATATTATCCATTGAAATATTACAAAGCAGTACTTACTTACTTACTTGAGATGAAGACTGGACTCCTTTGGTACTGTGTCTCTCCGGAAAATCCTTGGATACCGTTGGATTGACTTTATGTGGAATGAGCAGTTGCTCATGAAGTCCTGAATGAGGCACATTACCTGCATTGTGAGGGAGTATCAGTTACGGCACTACGGACATGTGGCACGTTTCCCAGAGGGTGATACGACTTGTAAGATCGTCATTGCTGGGGACCTGAGTGGCTAGACCAGACTAAGGGGTCGCCCACGTAACACTCAGCTGCGGCAGTTAGAGGGTCATTTCCGGAGGGTGGGACTGGACCGAGTGTCTGCCTGGGGGGTTGCCAACCGAGATCTGAGTTGTTTCGTCATGTAGTGGGTGCAGCAATGCACTGTACCAGTGTATTCACCCCAACTTGAACTTGAACTTACTTTCACTTAAATACGACAGACTGTACCTGGATGTATGAAATTTCTTGTTGAACCATGCTGCTGAAAGAAAAATCGAAAATAAGATCTAACATACAAAAAGTGAAATTATAATTTTGATTTTGAATAAATTCACTTAGTTACGTTGAATTAGGATTATAATTAATTAAGGAAAGAAATAATATTTATAATGAATTGTCTACTCACCAATAAGACAAAGCTGAACTCAAAAGGTGAAGTGAAAAGCCAAATTGGACAGATGAAAGGCAAAAACTGGGAAGGTGGTTTCTATTATGGTACAGCTTTCAAATTTTACCAATAATAAGGATAAGAGAGTTTCCAAATTTTAGGAGCCAAAATTCCGGACATTTTCAAAGTTTTATAAATTCCTCCCGGACAGTCAATGGCACATAAAAAACGAGGACATGTCTGGGAAAATAAGGACGGCTGGCAGCCCTAATTAATCAGGCTATGAATCAAACCGAAGTCCCAGAAGGTATAACACAGCAGTGCTAACCCATGCCCTGGCTATGTCACACATTTGTATTTGCAGCTAATACTAAATAGAAAAAAGGAAATTTCAAATGTTTGTCCCCAGATATTGATGTTAAGATTTTTGATTGAATGAGTGAATGTGTATATTCTACTTTTATTTCAAAATACAGGGAACACTGTGTGAAGATATGAGGTTGTACAGGTAAAGAATGTATAAAACTCCACACAAACAGTGACAGAGCAAGGGGTACAACTCAATCTTCTGGAACTGTGCTTCATCAGTGACAACCATTGTGACAGCGTACCCAGCTGGAAGTGATCATGTTGTAAAAGAATAAGCATTTCTTATAGATTAAGGTTGTGGATACTTTAGCTCTTTTTGATGAACAATGCTGAAGTTGAATTCAAGAAAGAAGAATTCACCGCTGGTGTAACTGTTTTAGCTGTACCATGACTCTTCACCTCATTGAGGACCCCGTTATATTTTTGTTCATAAACTTAAAAATTGATCACTTTGATCTTACATTAGACTACTATAGACAGGATTATATTTTTAAAATTTCTTTCAAAATGGTTAAGGCGGGAGGAGTAGTAATTGCTCATGTCTGAGAGTGTCATGTGACTGGGAAAATTTTCGGACCATTCACTATAAACCCTAAAGGTGATTGTTTGTGAAAATCCCAGTAGATCAGCAATTTCTGAAATACTCCAGCCCATCTGGCACCATTAACTGTGTCGCATTCGAAATCAACTAAATGACCTTTCTTCCCCATTCTGATGCTTGGTTTGAACTTTAGTAGGTCATTTTGACAATGTCTACATGCTGAAATGCATTGAGCTGCTGCCATGTGATTGGCTGATTAGATATTTACATTAACAAGCAGTTGAACAGGTGTACCCAGTAAAGTGGCTGGTGAGTGTATACTCTCTATTCCTATTTGCTTATATTTGACTTTAGAATATATACTTAAGTAAGTGCAAGCTTTCTTTATTGATAGCTTAGCATAGTATTTCACTTTCAAGCTCATATATAAATATCATTGCATTTTGTCATCATGCTATTTTCTACAGCCAGTAGGATAGATTCAATTTGTTAGTGAATAGCAAGATATTAGGGCACACACTTTTCTGATGGTAGTCTCATTACCAGCTGTTAGCCCCTGTTCTCTGTGTCTTCTTCATCTACTACACTGTACTGTTAAAATTGAATCTGTTGTAAATAAGAATTTCAGAAACACTAGGCTAATATATAGCTGATCAGATAATTCACATATTTTGACAATGCTACCAGCTATCAAGTGATAAGTGTCTATAAAATTACTTTCTAAATACAACCATTTGGAAACATAGTAAAGTCAAGTGACCTTCTTCATTCTGTGAAAATTTAGATAAATTAGACTATTCTGTAAAACTTTATAATTTGTTTGTACTTTAATAAGAAAACTCACCTAAATCTTCTTTTGTTTTCCTTGTCACTATTTGTTCATGTGATGAACTTTCAACAGTGTCTACCATTTTTATTTTATCAACCTGGAATTTTCTCCCAGAGTTGTCCATGGCCGAAACCATTTGACTTTGATCGTTTTCCAGGGTATAATTTGCCTCCGAGTTGAAAGGTATTGCTTTTCCATTTTTGTAAAAGTACCCTTGCACAGCCCCTTTCAGCAACTCTTGTTTTAATAAATTATTTAGGATGTACTGAACCTTCTTGACCATGAGCATCACGTCATCTCGTAATCCTCTGAACCATAATCTGATTTGGACGTGGTGTTCAAATGCCACCTGAACACTACAAATTGCCGAGTCGTCAAAAATAATGTCAATGTCTTTTTTTAAGGTGACACATTTCATCTCCTAGGCTTTGTTCATGGTAAGCTTGGTTGAAGATGGATTCCAATCCACTTGGCCAGGCAGACATGGGATACTCCTATACTCCTATAAAATAAATGAAAAAATATGAAATTAACATGATGGCAGTGAAATGACATTGACCCTGCTATCATTAAACAGGAGGTCTGCATAAAAGTATGCTTTCTCTAAGAAGTTTCTTATGTAACTTCAGTATTCATACTCTGATTTTAAAATTAGCAATAAGTAAAGAAATAAAACATTTACCAGAGAAGAGTTTTGGTTATTTTACTTTTGCAGAAAAATTTACAATTGTGGAAAAGAACTTAAAGACCAGAGGATCTAAGACAGCATACACAGAATGGTATTTCACAATGCCTCACCTGTGTGAAATGTCCAAAAGCAAATGAAGACATTGAGAAAACTGGGCTCAGTGTTACATTAGAAAATAACATCAAGTAATTTTATTGATCATCTTTGAGATACCCCTTATTTGGAGTCAACCTGAGGCCAAGTCAAATGTTTGATCATGATTAGGAAAGGCAAACAGCTACTTGCATAAGGTCCTACAGCTGACAATGTGCTTCGAGGAAAGGAATTGCCTGAGCAGCTTAGTGACAGAATTGAGTCCAGGCACAGATTTGGGGAAAGCTACAAAAAAATTCCTGCAGCATTGATGGATCCTAAGAGCATAATAGCCTTCTTCAGTGTTGGATGGAAGAAGTTTAGAACAACCAAGACTCTCCTAGAGCTGCCAAACCCCCCCCAGCAAAACTGAGTAGTCAAGGGTCATGGTAAGAGATGTGACCAAGACCATGATTCTTGAGACTGTGAGAAACTAAAGTCTCTGGTCTAATGAAACCAACTATATGTCATGTCTGGAGGAAACCAGGCAGCGCTTTTCACCTGTGCAATACCATTCCAACAGTGAAGTATGGTAATGGCAGCATCATGTTATAGGATTGTTTTTCAGCAGTCAAGGGTGATGGAAATCTGAATGGGTCAAAGTACAGATCTATCCTTAATTTAAACCTGCTCCAGACAGCTCTGAATCCCACACTAGGCTGAAGGTTCACCTTCCAACAGGACAATAATGCTAAACACAAAGCAAAGGCAACACAGGTGACAGACAACTCTGGGAATGTCCTTGAGTGGGCTTTCCAGAGCCTGGACTTAAACTTGTTCGAATGTCTCCAGAGAGACCTGAACATACTGTAGCTATCCACTGAAGGTATCCATCCAACCTCACAAGGTCTGAGTGGATTAGTAGCAGAAAATCCCCCTACTCAGGTGTGCAAAGCTTATGTCATCAAACCCAAGAAGATTCCAGGCTGGAATAGCTTCCAAAGGGCCTTCAGCTAAGTATAGAGTGAAGGTTCGGAATACTTATGTCAATGTGATATTTCAGTTTTTTATTTGTAAAAAATGTGCATAACTTTCACAAATCCTGTTTTCACTTTGTCATTCTGGTATATTGAGTGTTTCTTGATGTGGGGGAAATAATTTAAAAGATTTTAGTACAAGGCTGCAAAATAAGAAAATGTGTGAAAACAGAAAGAGTTTGAATACTTTCTGAAGGTACTCTAGGTGGAGCTGTAAAACCTCTTGCTTCCTGTGGGCAGCAGTTTCAGACTGCACCACCTGGCTAATCAATGACAAAGATGCTGATCTGAAGCACTGAAAATAAACTGTAGGTAATCAGTGATTATCTGTCAATGGCAGTTTAAAGAGATGTTTCAGCTGCAGTCACAATAAAGTCATCTGGTGAGTTCCAGAAACTCTTTCCTTAGGCTAGATAAATAGTAGACAAAACGCAGCTGGGATGGAGCCTGCTACCTTAACTGGATGGGAGGCCAGCTCAAGGATGCCACAAAAAAGAGGGCGAAGATCATCCTGTTTGACCAAGAAGACAGGCAGAACATGCGACTGTAACACTGGGTACTCTGTCTTCTCTGGGTACTCTGGAGGACAGTATAATGGAAAGACGGGTCCCCCTGGCAGGACCACAGGCTTCCCCGACACAATAGGAGGAATCTGCGTTGATACCTGCAAGGCACACCAGATGTTGTAGTTCTCAAGACCAGCCTTGTTGGGTTCAGTAGGGGCCACCAGGGGGTGCTACAGGGATTCCTGCATTATGAGACTTCCGTTTGACCCAGAAGTACTTCCATCTGACTATGCTATCCAGGGCTATCTCAGTTCGGGATACAAGAAGCCACTCAACCTCATCCAGGAAGTGGACAAGCCACACGTAGAATGTGTAGAGGAGGAGAAAAGACAGAGAAAAAGTGAAGAGAATTTTATTTATTGCACTACTGGAACCTTTTTGCAAGGTAGTTGTAAAATATGTCAGTTTTATTTAAACAGGACTTGTGTCTATGAGGTTGTGTCTGGGGGTCAGTGTTCTCTGGCTCCCTCTACTGTTACATATATATATATATATATATATATATATATATATATATATATATATATATATATATATATATATATATATATATTTTTTTTAATACAGATACAAAACTACCCTTCGACTGTTATACTCCAATCAGTTATAGGCAGAAGACCATAAATTGCCCTGAATGAAATGTCAATCAATCAAATAGCACTTTTAAAAATGAATAAAATAATCTAGTCATACAATATTAACAATACTCACCATGTAGGTCATGTTACACCATTTGCCTAAGCAACAGAGTATTATTTAATGTTATAACAATGTTCAATGTGCAAACCTGTTATAGCGCAGTGCTAGTGAGGCTAGACAGGTGGACTGCTGTGATTATTCATTAGTTCTGCTGGGTAAATTAGTTGTGTTTAGTCTGTGGTTGTGTTGAGAGGTTCAGTGTTGGAGCTTGTTATAATGACCAGCACACTAAAATGGCACAATGGTGTGAGGTCTCAACCAAGATCCATAAACCAGGCCAGGACCTTCCCTAGCCTGCCCAGAAATATTATCTTAGGCTGCCTGACCTTAAACTCTATTGGCCTGCTTTGGCCCACACAAGCGTTAAAGGGGTTTTTGGCTTTAAAAGTTGAAAAATATATTGCAAATGTCGCAAAAATACACTACAATGCCCCTTTAGGGCATCTATACCCTCTGGCTAGATGTAACAAGTCCAAAACAAATTCTTCTTAAAAATATTTTATTAGTAATTCAAATAAAAAAGCAAATTAATAACTATTTGGAACCAAAATCTGCCTAAATATACAACCCACAGTAAATAAATCTTAAACAAAATCCAATACTCAAGCACCAAAATCAGAAGGAAGAAAAATATAGAAGCCAGAAAACTGATATTTAAAATAATGTAGTTTTCCTACGACAATTAACCAGCAAAGGACCAAATATAGAGGCTGTGATGTCAGGGTGGACCGCTCTATACGTTCCCACCCGCAGAACACATTGAACAAGGGAGAATGCATAATTATTAAACAGTAAATCTATATATATAAAAGCCAAATACCACTGACACTCATCACAAAATCTCCCAAACCATGAGGACTTGGGACTTTGGAAATTTGGAATGTAGGTTATCCTTGACCCATAGGTGCTCGCTAAGAAACAGTTTAAAAAATTTCATGGTCCAAACATGAAATTTCTTATAGTTTTTTAGACCGGTTTTTAGACCCATACAAGTCTGTCCGCTTTTCACGAGAGAACTACTTAACGGATTTAGATTGGGTTTTTTTCTATAAATTGCTTGAACATTCCGTTGATTTTGCGACTTCTCTCATTGCGCTAAGAATCATAGTTTGCTTGCAGGAGCGATATATTCTTGCTGATCCGAGACAGAGGCTGCGGGCCGAGGGGAGGGGGAAGAGTGACATCAGGAGTAGAGAGCTGGGCCGGGCCCTCCTCACTGTCCTGTTTCACTAATATGCGGGCGGGATGACTAATCTTTATATATAATACGCTACCGTGGCTGTCCATTTGTCTGTCCAGGATTTTAAATCACCTGTAGCTCGCAAATCGTTTGATCGATTGATCTGAAATTTGGTATACATGTACTACGTCTACTATCCGCTTTTGGGGTGATGACTGGCCTCCAAGGTTATTCCTTTTCTTTTTCTTTTATTTTATTGTAGAATCAAATCTCAGCAGTGCACAGCAGGGCGGCGCATGGGTACGGGTGTCGTTCTCATCCCTACCACCTTCGCCATCACTTCCCCTACCTCTTCATATCTTAAATCATTCTTGAGACAGATTGAAGACTCAAGTGCCAGCTTAAGTGAAAAGTTAAAGAAAACATACTAAGTAATTGCAACACAAACACGGACTTAATCAGTATAAACGCAAAAAGATGACGACTAAAGAAGAGAAGAAGCGGGTCGCTAGGGTGGAGAAAAGAAGAGCTGCTCAGGAAGCAGCAAGTGCATCAACCTCTGAACAAATGAATGATAAACGCACAGAGAAAGAAATGAAAACTAGGAATGCGTAAGCCAAGTGTATTCACTGCATGTTATCGTGCGGTGTGCCATTACTGGTAATAAATAAATAGAATAATAGTCACAAAATACTATGAATAACTGTATATTATGAATATACTTTACAAAAACAACAAAGAAGGTGAAAATAAAAAAACATAAGCCAGGGATCACATCCTTGCTGGGTTGATCTTGATTACAATTTTGGATGTATCATAGTCCTATGAGGTTCTGGGGCACAAGCACTTTTGCAGGCCCCATCCAACCCTATCCCAACTACAGTATGACATAGACAGGCGATACTTGAGTTAAATTATATGTTGACACTTGCATGTTATTGTGTAGACCAGTGGTTTCGTATACAGCCCTCGGGATCCCATGTGACTGCAGGTTTTTGTTCCAACCAACTTATGATTCTATTGGACTCTTAGCCTCATTAGACAAACTGTTATTTCTCAGTTTTTTTGTTTTGGGGTCAATGCAAAAATTACAAACTAAGCATTTCTGCATGCTCTACTTAACTTTTAACTTAGTTTTTAAGATTTTCATCATTCATTACTTTAATTTTATTTCATTCTTTTTCTATGTGTCCATTTATTTATTGCATTATTAACAAATAAGTGTTAGTCGGACTGGTGCTGAAGAAATATCTATAAATGTTGATCTGACCTGCCATAAATGTGCAAAACATTAATTTTTATACATTATTAGTTGTGTGTTTTTATACTGAATTTGGAAATGTGGGATTTAAAAAGAATGAAGAAGTTAAATTATTAGTTGGTTATGTTTTATTTATAGACAAATAAAAACTGAACCCAAGTTAAGTCTATTTAAATAATACAACTAGCAAGTTTTAAAAAATCTTGCACATTCCAAAATGAGTCCCGCACATAACCACCGAATGATCAAGTGAACATCCACAACTCCATCATTTGTTTCTTTTAAACTCTGCTTTCGTATGCTGTTTTTATTTTAAATTATTACAGGGCAACACATTGACCTTCAATATTTATGCCTGTACATTTTTTCCTTGTATTATAAGACTTTTTAAATACTATAAATAATTTGAGCTTGTCACAGCAGAAAAGTACAATGGTACAGTAAATATATTCTTTAAATCTGATGTATTATCAGATGTAAAGGACAAGGAGGCACACAGCTACATTATTTGAATGGACAGATGTACTTTGAAGCCTGTATACTGTATTTTCAAGTGTTATAATAAAAATAAAAAATAAAATACACAGTCATCATCTAAGCCAATGGAAGGGGGTCGTGATTTGTATTCTAAGCTATTACTCATTGTTTAGCTCAAATTTACAGAAGTATTTTATATTTGCAGTAGATCGCCTGGTAATCAGATATTCTGGCGTTCATAGAGCAATGTGCTCACTGAGGAGCTTAGCAGGTCTTATTGTTCAGAGGGCAACATATGGGCTGAGGAGCCCAGGGACTTGTAACATTTCTACAGATTTTTCACATTATGCACATGGTGCCCGGTACATATTTATTCAATCTATCTATGCATAGATTAAACATTCTGAGTTTATCATCCCAGGCATTAGGCTGAACGAGACCCCTGGGCACTGGCTCCACTGGACTAGTCCAATATCCATCCCTGGTAAGAATGTATGATTCAATAATTACTTTATGTAATAGGGCAGAGCACAAGGGAGGCTACAATGAACTCTATAACAACTATCCATTGTAGTTCTGCAATTATCCACTTTGATGAGCTATGACTCATAGTGCCATATAATTTTCTGGCTGGTGAAAAAGCTGTCTGTTAGGGTGTGTACTTCTAGGGTAATTTCCACCTCACTAAATCTCTGACATCAGCCACAGAGAATATGTACAGGGCACCGTCTTGCTAATGACAAATGGTAGAGAATGCTACAAAATAACGAGTCACCAACCGTAAACTAGAACTAATCACTCACTGAACATATCTAAATGAAAGGATCTTATTTTCTATATAATACACCTTACCATTGGTGCCAAGCAGGATCCATGGGGGCCAGGCTCACTGATTTATAGTTTGCTCCCCGACAAGGATTCTTAAAAAAAACTTTAATACATATATGTGTTTTTACTGTGTATACAGTTAGGTCCATAAATATTTGGACAGAGGCAACTTTTTTCTAATTTTGGTTCTGTACATTACCACAATGAATTTTAAAGGAAACAACTCAGATGTATCTGAAGTGCAGACTTTCAGCTTTAATTCAGTGGGGTGAACAAAATGATTGCATAAAAATGTGAGGCAACTAAAGCATTTTTTTAACACAATCCCTTCATTTCAGGGGCTCAAAAGTAATTGGACAATTGACTCTTTGGCTATTTCATGGGCAGGTGTGGGCAAGTCCGTCGTTATGTCATTATCAATTAAGCAGATAAAAGGCCTGGAGTTGATTTGAGGTGTGGTGCTTGCATGTGGAAGATTTTGCTGTGAACAGACAACATGTGGTCAAAGGAGCTCCATGCAGGTGAAAGAAGCCATCCTTAAGCTGCGAAAACAGAAAAAAACCATCCGAGAAATTGCTACAATATTATGAGTGGCAAAATCTACAGTTTGGTACATCCTGAGAAAGAAAGCAAACACTGGTGAACTCAGCAACGCAAAACGACCTGGACGTCCACGGAAGACAACAGTGGTGTATGATCGCAGAATCATTTCCATGGTGAGGAGAAACCCCTTCACAACAGCCAACAAGTGAACAACACTCTCCAGGGGGTAGGCGTATCGATATCCAAGTCTACCATAAAGAGAAGACTGCATGAAAGTAAATACAGAGGGTGCACTGCAAGGTGCAAGCCACTCATAAGCCTCAAGAATAGAAAGGCTAGATTGGACTTTGCTAAAGAACATCTAAAAAAGCCAGCACAGTTCTGAAAAAACATTCTTTGGACAGATGAAACCAAGATCAACCTCTGCCAGAATGATGGCAAGAAAAATGTATGGAGAAGGCGTGGAACAGCTCATTATCCAAAGCATACCATATCATCTGTAAAACACGGTGGAGGCAGTGTGATGGCTTGGGTGTGCGTGGGTGCCAGTGGTACTGGGACACTAGTGTTTATTGATGATGTGACACAGGATAGAAGCAGCCGAATGAATTCTGAGGTGTTCAGAGACATACTGTCTGCTCAAATCCAGCTAAATGCAATCAAATTGATTGGACGGCATTTCATGATACAGATAGACAATGACCCAAAACATACAGCCAAAGCAACCCAGGAGTTTATTAAAGCAAAGAAGTGGAAAATTCTTGAATGACCAAGTCAGTCACCTGATCTTAACCCAACTGAGCATGCATTTCACTTGTTGAAGACTAAACTTCAGACAGAAAGGCCCACAAACAAACAGCAACTGAAAGCCGCTGCAGTAAAGGCCTGGTAGAGCATTCAAAAGGAGGAAACCCAACATCTGGTGATGTCCATGAGTTCAAGACTTTAGGCTGTCATTGCCAGCAAAGGGTTTTCAACCAAGTATTAGAAATGAACATTTTATTTCCAGTTATTTAATTTGTCCAATTACTTTTGAGCCCCTGAAATGAAGGGATTGTGTTCAAAAAATGCTTTAGTTGCCTCACATTTTTATGCAATCGTTTTGTTCACCCCACTGAATTAAAGCTGAAAGTCTGCACTTCAACTGCACCTGAGTTGTTTCATTTAAAATTCATTGTGGTAATGTACAGAACCAAATTAGAAAAAAGTTGTCTCTGTCCAAATATTTATGGACCTAACTGTATATTACAAAGTAAAAATATACAAAACAAATATGAGCATAATACAAATTACTGTTTGGTGAAAATGTAAATTGTGACTTTTTTCCTAAATAGCAATGCAATGTGATTTTCACTGTTGAAGATTCAGTTCCCAGACTCATTGAGTTCAACTTTTCTAATGGCAAGCTCAATGGCTTAATGTCTGCATTTGTATTTGTGTATTTTAATGTAGCATGACATCTTTGGTGGAGTTTTACTTTATCAAGGTTGAAGTCTTTAGATAGCTAAATATTAAATCATCAATGCATTAATAATATTCTTTTAGAAGCCTTGTTAGCTTTTTGCAGAGGTGGGCCAAGCTATAGAAAATTTATTCTTGAATGTTTATACCACCTTTTTTTTTAATTGTCACTAATATAGTTTAGTTTTATTTTAAAGTCTTACTTTGTACTTTTTTAAAAAAAAAAAAAAGATTAAAAAAAAAACTTTGTACTTAAAAGTATATTCAGTGCTTTGTGTTACGATTTCTGTGTACCTTTGCCCAGGTGCATACAGATTCCACCTTAATGCATGCTTCATAGTGCGAAAAGGAAGGTATAATAATATTATGATAAAAGTATATATTAAGAAAAAAATAGCAGTACTTTAGAAAAAATATATTGTTGTAAGTTAAACCTAGCATAGATAAAATCTCAGAAATTCTGGCCACCATACCTGAAGAAATACAGATGGGCTAAAATGAACAGGTCATTAACAGGCTGGTTAAAAATGAAATAAAAGGGTTAGATTGGTAGAATTTATGATGCTCCTTCCCCTTACAGACATAATATCTGGACTAGATATGAATGGGGCAGGAGGACTGAGAAGTAAAGAGTCATCTTATAGATCAAGGATGGTAACAAAGAGACTATTCTCCTTTGCCATTTCCCCCACCTTCAGTAAACCAGCACTCTCTCAGCAGCCATATTGGCCACATGACCATAAATAATCAAGAATACAAGTTTATGTGCCACTTGAAACTACACATCTAACAATATAATTTTGTATGGTTTATTAACAAAAAGTAGTACTTTTTTAATATTTTGGGTATACTACCTTTAATAAATAATGTATGAAAGTGTAATTCCTTCTTCTCCCTGTTCTTTTACTCTGTCTAATTTCTGGGTGGTATAGATTGTGGACCACCAGGGTGTGTACAGCCACCCTAACTCGACACAGACAGGCAGAGACACAAGTTGCCACACAACACATGTTTCACTTTCAGTTCCCAGCATGCAATGGTCCCAGGGCAAAGCACAACATAGTCCATTTTCCATGTGTGTGGCAGAAGTGCTGCAACCCAGTGCTCAGCAATTGTCAGGGCACCCCCAAACCCGTGGCCCTGCTGTGAGCTGGGGGGTTGCCCTATATTGTACCAGAGGAGGTATTGCCCTGAATCACAGGGGCCTCCCACAAAATGTAAAAGGGAATAGAGAAGCCCTGAACTAATATACATGACAGTGCTGTAAGTATTTGAGACATTTTGTTAAGGTCTATACAATAAAAATTGTAAAGGGAACAACAATGTCACCATAGGACCCTAACACAACAAAACAGATGCACAGATAGATAGTCTCCTTGGCTTTGGACATGCTGAGCAGCAGTGAAAGACAGTGATGTTGCATATAGGGCAAAGTTCTGTTTGCTCTAGTCTGTTGCCAATGCACTTTCCAATTTAGAATTAAATCCACAACTCCAAAAATTGTGCAAAAAATGATGCGATCAGAATACTTTCTGAATGCAGTGTATTTGTGGATGACAACTAAAACAGGTTGATGGAACCCAAAAGTCTGTGTTATGATGTGCCAACCTGAATGCATTTGGAATGACGCAATCAGTTTCATTATTCAAAAAGATTTCTTTATGTAAGAAAATGAACCCAAAAAGATTACAAGCAAAATAGTTTGTATATATAAACAACAACATCCAAAGACTCTTTGCACGTAGAAGATTATTGTGTATAATAAATATATTTTACATTTGGAGCACAACCAGGTTATGAGACTCACTCAAAGTTATAGGTGGGGACTAAATCTCGGCTTGGGGTCTAAAGTCTAAAGCTTTAATGATTACAGCTCATTGACTAAATATTTATTTTAATTTTCGGAAGCATTTAAAAACATCTTGACTGAAATACACACAAATTTAAAAATGTTGTGCATGTAAAGTAAACTAAAACTACCTAAAATGTGCTGCGTATTTATAACAAGCATTAAATATCATTTGTACATTTTGTGTTTTGCTTAAGGACAATTGTTTTTGTTTTGTGGTACATTAAAATCCATTCCTTTCAGCTTCTTCCACCGAAACGTCACATTCTTGATCACAATATTTTCTGAAAGTATGCTTTCAATCTGAAAGAGAGATGTTACTGTTAGTTGAGGAATAAATATAAGAAAAAACTCATGTTTTCTGAAGCAAGTACAACATTTATAAGTAAGTCATGGAAAGAGGGCTCAGTCTGAAATGTACCACATTTCTTTTTGTGAAGAGATAGATAGATAGATAGATAGATAGATAGATAGATAGATAGATAGATAGATAGATAGATAGATAGATAGATAGATAGATAGATAGATAGATAGATAGATAGATAGATAGATATAATTAACTTTGTTTATTTTAAAGGGGAAATTTCATTTTATAGAAGTTCATAAATACATAAATAAATAAAATGATTATATTATGATAAATAACAAACCTCTTTCACGTACACACCATAATGACAAAAAGAAACAAAACTAAAAAGAAACAAAACCTCTGATTTTGCAGTCCCATCCCACAGTGAAGCATTATGCAGGTGTATTTCTGTTGGTATAAAGGAGCTCCAGTAAAGTTTCTTCACACACTTCGGCTGGATAATTCATTGGCTGAAAGTCCTCCTTGGTGTGTCATAGAGAGGATGTGCAGCATTGTTCATAATTGTCTTAATTGTCTCCTCACTACTACCTCTGAGAGTGTGTCTCATTACTGAATCTGCTTTTATAATTAGTATGTTGGTTAGGTGGGCATACCACAGCATAGAAAAACCACACTGGCCATCACAGAGTTGTAGGAGATGTAAAGGATGTCACTGCCCACACTGAAGGGATCCAGTCTTCTGACAAAAAAAGAGCCTGCTTTGGCCTATCTTTTATTGATCTTCTGTGTTACAAGACCAGTCCAGCCTGTCATTGATGTGCACCACCTCCACATCAATAATCTGAATAGTGGCCGAGTGTAGGGCCTCTTTAGTGCAGTGAAAGTCAATAACCAGTTCCTTGGTTTTGCTGACATGAAGTTGTATGCAGTCCAGAAGCAAAGCAGGTGTGGTCATCACAGTAGGACAAATTTGCTTACTTTTTGGGTTGCTGGACATTTTTCTATATGTTGGCCCAATAACAGCATCTTGCATCATATTTTGTGATAATGAGAGACTGCTGAGGAGAAGTAAAGGCAAGGATGGAAACAAGCAGAGGTATGAACATGAAAATAAGAGCTAGGAAAATGGAGATAAAACTAAAAAATGAGAAAGTTTAAAACAAAAGGTAAGGAGAGAAAAGAGAGGGTTGCTAAGTGTGTAGAGTGCTGTTGAAGTATGAAAACCTTTTTTAAGTATGTGTGCCTGAATCATAACAAAAAGTCACAGTCGAATAAAACTCATAACTGACATGGCCATAAACCAGCTGAAAAAGTTTTATATTTAGACCTTAATGCAACCCAGCCACAGGGGATGCACAAACCAGTGTGTTTCTTTGTGCTGGTCCCAAGCCTGGATAAATGGGTAGGGTTACATCAGAAAGGGCATCCGGTGTAAAATTTTGCCAAACCAAATATGCGGACAACAATACAAATTTCCATACTGGATCGGTTGAGCCCTGGGTTAACAACGACCGCCACCAGTACTGTTAGTTAACAGGGTGCTGGCGGAAATTGGGCTACTGTTGGCCGAAGAAGAAGGAGAAGAAGAGGGGGGAGATGTATCCGGAGGCAGGAGGAGAGGAGGAAGGTAAAGAGAGTGGAACTGAGGGTAGGAACATTGAATGTTGGCAGTATGACTGGTAAGGGGAGAGAGTTAGCAGATATGATGGAGAGAAGGAAGGTTGATATATTGTGCGTGCAAGACACTAAATGGAAGGGGAGTAAGGCCAGGTGGATCGGAGGTGGATTCAAATTGTTCTATTATGGTGTGGATGGAAGGAGAAATGGGGTAGGGGTTATTCTGAAGGAACAGTATGTCAAGAGTGTTTTGGAGGTGAAAAGAGTGTCAGACAGAGTAATGATTATGAAGCTGGAAATTGGAGGTGTGATAATGAATGTTGTTGGTGCATATGCCCTGCAAGTTGGGTGTGCAATGGATGAGAAAAAAAGATTTTTGGAGTGAGCCGGATGAAGTGATGAACAGTGTACCCAAGGGACAGAAAGTGGTGATTGGAGCAGATTTCAATGGACATGTTGGTGAAGGGAACAGAGGAGTCAAGGAGGTGATGGGTAGGTATGGTGTCAAGGAGAGGAATGAAGAAGGTCAGATGATCGAGGAGAGTGTGTTGAGAAGATGGAATGAGTACTTTGAGAGGCAGATGAATGAAGAGAACGAGAGAGAGAAGAGGCTGGATGATGTGGAGATAGTGAATCAGGATGTGTAACGGATTACCAAGCAGAAAGTAAGGACAGCTATGGTCCAGATGACATACCTATGGGAACATGGTGAGTAGAAGAGATGGCAGTGGAGTTTTTAAACAGATTATTTAATGGAATCTTGGAAAGTGAGAGGATGCCTGTGAAGTGGAGAAGAAGTGTACTGGTTCCGATATTTAAGATTAAGGGGGATGTGCAGAACTGTAGTAATTACAGGGGGATAAAATTGATGAGCCACAGCATTAACAAAAAGGGGGGTGCGAAGATGTGATAAAAATAAAACAAGAATCGAAAATATGAAAAATACATCTATTGAAACCAAAACAAATTAACTTAAACTACATTCTGATACTAGAAAAATAAATATAGAGTTAGATAAATGTCGATAAAAGTTAAGTAGGTATAATAAAAAATGCATCTATGATATATCATTAATTAAAAAAGAACAAATTAGTATTAGTGGGCTCCTTTCAAAAAAACATTAGGGGGGCGCGATTAAAACTGTTATGAAAACTTGGGTCGCAAATACTTAAAGGTTGAGAAATGCTGGTCTACGGGACGGTAGTGAGACCAGCTATGGTATATGGGCTGGAGATGGTGGCACTGACCAGAAAGCAGGAGACAGAGCTGGACATAGCAGAGTTAAAGATGCTAAGATTTGCACTGGGTGTGATGAGGATGGATAGGATTAGAAATGAGCACATTAGAGGGTCAGCTCAGGTTGGACAGTTGGGAGACAAAGACAGAGAGGCGAGATTGCATTGGTTTGGACATGTGCAGAGGAGAGATGCTGAGTATATTGGGAGAAGGATGCTAAGGATAGAGCTGCCAGGGAAGAGAAAAAGAGGAAGGCCTAAGAGAAGGTTTATGGATGTGGTGAGAGAGGACGTGCAGGTGATGGGTGTAACAGAACAAGATGTAGAAGACAGAAAGATATGGAAGATGATCCACTGTGGCGACGCTTAACGGGAGTAGCTAAAAGAAGAAGAAGATTTAGACCTTAATGCATTTAATTTCATTTTGTTTAGCTGCATTAAAATCTGTTAGATTTAATAAGAAGGGTGTGTGAAACAAATTTCAGATCTTTAAAAATGTTATAAGCTCGAAAAAATAGATACGGATAAGCTTGAGGAGATACCAGGTTTTAAACCTACAAAGAAAAGAGCAGATCTTGCTGAAATCAATGAACCACTTTAAATCAAAGCTGCCAAGTCATGAAGTGGAACAAAGCAGGGAGGAATTTGATAAACTGTTGAAATCAATTTGCACGAAAGCAGGTAATGCCGTAAAAAGTAAGTCTCAAATCCTTGCACTGAAGCCGAGTCTCTGGACACTTAACGTGAGCTTCTGGTCTTTGAATCACAGCTCCAAATCCAGTTTATATTTCTATCCAAGTTTCTGCCTTTGCTATAGCCCTCCAAGTTCTGTTTTCATCACCACCCATCAAGCGCTTGTAGCTCTAGTGTTTACAGATGCCAAACCATAGCCACCTGTATGTGGCTGATGTGAGGGACAGCCAGCAGCTCAACCTGGTCGGGATGCCCAAAGAATGGAAGGAAGGGGCAAGGCAGCTACTCTGGGACACTGCCTCCTCCACGATACTAAATTGCAATTTCCCTGCAGCATAGCAGTGCCCCGGATTTCCGCAGGGCACCATTGGATCAGGAGTTTGGATTCACAGCCCTGCTGGGTACCGTGGGTGCCGCCAGGAAACACTGCAGGAGGACATAGGGATTTTTACTTTCTGCATAGCCTGGAAGTACTCTCAAATCACAGGAACAGAAGCCCTGAAGTACTTCCAGGCTGAAGAAAATGCAAGTTCTTCATTTGACCCGGAAGTCAAGTCACGTAGATGGAAGGACAGCACTTCCGGGTCAAGGACTATATAAAGGACTGCTGTGAACCCGGAAGGCGAGCCAGAGTCAGGAAGTAGTACACAATGCTTGCTAGGAGGTGTGGAGGAAATAGAGAAAGAATTGTGTGTGTATTATTAGTGTATTTACTTGCCTGTGTATGGTGGCTGTGGTGCTTAGGGGCACTATTTATAAAGGAAGAAAAAGAATTAAAATACTTTGTAGTACTTTAACCCGGTGTCTTAATTTCTCTCTGTTGGGTTTGTGGAGCAACAGTGCCCTCTAGTGTCACACTGTCTTTAATGTCATCCAGCTTGACTAATCAGAGATTCCTACTCAGCAAGCTCAAACTACTTGTCCCAATTGGAAGGTGGTCCTGTCTTCCCTGGTTCTTTGACCTCCTGAACTTTCTCATTTGATTCCTGCCACTTCCTTTAGGTTCTTTATATCTGCTGGTCTATCTTTTGCTTCTTTCATTAGACACCTTTATGCCTTCCAACAATTACAGTACCACCACTTCAGGTAAATACTGTTGCCAAACAAACAGAAACAAACATTCTTTAACTCTTTGAGGGCTGAATATTTTTTTCTTAAAAACATAGTTTTCTGAACATAAATCAACAAAAAGTGCCCGTTGCTGCAAGTTGTGGCTGCCAGTTCACAGTCTCTTGCAACTCAAGCTGCTCATGGGTGGCACAACTGCTGGCAGGAATTCATGGCAGGCTGGCTGGCTGCCAAGCTATTTTCATGAAGTGTATGTGTGTGTGTGGGGGGGGGGGGGGGGTTTGGGTAGGAGGGAGGCAGCAGTAGTCGCAGTGCAATTCAATCCATTTTGTACCTCTTGTTATTGCAAGTGGCAGATCTGAAGGAATGGGGCTGTCTGGAGAAGGCTGATTGACCCCACATGGAAGTGGGGAGAGATGAAGAAGAATGTAGTTGTTACCACATTGTCATCATTATTGTCACTGTTAAATTTATTTTAACTATGAATTTTCTGACCTTTTGAGGTTTATTTTGAAATAAAATATGCCTGTGGGCCAGATAAATTTGACTTGACAAGATTTCATAAAATAAGCTAAGTTATCCTGAACAGAAATTTCTTGATAAGTCTATAAATTTTATAACAACTAAAACATGATTAAATGGATTGATATAAAAGTTTTACACTTGCTTCAATTTCATTTTCTTATATACAATATAATATTCAGGAATTATTGTTAAGTCTTGTTTTTCTTTTTCTGTTATTGCTCTGTTTGCATTTTTCTGTTGTTTTAGTTCTTGACTTTGTGTTTTAATTCTTTGAATCTTGTGGGATTTAGATATTTAGATGTTTGGATTCTTTTAATTTGCTAACTCTTATTTAAATTTAATTAATTAAAATATAATCATTAAAAATTCAGCTATTATGGCCAGCATTCATCTAGATTGTTTCCTTTCCTTTTGGCTCTTGTTTTGGGCAGAATCACAGCAATGAAATTCTGGTTTTCTTGGTCAGTATGAAGTGGTCGAAGAAATGGCACCAAATTTTCAAGACAGAATTTCACTTTGCCTGTTTTGATATGTTAAATACATATGACTAATGAAAAACGATAATTTATGACATTTTTATTAATTTCTTTGCATAAATATAGAGATTAGAGAATATTAATTTAACGTACCCCAAGTACAATGGATCGCTCCACATTAATGTTTGTCATATCCACTGGTACCTCTTCGTTAATTGTAAATATGAATCCAACTGTAAAAGCTAGAAAAAAAATATAAAAGTTGGGAATGAAGTAAGCTTATCAGAGCTTTTCTTTAATTCAAAATGTTAAAAATTTTTTCTTATCACAAGTGACCTCCTAAATATAAAACCAAAATGCACCACTTCAGTTTTAATTTTGTAGCTTTAGCTCATAATCTAAAATGAGAGAAAAAAACTGCTTTTAAATCTGATATTTACTGAAACATTTTATTAAGATAGTTTTCATAGTCTGTGATCTTCTTCTTCTTCTTCTTCTTTCAGCTGCTCCCGTTAGGGGTCACCACAGTGGATCAACTTCTTCCATATCTTTCTGTCCTCTGGATCTTGCTCTGTCACACCCATCACCTGCATGTCCTCTCTCACCACATCCATAAACCTTCTCTTAGGCCTTCCTCTTTTTCTCTTGCTTGGCAGCTCTATCCTTAGCATCCTTTTCCCAATATATTCAGCAGGCCCGGTCTTAGGTATTATGGGGCCCTAGGTGAAAGGGGGGTCCAGGGGCCCCCTGAGGGGGGCAGAGCCCCCTGGAAGCTCTGCGAAATGCATGAAAATTAGACCAAGGAGTCGATCCGGGGCCCCCCAGCGCCGGGGCCCTAGGCGGTCACCTACTTCGCCTATGCCTAAGGCCGGGCCTGTATTCAGCATCTCTGCTCTTCACATGTCCCCATTTTCTTCTCACCAGTATTCATAACATCGTTTTTCCATGTAACATCTGATTATCCTACTTGTGTAACCAAATTACTGCTACTAACCGACTAAAGCTCAGGTACTCGTCTTGTTAAATTTTTCAATTTAATACATTCAGTTTTATTTGTTAAATTCATATGTATCATATACATGTATGTATACATAAATGTTATGGAATACAATTTGTGCCAAAATAAAATGACAATTATCAAATTAATAATGGTATGTAAATGTACAGCAATATATATATATATATATATATATATATATATATATATATATATATATATATATATATATATATATATATATTTTGTCACACAAGCATGTTTAGGAGACAACTAAAGGGCCTGAACAAATGCAATTCCACGCCGGACCAGAGGGTGGCTAAGTGTACTAATTTTCTCACTCGATTACTGGCAGACCATTCTCGGGAAATCCCGCCCGGTTCCAGGGAAGCCAACAACATAACTTCTGGTTCCGGTCCTGATGCCATCACTTCTTCCACTGGCGTTTAAAGCCACCATCTTGCTTCCAGTTAATCAGTTCTGTTTTGGACTCAGTCATGTGAATATGTCTTATGTTCTTATTAATCAATTAATTTTTTAGCTGGGAAATATTATACGGGTGGCTGCCCCAAACCGTCTCTTGGTCGATTTTGTGACACACACACACACACATATACATATATATATATATATATATATATATATATATATATATATATATATATATATATATATATATACATATATATCAATAAATTGCAAAAAAAACAAGAAGTAATTAAATATAACTTATCTAATTATTATGAATAGTCATCTAAGTGCAAAATCATTATTTTATTTCATAATGGCCTTTTTTTAAAGAATGTTTTTATTTCACAATGTGGCATATTCGAATTGCTCTTTTAAAGCCAGCACAATTTATTTTACAATGCCTCTTTGCATGGTGGCTTTGTCTCTTGTCAATCAAGACCAACAGGCTGAACCTTTTCCTATTGGCTAATTCTCTGCTGATGATTATGTTTGCCTAGTATAGGTGGCAGGCTACCAAACATCTTTAATGTTACTTGTACTTATCTCACATTCAAAATGGCAAAACATTGAGGCAGTAAGAGTTACAACTTCTAGTTCTGCAGACAAAATTTAAAGACTTTCTTTTGTAACTGCACTAAGCAATGGTTGTCTCTCTATTATAAAAAAAAAATCTTGCGACAAGACGAGACTTTTTTCCTGCCACGACACATGATCTTTTGAAGAGAGACAGAGAGACAATTTCACGTCCCGCGAGGCGGTCAAGTAACGTTATATGTACAGCCTTTGGAAGCAAGTCCTGTGATACAACTTGTAGAGCAGGTTAGAGATAATAGAAGTAGGAAAATTCAAAAGTCTCAAAAAAATGAGAGTAAAGATTGCATTAGCGCAAACAAACAGAAAATATTACTTGGTGAAATAACGGAACAGCACAAAAAGATCGAATACTGTTTGAGGATGTGTGGGGGAGAAGAGAGACAAGGCAGTGAGACAAAAGGACAGCTGCTGTACAGGCTTTTAAACCTTTAAGGATTTAAAGAGCAACAAAGGATGTAAAAAAAACAACTGTTATTTGTTTCCCATTGTATCACCAATTGAGTTTTGGAGGAGTGACCGCGTCTCCTTGGGGTGTGTTTAGCCCCCCTCTTCACAACGGCACATAGCACTTGCGGGGGGAGAAAGGGTTGGTGAGCAAAGTGAGCAGGAGGCAAAGCCCCCTAGTATTTATTAAATGATAACAAACTGAACATTAGAAGCTTAATAACCTCACTGTCACAATCCACAGCAAATGGCAGGTAAAAGAAGACCAGCTGCTAGTTGTGCGCTGTTCTCCCTCCTTAATGTCACACTGCTGGTGTAGCTCTGATCGCACTTTCACTGTTGTTCTCTCTCTCTCTCCCTCTCTTTCTTTCTCTCTGATTCAGCAAGGACAACCCATCCTCTATCTGAAAGTCTTGATCTATTGTCTTGAATGTTCTTGAAGCTTTAAGAATGCAGGGGCTCCCTCCGTGTTTCCTTCCAATAGATGACTGAGAGTCAAGCATGGAGCCCCACTGCAGGGCGATACCAGTCTGAAGAGCAATCTGTCGGCTACAACATGGTGCTATTTAAAGACAAATTGATGACACATTGGAAATGACGCAACAGAAAATTTATCTTACAAAATATGGAGAAATGAAGAGATTCTGGGAAGTTCAAGATTAATTGAGCACCATGTCTGCACAGATGGTCATCTGGAAGTATGACATGTGGAATTTTCAGCCTCAGGCATTTAGCATTAATGTACATCTATGTGATTTCTTCATGGGCATTTTTTGCGAATATGTCGCTCAGTCTTAAACTACTAATGACTTCTTCATCAACGTCAATATTTTGAAGAGCACTTCTTTGTCTGAGTATTGCCATTATATCACCAATGTATCTCAAATAGTAGCGACAGCACTAAACTGCAGCCCACTGTCTACAATCAGCAAAAAGTAATTGACAGCAAAGGATTAACCAATAGGAACAGATAAAGTCAGGTGTTCTTTGTCTTGATTGACAAGTGACAGAACCATCATACTGTTAAAACAGACGTTGGGAAATAAATGATAAAGCCATTCGGAAATGTGCCATTCAGGAAAGTTACACAATGAAATAAAAACAGTCTTTAAAAATAAGCGAATTGTGCAATAAAGCCTGTAATAATAATAAGGTAATGATTTTGAATTTCATGATAGTTAGATGACTTTTCATAATAATTAGACTTATTTAATTATGCATTTTTTCACCATTTATTTACTTATTTAATATATATCACTGTACTTTTGCATGTAATTATTTATTTCCTAATTTACATTTTATTTATTTAATTTTGGCACAAATGGTATTCCATAATATGTGAGTTAAATTTTGTGTTCTTATTTATATTGATTGCAATTGTTTACTGCCTTTTTCGAACTGATCTGTTTAAGTTACACTATTTTGTTTTACTCTGTAGTGTGTTTTCACTGGAAATTTGATATATTTGCACCAGCTGGATAGAACCATAATATAAGATACAATGAAAAACAAACTAAATTGAAATTAATGAAATGCCACTTGCGTCCAGCTCCATGTTAGAGTCTGGTTTGATATGAAGGTTAAGAAGGCTGTCCATGTTCACTCAAGTGCTTAAGAGTGGCCCGTAGCTGTAACTATTAAAAAAAAACAATATGCACAGCATATCCAGCAGTTCTTCTAATGTTACGTTTTGATAAAATAAAAGCATTTCATTCTTAAATTAAAGGCTAAGAGCAAAGGGACATCTGTAATATTGATGAGCTAGATCATTCCAGAATCTGGAGGTTCTATAGCTAAATGCCCATTTTTATTTATCTTGTGTATCTTACAAAGTTCTTTGGAGTATCAGCAATAATAAGGCAATCATACAAACCTATTTGGTTGTTGCACAGTTGTACTTCTTGGCTCCAGCTGTGATTCTTGCGGCTGTGTTTTGAATTAACTATAGAGTATTCGTTCAAGCAGAGTACTTGTACATGACACATGCACTTTACAGTCTTAAAAATAAAGGTGCCAGAGAGGTTGTTCAGATTGATGCCATAGGGGAACCATTTTGTTCCCCAAAGACCCATCCACATGAAAGTTCCAGAAAGAACCTTTCATTTATTTAGGTTTGTAACAGGCTCCCTACAGTAAATAACCATGAATAAATGACAACAGATCTGTGAAATACCAATGGCTCATGATTTTAAAAAGACTCTTGTTGCATACATTCAGTAACAAAGGACTAACTCCAGGTTTTCTCAACCTATTCATGTCATGCTAGGTAGCCTACCATACATTCAAGATTTTGTTTCTTTTCTACGTATTATGACTTTTTGTTAAAGCACAAAGAGCCAGTTTCATAGGCCAAGAACCCTTCCCAGAATAAAAAGGTTCTAATTTAAGCAATAGCTCTATAAGGAAGCACACAGCCTAGTAAAGAACCATAAAGTGCCATTAAAGAATTTTTTAAAGAGTATACCATACTTATTTACAGTCACTTTTATTTATATATACTACCATGAATAGTATGCATCATCATAAGGCATCTTAGAAGCACAATGAGTATTATACAGTATGAACAAGCGAAATTCATTAGTAAAATAAAATAAAAGCTGCAGTGTAATTAAAACCGGAACAAGGCATTAAAAGACAAGAACAGAGAATAATGCAAAGCTAACACAGAAAAATGAACTGAAACATGGCTGCACATTGAATCCCACCTCGCTAAGAAGAAACAGACTTGGGGCTTCCATCACTGTTTACAAATTACTGATCATAATTACAAAGGATACTAGGGATTTTCAGAGATTAGGATTCACAAAACTAAAATAATGCTCACCAAGATGAAGTGATATTTAGGGATTTCCCAGTGACAGATGTCAGAATTTCTCTGTACTGTCGCAGATTTGAACATGATGCACAGCACATAGCGATTCCGCAGTGCTGGACACAACTTCATCAATTAAAAGCAAATTTTAATAGTGGTTTTGATACAGACATGAAATGTATATTGAAACAGCAATGGTGAAGTGTGATCAATAGCAGCAGCAGCTTGTGCAAGACATTACATTCTAGTAATTTAGAAGATGTAAAAAAGGCATTACAAACACCTACTTTAATGATGTTACACCAAATTGGCCATGTAGGAAAGGAAGAATGTATATCAATGAGGAGTTCAGGACATCCAGTTTTCACTCCAGAATGTCGGTCAGAACACTGGGAAAGGATTCAGAATATTCTAATCAGCAGCTCAACGGAAATTATGGCTAATTTATTGGATGGTATATAAAGAAGTATACATGTATTTATGTTTGTGGTCTTCAATAAAGAAAAGATACCAGAAAAAGCAATTAGTAAGTTACACAAAGAATCCACTAGATGTCAGTATTATTCGCAAATGAGATTAGTTACTAACTTGACGGCAGCATAAAAGTTAAAGAAATGAAGTTTATCAATAAACACTAAACAGTATCAACAATCCTAAAGTAAAACATTATATTAATTAATACAAGCAATGTTACATTTTAACTGTGTAACAAACAGGTATTGCAAGATAAATACAAATGAACTTAATACTAGTCATTAAATGCACACTTCCTTTCTTGATTCAGTATGAAACAAATTACAAATTACTATTCCTCTACACGGAATGCCAATACACATACATCTCTTTCTCTCAGTTAACATCCCATAATACTATGTCCTTTCATGCATGCTGGGACATACGTTCTAAAACGTGACACCTGCACCCCGATTGACACCTGCACCCCGATTAGTGTTGTCTCAGTAACAGGTAGAATGAAGTTTTTGATCGAGCATTATTATGTGATATAATCTACTGTTAAATTCTGGTCCGAACTTGTAAATTTTTTATTTTTAAACTGTATTGAGGATTTGTTCTGTTCTGTGTATTGTATTGTATTGAGCCCCTTCTTTTTGACACCCACTGCACGCCCAACCTACCTGGAAAGGGGTCTCTCATTGAACTGCCTTTCCCAAGGTTTCTTCCATTTTTCCCTACAAGGGTCTTTTTGGGAGTTTTTCCTTGTCTTCTTAGAGAGTCAAAGCTGGGGTGCTGTCAAGAGGCAGGGCCTGTTAAAGCCCATTGTGGCACTTCTTGTGTGATTTTGGGCTGTACAAAAATAAATTGTATTGTAATTGTATTGTATACATGATGCACAATTCAGGCGAACCCCAAGGACACCACTGAGGCAGTGCTGGAGGTTCTGTAAAGTGCAGTTCAGGTTCCTTGGTGTTGAACCTAACAAAGTGCGCTTTCCCTCGAGTGTTGTGATGTCAACGAGCCAGGCAGTGTTTTTATTTTGGGTGATCACTATCCAAAACTATGTGCCATAATCTTAGAGCATAATGTTAAGCTGTCAAGGTAAAACCATATAGGTAATAAAGAACAGAGGATATTGAGTTTGTGACTTTGAGGAACACCATGAGACATAGTAGGAAGGTGGATTTGCCATTAAAGTACTAAATATGCCTGTAAACAAAGAACACGAAAGGCATGCAGGTGTGGCTAGTTACAAAGAGACAACAAATAGAGTACACTAAATGGCAAAAAATAGATTTGCAATCATATACAGGGTGGCGCAGGGAAACGAGAAATTTTGGAACTAGGTGTTGGCGACCCTGGAGTGTCGGCAGTTGTTTGGACCTCAATAAGAACCCCTTGCCTTTAGTTAAAATGGAACAGTGGAGTGGTGAGCAATGAGCGTTCAATGTGAAAGCCTTTTATAAGAATGGTGATAGTGTGACTGCTGTGCAAAGGGAATTTTGGCTTCATTGCCAGTTAGAACGTCATGATCATGTCCCATCTGTTCATGCGATTACAATATGGGTGCGTAATTTTGAAGAAATGGGTTCAGCCTTATAAAAGAAGTCCCCAGGTGGAGCCATTTCGTGTACTACCCAACAATCGATGGCAGCTAATCGACGATTGTTTGGAAGGCGCATCATTTCACACAACGGGACATTCCATTGACTCCAACATCTCCAGGTCTCACTGTTTGTGACTTTTTTTTCTGTGGGGACATCTTAAAAGCCAAATGTACCGCACACGTCCTTCAACTATTGCAGAACTAAAAAAGGAGGATTGAAGAGGAAATCACTGGCATTCGTCTTGACATGTTACATCGAGCAATGCAGAATTTCCACAACAGGCTGTCAGAATGTGTACGGAGAAATGAACAACACCTTCATGATGTTTTCTTCAAAACATAAAATAAATATTGAATGAATATTGATTACCATCATTAATTGCATATCCTGTACAATACATTTCATCATTAAATGTATTTTGTAATGTGTTTATTCCAGTTTACTCCGTACAGTGAAGTTCATGGCTGGTGAGGCACGGACTCCTTCAGAGTCAGATTCACAAATATATGAACACAAAAGAGTAGCTTATTCACTATTCAATAGGTAGCATGTACATTGACTACTGGTTATGTTTTATATCTCATCAGCATTCTTTACACACATGTAGATAGGTAAGGTACATATTTGGCTAAGAAAGAACATTACATTTATAGCAGCGAGAGAGACCGGAGCGAGCACATTTGTTCAACACCCTCCATGTTTTCGAAATTTGCCGTTGCAATTCCACAATTCATACTCATTCAATACAAATGAAAGTATTGAGTGGTGTACAAAAACGGATTTCAATTTTGACATTTATTGAAATATTTAGTTGTTTTTAAAAGATTTTACTGTAATTCTGATGCTTTACGGCAAGAGTTCCCAAACTTTTTTCAGCCGCAGACCCCTTTACCAAAAACTTTTAAAACCGTCGACCCCCTAATTACATGCAATGGTTTTTCATATCCGCACTTGCTTTGATATGTTCGATAAGACAATGAACAGACATGTTTGTGCTACATGTATTTTCATGCATTCTTACGTGTGACTCTTTTAATGACACATTTTACCTTTTCGTTCGCAAATTTGGTATGTAATGTGTTTTTTTTAAATGATTTTACTTCTTAATTAGGTACCTATTGGAATCATAGATATTTTGAAGTAACAAACAAGTAGCAGTAGTAAGGGGGTCTATTTTTGCTGTCGTTGACCCCCAAATTTTTTCATTGAAACTATCGACCCCTAGAAAGTTCAAATCGACCCCAGGGGGTCAATATCGACCACTTTGGGAACTCTTGCTTTACGGTAATCAATTTTAATACAGACTGTTCAACAAAAAGATAAGAAAAACAAAAGAATACTTTATTTAAGGTCAAAATTTAGTTTTTACTCTAAATATTGGATTTTTTTTCTTAGTCTAATCCCATTTTTTTATAAAATTGAAAACAGTTTATGGTCTTACCTTTAACTGTAAATGATGTCCATGCACCTATCCTTCTCCACGAAAACCTCCATCTATTTCTTGTAAAAGTCCTCCTTATTTTCCTTTAGTTTTAAAAATCTTAATCTTCCATTTTGGCAGTCAGTCCGAGGAAAAAATAAAAATAAACGGACCACTGCAGTGCACATGACTTTCTGATATCGCTAACTTATTGGCACCCAGAGCCTCTGTGTAGAAGAACAACAGCAACAAGCACCTGTTGGGCTCACAGGCACCCTCTTCGGTGCGGCACAGTACTGTCTGTCTCACCCTGTGCCTTTTCACTGCGGTTTTATGTCCGATCAGCAAGACTAACTATGTCACACATATTCATTAAAGGTGTTAGCCAGACTGTGGAATGTCAGGGTGTATAATAAACGTTTCTGCAAACATTATATTGGCGACATACAGAGAGACAGCAACAGGCACTCGCCAATTGCATGCATCAACCCAGTGTGTGAGGGAGAGCGCAGTCTGAGGTGAGGCTTCACTTGTCGCTGCCTCACCTCGCGTTTCTTCCCTGTATTGGACCAGGAAATGTGCAAATTCAGAGATTTTGACTATAAAAATGATAAAAATTATTGGAATCATACAGAAAACAAATTTATAACACAGACCAATGGGTACATTTATTTTATGTTATGATTATTAGTTTTTTTTTTTTACTTTTCATGAGAGCGTCCCTGGATTATTTGTGCATTGAATGTCAATTGAAAATTACCCGTTTCCCTGCACCACCCTATATATGTAAAAGAAGTTAAATATCCTTTCAATAAAAGCATCATCAATATAATGAATTATCAGTGGCAATTAACCAAACTGTTACTGGACAGTTAAGAAATTGACACATATGAACATGCAGCATGATAGACATACCCAATGAATTATGTGCAGTCCAGTTTGAGATGACATTTTGTGGAAGCTCTGATAAAAGAAAAGAAAAAAAATTAATTATTGGAATTATTCCAAACTATCAGTATTTGCTAAATCAACTGAATTGTTTTATTTTTCCAAATGTGTAGAAATAAAATTCTGACAAAGTACAATGACCATATAGACTCTTCAGATAATATCATGCTATGTGCTCTACAAGTTTGCTGTGGTGATTTCCAAAAAGGGGAGGCACAGTGGTAGTGGGACCAGGGGTCAGTCCTGGGTCCTCCCTCTGTGGACCTTGCATGTTCTCCTCGTGTGGGTTTCTTCCTGCTGCTCTGGTTTCCTCCCGCAATCCAAAGACAGGTTAGGAGGACTGGCAATACTAAATTACTTAGAGGTGTGTCTATGTATGTTTGCCCTGGGATGGACTGGTGCCCTATTCACACTTTGTTTGCTGGGATAGACTCCAGCACCCCCCATGCCCCTGTTCAGGAATAAGTGGGTTAGAAAATGACTGAGTGAACTTTGAAAAATAAATTAAATCTGAGATTCCATTGGAAATTTGTCATTACATTTTATGTCTATCACAGATAATCAAACATGAGGCTAACACCAAAATAATACTCAAACATATTGAACCTACAGGGAAAAATGTGTGGGTCACTCATCTCATCACAACTGTTCCACCTGATGGTATATCGTCAACCAAAAGTTTAAGAAATGTTTTAATATTTAATGAAAAGCCACATGTCAGAGATGATAGGTCACCTCACAAGTCTGTTATTTTGTGACTTTGTTTTTGACTTTTTTTCCTATTTTCATCTTCTCTGTTGTACTGGCCAATAGTTCAACAATTAATTAATGGACAGATGTTGTTGGTTTCCATTTATATTAATCCATTTCACTATGTTTTCTGCATGTTTTAACAAATTTGTGACTTTATGTTTACTAATGCTGTGTTTCATAATTTGTATAATCTATGCTTGCATTGTATTGTATCGTATTCCACTGACCATTTAGAAAGTTTTTCTTAGGAGGTTCTTATTTTGTCTGCACTGGTTGTCTCTGCTGACACATCTAAACAAAGAGCGGATTCTGGTGTGAAGTGTACACATTTTCTCTTTGATCGTAGTAAATGTGTGTATTTCATAAGACCACGTGTCAATGAACATTTTATCTCCCTCATCTTCTTCTGTTACAGCCGCAGAAAATATTTTATATGAATGAGTCCTATTTGATGAGAAAACCGTAAACATTAGTACAACAAAAGGTCGAGTGCCTGTACAAGCCTAGTGTTTATTCCTTATTATACTCTTCGGATGTTTGCTAGCAGAATCAGTAGAGTGCCTTATATCAATGTCGTACTTTACATTCAGTTGCTGGTACTTAGCTTGTGACTGGTTGTATCTTTAATAGCCAACATACCAAATTTCTTCTCAGGAAAAAGATGCTCACTGAAGGTAATTGACTTTGCCCCTAATGGCTGGAGGACTATAAAATAACAGATGCCGTGGAGAATGGCATCTCAAATCAGACCTGAACTGAGAACAGCACAGAGCTCCTAAAGATGGCCCGACTGAGTCCTGTTAAAGACTCCTGTTTAGTTTATTTCAAATTCTTTATATGCCATCAAGCAATCTTTTTATTTGAATTTATTTCTGTTTATATTTATATACCTGGTTGGCAGCCCAAATTTCCTCACTGTTATTGTTATTTGGTGGAAAATATGGATAGTTTAATTTAGATGACAGCCATTTACATACATGCTATGTCTTGTCAATCATTTCATTACACAGATGACAAGAATTTTTGCAGTAAGTGCAATGTTTTACATAATTTTTCGCCCTTGTCAGTCACATTTGAGCACAATTAGATGGTTTTATGTGGCAATATTATCATTTATGGCTCAGCTGGACATTTTATTACTTTATAGAAGCCATTCACACTCCATCAACTTTTTTTAATATCTCTAGAATTGCTATTGTTTACAAGACACAATGCTTAAGTGTGCTATAGGAGAAAAACAGGTTTCAAGTTATGTAGTAAACAGACCAGTATCCCATCTCTCTCCTTGACTGGTGCTCTACCATGTATCTTCAAAAATCCTTTCTCCTTGTACAGTACCCCTCCCTCCCTTGTTACCATGAAGTCGGTACACAACCTATGAGGTGGTGGTGATCGATGACCTGCCGTCCTTCAGGGACCATGTTACTGTGGTCTATCAGAATAACTCTACAATAAGTGCAAGATCAGACCATACCTGACATAGTATGCACCACAACTCCTGGTCCAAGTTTTGCTCTTGTTATGTCTAAACTACTGCAATGCTCGGATGGTAGGAGTACTGCCATGTGTTATCAAGTCTCTGTAGATGTAACTACAATTATATGCATACTAGGGGGCTCTGCCCCCTGCTCGCTTCGCTCGCCAACCCCTGGTGTTGGGAAATGACAAAGAGCGTGATGTATAAATGAGATATAGAATAGTGTGAAGGTATAGATGATGCAAATAGAACGCAAACAATAAAGTGTGTGGCATAGTGTAAAGGTTTATTGGTAAATTTCTTTGTACACGCCGTTTAAGTGTAAAAGGTAATTCCAGGTCAGAACTTGTAAGGTCAATGAAGATGGTCATTGTCGTGATCAGAGTCAAGTTTGTCAGAGCTTAGAAAGAGTTGTGTCTCTCCAGGAAGTAATGCAATGACTTGGGTATTTATGTTTTCCACATTAATATTTTTTTCACATAATATAGTGCGTTGTGTTAAAAGGGGCATTTGGTCTAATGAGATTGCTTCTCTGTAACTAAGTCGTCGCAGATAAAGGCTTGAGGAATTGTAATAATATCTGGGTGAAGTCTATGTGTATTGGTGAGTGTACCATCTCCCAGTTGTAATAACCAATTGTTATGATCTGGATCTGGACATCGCATGTTTTGTACTAACTGTATCTTTTGAAAGCAATGCCAGTTGTCTGCGTACTTTAAGGTGCACTGAACAATAGCTGAGCGCATGGCATGTGGAACAATAGGTAAGCACTGTCTAAAATCTCCTCCTAATAAAAGCACCTTTCCTCCAAAGGGAATATTATTATTCATCAACGTTTGTAGAAGTTTATGAATGGTGTTGAGTAAGTGACTGGATGACATTGTACATTCATCAATAATTAACAGTTTTGCAAGACGGATGTCACGTGCAGTGCTACTGTTTATGTTCATAGTGGATAGCGATTTGTAGGATCTAATGCAGTTCATAAAGTTTTTAATTTCAGGTACATCGTTAGTTAGAAGGTTCTGTGGATATTCAGGATATGAATGTAAAGGAGCCAGTCTAATTTGACCCATTTGAGAACAACGTGTAAATTCATTACTTGTATTGCTAGTTGTTTCTTCAGGGAAGTTAAGTGAATGACAATGATTGCAAATGACATTCATTAATCCCAATGAATTTTCCTGAATAGTGGACTCATTATTGAACGCGTTGTCAGCTAATGCAAGCGTTTAGCAGGTGTCTGTCGTTGATGTCCGTGTCGTGTATGTTTTGCTTGTGCCGTTTGAGAGGCGCGTCGTTGTATGTCCAGTATTTGGGACGTGTTGTTTTGGAGCTGTAATCGATTTGCCTGTGCTGTGTGAGAAGCCCATTGTAGTTTATGGCGTGCATTGTTTGTATTGAGCCTTGCCCATTTTTGTATGTCGGTAAGTTGAGCTTTCTCTTTTTGGAGCCTTGCGTGCTTGTTTTCCGGCATTTGAGATGCGCGGTGTAGACGTCTGCGTTTATTTATTTTGTCCCCTCGCTGCCGTTTCTGTATGTCTGAGACGGGAGGTGTTTCGTTTTGAAGCCGTGCCTGTTTCGATGCAGCACTGTGAGACGCACCCTGCATGCGTCTACATTCAGTGTGTCTGTCCATTTGGGTTCGTTTCTGTAACTGTGTTAGTTGAGCTTTGCGTTTTTGGAGCCGAGACATTTTTTCTTCTAGAAATATGGATAAGTAATAAGGAGGATCACACTCACTGTTAATATGGAGCCTTTTCTGCGGTTGAACGGTTAATAGTGCCTCATTGTAATGAGATCCACCTATGCTGAATAGTGTGAATTGTGTTTGGTCCCGTAATCCGAGCGGTATTGTTTTGTACCCGTGATCGTGAATTCATGACTTGTTTGTTCTTGAGTGTGAGAAATATGGATAAGTAATAAGGAGTATCGCACTCACTGTTAATATGGAGCCTTTTCTGCGGTTGAACGGTTAATAGTGCCTCATTGTAATGAGATCTACCTATGCTGCATAGTGTGAACGTGTTGAGATGACATATGTTTAATACGGACGGTTCATTTAGAAATGGGGCTTTGTGTGTCATTTGTTATTTATGTTACTGTGGTCGTGGGTCTGAATCGTCGTTTTTGTGTACGTTTCGTGTGCTATGTCCGTAGTCTGTCCCGTTTCGTGTCCAATGGGCTTTGTGTGGTGCTCGCGGCTTCTTTTTTTTTGTGTGGTAGGGGCTTGTTGAATCCTCCTCTTTGTGTGTGTCCCGTTTCGTGTGCAATGGGTTTCGTGCTCCTTTTTTCTGTGGTCTGACTCCTTTTTTCTGTGCGCGACGCCTCATTTCTTATTTTACGTTGCATTCCATCCGGTTACCGTTGCTTGCGGGGGGGTGGGGGGACCAGATTTGTGGGACGCCTGCGCAGTACGTCTTTTGCGTCCACGGCCCATTGCCGGATGTCCCTGCGTCCATCTGGTTTAGCATTCTCGGTTAGTAATGTGGATATGTATGTACGTGTACATTTTTTTTTAATTAATTTTTTTTTTTTTTAAAGGAGACTGTTTAACATCATACCCTTGGTTTATTGTATTATGATGCTCCTAACCTCCTCCTCTTCCTCTTTACTGTGCTTATCCAGGGATACTTTTTAACATCATTCCCTGGGTTTACTATCTCAAGATTGTTTAAGATTATATTTTATGCTTATAGTATTTGGACTGAAGGAGAAAAAGAGTAAACTATCTCTAATCTATCCTTTTAATCATTATAATTATAAGTGGCAACATAACAATATGCTTCATGGCAATAACTCCTAGGGAAAGTTGGAAATTAAGGTCAAAGCTGTCTTATTTTCAGTTAAGATTATAAAATGACAACAAAAATTCAGAAGCAATGTCTCCATGACCGAACAGTTAACTTTGTGAGCTGGAATGTTAAAGGTCTGAAGCACTAATTAAAGAGAAAGAAAGATGGAATGGCATGTCTGCGTTCAACTGGCTAAGGCAAGCACACGTCACTAATCTTTTCAGATAACTAGATTGGCAGCATGTCAGAGGGGGACATTTTTCTGTGCACTGGGTGGTTCCATTAGGCACCCATTGTTGGGACTGGGGGGTGAGAAGTTAAAAGACTGTCTGCAGGATGTAGGTATTTGCCATATTGCAAAGGAGTCACTTTGGCTGGTTGAGGTTACAAACAATACCAAGTTGTGATAACAGAACTGCTCCTTCCTTGGAGGATGTTTGTATTTACCTGAAATTAACATGTTTGACAATATTGGTTTCTAATCAGCAGATCTGTACTCATTAATGGTTGGTAACAATACACTTAGTTAACTTATGTTTTCATTAATTGTTAAACCCAGGAAATTTAGATGTGCCATTGATTAAACTGATTGTCCAGGACTGACAACAGCAGGGACTGAAGGAGATTTAAACTCCTGGGCAGCAGAAGGCAGAGGGGACAGTCCACTGAGAATGCTGCCAAGACACTCGGACAGAGCACAGGGGCTCGTAGGCAGACGAGGGTACCTGGCTGGCACGATGTGAGGCACAAGGACGGCAACACTTCCAGGGAGGAAGAGACAGCTCCACAAGGAGACACCGGATGTGGGTTCAGCGAGAGAGGGAATCCGCATGAAAGGACCAAGCAAAGCCGACAGATGAGAAATGAGGCGTGCCTAGGTCACAGCAACACAAGGAGCCCAGAGTGGGAAAAAAAAGGAACGACGAAGAGACGCTGACAGGGATTCAACAATTTAATACAACTTCTGTTGGGAAATGAGTGTCCGGTGAACAGAGTGCATCCATGGACAGTTGAACGATTAAGTGTTGGGGTAACACAGTGCTCAAACTGGACTCTGCACCACTAAAGGTTGTATCCTCCAATTCTTGCTTTTAACGGACTTTTAGAGTGTGGACTGTGTGTTTTCCTTTTAAAAAAGGGAAATTTGTTCCTGATATGTTTAGATTTTGTTAGGTTCGTTTATCTTTTGAATGTATTTTTTATTGTCTTGTGTAATAGAACTTACTGTTGCTTTTTTCTGAAATTACTGTTGTGTCTTTCATTGTGTGTTTACTCACCACCCAATTTAAAGAAACCTGTGTGCTATTATTATCAGAAAATTTCAAGAGTTCCCAGTCTCTTAATAAAACTGGGTGGCATAGTCGAATATTTTAATGGTGTCTAAGTTAAATTACCTGTAAGTGTGACCAGACACCTGTTACAAGCACATATTAAGTTCAAATCCTTGATCCTAGTCTACAGAGTAGTCAATGGGTCAGCACATTTATAAATGGGGACACTTGTAAGGTCCTGATGAATGGCATCTGGTGATGCCACTTATGTGTGGTATTAAACCTCAGTCCATACTGTTTTTATGTGTAGTTCCTAGCTGGTGAAACAAGCTACCCACCTCCATTCAAAATTCTGAGTCCCTCAAATTTGTTTATGAAATATCTGAAGACTCTTGTTTGGTGTATTTCTGTCTAATCAATATTAGCTGTTAGCTTTTTTAAACTAAGAAGAGTAATTTACTTCTCTTTTATTCTGAGCTGTTCACTTGTAGTGATCACTTTAGTAGTCTTGTCCTGTAACACTTGTTCCCAAACAGTCTCAAAACTGATATTTATTCAATTATGTTGACCTCTTTTGTAAGTCGCTTTAATAAAATTGTCTGCTTAGCAAATATAAATGTAGATGTTGTGAGGGATGGCCGGCCATATATTCCGGCCCACACCTCCAAGCAGCCAGATGGAGCCCTCCCAGCAGCATGGAGGTTCCCCGAATTCCAGCAGGGCCTCATGGACCATGTAGTTTTTATATACAGCCCTGCTGAATACCATGGGGACCACCAGGAGCCGCTGTAGGGAGGCTTGGGGAATACTACGTGCCCTATAACCCGGAAGTACGTCCTGGTCACATGAACAGAAGGAACGACATGCTTCCGGGATGAAGAAAAGGACTTTTTATCTGACCCGGAAGTGATAAGGAATCATGGACTGCAGGGTTGGAACCACCCTTGGGACCTTGGGAAAGCCCAGACGCTGAGCTGAGCAGGGAGGAAGGGTGGCTAAGTGTCTGGGAGAGGAGGAGTGAGAATTGTATTATTGTTGATTAATTAGAGTATTGTATATTGTTTATGAGTAGTGTGGAGTGGAGAGTGCTTGGTGCACATTAGTATAATAAAAAGAACAAGTCTTGGACTTTTACCTGGTGTTTGGCATGGTACTTGAGGGTTCAAGAGGACGATAGCGCCCTCTACTGCTACAATGTAAGTGATAGCAAACCAGCAGCCACCTCAAAATAAAGTATGTGATATTAGAGTGCTTGTAGGCAACAATATACTCTTTTCAGATGCCAGTTAACATGCTCAGAGTAGGTCTGTCTATTAGAAGAATTACCCAGGGTCTCAAAACATTAAACAGGCAGGACAGGGCCCACTCACTATACTCACACCAAAATAATTTGATTTAATTAAACTAACTTGCAAATGTTTGGCAATGTAAGGGGAAAACCGGAGTACCCAGAAGAAAACCCACAGAGAAACAGGGAGAAGGTGCATAATCTGTGAAGACCACCACCGGACATGATGTTCAAACTCAAAATGCTGGGCTCATGTGTCATCTTGCTACTATGTTTTGTTTCTTGATGACGACAATGTGAAATATATATAAAAAACACTAATTAATTGTTTATATGGTTTGTTCAAACTTTTTAGTGGCTATGCTGTTAACAAAACTGTACCTCCGGGTGTGCTGCTGATTTTCTTAAAGGTGCATTATGGATTCTATTGTAAAATTTTATATTTTAAACAGAATCAGTCAGCGAAAATTCACCTTTCAGTGAAACATTCAGAAATTCTTCTGTGTTGAAAACGTCTGAATTACCTGTGAACAATACAAGGATCAAGAGAAAAGACAATTACTAATGTATCCAAAACATTACCTACTCTAGTGCTCTTCATTTCAAATCATCAATGCCATTCATATGTGAGTTGTCAATGAATGAACTGACTTAAAAAAAAAATTCAGCACATAGGTACTCTATACTTTTTCGTTCTCATTTCTTCTTACTTTTCCTTTTCTTGGAAATACTAATTGTCACATACCCTAATGGAATATCAGGTCTATGTGCAGTTCTCAGAGAGGACTAAGTGCTGAGAATTCCTAATATTGATACTAGACTGACAGCATATTTCTTCAAGAAATGCATTTAATAAAATGTGATGTACATCGCGTTGTCACCAGATCCTACAACATCATGACTGCATCGTCTGCTCAATGTGTTATCTGCGGTGCTCACCACATCTTGTGTTATCTTCTGTCTGAAGCAAGTAGCTGGAAAATTGTCTCTCCCCCAACACCTTCTAGAGGTTCATTCATCTGGACCCTTACTAATGAAATTCTTGAATTCGAAAGTTACAAACTCATAATCAGCCTGGTTACATTAACTGACCTTTTATTAGTGGAGTGGATCCCAGGGCTGAGGTGTTCTCACCTCTACTTGCCACTATATAGTTTTGTGAATAATTTTACTCTAATGGATTCCTTTTCCATATGAATCCTCTCAACAATATTATTTTGCTCTTTTTTGATTAAGGCCTCAGGCACACATTGATTATATCCTTATTTCAGTAATGATCTGGAAGTTTTAAAAGGTGCCAAATTTTGTTTTGTGCTAAATTTGTTCTTGTGGTTTAGTTATGGAAACACATTAGTTTTTATTACCAGTTTTATATTATCATTCTGCCATTTTATGTATTCTATTCTTTCATATGTGCCACTATTTTGTGCGTTTATGGATTGCTGTCACTGTGTTATTCATAGCTACACCATCCCATCATAACCTCACAGTTACCCAAGGTCACAGTGTATGATGTCAGTAAGCCACTGCTATTTAAGGTGGTGATACAATATTTATTACATCTTATGTTTTAAAATTAATGATAAAAACAAGAGATTAGCTAAAAATTCAAATCTCTTTAGAGTTTTAGGACCTTTACCCATTTATTTTGAACAGTGATTTCTGATTAGACTCTCTGTGCCCAGTAACCTTGATTTTATGACTTTTCTGCTTGTTTTTCTTGGTAAAAATTCCTGGATTTTATGCCGCCATCCTCATTTTTTTCTGTCCTGTTTTGCCATTGCATTTACCTACTCTCTACGTCTGACCATAAATATGCCTCATTACTTCTGTTTATTTCAACTTTTTATATAGGGTAGCACGTTTGAGATTGTATATTTTTATTTCTCTAATTTAATTAAAATATGGGTTCTAGGCTAGAAGAATTAACTTCTTTTGATAGTGAAACTGATTCTGACACAGCGGTTATTAAGCTTGCTTTTCAGAAGTGCATGCTGTGCATGATGCCTCTATTGCCTTAACGAGGAGCTTATCCCAGAAATCTTGTCAGACAGTTATTAAACTGTAGTCTTGCCTTTTTCAGCTGGAGAGTTTTTATTCAAGGGTTTTATATAAGGAACAACAAGTTTACATTGCCAAACTAGGACTGAATTAGACTCTCTTCTAACATGCCACGCCAAGTTTCTCATCCACAGTATGAGTATACAGTAAATTATTATCTTTTCCGCGTTTAGCCCAGTAAATTATCAATTTACCCTTAAATTATTATCAGGATTTTGAAATCAGTTGTCAGTTCTTATCTGCAAAATTAAACCCCTCAATAAATATAGCTATAATTATTCTTCTGTCAAAAGAGGTTAAGCACCGCACTGATTGTTCTAACTACAGTGTACCAACCACTGTCTCTGATAAACTCTGATGTCAAGCTACTTGCAAAGGTTCTATTCCCATTGCTCTCTAGTCTCTCTCTTGTACCACTTGATCCAAAAATACATCTTTCCAATTTGTATTAGTAAATCCTACATCTGACCTTCTTTGTCCTTAAAGTTTATTAAAGTTTCAAAGCCTTGTCTGGTTACAGATTCATTTGATTAAGTCTTTTTCTTTCCTTCTAATCTCACTCAATTCTCCCTTTCATCTTGCCCTCCATTCCTAAATACATAGATTTAGACATTTCTACCTCTCTCCTGAACCTCAAAACTACCAACAATCCTTGAAGGATGTATCTTGAAGAGGCACAGAACTAAAACCATTTGGGCATATTTCTGAGATGGTATTATCTAAAGCCCTTACTTCACAACAATGCTTTTAATATCAGAAGCCACACCAGCTTTTCCCCTTACAGATTGTGTGCAGTATTCACACACACTGTGATCTAATTGGTGATGGAGGATCAAGATGTTGCAGTTCTTTAGGTCTAGAGTCTAGAGATCCTCTCCAATTCCATTTTCTTTTTCCTACAGTTACAGCTGGTCCTTAGGACATGTTCTGTAGAGTCCCATTAACCAAAATGTTTTGCACATTGTGAATTTATTTCTAATAATATTTTGTAGTTTAGTATTTTAATTGGCTTAAATTTATTGCTATGCTTGATTCACAGATACATTTGAAGGATGCACTGGGACACATCATCAGTGGTGGTCCTTTAAGCCATTGGGTGTTTTGGGTGTCACAACATCAGATGCCCTCACCAAGGTGAACTAGCCAGGAGTGATCAGTCTCCAGCTTGCATCCCAGTTACTACTCTTTATCCAGAGAAATCTGGAGACTCTTTCTTTGTCTTCCTTGGTGCATTCAATGGCCGTGATCCCCTGTGATACATAGGAGACTGAATGCTCTACAGAGTGAGCAGTTAGCCAACCCACTTTCAAGGGCAGGCAATGATGCTGTGGCATATGTATCTCAGAGGCTGTAGTTGAACATCTCTTCCAAGCTCGTGACTGGCTGCCGAGTGATTGATGGACTTGTAATACTATTTAATTCAAAGTGAAACTATGACCCTGCCTTTCTTCTTCAGGACAAGGTACAGAGACTTGGCTAACTTGAAATTCATCCTTGCTCAGGAGATTAGCTTCTCAAGGCCCTCAAGGATCTACTTGCTGCCTGGAACTTAAGTGGTTGTGACAGTAATACTAACTAGGCTTCCCCACCGTGCACCCACAGCAGTAGTGGAAAAGAAGCATCCAGACCTGCAGTCTTTCAGAGACAGGACAAAATAAGTGACAAAGCAGAGGGACAGAGTGTGGGGAACGAAAAACACAAGTAGCTGAGGAGCGCAGGAGATTCAGGAGAATAGTGGAGGCAGACTAGCGAGAGATCAAGAAGAAAATTGTGCTAGCTGGAGTAGTGAATGAGGCTGTAAGCACTTGTGATTTTCTTGTTTTTATGGTGTGCTTAGGACCTTAACATTTGGCTGATGAGAGGGGAAACCACGTTAGGGACTACATTTTACTAATAAACTAAGGTGCTCTGGCATCCATCAAAAGCTTACTTGGTGTCCTGTGGGGTTCCATCATGGGTCGCTACAGTAATAATTAAAGATTCATTTGGAAACATTTCAAGACTTTATGTTCTAAGCACAGATTCTGGTATTTTTTTTTTTACGTTCTTTAAAATGGTTCAGTAGTTTTGGGATTCCTCTATGCTGTTTGGTACTTGGATTTCTTTGGTTATAATGAAGAGTCTTGCTTAACTTCAAGGTAAGTTGTTGACCAGGAAGAGCAGATGATTACACACTACATATTAATTTGTTGTTATTCTGTAATAATTAATTTAAAATAAATAACAGTTTTTGTTTGATATTCTTGAATTGATATAAACCCATTGTCCCCCCCTGTACTGACTATAAGTGAAGCTCCACTTAGGACAATGCAAAATATTTAAACACTATAAAACTAAGTGAAAGATAATACTTGTCTTACCATTACACATGGGCTTGTATTTGTTGTCACATGACATGTCGTACCAATGTCCTGATGGGTAATGCATCATTGTGCAGTTTTCTATACTACCGTTATTGTCTGGCTGTCCGCTGGCCCAGTTGTTGACAGTATAATCAGTTCCATCTGACCATGTCCAAGGATTATTGAACAGACCAATCCAAAAGCGCAGACCTCTTGCCAAAATTGTTAGATTTCTATTTTGAGTCTCATTTTGGACACTTACGAAGTCGGTATAATGTGTCCTGCAGTAGTTCTGAGCAGACATCCAAGACATCGGAGAGCCCATTAGAATGTACCGCTCAGAGATGTTGCTGGTTTCTACAAAAAAGGTAAGTAAACAGACAACTTAAATGGCAGTAACATACCCAAGTACCTGTAAAACTACGCTAGTAGATCTTAAACCATAAAATTCTCAGTTAATAAATGAAAAGTGAAGATGACATTAACTCATGTCAACAGTTACAGGTGGGTCTTGGGTTATGAGCGAGTTGTGTTCTTGCAGTCATTTGCAGACCAATTCTGTATGTAAGTTGAAACTTACACCGAACAGGAAATCGACAAAATCACATTATGTTTTATTACTCATTTCACAGATAAACATTTCAGAGTTACCAATAAAATGATAGTGAGTCAATGTTACTGTACTTTATATCACAAATCACTAAAATTTTAAAATAATTTAAACTAAACTGAACAATGGGTACGAACAGCAATATATGTCAACCTAATGGTTTAACATCCTGCACGTTTTGATAATGATATATTATCTCACAGAGCTGAAAAAGGCATAATGACGGCATGAAAACACACCACTGACTAATGACTGTCAAATGTGTACCGTCTTTACTGAGAAATCACTCAGAGTGTCACTTCCTCTTTGCAGTGGCTGTACGGGCAGATGAATAAAAAATTAGCACAAAAATGACCTTCATAAGAAAAGCTCAGTGGAGCACAAAAGACACAAGAGAATTTGTCTGAAATAGGCAATCCAGTGTCAAACAAGTCTCAGAAACACAAATCCAGAAAGAATGGTCATAAAACAGAGCATGAAGTTCAAAATACTGGAACAACACAAAAGCAAAAATAAATAAATACAAATAGAACTCAGCAAAACCACCAAGCACATTCAACGAACAGCATTTGAGCATTGGGTCCCCTCAGCCTTTATATAGTTGAGGGTTGGTCCACACGGGGATGCACAGGTGGCCTGCCCCTGCCTCTTGGGGAACCACCCATGTAGCACAAGGGACATAACGGCGCAGGTGAACACACATGGAAGCTAGCCCATACAATAATGAAATATTATAAATAGAATTTAAATACACATTATAAATATGTGAAACAGGCTTTAAATTACACAACGAAGACATTAAAATGGAGCACAAGAAACACAACCTGACAGAACCATGACAGTCATCTATGACACTGTGGTAGAAGGATTCAGGACAAAGTACAAAAAAGGTGTTGCAGGAATGAAATCCACCAGCCAGACCAGAATGTCACTTTGGTCTGGCTCCCAAGAGTCATCTTCATCACTGGCAGCCAAGCCCCAAAGTCAACAGGCAGGCTTCAGGCCTACCTAGGACTAAAAGTGAGGCAGACACTTTTTAAGGAAATGTCCACAAAAAGGGAAGAAAAAAAAAAAAAAAAAAACACACAAAACAAACTGTAACCCAAAAACAAAACAAAGTTTTTTTTAATACTTAATTACTCCAGGATTTCAGAAAAAAAGCAGGAGCAGCAGCAGGAGCAGCAAACTCATTAAAACCAAATACTGTAGGTTTGCTTAAATGTCCAACCTGAAACAACACAGTACAAAGACAGAACCAGATACAGTACCTTAAATATGAAACAGGAGACAAAGCCAGCAAACCCAAAATTAAAATGGAGCAAACATCACAAACAAGAAGGAAAGTGACAAACCTAATGCTGAAGCTGTGGAGCCTTCTTCAGCTACCTAATTAGACAGCCGCCATTTTTTTGCTCCACGTACACTAAGCAAGGCAGACAAGGAACACTAAGGTGAAGCTTAAAATCAAACCAAATGAAAATCAGATTCAATAACAGAATCTGAAAAATACTTGGACAACAAAAAGATGAAATAAACAAATCACGCACTTCGGTTCGGACAGGCATCCATGGCATTAGCATAACAATCATGTCCTTGGAATGTTGGGAATTTAAAGCAGCAGGCTCTACCATGCATTTAAATGGCCAGCTGCCCATCCAGCTGCTTGTTCTGATGGAACTCAGTAATGTGGTTTTGTGCACCACAGGTTACATTCAAAATGACTGAAAATGGTGACAAGGTCCATACAGTGGTCTGCTATGCCCACGTGTTAGTTACAGTTGTTATATATTCATCTGCCATAACCAGGTTGCTTCATACTCAAGTTACAACAGAAGCCGCTTAGAAGTCAAATAATTCAAATTTAGTTTAAAGGAAAAAATCTGGGGGGAGAAGGGTGGTGGTTATGTGCTTTTTCACATATGCACAATTTCAGTTAAGTTGAATCCACCATAACCTGAGACCCACCTGTATTTAGAATTTGTGAATATTGAACTTATGGGAATTTGAAATGGTGTTGATACAGTGGTGCAGTGATTACTGTTTCTGCATCAGAGCTCAGAGTTGTTCAATGTGCCTCTGTGGAGTTTCCATGTTCTCCCAATGTTTGTAGAAGATGTTCTCAGAGTATTTATGTTTTCCTGCTGCATCTAAAATGTATGTGTTAGATAAATACTGTACCATGATGCATGTGGGTTGTAGATGAAGGTGTTTGAAACTGACTACCCTTCAGGTTGAAAGCAGCAAACAGATGGATGGACCGGCTGCATCCATCGAGGTGCAACGAGGTTTCCAGGATCTTGCAGCCATTAACTTTTTTTTGCAATTTTAATTGCAATAAACTATCAAACATGATTACTCTTAAAAGCAAAAATACAAAAAACTATTCATTTTTACAAAGTAATGAATGGTACAAGCACTAACTGAAGGATGAAGTTGTAAGTTAATGAAGTTCTCTTACCTTTGTAGCACATAAAAGCATTCAAGTCATCAGACACAGACTGATCCCAGCTTCCTTCAGAATTAACAGAAACAGCAAAAAGGTCTCTTTGTGTATTAGAGCTCCAATTGTAATAAGTAATGTCATCTCCATTTGACCATCTCCAGTTGTCACTCCCTCTGTACAGACCTATCCAGACACTTTGACTAGCGAAACTAAAAATAAACTCCACAAGCGACAAAACTGAAGCATTAGGAACTGAAACTAAGTCAGTGCCCAGAAGACAGCAGGATTGGAGTGAAGAGTCCCAGGTCTCATTATTATTTATAAATGTATACATTGTTACAGGAAAAATGAAGGAAGTTCCTGAAAAAATAGTAGACACTCAATAAACAGTCTGAAATACAAAATATTAACACAGAAAAAATGCTGTCATCAAAAATTATATATATATACAGTATATATATATATATATACTGTATATATATATATATATATATATATATATATATATATATATATATATATATATATATATATATACACTATATATACTGTATATTTATATATATTTAGATTTAGAATTGATAAGTTAATTCATGAATTTGCCTCCTACCTTGATGTGAACACAATTTACCACAAATAGTTTAGAGTACTCTGGAATTCCATTTTGCTCTTTATCTCTTCAGTAATCATTATTCCATATATACAGTATATCATGCTATACCATTTTCTGAACCCTCTTAATCCAGAATGGGGTCATGGGGGGCTGGAGCCTATTCCATGTACAGTGTGTGTGTATAGTTATATTAGGCAGCCAATGAACAGTCAGTCTTAAAAGGTGATGTGGTGAAAGCAGAATAAATGGACGAGCGTAGTAATGATCTGAGCAACTTTGATAAGGGTCAAATTGAGATGGCTAGACAACTGGGTCAAAGCATTTACAAAATGGCAGGCCTTGTGGGATATTCCTGGTATGCAGAGGTTATCATCTACTAAACGGGTCCAAGGGATGATAACTGGTGAACTGGTGACAGGGTTGTGGGAGCCCAAGGCTCGTTGATGTGCATGGGGAATAAAGGCTAGCCCATCTGGTCTGATCCCACAGTAGAGCTACTGTAGAACAAATTGCTGAAAAACTTAATGCTGGCCATAACAGAAAGGTGTCAGAAGACACAGTGCATTAACAGCTTGCTGTATATAGGGCTGCATAGTTGAAGACCAGTCAGTGTGCCCATGCTGAACCCTGCACACCAAAGTGCCTACAACGGGTATGTGAGCGTCAGAAGTGGACCATGGAGCAATGGAAGAAGATGGTTTGGGCTCGTGAATTATGTTTTCTTTTAGATGATGTGGATGGCTATGTGCATGTGTGTTGTTTACCCAGGGAAGATATAGCAGCAGGATGGACAATGGGATGAAGGCAAAAGAATGGGGAGCAGTGTTCTGCTGGGAACCCTTCTGCCCTGTCATTCATGTGGGTTTTACTTATGCGCACCACCTACCAAAAGGTTGTTGTAGATCACGTACACCTCTTCATTGCAACGATATTCCCTGATGGCAGTGGCCTCTTTCAGCAGGATAAAGTGCCCTGCTACACTACAAAAACTGTTCAGGAATGGTTTGAGAAATATGACAAAGATTTCAAGGTGTTAAGTTAGCCTCCAGTTTCCCCAGATCTCAATCCAATTGAGCATCTGTGGGATGTGCTGGAAAAGTAAATATAATCTGTGGATGCCCCACCTCGCAACTTAAAGTCCATAAAGGATCTGCTGCTAACATCTTGGTGCCAGATACCACAGGATACCTTCAGAAGTCTTGTGGAGTCCGTTCCTTAACAGGTCAGAGCTGATTTGGTGGCACAAGGGGGACCTGCAGAATATTAGTCAGGTGGTGTTAATGTTGACATTTATTATTATATACTAGCTGTGTAAGCCCGTGCTGGGGCCTGGGGTTCTAGAGACTATTGAAAATTGTCAGAAAAAAAATGAAATGTAGAGATGTCAGGTAATTGAAAGGAACTACTCAGGGCATCTCTCTCCTAGGAGGATACGTTTTGCTGACGTGCTCACATTGCTTGTGCATTAGCTGCGGGAGGAAAAGTAAAAGGGATACCGTTTTGCCGATGTCAGCGGCTAAGCGACTTTGTTTTTCTTCTGAGGTTTTGTTTACCCCGACTCCATCTCTCACTTCTGGGCCAGACAGACACACACACTCCACTCATAGATGTTGATATATAAGATATAATATATGTGTGGATGTTTACACACATACTACCGGTTCAAAAGTTTTAGAACATTCTTGTTTTTCAAGTTTTTATTAAAATTTAAGCAGTTCAAGTCCAGTGAATAACCTGAAATGGTACAAAAGTAAGCAGTAAACTATCAGAGGTTAAAAAAATGTTTAGGTTACCAAAAGCTAAAAAAATAATGCCATTTTCAGATTTATACAGAAAGGCTTTTCTCAGGGAACAAGCAGTGGGTTAACAACTTGCAGATTTTCTGCAACAATGGAAGTTAATCAAGCCTTGAGTGATGATGCAAACAGTTTCTAGAGGTGTTCCAACTTTTGATGATTACTTATAAACCTTCCGCCTTTATAAAATCAATGCTGGAGCAAACGGTTTCCACACCCTCTAAAACTCTGTTTGGACAATACTGCACTATATATCACAATGATAAAAGAAAGGCAATTAACAAAATAAGAGTGTCAGACCATTTTAACCCTTAAAAGGGTTTGTCTTTCCTTTAGAGATATTGCAAAGGAAGCCAAGGTGTCAGTGAGGACAGTTTTCAACATCATCAGAAGGAAACTTGTGGAAACTCTGGTTCCACTCTGGTGGAACATTCTAACAGATGCAAAACCACATCAGAATCAGAAGATACGTTTCTGAGAGTGAATAGCTTGATTGATAGGAACATCATAGGACAACCAGCTTCAAGCACAGCTCAACAGTCACTGAAGCAAGCAAGCGTCACTTTCAACTGTGAAGAGAATAGTAAGCTGATATGTTGAGTGGCAGTAAAAGTCATTGTAAAAAACTGCAAAATAAAACTAAGAGGCTTTCCTGGGACAAGATTACTGAACACCAGAAAGAAGGTCTTATGGACTGCTGAATCAAAATTTGAAATATTTGGTTCATCATTCAGGGTATTTGAACTCCATCAAGTAAGCGAAATGATGGTCCCTCAAATGTTTGACACCAACTGTCAAACATGGAGAAGGAAGCCACGTGATGTTCTGGGATGTTTTGTGTGATCTTAAATTTGTGACTTGCACAGATGACTGGTACCCAGAAACAAAAGGCCTACCACAGCATTTTGCAGCACCATTCAGCTTCGCTGTAGTATACAGCTGTGGCCAAAAGTTTTGAGAATGACACAAATATTAATTTTCACAAAGTTTGCTGCATCAGGATTTATAATGGGTTGGCACCCTGCCCATGATTGTTTCCTGCCTTGTGCCCTGTGTTGGCTGGGATTGACTCCAGCAGACCCCCGTGACCCTGTGTTCGGATTCAGCGGGTTGGAAAATGGATGGATGGATGGATTTATAATGGCAATTTTTGTATACTGTATATTCCAGAATGTTATAAAGAGTGATCAGAGGAATTGCAATTAATTGCAAAGTCCCTCTTTGCCATGAAAATAAACTTAATCTCAAAAAAACCCATTTCCTCTGTATTTCAGCCCTGCCACAAAAGGATCAGCTGACATCATTTCAGTGATCCTCTCGTTAACACAGGTGAGATCATTGACGAGGACAAGGCTGGAGATCACTCTCTCATGCTGATTGATTTAGAATAGAGAGGTTCAATTGCTGTGAAGAAGGCTTCAGGGCACCCAAGAAAGTCTAGCGAGTGCCAGGACCGTCTCCTAAAGATGATTCAGCTGGGTGATCGGGGCACCACCAGTGCAGAGTTTGCTCAGGAAAGGCAGCAGGCAGGTGTGAGTGCATCTGCACACACTGTGATGCAAAGACGTTTGGAGGATGGCCTGATGTCAAGAAAGGCAGAAAAGAAGACAAGAAAAACATCAGGGACAGATTACTGTTCTGCAAAAGGTACAGTGACCGGACTGCTAAGGACTGGGGTAAAATCATTGTCTCTGATTAATTCCCTTTCCGATTGTTTGGGGCATCTGGAAAAAAGATTGTCCGGAGAAGAAAAGGTGAGCGTTGCAATCAGTCTTGTGTCAAGCCAACAGTATAGCATCCTGAGACCATTCATGTGTGGGGTTTCTTCTCAGCCAAGGGAGTGGGCTCACTCACAATTTAGCATAAGAACACAGCCATGAATAAAGAATGGTAGCAAACCATTCTGAAAGCAACTTCACCCAACCATCCAAGAACAGTTTGGTGATCAACAATGCCTTTTCGAGCACAATGGAGCACTGTGCCATAAGGAAAAAATGATAACTAAGTGGCTTGGGGAACAAAATGTTGAAATTTTGGGTCCATGGCTAGGAAACTCCCCAGACCTTAATCCCACAAACAAAACCCCACAAATTCTGACAAACTCCAAGCGTTGATTCTGCAAGAATGTGCTGCCATCAGTCAGGATTTGGCCCAGAAGTTGATTGACAGCATGGCAGGGCGAATTGTAGAGGTCTTGAAAAAAAAGGGCCAGCACTGCAAATATCGACTCTGCACATAAACTTAATGTAATTATCAATAAAAGCCTTTGAAACTTATGAAATGCTTGTAATTATACTTTAGTATACCATAAAAAACATCTGACAAAAAGATTTAAAAACACTGAAGCAGCAAGCTTTGTGAAAGGCAATACTTGTGTCATTCTGAAAACTTTTGGACATGACTGTACACCTAATTGGTCAGGAGTTCATCCTAGAGCAAGGTAATGAATTAAGTCATACCTCCAAACATTGTTAGAAGTACCTCAGATGAAAACGAGAAGATGGTGAGCTTCAAACCATCGCCAGTGGCCAGAGCAGTCTGCAGACTTAAACCTCACCAATCTGGTTTAGGATAAGGTGGACAGAAGGCTGAAAAGCAAGACAACCTACTGTAGAAGTGCAAAACATTTATGGGAATGCCTGCAACAGAACTTTCCAAACAATTTTTGATTTTCATTAAAGAAAGAATACCATGAGCATGTTCGGCTGTTGCAACAGTAAATGGTGGCTACTTTGATGAGTCAAAAAGTTAGACTAGATTTTGTTAACCAAAATGATTACATGATTTCTTCATTATCTCCAATTGTTTATCTGTGATATGCTTTAAGTTTAGAGTATATTTAGACATTAAATGGTGTAAATTTCAATAAAAATGGGGTGTTCTGATACTTTTGACCTGTAGTGTATCTGTGGAATATTTGTTGGTACCCTTACTTGTCTCTGAAGTAACTTGAAACTGACAAAAGTAATTGGCACCCCTCACCGTTCATTGCATATTTAACAAAATCAGACTTTGCTCTAGAGTTTTGATTCAATAGAACATTTCACATAAAAACACAAGTGAAAATGACATGGAAACATGCAGTATGGAGTCTGCCCTCTTCAAACCTAACATACAGTAGCTGGGACTTTTTGTTCATGAAGAGTGGGCCAAACTACCTGTGGACAGGTGAAGAAATCTCATTGCAAGTTCCATAAATTGTTTGTTTGCACTTGTTGCCTCTAAAGATCGTGCATCAAAATATTAGTAATTGAGAGTACATAACATATTTAAAAGAAGGACTGGAAGGGAACGTTTAGCAAGGTACACATAGAAGCAATAAAGAGTGTTGATTTGCTATCAAGCTACACTGATTCAACTGCTGAAGTCAATTTCCTATTGACTAGACATACAGTACTGAGCCATGCCTGATAATTCTAAAAAATCTTCAAAAGCAAAACAGAAACAAAAGCAAAAAAACAAAACACTTACCAATAATCAGAAGAAAGGTCAGGTCCATGTTTTTTGTAGTCAACGTAAACCATGAACTGAGCAATTAACTACAAGTTACTTACTTTTACAAGATTTTACAGGACGTCTGAACTAAATAACATGTCCGTGCTACAGGGGCACCTGCACATCTGTGTTTGCCCAGACTAAGCCAATTTACCTGTGTGTGTAAATAAACAAAGAATACTAGAAAAACACCTGCCCTAAAATGGTTAAAACAAAACTAATGAGATGCAAACAGCTTGAGCCAATATGTCCCTCTTGTACTTGAACAAATATCTGTAAATTAAAGTGGTGTAAAGCAAGTCCAATAATAATAGGCAAATTGATACACATTTAGATAAGAAAGAAAGAAAGAAAGAAAGAAAGAAAGAAAGAAAGAAAGAAAGAAAGAAAGAAAGAAAGAATTTAGGACAGTACAGCTTTTGAAAAGTCCATCTATCAATTCATTACCTCAATCATGTTTTCTAATTCATGTTCATGGGACTCTGGAGCCTATCTCAGCATTATTAGACTCAAGACAGGATTGAACCCAGGACAGGCAGAAATGTGAATACATAGCGCACCATGACATTCTGAAGCCTTGGTAAAGCAAAAATCCACCCAAAAACAATACTTTGTTTAAATGTGCTACTTACCTCATGTGCTTTATAGTGATGAGAAAATAATTCAATCTCATGTTTTTTTGCAGAAAGGAGGAAAGAAAGATTTGGTTCAATGGCCACAGTAGGAGACCACTGCAGGACATCAGCAAACAAAATCAAAATGTCCATGAAAAAAATGTTTTGTTACTCACGTCACATACAGTAAATTACACACAAGGTCATCCACTTGTTTGCTCACAATGACCCAAACATATGTTTTTAATAATTTTTTTTAAAATAAACCTCTTACAAAAAATGCTCTAATGAACGAGGAAGGAATGCGCATGCAAAATGAAACGTGCACCAGAACTAAAGACCCACCTCTTTCCCTTATTCATTAGTCAGGAGCTCTGTCTTCAATTCAAAAGCACAGAATTATGGGGGTGCGTTGTACTGTTTAGAAAGTATTCTGCTTTTTCTGGAAGTAAATGTTAAAATATTTTTGAAAAAAATGCATGTGTTTTGCATGTTTTGAGCATATGACTGAATAATATCTGCCTGCCACACAAGGTTTCTTCTTACCTGGATAAGGCTGGCAGCACTGTGAGGATTATGTTTTTTGATTTCTCCAGTGCTTTAAACACCATCCAGTCATATCCCAGTTAAGTGGTAAAGATATGCTGGATAATGGATTATCTGTCAAGTAGACTGCAGTTTGTGAGACTCAAGGACTGTGTGAGCAACACTGGAGCACCACAAGGAACAGGCCCATCTCCTTTCCTCTTCACTCTGTATACCTCAGAATATAAATGTAACTCCAGCTCCTGTCACTTGCAGAAATTCTCAGATGATTCTGCACTTATGGGGTGTATTAACGGGGGGGGGGGGGGGGGGGGGGGGTTAAAATAGAGTATAGGAGTCAGGTGGAGAAATTGTTTCTTGGTGCAAAGAGGATTGTCTATATTCTAACATCTGAAAAACCAAACAACTGGTTATTGACTTTCACCAAACAGCCTCCATGTCCGGTCACTATTTGGGAAGTGGATGTAGGGGTAGTCCACTCCTACATGTACTTGGGGGTCAACATTAATGACAGGTTGGACTGGTCTCGGAACACAGAGGAACTATATAGAATATATATATACATAAAGTATGTAGTAAAGAGGATGGTGGAAAAATTGATACCATCATGAAAAATCCCCTACATCCCCTCAAGGACATGCTCACTTGGAGTACTTTTAGCCACAGGCTCATTCCACCATGGTGTGCTAAGAAGCACCTCTGGGGGTCTGCCCAGTCCTTTCATGTATTTCAATGCATCTTCCTGGGGCCCTCATTAAGTTTACTATGAAATACCATTTTGAAATATCTAAACAATATTTACTTTTACATATTGATTGATTGTTTGACTGTATTATTTGTCCTGTGAGTTTGTATTCTTGTTTTTATGTTTCTACTGCTGTATGCATGTGAATTTCTCCTTGGGTTGAATAATGTTTATCTAATAATCTAATAAGAAAGGGCAGAACAGGCTCTTTTTCCTTAGGATATTGTGTTCCATTAATATGAGTAGTTACATCCTTCATATCTTCTACAACTCTGTGATGGCCAGTGCGATTTTCTATGATGTGGTGTGCTGGGATGGTAACATCCCTTCAAAAAAAGCCCACTGAAACAACAACCTCTCTGTGACCCACTAACACTGAGTACTTTCAGCCAACAAATTATTCAGCAGAAGAGTGCCTGGAAAGGCTACTGGGGTTCCTTTATACCAACAGCAATATACTGCATAATGCCTCACTGTAACTGTGACAGCCATGGCTGTCCCAATTTCCCATTGGGATTAATAAAGTATCTATCTATCTATCTATCTATCTATCTATCTATCTATCTATCTATCTATCTATCTATCTATCTATCTATCTATCTATCTATCTATCTATCTATCTATCTATCTATCTATCTATCTATCTATCTATCTATCTATCTATCTATCTATCTATCTATCTATCTATCTATCTATCTTTATAGTCATTCTGATGTGCGTTCAGACCAGTGTGTGTGTATATTTATTTATTTATTGACTTATTTATCTACCTATTTATCTATCTATCTTTCTTGTAGATTATGCAACACGAGTAGCATGAGAAGCGTGTTACATGGTAAGGCTGTGAACATGTGGTTGCATCGGCGGCAGACAAGCAATCTCTGCCTGTGTTGACAGAGTTTCACCACACCACACATCTGGGGGAGTTCTAACCCCCCCCCCTTCTCCCCCACTTTTGTTCACCATAGAGTGAATGAAGCAACTGTTTAAGCCAGGCTTAGCCAAGTGCAAGAGGACGTCCATGTTGATGTGTGCAGACCCGGGCCTCTGGCGAACATCAAAAGCAAACAGGTGTAAACTAATAAACTACCTTGTGAATCAGGAGTTTGTATCTTTCTGCTACTTGAGCCACTGGAGTGTAATGCGATCTGTTACTAGGATAAACTGTCTGCCCAACAAGTAATAGCGGAGGGCCTCCACAGCCCACTTAATTGCCAAACATTCCTTCTTGATGGTTGAGTAATTATACTCCCTGGGAAGTAATTTTCTGCTCAGAAACATGTTGGGATGTTCTTCCTCATCGAAACACTGAGACAGCACTCACATCCATCTGTAGAAAAGTCAGGATTCCGCAGAACCAGGAATGAAGAGAAAGCGGCTTTTAAGTCAGACAAGGACCTCTCACAATCATCGGTCCAAACAATGGTGAGGGTTTTCCTTTCCTTTGTCAAGTCAATGAGAGGGGTAGCCCTATGTGTGAAATTCAGAATGAATTGTTTGTAATATCCAATGAGTCCTAGGAAAGCACAAACCTGCTTCTGTATTTCCAGATTTGGATACGCAAGCACCTCACCCACCTTGTCCAGCTGAGGTTTAATCAAACCGTTCCCCATAGAATACCCCAAATAATCTATTTCTGACATCCCCAATTTACACTTCTTATTGTTTGCTGTCAACCCAGCCTGCCCCAAACTGTCAAGGAATGCTTGCAGGTGGTCAAGATGTGACCTCCAATTATCACTGAAAATGACCACATCATCGAGAAATGCCCCAACATACTTGGAATGGAGTCGCAGAATCTGATGCATCATCTGCTGAAACGTCAATAGTGCACCATGGAGACCAAACGAATTTGAACAACCCGTTCGGGGTGGTGAATGTGCCATTCTCGCCACTGGACTCCTCCAGTGGTACCTGCCAGCATCCCTTCATGAGATCCAAGGTGGAAGTACTGTATATGAGGCCTGTCTGAGTTTCTCCAACAAGTCATTAATATACAGCATTGGGCATGCATCAGACTTGGAAATCTTATTAAAGAGTCTAAAATCTACACAGAACTGAACCAAACAGAGCCACCCAGTTTTGTATGGGATTCATGAGTTCCTCCACTATGGTTGGACGCAGCTACTTCATCTGTAATTTATGGGGTTCAGATGGGATTCCTATCCGTATGCGATCACGCTTTTAGAATTTACTAAGTTTGCTTTTCTTGTCATAATTATAATTTTTGCGCCTCCTGTTCATGCTGCTGATGCTCCACTGCATTAGATGAAATGTGGAAATCTGCTCTTGGAGCAAAACAACCCACACAACAAATCTCACCCCATGAGTTGCACTTTGAACCCCCATCCATTTCTCCCAAAAACTATCCCCTTGTGGTCAAATAACAGTTTGAACAGACTCAAGCTGGTGTATGCTTGGGGAAGGAACTCCTGAATAGCAAACAGTAGGAAGGGTGATAAACAGTGGTGCTGAATTATTTAATTGCATGGTTATCACACAGCTTATTTGTAGCGTGGAAAATGTAGTTATAATCTCATGAAGAATGGCAATATGCATGAATATTTCTGAGAGTCTTAGCAATAGCTTGGGTGTTGGCCTTCCATAGAGCGGCCACCTTGGGTACCTTGTTGCATAATCAACCAACACGAGCATGTACTGATAACCATTCTTACTCTTAGGAAGTGGTTCAACAATGTCTAACCCAACCCTCTCAAAAGGGGCATCCAAAATAAGCACTAGTGAGGGGGGAGCCCTAGTGGGTCTATTAGCGGAAACATCTTGACAATCTGGGAAAGACTTAGAAAACTGTTCCACATCTTGGCCCATATTCAGCCAATTAAAGCATTTCAAAATGTGATCCCTAGTCTGCTTGATGCCAAGATAACCCCCCAAACGTGGGTGTGAGCAATTTTTAAAACTTTTCCCTCTTTGGGGCCACCAACTGTTCAAACAGCCCTTCCCTATGCAATCAAAAAAAAGAAACTATCCTTGATTAAAAAGTGTGGTGTTTTGAAAATTAAGCCTTCCCTGCTCCATATAGTAAGGATCATTTGCGACATGTGCTTGTTTAAATGCAAAGTCTAAGTTGCTATTGTCCCATTGCAGGCATGCAAACTTATTAGGAGTATATGGTCCCACTTCCCATGGGCCCAACCCAGCACCCCACTCATCTTCAGCCATTGTTTCGCCAGGGCCCGCAGCTGCTGCCTAGCCTGTGGAGGGTGAAGGTGTGAGTACCAGATGCAAAAAGTCCTCCAATTGTCCTGGACCCTTAGGCGAGGGGTCATCCCCTATCTCACTGGACAAATCAGGTTCAATCTCTAAGCCGGCTCCTTGACTGACCTTGTCTGCGGTGAGCCCCACCCTCTTGATTGCAGAGAGAGGTGCTCTGCGGGTGGCTAGGATGCACGGGAAGAGGGCATTCCTCTTCCCTGTTAAAAGTGGTCAGAGTGAAGTGTCTGATATGGCAGTCCAAATTTTAATGTTCCTCCTCTTAAATTTCAGAGGGAGTAAGATAGTCTCATATTGTTTACTGGCTCCATGAACATAGCATATGTTAATCCAGTCCGTATTTGTGTAGGTAATCTGTTGCAGCAAGTCACAGCAGTATACACAGAGGTTACTACCAGAGTCCAACTGAATAGAGACCTTGAAATTGTCCTTCTTGAATACCCTTGGGGAAGCCTGAGAACCACATATCAATGGACTAGACTGATGTCCATGGGCTGTGCAGGCAAGAGTAGGCACTCCTGAACCTGATGCTCAGGTTAAATTACAGCAATCCCAGTTGGGGAGTTCCTACGATAGCACCTTCTACCTGGGGTGTCAGTCCATGTGTCACCAGCAGGGGTGTCAGCGACTCTAGAAGCCTGGGCTTGAGCAGGAGAAACTGAGGCAGGGAGTGGTGGCAGAGACTGTGATCTGTAGCTTAGGCGACTGGCCAGTGGGTGGGGATGCAATGGCTGGGTCGAAGTCGCTGCCAAGTTAGGACAGCCCCTCTGTTTCCAGGTGGCTTTGGTGGTCTCCAGTCTGCAGTTCAGGTTCAGCAGTGAGTGGACATTGCTCCAGAGCATCTCATCACAAATGTCTTCGTTTATAAATGACAAGACTGCATAAATAGCGAGCTTTTCCGCAATAAATTCAAAGGTGTCTCCACAAAACCTTTGAATCAGGTCTCCTGAGTCCTGGACAAGACCCCATATAGGCCAATCCAGATAAATTTGCCACAGCCGAAACTGATGTCCCTTGGCCATGGGGCTCAGAGCAATGCAGAGGAGGATCTGTTGCTTCAGAAAGTCATAATTATCAAGCCTTTTGGGAGAAAGATTTCGCATTACCTGTATGTCCTTCTTCTTTCAGCTGCTCCCGTTAGGGGTCACCACGGCAGATCGTCTTCATCCATATCTTTCTGTCCTCTGCATCTTGTTCTGTTACACACATCACCTGCATGTCCTCTCTCACCACATACATAAACCTTCTCTTAGGCCATCCTCTTTTTCTCTTGCCTGGCAGCTCTATCCTTAGCATCCTCCTCCCAATATACTCAGCATCTCTCCTCTGCACATGTCCAAAACAGCACAATCTCGCCTCTCTCACTTTGTCTCCCAACTGTCCAACTTGAGCTGACCCTCTAATGTACTAATTTCTAATCCAATCCATCCTTGTCATACCCAATGCAAATCTTAGCATCTTTATCTCCGCCACCACCAGCTCTGTCTCCTGCTTTCTGGTCAGTGCCACCGTCTCCAACCCATATAACATAGCTGGTCTCACTACCGTCCTGTAGACCTTCCCTTTCACTCTGGCTGATATCCATCTGTCACAAATCACTCCTGCCACTCTTTTCCACCCATTCCACCTTGCCTGCACTCTCTTTTTCACCTCTCTTTCACAATCCCCATTACTCTGTACTGTTGATCCCAAGTATTTAAACTCATCCACCTTCACCAACTCTACTCTATGCATCCTCACCATTCCACTGACCTCCCTCTTATTTACACACATGTATTCTGTCTTGTTCCTTCTGACCTTCATTCCTCTCCTCTCTAGAGCATATCTCCACCTCTCCAGGGTCTCCTCAACCTGCTTCTTACTATAGCAACAGATCACAATGTCATCAGCAAACATCATAGTCCACGGGGACTCTTGGCTAATCTCGTCTGTCAACCTGTCCATCACCATTGCAAATAAGAAAGGGCTCAGAGCTGATCCCTGATGTAATCCCACCTCCACCTTGAATGCATCCGTCACTCCTACCGCAGGCCTCACCACTGTCACACGTCCTTCGTACATATCCTGTACAACTCTTACATACTTCTCTGCCACTCCCGACTTCCACTTGTCCCAGCGTATCACTGTGGCTGTGTGGTCAAAACAGAATAAGAAACACCTTGGGTTGTCCGAGGGAGCCATCTTCACCAGCACGTCCTGTGGAGGGGCAAGGGCATGAGCATCAATCGGTGCAAGAGCCTCTCCTTGTACCATGTGATGCATGAGTCACTGTCTTGCCTCTGAGTCTACAGTCTATTCCAATGAAAACAGGACCAGGTAGGGTCTTTATTTAAATGGGAGCTACCACTGTAATACACACAGAAAACAAACAGTAACAAGGCCAGGTTAGACTATTCCCCCACATCAATCACTGGCTGACTTGCATGTTACACAGTGAGGCTACAAACCTGACTCGGCGACAGACAAGCAATCCCTTTCAGTGTTGACAGAGTTTTAGTGCACCACACAGCTGGGGGAGTTTCAGGGTCTCAAAAATGTCACAAAGTGATTAAAAATTTTTCTTTACTATCCCTATAAAGCACATGGACTAAGTAACATTTAAACAAAATATCGTTTTTGGTGTAGTATTCCTTTATTTCATTCATTCATATTTCATTCTGAGCTTATACTGGCAATGTCAAGCACAAGGCAGGAAACAGCCCTGGAGGAGGCACCATTGAATTGCAGTGCTCACTCATATGTGGCCAATATGAAGGTAAGAACATAAGAAATTTGACCATTCAGGTCATTGAGCTTGTTTGTTTAGTTAAGAGCTAAGCTGTCTCAATATCTTATGCAGATACTTTTTAAAGGTTGTCAAGGTTTCTGCTTTACTTTCATGGCTCGGCAGGTCATTCCAGATTCCCACAGTTTTTTGATTAAAGAAGTGCTTTCTGGATCCATGAGTCTTTATGAAGTGAGTTTGACTTGTGGTTAGTTTCTGGTTGTAACAACATAGGCGAAAGAAGTACAAAAAGTGCATACTGTGTATATTATATACAGTGGTGTGAAAAACTATTTGCCCCCTTCCTGATTTCTTATTCTTTTGCATGTTTGTCACACAAAATGTTTCTGATCATCAAACACATTTAACCATTAGTCAAATATAACACAAGTAAACACAAAATGCAGTTTGTAAATGGTGGTTTTTATTATTTAGGGAGAAAAAAAAATCCAAACCTACATGGCCCTGTGTGAAAAAGTAATTGCCCCCTGAACCTAATAACTGGTTGGGCCACCCTTAGCAGCAATAACTGCAATCAAGCGTTTGCGATAACTTGCAATGAGTCTTTTACAGCGCTCTGGAGGAATTTTGGCCCACTCATCTTTGCAAAATTGTTGTAATTCAGCTTTATTTGAGGGTTTTCTAGCATGAACCACCTTTTTAAGGTCATGCCATAGCATCTCAATTGGATTCAGGTCAGGACATTGACTAGGCCACTCCAAAGTCTTCATTTTGTTTTTCTTCAGCAATTCAGAGGTGGATTTGCTGGTGTGTTTTGGGTCATTGTCCTGTTGCAGCACCCAAGATCGCTTCAGCTTGAGTTGACGAACAGATGGCCGGACATTCTCCTTCAGGATTTTTTGGTAGACAGTAGAATTCATGGTTCCATCTATCACAGCAAGCCTTCCAGGTCCTGAAGCAGCAAAACAACCCCAGACCATCACACTACCACCACCATATTTTACTGTTGGTATGATGTTCTTTTTCTGAAATGCTGTGTTCCTTTTACGCCAGATGTAACGGGACATTTGCCTTCCAAAAAGTTCAACTTTTGTCTCATCAGTCCACAAGGTATTTTCCCAAAAGTCTTGGCAATCATTGAGATGTTTCTTAGCAAAATTGAGACGAGCCCTAATGTTCTTTTTGCTTAACAGTGGTTTGCGTCTTGGAAATCTGCCATGCAGGCCGTTTTTGCCCAGTCTCTTTCTTATGGTGGAGTCGTGAACACTGACCTTAATTGAGGCAAGTGAGGCCTGCAGTTCTTTAGACGTTGTCCTGGGGTCTTTTGTGACCTCTCGGATGAGTCGTCTCTGCGCTCTTGGGGTAATTTTGGTCGGCCGGCCACTCCTGGGAAGGTTCACCACTGTTCCATGTTTTTGCCATTTGTGGATAATGGCTCTCACTGTGGTTCGCTGGAGTCCCAAAGCTTTAGAAATGGCTTTATAACCTTTACCAGACTGATAGATCTCAATTACTTCTGTTCTCATTTGTTCCTGAATTTCTTTGGATCTTGGCATGATGTCTAGCTTTTGAGGTGCTTTTGGTCTACTTCTCTGTGTCAGGCAGCTCCTATTTAAGTGATTTCTTGATTGAAACAGGTGTGGCAGTAATCAGGCCTGGGGGTGGCTACGGAAATTGAACTCAGGCGTGATACACCACAGTTAGGTTATTTTTTAACAAGGGGGCAATTACTTTTTCACACAGGGCCATGTAGGTTTGGATTTTTTTTTCTCCCTAAATAATAAAAACCATCATTTAAAAACTGCATTTTGTGTTTACTTGTGTTATATTTGACTAATGGTTAAATGTGTTTGATGATCAGAAACATTTTGTGTGACAAACATGCAAAAGAATAAGAAATCAGGAAGGGGGCAAATAGTTTTTCACACCACTATATATATATATATATATATATATATATATATATATATATATATATATATATATATACTTTATAAAAAAAATTCTTCTTCAATGTGCCTAAAGGGGAGAGGTCAACCATTCAACCTCGGTGAACTATGAAAATGACTGTTCAACTGGTTGAGAGCAAGAGGGAGAGACTGAGAGAAATAGAATATTTACATTATGTAGAGCTTGGTATTTTTAAAATGTTAATTTACATTTTAAGTACATTGTAGGAGTTTCCCTCTCACAACCCTGAATAGGTTTGTGAATATCCTGAAAGTGTGGGCATGAACATGGAAAGTTCTGTTTGCAGGTAAGTTTGTTAATACTATTATCATATTTTGTGAAAATCTTGTAGATTTTCTAGATCTTGTAGATTTTGTAGGTCTTGTAAAAGTCTTATTTTCTGACATACTATACTGTAAGTTTAAATGAAGTACTACGAGTAAAAACAAGGAATATTTGCATGTTTGTAGCAAAATTGCCTTGTGCGTGAAGTGAAAATTTTCCAAGGAAGATACAAACCAGTTGATGTAAATACAGTATGCACAGTGAGTGCTGCAAATGTAGTTACAAATGTTAAAATTTCCCTGAGTAAATAGTTTTGCTTATCTTGACTCTTACGGCATTGCTTCTTCTGATTTACAATTAAAAATATGTGCAATGTGCTGGGATTTCCTCAGAGAACATGCCTAAACATTAAAGACATTATAAGGAATACAAGAAATAGATAAAGTTTAGCTGTTACAAAATCCAGGAATAAGCTGTTATAATGTGGTCTGCTGCAATTGTTAATAAAATTAGAAACTGTTCTAGTGTAAAAGGCACCGCTATGCATGAAAAGTTCCCCAAAATGTTATAATGAACTTTAGACTTGAAACATGGCATTGCGGGGTACTAGCAAGGTAGATGAAGAGATATAAATGTGAAGGAAAGAATTCACATTACGTTTTCTGTTATTCCTGTAATGTCATTGGTAGGTGAGAAACCAATGGAAATGTTGAAGTTTGTGCCACCTGCTGAGATGGAGTGTGGAGTAAAGATTTTGGAAATGTACCCCAGGGGTCTCATTATTTAGAGGAGTTTTGAGTAATGCATATGTTGCTATGATTCTCCTCTAGTTGTGCATTTCAATAAGTACTGGTAGTTAATTGCTGATAGCTTTTGAACATTTAATAAGCTAACAGTATGTGAATTTCCCCCTGGGATTAATAAAGTATCTATCTATCATCTATCTCTAGTTTCTTAGCATTTTCCTGTGTTCTTGTTTTTCTGTATCGTTTTTAGGACACATGTGCACTTAGTTTGCAATTTTTCTTCCCTGCTGATGCTATCAAGACAGCTTTAGCAGCAATGAGAAGTGAAGCAAAACAACACCAGTTACCTGAAGAAGGGGCCTGAGTTGCCTCAAAAGCTTGCATATTGCAATCTGCTCAGTTAGCCAATAAAAAGTGTCATTTGGCATTGTTTCTCATGGTACAACACCCTACTACTATAAAACAGCAACAGGAATTCAAGTAAATAGTCCACCTGAAACATAAGAAATGAGAGAGAAGTTTGAATGGAAAATAATTATCTAGTTATTTGTGATTCAGGAACTGTTTTGATAGCAAATTGAAGAATCATCTTCAATCACGTGGAATTGCTGCGATTTACTTGCTTGACTAGATTACTGAGTCAATTAACTCCTGCTACACTTTAGAAGTAGACATGCATACCCCATCATAGGCCTTTGCTTATCAGTTAGAAAATCCATTGTAGGAAAATTGTTGAGACTTTATTCTTTACTCTTTAGAACACTTTAGAACTCACAAATTGTCGTGGACAATATGCATTCCATCGTCACATTAAGCTCCAAACCGTTGTTTAACTGAGGCATTTTGTTAAATTACATTATTATTTTCCTTTTCACTATATAAAATATCAATATAGCATGTAAGGCTATTCATGGGGCTCATGGTTTTTTGATTGACGAATTGACAATTGAAGGGAAGCAAACTTTTGTAAACATTTACAGAAGACACTTCAGATGCAAACTTGTAATGATGAATTCAGAGTTGGCATGTGGAGGTGTCCAGAGAACTCATATGAGGACACACTCATGTACAAACTCACATTCAATCATAGTAGAAACACATGTTCTGAAACTCTTATATTAAAGTTTGCATTCTTTACACAACTTTTTTTTTTCTATTTATTTTATTAGTCAATTCATGATTACAATATGCAATACAAAATCCATGGTTCACTGCATTTTTTCAGTTGCTACATCAGTATAATGTATAATTATTCTCATTTTAGTATTGCAAATAAATGATATTGAGTAAATATTGCAATAATAGCAAAATGTATTCTAAGTAATTATCCAAGAGATTTTAAGTAATTCATTCAAAATTAAAACAGGTTACTGAATCAACACATCCATTTCAGTTAAATTCCTAATCAGTCCTTGTTTTATTGCTTAAAACAAATAAATTGTTTAAGAATAACCTGCACAGCATCATAAACAATACACACAGCTCTTTATATTTAAAGTAAAACTAAAAAAAGTTTACAGTATATTTGTACACCTTACTCTACTGTTCTTCATTTAGTTCCACTCAATAAAGTAGATATTTCCCAGGACGTCTCCACATACCAACAATCTGCCTTGACTGGGATTCAATTCCATACACGAAACTGGTGCCTTACATTGAAACAAACCCACCTAAAAGAAATCCGACAAAGTATTTTTTTTATTATTTTGTTGATTAAATTCTTATTGCTTGTTTTACATTTTTTTGTATTTTAAAACGTGTAGCTTATAGCACATATTCATCTACTTGTGTTACGTACCAAGATTTGCTATTTTGTATTTTATTATATCTTTATTATTATTAAGGAATTAAATATTTTCACATTTTGTAGAGTTTTTAAAAAGTTTTTTCAGTTAACCTTCTGATTACAACAATTAAAGAAAACAATTAAAGTAATATCTGTACACTGCTTGTGTGTGGTTAACAGTCAAAAAGTTCTAATTTTATTCCAAGTATGTCAGACTTGCCTGAAAAGATAACTGCATTATATAAGTTCTTTTCTCAAATTAAAAAAACATGCAAAAACAAAACTTGCTAGAAATATATTAAAACTGTTTAATTTTGATAAAAAAATTAAGCAGTAATAATGAATTAAAAGTGAAATCCAACAATAATTTATTATTGATATTATTGTGCAATAATATTATATAGTATTATTATATATTACAGTAGAGTTTAAAATTTGACTTTACCATACTTATTGAGCTGACAAAACTCAGTCTGTGAGTTTCAGAAAATAAATGGTACATTTTCAATTTGTATCATTTTAACTCACTGACTTTAATTTAAAATAACCTTTTCACATAAATCCTGTGATCATCAGACATACTGTATGTCCAACTGAATAAACATGGTTCATGTCCTTGCTATTTTCAGTAAGGGTATAAGAGCAAAAATTTCATAAATGGAAACACTCTACCTTGCATTTCACTCATCTTTAAAAAAAATGCTGTCTTTGCCGTTCATGATAGGGCTTCATGTTTGACTATGTGTTAGAAAGTTTATAACTTTGACATTTGTAGCTATTATGCTTATATTTCACTTTCCTAAAAATCTGATGCTTTCTTAAATTATATTAGCACCTTCTTCTTCTTCTTTTGGCTGCTCCCATTAGGTGCTGCCACAATGGATCATCTGTTTCCATATTTTTCTGTCCTCTGTATCTTGTTCTGTCACACCCATCACCTGCATGTCCTCTCTCACCACATCCATAAACTTTCTTAGGCCGTACTGTTTTCCTTTTGCCTGGCAGCTCCATTCTTAGTATCCTTTTCCCAATATAACCAGCATCTTTCCTCTACACAAACCAATGCAATCTCACCTCTGTGACGTTGTCTCCAAACCATCCAGCCTGTGCTGAACCTATAATGTACTCGTAATCCTGTCCATCCTCATCATAACCAATGCAAATCTTAACATCTTTAACTCTGCCACCTCCAGCTCTGTATTCTGTCTTTTTGTCAGTGCCACCATCTGCAACCCATAAAGCATAGCGGGTCTCACTACCATCGTGTAGGCTTTCCCTTTCACTATTGCTGGTACACATCTGCCACAAATCACTCCTGATGCTCTACTCCACCCTGCCTGTACTCTCTTCTTCACCTCTCTTCCACACTTTCCATTACTCTGAACTGTATATCTAAAGTATTTAAACTCACCTACCTTCACCAGCTCTACTCCCTGCATCCTCACCATTCCTCTGACCGATTCACACATATGTATTCTGTCTTTGTCCTGTTGACCTTCATTCCTCTCCCCAATAGAGCTCCCCTAAGCTCCTTTGTTAACCTGTCCATCACCACTGTAAATAAGAAAGGGCTCAGAGCTGATTCCTGATGTAATCCCATCATCACCTTAAACGCATCTGCCACTCCTATCGCAGACCTCACCACTCTTACATACTTCTCTGCAACTTACGATATCCTTATTCAATACCACAACTCCTTTCTAGGTACCCTGACATAAGCTTTCTCTAGGTCCACAAAGACACAAAGAAACATCTTTTGGCCTTCTCTATACCTCTCCATCAACACCCTCAGAGCAAATGTCACATCTGCGGTGCTCTTTCCTGGCATGAAATCATATTGCTGCTCACTAATCTTCACCTCCATTCTTAATCTAGTTACCACTACTCTTTCCCATAACTTCATGCTGTGGCTTATTAATTTTATCATTCTGTAGTTACTACAGTTCTGCATATTGCTTATTCATAAAAATTGGTACCAGTACACTTCATTTCCACTTCCCAGGCATCCTCTCACTTTCCAAGATTTTATGTTATGTTAATACTTGTTTCCTTGTTTTACAATCCCAAAGTTTTACAGTTTGGTCAGACGATGCTGTAATAATCACACTTTTCGTCATTTTCAATGCACTGACTTTATCTTTGTGTACTTGTTGAGAAACAGAGAAAAAAAAGAGTTAAAGCAATGTGCTATGTAATGTTTGAAACTCCACTTACAATGGAGGATCTTTGTTATCACTTTCTTTAATCAGAGCTGGGCTGTCCAGGTTGCCCTACACACTGCAACTAGGTGGATTGGCGATACTAAATTGGCCTTAGTGTGTGGTTGTGTGTGTGTGACCCCCATGACCCTGTTCAGGAATAAGCGGGTTAGAAAATTACTGAATGACAACTACAATGTAAAATGCTTTCAGCATTTCCTGTCTTAACTTATCCACTTTTTGACCTTACTGTCTCTGCGGCTAAGGTCTTAACCACTGTCTATTTGGACCCTACGTCACTGACCTATTGCAAAATTCAGGAGAAACTCCTCCAGAGGTGAGAGCTGGTTTCTGTTAGTTATTCCTGGCACATCCTCACTCCCTGTTTCCATCTTTTATGTGTGTCCAGTGAATGTTCTACCCCTCTAACCAGGCTCACTACTAATGGGGATCAGTTAAAGCTCAGGACCTATCTTTACCTAAGTGCCCAGAATATATGATTTAAAATCAGATGATACGAATACAGAGATGATTGTTGCAATTCGGCCCAAGGTGCTCTGGTGCCAGGTACACTTATGAGCAACCTGGTTCTTGAACATGGTGGTTGTTAAAGGCAGTCCATGACCATCATAGCAATTCAGCAACAATTCGATTCTTGGATTCAAATCAGGCCAGCACACCAATTTTTTTTAGTAATGGCAGTTCACCTAAATTTCATGTCTTTGGATTCTGGGAGGAAACCAGAGCACCAGAAGGAAATTCATGTGGACATGGGGAAAACATGCAAACTCCACACAGGGAGCACCCGGGACTTGAACCACAGTATCCATGTTTCAAGGCAGCAGCACAAACACTGCACCACTTTGGTAACAACATCCTTTAAACCAAATTATCTTTGTATTTTTACATATTGGTGTATTTATTACAGCGTGTTAGCACTACAAAGCTGACAGATGTCACGATTGGAACTGTAGTCTTGCTTATTAAAGTGCCTGACATTCAAGTGGTGGAGCAGGAGTTACATAAGAGAAATTTCTAACAGATAGCCTCCCTTTGTACCCTTCTTTATTCTGTGATCCGTTTTGCTGCTCTGCTTCTCCACATACAGTAGCACACAAGGAAGAATGTTTAGCTTCTTTACTATTTGCTAAGCACTCAAATTCTTTACCTTCATCTGGCTCCATTCAGAGTCTTCAGAAAACTCTTTGTACCACATGTATCCTTCAGAATCTCCACAAATAAAAATGTCTAAGTAGAAAAAAATTAACATATAAAAATAAGGATAAAATACTTAAGTAACTGATTAATTTGATTACAACATGTCCATGATTATCCTTTTACAAGGCTGGTTCCTGCCTGATGCTGCTCGATAAGGGAATTAAAAAACAGATGGAAAGAGGGGTGATAAAAGTCATGTAAAAAGAATGCTAGTTAGAAATGTACAAATAGAAATGTATGAAGTACAATACTAGATACATACATTATATTTATTTTACTCATTTTCTGACATTGTAAATGTTAGTTACAATGATTGTTTAAAAATGTTTACATTTAGGAAAATGGAGACTAGGCAACTTGAAAAACAAAATAAACTCTTCATGAAAGGAGTTACACATTATATTAAAAACTGGAGTTCTACCAGGTGTGATCACTGTTGTAATTAAGCAGTAAATGTAACATCCATCCATCCATTATCTTAACTACAGGGTCACGGGGGTCTGCTGGAGCCAATCCCAGCCAACACAGGGCGCAAGGCAGGAAACAAACCTGGGCAGGGCGCCAGCCCACCGCAGTAAATGTAACATTCCACTATATATAAAAATCAGAGGCACACCCAGTTGCTCATTATATTTGATGTGACTGCCTGAAGATGACATTTCACTGACTTTGAGAGAGTAATGACTGCTAGCTCGTGTTTGGTTAAGCAAAAAAGACTGATGACAGAAGTTCAGAAGGAACTGTAGGAAAAGTGATATTTATATTGAAGTTGTAGAGAAAGATATTATAATTTGGGGAAAATTATGAATAAGAGAGGAAACTTCTTGAATCTGATGTCTGTGTTTTGATTCAGGATGTGACAAAAAACAGACATAACAGGATCATTTGACTTTAACACTTAAAATACAATGGGAGCAAGATGTGTAGTCAACTTCTAGTAAGACAAGAACTCACATGATGGAATACAATGGTTTGTTTCATTAAACCTTTTTTGCACCTACAAACATAGTTTTGCATGTAGAGCTGTGCAGATTACACAAGCAGTGGACTACTGAGCTGTGGAAAAACATCTTGTAATTACCTTTTCAGCAAGTGGATGAGTCTATTTATGGTACATGCCAAAGGTAGTGCACAGAACAGAATGCTCACATCCCTGCAGTGAATAAATTCTGCTGGCACTCTTAATCTGGGGTTCATTATCTTGCAATGGCTTGGATTAAATAAATGGTTTAGGGTGAAAGGTGTATGTCAATGAATACTAATTGTGAGTGATTATATCCATTTATAGATGAACCATTTCTTTATTTATGGTAGAGGAATCTTTTACTTGACAATACATTAATCCACATGCAATGCTTAATGATCGAATGGAATAGCAGGATGTTACAAGAATTCAGCTTAAGTAGAATCGTTCACAGACAGTCAAAGCAAAAGACAATTTTTAAAAAGTTATTCACTCAAATGCAAGGACTCTACAAGTATGTGTTTCATTACCATTACTATTTACACTGTGCACAAGTGGCCTGAAACAGAAGAATGGCCACTGTTCTATTAGCAAGTACACTGATGACACCATGATGATAGGATGTATATCTGGGTAAGATAAAAGCCTGTACTTCAACCAAGTGGGCTGTTTAAGAAAATGGTGTAATAAGAACGATCTTACTCTGAATGTCAAATAAACCAAAGAAATGATACTTGACTTTAAGAAACAGAAATCTCCATGTTCACCTGGCATTGTTCCCTGAGAGGAGTTAGAAAGAGTGGCTGAATATAAATACTTTTGAACACACCTAGATAATAATCTTAATCGAAAAATAAATACAAAAATTACATTTACTCTAAATGCAGTCAATGCTTATTTCTCCTCTGTAAACTCAGAGTATTTCAAGTAGACAAGGACCTCCTTTTATCGCAGTGTGATCCATTTTTTCATCACTTTTAGCATCACTGCCTGTTTTAGTGTCTTTTTAAAAAGCTCCAGCAAATTGCCAAATATGCAACTAAATGTATTGGGAAAGACAGAGATGACTTGGTAAGTGTGTGTTAGAGGACAATACTGAAAAACTGTAAATCAAAACAACTAATGACAGACACTCATTACACACAGAACTTAACTCCAAGAAATCAGGGAGGAAAGTTGCTTTAAAATCCAACACAAACCACTCCAGAAATTCCTGTCTTCCCTGTGCCATACATTTCTAAGTGTGGAGATTTCATATGTATCATGTAACCATTTTTTTTTTTTTTGTTCTTTATTTCGCCTTATACAATTTCTTGTATTAGGAATTTGTTAGTTTTCGCATACCCCTTGGGGTCAAAGCGCAGGGTCAGCCATTGTACACCGCCCCTGGAGCAATTGAAGATTAAGGGCCTTGCTCAAGGGCCCAGCAGAGAATGATCTCTTTTGGCAGTGACGGGGATTCAAACCGGCAACCTTTGGGATACCAGCGCAGATCCTTAGCCTCAGAGCCACCACTCCGCCCTTACATTTACATTTTAGGTAAAAACGCACCATAAAACTGCTAAAAGTAGTAAATAAATAATGTTTTCAAATAATGTAAATATTTTAGAATTTCTGTGCAAGTTGTAACCTGTCTCTCTGTTAATAGATGCAGTTACAAAAGTAAATTTCATGCTTTCTTGTGTAAACATGGCTAAATAAAAACCTTGAATGTCAAAGTCCTTATGGTAGATTCTGGAAGAACACCTGATAGATTTTGGAATCGGCTAAAATCATTAAACCATGCAATGATATCCCTTCAGTACAGCTAGGTTCCAGACACTTATCAGGTCACATGAAAAGGTGAACTGAAGCACCTTTATTAAAAATGCATAAATGCTTCCTTTATTTTATAATCAGTCACTTGTGCATTTTATAAAACAAACTTGTTACAGTGGCATTTAAAATGCATTTTAGTGCTACTTTTATCCATAGTTGTTGCTGAAATAGAGGGGTTTTCTTCTATTTTAAGAGACATATCCAACAACTGAGTACATTAAATTGAACGTTAACTAGATTTGTACTGCAATAGAATGTCACAATGGATCAACTGCCAGCATTACTGTATCTTAGTGCCAAGGGTTTCTACCAATCTAGATACTGCTTGTGTAAATCATAGTGGTTTACTCAACAGTCCAAAAGATGTGCTAGCTAGGAGTGAATGGCAATGGGTGTTTATGGGGGTGTGCACAATGCTGGACATTGCTTACTTGGTTCCTGACATCTTCTGTTTATTTCAGTATTTTTTCTTTTATTATTAGACACAGGCCAGGAATCAGTCATTGGCAAAATGCCATTTACTTACTGTACATACCAACAACCATTCATATACAGATAACTTACAATCGTTAATTACACTAAGGTGAAGACTCTAGTTCTGAATAAGAAAACATTCCGAGACAGAAGAAAATCTGTGCACTCTACTGAAACAGTGAAATAGCCAGAATAAATCCCAAGTTGTCTCAAACTGTGTGATTAATTACTGCCTCATCCTGCTCCATGTCAAAACAACAAACGAAAAAGATACAATTAATATTTTATATTTTAAAAGTAAACTGATCTTTCAAAACTGTAAAATTAATTTTGTAAAATTTCTCCATTTTATATAACTTAAAATAGTCACAAACTAATATAATCTAAGATAAAGTGGAAAAGCTGATTAACATAGAACTTCCATTAGTATTGGACAGTATTTAACACCTTTTGAACACACAGAATATGAAACTTAATTTATAGTAGATTAATGGGTTGCATGTACCTTATAGAGATTTACAGTGTGTAGGTAGCTCAAATGATTCCATCCATCCATCCATTACATAAACTCACTACATATTTGGCAGGGTTGTGGGGAAGAAGGAGCCTATCACAGAGAGCATAGGCATTGGGCATAAGGTATGAACAATACCTGAACAGGGTGCCTTCCCACTGCAGTCCAATCATTCACCCTGAGCTAACTTTAGATGATGTGTGCTACTTATTTTCGGTATCACTTTAGAGATTGAGTAGAATGCTTAAATAATGTTTTTAAATAACTACAAAAGGGTTTAAGAAGAATTTTTTGGGTCAGGGAGTTTTCTTATTACATGTAACTGGTTAACATGTTTGCCTACTGGAGTATGGTTTCAACTTTAACTTCACTCAAACAATAACGCATTGCATTATATTGTTGAGTTGAATGGAAATATACAATATTTAAAAAAACTGAAATATTATAGGACTGTAGTAAAAGTATTGGGTTTCTATGGTAGCTGGTTCTTTGAGCGATGCTAGAAAATAAAGACTGTTTTACTAATCAAGCAAGCTCTTTACAGACTGGTGGCTGCAATATCATATTCAGTTAAAATATATTCTTGCATACTTCTCTTCAATAAGAACTGGTTCATCTCACAGATATTTACAACTATAATATGGTAACTGTTAATTTCTACACTAAAGAAGATTTACATAGCTATACACAAATATCAATTAAATAGTGAAACTGAAATGAACCTCATTGATTTACATAAACAAAACAAGGGCAGAATAAAGTCCTATTAACATAATAATAAACACATGGCCAGTTGACAATGGAGGAGAAGAAAAGAAAACTGCAGTTAACAGAAATTCAGAAGAATGTAAACCTTTGGGGAGGTCACAGATATACACATGCATTCTTGTTTATAATGCTAAGACAAAAAAAGCATAGAAAGTACCAATAAACACTCAAATCACAGAAAAACAAGCACACATTTAGATTTTTTTTTGCAAATGCAAGTCAAACTACAGTATTTGCCAATTGCTATGATACTTATAAATGGGAGATGGAAAACCGGCTGAATAATAATAATAATTCTTTACATTTATATATAGCACTTTACTCACTACTCAAAGCAATTTACATAGTGAGTGAGGAGCCATTGCAACCACCACTAATGTGTAGCATCCAACTAGATGCGATGACAGCAAGTTTTTTTGTGTGTGCCAGTACACTCACCACACATTAGTTGTTAGATGGTGGAGGAGTGAGAGAGATAGCCAATTAGAAACAGGGGATGATTAGGTGATGAGGATGACTAGGCCACGGAGGTCAATTTAGCCTGGACATTGGGATAAACCCTTCTCTTTACAAAGGATGCCCAGGGATCTTTTAAGACCACAGTCAGAACTTCAGTTTTACGTCTCATTCAAAGGACTGCACCATTTATTCAGCACAGTGTCCCTGTCACCACACGAGGACACTGAGATCCAGACAATTGGGTAAGAAGGAATCTGGACACCTCTAGCATTACAGTGTGTTGCAGATGAGCACCTAGCTCAAGTTTTGATACATTTCCAGTACTTGTGATCAGGACTACAGTACAGAATTCAGGATAGTGGATGAAAGGTTCTGTGAACAAGTAAAATACAAACAGACAAAATAATTCGGGAATGTTGTGCATTTTGTTGGTACATTTGCTATTTTTGTGTTTAAATTAATTAAATATATTCATAAGTTTATTCTTAAAACTAAAATGATGAAAAACCAGAATGCTTTTAAAACATATTTGCAGTAATTATAAGCAAATGTTAAGATATATTTTGAAGGGGAAAATATTGCATGTTTGTCAATGTGTATGTTTTGGTGGTCAAGTTTACATTTGCATTTCTAACTAAATGCAAAGCATAATAAAATATCTAATTATTTTTGTTTAACAAAACCCTGTCAGGTATAACCCCAGAAATTAACCTGGTACATCAAGATAAAATTTTATTCAGACTATCTAATCAATAAATCTTCCAAACACATTATATCCTGAGCAGGGCTGAGTGAAGCTAGAGCCTATCCCAGCAAGCAGTGGGAACAAGGCAGGAACAACACCTGCACATGGCGCCAGTTTATCACAGGGTTTACACACAGACACACACTAGGGTCAATCCAATCTACCCAACCTGCATGTCTTTGAAATATGGGAGGAAACCAGAACAACTGGAGGAGCCACCTGCAGACATGGTGAGAACATGCAAATTCATGGAGAACCCTGGATGTCAACCCCAGTCTCCTTGTTGTAAGGCAGCTCTGCTAACATTGCACTGCCCCATGTTCTGACTATTTAAGTGCATATTGAAATGATGAATATTTTATCTGGTGTGGTGCTATTTAACCATCTGATAACAATAATCACTTAGGTCAATGCTAAGAGTATTCAGTATCTGTTGAGAGATGCTTACCAACCTTGGGTAAATATATTTATTATTATTATTACTCAGTGGTTAACTTCTCTTGGTCAGGAATGGATACAATGCTTCAGTCATCACAGCCACCAAGCAGTTTTGGGCCTTGGACAAGACAAATCACTGATGAGCTGACTCTTATAGATGTCACTAGATTTATCCTTGAAGAAGGAAAAGAAATTCAGAAAGATTTATTTAATAGAAATCACAGCTTTTGGTGTTTTGCATTGCTTTCATGAAGCACAATTTAATATGTGGATACACACATACTGTATAAATAAACTTCTATCAAATCAACAACTTCATTAGAATAAAAATATTTGTCAAATACAGGTGTATTTACTGTACATTCTCCTGAGCCAGTCTATGTATTACTTGCTACTGTTATAGAGTGAATCCTTTTTTAAGCAAACATTTGAAATCAAAATATTATTCAGGATTTTCCCAACATTGACCTGTTTAATAATTTTTTCCCTCATTCATTTTAAATTGTTTTTCTTCTTATACATAACTGCATATTTATTTTAAAGTACTTCATTAAAAAACTTTAACATTATTCTTTAACCTATCAAAAGAATGTACTTATTTTAGCAAGAACTAGCACAATTACTTTGTAAAACATAAGACAGCAGTATAAGGTTGGAATTGTGAACTACGATAAAATCAGCTCTGTCATATGATAGATTTAATCTTTAATTAAAACATTTGTGCAGATTCAGGGAATAAATATGAAAATGGGATATTTTATACTTGTTCATACTTAGCGCAATCAGGGTATCAAAGGGCAAAAGAATGAATGTTGATTAGAATCCAACTGAAATTAATAAAAGCACCAATTTCCAAGAGCTTATGTGTGTAATGATTAAAAGTACTTTTTTATACTTACGATATGGAGTTATCTGGAAGACTGTGGCTTATCTTCCATACAGAAACAGTATAGTCAGAACATGCTACAGTAAACTCTGACTGAGACTGAAATACAGCAGCATTCACTGGGCACTTGCTCACCTGCAATATAAAAAAATTGTTAATAATGAGCTTCACAAATTCATCAAGCTCATTACTGGATTGGTCAGCTCTCGCTCCTTAAGATTAACACACACACACAAAGAGCCTAACCACATATGTGCCATATGAATGACGCATACACAGCGCATTAGTCCCTAGTACTTTAACCACTTAAGTGCCGTATGAATGACCCATGCACAGCCCATCACTCCCTAGCACTTCAAGAGACTTATCATTGGCACATACAATGTACAAAGTTTTACACATATCTCAGACCTAAATATTACTTTGATATCAAAGAATATACGGTATTTAAACATATAAAGGCTCGACATTCTTGGCTATAGGCAATTTATCCACCTATGATGTCTTACTTTTCCGTACTGTTTCTTCTTGGATGGAGCTCCCCTCCATAGCCTGATAAACCCTGCAACTGCTACCCTTCCAACTGCTCTGGGTGCAAAGACAAAGTATAGAAATTTAAAAGCAATGTGGTATTTATTAAAGAATAATAATACCCGTAGAAGAAGGTATAAAAGAAATAGCAAAGTCTGGATCTACAATAGTCTTTAGAAAAAAGTTACGGAAAGTATCAGAGATTGGTAATTGCCCTGGAGTGGCTTTTGACTTAGCGATAGATATTAGGGATAGATTATTCATGAGAAACTTCCTCTGACAATCAAATGAAAATAGTAGCACATCGCTCGCTCTCAGCCGATCCTGACATCGTTTGAACAAGATATATATATTTTAAAATTCCACGTAGGATTTCAGAATATGTGATGGTATACACATTTGACTGGCTGGCTGCCAAAATAATAGATGACTTCACTCACAATTTTTGATCTGCTTATGTATGTTTGTTATCCAAGCCACAAAATAATCAATTCAGCCTGAGGCATTATCCTGATCTTTTGCTTTGTGCACAGATGTTTTAAGGGGATACAATTCAGGAAAAAAAATGCTTTGATGTTCTAGTACAGGGGTCTCCAACCTTTTTTTCCCTGAGAGCTACTTTTACAAAATGAAAATGGCAGAGAGCTATTCATGTTTTCTAACGTTTATTCTCATAGCTTATTTCAACCCAAACAAACTGAATAAGCTTGTTTTGCCTGAATATTTACAAAATGTTGGTGCCCACAACTCACATTTTGCATTAAAACATCACAAAAAATATTTAGTTTACCTGAAAGTGCATGTTGTATGTCTGTATGCATTTTCTAGTGTATCTCACACTATTGAATTAAAATATAAATGCTGTCAAAAGAAAACAATGCAATTACAAATACACAGATTTGATTTATTCATTTGTCATTTTGTTCCATGTCACTGTTTCACTTCACAAGAGTATTTACATGTCCAGTTGCATGTGTGATGTGTTTTTCAGTTAGTCAGATGACTGGCGCTGCATGCAGCCAACAAGAAAGGTGTATGGTGGAGTGTAGCCACTTAGGTTCACTCTTATGGAGTCATTTAAATGTTCATCTGTCAGTCTTGTTCTGAATGTTGATTTCATGACATTGATTTAAGAAAAGGCAGACTCACAGAGGTATGTAGACCCAAACAAAGCAGATATTTTCAGAGCTGCTTGGTGAAGATTCTTATAGTTATTTGGCTCTGCTAAGCTCCAGAAATGCTGAGAATGCTGTTGAGACTTTAACTGCACATTATTTTTAAGGTTTATTAATATATCATATTTAAAATCCAATGTCTGTCTGTCTATAGGTCTGTCCACTTTTCACGAGAGAACTACTGAAAGGATTTAGATCAGGTTTTTTCTATAATTTGCTTGAACATTCTGGTTGATTTTGCGACTTCTCTCATTTCGCTATGTATCATATTTATTTGCGTGAATCCGAGATCTGAGGATAGGGGGGAGGGGCCTTCCTCACTCACTCACCAGCTTCGGGGTGTGTTCTTTAACTCCGCTTAGCTAGCGAACGAGAGAACAATTGAATTCAACTTTGTTTGATATTTACAGTCATATGAAAAAGTTTGGGAACCCCTCTTAATTCTTTGGATTTTTGTTTCTCATTGGCTGAGCTTTCAAAGTAACAACTTCCTTTTAATATATGACATGCCTTATGGAAACAGTAGCATTTCAGCAGTGACATTAAGTTTATTGGATTAACAGAAAATATGCAACATGCATCATAACAAAATTAGACAGGTGCACAAATTTGGGCACCCCAACAGAGATATTACATCAATACTTAGTTGAGCCTCCTTTTGCAAATATAACAGCCTCTAGACGCCTCCTATAGCCTTTGATGAGTGTCTGGATTCTGGATGGAGGTATTTTTGACCATTCTTCCATATAAAATCTCTCCAGTTCAGTTCAATTTGATGGCTGCCGAGCATGGACAGCCTGCTTCAAATCATCCCATAGATTTTCGATGATATTCAAGTCAGGGGACTGTGACAGCCATTCCAGAACATTGTACTTCTCCCTCTGCATGAATGCCTTTGTAGATTTCGAACTGTGTTTTGGGTCATTGTCTTGTTGGAATATCCAACCCCTGCGTAACTTCATATTTGTGAATGATGCTTGAACATTATCCTGAAGAATTTGTTGATATTGGGTTGAATTCATCTGACCCTCAACTTTAACAAGGGCCCGGGTCCTTGAACTAGCCTCACAGCCCCACAGCGTGATGGAACCTCCACCAAACTTGACAGTAGGTAGCAGGAGTTTTTCTTGGAATGCAGTGTTCTTCTTCTGCCATGCAAAGCGCTTTTTGTTATGACCAAATAACTCAATTTTTGTCTCATTAGTCCAAAGCACTTTGTTCCAAAATGAATCTGGCTTGTCTAAATGAGCACTTGCATACAACAAGAGACTCTGTTTGTGGAGTGAGTGCAGAAAGGGCTTCTTTCTCATCACCCTGCCATACAGATGTTCTTTGTGCAAATTGTGCTGAATTGCAGAACAATGTACAGATACACCATCTGCAGCAAGATGTTCTTGCAGGTCTTTGGAGGTGATCTGTGGGTTGTCTGTAACCATTCTCACAATCCTGCGCATATGCTGCTCCTGTATTTTTCTTGGCCTGCCAGACCTGGGTTTAACAGCAACTGTGCCTGTGGCCTTCCATTTCCTGATTACATTCTTTACAGTTGAAACTGACAGTTTAAACCGCTGAGATAGCTTTTTGTAGCCTTCCCCTAAACCATGATACTGAACAATCTTTGTTTTCAGATCTTTTGAGAGTTGCTTTGAGGATCCCATGCTGTCACTCTTCAGAAGAGAGTCAAAGGGAAGCACAACTTGCAATTGACCACCTTAAATACCTTTTCTCATTATTGGACACACCTCTCTACGAAGTTCAAGGCTTAACGAAGTAATGACAGGCACTTAAGTAATCAGCATTGAATAGTGACATGCGTTCAAATCAGCAAAATTACAAGGGGACCCAAATTTTTGCACAGACAGTTTTTCACATTTGATTTAATTTCATACGACTAAATACTGCTTCACTAAAAATCTTTGTTTGGAAAACACCCCAGTACTCAGATGTTCCTAGAAAATGAAAGATACATACCACTGTTATCTTTTTTTTTGAAAGTAGAGTAAATTATTATGCAGGCTGAGAGGGGTTCCCAAACTTTTTCATATGACTGTAAAATAAAGTGTTACTTAGGTATTGATGAGTTTGATTCCGGATATTCTCTTAAGTGTATGCCACAATGAAAAGATACATTGCAATTCAGATTGTGGATCGTGATTTTGTGTTACAAGAATCATGATATGATTTTTTGGAAAGATCGCCCACCCCTAATTTGACTAATCAAGTTTTCAAATTTATGTAGGATTCATTAACCCTTTGGCGAACTACTTGGAAAGGGATTGCAAGCTACCGGTAGCTCGCGAGTGTAGTGTTTGAGACCCCTGTTCTAGTACAATTCAGGAGAAGAAGATGCTTTTATGTTAAATTGCCCAAGCAAAAGTCCTGTATTTAAGTTCATCTTGTTTATTTGAGCCAAATAATAATGAAAAAATAGGTATCTATTATTAAAAAATTGCAGATCTTGCACCGCAGGACAACATGTTTGATATTATAATGGTAAAAAAGGCTGTTTATAATGAAAATACAGGTAAAATACAGGTACCCTGTACATCTCTACTGAGAAAGTGATATGCCAGAAATAAATTCTGCAAGATGAAAAGGTAACAATCTTCACAACATTAGATTTATTTATGTATCTGAAGTTTATAGCTAAAGCAACCTTAGAATTTCATTATTACACCTGCTTTATATAAATATACAGAGATACAAGTACAGCAAATAGTGTACAGTATAACGCTGTGTGTAGAATTCACACTAAAACATGGCATACGGACAAAAGTCGAAATGTGCGTACGCACAAAAAAATTCAGATGCAGAAAACCGTGCTTAAGCCAACTTCCACGCACTTCCACTACATAAATCCTGGTCTGCGTGAAATGTAATGCTCGTGCACGTTCCTGTCGCCCCTCCCAGACTCCTCCCAGAATTACGCCTCTTTGAATATGCAAATCAATATAAATATTCCCTTAGGTTCAGCGTTCTGTGAAAAGGCAATGGCAAAAGCACAGGGAAAAAAGAAGAATATCAGTGAATGCCAAGTGGAGGCAATGAAAAACATACTATTTGTTGGTTTAAGCAGTTGTATGAACAACAAAAGGAAGCTGATCGAAAGCTCAAGTTCACAAAGTCTCATAGTGCCCTAAATAAAAAAGAAGTTGTCAGATATCAGAGTCGCAGTGAAAAGGTGTGTCGTAGTCCACCATCTGAGTGTCATATGGAAGATTATTAGGGTATAGAGGAAAGAAATAAAATAGGGACACAGTGGAAAAAAAGCTTGAAGTGTCAACTTTAGTCTCGAAATTTCCACTTTAATCACATAGTTTATTTTGTCATTAAATTAGAAAGTCATAAACTTCATCTTAAAATCTTTTGATTTACTAGTTTCTCAAATCCCATTGTAACTAAAGTAGCACATTACATGCTTCGTAGTCTGAGTGTTCTTCTATGTACTCTATGCGTATGAAAAATGATATCAAGAGCTCCAAGAAGATAATGCCTGGAAATCTAAATCGACTTAGAAGCCAGTCGTCATCATCTGTAAATATGGGCTCTCTTCTATTGAAGTGAATTGAATTCCTTTATTGTTATTGTATGGTACAATAAGATTCAATATGCAAATCCTCCATAAACTTATTTTCCTATAAAATGGTAAAATAACAACAAAAACAACAACAATCCTCTTTAATAAAATCCCTTTGTGCGTCCAGGTGTCCGTGTGTGGGTGTCTTCTGGTGAAGTGCGCATGCGCGGGGGCACGGTGCGGTGCGCGATATTACTGTCAGAGAAAGTTAGAGGCGTTTTATGGAAGTACAAACCAGTATTACTGCGAGAGGAAATTAAAGGTACACAATACAGTGACGCATATTACAGCCACATACAAGCCAGTATTGCTGTCAGAGGAGATTAAAGGCATATTACCGACGCCAGAGAAAATTAAAGGTATATTACGGCGGTACAAGCCAGCGGATGTACAAGCCAGCGGACGTACAAGACGGCATCCTTCAATAAAGGCGGCACAAAAAGGCGAGCCTCAAAAGGGCGACCTCAATTGGGCGCAGCAAATAAAGGCGCACGTAAATAAAGTTCTGCACCTTTGTTGCTCTTCACATATTACAGAGCCATTTGAACTAAATTATCTACGAACGCCTTTATTCGCCGCGCTCAATTGAGGTCGCCCTTTTGAAGCTCGCCTTTTTGTGCGCGCCCTTATTGAATAGAGCCGTACAAGACAGTATTACTGTCACAGAAAATTAAACACACACAATACACGGCGGCAGCCCACGAAAAACGGTCAGCTCAGCAAGTAAACATGAACAAAAGAAAGGCTGAAAGAGAGAAAAATACGACCAACAAAAAGGATGAGGTCAAAGTCCCTTGCCATTTAATATAGACTGTTCCTACTAATGTTTATGCACTACTGTTCTAGCGCCTGTTATTGTAATGGGCTAAATGACTAGTAATAATAATAATACAATAAAAAAATAAAAATATACATTATGAAAGCATATGTGGCTCAGGTTGTGCAATATTACAACCATAATGCAAGTTTACAGTGAGGTAATTGTACTTATAAGTACAAACAGTTCTACTGGGAGCACTTGATGGATTGATTGAGTGCGTTTAGAGCTCTTGGGATGAAACTGTTTCTGAACCGCGAGGTTCATACAGGAATGGCTCTTAAGTGTTTGCTGAATGGGTGATGTTCAAACAGACTGTGCGCATGGTGAGGCAGCATGTGCTAGAAGCTGTACCCCGTTAATTCTCTCCACTCTTGGCACAATCTGTGGTAGAGCTTTCCGATCAGCTGCTGTAGAGCTGTGATTCCACACTCAGATGCAGTGGGTTAAAACACTCATAGTATTTGAAATAATTTGGCCATTCTGTGCATCATTATATGGTTATGGGTTGATTAGAATCAGATGCCTTTAACTATAAAATGATAAGCATTTAATGTCAGTGTATTTGATAAAGCTGCATCAGGGATGTGGATCTAAAAAAAAAAGGGAAGCCACCCTGTAACAGTAGCATTGCTTTGACGCTGGGTGCCGCCAGTTTGCAAAACTGAGCCAAAAACTTGTGTACGCTATTGTTTGAGCTGGTGTGAGAATGTGTGTGTGTGTTTTTTTTTTAGTTTTTATACATTGTGATGTAAGCGTGGAAATGGGAGTATGCAACATTTTTGTGCGTAAGCACAGTTTATACATGAGGTCCCTGGTGTCCCAAAGGCTAGACCCAGGCACACTTACAAGAAAGACTGAAGCCCCACAAAGTAGGACTCACCAGTCCCCGCATTACCCCTTGGCAGCACCCAACAGGGCTGAGTCAATGAACTCCAATTCCCATATAACCCTGTGGTAAACCGTGGCAGTGCTAAAACCCAGGGTAGCTGCAATCTAGCGCTCCGGGGGAGATAATGCCCTGCACGCACACTCTCTCCCCAAATCCTTCTAATACAGTGGAGTCTCAAGTGGGTAAGGTCCGCGGCCACCCTTCACAGTGCCTTCACTGTTTTGCATGCATAGAAGAGAGAAGGCAGGAAATGTTTGAAAGTGTAGTTCACCTTCAAATAAAACGACAGGAACACAAATACAGCAGACAACTTGAATGTGCATCAAAAGCAATATTATAATACTGATAATATCCAGAATGCCTTGGATTTGCAAAGCAGTGATCAAAATCTCATCAACTAACTTGTCCCTAAAATACTTGAAACATTAAATATAAGATCTTAAGCACATTTTTGATGTCTTCTCTACTTCATTTATTACTCAGTGACTTAACAATTACCAATATGATCAATTCCATACTTTGTGGTGCAGGTAGTTTAAACACAACCCCATCATATATTTCAAAACTTCATATCCTTGAAGTAATATTAGTTTGATATATTGTAAGGTTTCTAAACTCTTTTGGGACTCACCCCAAAGTGATGACATGCTACAGAGCATCCCGAAGTGCAATTGCCACTTCTGTGGAAGACAGCCTATCCGGGGGCTCCCAGCGCTGCAGCAGCATGCAGCAAAAGTAAATCCGTGCCTATTGTGTTTGTGCTGTAAGTGCCTGTCATCGATGTGTGATGCAAGGAACATTATAAATGCAGGGAACAGTATTACTTGGCCACTAACCAAGCCACGAGCCTGCCTGATTGCTGTGTCTGTGTATAAGACAGAGGTAGATCCCGCTACACTAAATAACCATGCTGTTCCTGTTTCAAGCTGAATAAAGCTGGTTTTGATAAAGTATTGAGACTCAGCCTCATGTTTTGGGGTGCATAACAGGGACTCACACGTCACATGGTACCAGAAATGGGATTCTTGAACCGATGGATCCCCAAGAAATATGCACCCCCGGAGCAAGATGAGGCTCTGGTGGCCGCCCCTGCCTTGGCGTGGCCATGAGATGTACTACCGAAGATGGCTCCCTCAGACGGTCCTGCGTGTTTACTATTCTGCTCTGAACGTATGGCAACTTTGATGTGCTGGGACAGGGGAGCCTGGGCAGCTATTTTGGCCATGTTTTTAACAAGAGAAGCCCTACAAGCTGTGTAGAATCTCCTTCCCATAAGGCTCGATGATTATGACTATCTGAAGCAACAGATCTTCCTTTGCACAGCTGTAAGTCCAGTGGTCAAGGGGTGCCAGTTTAAGCTGTGGCATATTGATCAGGATCGCCCTATATGAGGACAGATCCAGGGCTCAGTAGACCTGATTCAAAGCTGGATCTAGAGACCCTTTGAGCACATTGTGGAGAAGCTCACTATTGATGCAGTCCTGTCAGGGACAGACGAAAGCTTTTGTGAAGAAATTCTATGAAACGATGTACACTCGCAGCTAGATCTGACCCGCAGACTAGAGGGGCTACCCAGGCTTGACACCGATTTCGATCCAGTTAGCACAGACCTTCAGAGTTGCCAGCGCCACAGGTAGAAGACACCAGAGTATGAAAACCATAGTGCGGACTAAACGCAGCTGCTTCTGCTGTGATGAACTGGGACATCTGGCTTGGGAGTGTCACCTCCCACCTGTGCAAACAATGGCTATCAGTCTGGCCCAGGTATGCAGTTCGCAGGTTTCCCCCAAGATGTTAAAAGAGGACAATTTTAAGGTCTCCATTACAGTGGCCGGAATGGAATTCTCGGCACTGTTGGACTCTGGTAGTGATCTTTGTATAGTCTGCCATGACTTGCTCCAGCAGACTCCTTATCAGACCACTGACAAAGTAAACATCCCCTGTGTCCATGGGGACATTAAAACATACGAGACTATATTACTCCCTCTGAAATTTAAAGGGAAGAACATTAAGGTTTGGACTGCCATATCAGACACCTCACCCTGGTCACTCCTAATAGGAAAAATTAATGCCCTCTTCCCAATGGTCTTGGCCACCTGCAGAGCGCTTAACCCCGTAGTTGACAGAGAGGGGCAGACAATGTCATCCAAGGAAACGTGTTTGACATTGAACCGGAGTTGTCCAACGACCTAGAGGATGAATCCTCAAGTGAAGACCCCAGACAGCAGGTAAAATTTTCCACACTGCCGCACACACCAGCAGCCTCCCGAGACCAGACACTCTATAAGGACCCAGACAAAAATGAAATAGCGTTGGGAGGTGGGTGCGATCCTGCATCAAAAATGGAAGAAGCAAAGACTGGTGTCCAGGCAGAGTTTATTTGCCTACAATGAGCTGATAGCATCTTCAGATTTTGCATTCAGACAAGCCCACGTCGCAAATGACTCTTACTATTTGGAGAGAGAGGACCCGAATTTTAAAACACCACATTTTTCACTTAAGGATGGTTTTCTGTATCGGGAGATTTCTGATTGCATGGGTGTCACAGTCACATTTTGGGGGGGTCACCTTGGCACGGAAAAGACGGAGGAACATATTTCAAAACGCTTTTAGTGGGTGAATATGGGCTGGGATGTAGAGCAATTTTGTAAGGCCTGTCCCAACTGTCAAATAGTTTCTGCTCACAGACCCGCCATGGCACCCCTTGTACCGATGCCTATTTTTGATGTCCCCTTTGAGAGGGTGGGATTAGATATTGTTGGCCCGCATCCCAGGAGTAAAAGTGGCTTTCAGTATATGCTCGTGTTAATCAATTACTGTACACTACAAAATACCCAGAAGTAGCAGTGCTGCGACAGACGAATGCCCGAACTATTGAAAAAGCACTCTTGGATATGTTCACACATGTTGGTATCCCTCATGAGATTCTCACTGATCAGGGCACACCCTTTATGTCTCGTGTCATGAAGCAGCTATGCGAAAGTTTCAGAATTAAGCAGTTACACTCCATGGTTTATGGGTCTTCCCCGGGGCCTCCTCCTGGTTGGACGTGCCCGGAACACCTCACCAGGTAGGCGTCCAGGAGGTATCCTGATCAGATGCCCGAGCCACCTCATCTGACTCCTCTCGATGCGGAGGAGAGGCAGCTCTACTCTGAGCCCCTCCCTGATGACTGAGTTTCTCACCCTATCTTTAAGGGAAAGCCCAGACACCCTGCGGAGGAAACTCATTTCAGCCGCTTGTATTCGCGATCTCGTTCTTTCGGTCACTACTCATAACTCATGACCATAGGTGAGGGTAGGAGCATAGATCGACTGGTAAATTGAGAGCTTTGCCTTATGGCTCAGCTCCTTTTTCACCATGACTGACTGATGCAGAGCCCTCATCACTGCGGACGCCACACCGATCCGCCTGTCGATCTCACGCTCCATTCTTCCCTCACTCGTGAACAATTAATTATGACAGGACATATTAGGACATTATGTCATAATGTAATTATGACAGGACGCGTAAATTCTGTGAGTTTAAGAAGGGGGATCGCATGCTGGTTAATCCTGTCCGATCCACATAAATTTCGGGCCAAATGGCAAAGGCTAGCAGTGATAGAAGAGCGCATGTCCCCAGTGAATTATAAAGTCAGAATTCCCAGGCGGTGGAAACCAGTACAAATTTTGCATATTAATGCTTTAAAGGAGTGGCACAACCATCATGAAGACCTGGTCACGGCCACACCGGTCACCTAAACTAAAGTCACTATTTGGGATGATTTAACTGACACCCAGAAAGCGGAATTGCTATCATTGATCGAAGGGAACTCGGACGTCTTTTCAGCAACACCTGGCTGGATGACGATTGCAGAACACAAGATTGTCACTCCACCTGGTGTTACTATACAGGTGCCCCAGTATTGCCAACCAGAGGCGACAAGGAAAGTGATACACAAGGAAGTCTGACAGTTCAGTTCGGTTCTGTATTGATTTTCAGCATTTGAATAAGATTTTCAAGTTTGATGCATACCCAATGCCATGTGTGGACGAGCTGTTGTAGAAGCTCGGGTAAGCTTCATATATCTCCACCCTTGACCTCACGAAGGGTTATTGGCAGGTTCCCTTGGAGGAGTCTAGTTGTGAGAAAACCACATTTGCCACTCCGAATGGGTTGTTTGAATTTACGCCACTCCCTTTTGGTCTCCATGGTCCACCGCTGACCTGTCAGCAAATGATGGACCAGATCCTGCGTCTCCATTCTGTGTATGTGGGTGCCTATCTTGACAATGTGGTCATTTTCTGTAATGACTGGGAAACTCATCTAGTCCGCCTTTGGGCGGTGCTTGACAGTTTATGGCTGGCGGGGTTGACGACCAACCCTAAGAAGTGCAAGCTGGGTATGTCAGAAACCCACTATCTGGGATAAGCCTCATATGAACAAGGTGAGGGAGGTGCTTTCATATTCCCGTTCTGAAACACTGAGGCAGATTCCTGTAGCTCGTGGGGTATTACAGGTGGTTCATTCCCAATTTTGCACATCAGGACACCTCCTCACTGACTGAAAGAATAGTAGTGTTGTCTGGACCGATGCTTGTTAAGAGAGCTTTCACGGACCTAAAAGCTGCTTTATCATCATTCCTGGTTCTGTGCAATCCTGACTTTTCGAGGAAATTTATTCTGCAAACAGATGCTAGCACTTTCGGTTTAGGAGCATTGCTCTTACAATGTTTTGAGGGGGAAGAGCACCCCATCATGTTTCTCAGCAGAATTCGACTATTGAAAATGATTGCTTGGCTATTAAGTGGGCGGTGGAGGCCCTCCGTTATTATCTCTGGGGAGAACAGTTTACCCTGGTGACTGACCACACCCTGCTACAACGGCTGTTCAAACAGAAGGATACGAACCCCCGGCTCACTCGGTGGTCTATTGGTTTGCAAGCTTTTGCTTTCGATGTTCGCCACCATCCCAGGACTGCACACACCAATGCTAACGTTCTCTCCTGCCTAGCCGAGCCTGGCTTGAACAGTCACCTTGCCCACACCAGTGTGAACAAAGCTGGGGGGAGATGTAAGGTTTCTAAACTCTTTTGGGACTCCCCTCAGCGGAATAACACACTGAAGAGTGTCCTGATGCGCAATTACTTGGCCACTAACCTGGCCACAACCCTGCCTGACTGCTGTGTCTCTGTATAAATAACCCTGTTGTTCCTTTTTCAAGCTAAATTGCCGAAGTACTGAGACTCAGCCTCGTGTTTTGGGGTGCAAGACAGGAACTTGCACGTCACAATGTATGAATAATGATATGTTAATATACATGATAGCTGTAAAATGGAGCATAGGACAGGAAACTAAAATATTATTACTTGTGTCCAAACAATAAACAATAAATCACTGATAAATATTTTGGTATGAACACATTTACACAAATGGAAATATCAATATATTTTGTGACTGTTTATAACTGCATATTTAGTCTGACAGTGTTAACTAAGCAATGCTGATAATAGAAAATACTCTAACTGTGATGACGAGTTGCATCACCCTAAGGATGAATCACCCTTAATATGAGCAGGAATTCGTTCATGCAAATGAGCAGCTTTAGAGCCAGCTACAGAAAAATGGCAAGGCTGCAATGTTTCAAACTAATTCCATCTAATGTAGCAATGCCCAGCAGTCCTTTTAAGCACAGCAAGACACCTGAAAGAGACCTGTAGAGAGCAAAAGATCCATTCTAGCACTTGGCACCAGTGCTATAATACAAACTAGTAATATAATTAAAATACACATAAAAGAATTCAAGCAGTGGGCTGGCGCCCTGCCCAGGGTTTGTTTCCTGCCTTGCGCCCTGTGTTGGCTGGGATTGGCTCCATCAGACCCCGTGACCCTGTAGTTGGAGCTACAGCGTTTTGGATAATGGATGGATGGATGGATAAAAGAATTCTCAGCTGTGAAAAGTGACCCTTTCCTGTCTTGCCTGCAGGGTTTTCCACACCTTGCATTTACTGGCTACCCAGGATTAAGGCATGCTGTCAAAGTTTCGGGTAAAATTCATTCACCTCGTACACCTTTACAATGAGAAGTCGACCGCTCCAAGACGACCGCTCAATTGACGTGCCTCCGTGTGGATATGCTGCATTCTACCTGTGTGAAATGTGCACGTCCTCCCAGGTGTGCCTACCTTAAACTATTAAATATAATGAATGTGTCTGTTTACGGAAAAACAAACTGCCACAGAGATTAAAAAAGCGACCTTAAATTAAGACGATATTTCTAATAAGGAAATTCATTGTGCGAGGACTGAAGTTGACACCCCAGGATTAGAAATTCTGGATCAATGGCAGGAATGGACTTGTATTAGTAACTTTTGTGATTCGGCATATAATATAAAAAGTCTCTCGCTTCTGCCCTAATACACTACAAACTCTGAATCGCAGCTTCCGCTTGGCGTGGCAAACGAGCAAATTAAGAGGTACCCGAAAAACACACGCGTAAATCAGAGGCGCACCCACCCAATCTGTAAGCACGCCAAGACTTGTGGTAGTCGCTTCTACTAAACGTATCAGCAAAGAGGTGGTTATAATACATAATTTCTGTGCAAAACTGGGGCAACCTCTTTATAGATTATTATTAATAGATATGTATGCGTATACACATTTCTCATATATATATATATATATATATATATATATATATATATATATATATATATATATATATATATATATATATTGCATATTGTAATCTTTTTAGTTAGGCAATAAAAGGTGTCATTTTGCTTGGCTTTTCTCAACATTCATAATGGCTAACACGGTACAACACCCTAGTACTATGTGTAAAAAAAATAGTTTCTACGAGTTAAAAAGAAACACCCGAGACACGGGCTACATAAAAGGAGAGTTGTGCGAGTGCCACAAACAGGCAAAACCTCACATATCTCATCTTTCCTTGAGATCGGACGCAGGCATACTTAACGGTTTTTCCAACTTTGCGCATTAGTAATGTGTCGTTCGCGAACGAGCCGGCTCTAAGAGCCAATGCCCGTCGAGCAGAGCCAAAGCTTTAGCCTCTCCAGCTCAGCTCTGCTGAAAATCCATTCGGCAGGGGCGGGACTTTACTTATATGGGCGCACAGAACATTGGCTCATAATGCCGGCTAGTTCACGAACTACACATCGGACTAGGATCGTACCATTATGTGAAAGAAGAAAGGGGGGCAGACGCTCCGAAGACAGCGAGTGTTGGTACAGGCCAGGTACGCTCCGTGTACCTGTCCCTGCGACAGACGAGGAGCCAGATTTAAATGCAAGCGCATCGTGAAGAAAAAAAGAAGAGTGAAGAAATGAGTGAAAGCCGAAAAAGAAGCAGCATCTGGCTGCATTTCAGTGATATTGGAGACTGCAAAGGAAAGTGCAGAATTTGTAATATGAAAATATCCGTTAGAGCAGGGTCAACAACAAACCTGCACAGACATATAAGAACCACCCACCCATCCGTGCAACTGGAGGAGAGCGTGCCCTCTCTCCTGCCATCCACTGACCCTGGAAAAGAGCCAGGTACTTCTGCTGCAGCATCCACTGTCTTACCGAAAACTGCAGGTATAACACGGTCTTCAGTTCAAACCAAAATAAGCACATTTATTCCAAAACAAATGACGCCAAACAAACAAATGTGTCGATGAGGAGCTGGCTAAAATGATAGCTGGCGACTTTTAACCATTTTCCATTGTGGAGGACAGAGGATTTACAACTTTTGATAGATAGATAGATAGATAGATAGATAGATAGATAGATAGATAGATAGATAGATAGATAGATAGATAGATAGATAGATAGATAGATACTTTATTAATCCCGATGGGAAATTCACATTCTTCAGCAGCAGCATACTGATACAATAAATAATATTAAATTAAAGAATGATAATAATACAGGTGAAAAAAACAGACAATAACTATGTATAATGTTAAATATTAACGTTTACCCCCCCTGGTGGAATTAAAGAGTCGCATAGTTTGGGGGAGGAACGATCTCCTCAATCTGTCTGTGGAGCAGGACAGTGACAGCAGTCTGTCGCTGAAGCTGCTCTTCTGTCTGGAGATGACATTATTTAGTGGATGCAGTGGATTCTCCATAATTGATAGGAGCCTGCTGAGCGCCCTTCGCTCTGCCACAGATGTTAAACTGTCCAGCTCCATGCCAACAATAGAGTCTGCCTTCCTCACCAGTTTGTCCAGGCGTGAGGCGTCTTTCCTCTTAATGCTGCCTCCCCAGCACACCACTGCGTAGAAGAGGGCGCTCGCCACAACTGTTTGATAGAACATCTGCAGCATCTTATTGCAGATGTTGAAGGAAGCCAGCCTTCTAAGGAAGTATAACTGGCTTTGTCCTTTCTTGCACAGCGCATCAGTATTGGCAGTCCAGTCTAATTTATCATCCAGCTGCACTCCCAGATATTTATAGGTCTGCACCATCTGCACACAGTCACCTTTGATGATCACTGGGTCTATGAGGGGTCTGGGCCTCCTAAAATCCACCACCAGCTCCTTGGTTTTGCTGGTGTTCAGGTGTAGGTGGTTTGAGTCGGACCATTTAACAAAGTCATTGATTAGGTCCCTATACTCCTCCTCCAGCCCATTCCTGATACAGCCCACGATAGCAGTGTCATCAGCGAACTTTTGCACATGGCAGGACTCCGAGTTGTATTGGAAGTCCGATGTATATAGGCTGAACAGGACCGGAGAAAGTACAGTCCCTTGTGGCGCTCCTGTGTTGCTGACCACAATGTCAGACGTGTATTGTACAGGCCTTAAACCCCATGTATGTTCTCCCTAGCAGAAAAACTTTGTCCCAAACAATTATTCCATAACTATATATCTGAGGATGGAGTACAACACTCTGCTTTCAGAAACCACTGCTCTGGAAAAAAGGTACTGACAAAAGAGCTGTGGATGAGGCATTTTAAAGAATAAGTGCAGCAGCAGCAAGATGCAACCCCAGCAGCCTGTTTGCTCCTCCATCAGAGGGCCAAGAGGAAGAAATTGGAGCAGGGCCGTGTTCACAGGAACCATAAGCTTCTGCTGTGTGGAGGCTCTTTGACGAAAGAGCAACAGGAGACACTGCAAGGAGAAATCCCACAGCTGATGCTATGCTGGAGTTGAGGTCCTATCTTGAGGAGCCCCTCATCCAAAGATCTGAAGACCCACTGAGCTGGTGGGAGGCCAAGGCTGCAGTCTACCCACGCCTGGTTAAGGTAATGGCAGGAAGACTTTGCATTGTCGCTACATCGGTCCCCTCAGAAAGAGTCTTCTCAAAAACAGGACAAATAATCACGGAGAGGAGAAATCGCATCAGCCCATCTAAGCTGAGGCATCTGGCATTTCTGAATGCCAACCTGGCCTAAAAACTTTTATTCAAAGAGTCATAGTGTTGTGTTGTTGTTGTTGAGTTTGGCCTTTATTTAATTTGTTTGCTGTGTTTTTGTGTTAAGTTGTTCATTTAAAGCTTTTATTAAAATGTTAAACAATAGTAACTGTGTATTTATTGTAATGAAAAAATGCATAAAAATACGTAATGTCTGAAAACAATGAATAAGAAATTGCTTAGGATATACACAAACCATTCATAATTGCTTAATTAGGCTAAAATATAAGCATCCAGGTGATACTAAACGAAGAGCCATTCGGGAGCCGTAAGAGCCGGCTCTTTAAAGGGAGCCGATCCTAAAGAGCCGAAGCTTTGAAAAGAGCCGGAGTTCCCATCACTAGTTGTCACCTCATCCCACAACATCTGACTGTTATTTCTGAGGAGGTAAACCTTCTTGTGATGAGTTGCAGAGGTATCTGTCTGTCTGCTGTTCGCCTTCATGAACCATGCTGCAACTTGCATTCCAGATCCTGGATTTCAGCCTCAAAACTTTCCAGCAACTCCTTAGAAGGGCACTTGGCTCTTGGATCTACTCATTCTGCTTCTGAGATCAGCATAGTTCTATATAGTGCAGGGGTCCTCAATCACAGTCCTGGAGGGCCGCAGTGGCTGCAGGTTTTTGCTCCAACCAAATTGCTTAATAAGAAGCACTTATTGCTCAAGTAACACTTCTGTTTCACTTTAGTTGTCTCGCTTGTTAAGATTTTGAACCCTTTTTGCTTATTTTAGTCTTAAAGAGCCATATTCTTGGCTTTTAATTGCTCCTAATTAGCAATAATATGCAAATGACAAAAGAGACCAGCATTTCTCCATTTAGCTTGTTATCATTTACACCTGTGTGTAATCATGCACTATTGGGTTAAATTAAATACTTGGAAGGAAATTCCATCCATCCATCCATTTTCCAACCCACTGAATCCGAACACAGGGGTCTGCTGGAGCCAATCCCAGCCAACACAGGGCAGGAACCAATCCTGGGCAGGGTGCCAACCCACTGCAGGACACACACAAACTAGGGCCAATTTAGAATTGCCAATCCACCTAACCTGCATGTCTTTGGACTGTGGGAGGAAACCCACGCAGACACGGGGAGAACATGCAAACTCCACACAGGGAGGACCCGGGAAGCGAACCCGGGTCCCCAAGTCTCCCAACTGCAAGGCAGCAGCGCTACCCCCTGCACCACCGTGCCGCCTGGAAGGAAATTGAAGAGGAAAAAGTGAAGGACTGAGAATTACTCATCCATTTTAGCCTTCAAATCATTTGGATGATATCCTTAGAAAGGGAAAGAAAATCCAGGATATAAGAATTACCTGACATAGCAGAGTTAAAACAAGCCATGAAATTAAATTATTGGCAAGAATTGTTTTCTAATTAAGCAAATGGGTTAGAACAAAAACCTGCAGCCACTGCGGCCCTCCAGGACTGTGATTGAGGACCCCTGCTTTAGTGTATAGAGTGGCCTTTGGAGTGTACATAAATGATCAGTTGACACAGTTCATGATGAGAGAACATTGACAATGTGATATGACAATACAGAGGAATAAGTAACACTACAGGAAATGTAAGTACAGTTAAAACTGCAATGACTAGCTATTCTTATATGGCTGGATTATTAATTTGAGGGTGCAGAGGTTTTGCTCAGTCCTGACACCAGTAACATGTAAGGGTCTTAGGATATGAAGGAATGAGAATGTTGGGCAATTACAGTTTTTGTTGGAAGTTAAATGGTTTGTTTATGTCGTCTGAAATCAGGTAACATTGTAGCTTAGCCAACATTAAATTAGAAAACAGCTTGTCAGAAGTGGGATTCGAACCCACGCCTCCAGGGGAGACTGCGACCTGAACGCAGCGCCTTAGACCGCTCGGCCATCCTGACTTAACGTCCGTCTTAAAAGTGGAACCAAATTGTCGTTACGCTTTTTATAACGATTTAGTGACAGTCTATGAGATACCTTTTGTGCGGATTGCATAAATCATCATATCAGACATCACAGGCGGAGTGTCATGGGGATATGGCCCCAAAAGGTTGCTTTTTCCTCAAATGTTTAGATTTTCTTTTTTAATGCCTCAACTACTGTAAGTATTGTATCGCCCCAGCCAAGTTGAAGGCCTTTTGGAGTGACTGTTGGGTCCTATTGAGGGAGAGCAGAGTACAACGCAGCGGGCTAGGCGGGGAGGGGTGCTCGTAACCCGGGACGGAGGGGACTGGGGGAGGGTTGGAAGTCTCGTGGGAGCAGGGGCTAGTAGAAGGTTGTGTTGTGGAGTTACGAAGTCGGCGTTTTTCTTTTTCTGTTTTGCTTTTCGTCCATCAGGACCACAAATATGACAGAAATATAGGAGACTGTAAATAGTTCAAAGTCAAAGACGTTCTTTTTTTTGTGTGTTTTTTTTCCTTCTTTACTGTTCAAGTAAACTGTTTTCTGAACTTTACTTCGTCCGTCTGTTTTTTTCTTCTTTTTCGAACCTGACGCGGAGGTCGCTACAGTATTTTCATAATAAACGAATACGACCATTAAATCCATTTTTCTGACGGAATGCTCACTTAACACCTCGCCTGTCCTTGAAATAGAGGAACATAAATTACGGACTTGCTTACTATTTAAAACTGAGCCTGAGAAAGGTCACTTCATCTTGTATATTTTATATTCTGTATTTTACTCTTTTACGTGTCAAATGCTGCTCTTGTGGGCAAAACAGATCCTCAAGAGGCTATTTAAATGACTGCAAAGAGGCCAGCGTGTGTCCGTGTCACCTGTGCAAACAGCCGTACATCGGTCTGTGAAAAAGTCAGGCAAACGAAACACAGCTCGTAACAAAATATTTAATATACAAAAATCTATTTGATAAAGTAAATAAAACATTAAAAGTGCTTAAATGTTTCCTTCTGTCCATCCATTTTTAACTCACTTATCCAGAGCAGGTTCGCTGAACAGGACTACAGCCTATCGTAGGATGAATACATACACACACACACACACACACACACACACACACACACACACACACACACACACACACACACACACACACACACACACATATATCAGGGGCTACTTTAGCAACTTCCATGTCTTTCAAAACATCCCAGTCTCAGAACATCATTTTAATATATTTAACGAACTTGTGTACTTGTTCGAAACGTTAAAGTTTAAACGCGTTATTTTGATATTTAGGTTATGTTGTAGTATTATATTACGAACTTTATGATATGTGACTTGAGATATGATGTAAATATTCGGCAGTAGGATTGTGACTATTTTTTATGGTTGGTAAACTCCGCTCATGTGCAGCACCTGCGCAGTCTCGAGCCATTCGTTTCTTACGCGGCTTCAGTGAATGGCGAGAGGGATGTGTAGCGCATATTAACACGATCGTCTCATCAGTTGTAAAGACCACTGTAGTGCACAATCAAGCACTCTGACTCTGTTGAGTTTCGAATATGACTGGCATCGGGCACATGGCAGAACGACGCTAAAATGTGGCTACGAGTTCCCCCACTTCTGATGCCACACCCCCTTTCGCAGAGTTACAGAGACATTGGTGATTATAGAGCGCCTTTTTGGGTCCTGAACATGTATGACACTCGAGTGGAAAAAGATTTCTGCATAATGGGATTAAACAGTGCTAATAGCGATTTTCCCAATCTAAGATTATTTATTGAGTGGCATAGTACTTAATTAACAACTTTCTCCAGTCATTTTCGTTAGAAACCAGTGTCACAGTATCAGACTTTTCTTTTCTGTATATAAACTTCAATGGAAGTGTTATTCTGCCAAAAAATAAAAGAGTTTCTCATACAAATGAAAACATCCGGGACTATTAAAATGCATAATATGGCGGTGTTACTTTCCCGTATATTTTAAAATATTTTAAACTAAATAAACTATGTTTATTCGTTTTATGAAACTTTTTTGCGAAAACGGATTTTCATATATTTACCACTCTGTGCCAACTCTATTTATATATAAATGACATACACAAATCTATAAAAGTACCATGTGTATACACTCTTAATAAATAAATAAACGAATAGGGTAATTAAAAAAAACTAGCAAAACCGGATCCTTACTAACTTCTTTAAAAACATTAGACGATTACATGAGTCATTGCCCAAAGCGTGAGGCTCCATAGCTCAGTGGTTAGAGCACTGGTCTTGTAAACCAGGGGTCGCGAGTTCAATTCTCGCTGGGGCCTTAGTTATTACTCTTTGAAAAAAAAAAAAAAAACGGAGTTATCATCTGTCAAACAGTTTAACAAAAAAAAGTTAACATTTCAGTCTCAAAACTCTCCACAAGTTCATTAGAAGAGGCTGTTTTGGGTTTCTGTGGCACTTTGTGCTTTGCTTAGTTCCACTCAACAGCATTTGCTGTTTACTGCTAGCCAGCACTGACCTAATACATCGTTGCTCATTTTACTGATGTTTCATTTACTTGCAGATAGATGTCCTTAGGAGGATCACTCATTAATGCCAAACTAGGATGGTGACCATGACTGTTCCAATATATACAGAATTGCATTTTAACCTATTGTATTGTTCTGCGCTATTCATTAATTTCTGAAATGTATTTGCTTAAGTAGCTGTCTGTTTAATTCTGCTCTCCCAAGTTTGAATGCAATTCTTTCCAAACAGGTTATATGGATGCTGGGCAGGTGTTTTTGGAACCTATCCTATAGCCATTGAAAACAAGGCTGGAAGCAGCTTTGGAATGGACTCTAGTCTATTAGAAGTGTGCTTACACATATTCCCTCACATTAGGCCATTTTAGAATCACTGTAATAAATCTAGTCTGGACATTTTAGGGAGATTTGGGGAAACTGGAGTACTGAGAGAAAAATCAATAATTTGCTAACTCTACATGGACAGTAATTAGGCAGGTATTTGAACTTGGGACTCTAGAGCTGTAAAGAAACAGCATTTAGACCCTCTGCAGTAGCATCGTGATTAGCAAGGCTGCCCTACAGCTTTAGGACACCGACTTCAAATCCTTTCTAGGGTGGAGTTGGCTGGAAGGTTCTCTCTGTGTTTGTGATGATTTTTCTCCAGGTACTTTAGCTTTCCCCTACATCTCAATGATGTACACATTGGAATGGTGTGAGTCAAATATGTCACTGGTCTATGTGTGTGATATCTAAATAAGGATTTTTTGGGGGAAGTTTTTTATTGTTCTCTGAGAGAGTTAAGGCTGGTGGGCTGTCAAAAAACGGAGCCTGTTTAAAGCCCTTTAAAGGCATTCCTTTTGTGATTTTGAGCCATACAACAAACTAATTGTTGTTATTGTAAACAGGGGAGCTGTCATTCCATCCATTATGTATTTATATTTTTATGTATTTTATGTATGTATTTATATATTTTAATTGAAAGAGCCTTTGTGAAAAGCCAAATTCCCCCCGGAAAAAATTATCTATCTATCTATCTATCTATCTATCTATCTATCTATCTATCTATCTATCTATCTATCTAGTTTCATTTTTAATTGTATTACCCTGATTGACACAATGCATTGTATTAATTTCATGTATTCACATGTTTTATGGCTATTTGCAAAAGTGCATTTCAGTTTTTAACTCTTCTGCATTCCTTGGTGACCTTCTTAATCTTTTGTTTCAATCAAGTAACGATTTTTAAGTCTCATACAAGATAGATAGATAGATAGATAGATAGATAGATAGATAGATAGATAGATAGATAGATAGATAGATAGATAGATAGATAGATAGATAGATAGATAGATACTTTATTAATCCCAAGGGGAAATTCACATACTCCAGCAGCAGCATGCTGATAAAAAAAAAACAATATTAAATTAAAGAGTGATAAAAATGCAGGCATAACAGTCAATAACTTTGTATAATGTTAACTTTTACCCAACCCCCCCCCCAACCCCCGGGTGGAATTGAAGAGTCGCATAGTGTGGGGGGAGGAACGATCTCCTGGGTCTGTCAGTGGAGCAGGACAGTGACAGCAGTCTGTTGCTGAAGCTGCTCCTCTGTCTGGAGATGACACTATTTAGTGGATGCAGTGGATTCTCCATAATTGATAGGAGCCTGCTGAGCGCCCGTCGCTCGCCACAGATGTTAAACTGTCCAGCTCGATGCCTACAATAGAGCCTGCCTTCCTCACCAGTTTGTCCAGGCGTGAGGCGTCCCTCTTCTTAATGCTGCCTCCCCAGCACACCACTGCGTAGAAGAGGGCGCTCACCACAACCGTCTGATAGAACATCTGCAGCATCTTATTGCAGATGTTGACTGACGCCAGCCTTCTAAGGAAGTATAGCTGGCTCTGTACTCTCTTGTACAGAGCATAAGTATTGGCAGTCCAGTCCAATTTATCATCCAGCTGCACTCCTAGGTATTTATAGGTCTGCACCCTCTGCACACAGTTACCTCTGATGATCACGGGGTCCATGAGGGGTCTGGGCCTAATAAAATCCACCACCAGCTCCTTGGTTTTGCTGGTGTTCAGGTGTAGGTGGTTTGAGTCGCACCATTTAACCTTGATGAGGTTTCTATACTCCTCCTCCTGCCCACTCCTGATGCAGCCCATGATAGCAGTGTCGTCAGCGAACTTTTGCACGTGGCAGGACTCCGAATTATATTGGAAGTCAGCAAAGGTGAAAATGAAAAAAAAAAAAAAAAAACTTTATGCAGTGGCTAATGAGAAATTGCTAAGATTAATTTTTCAGAGGTGCTGAGTTTATTAAGGCAGTTCAATTCAGGGTTGTAGGGGCTCATCATTCACCCATATTTTAGTGTATATAGTGGCCTTTGGAGTGTATTTGACCAGTTGTCACAGTTCATGATGAGAGTACATTGACAATGTGATAGACAATACAGGGAAGCAAGTAACAATACAGGAAATATAAATGCAGTTAAAACTGCATGACTAGCGATCTTTATATGGCTGGATCGTTAACTTCAGCGTGAGGAACTTTTTCTCACAAACCAGACAAGAGAAACGTGAAAGTGTTAAATTAGGAAGGCATGAGAATGCTGGGCAAATACATTAATTTTTATGAGATTTGTTTGTATACTTTCGGGTTTAAGAACGTCCTATATTCCTATAACGTTCTAGCTTAACCATCATGAAATTAGAAAATATCTTTGTCAGAAGTGGGATTCGAACCCACGCCTCCAGGGGAGACTGCGACCTGAACGCAGCGCCTTAGACCGCTCGGCCATCCTGACCTGAAAGGAATCCTTCAAGTGGAACAAAATCACCATCAGTAGTATAAATCATTGTAATTTGGTGACAGTCGATCGAATATTTTTGAAGGAATATTCTCAAAAAGATTCTCAGAAAGTTGTCAGTACTCACCAGTACGCTATCAAAGGGCGCTGGTGCGCGTTACACTGACAGTAGATCTGAAATGCTGGGGTGGGTGGCGTTTGATGAGTCTGTCCTCTTTACGTTTCGAGCAGCCAAATACATCGACACTTGATTGAAAAGCTAAGATGTAGTCTTGGGTCCAACCGTGAAGATTCTGAAAAGTTACTACATGATTATTAATGTGATCAACACGTTACTGTAATACACTAAATACCGCTAGAAATTAAAACTGGCACGTTATAGAAAATCTTATCAAGCGCTGCGAGATACTGTGCAACATGCTCACCGGTTCCAGACGCCTCACAGCCTTTGTGTCACCTCTATTGTGAAATGAATGTTACCAGTTGCTGTTTTAGCCTTTGTGTTTTGGATGAAGTACAAACCCCCCCCTTTCCCCCTCTTTGTATTCTTGACTGTACACCCTCCTCAGCTACCCTGAAGCTGTTATCAAGTGGATGACAGAGAGCTTAAAATTCTTTCTGGGACAAGATGCTTTTTTTTGTAATCGAGTGGGAATCTCTGCCGACAGAACGAGCTGTTAAAGACTATGGGAATGCGGACTGATATTTACGGACCGTAAACGTCGCATGGCAGTGATTTTAATGTTTTAAATAAATGTGATTGTGAAGGGGCTCCATAAGTCTACTCCTTGCATCATCGCGTATGTTTATTTCTGGTTCTCGTAGGAAGAATAAGAAAGGGGGCTATATTGGCAATAAACCAAAAACATTACAAATAGAAAGAAAGAAAGAAAGAAAGAAAGAAAGAAAGAAAGAAAGAAAGAAAGAAAGAAAGAAAGAAAGAAAGAAAGAAAGAAAGAAAGAAAGAATGTTAGTCTCTTGGTGTGGGGGTCCCAGTGCCCACAATCCAAGGGTGGCATCTAGATAGATAGATAGATAGATAGATAGATAGATAGATAGATAGATAGATAGATAGATAGATGCTTGATTAATCCCAATGGGAAATTCACAGTCGTTGGTAATCATGAAGCGCCTTTTGGTCCTATAACCATGACAAGAAATGCGACTGAAAAGAGCACGTAATGACATTTCTGGCCGGGATTCCAAGGCAGTGGGATGTATCACGTCGTGACCAACTAAGGATATTTAGAAGGGGGACACATTTTTAATAAATTGAGAACCACTGCCTCGGTTCTGTCCCCCCCCCCAAAAAGTCCCAAAAATTCACGTATTGGGACACGTTTCAAATCTATAAAACTGTGATGTGACTACAGTATTCCTATAGCATTTCACATGCTATGTTAGGCACATTTCAATGTTTTAAGATTACACTGATTGAGCGGTCATGTTGTATCTCATTTTGGAAGACGGTTTTGTTATACCAGAATTCCTCTAATTAAATTAGTTATGGCACAAGTAACATAGAAAACGAGTTGTCTGCATATTTCTCTTTATATAAAATGACAAAACGTTTGGTGTCTTGCGTTCCTGCGTTTGGCAACGGGCATTTCACTATGCTAGTTTAAATATGTACTGCAATCTCTGTGTCTTGTTCATACTCTCACTCTGGAACACATCATGTTATACTGCATAATTTAAATTGCAGATATTACTCTTCTCACATGTAAAATAAAACACACATTAATTTCCCAATCCACTTATCCAGATTTTGGCCCCCAGTGCTAATGTTATCTCAGGATCTTTAGGCACAGGTTAATTTATATATACAACCACACTGAGTCAGTTTATAACAACAAAAGTATCTTGTGTGGTGTATATGTCATTGGGGGAAAGCTCGTTAATGTCTCGGGAATGGCGTATGACAGGCAACGACTGGCTATTGGATTCTGTGAAGTGAGTTGCCATCACACCAACATCTGACAACTACTTTATGTTGTGCTAAAAACTATTCATGAAGTACACTGAAAATTAATTGAGTAATTTAAAACAGGAAAGACTTCATTTTCTACAGCAGATTTATTGTGATGTGTACACAGAACTTTAAATTGTTACTTACATGACTACAGTACTAACAGCAAAAAAAGACCATGAATAAAACATGTTTGTATTATCTTGCACTTGCTTTGTCTCAAATTGTATATGGGTGATCCATACTCTTTGTCATGTAACTAACCGGACAGGTATATATATATATATGTGTGTGTATATCCATCCATCCATCCATCCATTTTCCAACCCGCTGAATCCGAACACAGGGTCACGGGGTTCTGCTGGAGCCAATCCCAGCCAACACAGGGCACAAGGCAGGAACCAATCCTGGGCAGGGTGCCAACTCACCGCAGTATATATACTGTATATATATATATACTGCTCATAAAATTAAAGGAACACTTTTTAATCAGAGTATAGCATCAAGTCAATGAAACTTCTGGGCTATTGATCTGGTCAGTTAAGTAGCAGAGGGGGTTGTTAAGCAGTTTCAGCTGCTTTGGTGTTAATGAACTTATGAATGCCAATGAAATGTTTCCCTCCTCATCTTTTCTGACTGTTCTTTCACTAGTTTTGCATTTGGCTACGGTCAGTGTCAGTACTGGTAGCATAAGGCGATACCTGGACCCTACAGCTTTTGCACAGGTAGTCCAGCTTCTCCAGGACGGCACATCAATACGTGACATTTTATTTAGTAGCGTTAGGATTTTACTTAAGTTGTGATCAAAATAATAAGGAAAAATAGAAGCAAATTACCTGTTAATATTTGAAAATGCCTGAATCTCAGCTTGGTCCTCTTCCAGTGGGGATCTTCACAAACCCTTGTCTTGTGTGTTTGGATGTGAAGGTCATTTTACAGTAGACTTCTGAAGGAAAGGGTGGACGTTACAGGAGAAATTTTGGTGGTGACCGTGATCTGAAGAACATCATTATCAGCCAGCGTTAGTTTAGAAAATAGCTTGTCAGAAGTGGGATTCGAACCCACGCCTCCAGGGGAGACTGCGACCTGAACGCAGCGCCTTAGACCGCTCGGCCATCCTGACTTAACGCAGTACCTTAAAGTGGAAACCTTTATAGCGATTTAGAGCCAGTCTACTGAATAGTTTTTGTGTGGATCACATAAATATTCTTATTCGACATCATAGGCGGAGTTTCATTGGTACATGTCCCCAAAAGGTTGCTTTTTCCTGAAATGTTCAGATTTTCTTTTTTAATGCCTCAACTAAAGTAAGTATTTTGATAATAAACGAATACGATCACTAAATCCATCCTCCCTAAGCAATGCTCACTTACACCTCGCATGTCCTTAAAACAGAGGAACATTCTATACTACATACTGTAAATTGCGGACTTACTTACTGTTTAAAATTAAGCTTGAGAAACGTCACTTCAACTTGTATATTTTATATTCTGTATTTTACTCTTTTACCTGTCAAGTGCTGCTCCTGTGGGCAAAACAGATCCTCAAGAAGCATTTAAATGACCGCAAATACGCCAGCATGTGTCCGTGTCGCATGTTCAAACGGACGCGCATATTTCTGTTGAAAACGCAGGTGCACGAAACACACACCTCGTGACAATGAGAGTAAGGATCTACACTTACAATCGGAAGGTTGCCGATTCTAATCCCGTAAATTCCCGAACACATGTGACCTTCGAGTGCGAAAGACCTCTGAATAACGTCATCAAACTGTGCGTGTGAATGTGGATCTGTCTCCCAGTCTACTCTAGCATTATTTATTCAGTGGCATAGTCCTTATTTAACAACTTTCTCCAGTCATTTTCGTTGGAAACCAGTGTCACAGTATTAAACTTTCTTTTCTGTATATAGAATTCCATGGCACCCTTTTTCTGGCAATAAAAGAAAAAAATAGTAATTTGTTTCTCATACAAGTTAACACACCATGGAATGTTAAAAATGTATGAGATGGTGTTACTTTCCTGTATCTCTTAAAATCTGTAAAAAAAATCAAAATTCAGTTCTATTCGACTTATGAGACTCTATTTGCGAAAACGGATTTTCATAAATTCAGCTCTACGTCAGTTGTATTTGTATATAGTCACCATACACGAATCTGTGTAACGAACGTGTGTACACACTCATAAAAATAAAAAAAAAAATAAGCAACGACAAAGCTAGTTCCTTAACCAGTTTTCCCCAACACGTTAGACAATCCCAAATGAGCAGAGAATACTAGGAGGCTTTATATAGCGAGAACCAATCAGATCGCTTTTCGCTACCAAGATTCTACCAAGAATTAAAAGCAAGGGCCAATCGCAGCCCGTATCGCCTACCAAGAATTGACCACTCACAGCTCGTTTCGGCTACCAAGAATTGGAAACGGCGGGCCAGCCTCTTGCTTAATTTAATTAATTAATGTGTTCTGCAAAAGCGTGTTCGAGTCGGCACACACACGCTTTGCGATTATTTTTGAACTTTCTAAAAATGTTTTTCACGAGTCTCGATTTGTGGAGATAAATACCCTTAAGTAAAAATATATAAGTTTGTCATAAAAGTTTCATAAATATATTGATTATTGTTGTTTAACCAACCTTTGATATACTTTTACCTATGTGACATTTTGTTTGTAATCTGGTAGTCTAAATGGATTATGAACGGATTTATATACTTACATTAATGTACACATTTTTTAAATTATTTTTTAAACATTCTTGGTGCAGTTTATTACAGTTATTAAATATGTTTGCAAAACGTGTAAAGAAAGATAAAATAATGTACAAATATAATAAACATTGGTAAATTGCATAATCATAGTTTCATTTTACAGGATGAACTTTAAATAATAATAATAATAATAATAATAATAATAATAATAATAATAATAATAATAATATGAAATGCTGTATAATTATAAAAAAAACTGAAAATGAAAACTTTTTTTCTAGACTACATCTTTGCTAACTTAAAAGCTTTTTTTTTCATTGTTTGGATGAGTTCATTTTTAACTGAAAAGACAGATGAACTATGTGTCTATATTTCCTACAGAAGACCCCAGGATAGTCTTTCTGGTATAAAAAGACCAATAATTCTTAATTAATTACTGTAGTAAAAATATAAAATATATAAAAACAAATGACTGGTATGTTGTATAATTTTTTATACTTCTCACTAATTTCACAAATTGTTCACATCAATGCTAATATAGTATAATAATAATTATAATTCTATTCTATATTAACATTGACATTATAAAATATGCTTATAAAATAGACCTACACCTTTAATACTCTGACGATTCTGATCATGCTGTAGTAGAAGAATGCTAAGCATTAGCTGAAGAGTAATAAATGATGCAGAGGGACAAGCTTTTTCTCCTGCCTGATTACTGATTTGACTTGTTAGAGGGTTAAGTTCCTTTCCTTATGATGTTCATTACTACCTCACAGTATATAGGGTAGGGTCTGCGAAGTTTTTATTTGTATCAAAGTCTTAATGTACAGAAGTGATTAACAAGATAGTGTCCGAGTGATTGTGATTGATTTATCCAGCAAATGGACTGGCACCCTGTCCAGGGATTGTTCCTGCCTTCTGCCCACTGCTTGCTAAGTTAGAAAAGGTATGTGTATAAAGTTAAAGTTAAGCATTCAAGATCTGGGACGACATATGAGAGGAGGTAAGATTGTCATTGTTTTGATTTGGCTTGACCATGTGCTTGCAGCTGCAAAGAACAGCGTTTTTTTTTTTTTTTTTTTTAAACAGATATCTGCCTGGGCGGCACGGTGGCGCAGTGGGTAGCGCTGCTGCCTCGCAGTTGGGAGATCTGGGGACCTGGGTTCGATTCCCGGGTCCTCCCTGCGTGGAGTTTGCATGTTCTCCCCGTGTCTGCGTGGGTTTCCTCCGGGCGCTCCGGTTTCCTCCCACATTCCAAAGACATGCAGGTTAGGTGGATTGGCGATTCTAAATTGGCCTTGGTGTGTGGGTGTGTTTGTGTGTGTCCTGTGGTGGGTTGGCACCCTGCCTAGGATTGTTTCCTGCCCTGTGTTGGCTGGGATTGGCTCCAGCAGACCCCCGTGACCCTGTGTTCGGATTCAGCGGGTTGGGAAATGGATGGATGGATGGATATCTGCCTCCATCCTGTTCTTTTTGTTCCCAAAAAGGATTCCATCCATCTTAGAAGAGAAACCTTGTTACACACACACAGTTCGTTAACGAGAAAGTTTTTTTTATTATTATTATTTTAGAGATATTTTCTTTCATTCAGCAATGTTCTGCGAGCGGGATTCGAACAGGTATGTATGTGGTAAGTTGTAGCTGATGGGCTCTCAAGGATCAGTGGTTAGAGTACTGTCCCCGTTAAACAGGGGTCTCGATTTCAATTCTCGCTGGCGCCCTAATTAATGCTGTCAGAAAGGAAAACTAGAGACATCATTTTACGAACAGGTTTAAAATAATTTCTAAGTCAATTTGCCGAAGCTCAAAATTGTGGTCACTTTTTCCGATTTAAATGTCAGTACCTTAAACCAATCTTCAGAGCATTAGACCCAGCGTCGAAATCAACTCTGAGTTTGCCTCTAGATCGCAATCACGATCACACCTAATCGGTCACAAATAACAGATCGTTCATTCATTCATGTTAGTCGGCATGAATTTTACTTGCGTCACTCACAGTAATTTTGAACGAGCTAATTCATTTTCGCTCTTAGGCAGCGATGCTTAATTAGCGCTTGCAGCAGAATGTATAATTGCTCGAAAACTATTTAATGACTGAACTATAAAGGAAATCGGAAACAACGAGAAGGCCATGCAAGCTTATCTGGTTAGCTATGTTGCCCCAACATCCCTCCCAGTTACTTTTAAAAAAGTTTTTAGGGTTATCAACTGACCAGGTAGATCCTCTCAATCCGAAGTATAAAGAAGTGTCGCCTGTCTTCCTAATTTTTATTGATATCTTCGAATGTATGATTCAATATTTGACTGAAAAACTGGGGCTGGGTGCCTTTAGAGAATTTTGTGGACCTTCATCCTTTCTTCAAAACAGAAGAGGACATGTGCTACAGTACAGGGCGTTTTGTGCACAGCTGATATATGACGTTTATTTACAGAGTGGTCATCAGACTCCAGATGTAATCTTACGAGTGAATTATCAGTCCAAGCATCACATCTTTTGATTTTCCGAAGTTTTTGTTTATTTATTTAACTATCTAGCAGCTCGTGGTATTTGCTGTTTTGATAGATAGATAGATAGATAGATAGATAGATAGATAGATAGATAGATAGATAGATAGATAGATAGATAGATAGATAGATAGATAGATAGATAGATAGATATTTTATTAATCCCAAGGGGAAATTCACATACTCCAACAGCACCTTACTGATACAAAAAACAATATTAAATTAAAGATTGATAATAATGTAGGTAAAAACAGACACTAACTTTATATAATGTTGAACGTTAACGTTCAATCCCCGGGTGGGATTGAAGAGTCGCATAGTTTGGGTGCGGAACGATCTCCTCAGTCTGTCAGTGGAGCAGGACAGTGACAGCAGTCTGTCGCTGAAGCTGATCCTCTGTCTGGAGATGACACTGTTTAGTGGATGCAGTGGATTCTCCATAATTGATAGGAGCCTACTGAGCGCCCGTCGCTCTGCCACAGATGTCAAACTGTCCAGCTCCATGCCAACAATAGAGCTTGCCTTCCTCACCAGTTTGTCCAGGTGTGAGGCGTCTTTCTTCTTAATGCTGCCTCCCCAGCACGCCACCGCGTAGAAGAGGGCGCTCGCCACAACCGTCTGATAGAACATCTGCAGCATCTTATTGCAGATGTTGAAGGATGCCAGTCTTCTAAGGAAGTAAAGCCGGCTCTGTCCTTTATTACACAGCGCATCAGTATTGGCAGTCCAGTCTAATTTATCAGTATCTATCTATCTATCTATCTATCTATCTATCTATCTATCTATCTATCTATCTATCTATCTATCTATCTATCTATCTATCTATCTATCTATCTATCTATCTATCTATCTATCTATCCAGCTGCTCTCCCAGGTATTTATAGGTCTGCACCCTCTGCACACGGTCACCTCTGATGATCACGGGGTCCATGAGGGGTCTGGGCCTCCTAAAATCCACCACCAGCTCCTTGGTTTTATACATTGCAATTCTATTTTGTATTAAAAAGTGCTTACCTTAGAGAAGAGTCACCTATTCTTCCTTTAAAAAAAAAAAATAAATAACCTTTTCCGGTGTATAAAATTTTACACGTAATGAATTTATTTGTCTAAAATCTTCCCTTGACATAAATGACTATGGTGCCGTCATTTATTATTATTATTATTATTATTATTATTATTATTATTATTATTATTATTATTATTGTTATAGGAGGAGGATAAGTCATTTTTCAGTTACTTTAGGTTGAAGATGTTGAGACACAAATGGTCAACTGCGTGTCACTTGTCATTTTTACGGGCAGGCTATAGAGAATCGCGCATCAGATGTTTTCTCTAGACTAAAATCTTTCAAGTTTAGTACAATGGAGAGGTATTTTCTTGTTCGTTTCACCCTTTTAACACTGCTGAAATGAACACCTCGTAGTCAGCTGTGCTCACGACGTCTCTTTAAGTTTGGTTCAGTACAAAACTGAGGGCCAGACCAACATTTCGAGACTTTTTGCGCAGCTGAGGCTGAATCCTTGGGTTGTCCCGAGTATATCTTAAAACCCTAATAATGAACGAAACAATTGAACTTATATTGAACTTATTTCCATGTTTGGAAAATGCCCATAATTATCTGCCTAAATTAAATATTTTGCAATATTTTCACAATCACAAATAAAGCAAACGTTACGGCAATGACTAAGCAAATATCGACGTCTGTTAACTGTGCACATTTTAGTAAAGAAAGCGAGAATTTCACTGTACGCTACATATGTAAAGAAGAACTGAACTAATTAAAGCCGTTCACATTTTAGTTTTCTGGTTATAACATAGATTTAATCTCAAGATCAACCAATACAAAGTCAAAATGGAAATACAAATAAAACTGTATTTATATACAGTACAACGTTTCTCCGGTATTTCAAAACCAAAGAGGAACCGTTTGTTTTGCATATCGTTTTCTTTGTAGTTTTATTATGATTAATTTAAAATTGAATCCTATTTTATTTTGTAAGGTATCAAAAAACGAATACTATTTCATTCCTTACGTAAAGAAATAAATTAACAACTGCCCGTTATTTCCTAATAATTAAATACACAATTGCATTAGAAATGCAAGCGATTAAAGCAGAGGGATATTATTAAACAGAAATAGGTAAGCAAGGTGGTGGAGGAGCTGCTAAAAGTCAATGTGCTTCAGTTGTCGTCGATAATGCTATCGTTTACAGGAGCTCTAAAAAAAATATTTAGCGAAGCCTTACATATGCACTCCAAACAGACACACGCACACACACACACACACACACACTCTTTCAAGGCGATATTATGGGCTCTCTTAACAAATGCAAGGCTCATTTAACTCATTTGTAAAAATTACTTTATTCAAGAATGATTCAACTAAGTATTTATTGTAAATTCTCCCAAGTACGCTGCCACATTACAATTTTAATAGGTACTGACAGTATTTGTTTGTTATTCAGCTCAGTAGTAGCATCTATCTATCTATCTATCTATCTATCTATCTATCTATCTATCTATCTATCTATCTATCTATCTATCTATCTATCTATCTATCTATCTATCTATCTATCTATCTATCTATCTATCTATCAAAAGATTAGCGAAATCGTGCAGTGTTTTCATGTGACGTTTTCAAGTAACGCTCATTTTTCTTCAGAACCATACGTCATATATTATACATCTACATAATATATTTTTTTTAATTTTCATTAAGAGAATACTTCAATGATGCTCTCATGTTAATACAATCAATTGAACGCGCATACGTCAAACAAAATACCGCATATACACCCGCTCCGCTAAAAACAGTAATAGATAGATAGATAGATAGATAGATAGATAGATAGATAGATAGATAGATAGATAGATAGATAGATAGATAGATACACTGTAAAAAATAAATCTTGAATGTGTGAAAAATAATAATAAAAAATAGCTAACTATACACAAAATAATCATTACTTTAATTAATAAAAATGGGTTTTACCCTTTTTATTGATTATTTAATTCTAATTCAATAAAAGAATTAAGAATAATGTTAACTTATTATTTTTCTTAAAACGTAAACATTTTTTATAACTTATTCTAAGTAAAAAAACTATACTGTGAATTGAACACATTTAAGTTAAGTTAAATTTAATGACCCTGCACTTCCTCTCACATCGATTTCTTGGTCTTTACAACAACGCATTCAGCTGTAATGCTTATCCATAATAACAGCTATTTTACTACGAATGTGTAAGTATAAAGCATATTAATTCCGTAATGAATAACTAGTATTTCATTTCGTATAGTTACGGACGTAAGCATTTGTTATTTTCATGAAACCTTTCCCTTCATGTGGGAAACATGGCGAGCAAGGTAGCGTCTTTCTAACAACCTACCTTGTTGGTTTGCTTGAAAAAGCAAGCACATTTCTCGGATAGTTACGTATGTTCATATTTGTTTTTATTGTTTAAAACTTTTATTTTACACAGAAAAAGAAAATGACACTGTAAGATAAGTTTGAGAACGCTATGGCGTTTGTCCTAAACTACGACCTGTAAACAACATAAAAAGATGTTTTCCTAACCGTCGCGGTATTATTTGACTTCTTATTTAATTACTGTTCTACATAGGTAATGTATTTTCTGGTTAATTTATAATACTGTGATTTATTTAGCGATGTTTGATATCCTACGTCCTATTTTATTTCAGGATTTTCGCTATTGCATACTGAGAAGTAGTGGAAAAGGCGGCCATTGATTTAAGCGGATATGTTGGCGTAAATGCAGGATGTGCTTGAAGAGCGCCATCTGTGTCAGGATTTCACTCTCTACGTTTCCTTCCCGTTTAGCACTCATTCCTGGGACATTATTTGATTGAGATATACTTTTTGAAGAAAGGTTAAAAAAAGAAAAGAAAATTAACATTGGCATTTGAATGTCAATAATTCAGTAAAAATTATCCTCAGACATTTGATTTAATTTTCCTTTGAAAATATAACTCCGTTGTTGTGACTATCCGTGTATGTTCAAATAAATAAAGATATATGGAATTTTAGCATGTATCTGTTATACAGTCATTACTGTCCAGCGCTGCATTATTACTCATTTTTTTTTGAGTACTGTAATTCAAATGAAAATCGGAGTAAAATAAACCATTTTTGCCACTACTTATATTTAATCAAACTCATTTATTTTAGGTAAATTTGAGTAAATTAATAAATTAAGTTTACTCAATAGTGCAGTATATTAAATCTACTCAAAAATATTGCTTGTAATTTGTTGCCTTATTTTTTTTAAGTACTTTTAACGCGTTATTTTTTACAGTGTAGATAGATAGATAGATAGATAGATAGATAGATAGATAGATAGATAGATAGATAGATAGATAGATAGATAGATACTTTATTAATCCCAAGGGGAAATTCACATACTCACATACATACATAGTTCAGTTGTGTGTTAGCAGTCGACAAATAAAGGCTATGCAATGGAACACGATTATAGCAGTGCATTAACATTCAATGGTAGACAGAATCATGACTGAAGATCATGTAGAAGTCGTATTCCTTCCGCGTATTAAGTTAGATACTTCAGCAAGTAAATTACCATCCAGTTTTAGGCCTATGTTAAAGATTGGACGCTTGATTATGAAAGTAAAATTAATTTCACTAATCTGCTACTGATGAGATAAAGACAGGGTCAAATCTTTCTTGGCTTGACTAACAATATTTTACTTCTTGCGCGGTTATCCTAGGAAACAAATAAGGTATGTACAGAATTATCATACTCTTCAATACATCTACAATCTTTATTAATCTTTACTTTTCTCTTTTTTCTGTTCTGATTCTTCTGTGTTGTCCTTCTGTACTACTATGTCCGATAATATGAGGCAGATGATTGACAGACATTCAATACACTGAGGCCAGAAGATGTGTTGTCAACTGCACTTTAGTCTTTACTTAGTGAGAACCACAAAGACAAAAAGAGAAAGCTTGTGTCTCCAAAGATATGCTGCATAGGAATTCTGCCAAACATTATTATATGAATCTCAATACATAACATGTACGACCACCACCTGACCAAAGTCCTGTGCAGCCACCTGTGATGTTTGAATGAAAGCAGAGAGACCAACCTGTCATAAGACCCATTGCGTTCAATTCTCCAAGACGATGTCTTGAAAAATAATAAGGATATAAGGATATGTTAGGCAGAATTCCCAGTGGGGGTTTGGAAAGATTTTAGTATTGAACCCCTACGGATTTTGTTGTTTTTTTTTTCCTTCAGCTTAAATGGAGGTTTTCTTTTTCTTTTCCTCCACCCTGGTCATCAGACCATCATTTAGACTAAAAAAAAAAAAAAAACAATTCAATATTTAAGGACTAAGTTTGTCTTAATTATACATCTATTGTATGTGTGAATTATTTGTTTTTGTATACTATTACTATTTTTCTTATCTAATTTTGCTTTGTCTTTCTTTGCATACAACTACATCTTTGACATTGTGTAAAGCACTTTGAGCTACATCGTTTGTATGAAAATATGCCATAAAATTAAATTTTTATTGTTGAAACACACCGTTGTTTTCTTTAGCGACCGGGCCCGCTAATTCTACGGCTCAACGCGCTCTTTGTCCGTTCACACACGCCGCGCGGCTCCGCCTTCACAGAGCTCTGACGGGGCGCTACACTATTAGTTAAATGCTTTCTTATCGCCCAAATAGCGCCAATATTATTTTAACAAACAGTGTCCTGTAAATGTAGCTTATCATTTTACACTCATTAGTTTAAGTAGTTTTTCTGTGAAAATTGACAAAAGGGCGCAAAATTACAGAGGGCCGTCTTATTTACACTGACTTCTAGATAGGAAAGTAATCTTCTAGTGTGAACTCTGAGATCTGAAAGACAGTTGTACTTTAATGACTACTGTGAATAAAAATGATATTAATTGGATCATTTAAACAGAAACTTCGTAAGTAGTCGTGGCCGAGTGGTTAAGGCGATGGACTAGAAATCCATTGGGGTCTCCCCGCGCAGGTTCGAATCCTGCCGACTACGGGCGGACTCTTTTGACCTCTCTAAATAAGACCGAATTAATGAAGCAACAGTACACGTGCAGCACTTCTTAACTGGTGGTACCCTTTAGGAGTGACCCTGAGAACCCCTCATCTAGACCAGGGGTAGGCAACGTCGGTCCTGGAGTGCCACAGTATGTGCAGGTTTTTTTTCCAACCCAGTTCCTTAACGAGAACTCAATTATTGCTGATGAAGCACATATTGCTTAAGTGACATTTTAATGCTTCATTTTAGTGGTCTCGCTTGTTAAGGTTCTCCAACCTTAATTGCTTATTTCAATCTTAAACTGCTGCATTCAGTGTTTCAATTGCTCCTTATTAGCAATAAGATGTAAAAGACAAAGCAGCCAGCAGTTCTCCAGCTAGCTTTTTTCCAATTACATCTGTGTGTGTTCATCATACACGGTTTAATTTAATAAAACACTTAATAGAAAAATGTGACAGACTGAAAATGATCTGTTTTAGGCTTCAAATCATTTGGATGATATCCTTGGAAAGGAAAAAAATCTACGATATAAAAGCCTTACATTGCACAGACTAACAAGCCATAAAATTAAATAAGGTCTGAGATTGGCAATGATTGGTTTCTAATTAAGCAATTGGGTTGAATGAAAACCTGTAGCCACTGCGGCTCACCAGGACCGACATTGCCTACCCCTGTTTTACATCTTATTGCCTTTTGGCAAACTCTAGGTGGGCTGCCATGTGCCTTTTACTAAGGAGTGGCTCCCGTCTGGCCACTCTACCATACAGGCCTGATTGGTGGATTGGTGCAAAGATGGTTGTCCTTCTGGAAGGTTATCCTCTCTCCACAGAGGACCTCTCGAGCTCTGACAGAGTGACAATCAGGTTCTTGGTTACCTCCCTGACTAAGGCCCTTCTCCCCCGATCGCTCAGTTTAGATGGTCGGCCAGCTCTAGGAAGAGTCCTGGTGGTTTCGAACTTCTTCCACTTACGGATGATGGAGGCCACTGTGCTCACTGGGACATTCAAAGCAGCAGAAATTTTTCTGTAACCTTCCCCAGATTTCTGCCTCGAGACAATCCTGTCTCGGAGGTCTACAGACAATTCCTTTGACTTCATGCTTGTTGTGCTCTGACATGAACTGTCAACTGTGGGACCTTCTATAGACAGGTGTGTGCCTTTCCAAATCCTGTCCAACCAACTGAATTTACCACAGGTGGACTCCAATGAAGCTGCAGAAACATCTCAAGGATGATCAGGGGAAACAGGATGCACCTGAGCTCAGTTTTGAGCTTCATGGCAAAGGCTGTGAATAAATTTGCAAAAACTTTTTTCACGTTGTCATTATGGGGTGTTGTGTGTGGAATTCTGAGGAAAAAATGAATTTAATCCATTTTGGAATAAGGCTGTAACATAACAAAATGTGGAAAAAGTGATGCGCTGTGAATACTTTCCGGATGCACTGTAGGTAAAGAACCTGTACAGGTAAGGGAATGAAAGCCTGCCAGGTTTATTTTGTCTCATTTTGCATTAGTATTTTCTCCTTATTATTTACCATCATCGGTGTGTTTGTTTTTGGTAAGAAAGCCACCTTTTTTATACATGTATGTTCTCCATCCATCCATCCATTTGCCAACCCGCTGAATCCGAACACAGCGTTACAGGGGTCTGCTGGAGCCAATCCCAGCCAACACAGGGCAGGAACCAATCCCGGGCAGGGCGCCAACCCACCGCAGGACACACACAAACACACCCACACTAGGGCCAATTTAGAATCGCCAATCCACCTAACCTGCATGTCTTTGGACTGTGGGAGGAAACTGGAGCTCCCGGAGTAAACCCACGCAGACACGGGGAGAACATGCAAACTCCACGCAGGGAGGACCCGGGAAGTGAACCCGGGTCCCCAGGTCTCCCAACTGCGAGGCAGCAGCGCTACCCACTGCGCCACCGTGCCACCCATGTATGTTCTCATCGGCCATTATTTTGGGTTTGTGGATGGCAAAGAGTGCACCCTATGACCCACACCACTCACCCTCTGCTTTGGGCACTCATGAGTAAAGTGTATGCGACCTGAGGTATTCATTTGTTTTAAGCAGCGTTGGACACCAGTCCTTCACCCTCTCATACCTACACTCTCACTGGGTCAGTTGTAAGTTGTTGGTTTAATGGAATCTACAAATATTTGGAGTATGAGAAGACACACAAATAAAACTCACACAGACACAGATAGAATGTGCTGATTTTTTACACGGATTAATCAGGCTAAGAATAAACCCAAATCCCAGAAAGTATAACACAGCAGTGCTCATGCCTTGGCTATGTCACACATGTGTATTTGTAGCTAATGCTAAATGAAAAAAAAGAAATTTCAGATGTTTGTATAGATTCCCAGTTACTGATGTTAAGATTTTTGATGGAATGAATGCGTATATTCTACTCCTATTTCAAAATACAGGGAACATTTTAAAGTTTGTGTGAAGAGATGAGGTTGTTAACTCAATAATATATATGCTTACATTGTTCAGTGTTCACAGCAGTAAAAAATGAGAAGAAGATTACAGCAGCATAATTAAAATCATATAAGGGCATAGAGATAATGGGCACAGAACCACCCTTTTTACTGAACCAGTTTGCTTCAAACTCAGAAACATTAGAAGGTGTAGCCTTTCTGAAAAAGCATTTGACACTAGTAAGGAAGCAACTCAATGCCTATTCCACCATGCACCCAACCACATTTACTCATATTGGGTCACTGTACGTATGCCCAAGCTGTACAGATGTAGGGGGTTAACCAGAGCACCTGGAAAAATAACCAAAAACAAAAAACGTGTACAGGTGAGGAATGTATAAAACCCAACACAAACAGTGACAGAGCAGGGGGCACAACTCAGTCTTCTGGAATTGTGCTTCATCAGTGGCAAGCACCATGCCAGTGTACCCCAATGGAAGTGATCATGTTGCAACAGAATAAGCATTTCTTATAGATTAAGGTTGTGGATACGTTAGCTCTTTTTGATGAACTTTGCCAAAGTTGAAATAATGAAAGAAGAACTCAACTCTGGTGTAACTGCTTTAGCTTTTTAGCTGTACCGTGACTCTTCACCTCATTAAGGACCACGTTAATTTTTTTGTTCATAAACTTAAAAATTGATCACTTTGATCTTACATTAGACTATTATAGACACAATTACATTTTTAAAAACATGATATGTATATGCACAGTAAGTAATCAAGTGCTCAATCAGTTTCACATATGTTTACTTTATTGCTCATTTTGTTTTTGTCCCAGATCTTGCCAGCTTGTATATACATTCAATACAAAAATCTGAGGACAGCACAGAAAATGCTGCAAAAATGAATGATGGCTGATGATTGAGGGAGTCCTTTAACATGACTCTGTTTTGTTTGAAAGCCTTTTTTTAGATGCCTAGCAAAAATAAGCACATTCTCCCTAAAAGGTTATTGTTGAAATGCCAATGTTTTGAAATTGTAACTATTGTAAAAAAAATGTCTTTGTACAGTGACATAAGTAAAAATATATATTTATATCCTACATAGACATTAACTGCTTAATGACCAATTTCAAGAATTTAAAATAATCATCCCCAAGATATAGGATCAAGAAAAAGTTATAAGATACCCTGGGTAAACCTGATCATCATGAAATACAACAAAGATAGTAGGATTTGTAACTGAGTCTACCAGACTATCAAATAAGTCATTTTTGTTGCTCTGAGAATAAGCAGGTGGGACTCTCATTGAGGAATTTCCAACAGTGTACCTTCCAATCAGCACTTGAGCCAAGTACATGTAATGTCGACCCTGCTGATCTGCTGGGGAGTATGCAACAGAATATTGTGAGTTCTTAGCAAAGTAGACGCCATGTCCATACACGGTTCCTTTTGGGGAAAATAGAGAAAATAAATTAAAGGTTATTGCAGCATAAGAGCAAATCTTTAAGGAATAATATTCAGAAAATTAATAATTAATGCAGTTGAGACTAGAAATTAAACAGAATATGAGTTAAAAGAACAGGCAACCCTTGAAGGATTTGCCCCTGACCTGTGTTAAAAACATCTCTTCTCTAATGTTCTTATTTACTGTATATGCACAAATATAAGCTTTATTCATTTATAATAACCATAGTATGTGCAAGTCTGTTTCTAATTACAATATGGTGTCTTTGATTTTTATTTCCTAATTATCTCCTTTTTATTAATTTCTCAAAGATGAATATATTTATAAATGCTTCTAAAGTTCTTAAAATGTCCACATAAAGTCACTTGGAAAATAAAACCAAGTGACTTTATCAAGCTGTGATCTTTCATCATGCTAACTGTCAGTTTGTAAAAAGAAGTATGCCATGAACTTAACTCTTACAACATCCTTCCATCCATTACCCAACCCACTATATCCTAACTACAGGGTCACGGGGGTCTGCTGGAGCCAATCCCAGCCAACACAGGGCGCAAGGCAGGAAACAAACCCCGGGCAGGGCGTCAGCCCACCGCAGACTCTTACAACATATTTGGTCAAATTTGACTCAGGGTTGTGATTTAAATCAATAAAAGCACCCAACATTTCATAATGTCAGGATGAAACTTTGTAACATTTCCAACATTTTCTATAATTAACACAGTAAAAAAAGGAAACATCCCATAATTTGTGCAGCTTCTTAAAAATATTTGCCTTGACATGTCTCTCTGGTCTGCGGTGGGTTGGCACCCTGCCCAGGATTGGTTCCCTGCCTTGTGCCCTGTGTTGGCTGGGATTGGCTCCAGCAGACCCCCGTGACCCTGTGTTCGGATTCAGCGGGTTGGAAAGTGGATGGATGGATGTCTCTCTGGTCAGTTTTGACTCACCAATGAATTTTACTGTTCATTTAGTGTAGTTTGTTTGTTCACAACCCATAAAAACATGCTAAATATCATCTTTCTAACTAGTAAAAGTGAAGACTTCCAGGAAAGTGACCTAAGTTTACAAACAGTAAATGTTTTCTGAATGTCAGATTTTGAACAGCTGCTACACATTTTGAACACTGCCATATCCTTTGGGTTAGTTTTGACCCACCATTGACTTTACTGGATTTTACTCTCCATTTACAGTAGTTTGTTCATCAGCCAGAAAAAAACACTCTGAAAGTAATCTTTTTAGTTCAGAAAGTTGAAGACTCTTAGCAATGTGCCCTAACTTTACAAAAAGCATTAAAGGATACAAACACTGTCATGCTCCGAGGTCAATTTTGACCCACCATATACTATAGTGGTTGTACTCATCATTTAAGGTGCTTTAAAAACATCCTAAACAAAATCTGTTCTAAAAGTATCATCAGTACTAAAGGTCAAGCTGGCCAATCAATATGAAATTGTAATATAGGAAACATGCTATGTCAATTTACATATTTCCATTTAAGAGAAGTTGAGTTTGACAAGGATTTTATAATTACGTAGAGTATATTACACAATAGACACTAAGACAGGTTGCACAGCAAAAAGGGGCAAAACAATACTGAAATCAATATCACTCCACTATTAGCGGTCGCAAGGATGCTAAGATGCACACTGTGCTAAGACAGTGATTTGTTTATTTTATGGGGACCTTGTGACCCTTGGGCAGAGTGGTGGCTCTGAGGCTAGGGATCAACAATCGGAAAATTACCAGTTCAAATCCCATAAATGCCAGAAGTGACTCCACTCCGTTTGGCCCCTGAGCAAGGCCCTTAACCTACAGTATTGCTCCGTCCTGGGTATGATGTTAATCTGCATCCATCCCTGCAAGCAGGTCCTAAAACTTGCAGATAGAACTGGGGGATTAGTGGCAGGATTGGCACTTCAGCCACCGTAAAAAACCTCACACTGTTCAGTGTGTTGCTGAGGTGTCATCCATTGCACAGCTGCACTAGGATCTCAATCTGGGTGGTTTGATGTTTGGTTAGTGCGGCAACACGCTGTAATCGGTACACGCTCCCAGCCTCCTCCTATGAACACATCCAACCTTGACCCAGCATGCACACAGTCACACAAAGAGACACTTATAAAGACACTCAAATGAATCGATAAGAAAATATATGTTAAACAAATAAAGAATGCACAAAAAAACAATTATTAAACAAACAACATATACGCAAAAGCCCTCCCCAATCCTCTGATAGTGATAATTATTTAACAAACACTGAACAAAGGAAATCAAGCAAAGCATTAGGACTAGACAATAATCAACACTTACGACACAGTCCAAAACACAGTCCAGATCAACAGGTGCAGATGTCGATGGTATATGGAATAAGAAACCCCTGTGAACAGCCCTCTGAAAGAAATGTAAAGTTTTGTCCTACCAGGTTCCATTTGTTGTGTGAAGATTTAGTGTGACTGAGAGCGCGCCCCAGTTGGAACTGCATCCAACCAAGATGAAATCACACAAACAAGGAAGCACAGGACAAGCACATACATCCAGATAAAAACTACATTCCACAGGGATTGCATCAGTAATCCAGTAAAGTTTAAAGCATAGCAATTAATAAACACAGAGGATCACGATCCTCTGAACATATTTTTGGCAACTTTGTTAATGAAAGCGCCTAATTATCTTTCTTTCCTGCAACCCCCATTCCATTGTGAAGCTGACAAATGGTGTAATGCTACAGGTGCTGCTGGGAGTTGTAGACAATTTAATTAGTGCTGCCACACCATAATACTAAATATGATACTCAAATCAACATCACAATGGTGAAACAACACTCAAACGATGGGCAAAAAACTAGGCAGGATTAGGACTCTACAGTAGAGGGTCAACCATTCTCATAGGCATATGTGCACAATGATAAATCAAATTCAATATACTATACACTAAAAACAATTTAATAAGCTAGTGGGCAATCATCCTTCCAAAAGAAACATGTCTGGGACCTGTATACACTCTTTAAAATTCAAAATAGAAGCTGCAAGTATAATCTGTGCAATAAATCATACTTTAGTTGTTAATGATCTGTGAATCGTAATGTTCAACATATGCATCATTTACAAAAACAGGCAAACTATAGCATAAGTTTGCTCTTTTCAAATTGTCTTTGCCCCCTTAAAAATCATTAAATGTGGTTTTATTGAGTGCTTTTTGTACAAAAATAGAAACAAACAAATATAATAATGCCTAGTCACATTCATTGTAATCATATGTACCAAAGCAGAGTAATAAAATCTGAATAAAATGTACACCAAGAAGTCGGGACATTAAAAAAACATAATTATGATAGTATTCAACATTTACTGCCGGAAATATAGCAAATTAACAGAATAAGGCAGAGCATAATACCTTTTAGTTATCTGAATAGGACTAGGATAATATATAAATCTAAACAGAGTGCAGAAGAAGAAATTGAAAAGTAGGCAAAGGCCAAAGCAGCTTCTTTATAAAAAAAAATGAAGACCCGTGCAGACAAGCCCCTTTTCTTAGTGGCTCTGTAACTGGTCCTGAAATGTAGTCTATACAGAAATACTGAAGGCCTCTGCTGTAGATTATCAAGTGATAACCTTGCTCTATCTTTTTTGATAACCAGTCTCTTGCTTTTGCTGATGTTAAGCTTCAGACAATTCTTTCTGCACTAAGAAACAAAGTTCTCCACGTGACTCCTCTGTCTCATCCCCATATCAGTACACCCCATAAGTACAGGATCATCTGAGAATTTAATCACTTTAATTCATGCCACCATAGGTTGTACAAAGAGCTGGGCCCCAGCAAACCAGTACCCATGATGACAATTTAACAGTGATTTTTTTATCATTTTTTTTACTTCTTTTTGACGAGAGTTTTTTTTTCGTAATTTTATTCTTTTTTTCTGTGATCTCACCAGCAAATGCAGATAAGGTGAATGATGCCAGTGTTTTAATATTTAGGAATTTTAGTGCCCCAGGCAGTTTATCCTTAAATAAGATGGCCGCCATCTGACATGTTGTGCCAAGTGGCATGCACATGTGCACTCGACAACCATGCTACAGTCGAGCAACAATTGTTCCAGATTGAGAAACCAAGGACATCATCAGGGAACAACACAGAACAGACAAATATAGCTGCCTAATAAAAATAGTAAAAACATTATCATTTAAATCCTAAAGAAAAATCTGATATACTATTAACAAAGGTTGTTGCAAAAAATTGTTCATTTGCTCTAAATTCTGTTTGGCGATCTATATAAGTATGTAACTTCCTGCTCCGGCTTGGATCCCATGATTTGGCTTGATTATAGTGTAATGCCACAAAATGAAGTAAATTTTTGGAAACTCCCACCTTAAAAATATTTGTTTCCATTAACTAAGGTATGTGTAATATTTGGCCATGTGATATAGCGGGTCTGTGGTACATGCATTTTAGACAAAGAGTCCTTACACGGACCAGCAGCAGTGAGCACATCACACCCATCCTGCTCCGTCTTCACTGGCTCCCTGTGTCTTACAGAATCGGATATAAAATTCTACTAATAACCTACAAAGCCTTAAATAACCTCGCGCCAAACTACATCAGTGACTTTCTCCATCACTATGTGCCTGCCCGCCCACTAAGGTCCTCTGATTCTGGCAATCTTGTTGTGCCCCTCACTAATCTACACCCCATGGGTGACAGGGCCTTCAGCTGTATAGCACCCAGACTCTGGAATGACCTACCAAAATTAATTAGATCAGCTGACTCCATGAATTCTTTTAAAAAACAACTCAAAACTCATCTGTTCAGGAAGGTTTTTAGCTCTACTTGACTTTATTACCCTTCTCTCAGTTTACCTCTATGTCAAGATGCTCATGTAACCTGTGTGTGTATGCGAGACCATCAATTATGTTGTCTGTTAGGCTTTTTTTTTCTCTGAATTCACTGTCGTAATCTTCTTTATTTATTTATCTGGTTTGTACAATGCTATATACTGTATACCCTGACGTTCTTTCTTATATTCTGTAAGTGCCTTGAGCATGGGATAGGCGCTATATAAATAAAATGTGTTATTATTATTATTAAATAAATAAATAATATGCTTGCATTTTCAGGTGGGGTGTGGGTAGTGTGATGGAGCAGCTCTGGAAGCAGATGTTAGAGTGGGTGAACCTACGGTACATTCACATATGGATTGACCTGTTCTTTCATTAGTGCTGGACCCATGATTGCCACACCTGCATCCCACAGGGTTTTAAAAGAGAACTGAAGTGTAAGATCAAGGGGAAAGGAATACAAGAACATGATGGAGGCTGAGAGAGACAGAGTGAGAAAGAGCTCTAACTCTATATCTATTGGTGCAGTGAAGTGCCCTGCAGAACTCTGAGGGAACCGAGCCTAAGAATAAAAGGATGACAGCATCTATCGGTGGGTGTCTCTCTAGCTGAGAATCATGAGGCACTAGGGAGACACCAGAGTTGGAAGGAGGATGAAGGCTTGTGATCTTTTTAAGATGAAGATGACTCCCTTGATTTTAACCTCATTTTATTGGATCTATTTATTGAAATTTTTAACCTCTACATGCACCTTGATTTTTATGGATTATTTATTGGTGAACTGAAGCATGATATGTTTGGACCCTTCTTGTTTTTAAATAAAAGCACTTGCAGCACCCCTTGCTGAGCATGTGTGTTCCCAGTTGCCCACTCATCCTTGGGTAAGTTACATATTCACATGAGTCCTAGAAGTGTCTCAGGGATTGTGGGGCCGACCATCACAGGCCATTAGACTTGATCTGAATGTGATGGTCAGCATACTACGAAACTGCATGGATTTAGAGTGGGTTTTATAAAAGAGGAAATGAAAGAAATGTGAAAATATGGTTGCAAAGTGGAGGGGCAGGTGTAAAGCAAGCATAAAAACAATGCTGAAGCAAAGCTGAAAGGTAAACAATACATCTGGGAAGAGAGACAGCCTTACTAATAATATTCTAGAATAGTAAATGCTGGACAATACCAATGCCTATAAACAGGTGTGATGAGTGTTGATGAGCTGTTACCTAGAAAAACACTTTATTGTATTTCCGAGGACTTTGTTGCCTTTGTCCTTAGAATGAAAGCATCCTAATCATCATTTTTTTCCTATTCTCCAACATTCAACATACTCACCATTTTGTCCTGCAAGGCTCCTGTTGAAACCATTTTTGTCAATTGAATCACAGGCATCTTTGTCAGTGCCATGAAAAAGCTGCATCTCATTTAATTCAGCCTGCCCATTCTTATCTTTAAGCTGGCTTCTTTTTATATCAAAAGCTTTCCATAAAAATACATTTTGGATTCGCTCAATCTGTTTCATATAATCAAAAGGAAAACATACATTTTATTGATTGCAGAGTGGGATAAATATGCCCATTTTTTTCTATATATTGATGAACAACTTACACTGATGATAGTTTTATCGGCAGAAGTCTGTTTGAAGAGGTCTGAAACTTGTTGGAACTCAAAAGATGAAGGATTCAGTAAGACTCTCTGAACTGAAGTACTATCTGTAATTGTCCACGAAGGAGGAATGCTTGAAGCTATAAAGGTAGCATACAAAAATATTTATTATTTATATTTATTGAAATATTAGACTGGACACCTTCCCTTTTATCATTGCAGATCAGTTTAAATACCTAGGGGTAAACATCACAAGTAAGCATAAAGCTCTCTATCAACAAAATTTTGCTGTCTGTATGGAAAAAATTAAGCAAGACTTGCATAGATAGTCAACCCATCATCTTACTTTAGCTGGAAGAATTAACATTGTTTAAATGAATATCCTTCCTAAGCTTCTCTTTTTATTTCAAAACATTCCAATATACATCAATAAATATTTTTTTAAGAAATTAGATTCAACCTCATTTATTTGGAATTCAAAACTTCCATGTTTCCAAAAGGCAACCCTACAAAGACCTAATGCAGAAGGTGTTATGGCTCTACCCAACTTTCAATTTTATTACTGGGCAGCAGATATACAAGTTATAAAATCCTGGACATGGACACAAATACATGAACACACACAGGCTTGGTCTGCAATAGAAATAAAATCCTGCAGTACTTCTTTATATTCCTTGCTTAAACCCCAATAAATACAAGTTTTTGACAATATACTAACAACCCAATTGTGCTTCACTCACTCAGAATATGGAACCAGTGTAGGAAGCATTAGTAAATATTCATAAACCAAAAGTGTTCATGCATAAACCAATAGATTACACACAGAAATATATGATTTATGGCCTGTTTTTGCCCCTCATATCTGAGGCACCTCTGCACATGAGCCAGCTTTTTCCACCCTCTCAAACGTACCCAGTTTATAATGTCTGGAAAACATTCGAGATTAAATCACTTAGAGATCTGTACATAGACAACCTCTTTGCATCCTACAAACAATTACAATCCAAATTTAACTTTCCAGCAACACATTTCTTTCAATACCTTCAAATTAGAAACTTTTTTAATCAGAACCTTCCCAATTTTCCTCACCTCCCACCTACCTCTATGCTGGAAAAATTACTGATCAGTCTTGAGGACTCAGACAGCATTTCTGTAACATATCAAACCATTTTACAATCCATCCCTTTTAAAGATCCAAGAGTAGAGTGGGAAAAGGATCTTCTCACCTAACATCTCAGAAAAGGAGTGGAAGGTAGCAATACACAGAATTCACTTGAACTCCATATGTGCAAAGTATAGAATTATTCAACTCAAAATTATATATCAAGCACATCTCTCTCATTTAAAATTGTCCAAAATGGTTCCAGGGCAAGATCCAACCTGTGAACGCTGCAATCAAGTTCCAGCCTCATTGGGCTACAAGTTTTGGGTGTGCACCAAATTAACATCATGCTGGACCAAAATCTTTAAATGCCTTTCAGACAGCCTTGGTGTCACAATCCCTGCTAACCCATTAACAGCTGTTTTTGCTGGACTCCCAGATGAGCTTAAAGTGGAGAAGGACAAACAAACTGTAATTGCCTTTACTACACTATTGGCACGCAGACTTATTTTGCTCAACTGTAAGAATCTTAAATCTCCTATTCTAAGTCAGTGGGTAAGTGATGTTATATACTATTTGAAACTGGAAAAAATCAAATTCTCACTTAGAGGATCTGTACAAAACGTTTTCCAAACCTGGCAGGATCTAATCAATAACATTTTAGAATAAGCATTTAAATTGAGGAAGCAGGTTCTCTCCCCTCTTTTACTCCATTTATCTTTATTCATTTATGAATTTATCTATTTACTTATTTTTACTAGCTTAAAGGTTTACTCTGCTGACCTAGCTCTCTTTCTCAGGGGTGGGGATTGATTTGTTTCAAACCTATTTTTGCTTTGTTTCTACCTTCATACAGTCATCTATTAATTAAACCTGTTTAATCTGGTCTAAATCTGAACCAAAGCTTAATCCATTTATATTACGCACAAAGAATGAAACAAAGGTGGTCACGGTGCCATCTCCACACAGGACACATTCATGCCCAAACCTGCACTCACTCAAATTTGAGTCATTTACTGTAGCCTGTCCACCTAACATGCACATGAAATATAGAAGCCATTCTTAGTACGCTGATGTTCAAGCTTTATACAGTCACCGGCCACTTAATCAGGTGCACCTTGCTAGTACTGGGTTGTACCCCCTTTTGCATTCAGAACTGCCACAATTCTTTGTGGCATATATTCAACAAGGTGCTGGAAACATTTCCTCAGGGATTTCGGTCCATATTGACATGGTAACATCACACAGTTGCTGCAGATATGTCAGCTGCACATTCATTACGCAAATCACCTGTTCCACCACACCCCAAAGGAGCTCCATTGGATTGAGATCTGGTGACTGTGGATGCTGTTTGAGTACAATGAACTCATTCTCATGTTCAAGAAACCAGTCTGAGATGATTTGTCACATGGCGTGTTATCCTGCTGGAAGTGGCCATCAGAAGATGGGTACACTGTGGTCATAAAGGCATGGAAATGGTCAGCAGCATTACTCAAATAAGTCTGTGGCATTTACACAATGCTCAATTGGTATTAAGGGGCCCAAAGTATTCCATGAAAATATCCCCCACACCTTTACACCACCAGCAACCTGAACTGTTGATACACAGCAGGATAGATCTATGCTTTCATGTTGTTAACACCAGCCCTACCATCTGAATGTCACAGCAGAAATTGAGACTCATCAAACCAGGCAACATTTTTTCAGTCTTCTATTGTCCAATTTTGTTGAGCCTGTGCAGATTGTAGCCTTAATTTCCTGTTCTTAGCTGACAGGAGTGGCACCCGGTGTGGTCTCTTGCTGCTGTAGCCCAACAGTTTCAAAGTTTGAGGTGCTGTGCATTCAGAGATGCTCCTCCACATACCTCACTTGTAACGAGTGCTTATTTGAGTTACTGTTGCCTTTCTATCAACTCAAACCAGTTTGGCTTTCTCCTCTGACTTCTGGCATCAATAAGGCATTTTCGCCTAGAGAACTACTGCTCTCTGGATATTTTCCCTTTTTTGGATCATTCTCTATAAACCCTAGAGATGGTTGTGTGTGAAAATCCCAGTTTCTGAAATACTCAGACCCGCCTGTCTGGCACCATTAACTGTGTCACATTCAAAGTCACTTAAATGACCTTTCTTCCCCATTCTGATGCTTGGTTTGAACTTTAGTAGGTCATTTTGACAATGTCTACATGCCTAAATGCATTGAGTTGCTGCCATGTGATTGGCTGATTAGATATTTGCATTAACAAGCAGTTGAACAGGTGTACCTAGCAAAGTGGCCGATGAGTGTATACTCTGTATGCCTGTTTGCTTAGTTTTGATGTAAGAATATATAGTTAAGTAAGTACAAGTTTTATTTATTGATAGCTTGCAATAGTATTTCACTTTCAAGCTCATATATAAATAGTCATTTTCATTTTGTCATCATGCTATAATTTTGCTACAGCCAGTAGGACAGATTCAGTTTGTTAGTGAATAGCAAGATATTAGGGCAAACACTTTTCTGATGGTAGTCTCATTACCAGCTGTTACCCCCTGTTCCCTGTGTCCTCTTCATCTACTACACTGTACTGTTAAAATCAAATCTATTGTAAATAAGAATTTCAGAAACATTAGGCTAATATATAGCTGCTCAGATAATTCACATATTTTGGTAATGCTACCAGCTATCAAGTGATGAGTGTCTATAAAATTACATTCTAAATACAACCATTTGGAAAGATAGTAAGGTCAAGTGACCTTTATTCTGTTAAAATTTAGACAAATTAAGTATGTTGTTTCTACTTTATTAAGAAAACTCACCCAAATCTTCTTTTGTTATCCTTGTCACTGTGTGTTCATGTGATGAACTTTCAATAGTGGCTATCATTTTTATTTTATCAACCTTGAATTTTCTCCCAGAGTCATCCATGACTGCAACTATTTGACTTTGATCCTTTTCCAGGGCATAATTTGCCTCCAAGTTGAAAGGTATTGCTTTTCCATTTTCGTAAAAGCACCATTGCACAGCACTTTTCAGCAACTCTTGTTTTAATGAATGATTTAGGAGGTCCTGAACCTTGTTGATAATGAGCATCACATCCTCTCGTAATCCTTTGAACCATAATCTGATTTGGGCGCGGTGTTCAAATGTCACCTGAACACTGTGAAGTACTGAGTCTTCAAAGATAATGTCTATGTCCTTTTTTTTAAGGTGACACAACATTTCATCTTCTAGGCTTTGTTCATGGTAAGCTTGGTTGAAGATGGATTCCAGTTTTTGTATAGTCTTATGTACATCACTAGCATTCCATCCCATCACATCAAAAAGAGCAGGATTTATGTCCATTTCTGGAAAGTCTAATATCTGCTTCAGGCTGTTAGATGACTCTGCAAAATAGAACACACAATGAAATAGTGTACAACTGTTCTGTCTCCTACATTTGCATTTGTAGTACCCATGTGAGGTGTATTAAATGTTACTATGAAAATAGTTTATTATATTTACTCACGAAAATCAAACAGTAATGTCAATGTTAAGCTGTTTATGCAGACAAAATATAATTAACAGGGGTTCTGGAATTTGCATACAATTATCAGAGTTCTAGCTAGATTCTGACAAGCTCTATTGCATCTGTCACAATAGGTTTGACATTCTTAAACTGGCCTAATTCATTGTTGGCTTAGAAAGATTCCTCACCCCTTGATGGGTCCACTTATGCATCTACTGACTCAGCGCCAACAAGATCAGTGTAATGCACATGTTTTTAAAGACATGAGAGGGAATGTACAAACTCCACATAGAAAATAGGAAACCAGATAAAAAAATTTGCACATAAAAGCACACTTGCTTCATTATACTTGAAAACTAACAGTGTCAGATCGGGGTTAATGTGTGAACGTGACCGAGAGAATAAAACTGAATAAAAAATGCTAACTTTTATAAGTACCATAACTTTATACAGGCTGTTAAGATGAACTTATATGCAATTTCCTTTTTATTTGTTTTTTATTTAGTTTTTTTCTTGAATAAAAGCACACTTGTTTCATTGAGTTGTTATAGACCCAAATGAAATGAATGTTTTTATTATATAATAGTAACAGTAATAGCAGCCCACCACTCAAACCACTCAAAGCACTAGATAGATAGATAGATAGATAGATAGATAGATAGATAGATAGATAGATAGATAGATAGATAGATAGATAGATAGATAGATAGATAGATAGATACTTTATTAATCCCAATGGGAAATTCACATGTAGGGAAGACCTGAGCTTGAACCAGCAACATCTTGAATATGAAGCAGCAGTTCTTACCACTGAACCAGCAAATCAGATATCTGTGAGACTGCTGCATTTCTACTGTGAAAGACACAAACACACATACAATATGCCTGCAAACGCCTTTACTTCATATCGATTGATATTTGGGTTTCTGTTTTCACATATTGACAGCAACATGTAAATTAAACCTGCAGTGGGTTGGCACCCTGCCCGGGACTGGTTCCTGCCTTGTGCCCTGTGTTGGCTGGGATAAGCTCCAACAGACTCCCGTGACCCTGTTTTCGGATTCAGCGGGTTGGATAATGGATGGATGGATGGATGTAAATTAAACAATATTTCAAAAATAAAACTGAAGAAAAAGCACATTTGTTTTGTTAAACCCATTTGTGTAGTGTTTATTTGATATTTGGACTTCACAAATTATATTCTTCACGTCAATATTTTGTCGTTATTACTATAACATATGAAAAAAAATCTGTTTTAGTTATGTGTTCAACATTTCTTGACTTGCCAGAAATGTCATCCTACATTTACACAGATTGTTGTAGACAAAGGACACACATGAAATGCATATATTTCAAATAGCGATATATTATCGCTATTATGGTCTAGTATAAAGATTATTTTTACAGGCTTCAGAGATTCTAGTGTTAAGTGCCTGTTAAAACTGGTGTCACATCACATGACTTGTAGTCAGAGGAAATGATGATATCAGTTGCTGATCCTGTCACCTGAGGATGTCAGATTACAAGACCAGAAATTACAGAAGATGGCAAGGTCGAAAAACCAAGCCTTTGACAGTGAATGTGAATGAATTCTATCAACTTCTATCCTAATTTGACTTACGTTTAAGACAGAATTGACCTATTTGATGTAACGATTGCTTACTGTGTTGCTCTTTTTCATTTTTTTTCATGACGTCAGACCATGACGATTGAAGGGGAAATACAGAATCTGTACTTTCTTTAACCTTGCCTTATTTTTTGAAGTTGAAATAAACAATAAAACTGGGATAATAGAATTGTTTTAGGCATAACAGAAAACTCTCCGTCCTATTATCTTTAAAACATTTTGCGAATTGTTACAAAAATTGTTGCAATAAACCAAATAAGATGTTTTAATTTTACTTTTTGAGGAACTGTAAAGTTGTTGGTTTTCATAAAACTTCGGTGTCATCTTGAAGAAATCAAAAACTCTTTTCTCAAAAAGAACAATTCTGATTAAGGAGACATTGCAGGTTTTTTTCACTGCAGCAGAAATTCCTTCCAGCATTGCTGTAGCCACAGCGTTAGGTTGTAATCCACCTGCTCCTAAAAAAAAATAAATAAAGATTTTAATGAAATACAAATCAATATTTAACTAATAAAATGTTATTCTATCTATCTATCTATCTATCTATCTATCTATCTATCTATCTATCTATCTATCTATCTATCTATCTATCTATCTATCTATCTATCTATCTATCTATCTATCTATCTATAATTACTGTTTCATGTAAAAAGTTTTGTTTATTCCTGGTAAAGGAAAAGAAAAAATCTGTTAAAATTATATATAAGGTATGAGAACTTTGTTGTAAACCCCAAAGCCAGACAACAGTCATTTCTGATTAATTTATATGGTTTGTGACAATAAATCCAGGAAAGCAAATACTTGTATTTACCTGTACAAATGGCAGGGAATGAGACTGATCGGAAGGACTGTTTTTCACAAATTTCAATAACTTCCTGTACTCTGTGTTTAATCTGGTTAAGATCGTTATTTCCACAAACATGAATGATTTTCTTACACTGCAGTTTTCCGGCTCTAGTTATTACCAATCCAGAATGGCTGGGTGCTTGAAGAAAAAAATAAGTTAAATGGAGTTAATAGATATGCAAATATATCAGTATAATATGATTATTAAATACAGATTTATACAAATATATAAATATAATATGATTATAATTTTATAAGCTAACTCCTACTTTAGCTTAATTAGAGTATGTTGCAAAAAAGGCAACTAACCATTCAGAAGTTCAGTTTCCACCTCTGATCCAGCAGCAGACAATATAGTTTGGGATACTCCTATAAAATGAACCAAAAATGTGAAATTAACATGATGGCAGTGAAATGACATTAACCCTGCTATCATTAAACATGTGTCCTCATTAAAAATATACTTTGTCTAAGAAGGGTCTTATTTAACAACAATATTCATAGATTGATTTTAAAATGAGCAATAAGTAAAGAAATAAAACATTTACCAGAGAAGAGTTTTGGTTATTTTACTTTGGCAGAAAGGTTTACAATTGTGGAACTGAACATAAAGACCTGGAGATCTAATACAGCATTCACAGAGTGGTATTGCATATGACCTCACCTGTGTGAAATGTCCACAAGTAAATGAAGACATTCAGAAAACTGGGCTCCGTGTTACATTAGAAAATCACATAAAGTAATGAGAAGTGTAAACTACATAACTAAAAGAATATTTTGAACAAAAGTGGAGAAGTCCTTTGGTTGTTATTATTATTATTCTTCTTATTATTCTTCTTCTTCTTCTTCTTCTTCTTCTTATTATTATTATTACTATTATTTTATTTTTACATTGATATAGCACTTTAATCGCTACTTGAATCACTTTTCATAGTGAGTAGAGAGCCACTTCAATCATCACTGATGTGTAATAGACACCTGGATGATGTAATGGCAGCCAATACACTCCCCACACATGAATTATTAACTGGTGAAGTGGTGACAGAGAGAGTTAGCCAATTAGAAACAGTTGATGATTAGGGGGCCAGAATGACTAGGCCATAGAGGAAAATTTAGCCTGTTTTTTATGAAGGATGCCCAGGGATCTTAGATGACCACAGAGAGTCAGGACCTCGGTTTTAATGTCTGCATCAATCAATAATGAAGTCTTATTGTGGGACATGTGCATCTTTAGTATTGCTGGAATTTTTTATATTCCCCAAAATTTTAACAGTACATTTAATATTGATTCAATATGTATGAGTCTCTGGTAGATGTTTTCCAATGTAGCACATGTCACACATTTGTAAGGTGACTCCTAATGTTAGTTTAAAAAAGTTTGAAAATTATGCAAAATTCTGAACAATGGCCATGGAAAATGACAAAAAACAACAAATTATCACTATTGTTCAGGTTGTAACACTGCATGATATATCCATATCTATATTTGCAAAGCTGAGAAAAGTCAATAATGTTACAATTAACATTATTATTAGACTTTGGAGACAACATTTAAATAAGATATAAAAAGTCCATCTACCACACTCTACTAATATTTGCCGCATTGATAATATTTGCCTGCCATTCAATGTCACCATCCATATTGATGAAGTATCAAGATCACAGAAATAGAAAAGAAATCTATCTGTGTTTCTTTTTCATTGTTGGACCAAAAATGTTTGTTATGATAATGACCATACTTCACCTTTTTGCACTTCAGATAAATAAAACAACATTAAAAGGTAAGTGCTGTTTTTCTTTAATATGCAAGTATTTTATTCCTTGCCACCTCTTATGCAATATTTTAATGTGAAAAGATTTTGATATTAGTTAAGGCCGCAAAGTTAAGCACTTGTTTTTAAAATTCATCATTCAATCCTTTCAGAACAAAAGTTTTATTTACTCATGTGTGTCTTTGGTTGTTTTTGGTCCAATATCAAGAACAGCATGTCTCAAATCATTTTAGACTTCAATTTTAATATTTCAAGCAATATTATCCTCTCATTGTTGCTCCATGAATTTTTAATGGTCAGCCCTGGGAATATTGATTACATTATCTTTAAAAAAACCCTTTTCATTAGATTCAAATCCCACCTTTCTCTAGAGATTGACAAGCCTATGATTAGTTTGTTTGTTACATTCATTGTAAATGATTCTCTTTGATAAGGTCATGTTCTGTCAGCACTGGAAACAACTGGCCGTACATCTTATCTTAATACATCTAAACTTGTATGTAAACTCCAAGTAGATTACAGACCTGTTTCAAAACTTTCTTTCCATTTTAAAAAAAGTTGGAAAATATAGTAAAAAAACAACTGCAGCAGCTTCTTTATTTCATAAGCAAATTCAATGAGAAATTTAAATCATATTTCACAGCTGATCACACCATACAAAGAACATTTGTGGTTGTGTAAGTCTTTTTACAATTACACCTGATCCTTCTATCTTCCTGGAACACCATCATCCATTTCTGATACAGAGCTTCATTGGTTTTCCCTCAATTCAGTCTGCCCCTTATAAGGACATACCAAACAGAACATTGTGTCTAAGAGAGGTGATTGTTGAGAATGCTGGAAAAGGAGCAGTTTGATTATCTAAAACTAAAATTATAACTTGCTGCTAGTTCATAATGGTAAACTGGAATGCAGCATAATTATTTCACTGAATTTGCTTGGCCAATCAGTGAACTAAGGATTTAAATTGTGAAATAAATGGAATTTATGTACTATGCACTAGCAGACCAAGAACACAGCTAGCCCCCAAAACTTAACTAGGAAATAAGATATAATAATCATTCACCAAATCATAAAGAATTCTTAACAACTCACCATAAAAGAAAATATAACAAAATGCATCTTACATGCATCTGATTTTGTTCAACATGCTTTTTGACCTAGCTATGAAAGTGAAGGGAGTTGTTCACATAAACTGTAGTGTTCCCCTTCTTTTTCCCCACATCAAAAACTAAGATTGTCTAAAATGGATGCACTGTATAAAATTTTCTTTGAACCTCTTTACATCATAAAACTTACTGCCATAACACAGAGATTCATTAAGTGTCTCGAGAAGATACAGTACATTCAGAACCAAACTGCCACTGATAAGAAAGAGAAAATTAGACAGCAGGTTTGTGATTTATAAAATGGCCTCCTAAGAAATGCTTGATCAGTTTTTTATATCTGTACATTTGATGATCGAATAATTAAGGTGAAGGTTAAAGGCAAGGTTTTTAAGACAGTCATAAGTTCAATAATGATGTACAGAGCTGAGACATGAGCAGTAAAGGGAGTGCAGGAGAAGAAGTTACGTAGATGGGCCAGAAATGAGAATGTTGAGATGGATGTGTAGAGTTACAAAATAGGGACAGAATAAGAAATGAGACAATCAGACATACAACAACAGTGGGAGAGATATCTGGGAAAGTGCAGAAAGTAGGTTGAAGTTGTATGGACATGTGATGAGGACAGACAATGAATATGTGGGCAAAAAAGTGATGGGAATGGACGTAAAGGGGAAGAAAAAAGTAGGGAGGCAAAACTGGACGTGGATGGATAACGTCAAAGAAGATCTGAAGGAAAAATGCTTGACTAGCAGGGAGATGCAGGACCAAGCTTTTTGGAGAAGGGTTATCAAGCATATCGACCCCACATAGAAGTGGGAAAAGGTGAAGAGGAAGAGGAAGAAGAAGACATTGACTTATATGTGTTTCCATGATTTTGCCCCAGTGTATCTGGAACAGTTTCTCCTTATTGTGTTGCCCATTCATAGTCTAAAATTTAACACACTTCCACAGGACCAAACTGCATTCACTGGGGGAACTTTTGTTTAGTTCTTGATCCAACCTTTCAAAAAAGCTTTCAATTGGATTTTAATTTTTTCTGACTCAGGCTTCTTTCAAATCATAATAAGTTCTGAAAAGGAATATGGATAGAGCGGTAGTGCAGGGGTTAGCACTGTCATCTCTTGGATCTACCATTCACGGTTCAAATCCCATGATTCTTCATTGTCTTCTTTTCACATTCTCCACTTGTCTTTCCAGGCATCATATTTTCTCACCCATATCCTTAAAATATGTATGTTAGGTTAACTAGTCATTTTAAATTGATGCTGTGTCTGGGTGAGGAACCCTATACTGTAATAGACTTGAATCCCATCCAGAGTTAATTCCTGTTTTTTCTCTGATACTATCGGGATAGACTCTGGTCCTCTCAACCTTAAATTGGAATTAGCTGGTTTGAGAATGTAATGTTAACAGTGATTTATGTCTTTTTTATTGTTGGTTTAATAGTGTAAGCAGTTTGGGATATCTGTATGGAAAGACCAATATACAGTTGTTATATATACAATGTATCAGAATCACTGAATTGTTGATACAACTGAGGCAATGACTGATAAAGCTTTTCTAGGATGTTGAAGTCACAACATGAGCCAGTCTTATGTGGTTATGCTCAGGCCTCTAGTGGCAGGTAATGGCAATGCTTACCTCTCACAATGGTTTTCATACAATTGAAGCATTGCTTTTTGGGACACTGGGCAATACATGAAGGATTTCCTACCTGCATGTGTACTCTGAAAATCTGTTGAATTGACAATGATATCAGTAGATTCATCCACTATATTTCCATGAACAATCTGCAGTCTGACAGTGCCTGCCATCACAGTGACATCATTTGAGAAACTTGTCAAGGAATGAAACATATGTGCTACAATTATAAAAAAAATATAATTAGCAGAGAAACAAACTATAATAAAAATCAAAAATGTAAATAGATTGTTTATTGCCAAAAATTTTATAATTTACTTAAAAATATCTTTAAAGCTTTCCTGAAATTGATTCAGCACAATCTTTTTTACTTTTATCTGAGTACCTCATAATGAGAGCACCATTCAGACATGGACACATGCTCCCTAATTTACCCTTACATTCTTAAACTTGAATCAGATGCCAATAAACTCACATTAAGATGTATCTGTCTGCTTGTTCTTTACTTTTTGCGTTTTGACAATCACTGGTTGTGTCTTTGCACACCTTACACAAAGCTGTTCTTTTGTTTTTCTTTAAGAACCTGGACCCCTTATGTTAACCACTATCTGTTTTCTTTTTTACAATCTCAGTGTAAGTTCTTAAAACGGCTGCATTTAAGATCTATGTGAGCTTTGATGCATAAGCCTGTTCTTAAGCTTAAGCTACAACAGGGAAGCAAAGACTGCATTGCTGAATATATATATTTCAACAAGTCTTAAATGGGTAGCGCAGTTAAAATATGGGTATATATATGTTTAATCTGATCAGTACACACATATATATATATCTACAAAGTCCCACATCCTTTAAAAGCATTTAATGAACTTTAAGCTTTGGGAAAGCTGATAATTGACAAAGATCACAACTTCATGTTCTCCAAAGTAAGGTTCACTAGTTTAAGGTGATATCCTAATAGAAAACTCTCATAGCTAATCTGACGTGATTAACAATTAGTTATACACACATTTATTAAGTTGCTAGTTTCTCATCTACTGCTAGCACTGACTATATCATTAAGATTCCTTTGCTCTAACTTAAATTTTCAGAACCATAAACTGCTTGATAACCTCTATTTTCTTGCCATAAATGTCATGATTTTCTGTAGGGTAAAAGCAACTACTAAATAAAGAATCAACAAAAAATGGTAATATAAAGAATATTTCATTTTGTAATGCTGTGACTGTTGTTTTTCGGTAAATTAATGTTGTATGTAGCACTATGATAACTACTTAGCACATTCTAAAATCTCTTTATTTATAACTTAGTAAATACCATTTAGTGTACTCACCAAGTAAATTTCAAGGTTATTCTCAAAAGTATATTATGTACTTTCATTATTTCATCCAGGTAAAAAAAAAAGTAAAATTAAAACAAAAACAGTAACTTACATTCATTTGACGAAACATGCATCTTTAAATTCTTAAAATCAAACTTTTTGCTTGCTTCTTGAATTACCTAAATAAAATGCAAAAGATAAATAGCTCTATAATTTTCACATGGTATATATTACAAAATCCAATCTACTTTAGTTACCTCTGTCAAACATGTGTGAAATAAAAAAAATCATATCTTTAAAAAGCCGAACATTTGCGCTCCAACTATTTGTTCAAAGGTATGCTTTAACATGATTAAAAATTACAAGACATGATTACTTTAAAAGATGCCTTGCTAGAGATATCAAGTGCATCATAAGGAGCGTTAATGCCAAGTTTCCAGGAACTGCACAAAATGTTTCAATGTGAGTAAATTGCAATGCTAAGCAATGGCAGAAAAATTTGGTAAGTTTCCTGGTGTGTGGCATTTGGGGCAGAGTGGGTATCCTCTTTTTCTCTGTCTCTGTTTGCTGAGACAGAAATAGAGGAACACCCATCATCCTTGGCAGGTGAGAGAGATATTTTATGTACCAGTAGGAGTTTTTGACTCCAGATGGGGATGAAAATCGTCAGGCAAGACCTCTAGATGTCTTGTTGTCTGAGGTCATAGATATAAAAGTTAATGTAACATATAACAGCTATAGCAGGGATTTGGGGACATTTCGTTAAGATCTACACAATACGGATTTGTAAAGGGAAGAATAGGGACCCTACCATGACAAAACAACAGTACTTTGGAAATGAAAGAATACACTTTCTTGAATACATAGAAAAGGATGGAAAAGCAGAAACCACAAAGTGAAATGTTAATTAGACATCCAAGTTGATTCATTGTTTACAGATGGTGATGGAGCTAAAAACACTAATTAAATGTCAATTAAGCTAGGGAGTCTTCAGGAGAATCTTTGCTTGGATTGGCTCCTTTATTGTGGAAAGTGAGTGTAGATGGTGTTACCTCTGACAGCAAATGGCAGTGGCATGATTGGGTAGGTATGCAGTGTACTTGGGAGATGAAAGTACGTGCAGCTACCTGAAAGGAGACATGGAAGACTACAGGGTGGCCAATGAAGGGTACAGCAGTTTTGACGGTGAAATAACCCTCAGAGAGAAATATTTGTTGCTTCCCATGCATGAAATAAAATTAAAAACCACTGTCAAAAACCTCATTTTGGTGAATTTTGCCCATCACAATTGCAATATCACATGGCAATTTTTAAAATATGCATGCAAAATGAAACACATCTGTTTCACTCATCAGTAATAATGTATGATAACATTTTTTTAATGATTTACTCTACTGCAGTGATTGATGTATGAAGTTTTTCGTTTGTCCAGATCTCTGGAACAATGTCACATAGTTCAGAATGAGTGTCAAATGTCCATACTTTACTTATACTACTTGTAAGAAGGTAAGTTAAGCAAGTGTTAACTTTTATTATCTTAGATGTTTTTCTAATTGATAACTTACCATAGCAGAATTCTTATCATTTGGATGAATGACAATTTTCACTTTTTTCAGCCAACTGGAACTGAACTTCTTCTCAAACTGGCTAATTTCATTCAGCAAAGCCTTGATAGCAGCCTCATGAGGAAAACCCAGTGCTCTGCCAGGTCCAACCACAGGAAGCGCAATTGATTGTAGAGCATTGGAATGGCAGTGCTGTAGGCAATTATGTAGCCCTCTTTTAAGAATCTAAAAATGACCAAATATATCACATTAACAAGAAACTGTAACACATTTTGTTAGGAACAAATTTTTGAGTCCAACTTACAAAGTTTGTAATTTACTTTTCACTTCATGTTTCTAGTTAAACCCTAACTGCCATGCATTTTGTAGTGTAGTTATTCTGTTTTTGTGGTCTTTTTATTTAAGTAACATCTGACAGTTCACCTTACTACTTCCCTTCATAATTTTAAACACCTCAGTAATATAAACTATTAATCCTGATTTGCTTAAATTTAAAATATTTAATCTCTGTAATTTTCCTCATTATTCAGTTGCTGCAGCCCTGGAAGAAGTCTAGTTGTTCTTCTTTCTGCTTTTTCTAAGGCTGTTATGTCCTGCTTATAATAAGGAAGCCAAAACTGCAGACAGATGTGGCTTGAGAAGTGCATAGGGCAGTGTTATATTACAGCACCTCTAGTCAGAGGGAATGTCAAACTTGACAGCTGCAGTTGTTGATCTTGTTGTCTGAGGATATCACATTACATGATCACTTATCATAGGGGATATCAAATTAGCCAGTTTCACATTTTCAAATTGTCATGAGCTCATTCCTTTTACTGACAGACAATGACATGTTTTCTGACTGCAGAGGTGCTATACAAAAGCTTTGCAGGTACAGCAAGTTCAGATGCTCTTTTCTGCAGCTGTAATGAACAAGTTAATTCAATTCTATTTATGGCCTTTATTCACATCACCATAGCTGAAAGCAATGCATTTTTAAAAAATGTGACATTTTTAACATGAAGATTCACCCAAACATACCATTATGCAAATCGCTGTGTTTTCTCCACAGGAAATGTACTAAATGAAAGCAGCCTTCTGACCACTATTAACTAGTAACCACCTCATACTAGTTAAGGATATGCACAATTCATGCATCACTGAACTCTTAGGATTGTGATCAGCAAGTAGGCATTAAAATACATGCCAGCAGAACAACCACAACACAAGGTTGATGACTTTCACACAACTACTCTCCTGAATCATCAGAAAAGGAGTCAGTGATTTTTTTTACTACAGATCTTTATTTAAATATTAAATCACTGGGAAGTTTGAGTTTACAGAAGGCTCACCAGCCATAGAAAACATCCTATGCGGTCCCGGTGCCAAAGAAAGGACATTTTAGTGATCTCAGGGACTTCAGACCAATTGATTTTACTTTATACTTCATGAAGACCTTTGAGAGGCTGTTCATTAAAAAGCTATGACCTCTGGTTTCAGAACATCTGCATCCTCTTCAGTTTGCCTGTCAGACACATATAGGTGTGGAGGATGCTTTCATCTACATGCTCCACTGAGCCTGCTCCCACTTGGATAAAGCTGGCACCATATTTAGGATAATGTTCTTTGACTTTTAAAGTGCTTTTAACACCTTTCTGCCTAATTGAATGGGGAAAAAACTCAAGGCTTTGAATTTTGATCCCCCCAAATCTTCTGTATCATGGACTACGTGACCAATAGACAGCAATTTGTGAGGCTGACGAACTGTGTGTCAGAAATGGTGGTGTGTTATACTGGATAACCTGAGGGAACTATCCTGTCTTCCTGTTTACCCTCCACACAACAGACTTCCAGCACAATACCAGCACTTGCCACCTACAGAAATTTTCAGATGCTTTGTCCATCATAGGCTGCATTAATAATTAAGACAAGCCAGCGTACAGTAAGGTTGTACTGGAGGACTTTGCCTTGTGGTGCAGGGACAACAACCTGCAATTCAAAATTAGCAAGACAAAAGAGCAGGTGGTAGACTCCTGGCATACTGATGAGTCTCTGAGACCATTCATGGGGAGGATATACTATAGATGTGGTACAGAGCTACAAATACTTGGGGATTCATATAAAGAACAAACAGAACTGATCTGACAACACAATGGCACTATACAAGAAGGGCCAGAGTAGACTGTACTGTTTAAGGAGATTTAGATCTTTTGATGTGTGCAGAAAGCTGCTGGAAATGTCTACCAATCCATAGTAGCCAATGTGGTGTTCTACGCTGCAGTCTCCTGGGAAAGCAACCTGAGCTCAAAAGAAGAACAATGTCTGAACAAACTTATCAGGAAAGCTTGCTTCATCTCATGGCTAACCCTGGTCATACTGGAAGCTTTTATGGCAAAATTGGATGCCATCATGAAATATCTCTTCCATCTCCTCCAGAAGATGCTGTCTTGGAGTACTTTTAGCCACAGGCTCATTTCACCATGCTGTTCTAAGAAGCTTCCTGGGGTAGTCTTTTATACTCACTGCTATCAGACAATTCGGTGTTTCCACCTTAATGATTTATTATTGATTAATTGATTGGCAATATTATCTGTTCTGTGAATCTTTAGCCTTGTATTTTATGTTTCTGCAGCTGTATGCATCTGAATTTCACTGTTGGGATTAAACGATTCACACAAAATTGAAAGTTTTGTGAAAACTTTGAAAACCAAATGATGTTTCACTTCCAGGAAAATTGGTACCATTGCCACAGGAAGAAAGCATATAGTTCTCTTATGGAATTGCTTTTATGAAGTCATTTTGCATGTATTTAGATTAGATTAGATTAGATTAACCAATTTTTGAAAGTAAAGTTTAATTATGGTAAAAATCTCACAATTTCCTGAAATGCCATTTAGAGTAAGTAAAATCTGAATGGATAGATTTGCATCTTTCAGCTTTCAGCTGCTTATGTGTTACCAAGAAAGCACAACAATGACTGAGAAAGGCAAATCTTCCCCTTTCATTTTCATCACGAGGACATCATCGGTGTGTCTCTATTGTCCATACAAGACATCTACAGCACACTCAGCCTCCACAAGGTGTCCAGCGGTGTGGCTCACACCCAGCATATAAGCTCTATGGGCTCCTGCCATCTAGTAGACGATATCACAGCATCCAAGCCAGATCAGCCAGACTGTGTAATGGTTTCTTTCCCCTCTTTGTACAACCCCCTCAATGCTTTAGCACTCCCCACTACAGTTGAACTACGAACTTTACACTATTTACACTATTTGTATATGTGACAACAGTCAAAATCAAATGCACACATTGCACTTTATAAGTGGTAAACAGTGACTACATTCCAGATATTCCAGGTATATTTGTTATCTTCTTAAATTGCATTTGTTTTAATAAATTAATGTCGCTATTGTTAAGCCATTTATAACTGATCTGCTGCACTTCGCCCTACAATAAAAGAATCCTACTCTGTTAGGCCCTTGAGCAAGGCCCTTAACCTGAAATTGCCCCGGCGCACTGCATAATGGCTGACCCTGTGCTCTAACATCCAAAGGTCATGCAAAAAGACAGTTTCCCTCCATAGATTAATAAAGAAAAACAAATGAAAAAATCAAAAATGTTGTATTTACACTTAATGGTGTACATTGTCTTGTTACACTACATGTTGTTTATTTGAACGTGGTCCTAAAGACACGCAATTTCTTCTCAACCTGTACCCTGTATTTGGATGGGATGATGATAAAGAAGATTGAATTTCTGCTGTTGAAACTGTAAGACATATTTTGATATAACTAAAATTCCAAAATGAATATGACAGCTCTAAAATACAAATTCCAGTGATGAACAGCCTGCTAACTCTTTATTATTACACTTTAGCCTGCTCCTCAAACCTGCTCTTTTCTTCTGCTCTTTTAAGATCTTATAATTTAATTCAGTATTCTTCCATACTCCCTCTCACCATTCTTCAAGAGAACACTACACCCAAAGCATTCTTTTTCTAGAATGGAATTAGCCTTTGTTTATATTTTTCATATTGATAAAGTTCCTATCAAATGAAACATGAAATCTTAAATTAAACTGCACACGTGAAGCTGAAAAGTGAGTCTTACTATCAAGCAGGCAGAGAGAAACCAAGTCTACCCTATACAGTATATTATTTTCATAAAATCAATGAAAAAAAAGGAAATTTACCTCTAAAGCATGTCCCTGAGGGTCATTCCACTTGCTGCAAAACAAATAGAGGACTTGAAGGCATTTTAGATTCGATACATCATATACTGGGAGTATATCACCAGGGATGAAATGTTTGCCTTGAGCTGAATGAGTAAATGCCATTGGCAATAATGTTCCTGCTTTGTTTTGTAAATCCATGGAGACTTGTGTTGAATTAAGGTCACCTCCAATTATCGGAACCACCAAAACATTGTCCTAATAAAACAAAGGCATAAGTAAACTTAATAAATTTACCTGCATACGTATAACTGTATGCATTATGTGATAATTAAATGTAGAAATTATGAAATAATTTATTAATAGAATTATTAAAAAATAAATATTCAATAAATATTGAATGCTTTCTAAAGACACTGTATAATAAAAAAATGTTTGTCCATAGAACACAAAGGAAACAAATTAAATTTAAAAACTGGATATGTGAATTTAATGTTGCATACTTTGTAAAGTTTTTTCTTTATTCAAAGTAAATTGAAAAATAGTTTGGTAAGCAACTGTTTTAAGCAAAGATAACATTATTATATTTGTTTAAATCAACAATACAGAATAAACTGTATTAATTATGGACATGCATTTTTGTATATTTATCATGGACCATGTTTGGGGTTCATGGTGAGACTCTTGTCCCAAGGAAGGTGTAGGGATTTTTTAAGAATAGTGGAACTCTGATTCTGTGAGAGTAGATGTGTGTCAGAGAGACAGGCAGCTGTGGAGAGCTTAATGCGAGAACTGGCTCATGGCTCATTTATGTGTGGGAGAGCAATCGGCACGGCCATCCCTCGTTAGTACTCTGCAGAGAATAAATGATCTGAGCTAAGACGAAAGAGAGATCAAGATCAAATTGATGGAAAACTGATTGAGAGAAAGAGTGAGAGAGCACAGAACTGGGCAGTGGAGTCAGTGCTGAGGGGGGTAGGCGAGGTAGTTGGGATGCCATGTGGTGGAGTGAGAGAAATTGTGCCCCAGGGGCATGTCACTCCTATTGAGCTTTGGGAACAGGAGTGACCAAGTGCTTCATGAGTCTTTCCTTTGCTGACAAATGTGGCAGGACTAGGGAGCCAGGCCTAGTATATCCCAACAGACACTAATAGAAGGTCGTTGGGATAACAGCCAGAGGGTTGACCATATTTGCCAGCGTCTCAGTATCTCGACTGGTTCTAACTTTGATTTTACTCTTGGTTGTAAATATTTATTTTGAACTATTTAATGAGTTTTAACATCCACATTGCACTGTTTTTATGAATTGTTTCTTGAAGAAGGCATTTACCTATACTTTACTTTTCCACCCACTGCTTTGGATTGAATAAACTTGCTGTATGCACTGTTTTGCAACAACTATGAGTACTATTGCTGTGTGTCCTTACTCGACCATAGTTCATCCTTGGTTATGGGTGTCACTGTCCTGGGAAATGGATGGGGCAGATGGCTGCGGGCATCTGGGGCATCAAAATAAATTTCTATTCAATGCAAGCAAAATGAAAAGAGAAATTAACAAATGTTGGTAGTAGGAAAAATATTTAGTAGTTTTTAGTGATTGTTGTGAAAGGGTTCATATTTATACTTTACTGTATGGGCTGTTCAGCTTATTTGTAGTAACTGTAGCACGATTTGGCATTGCAGGGGTTACTGTCAAAACCTAACAACAATCTCAGTGTGTCCATCCGTCCATCCATTTTCCAACCTGCTGAATCCGAAAACAGGGTCACGGGGGTTTGCTGGAGCCAATCCCAGCCAACACAGGGCACAAGGAACCAATCCAGGGCAGGGTGCCAACCCACCGCAGGACACACACAAACACACCCACACACTAGGGCCAATTTAGACTTGCCAATGCACCTAACCTGCATGTCTTTGGACTGTGGGAGGAAACCGGAGCGCCCGGAGGAAACCCACACAGACACAGGGAGAACATGCAAACTCCACGCAGGGAGGACCCGGGAAGCGAACCCAGGTCCCCAGGTCTCCCAACTGCGTCCCACCGTGTCTCAGTGTATCTCTTTAATGAAAAATGACAAAATAAAGTTAAAACCGAATTAGCAGATTTTGAAACTAAAGGTTTTAAATATAATAAAATGTTTCCTTACGCTGTGTTCCTCCAGTTTTCCCAAAACAACTTCAACTTGGAGGTTTGGGCTTTCTTCTTGATCCATAGACATGCTAACGTGTGATGATTCTTCTATTTTCTGGTTCTGATTTAATGTGGCTTCTTGTATTCCTAGAAGCTTTCTGCAAATATCCTCAAACTTCTTTAGTGTATCTCTGTTGATATCGATAATTGTGATTGAACGAACACTGTGGGCTGTTATGGCAAAGTTCTTCACTGCTGAAATGATGCATTCTGCACTCAGTTCGACGGGAACACTGAATATTCCACAGGAGACACAGGGCATTGCCACTGTTCGAAAGCCTTTTTGTTCAGCAATTTCTAATGCTTCTTTAATGGCTGATGCTAGCAACTGTTTTACTCTGTTTACATTCTTGTCTTCACTCCAGTTTGGGCCAACAGCATGAATGACTGCTTTACAAGGTAATTTCCCTGCTTTTGTTAGCACTGCTTTTCCAGTCTTTATTTTTCCTTGCCTTCTTACCAGTTCAGAACATTCTTTTTGAAAGCCAGGTCCTGCACTATCGCTAATGGCCACAGCCACACCTGCACCATGACTCAACTGCTCGTTTGCTGCATTTATTATAGCATCTACTTTCTCTTTAGTTATATCTCCTTGTCGCAGTGAAAGCACTTTGCCTGTTTCAAGTTTAAAGTCACACAGATTCCTTTGTGTTTCACTGGTGTGCAGTATTTCAATGTTAGTGTCTTCCTTAAATTTGATTACACAATTGTATTCTTTGCTGATCGAAGAAAGATATGAGCTCCCATACTCACTGAAGCATTTGTAGGCACCTGGTTTTGGGATGACCAGGTCCTCCAGAATTATTGAAGGCAAAGCCTTCTGGATGGAACTTTGAACACTGGTCACCTGCTGTTGAGGTCCTGTAATAATGACATTTGGAGGATTTGTTACCACCTTTAATTCGACACCACTAAACTGCAGACCTTTAAGATTTAAAAGGTCAATTAAAGAACTAGCTATCTGTGGAAACTGTAAAGGAATATGTACTGTTGTTAAGGCATTTTTCTCAAAATACTCAGAAAGGTCTTTGATTACAGCTTTGACTTCCTCTGTAAATCCTGCCACACAAATCTTCTGCCAATTGGCATCTTCTTTAACCCACACTCTTGGTACCTTCTTGTTTATTCTACAATCTAATTTGTGTACAAATTCCATCAGTTTTTCCTGTATAGGAGTCGACTTGAAGCTTTCTGGTACATTAATGTCTTCTTTCCTGAGATCTGTGAGTAAAATCTTTTTAGCTTCTTCCAGTGTTTCTTTTGAAAGACTAAAAAGTGTCACATCAAGGTCAATGTCCATGGTCACAGTTTTACTGAAGGTGTTGAATAAAGTTGTCAAAGCATCTTGTGTGCTTTTTAATTTTAAGAAAGAAATCAATACTTTTGATAATCGGATGGTTTGATCAAGGATTTTCTTTAATTGCTCCTGAAATATGCATGTTCCTTTTTTAACTGCATTTGGGGTTCCTTCAAGGTACAGAGAAGACTTGCCATCAAAAGTTATCTTTATTTGTCCTTCCATGGCATTTTCAAATAAATCACAAAGAAGGATGTACTTTGGTTTGGACACCCTTAATTCAATTTTCATTGACTCTCCTTGTCTGTCTTGTGATGCCACACCTTCTACAACAGTTAAAAGTTCAAAAATGTCTGCATTTTGACCAACCATAACTGTGAAACGCTGAGCAGGTTCGTGGTAGATTCGGGTGGACTTGTTTGCAAGATGTGGCATTTTCAGAAGAATCTGTCGTTTTTTAGGATCTGTTTCAAAGTGGCAGCAATACTTCTCCTCCATAATTTTAAAAATACCCTCAACTTTTTCAGAGCAATTGGCAATTTCTCCATTGCTCATTTGAATTAACACTGTCTCATCATTTTCTTTTGAGAACTGTACAGTGCAATTAATTTCTGAAAGCTGTTGAGTTAAGTCGTCAATTGCATCTTTGCAGTCTTGGAGGTATCGGCAACGGTACATGTCAACTTTTTGGACAATTGTGTTTCCCTTTTTGGTTGAACCAGCAAAAAGACCCTGTGTGCCAGAAGCTGCTTGATTTTCTAAACAAAAAACATAAGGTAAAGTTAATAAATATAGAATTGTTAAGCATCATCAAAGGTTAGTCTATTTAAAAGCACAATATCATTTTTCCAAAGAGCCCAATGATTTTCAAACCTGTTCTTAGAATGCAATGTGGCAGCTGATTTTCATTCTATCTTGTTTAGATGCCAAAGCCTGCCGTTAATTAACCAAATTTGTTAAATGGATGGTTTGATTATGTTTATACTCTGACACATGAGGTGAGGTCAAAAGTTTATATTTTTGCCCAAAAATGCAATAAAGATGTGTGTGTTTCGTGTAGAAGAGTGGATAAGTACCCCTTATATTTCTTGTATTTCTTTCAAAATATGCTATTTATGCATCTTATGACGAGACATCTCAAGGGTAAAAAAGAAAAGTTTAAAACAAGTATCATCCAAAACTGTGAACTTTAAGAAGATAATAAAATAATGATCTTGGCTCAGTGACAATAGCAATAAAAACAAAGTATAACAGAGGAAATTTATGTCAGTAAAAAGTGCACAAAGTACTACTTACGCAAATTTTCTTCCATTGCAAATGTTTCCTAGGAAGCAATATTACAATTTTACTTTTTGAGATAATAAGTTACACATTTTGTATGAATATTATGAGATTTGTTATTTTGAAAAATAGAAACAACAGTTATTATATATCCATTTGATTTTATGAAGTAATTCTTTGACAATTAAAGTTCAGTTACAATTTCACTGAATCAATTAAAAATGTCTGTATTTAAAATATACTGTATATTGACACAATCAAAATGTAAAAACCATATTTAAATCAAATAAGGTTTAAAATTCAAATATACTTTTTGATCTTGTTGTAAACCCATTTTCAATGTCTATCAGTTGATTTTCTGATATAAAACAGGAAATAATTGTCACATTTTTAAGCCTCTTTAAGTTTTTAGCAGATCTTCAGCAATTTGTGTGTATTTTGTATTTGTTAGGCCAATAATGAGTGGTTCTTGGGAAGGTGATAAGTCTCACCCACTGCTACCATGGATTGGTCACAAATAATCAGTAATGTCCTGGAGAACATATTACAGTGTTTTCAGAAAGAAAGAAAGAAAGAAAGAAAGAAAGAAAGAAAGAAAGAAAGAAAGAAAGAAAGAAAGAAAGAAAGAAAGAAAGAAAGAAAGAAAGAAAGAAAGAAAGATCAGATTGACACAAGTATTCAGACCCTTTGCTGTGACAGTTTAAATTTTGCTCAGGTGCATCTCATTCTGTTGATCATCATTGAGATATTTCTACTTCAAGTGGAGCGACCGCCCGAGACCCCACACCTAAGGGGGCTCCGCTTTTGAGGTCTGCATGTCCCGTTCAAGTGGATTTGTCAAGTTATATTCTCCAGTTATATTTTGATAAAGTCTGCGTGTTATCTTGCAAAAACTTATCTGAATACTGTAATGAGAAAATCTGGTGTATGTTAACATTATGTTTATTAAATTCGTGCACAAGTTTATACAGTCCACTCATACCAGTAACAACATTTGATGTAACCAGCCAGTGTGGGGTTGGTCATCCCTAGGCCCCGCACACTCCTAAGCCCACCTCTGTTTCTACCCCTTGTGTGGAGTCCACCTGTGGCCAATTCAAAATACTATAAATAATTTTAGCTTGTCAAAGGAGAAAAGTACAATGGTACAGTAAATGTATTCTTAAGATGTATTATCAGACGAAAAGGACAAGGATGCACACAGCTACATTATTTAAATGGACAGATGTACTGTGAAGCCTATATACTGTATTTTCAAGTGTTATCTATCTATCTAATAAAAATTAAATAAAACAACAGTCATCACCTAAGCCAATGGAAGGGGGTTGTGATTTGTGTTCAAAGCTATTACTCATTGTTTAGCTCATATTTACAGAAGTATTTTATATTTGCAGTAGATCGCCTGGTTCTCAGATATTCTGGCGTTCATAGAGCAATGTGCTCACTGAGGAGCTTAGATGGGCTTAGTGTTCAGAGGGCAACATATGGGCAACAAATTTCTACATTTCACATTATGCATATGGTGACTACTACATTTTTAATCAATCTATGTATATATTAAACATTTTTAGCTGATCATCCCAGGCATTAAGTTTCAGTAGACCCCTGGGCACTAGCTCCACTGGCCCCACTGGCCTAGTCCAATATCCATCCATGGTAAGAATGTATGACTCACTAATTATATAATAGGGCAGAGCACAAGGGAGGCTGCAGTGATACTCTGTAACAACTTTGCATTGTTTTTCTTCAATTATGCACTTTGATGAGCTATGACTCATAGTGCCATACAATTTTGGGACTGGTGAAAAAACTGTCTGTTAGGGTGTGTACTTCTAGGGTAATTTCCACCTCACTAAAACTCTGACATCAGCCACAGAGAATATGTACAGAGCACCGTCTTGCTAATGACAAATGGTAGAGAATGCTACAGAATAATGATTCACCAAACCGTAAACTAGAACTAATCACTCACTGAACATATCTAGATGAAAGGACCTTCTTTTTATCTTTGTCATAATTCCTGGAAATAATACACCTTATCATTGGTGCAAAGCGGGACCCATGGGGGCCAGGCTCACTGATTTACAGTTTGCTCCCCAACAAGGATTCTTAAAAAAACACTTTAATGTATAAAGACGTGTTTTTACTGCTTTTGTTTTACATAGTAAAAATATACAAAGCAAATATGAACACAATACAAATTACTGTTTGGTGAAAATGTAAATTGTGACTTTTTTCCTAAATCGCAATGTAATGTGATTTTCACTGTTGATGATTCAGTTCCCAGACTCATTGAGTTCAACTTTTCTAATGGCAAGCTCAATGGCTTAATGTCTGCATTTGTATTTGTGTATTTTAACATAGCATGTCATCTTTGGTGGAGTTTTACTTTATCAAGATTGAAGTCTTTAGATAGGCTTGCACCACCACCATCTACCCAAAGCACCATGATGTTCCAACAATGATGGATGGATTAAAAGCCAGAAGTCTGTATGACCATCATCATCAAGTGACTCTGTGAGAACCCTAACTACATAGAGGACTATTTCATTTATGTTAGGTAGAATGCCCAGAGGGGACTGGGCGGTCTCGTGGCCTGGAACCCCTACAGATTTTATTTTTTTCTCCAGCCTTCTGGAGTTTTTTTTTGTTTTTTCTGTCCACCCTGGCCATCGGACCTTACTCCTTTCTATGTTAACTAATGTTGTCTTATTTTAATTTTGTATTTTGTCTGTTATTTTTCTTTTCTTCATTATGTAAAGCACTTTGAGCTACTTTTTGTATGAAAATGTGCTATATAAATAAATGTTGCTGTTGTTGTTGTAAATATTGAATCATCAATACATTAACAATATTCTTTTAGTAGCCTTGTTAACTTTTTGCAGCGGTGCGCCAAGCTATAGAAAACTTTTTAAATTTTCACTTTATAGCTTAGTTTTATTTTAAAAAAAAGTATATTCAGTGCTTTGTGTTACGATTTCTGTGTACCTTTGCCCAGGTGCTTACAGATTCCACCTTAATGCATGCTTCATAGTGTGAAAAGGATGGTATAATAATATTATGATAAAAGTATATATTAAGAAAAAAATAACAGTACTTTAGAACAAATATATTGTTGTAGGTTAAACCTAGCATAGATAAAATCTCAGAAATTCTGGCCATCATATCTGAAGAAATACAAGTGGGCTAAGATGAACAGGTCATTAACATGGTGGTAAAAAATGAACAAAAGAGTTAGCTTGGTAGAATTTATGACGCTCCTTCCCCTTACAGATGGAATACGTGGACTAGAATGGGGGTGGGACTGGAGGACTGAGAAGCAAAGAGTCATCTTGTATATCAAGGATGGGAAGGACAGTGGTAACAAAGGGACTATTCTCCCGTGCCATAAATCAACACTTTCTTGGCAGCCATATTGGCCCTATTCAGATGATGACCTGAAGGGCTGACCAGAAATAATAATCAAAATAATCAAGATTAACTACAAGTTTATGTGCCACTTGAAACTACACATCAAATAATGTAATTTTGTATGGTTTATCCATCCATCCATCCATTTTCCAACCCGCTGAATCCAAACACAGGGTCACGGGGGTCTGCTGGAGCCAATCCCAGCCAACAATCCTGGGCAGGGTGCCAACCCACCGCAGGACACACACAAACAAACACGGGTTAATTTAGAATTGCCAATCCATCTAACCTGCATGTCTTTGGACTGTGAGAGGAAACCAGAGCGCCCGGAGGAAACCCAAGCAGACACGGGGAGAACATGCAAACTCCACGCAGGGAGGACCTGGGAAGCGAACCCAGGTCCCCCAACTGCGAGGCAGCAGCGCTACCCACTGCGCCACAGTGCCCTTCTTCTGCTGTACTTTTACTCTGTCTAATTGCTAGGTGGTATAGGTGTAAAAGGGAACAGAGAAGCCCTAGACTTCAGTACCTGACAGTGTTGCAAGTATTTGAGACATTTTGTTAAGATCTATACAATAAAAAGTGTCAAGGGAACAGCAATGTCACACAACAAAACAGATAAACAGATACATAGTCTCCTTGCCTTTGGACATCCTGAGCAGCAGTGCAAATCTGTAGTGTTTGCATATACAGTAAAGTTCTATTTGCTCTAGTCTGTTGCCAATGCACTTTCAGGCACATTCATTGTGAACCAAAACTATGTTTTTTTTTTTTTTTTTTTAATTATGCACCCTATTCCCCAGTCCTAAATTTGTTGTGGCATTCTGCTTCACCTGCTTCTTAATGCAAAGAACCTGCTCCTCCTAACAGCCAATCATGAGTCTCCAACACAAGTTACACATCAAATAGAAATGCACAAGAGATTCACTTGCTCTCCAACGAAAACTTTGCTTGGAAAATATGCATCATCCAAATGGCTTTCACCATTGCATTGTTTTGGATGCCGGACATTGTGGCTCATGCATTTTATAAATAGCTGCTTTACTGATATTTGTGTACACTACAGAGTCTAGAGAGTATAGGGAATGAAGGATGCAGCAGCATTGCAACTAGAAGCACATTGCTATTAAGAAAGGTTACAGGAGAATGGTCAGACTTGTTCATTTTGAAACAAAAGACACAAACATTCAACAGTGGAAAGCAGAAAGGAAGGCATTTCTGAATGGACAACACATGAGACTTTGAAGAAGCTGGACTACAGCAGTAGAAAATCATGCACAACTCTGCTCCTGTCATCTAAGAAAAGGAACACTAAGCTACATGGACAAATGAATCCATAAACCAGAAAACTGAAGATTGGAAACATATCTTCTAGTCAGATAAACTTCAATTTTCCTGCAGTTTGGATGGGGTGTGGGGTAAACATCATGTATTAATGGATCTTTTGTACCATGTGTCAATAGTACAGTTAAGACAGCGCTGGGATGCAACCAAATTTGAATAGAATGACCTGGTACACATTAAGCCTTATAATACCAAGTGAACATCATTCAAGTGCCACGGTGTTCCTAAGCATTGTGCATCTTTTTTGCCCACTGTCTACTGTTCTTCAAATAAACATGTCCAATAGGACAATATACATTATCATAAAACACAAATTATGTCAAACTTGTTCCAGGATTATGACAGTGACTTTAGATTTGTCTGATAGCCTACACTGTTCCTAGATCTTCAACCCAAAAGAGTGCTTTTGGGATGAGATTGAATGAAAGGTTCAGACTATAAATGTGTGGCTGAAGAAACTATATAATTCTATTTAGCCATCTTGGACCAAAATTCCAGGGGAACGTTTTCAGCACTTTAATAATCCATCCCTTTAAAAAATAACGGCTGCTCTGAAGACAAAATTGGGTCCAGCCCAGTACTAGATAGTGTAGTTGTACAGCAGTAAATGTCTGTACTCATAACAAACACAAATAAAACAACATGGAACTGTTTTACAAGTGTGCATAACTTATTTTTAGGACAACAAAATTCATATGAGTTTTAATAATTAAAAAATGATATTGCATACCTGAAGTGGATCAGCTTCTTTTCTCCACACTGTGATTTTAACTGTTTCATTTCCAACATTGATGTTGTGATCTTTTGTGTTGAGAACTCTCTGTTGAGCTTTAAAGATCAAAAATATATTACTTTTCAAAACTTCTATATTTAAGAACAAGATCTCGTAGTGGAGAGACAATATGAGCAACATTTCTACTTTAAAGCGATGGATTTCGACAGTAACATAAAGATGGGAGAGCTTCCTCATTAAGTTCCTTACAAACTGCAAAAATAATTTTCTAACACTCACTCAGTCCATTCTGTTCACTTTAGACATAAAAATGATTGCATATGAATTTACTTTCTTACCTGATCTCCTAGAAGCACTAGGAACAAGGCACCGAAAAAAGGGCAGAATACTAATCCACCACTGAGTATAGTCATGTATACTGTACATCCACATTCACTCATACCAGGATAGTTTAAAGAGTCCAATTAATCCAATACAGGCATCTTTTTTCAATGTGTAGAAAAAGTCATAATGACTGGAGAAAAACTCTTGTAGATATAGGGAGACTGTGCAGACACCATACAGACAAACAGGATTTAGGGCAAATGCAGTAAATCCATACTTTCGCAGAGCTAATGACAACACCACCATACAGCTATGAACCTAGGTGACTGTTTTTAAATATGTACAGTACATGCAAAGCCACATTTAGACATGGTGAGATCCTAAGTTATGGGAACCTTTAGAAGCTCTATAAAGAGAATAAGGCTGTGCTGAAAGATACATAAAACCATGAAGATACTGAGGGAGGGACTGCTGTATTAGATCTTAAAAATACGGTAGCAAAACAGTAGCAAATCTGAGGGACTGAGGGAACTTAAACTAACGTACTGTATATACACACGTTTAAGTTCTCCCACGGATGAGTCGAGGCTTGATTTTACCGAATAGTTTCTGGTATTTTATAATGTCGGTCCCTAAATCGAATACGGAAAACTGACGCTATTGGTCCAAGAGATTATGATATGCTAATGCCCACCTGAGAGAGTAACTACGGAGCACACGGCCTGTTGTTTCTATGTGGGTGTGGCTAAGCGCTGTATCATCTCGTGCTCCTATCCTCTCTCTCTCTCTCTATTGTGCCTACGTGACCACACGGTAATACCCGAACGATTCCGAAGCGACGTGTGCACTGTTTTTTGTGTTTTTTTGTAACTTATACACCTTTATCGTAAGAGCAACCCTTATCTACGATGGAGCGTTCAATCAGAAGAAAATATGAAGCTGCTTTTAAATTAAAAGTTGTTGACGTGGTGAAAGAAATTGGCAACTGCGCTGCTGCAACAAAATTCGATGTATCTGAGAAACTGCTGCGAGATTGGAGGAGGCAAGAAGATGTAAAAAAAAAAAATTAAGTGTATTTTTTGAACGGGCGTATAAATCGGCGTCTGATTTAATGATCGATTTTTCGGGATTCAAGAACCAACTTATACGCGAATATATACGGCATGTTTAGTTTAGGTGATGCCTAAATCTGGCCTTATGTATGTGGAGTATAAAAGTGGACTAAAAAACTGTATATTAACACTATTTTCAGTTTTTTAAGATTAGATAAAATTAGATTAGAGATATTTATTGTCACATACACTGTGAGACCACATTGAAATTCTTGTGCCATAGTTGTTTGGTGTATAAATAATAGTGGCAGAAACCGGTTCTATTCAATAAGGATACCGTCCGCGCTGGGCCATTCTAAAAATATGGGGGTTATAGGGAAGAATTTGCAGCTGTAAATTGGGCTGTTCCTTTATGCAAATATACTAAGTTTATACAAATTTAGAATTTTGTACCATATGAGTTTATGGCGGGTGGCGCAGTGGGTAGCGCTGCTGCCTCGCAGTTGGGAGACCTGGAGACCCGGGTTCACTTCCCAGGTCCTCCGTGGAGTTTGCATGTTCTCCCCGTGTCTGCGTGGGTTTCCTCCGGGCGCTCCGGTTTCCTCCCACAGTCCAAAGACATGCAGGTTAGGTGGATTGGCGATTCTAAATTGGCCTTGGTGTGTGGGTGTGTTTGTGTGTGTCCTGCGGTGGGTTTGCACCCTGCCCAGGATTGGTTCCTGCATGCCCTGTGTTGGCTGGGATTGGCTCCAGCAGACCCCTGTGTTCGGATTCAGCGGGTTGGAAAATGGATGGATGAGTTTATGGCAATACATTTTTTTTTATAAAATAGTCTTTCACATTGAAACAATTAATTTATATTGACAGCTGAAACACTGCTTAAAGGAAATTTAGATGCATTTATCTATTTCATATCAATATTTTACACCTTTATTGCATTACAGTGCAATATATTTTAATAAAGGTTATATAAAAATAATTTAAAATTAACTAAATGTATTAAAAGTGATGTTACTCACATAACTGGTTAGTTCAGTGGTTTTCAAGTTCACTCCTGCAGGCTCCCTGTACCTTCAGGTTTTTGTTCCAACTAATTTCACAATCCATGAGTCATTTTATAATCTCATTGTTTAATTGGCCTCCTTTTTCCTACTGTTATTTTGCATTTAGAAAAAAATAGTAGTGTAGAATTTACATTTATAAGATATTTTTGTACTGTATTTTGTGCTATCTGCGGTGGGCTGGCGCCCTGCCCAGGGTTTGTTTCCTGCCTTGCGCCCTGTGTTGGCTGGGATTGGCTCCAGCAGACCCCTGTTACCCTGCAGTTAGGATATAGCAGGTTGGATAATGGATGGATGGATGGATTTTGTGCTATACCTTTCAACAATTAATTCTGTTTTATCATTTTCTTTTTGATTCACTTTTTCTTTAGAGTTTGCTCTCTTAATTGTGTTTCACTACTGACATTTAATGATGAAATGAGCAGACTTCAGTCCAAGCAATTACTGAATGCTAATAGACAGCTATGTCACTTTTAGCCATTTGTCTTCATATTACTAAATGATGACTTAACCTGAATATTAAAAATAATCAAAATATGAAAAAGCAAAAAAAAAAAACTTAAATCGACCCATCTATATAAACATAAATTCTTTTTTTTGTAATTTTTTATCATGGTAATATTTTTTATATATGTATAATGTTTTTTTTTTTTTTACAGAAACCATGGCTCCTCACCCTCATTATACTATATATATATATATATATATATATATATATATATATATATATATATATACACACACACCCACCCCCCCCCACACACACACAGCTCAGTTTAAGCCGTCTTTGAGGTCAATGCATTAAAAGGCAATATAAGAGTTCTGACTTGTGGTGGGCTTGTGCTGGCACAGTAGTGAAACGAAGTTTTATATACGGTATGTGTGTTGTTTGTAAGGATACAAGTGCAGAATAATGGCGTTTTACTGTGGCTTGGTATCTGTTTGAAAAAAAAGTGAGCAAAATAGGCTTCTTCGTTTCGGTTTCATTATTAGCTGTTCATAAAACACAATCCAAACAAAAACAAATAAAATGTAAACAAAGGCATTTACTAACTTGTGAACTTGTGTTTAGACGATTCCTGGTGTCCTAAATTGGCGAGATTCGTCTGCCAAAGAAATATATATATATATATATATATATATATATATATATATATATATATATATATATATTACTAAAAGATTTAACGAGGAAGTGTACCTCGAAACTGTCGTTGTCACGGGTAATATCTTTATTTGTTTTCACAAGACACTTTAGAGTTTTATTAAGGAATTAAATAAAAATGCTGTCGAACGAGTTAGTATGACGCTAACACATTTCACCAGTTTAAGTTGATAAATAAAAGAAGCAAATCCCAGGTACAATATTTGTAAATAAGTTCATTTACCGAATGCAAATCCATTCCTTCGATTTGCCTTCCTATACGTGCCTTCTACTTTTATAGTTACGCCGTTCGGACTGTAAATTAGTGTTGCGTGGTCATCTTTCATCGCATGATGCCACCTAACTTGCCATCGTGTCAATTTGTTATGAGTAAATTAGCAAAAAAAGAAAGATTTTTTAACGACAATACCAGGAAAATGTTCTCTTACCGTCCTCGTTTTCAAAAGAAATGCTGTACAAATTTCCATCAATGTGTTTTAGTTTGCTGCATTCTCCGCCGCCAGACTTTCGTTTTATTCGAAAATAAGACTCGATCCGTTCTTTGTGCTTTTCTCCCAAAGTCGTTAATTCCATTAAAACGGTATAAGGATAGTTTTCCATTTCGTGAAAGGTTCCTAAATTTGCTCTTACTTCGAAATCATTCCAAGTCACAGTTCAGTTTCACTTTCACTAAGCAGGTGGGTCAGCTTTAAAATGAGTAAAGACTAAAAAATGCTGTGACGTTTCTCAAAGCCGAGAGCGTTAGCAGGACAAGAACAAACGAGATCAAAAGTTTTAAGTTAAGGCGCTTAAACCCAAGAAATTGGCCAAACTCACTTTTTATAAAGATGAATTAACACAACTTAAAACAAGCATATCAACTTATTATTTTGAAGTACCATAATCATAACTAAAATCTTTTACTTAGTTATTTCTTCTCTATTTTAGGTAAACCATATATATATGGTATGGTATCTGTGTGTATCTGGGGTGAACTTCTCCAGGCTGATGGTAAGGCTGTCCTCCTGGCATTGCAAGCAATCTCTGCTTCTATTTGTGAGACTGGCATCATCCCAACTGACTGGAAAACGGGACTTGTCGTCCCTATCTGGAAAGGGAAGGGTGATCGCCTGGATTGCAGCAACTACAGGGGGATAACACTGCTCTCGGTGTCGGGTAAGGTCCTTGCTAGGGTCATCCTTAATAGGATCCATGATCACTTGCTAACCTACCAGCGACCGGAACAGTCGGTTTTACATGTAAGAAGTCTACCATCAACAGCATCCTGGCACTGAGGGTTCTCATGAAGCGCACACACGAATATCGGCAGAGTTACTTAGGAGCCTTTGCCGATTTTCGCAAAGCGTTGGACATTCATTGATCGAGCTGCCCTGTGGGACATCCTGAGGGTTGCGGGATTCCCTTGAGGTTGCTGAATATCATAGATGGCCTGTATTCTGGTACTGTGAGTGCTGTGCAGAATGGAGGCAGAACCTCTCTGTTTTTCTGAGTTAATTCTGAGGTTTGTCAGGGGTGTGTTCTGCTCCTACTCTGTTTAATGCTTGTATGTACTGGGTGTTGGGAAAGGTCATGGGGTCCAGCAGGTGTGGGGCATCTGTTGGTGAAGAAAGATTCACTGATCTTGACTTTGCTGACGATGCTGTGATCTTCGCAGAGTCAATTGAGGCTCTGATCGGGGCGCTCGAGAGACTGAGCAAGGAGTCTGAGTGTCTGGGATTGCGAGTGTCCTGGATAAAAACCAAGATCCAGGCCTTTAATGACCTCTTAGGCACAACCATCAGCAGTGTGTCTGTTTGCGGAGAGAGTGTTGACCTTGTTGAGAGGTTTACTTACCTTGGCAGTGACATTCACTCCTTTGGTACTGTGTCACTCCGGAAAATCCTTGGGTGCCGCTGGTTTGACTTTGTGTCGAATGAGTTGTTGCTCATGGAGTCCTGAATGAGGCACATTACCTGCATTGTGTGGGAGCGTTAGTTACGGCACATTGGCCATGTGGTATGTGATCCAGCTTGTAAGATCCTCATTGTTGGGAACCCGAGTGGCTGGACCAGGCCAAAGGGTCACCCACGTAACACCTGGTTGCGGCAAATAGAGGGTCATTTCCGGAGGGTGGGACTGGACCATGTGTCTGGCTGGGGAGTTGCAAACTGGGATCTTGAGTTGTTTTGTCATGTAGTTGGTGCGGCAACACACTGTACCAGTGCATGCTCCCCAACTTGACTTGATATATATATATATATATATATATATATATATATATATATATATATATATATATATATATATATATATATATATATCTTAATACATAATTCGCTTGCCTCCTCACTCACTCACTCACTCACATCCATCTGAAGCCAAATGCGTAGTCGCCTTCTGTGCAGCTACCCAAAAAACCTTACGAGACCGACATCCAACCCCAACATCGCGGCAGGCAGATTTACGGCTGCAAAAATTCAAAGAGAAAGGCAACTTCGATTAAAGCTCTAGAGGCCTGAAAGGCGATTTCGACTACAGCTCGAGGCCTAATTACGCATTCTGATTCAATTACGCATTCATTCAATACACCTATATCAGGTTTGTGGTGCTTTTACTTATTACTATTCCATATTGTACTGGAACATTCATCATTCAATATTATACTATAGGCCTGGAAAATTCATCAACTAACAGTACAAGCCTGTACAGTAATGAGTAAAGTGGACTACAATCATTACAAAACAACTTGTTTGTTACTTATCATTTGTTCTTCATACACTGCTGACACAAACTCTTGCCCGTTTCATCTTACGTTGTCGAAACTGGCTCTTTGTCTAGTATATATATATATATATATATATATATATATATATATATATATATATATATATATATATATATAATTTTCAAGGTTCAAGTAACAAGTTCTGAATGCTGATATGAAAGATCTAATGTAAAATTTTCACTGAACAGCTTCCTGAATGTTATATGTATAAAATATGTAGAAGTTCTATTTTCAATCCATCCATCCATTCATTTTCCAACCCACTGAATCCGAACACAGGGCCACGGGGGTCTGCTGGAGCCAATCCCAGCCAACACAGGGCAGGAACCAATCCCAGGCAGGGTGCCAACCCACTGCAGGACACACACAAGGGCTAATTTAGAATCGCCAATCCACCTAACCTGCATGTCTTTGGACTGTGGGAGGAAACCCACACAGACACGGGGAGAACATGCAAACTCCACGCAGGGTGGACCCGGAAAGTGAACCAGGGTTTCCTAACTGGGTGGCAGCAGCGCTACCGACTGCGCCACCGTGCCGCCCCTATTTTCAACCCCTCATCTTAAAACTATTTTAATCTTGAGTTTATAGAGATGTATTTTTTAAACTACGGTACATATTAAATCTTCCTGTATCTTAAAATAGAGGTATTTACTGGATTTTCAGAGTAATACCATAGATAGATAGATAGATAGATAGATAGATAGATAGATAGATAGATAGATAGATAGATAGATAGATAGATAGATAGATAGGAAAAGCACTATATAATAGATAGTGTAGGAATTTTGATGATTAATAATGAATAAGACGGCCACCCAGAAGGATGCCATGATAATGAGAGATTAATCTAATAATTCAACAAGGGTCCAATTTTATCTACCTTACCTTTCTCTGTTGTAGGAGTTGGGTCTCCAGCCTTTAGACTTACAGTATATTAAAGTAACTGAGGCACACTTGTGTTAAAAAACAGAATAATACTATTTATTGATAAACATGAGGAGTATAGAAATATGATAACTGCATATATATATATTGACAGAAGACTGGAAACAGACAGACTAGACCAGGGCTGGCGAACTCCAGGCCTGGAGTGCCGCAGTGGCTGCAGGTTTTCATTCTAACCCTTTTCCTAATCAGTGACCAGTTTTCCCTGCTAATTAACTTTTTCCTCATCACTTTAATAGCCCTGTTAGAAGAGTTCAGCCCCCTGAATTAATTCCTTTCTTCATTAAATGACAGCCAAGCAGAAATGAGATGTGAAATGAGCTAACAGATGACCAGCAACCAATTTCACTCCAATCACTTTCTTAATTAGAAGCCAATTCTTGCTGTTAATTAAACCCGTTATTTAAATCCATGGCTTGTTGCTGCTCTCATTCTGCCACAGCACACATTTCAAAAACTGTTGTTTTTCTGTTCTTTCTAAGAGCACCGTCAAAATGTTTAGGTGACCTGAGAGATCAGCCTTACCAAGACCATCCCCTCTATTTATTTTCAGATATTGTGTAATGGGCACAGGGGAGCTGGTCATGTGGGGGCTTGTTTTGTGTCTCATTATTATCTGGCTGCTAATTAAAGAAAAAGAAACAACTATGGGGCCTGAGTCATGTTAATTAAAAGAAGTAATCAGCAGCAAAAACTGGTCACTGATTAAGAACATGGTAAGAATGAAAACTTGCAGCCACTGAGGCACTCGAAGCCTGGAGTTCGCCACCACTGGACTAGACAAACATAAAACACATAGGCTGGCTGTTTACTGCTCTAATTTATCTTAGCATAGATAAATAGTTTTTTGATACCAAGTCTCTATGGAAATGTCCAATGTTGTGTGGAATTGTTGCTTTGTTGTTTCTCCCGAGTTCAAGTGGAAGATTCTTCATGCATTGGAATGCACTTATTCTCTTTGCTGCGTGATCCTTATCAGAGCTGTGCTGTCACTTCCTCAGCTTGCTTTCTGTTGTTTTGTCCTTTGCTGTGCCGTCTGAATCTTAGGGAAAAGCGTTACTCTTCTGGCACAAGAGTGTAGATGCTGATCTTCTTGAAGTGGTGGGTGCTTCTCAGCCTTCAGACTAATGCCACACAGCTTTGGCTTGACAGACTGGGTCTTAGCTTCTGGTCCAAGATAAGAGTTTGTTTAATTTGGCTCTCCAAAGAAAGAGGCTCATAGCTTTTATTTTGAGAGAAGATTTTAGAATGTCATTTTGCAGAGTTCCCACTCTTTGAGATAATCTCTATGGAATTCAGTGACTGTGCAGTGAATATCCCACAGAGAGAGATAGACAGATGGAGAAAGAGAGAGAGAGAGAGAAAGATTCTTCTAGCTCAAGAGATGCGGTGCATGTGAGTTTAAGGAAGGTTGAATCTTCTGCTGATTGGATTAAAGTCACTTCCAGTTTCAAAATTAGTATCTTTAAGTTCCCAACATCTGCATACAGCATTAACTATTAAGAATGGATTTGATGTGGAGTTTGTAGACATGATTATAATGTTATATTACACTTCCTCAGCAGTAGTGCTCATCAGTATAAACATCAATTGTCTCTTTCTGATTAAGACAGGATCTAAGCAAGGTTGTTCTTACTCAATTCAACTCATTAATGCATCTTTGGAGTATTTAGCTGAAGCTATTGTGGATTCAGGAAGTGCTCAATTCCCTTCACTTTCTGCATATTTTACCGTGTTGTAGATTTAATTTTAAATGGATAAACTTGCCATGTTTACCCATCAATCAACACCTAATAACCCATCATGACAAATTAAAATCTTTTTATCAGGAAGATTTGCAAATTTATTAAAAATCAAAAAAATGAAATATCTCATTCATAGAAGTGTTAGACTGTTAATTCAGTACTTTGTAGAAGCACCTCTTGGGTAAGTCTCTACAAGCTCTGCAAACCTGGACTTGGACAGTACTGTATTTCCCATTCATCCTGGCAGAGTCTCTCAAGTTGCATTAGGTTGGAAGGGAAGTATCTCTAAAACTGCCATTTTTAGGTCTCTTCACAGATGTTCAAATCTAAGGGGTTTAGGTCTGGTCTTTGGTTTGGCACTTAAGGACAATCAGAAACTTGTCACAAAGCCACTCCAAATGTTGTCTTGGCTCTTTGCTTTGGGTCATTGTTGTGCTACAAGTTGAACCATCATGTCAGTCTGAGGTTGCATGCACTTTGCAGTAGCTTTTCTTTGAGGACCATTCTCTATCTGCAGCCATCCTGGTGGTCAAAGCTAGAGTGTGGAATAGTATTAAGGATGGACCTAAATTAAAACATTATGGAAACGGATTAAGAGCTGGAGGAAGTATTTCAAAGCTAACAAAGCTTAACAAAATAGTGACATCCTTATAAGTTCCCTGTCCTCCTTCATTAAATACCCAGTAATTTATTGCAATTCTCATGGCTGTAGATTACCTGAATATATTATATATAAGACAGGTTGAAATTTAATTAACCAATTTAGACCTCAGCATTAACATTTGCAATGCACCGTGTATCTCCATTATATGCCATTTGTAAAGGCAGTGTTAATGTCTGCGATGCGCAATCTAATTGGAATGAAAAATGCAATGCGTTGTTTAAAAGTGCTAGTGATGCGCCACCTTTTGGAATGACAGAGACACAGCAACCGGAGGGACACAACGACATCCACACAGGCACATCGTTTGATTAAGGTGGATTACTGGTACATCCTGAAACAATCATAAGGTCCTGTAAATGACTTGGCATCAGAAAAGAATATAAAATGTTGAACATAATGGAATAAGGGAGAGGAAAAAGTAATTCAATGTAGATGTCTGGCAAAATATTCTATAAAATAAGTTAAATTAATAAATGATAAGCTTTAAATCTATACAATAAAAACAGAAAAAAAAGTTTTCGATTCTATAGGAGTAAACATAATAATCACAAAATAATAATAATTTAAAAAATCTAAAACCAAACTCTTTTTATAAAAGAATCAGCATTTAATTTTTCACAGCCATCTTATTGATGCATAGGTAATGTCTTCTGTATTCGGCAAGTTTTGTTGTCTTTCCTAGAAATTAAAGAAAATAATTTTAGCCAAGAAATCTTTCATTAGAAAAAGACAATTAGAGTAAAAGTAGAAAACATAAGCATAAAATGAAATTTAATAGTGTAAAGTGTTGCTAGATAATTGACAACATTTGCAATATTCTAACCCCTCCTGTTGTTCAAAGCCATGCAATAGAAGGTGATCAGCCATGCTCAGCCCAAGAGAATAAGAATCCAACTAAATTGTGGAGCTAATTAGTTGGAAAGAGTAATATAGTGAATGTAGTAATGGGAGGGGTACCTGTAGTATGTGTCCTGGATTTGGGATCCATGATTACTGAAAGTTTCTTTAAAGAGAATTTTGAACCTAGGGGTGTGGAGATGTTTAATGATTGTGGTTGACTTTGCCTTAAAGTAGACAATGTGCTAGAAATTCCATATCTGGGTTATATGGAACTAGATATAGTTACTATGAGTCAGAAGTTACCAAAGAGGAATTTTGTTGGTGAAAGATTCTTTCGCCGGAAAAAAAGTATTACTAAGGGCACTTCCTGATTTGGTTGGAATGAATGTTATCCGTGATTTCATCAACAAGGGATAGAGAATCTGCAATCTGCATATATAAAGCAATATGGCACTGGGTGGGTAAGTATATGCTGTAGGAAGTATACAGGCAGCTTTATTGGCATCCTGATGGTCTGTTTGTGAAAATGAAGAGTTCTGAGACACAAAACATTTAAGCAGGTATGGTGCAGGTATCGGGCTTACAAAGTGTAAAAGAGATGGAATGTTCAGTCCTTGTGGAACCATTAAATGTAGAAGAAGTGTGCCTCCCTCCAGATATTGTGATGGGTTGCACATATAGCAGTGTTAAAAAGGGTATGTTGTATGTTCCGTTTTTAAATTTGGCCAAGGAAGATATGTGGTTGCAGCTAGCAAGGTTGAGTGGAGTGGAAGTTGCCCATTTTGAAATAGAGGTAGCCTTTAGAAGGGAGGAAGAGGAGGGAACAAAAAAGGTGGTTTCATGTGAGTCAAGTGCAGGTGGGAGATAAGGTAGGGGCCAAAGATAATAATTAATGCCTCTTTTTCTAGGGCCTGATACTGGTCAAGTGGAAAAGGTTAAAGAAATGTTGGAAAAACATGCATCTGTTTTTTCCCACTGGTGACCAGTATTTGAGATATACTGAGGTAATCTAGCATGACATTCCTGTTATTGACGAAGTTCCTGTTTGTCAAAGATCTAGTAGACTTTTCCACCTAGTCAATATGAGGAGGTTAAGGCCCATATTCGTCAGTTGTTACAATGGAAGGTGGTCAGAGAGTTGCAGTCCTTATTCATCCCCAATTGTGGTGGTTCGAAAGAAGAATGGTTTCCTCAGAGTGTGTGTAGATTACAGACAGCTGAATGCAAAAATGATAAAGGATGCCTTTCCACTTCTTTGGACTGAAGAATCTTGGGATTCCTTAAATGGTGCTTTTTGATTTTCTACCACCTTGCAAGTGGATATAACCAGGTAGCAGTTGCTGAAAATGACAGACTCAAAAAGCATTTTGTATGCCTTTTGGTTTGTTGGAGTTTAATCAAATTCCTTTTGGACTTTTCAATGCACCTAGTGTAGAAGGAAATTTTTTTATATTAACATAGAAATAGCAAATTAACATAAAGAGCCATAAAAAGTAATTAAAAGCTTCTAAAACATTAGATTAAGCATAAATTAGAATATTGAGGAAATAAGATAAGTCAAGTAAATAGTTAACTAAAAATCAGTCATTTTGCATTATTTTTTAAGCTTACAGCAGAATTGCTAGTGTGGGAAAAGAACAGATAAAGATAAAAAGGTTGAGAACACCTGTGTCAGAGATAGGAAGCTAAAAGAGGCCAGCTGAAATTTTGAATCAGCAAAGATGGCAAAAAAGGCATTGCTGCCAAGGTCAGGTGAAGTAATGCAAGGAAAATGACAAAATATGTTCTATATATATATATATATATATATTCACAGCATTCGTAGTCTGTGTCACAATCTGATTGTATGGGTGGTTACCTATCAGGTAACGCTTGTGGTTGGCCAGCAATCTGCTAACATCCGCCACGGTGCCCTCAGTTTGTGAAGAGCAGATCATAGAATGGTTGAAATAGTTTACTGTCAAATAAATGCAGAGTACATGACACGTGTTTCGCCCTCATTCTGGGCTCATCAGGTGTACACACTCCACTGCACTCCCTCTCGGGAATCGAACCTCGGACGTCAGCGGCGATGCCCCTAACGTTGCGCCACGGCGTGTGGTTCGTTTATTTGACAGCATGTAGATCAGGGTAATTACATTCACGGCATTCGTAGTCTGTGTCACAATCTGATTGTATGGGTGGTTACTTACCAGGTAACGCTTGTGGTTGGCCAGCAATCTGCTAACATCCGCCACGGTGCCCTCAGTTTGTGAGGAGCAGATCATAGAATGGTTGAAATAGTTTACTGTCAAATAAATGCAAAGAGTACACGACACGTGTTTCGCCCTCATTCTGGGCTCATCAGGTGTACACACTCCACTGCACTCCCTCTCGGGAATCAAACCTCGGACGTCAGCGGCGATGCCCCTAACGTTGCGCCACGGCGTGTGGTTCGTTTATTTGACAGCATGTATATATATACTGTATATATATATATATATATATATATATATATATATATATATATATATATATATATATATATATATATATATATTTATTTAGATAATTAGTAATACTAGCATTTAACCTAAGTACTGAAATCAAATATGAATTAAGCATGCCAAGCAAATGATTAAATAAAGGCACATGCTATAGTTCGCTGTTAATTAACAATATAAATAGTTTGGAAAGCTTAAAGGAAACCCATATATGGAATTGAGGCCTTGACCAGTTAGAGAAAAACAGCATAGAAAAGTAAAATACCAGGAGGGGGCCAAGAATAGGGAAATAAAGAGATAATAAGAGTTCCCATGAGAACCCAAGGTTCGGCCGGGCAGGAGTTGAAGGGAGTCAGAGGGGATGAGCAAAAGAGCTCATTTGAGCGAGGTCGAAGAAGATAGGAAATGACATCAGAAAAGCCCAACGATGGTAAGAGGAAGCCTTCTGCCCAGCCTTAGACCAATCAAAATAAGCAGAACAGAAACCTAGAGAAAACAATGGACAGTAAAGCCAGATGCAGAATGAGCTAATTGAGCAAGGACAAATTAATAAGAAAATGATATATAAGTTTTGGATTTTGAACCGGTCCAGGCTCAGCTCAATTTGGCCATATTGGGTTGAGTCCTTGTTATTTTTATTATTAATATTATGCTTATTTTATTGCAATAAAACTGTAAACTCTGTTTGCCTATCCCGAGTCTCCTAATAGCCTTTATTTCAGGTAAAAAGCCTTCTGATGACGAATTTTTTAGCCACGACAGTAGTACATTTCAGTGGTTGATGGGGGGAATCTTGGGTGATGAGCAATTTCAATCCTTATTGCTTTGAATGGATTTTGTCATCTTTACCAAATTTGAAGAACATATGCAGAGACTGGACCATGTACTGTATTTGGGCACATTAAAGAAATTGACCTAAAAGTAAACCCTAGTAAATGCTCTCTTTTTAAGACTGAAGTAAAGTATTTGGGGCATGTTATTTCTAAAGATGGGGTAAAAACTGACCCTGAGAAAATACAAGCTGTTTCTAGCTGGAGATGCCCAACTAATGCAGAATTGAGATAATTTCTAGGGTTTGCAAACTATTATAGAAGATTTGTAGCTGGATTTGCACAGATCGCAGCCTCTCTACATCACCTTGCTGCACAAGGGGTTGATAAGAAAGGGGAAAAAAGGCTAGGTCATCTTCACAGGTCCTGTTGGTGCAATTGTGGGATGATGACTGCAAAGCGGCATTTGAGAAATATAAAGTAAAGTTAATTTCTTCCCTATTGCTGGCATATGCAAATTTCAATGACTCTTTAGTTTTAAAGATATTGTAGATACCAGTCACCACGTTTTTGGGAGCGGTTCTGTCTCAGGACCACGAAGGTCACAGAAAACCAATCGCATATGGAAATAGAGGACTGCATCCAACAGAGAGGAACATGAAAATTATAGTGCTATGAAGCTGGAATTTCTCACGCTAAAATGGGCAGTAACTGAGATATTTCAAGATTATTTGTTGGGAAGGAACTTTACAGTTTTTACAGGTAACAGTCCTTTGAGCTACTTGTGGACAGCTAACCTGGGTACAGTGGAGTAAAGATGGGCTTCTCAGTTGGCCCTTTGTAATAAGAATATAGTTTAATGTCACTGTGCTATGTACAAAAATTATTTTATAAATCCATTCACATTTACAGGCCAGGCCAAAGTTAGCACACAGGGGCTTTCAGCATTTAGAAGTACTGGGTCAAGCATAGGACAAGATAGACAAAGACAGCTGGAGGAATGTATAGTCAGCCTAAAGACAGGTGTATAGTATTTTGTCCTCTGTTAACAGTCAGCACAAAATGGAAATGGACTATTTACCTAAGTAATGGCCTGCACGTGGAGAAGACAGTATAAAAAGACTTGGACAGCAGCCAAACACTTTGAAGCATCATGGATGGGTGATATCGTCATCCATCCTGAAAAGCGTTCCAGCGCAGCGACGCAAAATGGCAGACTGTATAGATCAAGATCCCACCTTGGTATTGTCTTGCTATTGGCTTCCTGTCTGTAATGCTGTGTAAATCATCAGTAAAGAAAGCTAAGTAATTTTCTCTTATGTGATTTTACCCGCCGTATCACTATGGGAGGGATATCACCTTTTAATATCATATCTATATAGTTTTTGGTTACTTAAAACGCCGCAATTACAAATGAACCTATTCCAACTAGGGAGCTAGAGGCCCCTATCAGAAACACCCTGTTTGATTTTGATATTTACAGACCAGGAAAGAATGATAATGCAGATGCATTGTCTTAACAGTATACTGCTCATGAGACATGAAATTTTGTAACAGCTCCTGAGGTACAAGTCACCTAAGTTCAAACAATTCCAAGTGTTTGTAAAGGATGTATAAGACAAGAGGAATCTAAAGATGTGGACTTTATGCTTTGGTGCAGAGTGTGTCATCCTTTCCAGAATTTTCACAGAAGCAATTAAATCTCTTACTAGAAATGGATTAAATCATTGGACAATTTCTTCATTTTTGGAGGAGAGGTAATCCACCAGGTCCCTGGGAACGGGGTAAGGTGTCAAAACTAACACTTAATTTAAGGCAATGGGAAATGATAGAACAAGCTGGGCTCTTGTACAGTACAGAGTGGTGAATGAGGATGGAAGACTGATAAAGGAGATATCGTTGCCCAAGGGTTTCCAGGAAGATGTACCTACCTAGTTGCATAATAATCATGGTCATCTAGGAATAGAACCTTTCATCTGGTACTAGAAAGATGTTATTGGCCAAAGATATACGAAGACATTGAATCATGATGTAAAAACTAAGCTTTGTCTGATTAACAAAAGATGTGCAACCGAAAGGCAAAGTTGCAATGGGTTATTTGAGAGCATGTAAGTGCCACGGCCCACCTGCCAAGTTGTTTTGCCTGCCAAAGGTAAAGTCATCCCTGATGGAGGATCGCAGGAATCATGGGAAAGAGGGGTCCCTTCATCGGATTGGCAGGCCCGGCGCTGTTTCAGCTGTGGAATGGCCAAATGGGGGAGGCAGCTTAATAGTTGAGTTCTCCAGGATTCTAAACAAATCCAAATCTTATTATGTGATATCATCTACTGTTAAATTCTGCTCCGTACTTCTAAAATTTTTATTTTTATACTGTATTGAGGATTTGTTCTGTTCTGTGTATTTTATTGTATTGTATTGTATTGACCCCATTCTTTTGACACCCACTGCACGCCCAGCCTACCTGAAAGGGGTCTTTTTGTACTGCCTTTCCCAAGGTTTCCTAAATTTTTTCCCTACAAGGTTTTTTTTTGGGAGTTTTTCCTTGCCTTTTTAGAGAGTCAAGGCTGGGGGGCTGTCAAGAGGCAGGGCCTGTTAAAACCCATTGCAGCACTTCTTGTGTGATTTTGGGCTATACAAAAATAAATTGTATTGTATTGTATTGTATTGTATTGTATGTAAGCCCTTGGAAGTTGTCGCAATGGATTTTACTGTGCTTGAACCATCACAAGATGGTATTAAAAATGTTTTATTATAGATGTGTTCTCAAATTTCACCATTGCAGTGCCAGTAAGAGATCAGAAAGCAATAAATGTGGTTGGTGTTTTAATAAAGGAATGGATCTTTAGATATGGAAAGAATTCACTTTGATCAGGGATGATGTTTTGAAGGACAAGTACTGTAGTTCCTTCATTTTGAAGAAAAGCAGGACCGTGCCATGTCACTGGTAAAGGGAATTGGCAATGTAAAAGCTTTAATAGAACGCGACTGAAAATTATGCCACAGGATATTCATTTTTTTACTCTTTCTGTTTGGGAGATCACCTAGGCTGGTAAGAGATTCCATATAGATTGTGGGGATGTTTGGAAAAGAAGTTAGTGTATACAATTGTGCTGGTAGATGGGTTCAAGCCACCTTGTAACATGCACTGTTATGAATTGTGACTCTAAATTCATAACGTGTACTTTAAAGGGATTTTATGGAGATTTTAAGCATATATGTACAGTATTTTTTAAGAGTCAAGATGTTTTAACTAGTTTTGTTTTGTAGATACGATGGGGCTTGTCACGTTTTTCTTTACATTTTTCATGATAGTGTTAGATTGATTTGCCATTGTTGTGCCGTTCTGTTTGTCATATTATCGTTTCACTAGTTCTTGAGAGGTTTGGGGTTTTATTGCACATTCCAAATTTCATTTGTATTCTTGTTTTAACGGAAGCCTTGACTAGTTGTATTTTGTTTTTTGTGGTTTGTAATAAATTTAATTTATAGGACTGCATAAAGGCATGAGCATTTGTTTTAAATGCAGTACTTGTGCTATGCATTGTTTGACAAAGCATCATTCCATTTTGGAAGGGGTTCTCAGCATATGATATTTGTTCTTTGCGCCTTGAAAAATTCCTTAATATGTTCAAAACATAATCTGTGATGAATGGTAGGCTGCCTCACAGTACAATAACATTAAGAAAATCTGGCCTGTGCTATTGTATGAATAAAAGAGTCCTTTTAAAATCATGACTAATTGGTATTTAACAAATCTGTTGCCTTACTATTCTATATGAAGCCTGTTGTGGATTTAAATGAAGGTTCTTTCTAGGGCCTTCATGTGGATGGCTCTTTTGGGAAGCAAAAATGGTTCCCCTATGGCATCACTCCGAACAACCACTCTGATAACCATTGTTTTTAAGAGTGTGGACCTGAGGAAACATGCAAACATCCACAAAGGGAGAGCCCAGGATGTAAATCCCTGGGTCCTTATTGAGATGCAGCAGCGCTACCACTACACCGCGCCTTACTGTTCCTTACCTTAAACTTTTTTTAAGTGTTTAGTTTAATTTGTTAAATTATGCGTAATTAAAGATTTACAATATATTAAGAAAATGAAATTACACAGTACTAATGTGGCTTGAATGTTATTTTTGCAAACCACAAAACACTTTTGCTTTTATTCATGCTAGTTCCTTTATTTATTTATTTATTTATTTGTTTATTTATTTATTTTTTCAACAATGTCACAAACCCATAAAAACATTACCAATAATATATCAAAAATGTACAATTGTAGCCAATATAAAAACAATACTTTTTTACTTTAAGTCATTCAAATTGTGGTTTTTACTTCCATAATCAATCTAAATCCCATTGGAAAATATGCAGTCACTGTGTTAATCTATGACCAAATTAAAAAGTGGGAAACTACTGGGTGCAAACCATCACAGGGCAATGAGGGGCTTACTGAACTTGTACTGACAACAATTAGCAAAATTTGTGCCACTAGGGAAACTTTGCTATGTGACACCTTGTCAAAGCCCCACATTGGGCCAGTGCGGTATATAATTGGGTTTTCCAAAACACACACTGCCCACGGTCCATGTGTGACTATATTGTTCATTACTTTTAGAAATGCTTTGGATGTCTTAAGTGTTCTCAGTGTAACACTATTTTAAAGTGAAAATCGGAAGATGTTGAGCACAGGCTAAGAAAACATCACAATGGGATCATGGTATTATTTGCTTAATACTAGTCAGAATTAGGTTTTTTAGACATAAACATTTTTAAATGAGATAATGTCAACCCAGTCCACATAGAATTTCAGGTCCTGTTTTAAAAGCATTATTGACCAACTATGATAACTTTAATTCCATGAAACATTAGCCCCAAAAATGTACGTGGGCATACCTCAGTACTTTTGTCTGTCTTCTTCTTCCACCGCTATACTGTTTTCGTATGGAGTTGCTATTTTTTTTTTTTTCGCCAATGGAAGTAGTGATATTTTACCCAATCTTAATCTAATTTAGTTTTCCAGTCATTTCCAGTCATTTCAATTATTAAGAGTACTACACAATAACTTTTGAAGTTTAGAAGTTAAAAAATTAATTTGTATTTTTTAGGCAGAGAAACAACTCAAGATACTGGATGAAACAACCTAAAAAAAAAACAACCTTTTAGATTAAAAAAAAAAAAAACTTTAAAAGATCCCCTCTGGAGTTTCTAAACAATTTTGTGCCAGTTTTGTAGCTGTAAAGCAAAAAGATTAAACATCAATAAATAAAATGCATCACTGAATAAATGCAAAATAAAAATAGTAAAGGGAAACAGCAGGGCTGAAGGCAAAACCAATGGCAGTAAAATAAAAGGATTAAATGGCATTTCATTATAAGAAAAACAGCATTGCTGATGTGCTTAAGCTTGAAAAGTAAAATTGAAGCAGCCAGTTTGAAATAATATATAACTGGAGACCCTCATGCAAAAGCCCACTCCTCCTCAAGCCCACTCCTCTGCATGATTCAAGCACAGAAGAATCTCTTTCCTTCTTATCGCCACATGTATCACTTCTGGTGCTTCTGATGCTAAAAAACATCTTGCAGCCATGTTCTTTTATAAATTGCAGGAATACAAAGTTATGAACAAATTCAACATGCAGTTGTGATTCTACATTTGTATTTTTTTTTTACTTTTTTTCTGATGGCTTTATAACTTTTGCTGTTTTGAGACATGGATTTTGAATTTTTCAACCAGGCCATCACATTCTAAAATATTTCCCTTACCAGAGTTAGTGCATTTTAGGGATTTCATTTCCACATGTTTTATTTGCTTTGGTTTCTGTGTTGCTGCTAAATTGCAAGGTAATTAATGACAACTTTGACCAGATGACGAGTATATGAAAAAGCCTCACGACCTTTGCTTTATCACAATCACTGAGGAAACATCTCTGTATATCTAGTATAAATTATAAATATATAGAAAAAAAAGTAGACACGCTTAAAATATAACTTGTTCCTGCCCCCCAAAAAATCATATAATAATAAATGAGGATTATAGGGATACCCTACAAAAAGCATTGTTTTTCATGAGACAATCATACTCCAGCAGCACCGGAATATTAATCAACAATACTTCCCTTTGTACAAACGTGGAGTCTGTGGTGTTTATAATTTAAAAGATAAAAACATCATTTACTGTATATCTTATACCCATTTCCTTCTACATTCTAAATATCTTTGAATAATCAGTAGAAACTAAAGAATTTTTAGGAAATTTGTGTAAATAAGAACTCCACCCTGAAAGTTTTCTAGTTTGTGGTCTATTTAAATCAAGCATTTTTTTTTCTTTTGAAAATATTTAGCCATTAATACTCATTTTCAACAGATCTAAAACAATAAGCACTGTTTATGTGATTAAAAGTTTAAACAACACCTTTTGGTCAGCTTCCTGTGGTATCCATAGAGTCAAAAAACTGTCCACACAGTTATCTAGAAGACATAAGAAATAAAACTATGTGACAAAGCTGCAAATATGAAATTCAAATACAGTACTGTATATTCAAGTAGTGTTAACAATACAATATGTGGCTTACAAACAACATGTACAGTTAGTATAGTTTAATTTAGTAAGTTCTGTTTTATCTTACTAAAGTGTAAATTATCAGTTTAGGTAATGCTTTTATGAGATGAAGAAATCAAAGGCCTACTAGGTATTGTTCAATGGTGAAATAGTCAAAAAAATGTATATCTGAATGAGCTGTTTTTAAAATTCTTTTACACTCAATCCCAGAACAAAACAAACAAAGCAAATTGATAACCATCATCTTTATGATAATAATTATTGTTTCCTGGACTTGTACCTGCAGTTTTGCTACACCTCCAGCTGTAATTAAGTTCCAGTTTTACTTAAAAATGTTGTTACTTCTGCATTTTATGCACCAGAACAATAACTCTCTAATCAACTGCTGTTAACCGTGGAATTCAGCACAGATATGTGAATTGTATTCACAGTAATTGATTATTTCTCGTAATAATTAAGATGTTACATTCTTATTTCTTTCACAGTCTTAATTGTAACATCAGCCACTTCATGCTGAGCACACAGGTTAAAATTTAGATTAATTTTTATGGCCCTGTCCAGCTCTATTTGTTTAACAGCTCATCTCCTGGTATCTCCTCCATACTCTTTAGACCTTCTTACGACAGCATGTATAGATGTGACATCCTGGAGGAGATGGACAACCTGTGCAACCTGAATTGTGATGTACCATTTGTTGGAATGCATTTTATTACTGATATCAGGCATTTCAATGCTTCATCCCAGAACACTAGTTAAGTTTATTTTAAATAAAACTTTTGAAATATTTGAGCTATATACATTTATTTATTTATTTTATTTTATTTATTTACTTATTTATTCTTACATATTTATTGATTGGCTGTATTATTTGTCCTGTGACTCTGTGTCCTTGTTTTTTATGTTTCTGTTGCTTTATGCATATGAATTTCCCCTTGAGATAAATAATGTTTATCCAATGTAATCTTATTACAAAATGCATTCCATTCAATGGTGTACTGCAAACATTAATGCCGAATGTGCTTAAATCTGTATTGATTAGTTACATGTCAACAAGTCTTAAATGGGTAGCGCAGTTGAAATATGGGTATATATATGTTTAATCTGATCAGTATATATATATATATATATATATATATATATATATATATATATATATATAGTCACACCTGTCAGCTGTGAGTGAGTTGCAGATGTAGTTTCATTTCATTCCACAGGTTCTGAACACCACCCACCAGAAGAAGAGATCTAAAGACAGCATCACTGTGCCTCTAGCTATAAATATAAGCATCACTATCAGAGGATGTCGCTATCATTTGACCTTGGCTTGTGGCACACATATTGCTCAGGCAAACATTCCTTCTTGCTTTTACTACCTTTGCAAATAAATGGATATGGTTTTACATAGCCTTTATTGTCACATTAGAATAATCTAGACTAGAACAAGCCATTCAGATCAACAGAGCTCAATAGTCCAATCCGCTTAATTCTTCTAAAAAGAACATTGTCTAGTTTTGAAAGTCCCTAAAATCATACTATCTACCACACTACTTGGTCACTTATTCCATGTGTCTATGGTTCTCTGTGTAAAGAAAAACTTATTGTTTATGCGAAATGTATCCTTAACAAGTTTCCAGTTGTGTCCCCATGTTCTTGATAAAGTCATTTTAAAATAATACTTTTGTTCCACTGGACTAATTCCCTTCATAATTTTAAACACTTCAATCATGTCACCTCTTAATCTTCTTTTGCTTAAACCGAAAAGCCTGAGCTTTTTTAATCTTTCTTCATAATTCATCCCCTGTAGTCCTAGAATCAGCCTAGTCACTCTTCTCTGGACCTTTTCTAGTGCTGTTATGCCCTTTTTGTATCCTGGAGACCAAAACTGTACACAGGACTCCAGATGAGGCCTCACCAGTGCATTAGAAAGCTTGAGTATAACCTCCTTGGACTTGTACTCTACACATCAAGCTATATAACCTAACATTTTGTTTGCCTTTTATTGGCTTCTGGACACTGCCATAAGTTAGCGTAGAGTCCACAATGACTCCTAAATCCTTCTCATAAAGTGTACTCTCGATTTTCAGACTTACCATTGTGTACTGATATCTAACATTTTTACTGCCAATGTGTAATATCTTACATTTACTGACATTATATTTCATCTGACACAAATTTGTCCAAGTCTGTGTGCTGTCCAAGTTTTTCTGTAATGATTTAACTGATTCCAAAATATCTGCAAACTTAATCAGCATGTTACTTATATTCTTATCCAAATCATTTATATATATTAAAAATAGCAGCGGCCCTAGCACTGACCCCTGTGGAGCACCACTCTTAACATCAGCCACTTCTGATGAGGTTCCTCACACCATCACCTTCTGCTTCCTGTGTCTGAGCCAATTCTGTACCCATCTACAAACATCACCCTGAACTCCCACTTCTTTTAATTTGATGTTTGCTTAGATCTGCCTGATCACCATTTTTATATAATGGAATATTTGCCATTTTCCAGTCCTTCGGAATGTCCTCAGTGCCCAGTGAGTTCCTAAAAATATTTATATATGTACTCGCTAACCTCCTTGCAAACTCGAGAGTAAGTATTATCTGGTCCTGGAGATTTGTTTGATTTCAGACTGTTTAATCTGATCAGTACTTCTCCCTCTACAATTTCCAAATCACTCAGAACCTCCTTAGTAGTCCAATTTACCGCTGGGAGGTTACCAGCTGACTCACTTGTGAAGACATCTGAAAAATACAAGTTTAGAGCATCTGCTATTTCACTGTTTGTATCTTTTAATTCCCCTTTACTATTCCTGTTGCACTTCACCTCCTCAACTGTTCTTTTACTACTAAAATACTGAAAGCATCTATAACGGTCATTATTTTGCCTTATCTGCTATATTTCTCTCCAACTGTCTTTTAGCCTCCCTAATATCCTTCTTAATGGTTGCCATCATGTTCTCATATGCCCTATGATTCACTTTAGAGCTATTAGTTTTATACCCCTTACACAGCTGTTTTTTCCTTTGCATCTTTAAGTCTTGGTTAACCTACTGCTGATTTTTTTTTAAATTTCCTATTAATTCCAAAATAATGTATGTGTCCTGAATTACATGTCAAACATTTTTAAACCTGTTCCACTGCTCCTCAACTGTCTCCACACTTAAAAGCTTATCCCAGTCCATACTCCTTAGACTTTGCTGCATCTGCTCAAAATTTGCCCTACCAAAGTTAAACTTAACAATTTTAGTCTTTGCATCTATGCTCTAACAAAACACTGCATTGTATTTTGATTTGGTCACTGGACCCTATTGGTTCAATCACCTTTACACCTTCAATTCAATTCCTCATTATTTCAAAATACTAAATACAGAAACACTTCACCCTGTGTTGATGCTTTAACATACTGTGTCACAAAACAGTCACTGATTACTTCTAAAAAAATGTGGTGTGATGTCATTTGCAAGGTTATCCCAGTTAATATTCAGATAATTAAAGTCCTCCATGACTATAATATTTCCTTGTAAACTTGCCTTTTTAATATTACTGAAAAGATTTCTGTTGAAATTACTACCTGCAATGGGTGGTCTATAACCCACTCCTAATATAAGGCTTCTTTCCCTAATGCTTTCCAGGCGAAGCCACATGTCCTCACTAAGATGGGGCTCATCATTCAATTGAAGAGGACTTGCATTTAAATTCTGTTTGGCATAAACAGCAACCCCACCTCCTTTACTTTTCTGTCTATCTTTCCTAAAAAATGTGTATCCCTCTATGTTATACTCCTCCACATCTTTTGTTATTTAGCCAGGTTTCCGTTATTGCTATAATATAATTATGCCCACCTCACTTGCCTTATTTTTGATACTTCTAGCAATAAGGCAAGATATTTTTAATGTGTAACTCCTTTTACATTTATATGTTGGGTAAGAATTTGCATTGTTGCACATTTTTATTTTTACACTGTTGTTTGTTCCTCTGTGTATAGTTCTAAACCTGGCCTGTCCTAAACTACCCCCCACCCCCATTCCCTAGTTTAAACAATCCTTGAAGAACCTACTTATATGCCTCCCCATGACATTGGTGCCCCTCCGGTTCAAATGTAACCCGTCCCATCTATTCAAAAGGAGTCCCAATGCCTTGTAAATCTATACCCTTCTACCCTGAACCAAGATTTGAGCCACATGTTAAGTTTTTTAATCTCCTCAGTCTTACCTAGACTGGCACGTGGTACAGGCAGAACTTCAGAGAAGACTACCTTTTCAATTCTGCTACTCAGCCTGGCACCTAACTCTTTGAATTTGGATTGCAGAACTGACAGACTACCCTTATGTATGTCATTTGTTCCAACATGGTCAATGACAACTAGATCCACCCCCTACTCTGGCCAAAGCTTATCCACCCTTCCAGGGAAGTCTCCTACCTCTCCACAAGGAAAGCAACACACTGTGCAAGACTCTGTCTCTGGAGAAAATCTGTGCTTCAATCCCCCTAATGATTGAGTCCCCAACTATTACTACCACTCTCTTTCTGGGAACTTGTTATGAGGTAGCCCGTTGACTACCCTCTCAGAATCATCAGAGACACAATCCAGCTCTGCAAAGGCCTGAAAATAATTTGAAACTTCCAGTTCTGGGGTTGATGCCCCTGGACAGTGTGCACCCTTTACCTTGTGTCTTGTGACCATGACCCATCTATTTCTACCTCTCTGGCCTGGAATCCCTGAGCTTGAGCATGTCCTGTAGATGTAGCACTCATAGAAGACTCACTCCTCCAAGCTGTCATCCAAAAAGTCCAATATCAAACAGGACTTGTATTGCACTGCCCTCATTATTAAAATTTGATATAGGATTACCTGCGGTGGGTTGGCACCCTGCCCAGAATTGTTTCCTGCCTTGTGCCCTGTGTTGGCTGGGATTGGCTCCAGCAGACCCCCGTGACCCTGTGTTCGGATTCAGCGGGTTGGAAAATGGATGGATGGATGGATATAGGATTACTAAACTTGACTTTTGGTCCAAGACGGACTTCATCTACTCTGCGCACAACCACCCCATCTGTGTTCAGAAAAATGGTGATGTTCTTGATATTTCTTTTCTCCTGAACTAAAAACAGGATAAATTAATGATTGGAAAAATCATTATAGTAACTAACATTTGTAAAAGTGCAGAGGGTGGAATGAATATTTTTTTATAGCTTTTGAGTTTAGGAATTTTTAATGTTGCATATAAACAATGCTGCTTTAACATTTTTCTGTCAGCTTTAAATGCTCCCTTCCTAGTTTTTAGAAAAAATGAAACTTTCTTTTTTGTTTGAAATGATTCCATGTCTCCCCAGGTTGCTACTGTTTTAAGTTATTCAAAACATAAAATCAACCAAATGCTTAATCAGTCTATGTTTTAAGACAAATTTGAAGAAACATTTTGCAATGTGATTCTTTGTAGTTATAGATTTACAGTATTTTTAAAAGTTTCAATAGCAAGCAGGCTCGTGCATTTAAGATGAGCCTTTATGGTTATTATGGAATAAGTAATGCAAATTGCATTGATATTAGCAAGAACCTTATGTTCTTTTTGGATCTTCAACTGCAAAGTGATACATTTTGCACAAGTCATATTCTATATTTGAATGGCCCTGTAGTTAGCACAGCTTCTACAGTGCTCCAGTGTGCTAGGTTCAAGTGTTGCACCCACTTGTTGTCGGTGTTGATGTTGAACATCTTCACAACATGTCTGCATTTTTTTTTCCACAGTAACTTTCCATTTCTTCTCTCACTGAAAGATTTCTGTTTTAGTATAATGAACCCACTGTCACTTTATCCGACTTCTAATTGAAAGGGATGTCATACGTGATGGAAGAGTTGCTGATCTCCTCGCTTGAGTATTTCAGTTTACGCAAGGCAAAAGAACAGGGTATAACAAATCAGATGACTGTGTAATCACTTTCCAATGCAGTTTAAAATTTCCATAGTATTGCAAGCTTGCCCCTTCTACTGCTGTAGACTCACACAATGAGCCAGTTTGCAAATTTGCACTGTGGTAACTGTCTATGGCCAGCCATGAAACCACAACATCTGGATTGCAATATAGAAACAGTATCTTACCAGCCTAAGCTACCAGAAGAACTCCTGGTCTTAGATGAACAGATAATAAACCAACTGAGCCATCTAAGTTCTCCGATTTGCACTTTCTGGTGATGTTAGCTAAGAGCTCTCTCTCTCTCTCTCTCTCTTGCTCTCCCTGTTTTTCGCTCAGTTCCCATCTTACTGTGCAGCACCACTGCACCACACTTTCACAGAAATACTCCCCCTTTTTAAACAGACAGTAACATTTTGCCTGATGGAATTTGTGCCAGTGTGATGGTCTTAGGTATGGCAATTTCAGCCACAGTCTCTGCCACTTTTTTTTTTTTTTTTTGCTTGATTTCCATTGTGTCATGGTACTTAAAACATACAACATCAGACAGGTGAGACCCTTGTACCTTATTCCTCGTCACTGCATTATATGCATTGTACTTTTGGGTAAGTACTGATTTGTTGTCAGCTCTCATGCACAAAGAGCCCACACCTATGACTTAAGAAAAAAAAATGTAGTCAGGGCAAGTAACAGACCAGCAGGACTGAGTTTCTGGGTATATAATATTACATGACAAGCCATAAAAACCTGGACACAAATAAATGAACATACACAGGCTTGGTCCGCAATAGAAGTAAAATCCTGTAGTACTTCTTTATATTCCCTGCTCTGCTCTCCAATAAATGAAAGTTATCGCAAATATACTAATAACCCAATTGTGCTTTACTCACTCAGAATATGGAACCAACTTAGAAAGCATTTTAAGATGGAAAATCTTTTATCAGTGGCACCTCTGCAAGAGAACCACCTCTTTCAACCTTCTCAAGTATATCCAGTTTTTAATACCTGGAAAAGTTTTGGGATTAAAATGCTCAGAGATCTTTATATAGACAACATATTTACATCTTTTGAACAATTATGTTCAAAATTCAACCTCCCAGCTACACATTTCTTTTACTATCTTCAAATTAGAAATTTTGTTAAACAGAAATTGCCCGATTTCCCCCACCTTGCACCCTCCACAATGCTGGAAAAATACTGCTCAATTTCGAGGAAACAAACACTATTTCCGCAATATATAAAATCTTATTAGAGTCCCTACCTTTCAAAGATCCAAGAGGACATTGGGAAGAAGATCTCTTAATCAATATATCAGAAAAGGAGTGGAAGGTAGCAAAGCAGAGAATTCACTCGAGTTCTATATGCGCAAAGCATAGAATTATTCAACTAAAAATTATATACCGAGCTCATCTGTCTCGCTTAAAACTGTCCAAAATGTTTCCAGGCCAGGATCCAACCTGCGAGCGCTGCAACCAAGCTCCTGCCTCACTGGGTCACATGTTTTGGGCCTGCACCAAACTAACATCATTTTGGACAAAAATTTTTAAGTGCCTCTCAGACAGCCTTGGTATCACAATCCCTCCTAACCCACTAACAGCTGTGTTTGGTGTCCTTCCAGATGGACTTGAATTGGAGAAGGACAAGCAAACGGTGATTGCATTCACTACACTTTTGGCACACAGACTTATTTTGTTAAATTGGAAGAATCCTAATTCTCCTCTTATAAGTCAGTGGGAAACCGATGTTTTATATTATTTGAAATTGGAAAAAAATAAAATTTTCAGTTAGAGGATCTGTACAAAATTTTTTCAAAACATGGCAGGATTTAATCAATATTATTTTAGAATAAGATAAATAACTATTATCGCATTTAACTCCCTTCTCCATCTCTTATTTATATAGATATTTACTTCTCCCCTTCTTTTGTCTAATGTTGCCTTATTAAAAAGCCTTAAGCAATTTTCCTTTAGCTAAGCTCTCCTTCTCAGGGGTGGGGTTTGATTTGTCTTCAAATTTGTTGGGTTATAAATTGATCTGTTTGTATGGAATGATTACAATGAAAATTAATAAAATAAAAATATTAAAAATATATATATATATTACATGACTGTACGTCACAGAAGCATGTATTGCATGTCTCCAATTTGGTAAGATTTCAGTATGTACAATAAATGAAGTATGAGACTGAAAATAACTGGAAAAGGCATGTAATGTGACATTAGTGATCCAAATGTGTGTGTGTGTGTATGTGAGAGAATGGATCCTATGATGGTGCCCTTTCCCTGAAATGCTTTCTGCTATCTACCTCAGGTTGATGACCCTGAACTGGATTAGGTGAGTTTAAGAGTGTTATGTGTTGTTACATTTTTAAAATGGATTTTTTCTGATTTTTTTGATGTAATGTTTTCTGGAAAGTCTATATGTGCACATAACAGTCATACTGTGTATAGGTAAGTATGCCCCATCCCTCCATATTAACCAAAGCAAAAGTTTTACAGTGTAGGTAAGTAAGTAAGCATCTATGTCCAGCACCTCCATGCCAATCAGGAACAACATTCATTCTTTGTACTAACTTACTACTGCTTGGTGTGCATTAGTCAGCTTGCATCTTGCATCATACCTCTACATGTATTCGTGCAGAGTGGGTTCTTTACATGTAAATTCATTATACATGTGGGTGCATTGAAGTGAACATCAGCATGAAAAAATGAATTTGTATTGAGTCGACTTGGCGGCATCCGGCAATGAGTGCAGTTCACAACAGTCAGTTGTCAGTCAGTAGTCACCACACCACAACAATAAAGTCTAAGAAGAGATCAGCCTGAAATAAGCATTTCATTGTGAACGGCTGGTTAATGACCATGTGCGATGTCATATCATTTTCTGCTTTTATTTATTTAATGTGATGCATACAGAAACGTGCATTCAGTTGCTTGCTTTAAAACCAGTCATTTTTTATTTCAAATATTAGTTTTCACAATTTATTTTACTGTATTTAAATACTAGTATATAACATGACTATTTGTGTTGGTTTTGGAAAAAAGATTTTGCAGTTTTTATTCATTTAGACAGCTTTGCATGGGAAAGTTACTCAGAACAAGTTTATTGGGAAATATTTAGTTAATCCTGAAACTACAAGCCCACAGCAACTTAGATAAACGAACTGCCGTGCCTTTGATATAGGAGGCACATGAGGTCCACGTCTCCTGCCCTGTGTAATTCTTTGCAATTAACTGACGTCTCTGCATATGTGACTCTAGAATCAGTGTGCATTACATGTGGTGTGGGCTTAACTAGTCATCAGAAAGAAATATGTATTATATATATCATAAAAAAGTGTCACCTATTTATAAGAGTGAATGGAAAATTTTTATTTTAATGATAAATATTTATCCTTAAATTCTGATAACTGCACTTTTTTACAGAGTACTTTATTGAATAAATACAGAAAAACTTAATTTAAGAACAACAAAATGAACAGTTGTTTCTAAAACCTTACCAATTTGTTTACGGAACCAAAACAGACCTGCCAGTAGAAGAAATCCAAACCCAATTGCAATGCTGATTCCAATCAATACTTCATATGTATGAGCCATTGTACCTGTAAAATCATATGTATACAAAACTTTATTTTTCTTTTTCATGATTCAACTTAGAAAACTAAGCAAGTACTGCAGAACCTAAATGAATTATTAGGTCCAGATTTTAATTTGCCCAGATATGGAAATAAAGAGGAAACACAGTCGTGCCTGAAAGTTTGTAAACCCTTCAAGGTGGTTGCTTTTAGACACTGTGAAGATATTATTTGAACCTGAACGCTCAATGAATATATGGAGTAAATATACAGTAAAAAGAATATCTTAAATTAAACCTTCCCACACATAAAAAGGGATTTGAAGTTACAGACCATTAAACCGCAATGTTTAAGAAACCACCACAAATTTTGTGCAAAAGTAAATTAACACTTTCATTGAACAATTAATGTCACCTCCTTTACCATTAATAACTTCACATAGTTACCTGCTATAAACGATTATCAGTTACTGACATCTTGCTGGAAGGATCTTTTCCACTTCCCTTAACAGGACTCCACCAGTACTATGAAGTTTGAAGGATGTCTTCCACTGATGGACCCCTGGACACTTTCATATGTTGCGTTCCCACAGCACTATAGGAACTGTGACCTTAATGCAAAATATGTGACGTGTAAAGAAGAGAGATGTGGTGAAAAGTAAAGTGTGTTTGGGAGTTCACGGGGGACCTCCCCATTTATTGCTCTGAGATGTGGTGTATGGCCTGCTAGAGGTAGCTATGAAGAGTGATGAGGCGCAAAGTGCAGCATGATAAGGAATTCACAAGAGACCTCTCCACCTCTGAAATGATCATGACTTCACATCATTGAAGCAGCTATGATAGTTCCTAGTTGAATGAAAAGTACATACCCTGGAGTAGGAGTTTAAAAAAAGTACCTGGATCCTTTCAATCAGAGAAGCAGAAGCTCCACTTTCAGTTCCTCTATGAATTGTCACCTCATCAGGCTGGAGTGGTTTGTGTGTCCCAATGATTCTAGGGGCTATGTTGTCTGGATTACAGGATTATGTGGTTACTTATAAAACTACTGCTTGAGAAAGCACCATTTCATTCTGGAAAGGGTTCAAACCATATGATGTTTGTTGTTAATGCTTTGAAAAGCTTCCTCATGTGTAGAAAACACTGAAATCTTTAATGTAAGGTGGGCAATATACCAGAACACTAACAGAATAAGAAAATCCGAATTTTGCCTGTGTGACTGCAGCAAGAGTCCTTTTAAAATCAGGATCGTTGATATTTTACAAATCTGTTACCATATATTTATGATTATTTAATATATGGACCCTGTTAACGATTTAAATAAATAAAGGTTCTCTCTGGAGCCTTCATGTGTTTGGATCTTTTGGGAGCCAAAATTGTTCCGTAAAGGCATCACTTTGAAGAACCACTTTGGGAACTTTATTGTTAAGGGTGAAAGTGGTAAAAATAATTAATCAATGCTATTTATTTAATTTGCCTTAAACAACTTTTTAAAACATTTAATAGCATTTTTCAGATATGTTTGCAACTAGTTCAACATCCATTTTTTAATAAGAATTCAACAAACTGCGCACAAGATTGAGTCACACAGCTAAATTATTACTAACAAATTTGCGTTTGCTATTTGTATTTTATACAGGAAACAGGATAAATCTTAATAAATAATGCGACCATAAGAAATACTCTGCTTTGAAATACCTACGGATTGAAGTCGTCCTGAATTGTCGAGACCGTTGCTCTACAACTTGTTTCATCCTTTTTATATTACAGTTCTCGGTAATCCAACAAGTATGTCATTTACACTACCGCAACACTGAGATTTATCGTGCTTGTTTGTTATACGGGAAGAGCGATGAGCTTCATTAAAAACGTCTTTGCACCTTAAGCTATAAAGGTGAACACGCGAATGTTGCATTAAATATGCGACTAAGACCGGACATCTGCAAGGGCTAACGTGGGCTACAGGATACCCAACGTATAAAAGGTTTTTGTTCTTTGGTGATATATATATATATATATATATATATATATATATATATATATATATATATATATATATATATATATATATATATGTGTGTGTGTGTGTGTGTGTGTGTGTGTGTGTGTGTGTGTGTGTGTGTGTATTTCCCCTGATACTGTACATGCAGCCCTCATTAACTTCTTTAACGTTATCCTTGAGATTATTCGTCCACCCAATTTCCCTTCATGTCGTCTCCTATCCCCAGGTTTACGCATACTTAGCCAGTTAAAGGTAATGACAGATGGCAGCTTTTGGACAGCATTTGAGCCGAATGCGGAATTTCAGAACACAAAGCGCTGCTATACAATCTTGTGACGACCTATAACAAGCATGTCCGCCAGCCAACAGTTTCCTATAAGCCACAGGTACGTTCATCAAATATAATAACTAATCGCTAAAAATGTAGGGAAGATCAGAGCAAACTCAAAGCACTGAATACCGAATCGGTAACGTAGCCGCGGACCACCTGATAATGCGTCGCGAACCACAGGTTGAGTTGCGCTGCTTTAGACAGCTGTTAAATTTTAGTTAGGCTACATGATTTTCCGTTAAACCTCCTTTCCCCCCTTGTGGTGTTTTATCATCTGATAAAAATCCAAAAGCAGTAATAAAATGTAGATATCTGACATTAGAATAGATTAGACATTAGAATATGCACAAATTCGAATTCAATATAGATGTATCCTTCACACACACGCTGGTGTTTAAATATCCTCCCTATGTTTCTTTAACTTCGCAGGGGGTATTGTAGTTTTCTCTATTGTACATGCTAGACTATTAGGCATGTGTGCGCTGATAATCCATAGAGGGATTCCAACTGTTCTGTGTCTGATGCTTCTGGATTTATACAACTCGCCATGACCCAATAAAAAAAACTACAGCTTCAGAACATGTACAGACGATAGAACTTTATGATTACCTGAATACATGAAATGCTGGATGTGTTGCAATGAGATTAGAAAACGATGTTGATAATGGAAAGTAGAAACAGCGCTTTGGAGAAGAAAACTAAAGGGTTGCCAATTTTACTGTGCTATTAAAATATTTCTTCTTTGCATCACTCGCATTTATCAAATGCCTATTCTTTTATTAAGCAATTTAAGAGTTGGACGCACAGTTATAAGTGTGCATTTGTATTTAATTAGAAATCAGTACAAACAATTCTCCAACCACTTAGGTCACATTATTGTCAGAGCTCTTTTAACGGGTTTAAGAATTAACTATTCGTTTTCTTAAGAAAATACGCCATTATAGAGGTACGGACAGGCAGAATCTTTCTTAGCAGCATCAGAAACAAAACAAGAATTAAGCCATATGACACAAGTGTGTACACACTCACAAACGGACAGTTTGGTGTTGCCTAATAAAGTCACATGAGTGTCTTTAGGATGTTGGAGAAAGCTGGAATGCCTGGGGGAAGTCTCCAGTGTAGCCTATAAATGTACATGTGGTCTGGTTTATAATGCATAATGAATAAAAGTGCATCTATTAGTTTTTGTGTATGTGCAACAGTTCTATTAGACAAAAAAGCACCTACTTTTAAGATCTAAAATGAGTACTTTTAGAACATTAGGAATAATTATATACCATTCAAATTTTACAGTAATGGGGTGCAAAACAGAAATGGCTTTAAAAAGAGATGACATGCATTGGAGTTCATATTACTGTAGTGAACCTGTGTGACATCTGTAAATCAATTTATTTATTTATTTTTTACATAGAGCTAATTTATGTCTTTGTCATCTACGTCTACGATACACTAGCGACAGCACGCTTACAATTATTTACCGCTGCAGAAGCTGACTAATAATTCATGCTTAATCAATATTTAAAGCGTCAAGTACAATTAATTTATTTGTACATATTCTCAGACATAATTGCTTATTTTAGAAAAAAAAGTTACAACAATGACCTGAAAACATTCAGATCACTAAAAAAAAAAAAAACAAACAAAAAAAAAAGAATCTGTTTTACTTTGAAAGAAGTGTGATAATAGCTGATAAAATGTATTATATTTTAATAAAATTTTGAATTAATACAAAAGTTCATTTAAAAATCATTACATTCATATAACAAAATAATAAAAAGTAATAATGACACCTACAGTGCTTATTTTCCATTACACAAGACTGAATGTGAGTGAGCCAAGCGTACCCGGTGATGAACTGGCACCCCAATACCTAGTTTATTGTTGCTATGTATTATAATATGTAAGCCATTTAAATATTTTAATGCAAAATGCTTCTAAATATTAAATAATAATTCAAATATTTTTAGGGGTTTTCTGGGGTTAAAATGTTAAAAGGTATTGAATAACTTCATTAATATACTTAAACATATCTGTAACTCAGAGAAGTTTTCTTTAATTTTATGAATTACTATCTCTTTTCTCCCTTTGGTTTATGACTATGCTGTAGGCTGCAAAATTAAAAACTGTTTTCTCTGATCTAATTTTCTTTTTCTTTTAGTATATCAATATATTCTGAAATTAGTTTACTTTTTTCTAGTATTTTTCCTATAGTTAGTGATCTATTGTTTTATTTTTGTTCTTAGTTTTCATTGCTTGTGATACTACTACTACTACTACTACTACTACTACTACTACTAATAATAATAATAATAATAATAATAATAATAATAAAAATAATAATAACAACCATAGTTTTAACCATATACAAATCATGAGCAGTATACAATGTATTGCCATTAAGGATGACAATGTTTCATTGTCTAATATAATTTTACAATTTTGAGAGCTGTCTTGTTTATTAAAATGTAAACTTAAATTTATGACATGTAAATCTCTCTTTTATGGCAATAATATAATCCAGATTAATGTACAATTTATATGCTTTCTTCAAGAAATGACTAAAGAAACTAAATATTAAATAGAACTCTTAAGACACGCAATGTAGTATCATAGTGTATGTTTGAGGAGTAGATTATAGAAAAAAATGACAATTTAAAGTTTGAACATTGAAAATGATCAGAGAAATTACAACCAATTGCTTTATTATATGCCTTAATTAATTAGTTTTCTAATTCATTAAGTTTACTTACAGTACTTTCTATTATTGCTGCTCAAACCACTTCAAATGGTTAAAATAAAGGTCTTCTGCTTCCTAGAAATGGTAAGTAGAAATAGAAAAAGTAAAAATACTTAACTTTAAAATAAACCTTCAGCTCTCGCTCTCTCCACCCACAATTTCCGTATCACAAGTTACCCCACAATGCAGTAAGCTTAATTCTGTCACAGTAATTAAGAGTCAGTAATTCTTAGTCTGCCTTAAAATAATAATAAAATCCAAAAGAATTGATTCTTGTAAACTGTTACATCCATTATTAATTTTAAATTTGTTTTATCATTAATATCATTTACAGTAGAGCTTCAATAAGTCTTTATTAAAACAAATAACTAGGGGGGTTTAGTCAACATCCAGGTGTAAGTTACATGGAAGGAAATAAATGAAGGCTGTAAAATGCAACTACTTTAATAGCTGAAGCACTGCAACTGACTCAAATCAAATTTAAATGAAAGTTTTAATTTAAATACTTGGAAAGGAATCTCTATTTCTTCAGAAATAAGTGTTGAATTGCCTAGATAAAAATAAAGAAATTGGCAAAAGTAATTTGTTTAATAGTGCCCAGACTATTCAGACTACACTTGCTTCAAAACAGACTCCCACATTGATGTTTACTTGATTATGTTGACATTTTTTGTAAGTCACTTTAGTAAAACGTGTCTGCTAAATGAGAAAATGTAAATATAACTCTGACCAAAATTAAATGTGCATGTGAGAATAATCTTCTGCTGACACACTCTGGAAATCCTTTTAAATAAATAATTCTCTTGAATCAAGCCCCACCGTAAACCCATTATTCTGATAACAAGTTAAGAAAATGGACAGATACATAAAGCTGTATGATCTTTTTACCTGATTAAGTCAATTAGCTCTCAATATTCAGGTCCTTCAATGATGATTTTATCATTGCAACCATTTTCTATCCACCTTTTTGGCCCTTGAGTTTAGACTTCTCTAGGCCTCATATGTTCTATCATTATGTGAGGAGAATATTTTTGTTGCAGTTTACAGGATTGTAGCTGATTCTTGCAGATTAGTCTTAAACTTACAGTGTTGGTTAACTTTGTGATATTTATACGCACAGAATCCTACTCAGTGACCCCAGTTCAAACTATTTGATTGCAGCTTGCTTTATAGTTTATACTGTATGTTAATGCTTTGAGGCTTTTAGCTTGAATCACACTGGATTTATTTGCAAAACAGTATTTCAGACTTTTCTGAAGTCAAGTCAAGTCAAGTTGGAGAGAATGCACTGGTACAGTTTGTTGCCGCACCCACTACATGACGAAACAACTTGGGATCCCGGTTCTCAACCCCCCAGACAGATACGCAGTCCACTCCCACCCTCCGGAAATGACCCTCTATCTGGCGCAGCCAGGTGTTATGTGGGCAACCCCTTGGCCTGGCCTTGTAATGATTTTAGGTTCTACTTATTTAGATATTTGTATGTGTGTGTTAAAGATTTGGGGCACCATTTGGCGAACCGCATGTAATTGAATGTTAAAAATTTTCAAAATAATGTGTGAAGTATGCAAAACGTCTTCTTCAGACTTGAGCAATTGACTTTCCAAGCTGGTGGTTCTTCTGGTCAGTTGGTAACAGGGCAAGGAATCCAAAGCTGTCAATCTTCAGGTCTGAAGCAGGAGGAAAAGAAAGAACATTATTACACAGCGCCATCCCTGAGGCTGGAGGAGAATTACCATTACCAGACTTAAACGGTCTCCTAGGCATACTTGTGTGACTATGTATGTGTATATTTATATATATTATAATGCTGTAAACTGCATTTCTTGATCAGTGGTTGATGACTCTATCTCAGTCCCCCACCACATGTACCACGCCCTCCCTTATCATTGTGTTGTGTCAGAAAGTACAGCACATGTCCTGTCCAGATCTGGGATCAAGATAGAGCACAAAAATTGTCATGGAGACAAGAAACACAGTTTACAGCATTCCATGCAATGCATGCCCAGCAATATACATGTTACAAACATCTAAAAAACTCACAACATGTATACAGGAAAATCATACAGAATCAAATATTCACACATGGTATTAATCCCAGGCATTATCTAGATCTTATCCATTTTGTGGCATTTCCACAGCTGTGTAAAGTTGTGTCTTGTGGACTCAATTAAAATGCCCATTTCTATGAATACTTACATGGAAGTGCAAGAGTTTTGGTTTTTATCCTTGCTTAAGATTTCTTGTTCTAGGGTTACATTGTCAAATATTTTTTACATTTTGTCTAATTTTGAGAACTTTTTTTTCTAGAACAGAACATTACTACTTCCACTTTCCTATGACATTTATTTGCTATAACTTTCCTAATAATGTAAATTTGTACACACACACACACACAACAGACTCTTATTGTTTTCGTATAGGGCTACATCTGCAAAGGAAACAGGTCAATTGTTAATTCAACGGAAAGAAGGTAAAAGACACAACATTTTTGCTGTAACTCTTTCATCAGATTTGCAACTGAGAAGAACAAAGCGGGTAACATATAAAGGAGAGGAAGGAGGGAACACAGCAAGGACAGATGAAAGGAGAAAACGTGAGAGTAGGTGAGAAAAAGTCATTAGAGATGAGATTAAAAAGTTAGTCATTAAGACTATATTATTGTTGGTTTGTTTCTTTACTGGTTCATGGTGTGTTTTATAAAATACATATATAAATTTCACCCACTTGAACTACCTCAGTTATTGTAGACAGGTGTTACATTTCATCATCTTTAAGGATAGATGTGTGATGCAAGGTTTAACAAACCCTACAATACTCTTGATTTCTGTGTCTTTATACGAGTGTTTAGAGTTCTGCCAGAGTATGACACCATCTCCAGTAGTATTTCCATTAATATTTCCAGTAGTATTATTGTGAATTTCCCATTGGGATTAATAAAGTATCTATCTATCTATCTATCTATCTATCTATCTATCTATCTATCTATCTATCTATCTATCTATCTATCTATCTATCTATCTATCTATCTATCTATCTATCTATCTATCTATCTATCTATCTATCTATCTATCTATCTATCTATCTATCTATCTATCTATCTATCTATTTCTTTCTGTTGACTGTGCTTATCTATGTACCTTGTAGTTGCTACACTTTTGCATTGTAACTATTGTAGGGACCCTGAATTGTGACTGGTTGTTTAGAAGTGCCGGGAGACGCTGCTCTTTTCACAGCTCAGTTCAAAGTACTTTACCAGTCACAAGATGTCCTGCAGTAAGAGCCTAAAAAGTACATAAATAATTACAGTCTGGGTGTGGACAACATTGTTCTAACACAGCAGTAAACTAGATTAATAAAAACACTTCAATATACTTTCAGTGCTGGTGAAGGTCATGTTGGCTACATGCTGAGGAGGACAGACCAGGTTGTCATGTTCTCATCATATTCTGGGGTGGTTCCTGGCACACTACCTAAGGGACTCACCCTGGGGCCGTTCTAAATAAATGCTCAAACCACCTGAACTGTGTCCTCTGCATCTGAAAAAGTAGCATTTCTACTTTACAATCCACCCATATTGCAAAGCTCTACACCTGTTCATAAAGAGTGAGCCCAGCACGCCTATGTATGAGCCACATTTTGCCACTATGGACCTATGATCTCACACCTTTGGCTCCTACACAGAGACATTAAAGGGGTAGTAGGCTGACAGGTAAATAAATAGCTTAATGCAAAGTCTGAGCTTATTATTCATAACCACACCTTGCAAAGTAGGGCCATAGTCAGAAACATATTCAAATGTAATAAATATTTTGCTCAAAATAATTTTTTCCATCATTAACAAAAATAACAAAAGCCTTTGCATGTTTAAAGTCATTTGTATTGATTTATTATATTTTTTATTTTACTTTGTGTTTTGCTTTGGTTGTTTAGCACATCTACCAAAGGTTCCTCTCCTACAGTTTTTTTGTTCTGTTCATCTTCTCTCTCACTGTCATCTCCTTCATCAATTTTACTTGCACTGCAGAAATCAGACCTTTCTGTTGGATTTCTGTTTCCATCGCCTAATTGCACTGCCATTAACAGCTGCTGCCATTGTTGTTTCTGATTCATCCAACAAAAATTTCCAATCTTGTTGAATAATAGTGTGTTTTTTTCCACATTAGTGACTATATATCATATGTTCCATATTTCTGCCTTTTTGAGTTAGTCATCTCTTCTACCCATGTGACCTCTTGTTAAGTACAGACAGGATAAATGGTGTGGTGGTTTGTGCTGCTGCTTTACAGCCCCAAATGCTATATCTGCCATGATTTCAAAAAGTACTCCAGTTTTCACCAGCACCCTTGCACTTGTGTGTTGGCTGATGGGCCACTTTGGATTTCATGTACAGGCCAAGCATGGCTTCACTTTTATTACATATTAATATACTGTGCCATTTATATTGATCTACTGTCACAGTTTACCCTGCCTCACACACCTGAAAAAGCAGCAAAAATGGGGAAAAAGCTCCAGATGCCTCAAAGTGCACCATTCCTCTTTTTCCCATTATTTTTTTTTCTAGGGATAATTGAAAATATTTGGTAGGAACACACCCAGTTAGAAATTTGGAAATGCCTTGGCGATCACCAGGCCCAAGAAGGTATACAGTATACAAAGATGTAGATTTTCTCCTCTGGTCAGCTAACGGGAACTTCATATAAATGGAGTACAGTACCAAGGACTGGCAATTCACTTCTTGTACCCTGAGAGGAACTCTGCCCCATATTGTACCTTGTATGCAACATCACCGAGTATCTCCATCCCTGTTAGCTAGAGTAAATGAAGGGAAGAAAAGACTGGAATACCAGTGAGCTTGTTTATGTTTAACAACTGTGTGGACTGAGTAACAAAGAGCCTCTGTTATCTCCAAGAAAAAATATATGATTTTTGTTCTTTATAGTACTGAGCCAAACCAGTAATTTTCAGTTCACTTAAAGTGCCATAAAACTGACAATAAAATTGTTTTGAAGATGATTTTGCAAATATTGAATCCAAAACTCACTAAAGATAATTTTGTTTGAGTTTTAAATATTTTTTGAGGGTTGCAAAAAATGAAATACTGCTCCCTCTGTGTTTACTTGTGTTCTTTTCTGCAGTTGCGCTACATAATGTAATTCTGACCACACTGATAAAATCAGCTCTGTTCATGTCTCTTATTCACTTCACTGCACACTTGTGCAGTGCATTTTTTAAAAAAATGTGACATTCTGCATATTTTCCACACAAAGACACACTAAAGTGTACCATATTCCACACTACTGTTTTTTCTCTCTGCTGCAACCACCCTTCATTACCTAAGCATCTGTTCCCATTACCTAACAACTGCCTTATCCTAGCTGAGAATATGTGTACTTCTGCTGATTTTTATTATTTTCACCAGAAATCTTTATTTAAATACTAAATGACAAGTAGACACAGGTGGATTTCATGGATGAAAACACAAATTTCACTGGAGGTAAAGTGCAATTTATTTTTACCTTTTTTTTAGTAGTAGTTCCACTACTAATTCATTTCATTTCACTTATCACAAGTTATGCATTGTGACTTGACTTTTACTGAATCACTTGCTTCCAGAGAAGGAAAATATATTCAATGAGTATTTGTATAGGTTAGTACAGCGCCCCCACACATTCAGCCTGTATTTATTCTAGAAATATGTGCCCCAAAATTGCACTGCACATTTTGTGGGTGACTTTATTTATTTGAATGTTTATACTTGATTAATATCCTGTCAATATTTAATATTCTTTTCATTTGCTACACAATGGCCCTCATGTCAATAACTAATCTGAGGTTCATGTCTATTGACAATCTGGACAATAAATAGAAATGTTTTGATGTCATGGAAACTTGTTAATAGAACTTCTTAATCTTGAACACCTTGTAACATTGGAGGCCACTGTGGGTCCTGTGGTTAATCTTCACACGGTGAGCACTTTACATCCTGGTCTGCCTCTCAGACTCTGTTTGCAGCTCGAAGTTAGTCATGGTTTTAGACTGTTTAAACCTATGGATCCTTTTGATTCCATGAGAAAAACTGCATGGTTTGAATTTAAGGAATTCAATTTTAAGGCACATAAGAAATGTAATAAGTGCATTTTTTTGTGAAGATTCCTTATGCTTACAAATTGATAACTTATAAAATCCTTCATGAACAAGGTAACTTGGGCAAATAGATTTTGAGGGATTGTCTACTGCAGAAAGTGTCAGACTATTGTAATAAGACTGTGTAATATAATAATATTGTAATATAATTGTGTAATGTCAAATGTGTATGAATAAAGGTACACAGAATAACTTCTGTTTCTCCATACTTGCAATTTTTTAAAATTATTATACAATTGAAATTTTATATTATTATAGTGAGGGGTCAAAATAAAGCTGAAAAACTCCTTGTATCATCTGACTAATGAGTTTTAGAAATTATGTTGCTTTTGCTTGCACTTCTGTTTTTTAATTTCATACACACTTTGTCCAAAGTGCACATAAATGATTGGCTTATTACAGCAAACCATAGGTTTTAAAATTAGCTTAGTTAAATTTAGAACTGAAAAGGAAGTGTCTTTCACCATTAATGTATTAACTATGTACCAGGAGTACAAATAGTTGCCTAAACTTTATAACTAAACAGATTTTCTTTTTGTTCTCAAATTTCAGATGAAAATCAATTTTTTAAAAACGTTCTGCCTCATTACAATTCTGCCTTAATTAAAATGTTAAACTACTAATCTGAGGTATGCTTGAAATTCATAGTTTTTTTGTCAATAATAATGTATCACATAATACCCCTCTTGCCACCTAGCCTGGTTTCACAAGCTCAGTTCCAGACAAAAGTTACAACCTTTGCTATATATTGTGAGCACAGGTCCGAACACCATCAGACAAACACCACTTCTTTATAAAACACACGTTTATTCTCAGAATAAAGTCCTCACAGCACACAGTGCTCCCAGCATCAATCACCCTCCACACGGGCCTTTCTCTGAATGTCCGTGGGCCGCCTTTCCTCTCCTCATGGGAGCTTTGTCCTGCTCCCGCTCCCGACTCTAGCTCTCCGACTGTAGGAAGGCGCCCGGGGCACGTACTGACTGCCTCCCCGTCCTTCCAGGCATCCCAGCTGTATCTGGCCCCCAGCCTCCTGTGACAATATATTTTTATATACAGTGTCAATTTTATATACTGTAGAAACTATTATCTTCTGATTTTCATAACTCTCTTTTTTGATCAAGCTACTTCTTCTAGTTGTGCAAGAAAGACACAGAACAGTGGATGAGAACTTTTACACTTCATACTACCCAAAAGGTGAGCAGTTTAGTGTACTGTAGTGACCCACCTTACCTACAAGGTTTCCAGTTTTTTTTCCCAGCTATGTCACCCAGAGCATGTTGCTTAACCTGCTTGTTGTTGAACTGTAAACGGTTGTACAGGGTGGTCCAGATCTAAACTATGCAATTTTTAATGCAATGCAGGAAAACAATGCAAGACAAAAGAATTGTTAGAAATATCTTGCAATAAACGTATGCAGGGCAGGTGCTGCCATCTATCGGCAACAAAAATAATTTTTTGTGAATTCTCTATGTAATAAACATAATAAGTTATAGTGTAATGAAAATTGAATTATTGCATAATTAGATCTGGACCACCTTGCGTTTTGGGGACATTAATTAAAGATGAAGGTCATGTAAAGTAAGGGTTGTTTTGTTGATTAGATTTATAGGATTGTTATTGTCTCATGTCCTGGGTACAGTGAAATTCTCCCTTGCATGTGGTACTCTCTGGCTCCATGATTAGTTAGTTTTATAACTTGAGGAGATAATCCATCCAACCATCCATCCATTATCCAACCCAATATATCCTAACTACAGGGTCACAGGGGTCTGCCGGAGCCAATCCCAGCAAACACAGGGCTCAAGGCAGGAAACAAACCCTGGGCAGGGCGCCAGCCCACCACAAGGAGATAATCTCCCCTACTTTGTTGGTATGTGTTGCACAATAGAAGATTAAGAGAAAGTTTCTCTTAATCTTCTCTATACAGATAGTTTTCCATCTTCTTTTTGTTCTCAATTTTCAGATGAAAATCAATTTTTTTAAAACGTTCTGCCTCATTACAATTGAACTCTCCTCCTTGACGGCACACCTTCCTATTCAGGAGTGCCCAGTTCTGCTCCTGTATATGCTTACAGTATATCTTCTATATAAACATTTTTAGATGTGAGCATCAGTAGGCTTTGTGCCCTAGGAACCATTCATCCATCCATTTTCCAACCCGCTGAATCCGAACACAGGGTCACGGGGGTCTGCTGGAGCCAATCCCAGCCAACACAGGGCACAAGGCAGGAACCAATCCTGGGCAGGGTGCCAACCCACCGCAGGACACACACAAACACACCCACACACCAAACACACACTAGGGCCAATTTAGAATCGCCAATCCACCTAACCAGCATGTCTTTGGACTGTGGGAGGAAACCGGAGCGCCCGGAGGAAACCCACGCAGACACGGGGAGAACATGCAAACTCCACGCAGGGAGGACCCGGGAAGCGAACCCAGGTCCCCAGGTCTCCCAACTGCGAGGCAGCAGCGCTACCCACTGCGCCACCGTGCCGCCCCCCTAGGAACCAGGTTACCCAAAATATTCGATAACATTTCAGTAAATCCGAACACATTTCTCCAGTTTTGATGTCACTACACTGGTTACCTGTGTCATTCAGAATTGACTTTAAAATTCTGCTTATGGTTTATAAAGCTTTAAATAATCTCGCCCCGTCTTATATAACGGAATGTCTGACACCTTATATTCCAAATCGCAACCTCAGATCCTCAACTGAGTGTCTCCTTAGAATTCCAAGAGCAAAACTTAAAAGAAGTGGTGAGGCGGCCTTCTGCTGTTATGCACCTAAAATCTGGAATAGCCTGCCAGTAGGAATTCGCCAGGCTAATACAGTGGAGCACTTTAAAAAACTACTGAAAACACATTACTTTAACATGGCCTTCTCATAACTTCACTGTAATTTAATCCTGACACTCTGTATATCCAATTCATTATAATAACTATTCATTCAAAATTTGTACTAACCCCTACTCTCTCTTCTGTTTCCTTTTCCGGTGTCCTATTGGTGGTGGCTTGTGCCACCACCATCTACCCAAAGCACCATGACGTTCCAACAATGATGGATGGATTAAAAGCCAGAAGTCTGTATAACCATCAGCATCAAGTGACTCCGTGAGAACCCTAACTACAAAGAGGACTATTTCATTTATGTTAGGTAGAATGCCCAAAGGGGACTGGGCGGTCTCGTGGCCTGGAACCCCTACAGATTTTATTTTTTTCTCCAGCCTTCTGGAGTTTTTTTTTTTTGTTTTTTCTGTCCACCCTGGCCATCGGACCTTACTCCTTTTTATGTTAACTAAGGTTGTCTTATTTTAATTTCTTATTTGTCTTTTATTCTTCTTTTCTTCATTATGTAAAGCACTTTGAGCTACTTTTTGTATGAAAATGTGCTATATAAATAAATGTTGTTGTTGTTGTTGTTGTAATTATTTTCCACCCTGATGCTGATCTTTCTGATCCTAAAATAGGTCATTACGATACCAACTGACGAGAAGAATTAATAATGAATTGGAGAATTACAGTATTTGAGGGCTCCTCCAGAGTGTTTCTTTCTCTTGCACAATTTGGCTCAAAAACTAATCAGCACATTGTCATCTCATAACAGGCTTAAGTTTGAAGATTGGTATTTTTCCGACAGGCCGTTTTAGCTCTAGGCCATCCTGAAGAAACTATGACACACAAACGCACACAGACAGACACATACCCATCATCGAGATATCGATATTTTTGGTATCAGGGGACCCTAAAACATCGAAATCCATGAAAAACCTGAGATCAAATGTTTTGTTGAATCTAAAGATTTTGCTCCTCCCCCGTAGACAACTGGTTATGATGGGGGAGGGTGCAAAGCAAAAAACACTAAAGTCTGCATGTCCAGTCCCTCTGAGCAATGTGATTGGTCAATTTGGCTTTGGTGACATGTGAGTGATGCACAAGGAGGAGGAACGGCATGGTAGGCACACTGAGACAGTTGCCTTCAAAGACAGCAAGTTTTAAAGTGGACTGGACAGAGAAAGCCACCCTGAAAATAATGGCAGAGTCTGAGAAGCAGGCCTTATGGGAATGCACTTGAGAGAGGGAGCGCTGGTAAAGAAACATATACACACATGCGAATACAGAGGAAAGTAGCTGAAAATGCACATATGAGATAGGTAATAGAATCATTTAAAACTATTTGCTATGTTCAATAGTGTTATATGAAACTGTATAATAACAGGTGTTTTCAGTTATAGACACTGTGTCATAATGGGGTGAAAGGGACTCACTGCATTTGTTATGTACCCTAAGTCTAACAAACACACAGGCCCTATCCACTTAAGCACTGATTGTGAATGATGCCTACACTATCTATCACTCCTTAGTACTCTTCATAGAGACTCATTATCTTTATCATGAATAACACATGGGTGACCCCAGATATAATCTAGAAGCAACAGACTAACACCTTGGTCCCCAAGAATAACCTAGACACACTGAGACTGATGCACCTTCTGCAGTGTCACTAACTAATCAATGATATGCTACTTCCAACCATGCTGCACTCAGTTGGAGACATCCCCCTACAGCCTTCTAACCTTATGAGAAAGAAAGTAGACAGTGCCCTTTATCTACTTTCTTACCTCAATCACTAAAAGTATGCAGACAACATATAGAAATGTAAAAGCAAAGCAATATTTTTTAAAAATAGAATAATAGCAGCAGAAAAATATACATGAAATAATAGAAAATATATAGTAAATGAAATGTAAATAATCTAATATGTATAGATAATAGAAATACATTTTTGGTTTTAAAGTCAAAAACAGTAAATCATACTTTCCATAAAGATTTGGAAAATAAAGATTACCATCAAAGGAAATATCTGTGTCAGAGGAAGATCTCCATCTTTGGTGGCTTTTAGTTCCAGCAGTCATGTTGCTACATGAACAGATTCCTTTATGTCCAGATGGATGGTCTTGTTATTTCTGATGGAATGGATTCTCAGTCTATGACCCTTGTGCAGCCCGTTCTTTGTTAAGCAATTTTAACAATGTTATTCTATATTAGGCACTATCATTTGAGTTCATAGCTATTAAATTGTTCTGGCACAGAAAAAGAGATTTTGGTAACACAGAGATCACCAGGAATAATTCTGAGTGTGTGCTGCAAAGGGGGACGGTTCTTTATGCAAATATACCCACTTTATGCAAATGTAAAATTCTGTGACATTACGGCAATACAATCATAAAATAGTCTTGCTCATTGAAACAAGTAAATAAGTTAAAACACTTCTCAAATGTAAATTTACATGTATTTATCTGTTTAAAATAATTATTTTCACCATTTATTGTATTCATTTTTTTACTGTGAAAATATACAGTTATTGTAATGTATTTGTACGGAGATTTCTAACAATGTTAGTATATGCAGAAGTCTGCAGACAAGTACTCCGTCATTCTTGATCACAGCTGGAGTGGTGTCTCTTAGGGTCTGATACACATATCAATTTTTTTCTCATTTTATATGTGGCCACTAGGAAATATTATTTAGAAATACATTTAAAAATTAACTTTACTTCCTATGTTGATGAAACTTATCTAATGTGGCACACGGCTGGGGGTGGTGCCCAACCGGAACGCCCAGGAGGACAGGAGGAGGGCTCATTCCTCCTCCGGACCACGAGGGGGCGGTCGCCCTGGTTCCTTTGAGGGCCACGGGTGCAGGGCTTGGAAGCCCAACCCTGTAGGGGCCCGTGGTCTCCGCCAGGGGGCGCCCCCATGCCTGAAGGACCCGGAACCCCAACACTTCCGCCACACCAGGAAGTGCTGGGGGAAATAAGACTGGGAACACCCGAAGGGCTTCCGGGAACACAGCCGGCACTTCCGCCACACAGGGGAATGTCTAGGGAGTGTTGGGGATCACCTGGAGCCCATCCGGGCACTTATAAAAGGGGCCGCCTCCCTGCAAAGGAGAACTGGAGTCGGGTGAGGAGTGGACAAGGTTTTGGAGGCAGGAGAGAGGAGGCGGCCTGACGAGCAGGCAGAGAGAGTGTGAGAGCCTGGACTTTGGGGGAGATTGGTGCTTTGGCACTGGGTTGGTGCACCGTGAATGTAAATATAATGTACAATAAATGTGTGGTGGACTTGAATATGGTGTCCGTCTGTCTGTGTCCAGGCAGCTTATCACACTAAGTTTGTCAATAAAATCCATCTGTGGATTTAATCTAGAGATGAGAATATTAATATAACTATTTATCCTCATACTGTTCAAATAGCTTAATGGCTATTGTAGATAATTAAAGATATTGTAGCATGGATCATAACATTAAGCTTTATTTTACTAATCAGCAGGCAGATTTCGTATTCATTTTTTTAGTTTATCTAACATCTGCACAGATATACTATTACTATTTAAAAGACCTAACTGAAAAGATTGTGGTGTTTTTGTCTTAATGGTAGTATTAGTGTGTTGTACAGTGTTAGCCATTATGAATGTAGTGAGAAGTCAAGCAAAATTGCACATTTTACATCTTCACCTTAAAAAAAAGGGATCTGAGTTGCCTCGAAAGCTTGCATTTTGAAATCTTTTTAGTTAGCCAATAAAAGGTGTCATTTTACTTGTGTTAATGGTGAAAAGTAACATATTTAATAATCAAAAAACTGTCGCTTTGTTGAATACGTTTACAGCTAAAGTTAGGTGTAACTTTAGTGGTCACCATGGCTCACACCCTCCCGTGACTAAAACCTGACTCTCTCCCTCTCAAGGCACTGCCAAAACCGACCATCATTAAAGATAATTTTACCACTGGAATCCCACCCTTTTTACTGTTTCTTGTTGATTATTTCACAGCAGACACATTTATGAGATTTGCCTTTAATGCTCAAATGTTAAACATTGCCAGATGTGTTCAAAATTATTCCAGAGCTTATTTGCCTATTTATATTAGGAGCATTTTATATTGCTAGTGGTCTTGCCTTCCATTGCTCCCTATCCAGTATTTGAAAAAAAACCCTGTCTTCTCTGAGAGCAGTAATAGTTGTCATTAGGCAGTGTAAGTGTCTGAGAAGAAGGACAGATATCCTGGCCAGGATGGAGGATGATTTCTTGCTCAGATGGGAGGCCATAGTGGAAGGATAGCAGGATTTGAGACTCAACCCGGACAGAAAAGATATGTGGACTGGATGAATGTGAGGGCCGGGAGCAGTTAATTCCCCCACATGACAGTTTGCAGTGTTCCTACATGCTAAACCCAATTGAGACACCAGCTGGGTGGCATGGGAATCAAGATCAGAAGTCTTTGGTTGACACAAAGGGGCACTGATGGGGAAGGACTACCCTGGTTTCCACCTGTCCCACGAGTGCTCAAGATGGCTAATCTCACAATACCAGAAGCAGTCCTGGGTCCAGTTTAACAGAAGCCCACTGCCTGACCTGGAGGAGTCAGAGTTGGGAGGCAGCAGGTGAAATTTAACTGGAGGAGTGGAAGGAAAGGAAGACGTTTATTAACATAATATTTGGGTGTTTGTGGCTTTGTGCACTTTAAAAGGAGGAAAATAAAAATCCATTATTTTAAACCAGGAGTTGTGTTGGATGATATTGTGTCTGAGGTCTGGGGCTCAGTTCCACCCCATTGCTGGTTGCAGCAAACACGAAAGACTTTATTAAGACTGTGTTTTTGTTTGTGTGGTGGGCTCCAGCTATTCACTATTCACTTTGGAAAATAACTTGTAACGTGAAAATAAAGCAGTATGTGCAGTCTGCATCATAAGGAAATAAGCTATTACAAATTTTGAAGTAAGGAAATAATTGACATAATATTGATGTTGAAAACTGTACAGCACAATACATCCAACCTTTAAGCAATTGATTTTCAATAAATACTTTCTCCCACTTATTTCTAATTTGGCATGGCCTGAGAAGGAGCTTCCATGAAAGGAGTATTAGGAATATTCAAGACAGAAGGTGGGCCTGGTCAAATTTATTCTAGAAAAGTAGGACTTACGCTGGTGTCAGATGAGCTCCCCTAAGTGTAAGTAAAAGAGGGATCCAGATAGCTGATATGGAGTACAATACCCTGCATGTCTATGGTAGGTTATAAGAAGGGATTGGTATAATTTGTATAGCACTGGTACTCTGATGAGTACCTGCATGGACAGACTTGATACTCAGATAAATTTAAAGTTGTTTTCTTTTGCACTTTCAACCTGGCATGGGCTTCTTTCTTTTTGATGTGCCGTTTGCAACCACAATTGAACTGTAAGTATTAGAGTCAAATGTTTCAGTGGTCAGCTTGCAAAAATGAATATGCAGTAAAAGAGACAATTTTTTGTCTGACAAGTACCTTCTGTCCGACTGAAAATCACTTGTCACAAGCAGCACTTTGTTATTTTCTAAATACTGGGCTGCAAGTACTGAAAATAATGATCAGATCACACACAAAGGCAGCAGTCAGATGTTTCCAAGCTTGTTTCAAAGTCATCCATTTCCTCAAAGCAGACTCTGTCTCAGCAGACAGGTAGCCAAAGCCTCATTCATTTGGTTTATCTCACTGATAATATTGTTTCCAAAAACATGAGTGTCTTGCTTCTCCTTAAGCCAAGTAGACCTATCAAAGATCAAGCATTCACATGCATTTAATGATGTCTACCGTGCTTCAAATTCAGAAATGAATGCTCTTAGTAGATGCAATTTGTCCCTGTCAGCATCCCTATGAAAAGGTGCCATTTCCCATTAATAACAGCTTCTATCAAGTATAAGTGTGAACTGTCCCACAGCTACCATGAGCTCATCTTTACATGCTCACACCAAAATGCAAAACACCAGGTTTGAGAAACTTATGTCCCAGAGGGCCTCATTGGCTGCACATTTTTGTCCCAACTGAGATGCTTAATTAGAAGTCGGTAGTAAAGGAGCATCACTGTTATACATTGCAAAATTTTGACAGGTGTATGTCCCGCCCCCCTGGGGGAGCATTTCCGGTACCCACCTGATGCCAACTGGTTAATGGGGTGTTCCCACGCTCTGGTCTCTACCTGTTGTCAGGTGATGTTTGACAGGCATCGGGCCTTTTGTCAGTCGTCAGAAAGGACTTGGTTGGCCAATCTTGGCCTTAGTCCTAAAAATGGGGGCTGGTCATCTTTGTAAGCCGAGACGGACCTTCGGGGACCTGTAAAGTGTCAAAATAATAATAATGCATTACATTTATATAGCGCTTTTCTCAGTACTCAAAGCGCTATCCACACAGGGAGCGCGAACCCACAATCTTCCACAGTCTCCTTACTGCAAAGCAGCAGCACTACCACTGTGCCACGGGGTGGAGTGGGCATCCTGCTTCTATGTGTGTACAGCACCGGTGTGTGTACAGAGAGCGTGAGTGACAGACCCAGAGAGAGGATGTACAAGAAGGCTTTAGAGAGAATCTATTACACACCCAAGGAACTTGACTATGCAGCCTAAACACACCATGGGCATTCCGTTACCTCACCTACCTTCCAAAACCATAACCTTTATAAAGTAAAACAAAGTAGTAGATACCAAGGTGTCTTAAAAACAATAACTTTATTGAATGATTCAAAAAAAGATACAAAAGTGGCTTAAAACAACAATTTTTATTGAAGCAAAATTCCAAACATAGCAAAATAAGACGTGGTCTTCACTTTCAGAGTTACACACTGTGTGTTATACATTAAAATTGTTTAAAAAGTATGAATAAAATCAGGAGAAATAGCAGTAAAATATTCACACAAGCTTGTTTGTATACAGATTAACAACTCAATTGAAAAGAAACAAAACACAAGAATTGTATACATGTATGAGAACACAAATCAAATTGCAAACCAGGTCCCAACCCATTGGTGAGCCAGTAATACCCCTAAATAAAAGTGTTTTAAGTCAGCACATGTTTTATATGCTTGTACTTCACTAAATTATGCAAGCTTATTTTCTCTGTTTGGAACAGAACCGACCACATAAAGCTGGTCTTCACAGGCTGAATCAGTTGTGCGTAAGCATCAATGGGTATCTCTCCCTGCTCAAACTCAGCTATAATATCATTCACATCATTCTTGATAGCTTTAAGATAACTGGGGAGATTATACATTTTTAGCAAAGCACACACACAAGACAAAAGTCTATCCTTTCTAGCCCTTTTGAGCATAAATAAGCTCTGTTTATATGCAATAAATGGTTTAGTGAACCAAATATTACAAATGTCTCCATCTGGTATGCACTTGTTCTCTTGACATTCAGTACATTTTTCCCCTAAATGTTCAACAGAGCTAAACACATAAGCCCAGACGACTGAGCGACCAACTATTGTCATTATGAATCTTTTTCTAGCAGACATAATATAAGGAGAAAACCTCCTATAGGTTGTATAACGTGTCACGATGGTCTGGGACCTGGTTTTCCTTGTTCTAGCTGCCGAGTCTTGGTTCCTCTGACAACAAAAACAAAATAAAATACAACAGTTAGCCAACCAGAAAATATAACACAAACAGGTCTTGTTTAGCATGGATAATGCATCTTGTTTAGGTTTCTGAAATCGATGTTGGCTTTAAAAAATAACTGTAATGGTGATTACAGACAAGTTCAAAAGCTGCTGTCCGAATCTTGGGCTTTGTTGCACGGTGCATCTTTTGTATAAGCTGAAAAGTGTTTACTTCGGCAACAAACAGCTTCAGACAGTAAAGAATATGAATTTTAGCTGGTTTAACAATTCTTAATCCACACAAGGGTTTAACTATATAAAACACCATGTGCATTCATCTTTTAATACTGATCTGTTGACAGATGCTGGAAACACAAGGGTGCATTTCCACAGAATCAGATTCTAATAAAAGACAAGTATGCTCATCCTGAGATTCGTAACCCAATGGCATGCTAAACAAGACCCAGTTAATACATCTCTTACACAAGTGCTGACCACGGAAGCTACAACAGACTTTACACAATGCTGCATTAAAATCAATCTGGCTCTATGACTGCAATGGCTGACAAGTGTTTGAGAAATTATACCCAGGTCTTGAGACTTCAGCCTTGAAGTTGAACAATCTTTTACACTGTGTTTAAATACCTCACCGGCCACCAAATGATTGCACTCCCAGCACATTCAATCTCTAACATGCTCATGGGTCCCAGGCAAAACTGCACGTCCTTTCACTCAGCTTGTCCTTTCTTGTCCCCCATTCTACTTTCCCAACAGGCTTTAATAAGTTCCTCTAGCAATCAGCTGACAAGGGACCTGGTCATCCATTAACCTGTCACGCGTCCCGTGCCACTTTAAACCAGGGAGTTAACCACGTGTGCAAGTGCACGTCCACCTCTTCACCAGATGGCACTAGTTCACGTTCACATACACCTCACAACTCCTGCACATGGCTTCCTAGGCCCAATCAACTGCATCTCTCAGCCAGCAACTGAAGCAGCAAAAAATAAAAAATGAAGATTTTAAAACTTTTACCGCACTTCCCTATCTTGCTGTTTCCAGATCTGCGGCAGCAAGCCAGCGCCTCTGGAAGAAACTGACAAGCGGTGGCCAATACAGCTCCCCAAGGGTGCTTCGAGGAGAGACGCCAACAGCGCTATCTAAAATCCTTCTTAGACACATCACCTGGTGCCCGCTGATATTGTCCTACACCCCTTCATGTGCACCTGAATAGGGCCAGGTCTGTGCCATTTCTCTAAATTTTATTTATACTACTGAGGACAAACAAGGCATAGTTAGTTATAATCATCAGGGCACCTCTGTGAGGAACTATAAAGTGTCCTGTAAGAAGCTGGTGAGGGCAAATATACATTTACATTGTTGTGAAGGGAGTTACATCTTCATAGAAGCATTAAATGGATAATAAATGCTCAGTCCTTCTCTTTTTTATCTTCAGTTTCCTTCCAAATATTTTATTAAACCAGATAGTTAATGATGAATGCACACAGGCGTAAATGGAGATAATTTAGATGAAGAATAGCTGGTTCTTTTGTTATTTGCATCTTACTGCTAATAAGAAACAATTAAAAACAGTGAATTCAACAGTTTAGGACTAAAATATGCAATTAAGTGTGGGAAATATTAACAAACAACAAAACTTAAAGGATGCATAAAAGGTTGACTTCTCCTTAAGTAATTGGATTAGAGCAAAAACCTGCAGCCACTGTGGCCCTCCAGGATCAACGTTGCTCACCCCTGCAATAAACGTTTTTCTCAGAATAGTGCCAATATCTGGTCAGTTCAATAAGAAGTAGAAAAAACATTCTGTACAGATTTCTTGCATGTTTGGAACTGATTACATTTGATCTGGAATTGCTGATAAAAACCTTCTGATAAAAGTTAGCATTTAATTTCTCCATACACACTACTGAATAATGTGAAGCTTGCCTAGTTTTATAAAGTGAATTTCCTTCTCTTCACAAAGTCGCTTTAAGACGTTCAGTTTTTTGCTGTGTCTTTCAGCAAATAGAAACTAAGAAAATTCAAAACACTTTAAATAAATATATCACAGTATGGAAGAGAGCCGTCAGCTGCTTTGGAGAAGTCCTCAAGTGTGTGCAGTGCAAAGTACGCGAATAAGGGAGTCTCCAAACGAAACTATTATTCGTAACATTAACAGCAGTCTGTATACATCTGAGCATACAGACACTAGTTTCATCTTCAGTTCTTTGTCTAGTCCTTTGGAATGCAGTAAACTGTAATATCAGCACAGAACAAGCAGAACATAAATTAATTAAACCAAAAAAAAAAAAAATCAGATGAATATTCACTTTTTTTAGAAACCATGACAGGATGATCAATTTCTTGCTCTGATTTGTTGATGTTCTGTCATCCATCAGAAAGAATTCCCCAGAACTCTACAGATTTTATTTTCTTGACAACAGCAGAGTTAACTTCACTAACAATTGCATACATAATTCGTCTGCCAGCAACATTTAGAGATAAGCAGTCCTAACATTAATGCCAAGCATCTTTAATAGTAGCACATTGTGTGCAAAATCAAGAAAGGATTGTGCATTTAAAGCTTAATGGAAAGTGAATAGAAAGACATTTTCGACAGCTTTGAACTGTTCATCATTTCGTCTGTGTTTCTATTGCTCAAGAGGCGCTTTTAATCCCCATCAGCTTTTTCTCTTTCCATAGCGTCAACAGTTCTTTTATGTTCTTTGCAAACTTCATATTTATTGAAAACTGGACAACTAAAATATTTAGCTCCTCTATACTAGACATATTTTGTCGGCAAGATGTGGGAATGCACAACAAAATTTACATCACAGTTCACTGAACTCAGCATTAGACCAGGTAACCTGTGAAGACATTAATTTGCTTTTTTCCATCTGAATATTTTTAGCAGGAAGGTGTAAACATCAGTAATTTGTGTCTGCTTTGACATTTCTACCTGTTTGGACTGAAAGGAAAAGTAAATGTAACGCAGAGATCTACTGTTTTGTTTGAGAAGCTGAAATGTGGTTAGATCAAAGCACCTACCACCAGGCTAAAAAGTACATGAAACACCAATGAGTCATTCGGTTTATTTTAAAGACATTCATCTCTGTCTGACACTCCACTACACTGTATTGAGCCTTTAAAAGCATTACCAAATTCAAGTCACATGTCTCACTGCAATTTCCACATGCAGCTGGCAACGAGGTAAACTCATTTGAAAATTAAAATAAGAAAATACAAGAAACTTAAAATTCACAGGATGTTCCTAAAGTATAATAGTACTCAAAAACATCAAGAAACATGAAGAAAATAAACATTAAAAAAATTTAAACAAATCACCCTGTGATGCCAATGAAAACCACACCCTTTGCACTGACCTTATTGTGGGGCATCTTATAGTTCATGATGGAGGACGTACTAGTGTGGCAGAGAGAGACACAGACAAGTCGATAGATGGTACAAACTAAAAAGCAATTCTTTATTAAAAAGTGCCAGCAAATAGTGATGTTCAGCGTCAGATCTTCAACAAAGTCTTTGGCACTGTACCAGAGATATAAAAATTAAAAATATAAAACAAGCAAAAGAAGAAACTAGAAGGAACAACAACAAAAAACAATAATCTGATTCCTTTTTCTTCTTCCTTCCATGCTGTTCAAAATGCAAAGAAGAATCAAAAGGATAACCACAAAAAAAATAGATAAGCTCACCATTCACCATTAGTGGTCATTCATCTGTATAATGCAATCCCTTCTCTTCTCTACATAACTCAGAAGGACTTTGCAGCAGAAACCATTGGCAACAGTTACACAACAAAACGCAAGATCTAATGTCTAATGTTTGTTTTTTTGCACTCCAATCAGCACTAGCATCAAAGTTTTCATGTTCTCATCACATAGACAGACAGACAGACAGACAGACAGACAGACAGACAGACAGACAGACAGACAGATAGATAGATAGATAGATAGATAGATAGATAGATAGATAGATAGATAGATAGATAGATAGATAGATAGATAGATAGATAGATAGATAGATAGATAGATAGATAGATAGATAGGTAAAACTTTATTTGTCCCCAGGGGAAATTTGACTTTTTACAGAAGCTCATTAAATAAATTCAATAAATAGATAAATAAATATATATACACACATACTATGGTCCGAACACACACTAGAATGACTTAAAAGAAAGATTATTAAAAAGAGAAAACTTCTGACTTGGCAGTATACAGGCATATTGCTGTTGGTATAAAGAACCCACCTTAGCCTTGCTTGACACACTTCTGCTAAATAATTTGTTGGCTGAAAGTCCTCAGTGTTAGTGCGTCAGAGAGAGGATATGCAGCATTGTTCATAATGGCACTCAGTTTTGTTAAGTTTAAGTCTCTCCTTTGATACTACCTCCAGGGGGTTCAGAATTTGTTCCATAACTGAAGCTACCCTTTTCAATTAGCTTATTTATTTTGTGGCCTTCTCTTGAAGTGATAGTACTGGCCTAGTACACCAGAGTATAGAAAATTGCACTGGCCATCATGGAGTTGTAGAAGATGTGAAGAATGGTGCTACCCACATTAAAGGAACACAGTCTCCTAAAGTTCATGTCACATTCATTTACAGAATCTTAGCCAGCCAGAGGTAGTCAACAGTGTACTTCTGTGAAGCAGATTATATAATGTGGCAAACAAAAAGACTGAGAACAACTAGTCTGCGACTGGCTAGGATAGAATCAAACAAGTTTGATTTTCTCTTTGATTGGAGGGGTGGGCTCTTTGTGTGCGAGAGCTGAGAACCAATGAGCATTCAGCTGGAAGAACAATGTATTAAAAGTAGCAACAATGAATGAAAAACTTGAATGTTTTGAACCTTACAAATAGAAGAGAAGCTCATCTGTCTGATGTTTTATGTTGTGCGTACTAATTCAGAATAGAAAAAAACAGAAAAACACTGTGAATCACCACAGCTTATAACCCTTTCGTATGGTGCTGGTACAGTACTGGCTCTGTCAGGCTTTACAGGAGAGGTGGACCTCAAAAACAGAAGAGAAGCTTGTTTGTCTCACATCTCCTATTTTATATGCAATAACAGAACAGAAAAAATAAAGGGAGAGACTGCTGCTGAATTCGCTGCAGCTGTTAACCCATTGTACAGCACAGGCTTTGTCAGACAGCTTGCTTTTAGCTGCCAGAACAAAGTGGCAAGCATGGCTGTGCTGGAAAAGGAACACTTCGTCTGTAAATGTGATTTTCAGTTGAGCAATTTGACATGGTGCAGTGAGAAAATCAGTGACAGTGATTGATAAATCTGACATACTGCAACACTAAACGTTTCAGTACGTAATGTGACGTCAGCTTAAGGGAAAAGAGTCTTCTCTTCCCTTTCTTATACAGTTCCTCTGCATTATGAGACCAGTGCAGCATGTCACTGATGTGTACCTTCAAGTACTTGTGGTAAGATAGCACCTCCACATGCGCTGCCTGAATAGTGACCGTGCACAGAGGTTCTTTGGTGCAGAGAAAGTCAATAACCAGTTTCTTGGTTTTGCTAATGTTGAGTTGAAGACAATGCTTTCTGCACCAAGAAACAAAGTTCTCCACTTAAATTCTCTTCTTTGTCTTATCCCCCTTACCACTACACCCTATAAGTACAGGATCATCAGAAAATTTCCACAACTGTTGTGACCTGGTGTTATATTTGTAGTTGGAGGTGTACAGAGTGGTGTACACTTGTGGTGCGTATTTGTTTCATTGGTTCATTGACAATTGACTGTGAGTGAGGATGTGTATGTTAGTGGATTCCATATTAAGATCCATATATATATATTAATATTGCACTTATTCATAATAAATTTCCTTCATTGTGTATAGGAAAAACTCTAATGAATGAGGTGGAAAACAAACCCAGGTTCACAAAGCTGCAAGAGACAATGATAAACTGACTTGCTATGCTGCTCTATGGTTGCTTGCAATATATACTGTACATGAAGGAGACAACAAGACATAACAAGTTGGAGCATCTAGGTGAACCTTATATAATTGAGAGATGTTGGCTATTAGAAAAGAAGACACAATAATAGTGGAGACCTCTCCTGACTGACTCCAGTTTTCAGGACGACACAGTGGGAGAGGCAGGTTCAGGAAGCCTGAAACAGAAGTGACAACATAAGTAGAATGTCTGTCAATCATCTGTTCTGTAGAGATAGGTACATAGAGAAAGGCATTAAGTTACAGGGCCAACCCTTGGCAAGGACTGTAATTACCAGTAGATGAGACTGAGGTTGTCTACTATATGCACATGTGTGACAATGCAAATTGACATGCTGTATGAGAATACAGTTCACAGCTAACTGATTAAAATGTGAAACAACAGTAAAATCCAAAAGGAAGGGTCAATACAATTAACTATGGAAATATTTCACATGTTCTTGTGTTTAAATGTCCAGATTATTTGGTAAATGTGAATTTCCCATTGGGATTAATAAAGTATCTATCTATCTATCTATCTATCTATCTATCTATCTATCTATCTATCTATCTATCTATCTATCTATCTATCTATCTATCTATCTATCTATCTATCTATCTATCTATCTATCTATCTATCTATCTATCTATCTATCTATCTATCTATCTATCTATCTAAATGTCATTGCGAAATAAAATTTAGTATGCCACCGAAATCCAGGGGCCTCATGTATATACGGTGCATACACACAAAAATGTTGCGTACTCCCGTTTCCACGCTCACATCGAGATGTATAAAAACTAACCTTGGCATAAAGCCACGCACATTTTCATGCTAGCTAAATCCTTGGCATACGCAAGTTCTCCGCTTGGTTTTGCAAACCGGCGGCGCCCAGCATCAAAGCAGTGTTATTGTTCCTGTGTTGTTTCCCTTTCCTTTTTAGATCCACATCCCTGACGTGGCTTTATCAAATACACTGAAAATAACCGCATATTGTTCATTAGTTTAAGTCAGCTGATTGTAATTAACCTGTAACAATATAATGGTCCACAGAATGGCCAAACTATTCCAAATACCTAAGCTGTTTTGTTACTCTCACTGCACCTTCTTCTTTCAGCTGCTTCCGTTAGGGGTTGCCACAGCAGATCATCTTTTTCCATATTACTCTCACTGCACCACTTGGAGTATTTATATCACTGTATCTGAGTGTGGAATCACAGCTCTACAGAAACTGATTGGAAAGAGAATTATCGGTATACAGCATCTAGCACATGCTGCCTCAGCTAGGCTGTCTATTTGAACTGTTCTCATACGACAAACGCATCAGAGCCTTTCCTGTATGGACCTTGTGTTTCAGAAACAGTTTCATCCCAAGAGCTATAAACGCACTCAATCAGTCCATCAAGTGCTCCTTGTAGAACTGTTTGTACTTATAAGTACAAGTACCTCACTGTAAACTTGTGATACAGTTATAATATTGTACTACCTGAGCCACTTTATAAAGCGCGTATTTACATATGATGACAATATTATTTTTAAGATGAAATGCAGCAAAATATTTAGTACATTACACAGATAAAATGTTAACATCATTTAAATAATCTATATCTATATATATATAAAATCCCTATGTGCGTCCAGGTGTCTGTGTGTGGGTGTCTTCTGATGAAGTGTGCATGCGCGGGGCACGGTGCGATGAGTGATATTGCTGTCAGAGAAAGTTAGAGGCATTTTACGGAAATACAAACCAGTATTACTGCGAGAGGAAATTAAAGGTACACAATACAGTGACGCATATTACAGCCACATACAAGCCAGTATTCTTGTCAGAGGAGATTAAAGGCGTATTACCGACGCGCACGCCTGTATTACCGCCAGAGAAAATTAAAGGTATATTACGGACATACAAGCCAGCGGACGTACAAGACGGTATCCTTCAATAAGGGCGCGCACAAAAAGGCGAGCCTCTAAAGGGCGCAGCGAATAAAGGTGCGCGTAAATAAAGATCTGCACCTTTGTTTCTCTTCACATATTACAGAGCCATTTGAACTAAATTATCTATGAACACCTTTATTCGCCGCGTTCAATTGAGGTCGCCCTTTTGAAGCTCGCCTTTTTGTGCGCACCCTTATTGAATAGAGCTGTACAAGACAGTATTACTGTCACAGAAAATTAAAGACACACAATACACGGCGGCAGCCCACGAAGAACGGTCAGCTCAGCAAGTAAACATCAACAAAAGAAAGGCTGAAAGAAAGAAAAATACAACCAACAAAAATGATGAGGTCAAAGTCCCTTGCCATTTAATATAGACTGTTCCTACTAATGTTTATGCACTACTGTTCTAGCGCCCGTTATTGTAACGGGCTAAATGACTAGTTGTTAATAATTAAACATGTGAGGACACGGTGTCGCAGCTCTAGCAAGGAGCTGGCACCTCGTTCAGAGATTGTTTCTGCCTTGCGCTGTATTCTTGCTAGGGGCTGACGCGACACTGGAAGGATAGATGGATAGAATAATTAAGCAAAGTTTTGAAGAATCAACGTTCTAAGCTTATAGATGGCTTAACATCTATTACAGAGCTGATTGCATGGTGATTGGTTACTTGGAGAAAGAAAAGGACTGGAATTGGAGGTTAGTACATTTGAAAGAGACAGTACTGCTGCAGTAAATTATTTCATCGAAGGTCGCACATGGCGCAGCAAGCATCTTGCGGGGGAGTGCTAAGGAACAATTTCTGGATAGGGCGCCGGCTCGTCACTTTCACTGCACCACCGTGCTCCCATGTTTAATAACATTCTTTAACTCCTATCATCATGAAAATGATATCAAGTATACATCTCAGTATTTTAATTATTCAGAGAGCTGTAAAATCATGAATGTAATGGATTCTGTGTCCTGTTGGAGGAAGAGAAAGCCCGTTTAAGAAGCATATAGTGATTCACACATATAGAGCACAAAGAAGAACACATTCAAAACAAAGCATTTAACGTGCTACTTTAGTTACGATGGTATTTGAGAAACTAAAAAGTTAAACAATTTTAAGATGAAGTTTATGATGTTCTACTTTAATGACAAAATAAACTACGTGATTAAAGTGGAAATTTCGAAATTAAAGTTGACATTTCAAGCTTTTTTCCCACTGTGTTCCTATTTTTTTTTCTTTTCTTTGTACCCAAATAAGCTTTCATATGACACTCAGATGGTGGGTTACAACTTGCCTTTTCATGGCGATTTTGATATCTGACAGCTTCTTTTTTATTTTGGGCACTGTGCGACTTTGTGAACTTGAGCTTTCGAGTTTCTTCGACACTCTATGTCACTCGATCAACTTACTTTTGTTGTTTATACCACTGTTTAATCCAACAAATAGTATGTTTTTCCTTGCCTCCACTTGGTATTCGCTGAAATTCTTCTATTTTCCCCCATGTTTTTGCCATTGCCTTTTCACAGACGGCTGAGCTTAAGGGCTATTTATATTGATTTGCATATTCAAAGAGGCATAATTCTGGGAGGAGTTGGGGAGTGGCAGCAGGCACATGCGCGAGTGTTACTTTTCACACTGACCGGGTTTTATGTAGCTGAAGAACGTGGAAGTTGGCATACGCACAAATTTATGCATCTAGATTTTTTTGTGCGTACGAACATTTCTGCTTTTGTCCATATGCCATGTTTTAGTTTGAATTCTACACACGACGTTATGCATGAGGCCCCAGGAGATTTTACTGAAGGAGCACATATATAAATACAAAATAAGCTCCAGTGCTCCCTGGTTGAACTGAGACACAACAAGCCTCTTTTCTCATCAATTTGTCAGAAGGGATTCAGCATATCTGTATATTGCATTCTTAATAGACCCAAAAGGGGAAAAGGAATAAAACTAGAACCATGCTAGTTGCACCTAAAGATTTTTCTTTATTTGGTGTCCCAATCAGTTTCTTCTAGAGCAAAAGTTAATAATAGCCCTAAAGTGATTGTCACACCAATATCATGTCCCTGGTAACATAATAGGAATGTCTTTCTCATGGTCTGGGATGATGTGATGTTGTGATTAGTTAAACGTTCATCTCTACTACGAATATGTGACAATAACGATCCTATAAATCCTATAATAAATACCCAGAACTAATCAACCCCACCTCCCCAAAACACTCCCCTGTATCCAATCCTGTATTTAATAGGGTGGAGGAGATTTCTTCATTAACACTCACCTTAGTCATGCATTTCAAAAGAGACATTACAGAAAGTACAGAAAACAAATTTTAGCAGGTTTATTATGACTTTTATTTCATATGCACAAATATACCATAAAATCAATGTCTATTAACCTCTTCATTTAACCGTTTTAAAAAAGAAAAGTAATAGAGCTGTTATTTTAAATATTTTTCACATGACATTGGAGACAAACAGCAAAATGAAGCAAATGAAAAGGTCCAGTACAATTTAAAGAAAAAACAATCTCAAAAAGCCTCAGACCATCACCTAACCTACTGTAAATTAATTTGACGTTCTACAGGAATATTCTCTGTCTGTTTATATTCTAAGAGTTTCCCTTGGAAAATCAGGTTGTTAACCACATTTCAAAGATGTGTCCATTAGGGTAATTGTTGATACTAAAAGAGTCTATTGTGGATGAAAGTGCAGGTGTGATTATGTCCTGTAATTGACTGATGTTGGAATCTGAGTTGGCATCTACCTTGTAAATGTTGGAATATATTATGGCTTCCTTTAATCCCTGTGGGTTTAGAAAATACATGGTTTCCTGGATAAATAGAGATCCCAAGGTGTGTCATGGTGAGTATCAAGGCACTGTGGCATTTTTTGTACAGTGATGAACCGCTAATTCCAATGCTAATTTAAAACTGAAAGGGTTTCATCTGATACAATCAGAGGAAGTGGAAAAGCCAGGGGGTGACAAGAAATGTATGTGAATAAACAATGGTAAAAAGAGAATACATTATGAAGGAAATTAAAATGTGCAATCCAGACATTGAAATGCTGACTGAATTTGTCAACGTTACTGCCTTAGGATGATAAGTTATAGCATCCTGATTAAGGTTTATTAGTCCAGCAACAGAAATGAGTCACTCTGTTACCTGAGGAATCATTCTGACCATAGAATGCTGATGGCTTCAACCAGATGAACACTGGAAGGAGCAAACTTCTATAACTATGTTTCTTTTGTGGACAGAACACACTTGACCTGCTGTATTCAAATGTTAATGCCTTTAATGTAAACCTGTGGCACAACTGGGCAGGTCTGACCACATCTTAATAACACCTACAAGCTGTTATGAGATGGCAGCAGCTCTTTTATTATCCAAGTCAGAGGTTCTCTTGTGTATTTCCTTCAGTTTCTTTATCTAAGCATATTTATATATAATCTTCATTTGGATCTTGATCTTTGTTTGTCCGCAAATTCATGTTCCCCTGACACTGCCTTGTGTGGTGTTCCTGCTGTGTTCAGTAGAGGGCAGTAGTGATGGAGGAGGAGAGGAAGTGAGGGGGAGGATCGTTGGATGAGGTTGGAGTGTGGTGATTAAAGAGGATTGAACTAAAGGAGACTATGTGCTGTTTGTACTGGCTGAATACACAACACCTTGGTTGTTACTTTTGTTTACAAACACTGTCAATACCACTCTTTGTGTTTAGATCTGGCGTCGACACCATGCTTTGTGTTTAGATCTGGCATCGACACCTGCTTCGTTGTCGAGACTGTGGTTTTTTGTGTTTCTATCGACTGTCGTTGGCAGCACTTCGTCCAAATCGAATGTTCACCCACTTCTTGGAGTCGGAAGTCAGAGTATATAAGTCGGACACACTTCTGTGATTTTCCATCAGTCGGCGTTTGGAGTTCAAGAAAGAAGCATTGGTTCTTCCTTACTCTTTGGATTGCCACAAAGCAACCTGTGAGATTAGAGAAAGGTTGAGAAGAGATCGTGAGAGGAAACAACAGCGTCATGAAAACTGTGAACGGACTGTGAACAGAGAGAAGCAGAAATGCTCCTCCACCACCACATAATTACTATTCGGACAGTGATTCAGAGTAGGCCATTCCTATCGAATCAATGTCCAAGGGTTTTGTTTTGTAATTTTGTTTCCCTTATAAAAAATCATAATGCTGTGCGACGAAGGGCCCAGTTCACGACTGGCAGCCGCGTTTAAACAGGGAGCCCTTCACAGACAACTTTAACCTCTTAACCGCCCTGTGCCGGATATATCCGGCATCGTAGCATTATTGCTGACGCCTTATTGCCGGAATTATCCGGCACATTTGCCTATGGTTATGTGAATGCCTGGCGCGTAGTATAACTGACGGTTTGGCGTGGGTATTATTACTACATTGTATTGCGACAACTCTGTGGTTGTATTGGCCGGTCACGTGATGTGATTCGGAAGTGAAAGCTGTGAATATGGCGAAACGTAAACTGACTTCAAGTGAGGTTTTGCAGGCGATTTTGGACAATAATTCTGATCATGATTGTAGCAGTTCTGAAGAAGATTTTAGCAACAATGATGATCAGCAACGTGCGCTGCATGATACTGTGAATAACAACGCATCGGATGATGGCGATGAGTGGGTGTATCCCCAACATCTCAACTGGACTGCTGCCCGTGGTGAACTACCTTTTCTGCATCCGTTTGAGGCAACGTGTGGATTTACTGTTGATGTAAACAATTACACTGCTGAGCAGTTTTATGAGCTGTTTGTGTCACCTGACTTGATCAGACATTTTGTTCATCAAACAAATCTGTATGCAGCACAGTTTATTGAGAAAAATCCCAATTTACCTCCATATTCCTGTGTTCGTGCTTGGGTAGACACTGATGAAAACGAAATGAAAAAATTCATTGGGATTTTGATGTTGATGGGAATAATCAGAAAACCAGATATTGAGATGTACTGGTCTACAGATGCTATGTATGCAACACCTATTTTTGCAGCTATCATGAAACGTAACCGATTCTCTTTGCTGCTGAAATTCTTTCATTTGAATGATAACAGCAATGAGCCAGATAAGAAAGATCCAAACCGTGACTGCTTGTTCAAGCTATGTCCTTTGATTGATCATTTATTTGAAACATTTCAGTTGCCCTACATGCCAGGCCCGTCAGTTGCAGTTGATGAAAGTTTATTGTTGTGGAAGGGCCGCTTACAGTTTCGACAGTATCTACCATTGAAAAGGGCACGGTTTGGTATCAAGATGTTTTGCTTAGCTGAGAATTCAGGTTACATTTATAGATTTAGTGTATACACTGGCAAAGAGGATCCTATGAGTAGTATTTCAGCAGTGTTGCCAGATGAATGTAAGGAATTTGGACTTTCAGAGAAAATTGTTGTGTACCTTGCCCTACCACTATTGGACAATGGGTACACCATTTGGATGGATAACTGGTACTCCAGTTGTAGGCTGTTCCATTACCTTCATCATCGTAAAACTACAGCATGTGGCACAATTCGTTCTAACAGGGTCCCTCCAGAAGTTCACAATTCAGTGCCAGAACCGGGTCAGCACATTGCATACCGCAGTGGCCCATTGCTGTGCCTGAAATTTCGAGACAAGAAAGATGTTCAAATGCTAACAACTCAGCACAATGAGTCTGTGCAGGAGGCTCCCTGCAGAAGAGGACGCCCATCACCTACTGATGTCCGTTACAAGCCACAATGCATCATTGAATATAACAGCAACATGGGTGCTGTTGACAAGCAGGACCAAGTATTGGAACCCTATTCGGCTGCAAGAAAAACTATGAAGTGGTATAAAAAGTTATCAGTTCATCTGCTCCAAATGGCAATGCTGAATGCTCACATTCTGTACCAGAAAAATGGAGGCACAAAAACATTTCTGCAGTTTGAACATGACGTCATTGCAGCCTTCATTTTCTCTGGTGAGGAACAACATGCAGATAGAGTAGAGGCAGTGGTGAGGCTCACAGAACGTCACTTTCCGGACAAACTCGAACCAACAACAACTTGGACCAAGCCACAGGCACGCTGTCGTGTATGTTCAAAGAAGGGTCAGCGTAGAGACGTCAAGACCTTCTGCTCAAAGTGTCCCAGCAATCCAGGACTTTGTGCAGTTCCCTGCTTTGGCCTGTGGCACAGCAAACTCAAATACTGGGAATGAAACTATGATTGACCGAACTACTTCGATAGCTTTTGTCTGTTCCGTTTTGTAGTAGACACTAAATCCAGAAGCCTGAGAAAATGTACATTTTTGTGTTTTATTAGGTGTTTGCCCATTTCTAGAACTTGCACAACATTTAGTGGTAAATACTGTTTGAATAAATGTAAAAAAGTAAAAAAAACAAAAATTGTTCAGATTTCGCCCGGCGTGGGGAATATTTAGGGAGTTGGCGGTTAAAGGGTTAACACGCGCAACGTAGTTGGGTGCACATGGCTAGTTTCACTATAATTTGCACTGTGTGTATAATTACATGTAACAAATAAAATTTTATTTGATTTGAAATGCTTTTAAAGTGAATTGCCACAAATACTTGAACTATTACATTTGGTCAGTGGAATGGTGAGGATGCAGGGAGTAGAGTTGGTGAAGGTGGATGAGTTTAAATACTTGGGATCAACAGTACAGAGTAATGGGGATTGTGGAAGAGAGGTGAAAAAGAGAGTGCAGGCAGGGTGGAATGGGTGGAGGAGAGTGTCAGGAGTAATTTGTGACAGATGGATATCAGCAAGAGTGAAAGGGAAGGTCTACAGGACGGTAGTGAGACCAGCTATGTTATATGGGTTGGAGACGGTGGCACTGACCAGAAAGCAGGAGACAGAGCTGCAGGTGGCAGAGATAAAGAAGCTAAGATTTGCACTGGGTGTGACGAGGATGGATAGGATTAGAAATGAGGACATTACAGGGTCAGCTCAGGTTGGACGGTTGGGAGGCAAAGTCAGAGAAGAGAGATTGTGTTGGTTTGTGCAGAGGAGAGATGCTGGGTATATTGGAAGAAGGATGCTAAGGATAGAGCTGCCAGGGAAGAGAAAAAGAGGAAGGCCTAAGAGAAGTTTTATGGATGTGGTGAGTGAGGACAGGCAGGTGATGAGTGTGACAGAACAAGATGCAGAGGACAGAAAGATATGGAAGAAGATGATCTGCTGTGGCAACCCCTAACGGGAGCCGCCGAAAGATGAAGAAGACTGGAACTATTACATTTAGACTGGTTTCTGATTAATAGATTATAAAGGAAATTCAGTTCTCAGATAATTAAAAATGGAAAGAGTAAGAAACATCCATCAGATTAACTTTTACCAACAAAATAATAATTTTCCAAAGCTAGTTATCCCAATAGAAGTCAACACCTTAAGGTTTCGCGAAGGTATTTTATCATTATATTATATACTGGACCGTAAAATCATGATTCTTGCCTTCCCCAACAAGTGATATATGCTACTATATTTTATTTCTGTGACTTCTTCCTAATTAATCATCTGTGTGGATTTCTTCTTGTAGAGAAATTCTTCAAGGATTTTTTTAATGGTTAGCTAGCTGTTGATATGAGCAATACACTCTTTTCTGTTTTATACAGGTTGTGCATCTTGCTGCTTTTTAAATACATGACAGAAAGAACAAAGCATTACTTCGTTTAATAATGAAAAACAAAAAAGATTGATTTTTATCTTTGACTTCAGTTGCTTCAGTGATTCCTATTCTGAGAAGAACATTTCAGCAGGTATGGTACAGGAAAATCAGGTTACATGTTACTTCAGATAGGAACTTGTTACATGATTCCGTTCTTTTTTTTTTTTTTTTACTGGTGCTATATCAATATAACTATGTCAAGTTGAATGTAAAGAGAAGTAAAAAAAAATTATTTGCTACTAGCTGTGTTACCTATCTAAGACGGGATGAAATCTAAATAATCAGCATTAATATCTGGAGGGCACCATGCAATTCATTTGTCTTTGTTATGTGCCATTTGGTATGGGATTCGGAAAAACAGTGTTGATGTTTGTGATGCACGATCTACTGGAATGATAGAGATATAGCAACCAGATGGACACACAGACACTCATCCTTTTATTAAGATGGAAAAGAGAGGAAATTCAAGCAGCCTTACAATCTTTTTACATGCTAGTTAGTTAAAATAACAAGGATCAAAGGGTTTCCATTTTGCTAACACAGTTATCACTCTTAATTACCACTAGGATGCAACTTTTTTGCTCTAAATGTTTTTTTTTTACTTTAATAAGAAGACACTAGACTATTGTACAAATGTTAAATTACAGAGGAATGCTTTACTATATTGCCCACAGCATAAATGATTTTTGGTGATTACATTAAAATTTACCCAAAGTGATGGACACTAATGACAATGGTAGTCATTTCAGTCTACTTCTGATCTCAATTTTTTCACTTTAGTATTTTAGCAATAGTGGCTGTATTTTTTAGTAATATGTCACAAGATACTCTGGGTAAACCTGATCATCATGAAATACAACAAATACTGTTGGATCTGAATCTGAATCCACCAGGCTATCAAACAAGTCATTTTTATTGTTCCCAAAACGTGGAGGAGGGACTTTCATGCCTTTTTTCCCATTAGTGTAGGTCCCAACCAGCACTCGAGCCATGTACATGTAACATAAATTCTGCTTGTCCGGAGTGGCATATTTGGTAGAATATACTGCATTCTTGGCAAAGTAGACACCATAACCATAATAAACTCCTTCGAAGACAAAGACAAAAAGTGAAGAAAACAGTTTTTAAAGATTCAAACAACTTCAACCACTTATTGTTTCACCTATAGGACAATATTGTCAGCTGAATGACTCACAATGCAAGATAAACAGTATTTAAAATACGAAAAAATGATCAAGAGACAGTTAGTGCATTTACATGTGACTTAATAATCTGGTTATAAAGAGAAACCTGGTTTTTAAAATTCCTTGTAAATTCTTATTCTGGTTGGAGAAACTGGGTTAGTGGTCTCTGAGAATCCTGTTTAACAGACATTGATTTCTCCACAATTACCTGGTTAGGCGCCATGTAAATACTTAACCAGGGTTCATTGCATTCTGTTAGCTTCCCACACACTTCCAACAGGCATGTCATAGAAGATGGTTGAAGTGTCTACAGAGATCAATTTCCTGAGGCAAATGCTGAGGTGATCACATAATTACCTCTCCTGGTTGAAATAATCCGCTTCAATAATTCAAAATTTGCTAAATTTATTTTGATGAGCAGTGGCATGGTGGTGCAGTGGTAGCGCTGCTGCCTAGCAGTTAGGAGACCCGGGTTCGCTTCCCGGGTCCTCCCTGTGTGGAGTTTGCATGTTCTCCCCGTGTCTGCATGGGTTTCCTCCCACAGTCCAAAGACATGCTGGTTAGGTGGATTGGCGATTCTAAATTGGCCCGTTTGTGTGTGCTTGATGTGTTTATGTGTGTCCTGCGGTGGGTTGGCACCCTGCCTGGGATTGGTTCCTGCCTTGTGCCCTGTGTTGGCTGGGATTGGCTCCAGAAGACCCCTGTGACCCTGTGTTTGGATTCAGCGGGTTGGAAAATGGATGGATTTTGATGAGCTGAATGTACAATGCTAAGCTCGACTACACAATCACGGAAGCAGTACAATAACACATTGGAAGTAACATACATTAAGTAGTCTGATTACTGTTTAAAGTAACGCAATACTATTTAAGTAAAAATACCTGAGTTTTTATCCCAGTGGCACTAAAAAGCACCACTTCTTTGTAGGGTTCTGTCAAACAGCCAAGCAGAAAATATTGTGCTGTGTGCAATCAGGTAACAGAAACATTTTACGAAATTGTCAATTTAGTTTTCATTCATCTCTTTGCTACAGATATGTTCAAATAGTGTGAACTATCAAAGTAGTCAGTCTTCACACTGCGATTCTTCAGGGGCTCGCTTTAGGGTATGTAAAAAGGAATAAATGTGATTTACTATGTAGCACATAAAAGACTAAATGTATTTATAAAATACAACAAAATTATAATTTTTGGTTGTGTTTCTGGTCATTTTCATGAAGGTTTATATATGGGCATAGGATTTAATAATGAATGCTGGTCAGTCTAATGTACAGTTTTCATACAAAAGAATAAAAAGCAATGCAAAAGTAAGACAATATTTACAGATCAGATTTTACAATAAGTAACTATATAACATATTTAGTTAATTTTTTCTAAGCAATGAGTAATGGAACTAAGTTACTTTCAAAAGTAACGTTCCCCATGCTGCTTGGGAAATACCAGCTCCATGTTTGTTTTTGGATTCGCTTGGACCGATGATGACATTTAACTAATTTTGTGCAGTTTAATAACATCTGAGCATTTTTCATAAGCAGAACTTCATGTTTTAAAGAAATCAGATTTCGTCAGTAACTGGGTCAATGACCTTAAATTGTAAAATTGTGTGAAACCAGGCACTTAAAAAAGTCAAAAAATAAATGTATTTTATGTTCAAAATGTATTCTTGCCTTTTATTTACCAGATATAATAAATTTTAAAATATACTTTTCAGTAATTATATTGGTTGTATAATAGTTTAAAACCAATACATTTACAGTTAAGGAGTGTTTTTATCTTTGTTAAAAATATTCTAAAGAATATTCCAAGATCCAATCCATGCATAGTGCTGCAATCCAATCCAAGATAATTATTTTTCAGATACAGTGCCTATAAAAAGCATTCACCCCCTTGGAAATTTTCACATTGTATTGTCATACAACATTGAATCTCTGTGTATTTAATTTGGCTTTTTTGACACTGATCAACTGAAAGACTCTTCAAAACATAAGTAAAAACACATCTCTGCAAAGTGAGCTACATTAATTACAAACACAAAACAATGGACTGCATAAGTATTTATCAAGCATCTCAGAATAGGAAAACAGCTATAACTGGCTCAAAGTTCTCAGAGTGACTCAAAATTGGTCTTACCCTTAGAAGTAGAAGTAAACGCATTTTATCAAGTTTCCTAATTTAGGAAATTACTCCTAACTTTACTAAGATGCTGTCTTTAGTGAATTGTGAATTAGTGAATTTCTCCTTGGGATTAATAAACTATCTATCTATCTATCTATCTATCTATCTATCTATCTATCTATCTATCTATCTATCTATCTATCTATCTATCTATCTATCTATCTATCTATCTATCTATCTATCTATCTATCTATCTATCTATCTATCTATCTATCTATCTATCTATCTATCTATCCTCTAACTCAAAAGGAGTTGCCAGAAGATGGTGTTTTGGAAAATACTGTTATGCATAGCCCATAAAAGGCTGAATGTTTTGTGAACCATGGATGAAAACAAACTTGTAAAAGATATTAATTATTACAGAGATTGAGTAATATTTGTAACAAATTTTGTTTGTTATGTGATCGATCCATCTACATGGAGAAGTCATGTGTTTTCAATTGAAATTAAAGTGTTGGTAACATTTCTTTTTTGGTCACAGGGAAAAGGCAGCTTTGCAATAGCGATGATTTGTGTATGTCACAACCAACCATTTCTCGAAATTTACACCAAACTATGAATGCCTTTATAAGGTGTGAGGCAATACGCAGATTTATACATTTCCCCACCGCTCCAATGTGAGGTGATGTTAAAGCAAGCTGCATTCATGCAAATAAGTATGCACATATACATCATTGCCCCATTACCTCACACTAAGGAGATAAGGGTTCACATTCTCCGTGTGTTTGCATGGGTTTCCTCCGGGTGCTCCGGTTTCATTCCACAATCCAAAGACATGCAGATTAACTGGATTGGTGATGCTAAGTTGACCCTGGCATTTGTGTTAGTGTGTTCCCCTGAAATAGCCTGGCACCCTGTCCAGAGTCATTTCAATTTGCACCCTATGCATAGCAGGGATAGACCTTTGCCCCCGCCAGGTGCATCCCTGCTCAGAATTAAACAAGTTAGAAAATGACATGATATTGTTATCACTGTGGTGAAACCTTAGCATCAGAAAATTACAAAACGTCATCATGAGTGGCAATTTATGACAAGGGTGTAATTAGTGTAAAAGTTTAATCTGTCACTGTGCTCTGTGCAAATAAATTTTATAAATCTGTCTTTTTCTACTCACATGCACAGTTGACACAGAGCCAGATTTAGCACAGGAGTTCACCATATAAGAACTGCTAGGCAAGCATTTTAAGACAAGACAGTTAGGGACAACTGCGAAGTGGGCAGTCAAACTCAGGACTATCGTATACTATTTTTGTCTGTCAAAGTCAGTATGAAACTGTATCCTCTTTTGTCTTGTTTGGAATTGCATGATCCACCTAAGTGGGGGCCTGCACATGAAGAAAGAGTATAAAGCCTTGGGACATTGCCCGGCACACCATTGAAGCTGATGGAAAGATGGGAGATAACGTCATCCGATCCTGAAAATCCTTCCAACGCAGCGGTGAAAATGGCAGACTCTTCACATCGGGCCCCCACTTCCAAACTGGGTTCTTGCCTTTGGCTTCCTTCGTCTGTTATGCAGCGTAAGCCGTCATTAAAGAAAGCTAAGTTATTTCTCCTATGTGATTTCTTACCGCTGTATCACTAAGGAAGGGGTATTGCATTTTTATATTATATCTATGTAGATTCGGATTATGTAACATGCCGCAATTACAAAAGAACTCATTCCAACAAAGAAGCTAACGCCCCCTGCTGGATACAAAGGGGTGCTATAAAATCATGATGCCAATCATTTTGAGATATGAATTCCAAGTCTTAGCTGGGATTAGAACTTAGGACCCTTAGTAAATACTTCTTATGTTCTGCTCTCATATCCTCATACATACTTATTTGTCATATTCTGTGACTTTTAGTGCAACTTCTAGGAATAATTCTGAGAAGCTTGATAAATAAGGGCCCAGATTTCAATCCAAGTAAGAATTTGTTAATAGACTTGAAAAAGGCTCTTCACTTTCAGTTCCCACAGAACCTCAGAGAACTTCAGCAGTTTTGCAAGGAAGAACAGAAAAGAATGGCAGTGTCCAGATGTAAAAAGCTTATACAAAGAGAGTGACCCATGCACATAGACCCAAGGCTATCAAAGTTGTGTCTTTTAAGTACTAAATTGAAGGGGGGTGAATAGTTTTTATAGGCATTGCATATAGAAAGATGATTTTAATATACATGTTTTTGCACAACTGCATGATCAAGTGATAAAATAGATACTTGTTGTTGTCTTAATTGCACAATGGTATAGAGCACATTCTGTTTACAGAGCATTTAATGAGGATTTGTGTAATTTGTGCCAGAATATGATGTGCATTTAACACTTTCAGGGGTGCCAATACATTATTTTCAATTTACAGAATATACTGTCTAATAGACGTGACAATGTCAGGTGTACACCAAATTGAATTCAACAAAGCAACAACAAAAATGAAACGTCCTTTTAAAGACTCAGTATTTATATTTTTAGACTCAAGTGAAGTAAAAAGTATATGACTAATCTAATATAATGTTGCACAATATTATACAAACATAATTGAAAACTGCTGAGAGTAAAATCTGTCACATGTATTTATTTATGAAGGCAATGTCACTCTTACCATTCTTTCCAGCAAAACTCCTGTTAAAACCATTTCTTTCAATCGCACTGCAGGAGTCCTTAGTTGTGCCATGAAACAGGTTCATCTCATTTACCAGCGAGTCACCATTCTTTTCTAGCAGGTGTTGCTTTTTGAGCTGGTAAGCCTGCCATAGGAATACATTCTGAATTCTTTCAATCTAAAAATAAAAACACTAAATAAATAAAGTAACAACATATAGTGGTGGTACATTAATACATGTCACTGTGTCACAACTCTAGAGACCTCGGTTCAAACTTCAGTTAAATCAAAGTCTATGTAGAGGCTTGACTTATTTCATATGGTCACTCTGGCTTTCTCCCACATTCTAAGACATAAAGATAAAGTTAACTGCTTACTTTTATGTATAACTACAGGTATGTGTGTGGTAGTAATCCAATTCAAAGTTGCTCATGCCTTAGAGCCTACTTTTTGAATAAACTGCACCATCCTATAACAGTGAAACAAATAAATGTTTAGAAAATTAGCACTTATATAAGGGTGTGAGGCCTCTAAAGCATTTTACAGCTTTTTTTAGTGTTTATCTCTATAAAATATCAAGGACAGCAGGACCTGGGGAGACACTGCAGGGTTTTCCTGCTTGTCGGGAAGTTGAGACAGACCACTACTCAGACAGTAGGTTGGAAAGCCAAAAAGCCATCATGGATTTGGCACAAAGCACTGCCTGAGTAGAAGGCTGGTGGTGAGTGTAAGCAGGAATGTTCATCTTTGCCGTGCCACAATCAGGTGAATTTGGCTGTTTAAGGAAACAGCTCTATGCCTGGGGGGCCAAGGAGACACAGAACTTCCTAATTATCAATTGGGCATTGTTACAGTTTGGTAGTCTTTAAAAATTATTTGCAGGTGTTATACATTTTGCTGTGGGTGGAGTGGTGATAGTGCTACAATCATGAAGTAAGCAGACCAGGATTCATGTCATGGTCCATCCCTGTGTGGAATTTGCATGTTCTCCTCGTCTCTGTGTGGGTTTCCCCTGAGTACTCTGGCGTTCTCCTACATTCCAAAGACATGCAGTTTAGGTGGACTGGTGACACTAAATTGGTCCTAATGTCAAGTGTGTTTGTGTTTTGTATGTGTGAGTGTATTCACCTTGTGGTGGACTGGCGCCCTGTCCAGGATTTGTTTCAGCCTTTGCACCCTATACTTGCTGGGATATGCTACAGGCCTATTCAGCCATGCTCAGGATTAGGCAGACTTAGAAAACAATATAGTATGGAATACATTTTGTTTGAATTTCTTAGTCTGTTCTCTGGAGGGTTTTAATCACAGTGAATTTGAATTTAGCATTAATTCATCTTGGAGTTTAGTCTGAAACAATATATTACATTTTGTTAATGTTACATCTTTGTAAATATCACATCACCGTTTTTGGCTCTGCCTTATTCCACAGCTTGGCAGTACAGGTGTGACCTCAGATGCTTCCTTTAAAAGAACCTTCATTTGCACAGCAAAGTTAGTTTGATGTTAGGTGTGGAGAACAAGGAAAGGCTCACAAGGATCAGTTTAGATTGGAGGAAAAGCAGATCAAGAGCAAAGAGAGGGGAAAAGTTAAAGGGTGAGGGAAGATTAGAAAAGATTCCAGCTGTATGCCTTAGGACCACATCATGTTTGATTTCTTTTCCAGTGATTTTTCAGTTATAATCTTCATTTACATAATCTTAGAGAGTCAGAGGCAGTCCATGGTGTGCTCCCATGAAGATGGTTGCACACGCCCAGCAAGTCACTCCAACTAATCCACGACTTGCTCCAAAAAAACAGGTTTGGGTTTATCTTAAGTAGTAGGTGTGGGCTCTGTGCTTTCTAGTCATTGGGTATGTTAGACTTGCCGGCTGCCGGGTGCAGGTCTTGGACCATGTCAAAAAATTGTGTGCCAACCTTCCAGCATGGTTGTGCTTACTCCTTTGGATCAGCCAATAGTCCAAACCTGAAGGAGTCTACATTCAGCCATAAACTCTGCATTTTTTCCCATTCTGTCCTGATATGTAAATCATGAGACATCAGACAGATGAGCTTCTCCTCAGTTTATAAGATTCAGAACACCCACATTTCTTATTTCACGTCATTACATTATATGCATTGTATCTCCCAGTGAGCTTTCATTGGTTATCAGCTCTCATGCACAAAGAGCCCACCCCTACAGCTAAAGACTAAATGGTACCTATTTGATATTGTCAGGGTGAGCTGAGAAGTAGTTGGAGTGAGTCACTGGATATGTCAGACTAGATGACTGCCATTCACGAGAGTGTGTCACCGAATGCCTCTGATTTGCTATGTATTATGTAAATGATAGCTATGACTGAAAAAAACACACTGAAAAAGAGTACACCTTCAGCCCATGAAAAAGCAGATCACTACTCACTACTCTTTCTGGGTGCAAAAGGAGAATGGAGCAACCATGTTTACTCCTAGAAAGCAACAAAAGAAACTGACTAATAAAAGTCACATTATCACAAAAGTGTAGAGAATTATTCTCATATAATTCATGTGGCCAAAACAGTGAAAAATTTCAAAGAGGACCTCCCACCAATGAATGCCCCCACTGCTAGATGATATTTCTGTGGGGAATACTGCCTTTAAACTAAAACCATAGAGGAACACTGGCAAATTGCAGCCATTAAACTTCATCCCTGTTTTACTTACATCCTAAATCTGTAAATTAAGGGTTCAAGGACTTTTTATGCAATTCATGAGCAGCCAATAATCCTTTAGAATTCTCTGATATAATTCAGAATTCATTGTTCCATCAACAAAGGCAAGCCGTCCTGGCCCAGATGCAGCAAAACAGGCCCAAACCATGATGCTACCACCACCATGTTTCACAAATACCACCACCATGTTTCACAGATGGGATAAGGTTCTTATGCTGGTATGCAGTGTTTTCCTTTCTCCAAACAGAGCACTTTTCATTTAAACCAAAAAGTTTTATTTTGGTCTCATCCGTCCACAAAACATTCTTCCTATAGCCTTCTGGTTTGTCCACATGATCTTTAGCAAACTGCAGACGAGCAGCAATGTTTTTTTTGGAGAGCAGTGGCTTTCTCCTTGCAACCCTGCCATGCACACCATTGTTGTTCACTGTTCTCCTGATGGGTTGACTCATGAACATGAACATTAGCCAATGTGAGAGAGGCCTTCAGTTGCTTAGAAGTTACCCTGGGGTCCTTTGTGACCTCGCTGACTATTACACTCTTTGCTCTAGGAGTGATCTTTGTTGGTTGACCACTCCTGGGGAGGGTAACAATGGTCTTGAATTTCCTCCATTTGTACACAATCTGTCTGACTGTGGATTGGTGGAGTCCAAACTCTTTAGAGATGGTTTTGTAACCTTTTCCAGCCTGATGAGCATCAACAACTCTTTTTCTGAGGTCCTCAGAAATCTCCTTTGTTCGTGCCATGATATACTTCCACAAACATGTGTTGTGAAGAGTAGACTTTGATAGATCCCTGTTCTTTAAATAACACAGGGTGCCCACTCACACCTGATTGTCATCCCATTGATTGAAAACACCTGACTCGAATTTCACCTTCAAACTAACTGCTAATCCTAGAGGTTCACATACTTTTGCCACTCACAAATATGTAATATTCTATTATTTTCCTCAATAAATAAATTACCAAGTATGATATTTTGTCTCATTTGTTTAACTGGTTTCTCTTTATCTACTTTTAGGACTTGAGTGAAAATCTGATGATGTTTTAGGTCATATTTATGCAGAAATATAGAAAATTCTAAAGGGTTCACAAACTTTCAAGCACAACTGTATATGGATCGAATGCCTCAAAACCAAGAAGCCTTATTGTACGTTTCAAAAAATTACAATCTAAAGAAAATCTGATGCCACTTCTCAGACTAAAACAAAAGATTATATTTGAAAATAACCACATTCACATTTTCCCTGATTTCTCACCTTCAACAGCTGCTAAACGTGCCTTTTACAGCATTAAACAGTGCTTACATAAAGCCAGATACAGCCTCTTGTATCCTGTTAAACTAATAGTGGACATTCAAGACAAGTTCTAATTTTTTAGTTCTCCAGATGAAGTAGAAAAAGAGCTAAAAAATTTGATCCTGACACTTTTTGAAGTACGATTGTGAATTGCATCATGTCCTGGCAAGGCAACGAAGATTTTACCTGTAATTTGGCCTATTTGCAATTTCCATTTCCTTCCCTGCTACTTTAACGTCTTAATTACAATTATAATCATATGTATATGTGTATGTGTATATATATGCGGGAGGAGAGAAAGAGAGCAAGCTATTTCTGATCTGTCCTTTTTATCCCCACAATTGTAAGTGCCAACACAACAATAGGCTTCATCACAATAACTCCTGGCAATATTGGAAATTAAGGATATAAAATGACAACAACAGTTCAGAAGCAATGTCTCTATGACCAAACTGTGAGCTTTGTGAGCTGGAATATCAAAGGACTCAATCATGAATTAAAGAGGAAGAAAGTATTACTGTTTTCCCCAAGAAAAATAATGACATATTGCAATGTGCATCATACAGACCAATCTCACTTCTGAATAATGATGTTAAGATGCTCTCCAAAGTTCTAGCTAGAAGGATTGAGCAAGTGCTCCCTTTGGTAATATCACAAAACCAAACCGGATTTATTAAATGTAGAGAGTAAGCTTCCAATCTTCAAAGCCTATTTAATGTAATATTTTCACCCATAAAGTCTAATACTCCGGAGATCTTATTATCTTTGGAAGCAGAAAAAGCATTTGACATGGTTGAATGGGACTACCTATTCACCACATTGCATAAATTTGGGTTTGGTCCGAACATTTGTGCATGGATCAAATTACTGTATACTAGTCCAGAAGCTTCCATTTGTATTAATGACATTATTTCAGACTACTTCAAATTAGAACATGGTACTAGACAAGGATGGCCCTTTGTCATCACTGCAATTTCCAACTGCCATTGAGGCATTGGCTGTTCACTTTCAAAATGCATCAGAAATAAACAGATGATATGGTACTGAATATTAGCTCTCCATCTTACTTTAGCAGGAAGAATTAACACTACCAAGATGAATATCCTACCTAAGTTTCTCTTTCTGTTTCAAATCAACTCCATATAAATAAACAAATCAATTTTTAAGAAATTAGATTCAATCATAACCTAATTTATTTGGACTTTGAAATATCCACGCATCTAAAGGGCAACCCTACAATGACCTAAATCAGAAGGTGGCATGGCTTTACCTAATTTTTAGTTTTATTATTGGGTGGCAAATATACAAGCTATAAAAACCTGGATACTGACACAAGAATCTCTTACTCAACATTTCAGAATAGGAGTGGAAGGCAGCTATGCACAGAATTCTCTCTAGCTTGATATGCGCAAAGAATTCAATTATTCAACTTAAAGTCTTTTATCGAGCACATCTATCTCCTTTAAAATTGTCCAAAAATGTTTCCAGGGCAAGGTCCAACCTGCAAACGTTGCAATCGAGCACCAGCCACAGTAAGCCACATGTTTTGGGCATGTACCAAATTAACATCATTTTGGGCAAAAATTTTAAATGTCTATCATGCAGCCTTGGTCACAATCACTCCTAATCCATTAATAGCTGTGGTGTACTCACAGATGGGCTTAAAGCGGAGAAGGACAAACAAACTGTAATTGCCTTTCATTCACTGTTAGCACATATACTTATCTTGCTGAACTGGAAGAATCCTAGCCCACCTCTTTTAAGTCAGTGGGTAACTGATGTTATATACTATTTAAAATTGGAAAAAATCTAATTCTCACTTAGAGGATCTGTTCAAAATGTTTTTTAAACCTAGCAGGATCTAATCAATAACATTTTAGAATAAGCATTTATATTGGGGAGAAGGACTCATGTTCCACTTTACTACTCTCAAAGTTTTTACTCTGGCTGTTGGACTTCCTCTCTTTCTCAAGGGTGGAGGTTGAATTGAATATAGTTTTCTTAAGTTTGTCTTGATTGTATAAAATGTTACATGCTTTTAATAAATTCAATAAAACATAAAAAAAAAATAATTAAAAAAATAAAAGCAAATTTGAATCTGAATAGAAAAACCATTACCGCTACTGGTCATGGTAATTTAAACCAGTTTACAAGAAAGCAACTTACAGTTGTTTTGGCATGCAGGATGTACTCAGTGATTAGTAGTGCTGCAACCCAGATTCTGAGTGATGGGTCCAAACATTGTTCATCAGTTATTCATTCTTTCATTTTAAGAAAGCCTTACCTTGACTGCTGTCTTATTCACAGCTGTTTTTTTAAAAAGTTCATCCACTTTTTGGAATTCAGCTGAATTTGAGTCCAGAGAAGTTTTCAGAAAGAGATTGTCCCTCATTGGTGTCCATGATGGGGGGAAACTTGAAACTGTGTGAAATATAAATTTGAAGTTTTAATAATAACAGAAAATAATGATTGATACAGACATTGTATGGGTGGAGGATGGAACTGTGGAGAACATGGTGGCTGTATTTACCCCTGAGGTGGGACTCCTCCTGTGTGGAATTCCTAAGATTTACTCTTCACAGGACACAGACATGTTTGAGTGAATATTTTAACTATTGACAATAAGCTACGCAAACCCACCAAGACATGGAATCGTTTAAATCAAGGCGCGAGTCGAAAAACACCATCCCATACTATTAGTTAACGATTAACACATTTCTATATGTATTGTAAGCATACAATACAACTGATAATATGTTGCGCTTATTTATCTGGTGTACCGACATTTTTGCGCGTTTAACGGCTGAAATCTAAGGTGGTTTGTGCCCTTCAGAATGAAAACAGTTAGCATTTACCTTTTTAATAAAAGGCGAGCTTTTAAGCCTGAGAAATCACCCCGTAAATGCACACGTTTAATTGCACATGTGTTAATATGTATGCTTACACAGTATTAAAAGACACTCAAAAATTAACGTCATTTACCTTCGTTCCCGCGTTTGACTCGTGCTGTAAATCTCTTCCTTGTTTTTAGTTCACGTGATTACGTAGGAGGCGTGATGACGCGATACGTGACTCCACCTCCTCCATTAGAGTATATGGACAAAAAACAGGTTCCAGTTACGACCATTACGCGTAGAATTTTGAAATGAAACCTGCCTAACTTTTGTAAGTAAGCTGTAAGGAATGAGCCTGCCAAATTTCAGCCTTCTACCTACACGGGAAGTTGGACAATTAGTGATGAGTGAGTCAGTCAGTCAGTCAGTCAGTCAGTCAGTGAGGGCTTTGCCTTTTATTAGTATAGATGATGTGAGGTTACTGTAACAGAACACTGTCTGGCTCCATGTCAGGGGAACTCTTTTCACTTTACAGAGCAACAGTCTTAATTCCAATTTAGCTTTGTTGTATATTTTGGTAACTGCTGCATCCAAGAATAACTGTTGTGATGGAATAACCTACTACCACTTGATAGTATGAATTATGAATCCTGCATTCTCAACTACATTATATGGAAGAAGATTCTTGCAAATAAAATATATAATTGACTTTGTTATCTGCTTTGTGTTATCCCAACTGCTGTGTCCAGAGTTTGCTGCTTATACAGCATAGCTGCGGGCTTGGTGCCATTAAAGTTTATCTCCAGGTGGTGTTGAATGAGATGCATGTAAACAATTTTAGTATTGCCACAATACTTGACTTTGCCATAGCAAATTTTGCATATGGCCATAATCATCTCAAGTTCACTGTTTAGTTTATGAAATCAAAAGTGAGTCCAGGCTTTAGATTTAAATTGCGATGGCACCATATAAATCTGATGATATCCTCAATCAGTTATGTTTTCTTTATGCACATTTTCACAATGTACATTTCATTTGCAGCAACCACATATGGATGTTACTGCAGCAGCAAAAGAAAATATATGTAGTATGTAGCCTACAAAAACTACAATTTGCTGTTGCCTTCTTACTTACACTAACTTTCCTGAGTGCTAAGATTTGATTTATCAGGTAAATATTTTTTACACACTACTTCCTTCATACTAAGAAAACTTTTTCCTGAATACCACCCATCACTAATTGTTTACTTATTCACTTGCCTGCGTTTACCACTTCTTGACCTGCTTAGCATCCCTCAGTTGATTTCTATTTACCTACTGCACAGCCTCTTTCTTTTACTTCTTTACCTGAAAGCCTCTCCCGCTAACTATGGTATATTGAAATAAATATTTTCTTACTTATAAATGAACTTGTATGTGCTCGCTCCCTACTGTGATTAATAATTAACTTCTTTCCATTAAGGAAGCACAGCTACTCTTAACTTTTTGTCACTATGAGACTGACTATTTCCTCAATGAATTGCTTGTTCCTGCAATTGCTTTGTCTTCTGTCCAACTAGCAGAAGCTACAAATTTGAAATCATTTTTTCTCAACATTCAACTATAATTGCTCCTGTGAGATATTCCTCATTTGCTTAAACTGAAAATGTTCAGCTCCTTTATTTTCTTCGCATAGCTCATACCTCTCAGTGCCAGAATCATCTTGTTTTCTCCTTTTCTGGTCTTTCTGTACCACTACTACATCTTTTTTTGTAATATGGAGCCCAAAACTTAACACAGTACTCAAGGTGAGTCTTCACTAGTGTGTTATCAGACTTCCCATTGTGCATTCAAATGTAACATTTCTACTTCTTATGTGTAACACCTTACATTTACTAATATTAAATTTCATATGTGACAAATCTGCCCAAGCCTGCATGCTGCCAAAGTCCCTCTATAGAAATTTAGATGATTCTACATTAGCTACCTTTCCCCCAAGTTTGGTATCATCTTTAACCTTAACCAGCATGTTATTTATATTCTTGTTTAATTGTGTATTTATATTAAAAAGAGAAGTGGCCTCAACAACAAGATTACATCTCTGTTGAATTGTTGGCTGCTACACCTTATATATGGTGATGTTTGACAAAGCATGGGTATCCTTTGCATAAAAAAGTTAATTTACCGCAAAATGCTGCAAAGCTCTCATAAGGTTGATGTTCACTTTTAACAATGCTGACATTAATTTTCTACATTCTTTTTTCATGTAAAGATGTAGGCATTTGAAGATTTTCAAGAAGTCTAGAATAAAACAACTCACCCAGACTGTTCTCAATCCTTTTCAATTCAATTTTCTCTGATGAATCTAGGGTAGTTGCAACCATTTTCCTCAAGTTAATATTGAACATTCTCATAGACTCATCTGTTACCATAACTTGTATAGACTTATTGCTGAATGCTTCCTCTAGGATGAAGTTTGCTTCCAAGGTGAAAGGTATGAATTGGTTCTTTTCATGGTAGTACCATTGCACATCACATCTGACCAGTTCCTGGTTTCTCTTTTCTAGCTCCTTTTTCAAAAAGCCATTTACAAGTAGCTGAACTTGTTGGACAATGTATATCACATCATCTCGAAGACCTCTTAGCAACAGCCTGCTTTTACCATGATGATCAACGGAAACATGAACACTTTTGTTTTTTGCAGTCTCCAAAAGCGTTTGGATATCTTGAACACTAAGGCTGTAGATATTGTCATCCTGCAGACTTTCTTCATGGTAGACAGAATTGAATACAGATTCTAGACTATCTTTGGCCGCTTTCACATAATTTGTGTCCCATCCAATTACATTAAAAAGAGTTGGTGGCACATCTTCATCTGGGATGAGTGATAAGAAGTCAATTGAAGGTTTGCAGTCATTTTTTGTTTTAAATTTTTTTTTCTCCTTTAGTTTCATCTCTGTGAAATGAAAAAAAAAACAAAAATCTGCTTTTGGAAAAATAAATTATGTTCTGTCCATTATTCGTATTCCAAATTCAAATTCAACAATAACTACATTATCACTGATAGGAGTGAAACCAGAATAAAAAGTAAAAACTGGCTAGCAAAATTATTTAAGTGGGATAAACACAGGCAGAATGCTAAGAACAAGTAAACATACTCTTCTATTACTCTTTCCAAAGCAGAAACTACACTGCCAACCTTAAAGAAACAATATGATCTCAACTCTTCTAGTCTGGGACTGTGCCTTGTCACCTATGCTTCTACATGTTCACCTTTTCACCTGTGCTTCTAGATGTTCACCTCACATCTAGCCTCCTAACAGTTACATAGGCAACATGACCTTACTATTCATTGCTTGGAACCATAAAGTACCCTCTCACTGGAAGAATGTGTTCCCACCTCCAGTCATCCCCTTCTGTGGCATTCTCTCTCTCTCTCCTGATGAGATGGTCATGGGTACCCAGCCACTGCTGGGTCACCTGCTGTATGTCATCGTGGGGAAATAATTTTACCGTTTCTACAACTCTGTCTAATTTGTGCTAAAGTCCTCACCTGATTTCCTACTGGAAAACCCAGTATGTATAAAGGGCATACCTTCCTAACAGACCCTGCATTTCAGTGCTAGCATGAATGAGGAAGAAGTCTGTTTGATGTTTGGAGGTCTTCTAGGGAATTAATGGACATATCCAGGGTCATTTTGTGCCCTTTCCTCTAGCTGCAAAATCTAACATACTGTGACAATACATTATATTTTTCAAACTTTTAACATTGCATTAAACAATAGTAATTAGAGTATTGAGAAAAAGAGTACAAAAAATCAGACGCATCAGTAGGCTTTGCGCCCTAGACACCAAGTAACCTGAACTATTCTATAACATTCCAGTAATTAATTACCACTCTGATGCTGATCTTTCTGATCATAAAATAGGTCTTTATGATAGCAATTGACAAGAAGAATTCATAATTATGTGCAGAATTACAGTATTTGCCATAATTCTCAAGATATTATCAAAAATTAATTTGCGGGTTCCTCTAGAGTGCCTCTTTCTCCAGCATGATTTGGTTCAAAGACTAATCAGCACATCGTCATCTCATAACTGGTTTAAGTTTCAAGTTTGGTATTTTTCCATCCAGCCATTTCAGCTCTAGACTGTCCTCAAGAAACTGTGGCACACAGGCACACACCCATAGTCGAGATGTCAATGTTTTCGGTATCAGGGGACCCTAAAACCTCAAGATTTGTCGAAAACTGGAGATCAAAATTTTTGATGAATTTGGGTTTGGACTGAACATTTGTGCATGGATCAAACTACTGTATACCAGTCCTGTATCTTCAGTTTGTATTCAGTTCAGACTGCTTCAAACTAGAATGTGGTACTAGACAAGGATGCCCCCTGTCACCACTGCTATTTACAATCACCATTGAGCCACTGGCAGTTCACTGTCGAAATGCTTATGAGATAAAGGGGATTATCAGAGAAGGACTTAAACAGAAAGTATCACTATATGCAGATGATATGGTACTATATACATTAGATCCACAAAGTACTGTTCCTGCAGTCCTAACAACACTAGCAAAATTTCAAAAGATTTCTGGAGTCAAAATTTATTTGAATAAAAGTGTGCTCTTTCCAGTGAACTCTCTAGCACACAACATTAGACTGGACACCTTCCCTTTTATCATTGCAGATCAGTTTAAATACCTAGGAGTAAACATCACAAGTAAACATAAAGCTCATTATCAACAGTTGCCATGCACAGAATTCAGTCAAGCTCCATATGAGCAAATCATACAATTATTCAATGTAAAATCTTTTATCAAGCACATCTGTCTCATTTAAAATTGTCCAAAATGTTTCCAGGGCTGAGCCAACCTGCGAACGTTGCAATCAAGCTCTAGCCTCATTGGGCCTACACCAAATTAGCATCATTTAGGAGCAAAATCTTGAAATGCCTTTCAGACAGCCTTGGTGTCACAATCACTCCTGATCCATTAACAGCTGTGTTTGGTGTACTCCCAGATGGGCTTAAAGTGGAGAAGGACATTGGTAAATGAGTTTCAGATGTCCTAAAAGGTGGCCTGCACTTTAAGAAATCTGAAATTGATTTTTAGATATCTCTAAATGTTAATTTGGTGTACCTTAGAGACCAAGCCACTAGGCTAAACAAGACTGTAAATTGTATTTTTAAAGTTATTTTTTTTTTTCAGTTATCTAGTTGAGGTACGGTGCCAATTAATATTTAATATTTGTACTCCAATGAACTTTGCACAGTGCTTTTAGACTTAATTTATTGTCTTTACTTTCTGCTATTGATGCTCCTTTTCACATTAAATGTTATTAAACCTAAAAGTTATACAGATGGTTAACCCCTTAACCGCCCTCTGCCGGATATATCCGGCACCGTTGTTTTAATGCTAAAGCCATACTGCCGGAATTATCCGGCACGTTTGCCTGTGGTTATATGAATGCCTGGCAAGTAGTATAACTGACGGTTTGGCGTGGGTATTATTACTACGTTGTATTTCGACAAGTCTGTGGTTGTTTTGGCCGGTCATGTGACGTGATTCGCATGTAACAGCTGTGAATATGGCGAAACGTAAACTGACTTCAAGTGAGGCTTTTGCAGGCGATTTTGGACAGTTCTGATCATGATTGTAGCAGTTCTGAAGAAGATTTTAGTGACAGTGATGAGCAGCAACGTGCGCTGCATGATATTGTGAATGAAGACGCATCGGATGACGGCGCTGAGTGGGTGTATCCCCAGCATCTCAGCTGGGCTGCTGCCCGTGGTGAACTACCTTTTCTGCATTCGTTTGAGGGAACGTGTGGCTTTATTTTTGATGTAAACAATTACACTGCTGAGCAGTTTTATGAGCTGTTTGTGTCACCTGATTTGATTAGACATTTTGTTCATCAGACAAATCTGTATGCAGCACAGTTTATTGAGAAAAATCCCAATTTACCTCCACATTCCCGTGTTCGTGCTTGGTTTGACACTGATGAAAACGAAATGAAAAAATTCATTGGGATTTTGATGTTGATGGGAATAATCAGAAAACCAGATATTGAGATGTACTGGTCTACAGATCCTATGTATGCAACACCTATTTTTGCAGCTGTCATGACACGTAACCGATTCTCTTTGCTGCTGAAATTCTTTCATTTGAATGACAACAGAAACGAGCTAGATAAGAAAGATCCAAACCGCGACCACTTGTTCAAGCTACGTCCTTTGATTGATCATTTATTTGAAGCATTTCAGTTGCCCTACATGCCAGGACCGTCAGTTGCAGTTGATGAAAGTTTATTGTCGTGGAAGGGCCGCTTACAGTTTCGACAGTATCTACCATTGAAAAGGGCACGGTTTGGTATCAAGATGTTTTGCTTAGCTGAGAATTCAGGTTACATTTATAGATTTCGTGTATACACTGGCAACTTGCACAACATTTAGTGGTCAATACTGCTTGAATAAATGTAAAAAATGTAAAAAAAAATGTAAAAAAGTAAAAAAACGAAAATTGTTCAGATTTCGCCTGGCGTGGGGAATATTTAGGGAGTTGGCGGTTAAAGGGTTAATTTAATACTAAGTTAAAAATTCCATCATCATTGCACAAAAATGCAGAGGTTAATTGTTAATCTATATCATTTCAACCTATCTTCACGCTCATCACAGCACACCAGTTCAACCCATGGCTGTGGTATGCTATCTATGAGTAATCACCAAAAAACTGACACCACTGGATTTTTTTACATTTGAGATTATATAACTATGATGAAAACTTAACCATCCACAACAGAGGATTATCACAGCTGTAATATTCAACAGGTATGATGGCACATTGCTGTAATATTTTTCAAGCCCGGAATGGTGCTAATATTAGCACTTCTGAACACACAAAAAATATATATTCAGTTTCATTGCATTTTATGTAATATCCACTTCATTACAAATTACTAATATAATCTTCAGAATGAACACTAATAACTTCATAATTAAATTCAACATAATAACATTTGTTTTTACAGCCATAAAATGTTTTCATAATTCACAGACGCATTGACATAGGTCAAAAATTAGAATTTAACTGTAAAAAGGTATAATTGTAAAAATGATGTAATTTACTTTTTGCAGCTTCATTACGTTTTGTGTTTCCATAGCATGACTCCACAGTTGACTTGAAGGACTCGAAAATATCTTTCTTAAAGAGGACAATCCTGACCACAGAGACAGTATTGACATTTTGATTTGTCAATGCAGCGGAAATACCTTTCAACATTGCTTTGGCCACTGCATTAGGATTTAAACCACCTGCCCCTGCAAAACAGTATTCGAAAAGAGGCATCTTAATAAATATTCATAGCTGAACAGTACAATGTGAGACCTGAACACTCCCAAAAATGTATTATGTAACTAAGTAACATATAATCAAATTGAAGAGTTGTCTTCCCCAGGATTCTTCAACACAGGTTACATTAAAATATTATCTTAAATGTCAGATCTGTTCTGGTCAGTTTCAATGATTACATATCATATGTTCTGGACATCTGATCCCATATTAGTTTCTTTCCTCTTTAGGTGTACAGTACCAGTGAGTAAATAAAGGAATACATACTGGTTGCTGTTTCAGCCATCAGTGATAACATGATACCAAGTGGTCAGGGATAAATTAGCCTGCAAGATTGATATGTGCAATGTGACACAAGTAGTTACAAATTCATTCGCACCAGAGCTATTTTAACATATACAGTATATATTTAAATATTTATTCGACATGTCAGGAAAACAATTGAAAATCTGTTTTGCACTGGTATTCACTAAAGTAAGAAAGCAAACTCTACACAAAATATCTTCAACTGCATACATTTCACAAATTATAATATATTAACTGTTATCTCAGTACAGTAATGAATAAAAGGTTTGCTATTTAGCAGTCCCTGCTTGCTATCATTCTAGGTCTAGGTCTAGGAGCGGAGCACAGGCTCACATGTGACACCTCACTTATTGGTGTCTGTCTAACCAAAGTCCAAAGTAGCCAGCTGTTAATTGGAGTGAAAAGTGTCTCCTTATTCATGCAATTATGGATCAGTTTTTATTACAGCATGAAAAATGAAAGAGAAGAAGGCACTGCCAGACGTGTTCTGTAGTTGAGGCAATTCGTACAAAGAATGCCATGTGCTCATGTTATGATCTAAACTTTATTGTAGATTTTTATAGTCTTTTCCTTGGACTATGGCAATTTTGTTTTATAGGTCAAGATGTTTATTGGTCATATAGATTTTTGATTTAGGACAATTTTTTGTTTTTATGACAGTCACCATCATTATTTACTGTTTGTAGTTGCAAGGTTGCCATACTGTTACTAGGCAGCATGACTGGGAATATGTGAAGATATAAAAGTCAGTGTTGTACACTTTTTTTCTGTCTTAGCTTTGGATGAATTAAAAAAAAGAAAAGAAAATTCCTAATGCTATTATTTTTTATTATTTTTATTACTATTTTCATTATTATTGTTATAGTTATCTTTGGTTGAAAATTTTTTGTTTTGTTTTTGACTTTGCTAAGATTACATGAAATATTCTGGTCATTGATTATCGTCCCACATTTCTCAGTCAATGATTTTGTCTCAAATACTGGCCTTTGTTTATTTGATTCCTGTTCTCCCTGTTATAAACTTGGATTGTTACTGCTATTATGATCCATCTTCTGTTTCTGTCTCACTTTAAACTGCTCACACCCTGTGCAGTCACTTCAATTCAGAGACACCGCCTTCCTTTAGGCAACAAGAGGCTGCAGGAAAAGCCAAGCACTCAATGTCAAATACTTTTACAATGGATTTAAAATGTACACAGCCATTCACCAAGAATGCAAATGATCCCCTTTCATGATTTTCTTGAACATGATATTAAGGCACCATTTTACCTAAGAGGTCATCAACTTTGGAAATTCAGGCATTTCATTTGTGCTGGTTGTAAGTCAAGTTGCGCTTGTGGCCTAAGCTGGCTGTGAAATCTGCCTCCTAGCAAGTGTGATGCAGTTTGGATGATAAGTAGAATTTTGAGTTTTGATTGCATGTTTCTCTTCTGGATGAGTAGCTTTCTCTCAGAAAGTGAGGGAGGAGCAGATTCCACAATTGTGTAGTTTAAGTACTTCTGGTTCTTCAGAATGAAAATGATTTTAAAACTGACCAAAATTTAGCTCAGTACTACCTGTTTTCTGGATTTGTACTAGACACTGAATCTGAATAATAATTCTCACACAAAGCTTTTGATTTACCCCAAAATTAATATCCCTACAACCTTTGAAACCACAGTCTAGGCATAAAGACAAGGTAAGATGGGACAGATCAAGGTGAGAGAAGCTTTTATATGCCAAGCTGAAATGTGATAAGTTGAGATAAGAAAGGATAATATGAGGCGAGATAAGATGAGATGAGACAAGGCAAGGAAAGGTAAGACAAGACAAGACAAGACAAGACAAGACAAGACAAGTCTCCATGACTGGGTATAGAACTTAATCTATAAGAACCTTTGAGAAACTGTTGCCAGAGTGAGTCAGATAAGCTATTTAAGGTGCCTTGGGCATCTAGTCAGGATCATTCTGCTTTTCCTCCAGTGGTTGCACAAGGCCAATACTATTGTAGTTCTAATTCAGGAAATGCAGATTGGAAATGAACTGAGGTATGAAAATGCTCATGTATTTTCACAATGAAAGTGTTAATAAAAACATTATTCACTAAGTGTACAAGTTTACAAATGCTTCACAAAGGTCATGCAAATCCATTAGTTTCTGTTTGTCCAGTGTGGCGGATGGCCGAAGCCCTTACCCGGTCAGGACGCCCTGAGAACAGAAGGACCAGGGGAGAGAGTATTTCTTTCCCGAACCGACAGAGGGCAGCCCCCTTGGCTTGCAGCGGGGCCACGGGTTGTGAGCATGGAAGCGACCATTCGTCAAGGAGCACCTGGACTTTTATAGGCCCTTATTTGGCAACACTTCCGCCATACCTGAAAGTGCTGCTGGAAGAAGCTTGTTGGGCACCTGGAGTCCTTCTGGGTGCCCTATAAAAGGAGCCAGTTACCACCACTCAATGGCCAGAGTCAGGAGGAAGAGGACAAAGCCTGAGGATTAGTGGAGGTGGAAGGACTGGCGGCAGAGGGACCGTTTGCTGTGCTCTGTGCTTTGCCTTGTGTGCTGTGGAAGGCAAACTGTAAATAAACCGTGCGTTGTGTGCTAAACCTGTGTCCTGCCTGTCTGTGTTGGGGTTAGGGTGGCCGTACGCTCCCTGAGCTTCACACCAGTGACACTTGTTCTTTTTCCAGATCAACTTTAAAAAATGAATTCTGACCAATCTTATTTTTAACTCTTTGGGATGTGGAAGGAAGCATAGTGAGAAATCACATATTTACCGATTATTTTTTAGTTTATCTAAATAGTTCCATAGCTTAAATAGTTCCATACTTACCAGTACCTACTGCAGGAAATGAGACTGATCTGAATAACAGAGTTTCACACAGCTCAATAACTTCCTTTGTTCGTTTTTCAATTACACTTAGATCATTTTCCCAGCAGATGTGAACAATATTCTTGCATTTTAAGCTGCCTGCTTTAGTTATCACCATATTGTTTTTCGGATTCTTGCGTGCTTGAAGAGAATAATACAGTAAAGTTAACAAAACAAACAATATTTCGCTAAGGAAAACACAAAGAGATTAACTAAATAATACATATTATTTAATAGGTATATATATTTAATCATTGATATATAGACTTTAAAAATCATAAACACAAACCATTCTCAAATTCTTGTTCCACTTCTGATCCAGCTGCTGTCAGTAAAACTTTGGATACACCTACAAAACAAAACCATGCAAAACATGAAGATGAGGTGATGGAAAGAACCTTTCAACAAACTGGCATTCCTTAAATATAACACTGATGTGAAGCCATTTTGCATCACTTCCCAATGGAGGTCTCCTCTGCTTGGAGTTTTTATTCTCTTTCCACCTGGTAATGCAGATGTGAACAGGCCTTTTTTGTATGGGTGGTGCTTGTACAGAAGTTGAGATTCTTACTCTTCCCACAAAGCAGAAATCAAGCACAGTAGCCAGTTGAGGAAATGAAAACCTTAAGTGGCTGATCAGGTTTATGCCTGTTGTGTTTGTTGCAGAACAAACAGATTTGCTTTAATTTAGTTAGGGAGAGGTGGCCAAGGGTAACCTTAAAGATTAGTCGCACATGCCAGGTCAATCAGGGGTAGGTGGAAAATGTGAGTCTTTAAGTAAGCAAGTCCCTAGATTTTTATATAGAATTCATAAGTGTTTCTAGGTCAGCTGGCAGATATAACCACAGCTGAGCCAAATTTAGTACAAAGGGGCTCAGCATTTAGAACTGCTAGGCCAAGCACAGGACAAGATAGACAAAGACAAATGGGCAACGTGCACTATTTCTGTGTGTTAGAGTCAGCATGAAATAGTATCCTTTCTTTGCCTTGTTTGGAATGGCATGATTTTACCTAAGTAAGGGCCTGAACATGGAGAAAGAGTATAAAACCTTTGGAACATTGCCCGGCACACCTTTGAAGCCGATGGACGAATGGGAGATGCCGTCATCCGATCGTGAAAATCCTCCCAACACAGAGACGAAAATGGCAGACTCTACATAAAGGTTTTGTCATGGCTTCCCGTCTGTTATGCTGCGTAAACCATCATTAAAGAAAGCTAAGTTATTTCTCCTATGTGATTTCTTACCACCATATCACTGAGGGAAGGGTACTGCCTTTTTATATTATATCGATATAGGTTCAGGTTACTTAAGACACCACAATTACTAAAGAACTTATTCCAACCAGGGAGCTAGCACCCCCTAGAGGAAAACAACGGGGCATGCCACCCTTGATACCTCTTTTCAATGGGAAGCAGGCACTGGAGGAAAACCAGAATAATTCTCACTAGATGCCTAATGCACCTTAAATAGTTTAACTGGACATAAACCAAACAAACAAATGAAATATATCTTCTGTTATTTGTTTCATAGGTAGCTAAGATTTGAAAACACTAACAGAAATCATAGTTTTTGTCCAGCTACTGTAAGTCAATTGAGCTTTCATTAGAGGGGCAAAATTGCAGTCATGCTTGCTTGGTCTGGAATCTGTAATTCATAAAAAAAAAAAATACATTTTTAATCCTGTCTCTGATGAGGAATTCACTCAGGGATCCCATCCCAGCTGCTACCCTACCTGAGAAAGCAGTGATAGAACTTAGTATTGGGCTGATAAAATTAAAAGAGGGAAGCTCTGCTGCTGAGTTAAGTGGAGATCTTATTTTATTACTGTAGTAGAACCTGGAGTTTCAGCAGTCCATGTTTAATTAATCTCTTCTACTCCCTATGGGTGGATGTGTGGCTAGGAGAGGGTAGGGCAACACCCTAAGTGAATTTCTGAGCAGATACAAGTGTTGCCATGATGCAGATTTGCTTGTGGGAGATGTGAGTGTAACAGGAGGGGTAAGCATCACAAGGCTGTGACAAAGTGCCATGGTTCCAAAAATATGTCACTGCTGCAGCTTTGTTTGCTGCTGGGTGAGTGGAATTTCTCTATTTAACATGGAAGGCTGACAAAAGTATTAAATTCTGACATTTTAAGTTTGCATCCCTGCCATTTCCTGGACATTAGCATTTAGAAGGAAGAGCAACCATCTTAGTGAATTTATAGACAAATTCTTTTTTGAATAGACCCTCTTCTTAATTTTTATGTGGTCCATACTAAATTTATATTTGGAAACCAGTACAACTCTTATGGGGGGTGATATGATAGGAAATCATGGAAGGATTTGGAGGACACACAGCTGCTCACATTTTTTTTTGGTTTCAACATTCAGGAAGACAGATTGCTGAGATTATAGGCTTTCCCGGGTTACCTACTTTGTGAATCTTAGGAGTTTTTACAAATTGAATTGTTTACATGGTCCCTACTGCCTTCTTATTTCCTTCTTGTAGAGATCTATGTCTTTCTGTAGTTTGTAATAATGCATAGTACTGGACAATTGTCTTTGTGCCTCCTGTATATATTCAGATGTGTTCATGATAACTGAGGCACCCTCCTTCTCTGATGGTTTAATAATGATGTCTGTATTTTCCCAAAGTGAATGTACAGTTAGGTCCATAAATATTGGGACAGAGACAACTTTTTTCTAATTTTGGTTCTGTACAGTACCACAATGAATTTTAAATGAAACAACTCAGATGCAGTTGAAGTGCAGACTTTCAGCTTTAATTCAGTGGGGTGAACAAAACAATTGCATAAAAATGTGAGGCAACTAAAGCATTTTTTGAACACAATCCCTTCATTTCAGGGGCTCAAAAGTAATTGGACAATTGACTCAGAAAGGCTATTTCATGGGCAGGTGTGGGCAAGTCCGTTGTTATGTCATTATCAATTAAGCAGATAAAAGGCCTGGAGTTAATTTGAGGTGTGGTGCTTGCATGTGGAAGATTTTGCTGTGAACAGACAACATGCGATCAAAGGAGCTCTACATGCAGGTGAAAGACGCCATCCTTAAGCTGCGAAAACAGAAAAAACATATCTGAGAAATTGCTACAATATTACAAGTGGCAAAATCTACAGTTTGGTACATCCTGAGAAAGAAAGCAAGCACTGGTGAAATCAGCAACGCAAAAAGACCTGGACGTCCATGGAAGACAACAGTGGTGGATGATCGCAGAATCATTTCCATGGTGAAGAGAAACCCCTTCACAACAGCCAACCAAGTGAACAACACTCTCCAGGGGGTAGGCGTATCGATATCCAAGTCTACCATAAAGAGAAGACTGCATGAAAGTAAATACAGAGGGTGCACTGCAAGGTGCAAGCCACTCATAAGCCTCAAGAATAGAAAGGCTAGATTGGACTTTGCTAAAGAACATCTAAAAAAGCCAGCACAGTTCTGGAAAAACATTCTTTGGACAGATGAAACCAAGATCAACCTCTACCAGAATGATGGCAAGAAAAAAGTATGGAGAAGGCGTGGAACAGCTCATTATCCAAAGCATACCACATCATCTGTAAAACACGGTGGAGGCAGTGTGATGGCTTGGGCATGCATGGCTGCCAGTGGCACTGGGATACTAGTATTTATTGATGATGCGACACAGGACAGAAGCAGCCGAATGAATTCTGAGGTGTTCAGAGACATACTGTCTGCTCAAATCCAGCTAAATGCAGTCAAATTGATTGGGCGGCGTTTCATGATACAGATGGACAATGACCCAAAACATACAGCCAAAGCAACCCAGGAGTTTATTAAAGCAAAGAAGTGGAAAATTCTTGAATGGCCAAGTCAGTCTCCTGATCGTAACCCAATTGAGCAGGCATTTCACTTGTTGAAGACTAAACTTCAGACAGAAAGGCCCACAAACAAACAGCACCTGAAAGCCGCTGCAGTAAAGGCCTGGCAGAGCATTAAAATGGAGGAAACCCAACATCTGGTGATGTCCATGAGTTCAAGACTTCAGGCTGTCATTGCCAGCAAAGGGTTTTCAACCAAGTATTAGAAATGAACATTTTATTTCCAGTTATTTAATTTGTCCAATTACTTTTGAGCCCCTGAAATGAAGGAATTGTGTTAAAAAAATGCTTTAGTTGCCTCACATTTTTATGCAATCGTTTTGTTCACCCCACTGAATTAAAGCTGAAAGTCTGCACTTCAACTGCATCGAAGTTGTTTAAAATTCATTGTGGTAATGTACAGAACCAAAATTAGAAAAAAAGTTGTCTCTGTCCAAATATTTATGGACCTAACTGTATGGCTCTTCGCTCATGAATAGTGATGTTTTGTATCCAATTTTCCTGTCTGTTTAGGATCCCCGTTTTTTCCAAAATGTAGATAATAAAAGAATATAAAAGGAAATGGAGTCAGTCTATGTAAACAAACTTCTGTTGGTAAACTGTGTAAACTGACTTCTGTTCCATTATAAAACACACTCAGAGGGCGATAAGAGGAAAAAATAAACTACTTTTTGTAAGGAATAATTATATTTCAAACAATTATATGTCCAATTTATAATTTTATCAAATCCACAAATAATTAATTTTAAAAATATATAAATTTTTTCTAAAATGGTGTTTTTTTTCATTTTAAACCTTCATTCTTTAAAAACTATATGTGATAGTCAGCACCCTCATATCTGTGAAGAATAGCTAAAATGTTGGACAGGAACAAAAAATTTATTTATTTATTTATTCATTTATGTATTTATTTATTGTATATATTATTTTATTTGGTCCTCCCTGCGTGGAGTTTGCATGTTCTCCCCGTGTCTGCGTGGGTTTCCTCTCACAGTCCAAAGACATGCAGGTTAGGTGCATTGACGATCCTAAATTGTCCCTGGTGTGTGCTTGGTGTGTGGGTGTGTGTGTGTGTGTGTGCGTGCCCTGCGGTGGGCTGGCGCCCTGCCCGGGGTTTGTTTCCTGCCTTGCACCCTGTGTTGGCTGGGATTGGTTCCAGCAGACCCCCGTGGCCTTGTAGTTAGGATATGGCAGGTTGGATAATGGATGAATGGATGGATGGATTATTTTATTTATTTTTTTATTTTTTTTTTTGCAGACATGATTTGTGATAGTGGTGATAGTGAGATATGCAGATTCATACACCATTTAAATTGTGTCAAAAATATTTAAAAAATTAGAAAAATAAAAATAATCAACCAATAGGTATTTTAAAAGTGTTCTACCCTTTAAGCTCCAAAATGGAAGTCAAACGTTCAGGCTGCACATGTGCACAAATCAGCAATAGCATGTCTAAAGCACTGAAGAGGCCTGCCCAAGCATTTCAGAATTTCAGTTGCACAAGGCAAAATGAAAAGTTGCTCAAACTTTAAAAAGAAATATTTTTCTAAATAAAAAAAATTTATATTGAGCATATCATGGAAATTGGAAGAAAATATTATGACAACTTAGTTCACCTAGCTAATAAACATTTTAATAATCAATCAAATAGTTGAGATGAGACCAGAAAGAAATAAAATGGAGACGTTTTCTTTTGTCTCAATTGTTCTCCTGAGAAAAGATACCCCGGTATTCTCCTCTTGAAATTAAGCAGATATCTCAAAATCACACAAGGGGCTCAGATTTTCCTAATAGTGTCTTAACATCTTTTTGCAATTTGAAAGCATTTACATTGTGTGCTCAGTAATATTTAGTGTAATGTATGGACAGTTTTTATGGTAATAAAACACTTTGCTATGATTACAAATGTGTACTCCTTGATTCTGAGTAATACTATTAGTTGCTTGAATTTATATTCCTGTGCTGTAATTCAGTGATTCCCAACCACTGTGCCGCAGCATATTAGTGTGCCGTGAGAGATCATCAGGTGTACCGTGGAAAATTATCCAATTTCACTTAATTGGTCTAAAAATTATTATTTACTGCAAATAATTTGTCTTCATTCATCTATGCGACAGTGATAGGCAGAACAATTAAATATTCTTCCACTAGGTGGCAGCAGATGGCTAATTAATCTGTGTATCTACATGTTGCCATTAAAACAGTAGAATTAGTGATGCTTCGGCTGTGACAGCAGTGATAGTTATGGATAAATATCTGAAAAGACAAAGTACACAATCCGAACTGGGTTCTGGAGAAAATTGTGACCCAGATGAAGGCCCTAGTATGAGTAGTGGTCAGAAGAAAGCAAAAAAGGTGAGCTCAAGACAATACAATGAAAGTTATCTTTCCTTTGGATTTGCTTTTACCAGGGAATCAACTGAGCCGATTCCGTTGTGCTTGATATGTGGGGAAAAGCTGTCCAACAGTGCGGCGGTTCCTAGCAAACTTAAACGCCATCTCCAAACAAAACACCCGTCATTACAAAACAAGAACACAGACTATTTTATTCAACTTCGTGAACAGACTAAGAAACAGGCAGCTTTAGTGAGGAAAACCACAAAGACGAACGAGAGAGCTCTCAAAGCTAGCTACCAAGTTGATGAACTCATCGCTAAATCAAAACAGCTACACACGGTGGCAGAGATATTAATACTACCTGCCTGCAAAATCATTGTAAACGAGACCTGGCGCTCTTAAAGAAATAGCCCAAGTCCCTCTCTCAAATAATACAATTACAGACGTATTGATGACATGTCTGCAAACACTGAAAGGATCATTTTGAAAAAGTTGCACGTCAGTGGAAAATTTGCATTGCAACTCGATGAATCTATGGATATCAATCAGTGGACATGCACAACTTTTGGCAAATGTGCGCTTTGTAGACAGAGACACCATCAGAGAAAACTTCCTGTTTTGCAAGGAATTGCCAGAAAGAACAACAGGAGAGGACATTTTTCGAGTTGTATCAAAGTACCTTGAACAAGGAGGACCATCCATCCATCCATTATCCAACCCGCTAAATCCGAACACAGGGGCACGGGGGTGTTGCACTGATGGAGCAGCCGCCATTTTCGGGCACACCAAAGGATTTGTAAGCAGAGTGAAATAGCAACATCCAGATGTTATTGGGACGCATTGTTTTCTGCACTATGAGGCACTCGTTGCCAAGACATTACCAGCAGACCTAGCTCCTGTATTGGACGATGTTGTGCGCATGATAAACTTTGTGAAGACAAGATCTGTAAAACGTTGCATGTTTGCATCATTGTGTGAGGAAATGGGAGTGGAGCATAAAGTGCTATTGCTGCATACGGAGGTCTGGTATTTGTCCCGTGGCAAAGTTTTAGCCCATGTGTATGAGCTGTGGGAGGATCTAAAAGTGTTTTTGACAAATGAGAGGTGTGATGACGCTAAGTTGCTTTCAAGTGATGAGTGGTGTGCAAGACTGGCATATTTGGCAGATATATTTCAACATTTCAATGACCTGAACACACAGATGCAAGGCCAAAAACGAAAACCTGCTCACAAGTGCAGATAAAATAAATAGATTTCATTGAACGGTGCAGCTCTGGCAACAACATGTGGAAAGTGCCAACCCTGACATGTTCCCACACACCCAGAAATGGTAAGGTATCAACATTGCTGCAATGTGTGAGACAACTTGAAATTTGAAAACTCTTGAACAAAAGTTGTCATTTTATTTCCCTTCAGTTTTCACAGATTGCCTTGACTGGGATAGGAACCCATATAGCTCAACTGCAGTAGGAAAGGACATGACTTTGCAGGAGAAAATAACTGTACTGAGAGAAAATCGTGGTTTAAAGCTGAGCTTTGCTGATCTACCTTTGGACAGTTTTTGGCTGACTGCTGCCAAGGAGTTCCCCATTCTGGCAAGCAGAGCTATTTCAGCCCTGCTCCCATTTTCCACAACCTACCTATGTGAGCTTGGCCTTTCAAGCATTACTGCTATAAAAACTAAAAAAAGAGAGAGACTCAGAGCTGTTGAAGAAGATCTTCATGTATGTCTTTCTTCAATTCCTGCATGTATATCAGCGTTGTGTTCAACTAAACTTTTAAATTGTGAGTAAATTGAAACTAGAAGATCATTATATTTCATTACATATACTTTTTGTGACATTTTTGTTTGGTGGTGCGCCGCGGGATTTTTCTAATGTAAAATACACTGCCTGGCCAAAAAAAAAAGTTGCCACCCAAAAAAAAGGTCACACACTCTAATATTTCGTTCGACCGCCTTTAGCTTTGATTACGGCACGCATTCGCTGTGGCATTGTTTCGATAAGCTTCTGCAATGTCACAAGATTTAGTTCCATCCAGTGTTGCATTAATTTTTCACCAAGATTTTGCATGATGGGTGCATCACTTCATCTGCCTCTCTTCTTACCCTGATGTACCCATCACTCTGGAACAGGGTAAATCTGGACTCATCAGACCACATGACCTTCTTCCATTGCTCCAGAGTCCAATCTTTATGCTCCCTAGCAAATTGAAGCCTTTTTTTTCCGGTTTGCCACACTGATTAGTGGTTTTCTTACGGCTACACAGCTGTTCAGTCCCAATCCCTTGAGTTCCCTTCGCATTGTGCGTGTGGAAATGCTCTTACTTTCACTATTAAACATAGACCTGAGTTCTACTGTTGTTTTTCTTCGATTTGATTTCACCAAACGTTTAAGTGATCGCCAATCACGATCATTCAGGATTTTTTTCCGGCCACATTTCTTCCTCGAAGACGATGGGTCCCCACTATCCTTCCAGTTTTTAATAATGCGTTGGACAGTTCTTAACCCAATTTTAGTAGTTTCTGCAATCTCCTTTGATGTTTTCTCTGCTTGATGCATGCCAATGATTTGACCCTTCTCAAACAGACTAACATCTTTTCCACGACCACGAGATGTGTCTTTCGACATGGTTGTTTAAGAAATGAGAAGCAACTCATTGCACCAGTTGGGGTTAAATAACTTGTTGCCAGCTGAAAGATAATCGCCCATGCAGTAATTATCCAATAGGAGGCTCGTACCGATTTGCTTAGTTAAATCCGGGTGGCGACTTTTTTTTTGGCCAGGCAGTGTATGTGCCGTGGCTCAAAAAAGGTTGGGAAACACTGCTCTAATTAGATCATACTCATGCTAGAAGAAAAGGCAGGCAGTGTGGCACAGTGGCTAAGACTTTGCACTTCAATCTCTGAGGTAGTAGGTTCAAATCTTACTACTGACATTGAGTGACCACAAGCACATCACTTCATCTGCCTGGGCTTCAATGGGAAAACCTTGGTTTTATTACTATGATACTAGGACTTGCATTATTGACTAAGGTTGGTGTGAGAGAGCTGTAAAATTATAAAAAGCTAAAATATATGAGTGAATTAAAACTTGTTTTTAGTAATTGATAGGACTGTAAATTCTACCATTGCCTCTATGAAACATCAGATTTAAACTAGGTCATTTAAATTTACAATATCTTTTTATAGACAATAGAATATTAAAATTTAATAGGATAGTTTTTATTTAAACATTTAAAGAGGACATTCCTACCTAAAGGAGGGTCATTAAAAGATGTAGAATTGACAATGATATCAGAACGTTCTTGGGAAATATCCCCAAACACAAGTTGTAGCTTCACTCTGTCCATCATTATGGTGATTTCATCAACAAGGCTTGTTAAAGAATGGAAGAAAGATGCTGCAATTATAAAAAAGAATAATTAGCATGAATTTCTGCAGACAGAGACAAAAAAGAACATTACCACACTATAAAATCAAAAGGTTTCTTTGTAATATTTATATTTTACTTGTTAACCCTGTCACACACGTAGGCATGGGAGGCAGCTAACAGGCACAAAAGAAGGTAATTCCCAGTCAGACCAGGGGGTGGCAGATTGCATTAATCCTTTCTCTTATCTCCCCACAGACCAAATCCGGGAAATTCCACTTGGCTCCCATGACGGTGTCACTTCCGGTTCTGCCCCAGAAGACATCACTTCCTAATGACATAATTTCCACATCCCAAGAAGTCGCAGCCCGATGACCTCATTTCTGGTTCCAGTCCCAAGATCCCTTCTCTTCCTGCTGTTTAACTATATATCCGACATGTTTCCTAACCAGTTCAGTTCTGTTTTGTTTTGGACTCCTGTCTGTAAAGATCATTTTTCTCAACCTTTTTCGCATTTGCAACCAACTCTCAAGTATATGGGAGGCTGCCCCAAACCTCTGTGTGTGTCAAGGCTTGATTATTTACAACACCCCTATCTGAAAGACAAAGGCAGAGTTACAGGAGGAAGCAAAATCCTTAATATTCAAAACTGAATCAACATGACGTCAACTCAATTTTCAATTCAATTTATTTTATATTGTATAGTGCTCTTTTGAGTGTGGCCTTGGAACAATGTAACATGTTTACTGGTAAAATATATATATGTGTATTGCAAATTACATGTTGCACACACACACACACACACACACAGACAAATACTGATTAATCTAGGAAGAATGCCCTTGTCTGTTATTATCTGTGTTGACCTGTACACATGTTTTGGTCTATAATCTGTTTGACAAGCTGCAATTCTATGGTGATGCAAAAATGTGGGATGGCAGTTTTTTGAGTTCCCTAACAATGTTTTCCGATTGATACATTTCCCTCAACCCAATATACTGAAGACTAGATTTTATTAAATGTTTGAATAGTTTCTTAAAATAGCTATTTACACTTTCTACGACCCATTTGATGACCAAACAGCACTGTTTATTACATTATTATTTTGTTAGAATGTTTATAGTTGTAGAAACTTCTAGAACATGCCAATTTCTTTTGATAATGCTGACCTTACCTAATACTTCCAATAAAGAAGCTGTAAAAGGTTCACAACTTCTTATACTTATCTGAGGCTTGTTGAGCTGTGGCCAAACCTCTCCTTTATTACTGAGAGTTGTAATGGTGCGTATAGTGATCACTGCAACTCACAAAACATTAGACATAAGTCAAGTTGGTATGGATGGTCTCCCAGAGCAGAGACGAATTTGGAATTTATAGGGAAGAAATATGAGAGGTAAGGCAAACCTCTCCTTTCCCTTTATAGAATTTGCTTTCTTCCACATTTAAAAAATCTTCAAATGTCTGAACACCACTTGGATATTTTAAAAATTATCAGCTACGGTTCACAAGAAAAGTACATTATTACCTAGCTACAAAATGGAAAAAACCACTGGAGCACTGCATAAGTCAAAAGTCATCACAACATGTTTGTAATGGCAGCTACACTGTCTGAAGGCACTTTCCCCCTCATTCTCCATTTTGAAATATTCATCAGAGATTTCACTTATAAAAGTTTGCATGAATTTGAGCATGACAATATTCATAGACCAAAAAAATATGAACTTGTAAGCAGCAATAAAAGTCAGTTTATAAAACCTACTGTACATATATTTCCTTGCAATTTACCCTGTATAAATGAAAATCATCTTGTAAATGTGCATACGTGATAATGCCTCGAACTCTGCCCGCTTGCCACCCTCAAACAACCGTATATGAACCATGCTAATTAACCTCAAACAATCATAATTAACAGATTTACCTGTAAGGAAACACAATGGCAACAATGGAGAAAACAGACAAAAAAGCAAACATTTTGAAGAGTGTGAGATATACACTCTCATCTCTAAAGTACAGGCACATAAAAAACCTTTATTTGAGGGAGTTGAATGGCAGCATGCCACGAATGGTGTGAGTTCTACAAGTCGCACTATGTCTGAAATAAAAAAAAAAATCTCAAACGAAACATCAGATCACTTGAGACTGAAGTGACACAAGTGTATGGATGGAGGAAAAAGCACCTCTGCGCTCCCTGATTTCGATCTATCAATGGCATCAGTAGTCATAGGTACCTTATTATGCATTATTATGCCAGAGCAGTCCTGATGTTTGTCAATCTCATCTTGGCATCACAGACTACATGTAAATGAATGGAAATGTAACTGCTTAAGATTAACAAAATCAGCTTCATTATTACTAGAGGCTCTTACTTCGATATGAGTGCAGTCAATTATGCCAGTTGTGCCAATTACAACATACATTATGAAAACAGGGCGCTGATGAAAATTTTATTTTTTGTTGACCTGTTCACCTGCACTATATAGAAGCTGAATGCAATGCCTCATCAGTAGATTTATGGTTTCCAAAACATTTGGCAAGCTAAAGCTCGGCTAAGATATTTATGACATGCTGGCCAGTTCCTTGTAGTAGGTGTCTGTTTCAGAAAGCCACCATTACTAAAAACCCAGATATGAACAAGTAAAGCCTGATATCAGGCACTCTGTCTTTCTTCTCATCTGAAAAGCCAGTCACCATCTTGGGAAAAAATAAACATCCTGTCAATCCCTAAAACAGTGTTTTTCAACCATTGTGCGCTAGCCAGGCATGCTGTGGAAATAATAGTGTACCGCCCCTGGGTCTGAACCTGAGAGGAACCAGCTCTGCAGGTGGTTGACACCTTTCTGAGGAGGACAGGACTACATGCACTCCAAACTCATTCAAACAAGCAAATTACTACTGTAGCCAAAATATATATTTTACAAACTATATATTTTTTAGGAACTATTGAAACAGTAAGACATGTTGCAAAATTCACCCCAAACTTATAGTTTGCAAAATAAATGCTTTCAAAGAATTACAGTAAATAATAAATATTCAGTTTGCTTTAACAATTTAAGAACAAAAACAGCTCACTTTCTTCTGTCTCCATATTCATCTTGAAGTCTTTAAAATCAAAATGACATTTTCTTTCTTGGATCTCCTAAATAAAAAATAAGAAGCACATATGATTTTTATTAATAGAGCTGTTTTATTCACAAATGTACAGATATATCCATAAATTAATCTTCACATTTATTCTATATGGCTATGAGAAACTGTATCCTTTGTAAAGCACGGCCCACATGGAGCCAGGATAGGGCAAGGTTTTTTACCTGGACAGGAGGCTAACCCGTCAGAAGCACAAGAAGAAAGGCAGAGAGTTCCCTCCCTTAGCCAGGAAGTTGGCAGAAGATGTCAGTTTGGAATTGGGTACTCTGGTGTCCCGGTAAGGTTGGATCATAGAATAATACCCGACCAGGATGCCAGCATGATAGAAGGATCAGGGGATACAACTCATCAGGACTACATACTCCCTGACACATTAGGTGGCACTGCTACCAGTATGGACACCCACTTAGGCATTATGGGAACTGTAGTCCCATGGGGCAGCCTTGTTGGGTTCTGGAGGTGCCACTAGAGGGTGCTGTGGAGATTTGTGATCTCTACTCTTTGGGTTTTCTGCTCAATGTAGAAGAGCTTTGATTGGACTATGCCCTTAGCCACGGAAGTGCTCTCAAGTCTAAGATAAAGGAGACCAAACAGTGGGAGCTGGATGAGGAACTGGACAACACTTGCCAGGGAGGAGTGGAGGAAAAACAGAGAGAAGAGTGATCACATAATGTATAAGAAGCCTTTTGTAAGGTAATTGTGGAAATAAAACTTTTTATTATACTGGCTCTTGCATAATTGTGCTTGTGTTTGGGGTTTGAAGGTGCTGCAGTGCCCCCTACTGGTCACACCTGTTTTGGCAGTAAAAGGTGTAAAGAATCAACCATGAACAGGATACCATTCTATTACTTAATTATGTCTGCCTGCAACAAACAAAAAACTCTAATAACAAATTAAAAAATTTACCATACAATCAAAATTAAATTTTATTTTGCTTTTTTTAAAACTCTGCATTAATACATTAATAGCAAGCATACTGCTTTATAATTTGCATTTCTTTGTATACTTTGTGAAAACATAATTTTACACATTTTTCTATTTTTAAAATTTACCTGGTAAGTGAATCAAAGTTAAAATAATTATCAAAATTATTGAAGATAAATTATTAAAATTTTATCTCCCCCCAAAAATATTTATTTTTATATATGACTAGCCGTCCCCTGTGGCTCCACCCGTGTAGTAGTGAAACAGGACAAACTTTAAAAATCAATAAACAAACAGGTATCACTAGCTAAGTGGAGACAAAGTCTGCTCCAAAATGTGGCCAGAGGTAGAGCGATTCGAACGGAGGCTGGCGTGTGAGTGAGGAGGGCCCCACCCGGCTCCCCATTCATGCTTACCCGCCCCCAATCCCCCCTAAAAATCGGCCTGCAGCCTCTGCCTCTGATTGGAGCAAAATAATCACTCCTGCAAGTGCAATGAGAGAAGTCTTAAAATCAACCGGAATGTTCTAGCAAATTACAGAAAAATATGTTAAGTAAATTCTCTCGTGAATAGTGTACAGACAGATAGACAGACAGTTGAATTTTTATATATAGAGATTGCTATTAAGTTCAATGAATATCCTATAGACATGATGCTCATTTGAAAATTTAATAACTTTCACTTGAGTATCTTTCTTTCTTCTTTTCCAAATTATTTGAGTGGATGTAATTTTAAGTTTTTCACCATCAGAGTTCTTGGCACCTACAGACAGTCTGCTCATTTCGAGATATGCTTGCACAAAACAAGCACAGTTGATGGTTCTGTGTCAAAAAGGCCTCATTAAAGAGTCATTTAATCTTCTCCTGTATTCCTTTTGTGGTTTCTTCACTTCTTCACAATAGTGTTTTAAATTAAGAGTACTATGCTCTCCAATATCTTATGTGCTTTAATAATGTTAGCAAGAAATGTAGTTCCAATCCCTCCAAAAATCATCTGGCAAAAATGACACATCAAGTTCTTCTACAGTTAAATGGTTATTGTTTGGTATTCTTTTATTGCAAACAAAACCACAAGAAGTTGAGAGGGAATATCTCTTCCAGACATGGAGCTCTCTCACTGAGTGTTTGTGCAGTAGCACCTTGAAATGTTGCTCCCACACTCCCATCCCATCCTCCTGGCTACCTATTGAAAGTAAAACTTATACCCCTAGATCCATATTGCCTGTCCACTTCACTCCTGAAAAAGTAAAGTCTCAGGCATTGCATCTTGGTCAGTGATTATTTAAGTACTTGATATTTTAAGGTAAGTGAAGAGACAATTAGGGCTATACCTACAGTGGCATCAACTTAATTCAATTTTATAAGCTTAGGACTATCAGAAATAAGACCATAACTTATCCAAAAGGGTTGAAACGAGGCATCTCTGGCTTGCACATATTTTAGACAATTCTGTTCCCTGCACATTTCAGTCCCTGAGGCTCACCTATTCTCTTGTTTTTCTACTTCCAACTTACTGTAGAGTGGTCATTAAAGCCTAGAATATGCCATTTTCATTGGTGCTTGTTTTACAACCCATGGCCAGTGGCAAGCCTTTATGCAAGACAGCATGAAGCCTATCATCTCATATTGTCTACATGGGAATGTGATTTCTCCACACCCCTTCTACATTCATGACCCCTTCATTTTAAAAATATTACCATTTCGGTCAGGAACCTTCAAAATATCCGGTTCAAATCAGTATAGAGACCATACCTGACCCCTCCAAGATGATTCTCTATGGAGCTGATATCTCTCTCTTCTTGTCAAACTAGCAAACCGGGCATCTCCTTTTCTGTGTTGGGAACATCTCACTTATGCTACTCTTTCTTCCTGTTGCTGCTCTCTTTGTGTCTTCTTGGGTTTCTATCAACATATCTCTATTACCTCGTATTTTTGTTGCTAGACCTTGCCCCTCTGTGTCCCTCTCAGTTCTATATAACATACAGGTAGGTTATTTTTACTTAGGACAATTTTTGTCTTATCTTTTTTGCCCTTGGGATTGGGAATCTACAGCTTCTTGATGATTGTATGACATTCCTTCTCTCTCTGATCCTTTAGCAGCAAGGATTAATAGGACAACTGGAACCAATAATGTGAATTGCCAACATCTGGCAGATGTGGTGCAGTACTGGATAACAGATTGCCCAGGATTAAAACTTAAACAGTGTCCCCTGAGAAGTGGAATCTGCTGTGTTGATAGTGTTACCCACATACCCACATACAAAAATTTATACCCCAAAAGACTAGGATGAGGGTGAATGGGAGGATAATAAGGGGAAGGGTTGTACTTTTTCATTAGGATTGTCTATACTGTATTTGGTTTTGGTTTGTTTTAATAAACATTTGTACAGTTTTTTTTTAAAGCCAATGTCACATTTTGCAACTTTTTGTTGTGGTTTAAGTTAGATTTGCCAAACACACTTGCTTATCTCATCACTGCACCATGTCAAATTACAGAACTGAAAATTGCTGCCCATGTCTCATTTATCAAATGAGCACTGATCTTTCAGTGCAATGCCATTGCTGTATGAAGCATTAATGACTATGGCCTTTTAATTATTTTTTTCCTGCTGTTATGGTATGTAAAACATGAAATATCAGACAGATGAGCTTTTCTTCTGTTTGTGAGGTCCAAAACAACTGTGCTGCCTGTTGGAAGTGGCACTGTATAAAGGTGAAAGGTTAACAAGTATAGAGCGTTCAGGCCACAGTTTCTGCCCTTATTTTTCTTTTTTTCCATTCTGTTTTAGTACATAAAACAGAAGACATCTGAAAGACAACCATGTCTTCTGTTTACGAGGTTCAAAACACGTGCTTTCCTTATTTGTCATCACATTGTGCTTAAAGGATGAGTATTCATTGGGTGTCTGCCCTCTTGCACATAGAGCCTACCCCTAATTTTTTGTAGCAAGTCACACACTAGTTGGACTCAGTCATTGGAAATGTTACACTAGGTGATCAGCTTCAAGGGAGCACACCAATGACTGCCTCCATCTTCTTAAGATTATCTAAATAAAGGCTACAACTGAAAATTCCTGGAAAAATCATCTAATGTGACTTTGGTTCAAGTTTGAGCAATTTGTTTGTAAGTTTTTTTACTTACTTTCCACTGTCCTACTAATTATTTTAATTAAAAGAAAACTGTCCATTTAATTCTTTTATGCTGCACATTTGATTTCAAACTTACCTTTGAAGACACTTTATCATCAGGATAAATTACAATTTTCACTTTTTTTAACCAACTGGGAGAGGCCTTCTCAAATTGGCTGATTTCCTCTAGCAAAGCTTTGATGGCAACATCATGTGGAAAACCCAGGATCTTTCCTGGACCAATCACAGGTATGGCAGCTGATTGTAGAGCATTGAAATGGCAGTGTTCCAAGCAATTTCGGAAGCTTTTTTTAAGAATCTAAAAATATATGAAGAACAGTTTTTAGATGAAACAAAAAATATTCCTGGTAGAGGATTTCTGAATATTCTTCAATGACAAATATATCCATCCAGTCATCCATTATCCAACCCACTATATCCTAATTACAAGGTCTGGGGGTCTGCTGGAGCCAATCCCAGCCAACACAGGGCGCAAGGCAGGAAACAAACCCCGGGCAGGGCATCAGCCCACTGCAGTGACAAATATATATATATATATATATATATATATATATATATATATATATATATATATATATATATATATATATATATATATATATAATGTGAGACGGCCAGCAGTTCACCTAAAATGGAAAGATGGGGGAAGGCAGCTGCTTGCCGACACCACTGCCTCCCCCAAAACGCTAGTTGGCAGCTCCCCTGGAGTGTAGCGGTACCCCGGATTCGCACAGGGCATCCTGGGACTTTGAATCAGGTTTTTCAGCCATGTTGGGTGCCCTGGGTGCTGCTAGGGGTAGCTGTCAAAGGGGGTCATGCTTTCCCTATAGCCCGGAAGTACTAGGTAGTCACAAGGACGAAAGCCTCAAAGTACTTCTGGGCTGATTAGAAGAACTTGAATACTTCAGCTGATCAGGAAGTGCTGGCAAGTCATGTGGAAGGAAGAACAGAAGCACTTCTGAGTCAGGAACTATAAAGGACTGCTAAAGACCCAGCAAGCGAGCCAGAGTCGGGAGGAGGTGGACAAAGCTTGCTGGGAGGTGTGGAGGAGAAAAAGAGAGAAAAGAGTATTGAATTATTGAGTTTATTGCCAGTAATATTGTGGTTGTGGTGCTGGAAGGGTGCTGTTTAAGAAGAAGATTATTAAAAGGCTTGACCCCTAGCGTTTTACAATATATATATATATATATATATATATATATATATATATATATATATATATATATATATATATACTGTATAGAGAGAGAGAGAGAGAGACAGAGAGAGACAGTGTGTTTTTTGTTTTTTTTTTATTTTAATAGCTTGTATCTAAGTTATGAACTTGTTAAACAGGTTTGTGAAGTCATCGCTTAAAGATGAAAAACAGAGATATGTCTGAACTACACAACATAATGGGGGAAATTCCTGTCAAGCAAGGAATCTTTCAAAGTGACTTGTTATGACCTTTGTTCTTTAGTTTAGCTTTCATACCACACACAAGCTCAGTGAATGGGTAAAGATGAAGCCTTGTATGTTCTACATACAAAATGGAAAACTGTTTACAGAAAAATAAGATACAAATAAATAGAGATACAATTTAAAATGTTTTTAAAGTTTTTTTTTTACTATATTCTAATGCAGCACTTTAGATAAAAGATAAAGCATTTTGACAAACAGCAGTGAAAATATGCAGACAATCATCACTAAAGTGATTATTCACTGGTTAAAAAGACAATAAACTTGAAATAAACAAGAGCAATAAGCAGAAAGACAAAAACTATTTAAGCATGACATAAAAAGTAGTCATGAAAATGATACTTCAAATGGGAAAAACAAAGAAAATTAAAAATTAAGTTAAGACAGTTTTATAGAACATTAAAAACAGATAATTCAATTAAACTTTGGGGTTGGCTGCTTCTTTTCCATCAGTCTAAGTATATTCGTGACTTTGGTGTCAAGAGTAAGCAATGCGCCTGAAAATATTACCCATTTTGTAAATCGCAAGGTATGTACTGTGGTAGTTGCTGTGTTAGTGTCATTAGCAAGCAATCAAGTATCCTTGGTTTGCCTTTCAATTCATACTCAGCTTTTCACACATTAATAGATGGTCTGATGAAGAGCTGGTCCTTGAAATATGTTCTCTAGTTTGTGAATGAACTCTGATCAGTTGTGCCACCCAAGTATCCTGGTCTGAACTACATTTGATGAAAGAAAATTACATGCAGTGGAATTCACTTCAGTTTACTATCCAGGTTTTTATTCACTAACTCACCTGACTTCTGTGTGTTCCATTCATCAAATCTCTCTGAACATTTTAGTTTTTTATGCTGTATATCAGATTGAATTGCTCATATTTTTTATTTTTGTCTACATAGCACTCTACTCAGTTATATATTTTTCACTTGTCTAGATGTGATTATATTTCATTATTTACTTAATTTTCTTGCTAATTATTCGTCTGTGTTTACAAATATAACTTCTATTTGTATTACAATTTTTTCTAATGCTATTACTTTTCCTTGATTTTTATAATTGTAATGAAGTTTTTAATATGTAAAATTTTTGATCATTTCAGTGCCATTTTTCTTGCTTGTTTTGCAACTCCTTATATGTTCCAGTCTGACTTTTTTGGATGTTAACTGTGCATACAGTTGTTCATTCTATCACTGGTTAGTGAATTTTTGATGTGCTATGCTATTGACTTTACTTTTGTCAATTAAAACACCAGTTTTCTTTCTGTCCCCAATATTTTTGAAGTTTAACTTTCATGATTATGTGATATTTTAACAGTTGATTTTGCTTATTGCTCTTTCTTTTATAAATCAAGGAAAGCAATATCTAAAGAGGACTAAATCAATGCTTAACTCAAAACAAATAATGAAAACACAAAAGAGGAAGTGGAATGAAGGACAAGAACTTGACATAGGAATTCACCTTTCGATAGCAAATACTCTCTTGAGATTACTTAAGTTACTAGGCTCTACACCAGGGGTCTCCAACTCTGGTCTTGTAACACTACTGTGGCTGCAGGTTCTCATTCTAACCCTTTACTTAATCAGTGACCAGTTTTTGCTGCCAATTAACTTCTTTTCCCTTCATTTTATATTCTATAAAATGCAGTTATACATCTGGTTCTGTATCAACCAAAAATGGTTCTCGTATTGCACGGGTGTCCAACATTGGCCCTGGAGGGCTACCATGGCTTCAGGTATTCATTTTGACCATCTTTTTTATTAGTGACCAGTTTTTGCTGCTAATAACTTCTTTTCAATTTATTTAGTTGGCCTTGTTTTTTAAAATTTTGGCCCTGTCCACACGGGCGTTCAAATCATGCACTCTAAGCAATCTAAGTATTTATATTGTGTTTTTTTAGTGGTGCTTAATTGACTTCAATATGACATTACATTTGCGTTTGTTTGCCTCTGGTAAACACCAACCTGCTGCCCAAATTGTAGTTTTGTGTGTTTACCCGTGGGGGCAGTTATCAGGCAGTCCAAAGTGTTTTTAACCTGTGGAGTTGGAGCTTCATCCTTCATTGGATTCACGAAATATAGATCAGTTTGCTGAACATTGACCTCCTTGTGTTAAAAATCCTACTGAATTGTAGATGTAGGCAGAGAAAACATCGCTGCCGCTACTGGTGTACTAGCATGTGTGCAGTCTTTGAAGAAATGTAACGATTTCCACATAAGTTCTTCAAATATTGTCGGATGTCGGTTTCAAGTTTTGATTTCCTGCTGCAGCTGGCACAACACCATATTACACCCCGGTTAACCGATATGCGAGTCAGGGTTAATCTTGAAGAGCAGCTACTTGTCACCATGAAGTAAGCAAATATATGAACAGTACTCATGTACGCACTCACCCTTCGGCATTAATAATCCAATAATAACTAAAGTTATAAAGGACTGCTAAAGACCCAGCAAGGAGAGGAGTGGTGAAGAAAGAGAAAAGAAAAGGAAAGTATCATATGCAGTGCTGAGCTTTGGACTGTGTTGTGTGCCTGTGGGAATGGGGAAGGCGTTGCCCACAGGAGAAAAAAAGAAAAATAAAAGCACTTTGTTTTTATAAGTGTGCCTCCCGTGTCTGTCTGTGTCGGGTTTAGCGCTTGTATAGGGCCTTTGCCACTATATATTTTATATACACACATACATACACACACACACGTGATCATGGGACATGTCCGGTCCTCCAGAACAACATGTAAACGCAATACAAACATTTTCTTCGTGCTCATTGGGATTTATGCCAAGAAAAAGCTGCAATAACCAGAAAAACGCTCAGTGTTCAATCTGCACTCACCTGACGCTACAGGAGGCAGAAAACACAAGCACAGATTTATTGAATGGCTGCTGCTGTAAATGACATGAGCTCCAGCCATACCATGTGTGAAATTAAAAAACGGTCACCGGCAGAGCGTGTGTGCAAAGGGGAGAAGGAAAAAACACCTCTATGCTCATGATTTCGATCTGCGAATCGCATTTGTAATTGGAGATGCTTTTTTATGTGCAGTTACGCCAGAGCACCCTTGACTATTGTCAATTGCCTTATCTTGTCATCACAGATGACTTTTATGTTAATACAATGTAACTGCTTACAGTTAACAAAAGCAGCTTCATTCTCACTAGGTGCCCTCATTGTGATATGAGTGCAGTAAAGTGCTCAGATACATTAGGAAAACTGACTCTGGTGCAAATTGCCTTTTTATGTTGGCAGCAACATGTAATGCGTAGGTGACACATGGAATGAACAGACACCCTGCAGGGAGTTGGGAAGATTCCTTACCCAGATTAGAGGCCCCAAAATGACAGAAAGGCATCCCGGATGAGAGAGCGAATACAGTCTGTGTATCCTACTCATTGTTTTTGAGGTGTAATATGTTTGCCACATCAATGTGCATAATAATACAGGCTTGATTGTATGATTCATTGTGTTTGCAAATCATCATTTAGTTGTTTACCTGCATTTGCACACTTGATCAGGGGTGTCCTCATATCCCAGTTTCTCCGAAATATTGCATACGCATGGGTCAGATTTTCAGCAAATACACTCATGTTCCACATCACCTTTTCTTTTACAAATCACAACGCTTGTGTGGAAAATTGCATACACACATTTCAATCTCCTTTTTGTGAATATTTATGCTTTATAAATGAAGCCCCAGGACAGGAGTTGGATATCCCTGCTCTGGACAGACAATTAATTGATTAAGAAGTGTTCAGTGCATGGTCTTGCAGCTAAAGGGTGAGGTAGAGTTCTTAAAGACACTTGACACAAATAGAGATAATATTTTAGTCACAGCTTTCTTAGGATAACTTTGACATGTGTAAATAAGATAATACTGTATTCAAAGAATGATAGAAAAAGGGTGAACAACTTTTGTTCACTAATCAGGCATGAAAATTGATATAAAAATGTCCCTTTTTAAAATATTCTGCCAAGACAAGAGCTTTATAACTTAGCATCTGGGATAAATCAGAATCTACATTGGTATACATTACTAACCTGCTTTTGTTATTACAGCATTGCAGGATAATAAATCCTTATGATATACAGTCCACCCATCCATTCATCAATCCGTCCATTATCCAACCCACTATATTCTAACTACAGGGTCACGGGGGTCTGCTGGAGCCAATCCCAGCCAACACAGGGCGCAAGGCAGGAAACAAACCCCAGGCAGGGTGCCAGCCCACCGCAGGGTGCACACACACACACACACACATCCACACACACACACCAAGCACACACTAGGGACAATTTAGAATCGCCAATGCACCTAACCTGCATGTTTTTAGACTGCGGGAGGAAACCAGAGCACCCGGAGGAAACCCACGCAGACACGGGGAGAACATGCAAACTCCACGCAGGGAGGACCTGGGAAGCGAACTCGGGTCTCCTAACTGTGGGACAGCAGCGCTATAATATACAGTACAGCTATTAATTAGATGTTTTTTTCAAGTTTTGTAATATGAGAAGCTTACCTCTAAAGCCTTCCCTTGAGCTCCATCCCATTTGAGGCACACTAAATAAAGGACTTGGATGCATTCAAGGTTTGGTACTTCCTGTACTGGTACCACATCCCCAGGCCTAAACTTTGCAGATTTGGTTGACTCATCAAATTTTGTTGTTAATTGTTTTCCAGCTCGTTCAATTAAATTCTTGGAAACTTTGGTGGCATTTATATCCAGTGTATGTGGAAGTGGAACAACCAAAGCATCTGCCTATCAGAATACAAATATTAAAAAACATCAAAATACTTACAAAATCAGTCAGTCACAAATCAAAAATTAACCTACTAAAGAAAAGCATAAAGACAGCAGATAAATGGATTCATTTATTATCACACATTTGCAGTTTGGCAGGTTTTCAGGAAACAAAAAAAATCTGAATTAGGATGTTCATAAGCTATGTAATGATCTACCTTATGAGGTAGAATAATAAAAAACTAATAGTTGAGTCAAATATTTCAAATAATAAAATCTTTGCTTCAATTTAAATGTTTAAAGTCTATATATTCTTGATCACATTACAAATTTGTCTCTTTTCACACTCTGATAAATGTCCATATTGGGATAGATTCCCAGCAAAAGATAAAAAAATAAAATAACATTGTATTTGCTATTACTGACATTGAAATAGTCTAAAGCAATACACCCACATGTTTATGTTTAAAATGTTTTATTTTTAACCTTCCAGGAGTAACTCTTAGAGAGATAAGACCACCAGTAAAGAGAAACTTTGACTCCTCGTATTCCATTAGAGGGTGGTCAGTTTATGTGGCATACACAACTTCAGATCTCTCTGATACTGTTTGCTGAAGTCACCTACTGGGTTACTCTTTATCATAAGGGTGTCATTTCCTGCACAAAATATGATTACATCTTGTCTGAAGAAGGGGCCTGAGTTGCCTCGAAAGCTTACATATTGTAATCTTTTTAGTTAGCCAATAAAAAGTGTCATTTTGCTTGACTTTTCACTACAAAGCATTCATAAGTAATTCTTCTGAACACAAAATTTTTTCATTACCATTTTTTAAATATTATATAATATTAACATATGACAACCTATTAAATTCAAACTTGTAAGCGATTATTTTATTCATTATCTTAGCCAGGGGCAGAAAACAGCATCAACATTCACAAAGATTAATTTCCTAAGGCCATTGCTCGGGTGATCACATTGTTCCATCTCCTTGTTGAAATAATCTGTGTCATTATTTCAGAAATTGTTACATTTATGTTGGTGAGCTGAACGTATGATGCTAAGCTCAGCAGCATAATCTCAAGGGACTCGGGCTTGTTTTTGGATTCATGGCAGCTGACGATCATTTTAATGATTTTTTTAGCTTATTGTAATGACATTGGATCGTTTTGTCAAGTGAGAACTCCGTAAGTGGACTGCGCTTGTAAACATTGTTTTTTAAGAAACCAGGTTTCTTCCTTAACCAGTTCATCTTCATCTGGGTTTTATGTGTGCATGTAAACGCACTCTATATAAACATTTGTTATTAGTCAATGTGTTTCAAATTCATAGCTTTAGTTGAGCAACAAGAACTAGCAATGTGGCAGAACAATAATGTAGCTTTCAAATCTTACAAACTGAATATTTCTATTCATATAACTTAAATAGCATTCCATTAAATTGAATCTTGAAAAGTAGCGCAATAAACATGACAAAAACAATTCATAAATAAGAGCCACTTGTGCAAAATATGTGCTGTAGACACCAGCTCTTTAAAAATACTCTTTGCATGTTTTTACTTACCTTCTGGTGTTCCAGACTTCCCAAAACAACTTCAACTTGCAGGTTTGACTTTGTAACGTCATCTGTGGACATTTGAACATCTGATGCTTTTTCATCTTTGAAATTCTGATTTGAAGCAGCTCCTCCTTTTCCTAGAAGCTTATGGCAAGCACCCTGGAACTTCCCCAGTGTATCTCTGTTGATATCAACAACTGTTATTGAACGCACCTTACGGGGTATTATGGCAAAGTTTCTCACTGTTGAAATAACACATTCTGCACCAATTTCTATTGGCACTTTATATCTTCCGCAGGACACACAGGGTAGAGCCATGGTCTGAAAGCCCCTTTTCTCTGCAATTTCCAATGCCTCCTTAATGGCTGATCCAAGCAACTGTTTCACTCTGTTCACATCCTTTTCGTCATTCCAGTTTGGACCAACAGCATGAATGACCGCTTTACAAGGTAATTTCCCTGCATTTGTCAGCACCGCTGTGCCAGTCTTTATTTGCCCTTGGCGTTTTACCAGTTCAGAGCATTCCTTTTGAAATTCAGAGCCTCCAGCTTTGCTAATGGCACTAGCTACACCTTTACCATGACTTAACAGCTCATTAGCTGCATTTACAATAACATCTACTTTTTGTTTAGTTATATCACCTTGTCGGAGTGAAAGCACTAGGCCTGTTTCCAGCTCAAAGCCACATAAGTCCCTTTGTGTTTCACTAGAGTTCAGTTCTTTGACGCTAGTGCTTTCTTTAAGCTCAATCACACATTTGTGATTTTTGCTGAACAATGAAAGGTATGTGCTTCCAGACTCACTGAAGTACTTGTAAGCCCCTGGCTTCGAGATGACAAGAACCTCTACAATCACTGAGCGCAAAGCTTTTTCAATGGATCTTTGAACTCTAGATGCTAGCTGTTGAGGTCCTGTAATGTTGACTTTAGGAGGAATCGTTTCAACAATTTGCAATTCAACACCATTAAACTGCAGATCTTTATAATTTAGAAGGTCATGAAAACAACTAGCTACCTGAGGAAACTGTAAAGAAACTTCTAGTGTTCTCAAGGCATTATCCTCAAAATAGTCCTTGAGAGTTTTAATTACATATCTGACATTTTCTGTAAAGCCTGCCACACAAATTCTCTGCCACTGGGCAACCTCCTGAATTTTGACTGTTGTAGTCACCGTGTTTATTTGATTTTCTGTTTCTTGAACAAACATCTTCAGTTTTTCCAGTTTGGAAGTTGTTTTGAAGCTTTCTGGTATATTTTCTTCTTCTTGCAATAGCTTTGTAAGTAATATCTTTTTAGCATTGTCCAGCATTTCCATAGAAAGTCCAAAAAATGTCACATCAAGGTCAATATCCATGGTTACAGCAATACCTTGAGAACTGAGTAAGGTAGCCAGAGTGTCTTGGGTGCTTTTCAATCTCAAGAAAGTCTTCAAGAAACTTTTTACATCAATGGTTTCCTCAAGGATTTTCTTTGATTGCTCTTGAAATTTACATGCTCCCTTTTTTACTGCATCTGGGGTTCCTTCAAGGTACATAGCAGACTTGCCATCAAAGCTTATCTTTATTTGTCCTTCCATGGCCTTTTCAAATGAATCCTGAAGAAGGGTGTACTTTGGTTTGGACACCCTTAATTGAATTTTCATTGATTCTCCCTGCCTGTCTTGTGATGCCACACCTTCTACTACAGTTAAAAGTTCATAGATGTCTGCATTTGGACCAACAATAACTGTGGTTCTCTGGGTAGGTTCATTGTAGACTTGGAGAGGCTTTTTTACAAGATGCGGCATTTTCATAAGAATCTGTCGTTTTCTAGGATCCATTTCAAAATGGCATTTGTATTTCTCTGCCATACTTTTAAATATTCTTTCGACATTTTCAGAGCAACTCTTTTCCCCATTGCTCATTTTAATCAATACTGTGTTATCACTTTCTGCCAAGAACTGTGCACTGCATTGTATCTGTGAAAGTTGTTGACTTAATTCATCAGCCATATCTTTACAGTCTTGGAGGTATTGACGAAGATAAGGGTCTACTTTTTGGACCATTGTGTGTTCTCTGTTGGTGGAACTGACAGGACTGCAAGTGTCAGAACCTTTAAACTTTCCTAAACAAAACATAAAGAAAAGAATTATATATAGTCAACTATATTTCTATTTCTGTGGACATTGCACTAACAATCCTTTAATATTATGCAAGTGATAACTAATAGAATTATCTGGTGATTGATATCTACTGCTTCCCATTTAAGACACCCTCAAATTTAGGATGAAATCTCTTTTTAAAGGCAGGTTTTGAAGGAAAAAAAAATTGAGATATACAAGACCTGTAGAACTACCAGGTTTAAAAACAGTTTTTTTCCTACTGCCGTTCGTCTTTTAAATGAAGCATTTTAGTATTTTATTGTAGGCTGATTTTAACTATGTGTTTTTATCAATGTCTTGTGCATCGTATTTTCGTTCTGCAGCACATCTTGGATGTTCTGCTGAATGACAAATAAAATTGAATTGAAATTGAATTGAATTGAAGAATTGCAATTAAATGCACCATAATGTATGAATATTAAGATTTACTGTTACAGTTTCCCCTCTTTTCAGTGGACTTCTGTTTAACAGGTAGAATCTGCTGCTTCTGATACCAGCAGAGGCTCACTATACTTAAACCCTTTTTCCCTTTTGTATAATCCATGGAGAATCACCTGTTTGTGTTTGAATTTACACTGGGCACATCTTACCCAAAAAAGTATGATTTCAAAAAATATTACGTATAACAAATAAAATACCTTGAATTTAAGAAGCACCCTAATATTATGTTTGTAAACATATAAAAGAAATATATCCTTCATTGGAAGTAATACAGTATATACAGTGCCCTTCATAATGTTTGGGACAAAGAAATTTTTTCCTTGATTTATCCCTCTGGCTCCAGAGATTAAAATTACAAGTCAAACATTTCAGACATGATTAAAGTGCACATTGCAGACTTTAATTTAAGGGTATTTGCATACATTTTGCTCACACCATGCAGAAATCACAAAACATTTTATACATGGTTCCCCCATTTTAGGACACCATATTATTTGAAACAATTGGACAACTCTAACACTAAGCTTACTTCTGCCTTTTGGAGTTTATAGTTGTCATTGTTCAACATGAGGACAAGTGCTGTGCCAATGAAAGTCAAAGAAGCCATTATGAGGCCCAATAACAAGACTAAAAACATTTGAGACATTGGTAAAACCTCTGTATTACCTAATCAAGTGTCTGGAATATCATAAAGAAGAACGAATGTACTGGTGAACTCAGTTATTGTATGGGACTACTAGGCCAAGGAAGACCTCCACTGTTGATGACAGAATAATCCTCACTATGGTAAAGAAAATGCCCCAAAGGCCTGTCCAACAGATCAAAAACAATCTTAAGGAAGAAGATATGGATGTGTAAGAGACAACTATTTACAAAAGACTTCATGAACAGATAAACAGTGGCTACACTACATGATGCAAACCACTAATTAACCACAAAAATTGAAGGGCCAGATTACAGTTTATAATAAAGTACTTAAAAGAGCCTGCAGAATTCTGGTAAAAGGCATTATGGACTGACAAGACAAAGATGAACCTATATTAGAGTAACAGCAAGAGCAAAGTGTGGAGATGAAAAGAAACTGCCTAAGATCCAAAGCATACCATCTCATCTGTTAAACATGGTGGTTTGGGTGTTCAGGCTTGGGCATTTATGGTTGCCACAGGTACTGGCACAATTCTTTAAATTGATGATGTAATTGCTGACAGCAGGCCCAGAATGAATTCTGAGATGTACAAAAACATCATATTTGCTCAAGTTCCAGTAAATGCATCCAAACACAATAGACGGTGCTTCATCCTACAACAAGATAATGATCCCAAACATACTGCTAAGGCAACACAGGAGTTTTTCAAAGCTAAAAAACTGAAAATCTTTGAATGGCTAAGCTGGTCATCTGATTTCAATTCAATTGAACATGACGTCCATATGCTGAAGAGAAAACTTAAGTGGACAAGCCCCTGAAACAAGCAGGAGATGAATATGACAGAATTAGTGGTATGACAGAGCATCACTGGGGAAGATACTCAGCACATGGTGATGACTATGAATTGCAGGCTTCAAGAAGTCATTGCATAAATGGGATATGCAATAAAGTATTAAATATGAACACTAATATACCTGCCATTGGTATGTTGCTAACCTCATGGGGGGGGGCATGTAGAAAATAAATGCAAATACCCTTAAATAAAAGCTTGCATTGAGCACTTTAATCACATCTGGATTGTTTGATTTATAATTTTAAACCGTCGAGCAGAGGGGTAAATCAAGGAAAAATGTGTCTTTGTCCCAAACATTATGGAGAGCAATGCATATCTTCACTAATTGTGGCCCTGGAGAATGGTGGTGCATTGCGTGTTGATTAACACATTCAAGTAAGAATTTCATTGTAATCTATATACATGACAAAAAATACCCACATAAACATATATTGTATATACATTTATATATAAACATATTGCCAGTGAAATGTACTTCCAACCTCCTCCTCCTCCAGTGAAAAGAACTGAGATGTTCAAAAGTGAAAGTAAGGACAAGAAGATAAATTGCTAAGCTGAAGACATTGCGCAATCACAGTAGAGTCCATTCTCACTGGCTGTATCACATCCTGGTAGAGCACTTTTTTTTGCTCAAGAACATAAAGCACTGCAGAGAGTAGTGAAGGGAGAACAAAATGTTATTGACAACCAGCTGCCTTCCCGTTAGGACTTACACTTCAGTCGCTGTCTTAAGATGGCAAACAGAATTATTGAAGATTTCAGCCATCCTGCTGCTTTTCTAACTTCTCCCTTCTTTTAAATAATACCGGAACATTGTCTCTTCCACAAGTAGATTCTGGGACAGTTTCTACCCACAAGTTGTAAGGATTTTTGAGTTAATCATAAGAACAAATATTCTATACATGTTGTATGTTGTATACACTTTTTATATATTTATTTTTGTATTGTATTTTTGTCAACTGTTCTCAGGAGACAAGTGATTAAGAATTGCATTGTATTATTTTCACATGACAGTATACTTGACTAGAGTTGGTCGTCTATTTTTTTTTTTTCAGTATTTATATATAAGCATTTTTTCTGTATGTTTCCTTCCTTATGTTTTCCTTCCTAAGGATGGGATTTAAATTTTGCTGTAGTTTTAATGTTAATGAAGTAATTTTGCATGATTTTTAATTCCTTCTTTGTTCCTCATGGGCATTGCAGTTTTGGAGCTTTTTTTGTAGCGTTACTGGGGTAATAAACCTGAGATGCTCAGTGCATGACGTCAGCTCTGTAATCGGATAAAAGGTCAACATTACTTTCCTGTCTCATTCAGAGATTGCAGATAATCCTCTTAAATACTTTGTGTTTGTTTCTTGACTTTGTTGTCTCTCTGGCTACTACATATTTTTTGTTTTCGGGACTGGGTTTCATTTTGGGCTTGGTGAAAGATCAGTATGAACATCTGGTTAACAAAAGTTATGTTCTTTTTTTGATTATGTCTCATTTCCTAGTCTATCTCATCACAAATACTGCCTCCAAGTTAGTATAGACTTGACTTAAACTGCTAAAGATCTGCAATCATAAATCACACTAAAATGCATTTTTTTATTGTAACTTTAAGTTCAGATACCATGAAGCATGTGGCACTGGCTTACAAAACACCTGGCCAATGACATCATGCAGCATGACTTCTGGTTATCACCTCTCAAGCAACTGTGCATCATGTTGTGGCAGCTATCAAACAAAATAGCACCACCCATGACAAAAATAATGGCATCACACTCAAATATATAATATGGTGATAATAATATCAGCGTAAGCCAAAATATCATAGTTATTATAGAGAAAGATACTCTGATAGGGTGGCACGGTGGCGCAGTGGGTAGCACTGCTGCCTCGCAGTTAGGAGACCCGGGTTCGCTTCCCAGGTCCTCCCTGCGTGGAGTTTGCATGTTCTCCCCGTGTCTGCGTGGGTTTCCTCCGGGCGCTCCGGTTTCCTCCCACAGTCCAAAGACATGCAGGTTAGGTGGATTGGCGATTCTAAATTGGCCCTAGTGTGTGCTTGGTGTGTGGGTGTGTTTGTGTGTGTCCTGCAGTGGGTTGGCACCCTGCCCAGGATTGGTTCCTGCCTTGTGCCCTGTGTTGGCTGGGATTGGCTCCAGCAGACCCCGTGACCCTGTGTTCGGATTCAGCGGGTTGGAAAATGGATGGATGGAAGATACTCTGATACCTCAAAAATCAAAAGAAAAAAAAAACAAATAAGTCCAAAGAAAAACGTATTCAAAATAAAAAACAATATAGTAAATCATCTGGCATCCATCATAGCCTTGGCATAACGTGTGTATCCAGCATTCACAACAGGGCTGAAATGTCCGATGAAGAAAAGCTAGTGCAATTGTTTTAAAGCTTGGTCTTGTGAGCAAATATGGAAACCAATTTTCATGCTAAAATATGTGTTGTTCAGATAATAGATAGATAGATAGATAGATAGATAGATAGATAGATAGATAGATAGATAGATAGATAGATAGATAGATAGATAGATAGATAGATAGATACTTTATTAATCCCAATGGGAAATTCACATTCTTCAGCAGCAGCATACTGATACAATAAATAATATTAAATTAAAGAATGATAATAATGCAGGTGAAAAACAGACAATAACTATGTATAATGTTGAATGTTAACGTTTACCCCCCCCGGGTGGAATTAAAGAGTCGCATAGTTTGGGGGAGAAACGATCTCCTCAATCTGTCAGTGGAGCAGGACAGTGACAGCAGTCTGTCGCTGAAGCTGCTCTTCTGTCTGGAGATGATACTATTAAGTGGATGCAGTGGATTCTCCATAATGCAGTGGATTCTCCATAGATAGATAGATAGATAGATAGATAGATAGATAGATAGATAGATAGATAGATAGATAGATAGATAGATAGATAGATAGATAGATAGATAGATAGATAGATAGATAGATAGATAGATAGATAGATAGATAGATAGATAGATAGATAGATAGATAGATAGATAGATAGATAGATAGAAATCCTAAAAGTATACTACAATATTCTTAAAGTTTAGCATGATCATGTGAAAGTGAAAGTTTATGCTGGTAGCCTTGAGTACAAGTCAGGAAATAGCAATGACCAAGGCAACAATCCATCACAAGGCCCACTAATGCAGAAAATTCCATGCAGACAAAGGCATAATGTACAGAATGCACACAGGGATTATATGAAGGGGTTCAAGCTGAACTCAGGATACTGGATCCTTGAAGGTACTAAGCTATAATGCAGTCGAATAAAAAAATTGTATATAAGTAAATAAAGTAAATTGTATATAAGTATAGTTTCCAAAATAGAGAAAATCAAATCCATCATTTGAATGTGGTTCTAGTACAGGGTAGCAGGAAGTCAAAAGCTATCTTGGCAGAACTGGGTGCAATGTAGGGGCCAACTTTGGACATAATCATTCAATACATATATCTCTGTGCTTAACAAAGGTGGGGCAATTTAAGCTCATCCGTCCTTCCTAATTTGATATACTTTATAAATCCCAAGAAAAAATTGTTTTTTCGCATGACCTTTGGGGGTCAGAGCACAGGACCTTGCTCAAGGGCCCAACAGAGCAGGATTTCTTCTTGCATTAACAGGATTTGAACCAGCAACCTTCTGGATAACAGCACCAAGCCTTAGTCACAGAGCTACCACTGCACTTCAGTTTTATCCTAACCAGGGTTTAAAATGAAAGGATTAAAAACTACTTTGAAAGTAAGTGTGTGCAGAAGAAGGAAACACTGAAATAAAAACCCGAAGAGAAAAGGAAACACAAATGTGTGTAATAATGTGAAGAAACTCACAAAATGTAAATGAAACTAAAATAGAGTAGAAAGATGACACACAGGAAAGGAAAATAAGAAGAGAAATGAAACAGAATGTCTCTTTAAACAGGTAACATTTATAATGTAATAAAACAATTATCTAAGCCCTGACAAATACAACAGACTTAAAGTACAAGTGATGAGGTTCAAATTCACAATCATTAAAAAGCACTTACCGAAGTTATCTTCCTTTGCAAGCATTTCCTGGAAAGCAACATTACAATTTTAGTGTTGTTGGGAAAATAAAATGCGACATTTATTATGAATGTTTTACAATTTAAGGCCAATGATAGGTTTTACAAACATAGACAGTCTTTCAAAGTGTTTTTCCATTTAAACGTGCAACGCAGCAATTAATATTCTTATATGCCAAGAAAAAAAACCCAAAACAAACTGTCACAAACATCGGGAAAATGTATATTACTTGTTTAAAGTGTTTTTCAAATAAAGCTTAAAAATACTATGAAATTTTTTGGCATGCAGTTCTGGGCCATGTGGGCGGCTGATTTGGGACCCGGAGGACATGGTGGAATGATCTGGTGGATGCACAGCATTTCATGTGCCTTTTTATTTCCTCTTCAGCCACGAAGCAGATGACACAGAGAGAGTTCCACAACATGGTACAAACACTCACTCCCACTCTACCTCTTTTATTTGCTAAACATTAAGAATTAAAGCTGCTTAGAACATACAAGATGGTGTCTGTTAGCCTTTCATGTGAAACACCTCCAAGTTCAAAGGAGTGACAAGGAAAGAAAATATAAAGGATGAACTGAAGCCCAAAATCAGTCCTTTGTTACTGCTGAACTACCAATTTAAAGCTCTTTTTAGAAAGGATTAGTTTTTACTTTCTCATATAAGAAGAATAAGGAAAGTATTGCAATCCTTCAAAAATTCCATTTCAAGATTTTGATGAATCTCGACATTTTAGACCTTCCTGAGACCGAAAAATAAAATTTTTGGAATTATGTCTGTGTGTGTGTATATGTTAACACGGTAACTTGAGTACACTTTCACTTAGGTCACCCAAACTTTGCATATAAGTATTAGGTACAAAATGTAGATTTCTATCAACTTTTGGGCTATTTCCGTTAACCGGAAGTAGTACATTACATTTTTATTCATGCAGCTGCAGAGTCCAATTTTTTTCAACTTTACTTATATAATAAATGTTATATATTATATATTGTTAATATATAATGTGATATATTATTAATTTGATTTGTTGTTCATGGTTCTTTAATGTACATAATATAAAAATTTAATCATTGTCCTGCAGTTTACTCCTCAAATACAAATCCCTATATCTGAGTATACGAGAAAGTCTAGGGGAGTCCACTCCCGATTTTTTAGTTTTACACCAAGAGGAGTAAAAAACAACCCCAGGTTAAACTAGTCCATGTTGATCAATATTTCTGTAAACTTCTGTCTTTTCCTGTGTAAATAGTGTTTCCCCTGAAATTTTCATGGATAAAATAGAGGCAGTGAAATAACTTGTACACTTCAGGAAAGTGGAAGAGTTTGTAAACAAAGGAGCTCCAAATACAGAATTCTTATCAAAGGACTCAGTAGATAAACAACCCACTTGAGTCATCTAGATCTAGATGTTCATCTTGATAGTTTATCTAATTAATAATAAAGTATCTATATATTTAATAAAGTATCTATCTAATTATATGTAAGCTACAACTCATATTGCTGTTTTGAGGTAATGACATGTTGTAACCATAGAAGATGCGCCTATCTTTGTGATTTTTCCAGACCTATCTTATCCTGTGCGAGTCTTTGACTAAAATAACCAACATTGTGTGGCAACAGTGACTTTACAGACTTATGTCCTGAAAACTTATGCCATCTGAATAGGGCTAAAGAATCAACGTAAGCAGACAGAATGTCATAAAACAGGAAGTCTAAAGAGAAATAATAATGTGTGCATGAAGGTTGTTTTTCTTTGAGTATCTGCAAACTTTCAAGGGTGATGCATCCAATATGTCAATTCGTGTAGTGGCTCACTGATAACATCAACAAAATAACTTCAGCATACAATAGCAACTGCCATCATAATGGCACAAAACGGTGCCATTCAGTGAAAAATAATGGAAAATATTTTATAATAAATTGCAGTAATTTATTTAATAAAAATAACTACAAAAAACAGATTCCTCAAAAAAAAACATAATGGGAGTTTACCATTAATAAAAAAAGGCTTAAACAAGTGTAAATTTGCGAATTTACAGTTATAACCACATCATTAAATCCATAACCATCAAATAAGAAGGTCAGTTGTGATACTGTTATTGGCCAAAGCACTGTTATTTTAACTATCTTGCCTAAGGACAAAGAAACAGGGCTTTCCAGGCAGCCATCAATATTTTTATATTAATATTATTTCTGACATTTACCAGTTTGTTTTCTATTTTAAGACAGGAAACAACATTCATATCTTTGCTAAACACCAAAGGCTTTTCAAGTCATGGGTAACACTGATAATGTATAGGTCAGTGACATATGGTTTACAGAAAGTTGATGATTCCAAGCCAATGCTACTGAGACATGGACACAAGTGATCAGCAGTGCTCTCCAGGGGCCTCATGTATAAACGGTGCGTACGCAAAGAAATGTTGCGTACGAATGTTTCCACGCTCAAATCGCGATGTATAAAACCTAAACTTGGCGTAAAGCCACGCACATTTCCACGGTAACTCATACCTTGGCGTACGCAATTTCTCCGCTCGGTTTTGCAGACTGGCGGCACCCAGTGTCAAAGCAGTGCTACTGTTCCTGTGTGATCACCCTTTCTTTCTTAGCTCCACTTTCCTGACGCGGCTTTATAAATACACTGAAATTAACTGCATATTGTTTATTAGTGTAATGCATCTGATTGTAATTAACCTGCAGCAATATAATGGTCCAGGGAATAGCCATAGTATTCCAAATACCATAACTGCTTTAGCGTTGTTACGCTCACTGCATCTTGTTCTTCTTTTTGCTGCTCCCGTTAAGGGTTGCCACAGCAGATCATCTTTTTCCATATTACTCTCACTGCACCACTCGGATTATTTATATCACTGTATCTGAGTGTGAATCACAGCACCAGCTGATCGGAAAGAGAATTATCGGTATACAGTTTCAAGTACACACTACCTCAACCACAGCAAAAAGCGTCAAAGCCTTTCCTGTACGGACCTCGTGTTTCAGAATCAGTTTCATCCCAAGAACTATAAACGCACTCAATCAGTCCATCAAGTGCTCCTTGTAGAACTGTTTGTACTTATAAGTACAATTACCTCACTGTAAACTTACCCTACAGTTATAATATTGCACAACCTGCGCTACTTTATAAAGCGCGTATGATGACAATATCATTTTTAAGATGAAATGTAGCAAAATATGTTGCTTATAGTATACAGATAAAATTTTAACTTCATTTAAATAATCTGCATTGTTAATAATTAAACATGTGAGGACACGGTGCCGCAACGTATAGCTGGTTCACGGATAGCTCCTGCCTTGCGCTGTATTATTGCTGGTGCTGACGCGACACTGGAATGATAGACGGATAGAATAATTAAACATGTACTACGAAGATATTTCTATGTTCCTTAAAAGTTTTGAAGAATCGGCATTCTAAGCTTACAGATGGCTTAACGTCTATTACAGAGCTGATTGTGTGGCGATTGGGTATTTGGAGAAAGAAAAGTACGTTTGAAAGAGACAGTACTTCTGTAATAAATTATTTCATCGAAGGTCGCACATGGCGCAGCAAGCCTCTTGCGTGAGATATGAACAATCACTGCGCCACCGTGTTCCCATGTTTAATAACATGCTTTCATTGCTATCATCATGAAAATGATATCAAGTATACATCTCAGTATTTTAATTATTTAGAGAGCTGTAATATCTCGAATGTAATGGATTCTGTGTCCTGTCGGAGAAAGAGAAAGAACGGAAGCACGTAGTGATTCACACACATAGAAGATCAAATACAGAACAAAGCATTTAACGTGCTACTTGAGAAACTAGTAAAATAAACGATTTTAAGATGAAGTTTATGATGTTCTACTTTAATGGCAAAATAAACTACGTGATTAAAGTGGAAATTTCGAGATTAAAGTTGACATTTCGTGCTTTTTTCCCCACTGTGTGCCAATTTTTTTTGTCTGTACCCTAATAAGCTTTCATATGACACTCAGACGGTCCGCTGCGAGTCGCCTTTTCACACCGACTTTGATATGTGATTTCTTTTTTATTTCGGGTACTGTGTGACTTTGTGAATTTGATCTTTCGAGTTTCTCCGACACTCTGTCACTCGATCAACTTTCTTTTGTTGATTATACCACTGTTTAAACCAACAAATAGTACGTTTTTCCTTTGCCTCCACTTGGTATTCGCTGAAATTCTTATATTTTCCCCTGTGCTTTTCCCATTGTCTTTTCACAGAAGGCTATTTATATTGATTTGCATATTCAAAGAGGCGTAATTCTGGGAGGAGTTGGGGCGGGACAGAAGGTGCGTGCACGTGCGTTACTTTTCACTCTGATCGTGATTTATGTAGTGGAAGAACGTGAAATTTTGCGTGCGCACAGATTCCTGCATCTGGATTTTTCTGTGCGTACGCACAATCCCGCTTTTGTGCTTACGCCATGTTATAGTGTGAGTTCTACGCACAGCGTTATACATGAGGCCCCAGGTCATGTTACATGAGCCTCTTATAAATTGTGATGGACGGACAGTTCCCTTTCCCAGCCGGGAGGCACTGCATCTGCCTGAGCACTAGATGGCAGCACACCCCGGGTTACAATGCCGCCTCAGATTCCCGAGTTGGAGTGTGGCACAGCCCTGTTGGGTTCCCTGGGGGCTGCCAGGGGGAGCTGCAGAGCCCTACTTTGGGCTTCCACCACACCAGAGAGTACTTTCAGATAATGCTGCTGGGCTACTCAAAGTGCTCCCAGATGCAGCATAAAAGAGACAGCCTCACTTCACTGAAGGAGCCAATGTTGGGAGGAAGAGGACGAAGCCTACCAGAATGACTGGAGAAGGAGGTTGCAACTGTCTGGGAGAGACAACTTGACTTAATATACTTTATTGAAACTGACTTGTGTTATAGAACTTGTGTTTGGTGCTTTATACTGTGTATGGAGGTGGGAAACAATTGGAAAGACTTTTCCACAGGGAGAAATAAAAGCGTTGTTTTGTGCCACACTTGTGCCTGTCTGCTGTGTTGGGTGTTGGGTAGCTGGAGAGCCCCTAGTGGTCACAAAATAAACAAAGCTTTGAATTCAAAAGGTAAAAATGACTAGCCCATTAGCTGATCTTGAACAAGAATGCTAAAGTGCAGCCCTAAAAGTATACTGTGGACAAGATGATTAGAGTATCTCAAAGATCTTTGTAACCTGCATTTTCAGATTGCTGTTTCTAGCTTGCATAAGATTACCTTAAAGCTGGATGTTAACAGATACAGTGTCATGAAAACGTATGTGATTCTTTTGAAAATAACTTTTTCTGCGTTTACTGGTCATCGAATGTGATCTGATCTTCATCTAAGTCACAAATATAGATAACCACAATATGCTTAAGCTAATAATTCAGAAATATTTATTATCTTTATATATTTATATTTTATATATTTATTATGCCACCATCGAGAGAGACGTGGAGAGAGCAAACCAAATGAACAACTTCTTTAACAGGTTTGACCACCCTAATCGACTCTCACCTTGGAGTACTACACCCTCCACCCATCCTTCTGCTGATACCAGCATAGGAGAGACATCCCCACCCACAATTACAGCAGAGCAGGTGAGCAAAGAGCTGAAGAGACTTCGTGCCAACAAAGCAGTTTTTCCAGATGGAGTATCGCCACGACTGCTGAAGGACTGTGCGTTGGAGCTGGGGAGTCTTCTACAGCGCATCTTCAACCTGAGCCTGGAACAGGGGAGAGTCCTGAGGCTTTGGAAAACATCTTATATCACCCCAGTCCCAAAGGTATCATGTCCTAGTGAGCTGAATGACTTCCGGCCTGTCGCTCTGGAGCGGCTGCTGCTTCACCACCTGAGGCCACAGGTACGCCACGCCCTCAACCCTCTGCAATTCGCATACCAGGAGAAGGTGGGAGCGGAGGATGCCATCATCTACATGCTACACAGATCACTCTCCCACTTGGACATAGGCAGTGGTGCTGTAAGAATTATGTTTCTAGGCTTCTCTAGCGCCTTCAACACCATCCAACCTCTGCTCCTCAGGGACAAGCTGACAGAGATGGGAGTAGATTCATACCTAGTGGCATGGATCGTGGACTATCTTACAAACAGACCTCAGTATGTGCGTCTCGGGAACTGCAGGTCTGACATTGTGGTCAGCAACACAGGAGCACCGCAGGTGACTGTACTTTCTCCGGTCCTGTTCAGCCTATATACATTGGACTTCCAATATAACTCGGAGTCCTGCCATGTGCAAAAGTTCGCAGATGACACTGCTATTGTGGGCTGCATCAGGAGTGGGCAAGAGTAGGAGTATAGGAATCTCATTAAGGACTTTGTTAAATGGTGCAACTCAAACCACCTACACCTGAACACCAGCAAAACCAAGGAGCTGGTGGTGGATTTTAGGAGTCCCAGGTCCCTCCTGGACCCCGTGATCATCGGAGGTGACTGTGTGCAGAGGGTACAGACCTATAAATACCTGGAAGTGCAGCTGGATGATAAATTGGACTGAACTGCCAATACTGATTCTCTGTGTAAGAGAGGACAAAGCCGACTATACTTCCTTAGAAGACTGGCGTCCTTCAACATCTGCAATAAGATGCTGCAGATATTCTATCTGATGGTTGTGGTGAATGCCCTCTTCTACGCAGTGGTGTGCTGGAGAGGCAACATAAAGAAGAAGGATGCCTCACGCCTGGATAAACTGGTGAGGAAGGCAGGTTCTATTGTAGGCATGGAGCTGGACAGTTTGACATCCGTGGCAGAGCGACATGCACTCAGCAGGCTCCTACCAATTATGGAGAATCCACTACATCCACTAAACAGTGTCATCTCCAGACAGAGGAGCAGTTTCAGCGACAGACTGCTGTCACTGTCCTGCTCCACTGACAGACTGAGGAGATCGTTCCTCCCCCAAACTATTCGATTCTTCAATTCCACCCCCCGGGGGGGGGGGGGTGGGGGGGGTATGGGGGGGGTAAATGTTAACATTATACAAAGTTATTGTCTGTTTTTACCTACATTTTTATTACTCTTTAATTTAATAATTCTTTTTGTATCAGTATGCTGCTGCTGGAGTATGTGAATTTCCCCTTGGGATTAATAAAGTATCTATCTATCTATCTATCTATCTATCTATCTATCTATCTATCTATCTATCTATCTATCTATCTATCTATCTATCTATCTATCTATCTATCTATCTATCTATCTATCTATCTATCTATCTATCTATCTATCTATCTATCTATCTATCTATCTATCTATCTATCTATCTATTTTTCATGTGTTTATTGAACCTACCCATCAAACATTCATAGTGTGCTGTTGAAAAGTATGTGAAACATTAGATGTAATGAATGGCTGAACCTTCTATGGCAGTGATAACCTCAAACAAGTGCTTCCAGTAGTTGTGCATTACACCTGCACAACATTGAGTAGGAATTTTGGACAATTTTTCTTACAGGACTGTTTTACCTCAGCCATATTCTTAGGGTGTCTGGTGTAAAAGGCTCTTGTGGTCATTCCACAACGCATCTATTTGGTTAAGGTCTGAGCTGTGACTGGACCACTCCAAAAGGTAGATTTTATTTTTTTTTTATTTAATCTGTAGTTCAAATGACAGACAGCCACCCTGACATTATCCACTTGGATTTCCAGGCCCCAAGGCAGCAAAGAAGCACAAAATATACATGTTCCCTCTACCTTACTTAATCATTGGGCTGGCTAAGAAAAACAAAAATATGATAAATATTTTAACTGCATTAATTGTGTTGAGTAATGGGATAAAAGACTGATGCTGATGGCATTGTGTTATGTAGCACCAAAAAAGAGGAAGTGGAGAGGAAGCTGGAAGAATGAAGAAGGGCTTTTTGGAATAAGACAGAATATATGAGGGCTAATGATGATCCATATTCAGATGTTAGTCTGCAAGGATAGCTATTGAAAAGATTGTATAAATGTAAGCATCTAGGATTAGTGGTAGCCAAAGATGGAAAACTAAATGCAGAGATATCTCATATAGTGCAGTGTAGATGGAACAATTGGAAGGTTTCAACAGTACTGTGTGATTAAAGAATTAATGCAAAGGTTAAAGGTAAGGTTTTCAAGAGAGTGGAAAGACCAAAAATGATGTATGGAGCTGAGACATGGGCAGTAAAGGGATCACAAGAGAAGAATTTAGATGTGACAGAAATGAGAATGTTGAGATGGATGTGAGGACTTACAAAAAATGACAGAATAAAAAATGATTCAGAGGTACAACAAAAGTGGAAGAGATAGCTAAGAAAGTACAGAAAGGTAGACTGAAGTGGTATGGACGTGAGAAGAGGAGAGACAATGAATATGTGGGCAAAAAAGTGATGGGAATGGAACAATCGGGGGAAAAGAAAGTGAGGTATGCCAAAATGGAAGTGGTTGAATAATTTAAAAGAAGATCTGAAAGAAGTGGTTTGATTGGGGAGATGGTACAGGACTGAGCTGTATTGGGAAGGTCGGTCAGACATGTCGACCCTACATAGAATTTGGAAATGATGTAGAGGAAGAAGAATTGTGCAGGCCTGTTATTTACCTTAGCTATTTGGTCATGTGTGTGCTGGGTCAATGTTAGGTTTGAGAACTTGTGGTTCAATCCCAGGTAGGGTATGAGACATGATGGGTGGGTGCTATGTATGAAGCTGATCTTGGTTATCATTAATGATATGATAATTGCAGGAGGAGGCATTGATACAAGGGATAGCAAGCATTAAGGTGTAACAATGTAATGCAGTTCTGACATTATGCAGTTTTATGAACAGTTGCAAAATTGTGCTAAGTCATACACTCCAACTAACAAAAAAATGACAATAGTGACACAGAACATATACACCACACCCTCTTGGACAAGACAAACAATAGACAAGGCTACAGAATGGATGCAGGTCAGCAGTAATTACTCAAACCTGAACAAAACTGGAACAAATGACCATAATTCCACCTTTTCCTTAAGTCTTTGAAACTACTTCTCCAAATATTAAGTTTAAGGTTAAAATATTGTAAAGCAACAAAAACTATTGATATGCTGATTAAAACATGTAAACAGAATCAAGTTTCTGTACTCACATAGTCATCATAAAAGTGAAATATGGAAACAGTGTAACAATTGTAAGAAGAAATATGAATAACATGCTAAGTTTCAATTAAACGAACAAATATGTTTAAAAGTATAGTAGAGAAGCTTAAGTATCTGTGCTTTTATTTAATTCAATCCATTACATACCTGAGGGGGTTTGACTTCCTCGCTTTTCCATACTGTGATTTTGATTGTTTCATTTGCAACATTGATGATGTGATCTTTTGCATCAAGAACCCTTTGTTGCGCTTAAAAAAACAAAACAAAACATATGTTATGATTTGAAAGTGATCTTGCAGCAAAGAGGCCCAATCTGAAGCTGCCTAATGGTACTTGGTTCAAATTCAAGATTCGGATTGAGTAAATTCTACCCTGAGTCAGAATATTCTCTTTAGGAGCATCCTTCCACAACCTAAAGGCAAATGTTTAAACATTTATATCATCCATTGCATTCATTTTTGAGGTAAACTCTCAAATGGGATGCTGTTCAATCATATGGCACAACTTATTTGAGGACCAACACCTGTACTTACATATACATATATGTATGATATTTATGATATTAATGTGTCCAAATACTTTAACACACACACATCTTTAGTGTTTGGTTTACAATAACCAAATTGAAAGGCCCTCATAGACACATGGAGGTCACACAAACTTTATACAGATAGTATATGAAGTAACAACAGTACCAACTGTGCCAGTGTGAAACTACTGTATGTGTCAGAAACAACGGGTCTGTTTTTAACATGATTATACATAATCATTTACATCTGTGAGAATTTTTTGAAAACTGCAAGCTTCCTTTTCTATTACCTCAAGATTACTAAATAAGAAAGTGCTCTGTGATGAAATGGATATCCATCCATCCATCCATCCATTGCCAGTTCTTTAAAAACACTACACAGTGTACCAATTGGTGTGGGAAGATGAGGATTATCAAACAATGGTGTATTTAAATTATATGCCACTGTTAGATCTTTTTCAGCCATTCTTCAACTTGTTGCTTTTGCTGGAGACACAATTTTTATTTGTCACGGTATCACCATGCCACTCTCTAAGGCATATAATTGGGTTCCCTAGTATTGGTGGAATCACTTCCCCTTGAACAAGTAGTTTGAACCTTTTAGTAGGTTTACCCTTTAAGATCACCAAACACCTTGATTTCTTGGGCTTAAAGGTCACATTTTCCCAGGTATCCATGTGGTCGAATGCTGCTGAAACTCATCTTGTCTGCACGTGAGTTGGTGTTGACACAGTAAGGTCATCCATGAATCCCCTGATTGCCAGGTGTTGACTTCCAGTAGGAGTCTTTGGTTCTTTTGACTTTCTAGTTCCTCAAATGATAAGGTTCATCCCCATGACAAAAAAGAGAAGGAGAAGGTACATCCTGCTACAATTCTTTTCTCCATGGGCTGCCACTTTTTTGTCAACCTGGAGGAATAGAATTGTCTCATGATGTAGCTGGGGATCTGACCCTGAATGTGATTTGGAATGTGGTAGTGGTCCATAGTGACTTGAATCAAATTACAGTGATTGAACACATATGCATTCAGGCAGGCAAGCCAGAAAATTATGAAGTTGCCTTTCTACTCCTTTGCTTCATGAATAAGTTGTCTAAGAACTCCTGTGTGCTACACAAATAGAGGTGGATAGAAGTGTCAACTTATCTAAATAAATGTACATGCATTCAGTAAATCCATTAAAAGATCGCCCCTTCCTAATTGGTATAGCCCTATTTTGTGTGCGGGTATCCATACAAGGTAATCCCTCCCCAAATTAGTATAACCCCATGTGCATAAAATATAAACTATCCATCCATCCATTTTCTTAACTCACACATTACATTTAACAATTTTACAATGGGGCGGCACGGTGGCGCAGTGGGTAGCACTGCTGCCTCGCAGTTAGGAGACCTGGGGTTTGCTTCCCGGGTCCTCCCTGCGTGGAGTTTGCATGTTCTCCCCGTGTCTGCGTGGGTTTCCTCCGGGCACTCCGGTTTCCTCTCACAATCCAAAGACGTGCAGGTTAGGTGGATTGGCGATTCTACATTGGCCCTAGTGTGTGCTTGGTGTGTGGGTGTGTTTGTGTGTGTCCTGTGGTGGGTTGGCACCCTGCCCGGGATTGGTTCCTGCCTTGTGCCCTGTGTTGGCTGGGATTGGCTCCAGCAGACCCCCGTGACCCTGTGTTCGGATTCAGCGGGTTGAAAAATGGATGGATGGATGGAATTTTACAATGGGCACCAAAGGTAAAAGAAAGCAAAATGGTGGTGCTGAGACAGTAAGGATTAACCAAACAAAAAATGGTGCTGAAAGAGGATGCAGCATAATGTACAGATATGTCAGCTTTATTTAGAACAGGTGAGAAAAGTTCTCATCCATTAATATTACAATATTTACCACTTCAGTACCACTAGATGACTGCAAAGTAGCCAGCTACCTACAGTATTAAATATGGTTTGTCCTTCAGTGTTTATTTATTTTATTTATTTATTTATTTAAAGAGCTTCTGTAAAAGGCAAAATTTCCCCCAGGGGCAAGTAAAGTCCTATCTATCTATCTATCTATCTATCTATCTATCTATCTATCTATCTATCTATCTATCTATCTATCTATCTATCTATCTATCTATCTATCTATCTATCTATCTATCTATCTATCTATCTATCTATCTATCACCTTAAATGAGTTTCTAGCATTACTAACATGCTGTGTCTAACTGACAGTGATGTATGGTGCTTCACATAATGCACTGTTAATGTTAGCTCATTATGTAACTTAGTGACCAACAAAGGCAGTTGTAACTTAAAGCCACAATCCATATTTCGCATAGATAGCTTTAGACCAGGGGTGTCGAACTCCATTCCTGGAGGGCCGCAGTGGTTGCAGGTTTTCATTCTTACCATCTTCTTAATTAGTGACCACTTTTTGCTGATGATTACCTCTTTTAAATAGCTTGACTCAGGCCCCATAGTTGTTTCTTTTTCCTTAATTAGCAGCCAAACAATAATGAGACACAAAACAGGCCGCCATATGACCTGCTCACTTGTGCCCATCACACAATACCTTAAAATAAAGAATGGTGAAGGTGTCAGTAAGGTTGATTTCTGAGGTCACCAAAACATTATGATAGCGTTCTTAGAAAAGGCAGAAAAGCAACAGTTTTGGAAATGTGTGCTGTGGCAGAATGAGAGTAGCAACAAGCCATGAAATTAAACGAAGGGTTTAATTAACAGAAAGAATCGGCTTCTCATTAAGAAAGTGGTTGGAGTTTGAAGCCCCAGTTTTGTTGGTCATCTGTCAGCTTGTTTCACATCTCATTTCTGTTCAGCTGTCATTTAATGAAGAAAGGAATCAATTCAGAGGACTGAATCCTTAAAAACAAGGCTATTAAAATGAAGAGAAAAGGAGTTAATTAGCAATGAAAACTGGTCACTGATTAGGAAAAGGGTTAGAATGAAAATCTGTAGCTGCTGTGGCCCTCCAGGCCTAGAGTTTGACACCCTTGCTTTAGACTGTGTAACCTATTAAGAAAGGGAAATATTTAGTGAATTTACTATGCAAGTATTAGCTGACGTAAAAGCTGCCTATAATAGCTGTGGAGCTGTGGTGTGATAAGATGGAGGTTTATGGGCATTTTTCAGTATTACAGACAATTACATGCCCAGTCTAAGATTATTATGACTGCAGGATATGAAGAAACAATCTATGGAAAGATATGTAATAATATGTTATAGATATAGAGGCATCATGCATTATATATTTCAAAGTTATGATTAGCAATGGCACACAGCAGTAGTATCCCTATTAATTATTTAATTTCTTTGTTATTTGTTATTAAAGATGATGCTGGTCTTGTGGGATGGAAGGAAGTCAGTTCAACTGTAGGATCCATGCCAGATATAATGAGAGGTGAGGATTGTGCATCTGGGTGTATGACAGAGGCAACAATAGCTGAGAAGGATGATGAAATGAATGCTTGGCGGATATAAGGAATGTAACAAGGCTTCTACAAACTTTGATTACTTTGAAAGGCCCAATATTTTGTTATTTATTTATTTTTTATTTTTTTTTGCTATCATCTCTTACAGTCCTCCAGACAAGAGGGCATTGTGGATATGTAAAAAGTTATTGGAAGGCACAACTTCAGCTATCAATGGTAACTCAACAAGACAACACTCCTGACCAGGTCAACTTGCTGCTGCTAACCTGCTTGCCCCAATATCCACATGGACACTTGGAAAAGAGCAAGAGGCAGCTTATTTAGGAGTTATATGTCTATTTTCTTTTGTTGGCATTTACAATGGTAGCCTAGTAATAATGTCTAGTAAATGGTTTGTTGTCACTCCACAGCTGAAAGGCTGTGCCTACATCCCTTAAGCCATGTAAAAATAAATGATTTTACACTGAACGAAGTGCAAGTCATTCTCCTGTCATTGTTTATTTCAAAAGGCCCTTAAAGACGCACTGAGGATGTAAAACCACAGGAAGACACGATAGAGAATGAATTTATTAAATGAACTAGAAAGAAAATTCATATTAAACTGCTCTGTGGGAGCCGTCTTTGAACAGGACTTATAGTGCTCAGTTGAGTTCATAAAATGGCTGGCTGGGAGGAGGCATGAAGGAAAAATTGGGTATTTGATATTTTAATCTGCTTTTGCCAGCAGCTTGTCAATTACTGGGTTCTAATTAAAAGGATGTTAATACGCAGCTTGTGGGTTTTTTATATACACAGGATGTGTGGTAAGTTATGTTGACTCTGATATGAAAATGCAAGGCTGAGCGAGAACGACTGGTCTTTACTGGACTTAATCAACTGAACAATTAATTATAAATGGCAAGAGGGCAACTTCAGAATGCAATACTCATTTTAGTGCGGCATCAGCGGCAGTCTTTCAGTATAATAAGGAGAAAAAATATATATAGCCTATATAAAAAAGGGGGCAGAACAGTTTTTTTTTCTTTCGGTTTCAGTATTCGTCGTCTGTTTCAAAAATCTCATCAAAACAACAACAAAAACATATAAAACGATAGCAGACTCTTTCACCAATGTTACATAAATCAATTCTAGATATACATGTATCTATGAGATCAGTTGTCCAGATACCGTTTTATTTATGCGTTTCCTTATATTATTTATATTATTTGTTTTAGCAGGAAGTGATTCGCGAGAATTCCTCAGACTTAATCATATCACGTTCATATTGCCGTTCCCATAATTAATATTATCTTTATTTGCTTGCAATGAGAAGACAAGGAAAATTACACCTTTTATTATGTAACTAAAAAGATTACAATATGCAAGCGATCGAGGCAGCTCAGGCCTCACCAAGATATAGATAAGTGGCTAATTCAGGGCAACTATAGACACCTCCGTTCACTAAATGAAAATCCGTGCACGTCTCTTGTCAGAGGACACTCCTTCGCAAGTGCTGCTGCTTTCACCGGTTTAGCTTTTGCTTTGTAAATCAGAGTTGCATGTTCGGCTTCCATGCACTTTCACTAAGCGACCCCGAGACGGTCACCCTGCCTGCAGGTGCTGCTGTTCTTATAACCAAGTGAATGAATATATAAGCGAATAAACATTCGAAACCAAATCAGTAAGTCAAAAACGGTAAAGATCGAAGGTTGCAGGTTTATCTTTTCATACCTTGCTCATCTTTAAAGGAAATGGTGTATACATTTCCTTGAAGAGGTTTTAGTTCGCTGCATTCTCCGCCTCCTGATTTTCGTTTTATCCTAAAATAACAGGCGATCCGCTCTTTGTGCTTTTCCTCCAAATTGCGTATTTCCATACAAACAGGATAAGGATAGTTTTCCATGGCAAGACAAATACATATAATCGTTTATTAATCTGGTGCCTTTTTTAACTACCGATTCGATGTGTCGCCACTTCAAAAAGTTTTCTGAAGTTTCACTTTCGTTAGAGCTTTGGTTGACAAAGGTGTGGCGGACTTTCAAAATACCATATTTACGATGTCAAAAATGCAGTAATACTGGTTACAGAAAACACGTTTAAAGTGGTACTATAAAAATAAAAACAATTAGGCTTCGTGGAAATAGTTGATGTTGACCATTTATACTCAGGTTAGCTTTCTACAAAATGGAAAGGGAAGCACATTTTTAAATTAGTGTACTACGGAAAGATTATATTTTACGTGCAGATTAAAGATTAAATTCCAGTGGTCGGATAATAGACCAGAACACCTGCACACACTTAAAAAAATGTTTTTTTCCGTAGCAATGCCATAGAATATCCATTTTTGATTCCCAGAAAATGTTCCCCATGGAAGTTCTACAAAGAGTTTTTGTTTGTTTTGATCAATAACAGGCTCCATACAGTAAATAACTATGAGAAAATGAACGTTGATTTGTGAAATACCAATGAGTCATAATTTAAAGGGACTCTTGCTGCCTAAAACAACATAAGTCCAGGTTTTATTAACTTGTTAGTGTTCTGCTAGACAGCTTATTACATTCAAGATTTCAAAGGTTTTCTAAATATTAAGTTTTTTAAATCACCAAAAAAACAACTTCATGTGCAAAGAACCCTTCCCAGAATCCTAGTCTGAATCTGAAGGGTGTTCAGTAACTAGAAATGCTTTTTTCATACAAAAATGTCTATAAAATCATAGCTGTTTTGTTTAAAGCATGCTAAAATTGTATGCTATGTACTTGTACTTTTTTTTCAAACTCTGTCAACATGTGCCCACTTAAGGTCATATGTTAGAAGTCAAGAATTTTGGCAAGTGAGAGGAGAGCATTCAGTTCATCGAGTTTGTTTGTTTATCTAAGATGTCCCAATATCTCATCCAGATACTACCAAAAGTTTGTCAAGGCTTCTGCTTCAACTTCATGTCCCAGGATTTAATTCCAGATCTCCACGGCTCTTTGAGTAAAGAAGTGCTTTAAGACTTCAGTCCCTTAATTTCAAAGAATTATGTGTGATCTGCTTTGGGAATCTTCAAGACCTGAATTAGGATCCTATGGAGACTCCTCTGAACAGGTTTAATTATCTGAGTCGGTCACAGTGTCCTTACATCCTGGGATGTACCTGGTTACTCTGTGAGAATCCATACACCACAGTAAATAGGCATTAAGGAAACATTATTTTTAAGAGTGTACAGTACATTAACACAAAGTTCAGTCAAAGATAGACTCATATAAATAACAGAAGAATACAGCCATTAAACTCCAAAAAACGTATCAGAGTAAGCAAACACACCCACCCACATCAGAGCGTTATATGATACTAGTCCACTGTGGTTCCTCATACCTACTAAAACAGCTGCTAAGCTTAGGTGAAAGACCCATCAAGCTTATTTTACAATAATATTAATTCATTCTTACTAAATTGTAGAGTTTATTTCTAGTTTAGTTTAACCCTTATGCACAAGCATCACCTAGTGGTAGCCTTTAGAATATGTTGTTGATTTACTGTGTCTGTTCCTTTTTCCACGTTGCCAAACTCCAGTATAGAACACACAAAAGCTCACACTCATAGTTACTGGGGACGAGTACACACAGATTATGGCTTCTTAAATGACCTGTGCAGGAAACCCAGGCTGGATAATTACAACTTTTGTCAGTTTGTGCCTGCTGGGTTTCATTTACTTTTGTGAGTGGTAAATAAGGATATATTATTATTATTATTATTATTATTATTATTATTATTATTATTATTATTATTATTATTATTAGCTGGTAGGATGTTTTAAAATTAAATGTTCTGTCAGAGTTTTATTTGAGATTTTCTCATTGAATTAATAAACATATTTAATTCCTTATTGCTTACTGGACATATAAACACCACCATCCATTATGATTTCACAAACACAAGCTAAAACAAAAAAAAACAAAAACACTAATTTCACACATACACTGACTGAGTTTGAATAAATTATTCTATGAGAAGTGTGAAGTTGTGCCAGTCATAACTACACAGTCACACAGCCCTTTTGACATAACATAACATAAAGTAAATAACTATGGGATACAAGATAAGGACCAACAGGGCCCCAATCAGTTCATGCTCAGATATGCAATAATTTATGGCTAATTTGGTGTCGCCAATTAACACGATCTGTAAGTCATTTGGAAGAAAAATGGGTGTTTATGCAGGCGAAAATGCAAGACACACATCAGCTTTGATAGGGGTCAAGGATCAAAATCAAGATGCTGGGTCAGAGAAACAGCAACACTAACCACTGAGTCATCTTGACAAAAGCTTTTTAATGTTTCATTATCTATCTATCTATCTATCTATCTATCTATCTATCTATCTATCTATCTATCTATCTATCTATCTATCTATCTATCTATCTATCTATCTATCTATCTATCTATCTATCTATCTATCTATCTATCTATCTATCTATCTATCTATCTCATACACAGAGTCATTTTATTCAAGACTGCATGGTGGGGATTAAAGTCCTATCTGGCAGCATTGGGCACAAGGAAGGAAAAAGCTAGTGGTAAAGGAGGTAGTAATGGTGGGTAATGGTATTCAAGCAATGGTGTCAGTGGGTAAACATAATTACTATTAAGCAAAGATAGATAGATAGATAGATAGATAGATAGATAGATAGATAGATAGATAGATAGATAGATAGATAGATAGATAGATAGATAGATAGATAGATAGATAGATAGATAGATAGATAGATAGATAGATAGATAGATAGATAGATAGATGCTCTTGCTCTTAGGGATTTTCATATTAATGGAAGGATGGGTCTCATCAATGTGCATTCAGTTGTGATGGACGACCGGCTATGGACTCCGGTCACCACCCCCAGGCCGCTAGGAGGAGCCCTCCGGACAGCATGATCGTGCCCCGAGATCCAGCAGGGCCTCATGGACTTTGTAGTTTCTATACACAGCCCTGCTGGATACCTTGGGGACCACCGGGAGTCGCTGTAGGGAGGCTAGTGGGCTCTTGTGTGCCCTATAACCCGGGAGTGCGTCAGCATCACATGTCCAGAAGGAACGACGTGCTCCCGGGATGAAGAAGAGGACTGTTTGCCCTGACCCGGAAGGAAATGGACTTGTGGGATGTGCCAGGAACCACTTCCGGGTCGGGGGCTATAAAAGGATTGTGGGAAGCCCAGAACACTGAGCTGAGCTGGGAGGTAGGGTGGCGACGTGTCTGGGCGAGGAGGATTGATTATATTAGAGAGTTTATTGATTATATGAGTGTGGAGTGGAGGGTGCTTGGTGCACTGTATAATTATAAAATAAATATTAGTTATACTTTTACCTCGTGTCTCGAGTGGTACCTGAGGGTTCAAGAGGTGGACAAAAGCCTTAACTGCTACACAGTCCTAGTACACTCACCACCCACTTTACTAGGTATACCTGTTCAACTTAATGCAAATATCTACTCAGCCAATCCCAAGGCAGCAACTCAATGCATTTAGGCATGTAGACATTTTCAAGATGACCTGCTGAAGTTAAACTGAGCATCAGAATGGGGAAGAAAGGTGATTTATGTGATTTTGATGTGGCTTGGTCGTTGGTGCCAGAAGGATGGTCTGAGTATTTCAGAAACGGATGATCTACTGAGATTTTCACACACAACCATCTGTAGGGTTTACAGAGAATGGTATGAAAAAGAGAAAATATTCAGTGAGCATCGGTTCTCTGGATGAAAATGCCTTGTTGATGCCAGACATCAGAGGAGAAGGGCCAGACTGGTTTGCACTGATAGAAACGCAACAGGAAGTCAAATAACCTCTCGTTATAACCAAGGTATCCAGAGCAGCATCTCCAAATGCATAACTCATCAAACCTTTAAGCAGATGTGCCATACAGCATTATACTATCATGCCAATATGGACCAAAATCCCTGAGGAATATTTCCAGTATCTTGTTGAATCTTTCCATGAAGAATTAGAGAAGTTTTGAAGGTAAAAGGGGGTCCAACCCCAATACTAACAAAGTGTAGTTAATAAAGTGGCTGGTGAGTGTATGTGTGCTATTAGTAAAGCTAATCAAATGTGAAGACCCCCAGATTTCATGAGAAACCTTCTTGACTGTTATATACTTACAATATATTCAATACTGTATATCTTAGTTTTGTGAAGTGCTTTTAACTGAGTGTAGGTACAGAGCACTGTGAAAAAAATCTCAGTTAAAATGCAAGAATAGATGATACTAATTACTAAATACAGAATTAGTACATATAAAGAAACATATTTGTTAAAACACACAGAAAACAAAGAAGAAACATATTAACATAAATGGACACAGCTAGGGCGGCACGGTGGCACAGTTGGTAGCGCTGCTGCCTTGCAGTTAGGAGACCCAGGTTCTCTTCCCAGGTCCTCCCTGCGTGGAGTTTGCATGTTCTCCCCGTGTCTGCGTGGATTTCCTCCGGACACTCTGGTTTCCTCCCACAGTCCAAAGACTTGCAGGTTAGGTGCATTGGTGACTCAAAATTGTCCCTAGTGTGTGCTTGGTGTGTGTGCCCTGTGGTGGGCTGACGCCCTGCCCGGTTTGTTTCCTGCCTTGCGCCCTGTGTTGGCTGGGATTGGCTCCAGCGGACCCCCGTGACCCTGTAGTTAGGATATAGCGGGTTGGATAGTGGATGGATGGACACAGCTAATAGCAATTTGGAAAGCTCAACTGTTAAAGTAAGTCTATAGCTAAAACCTTAAAACAAAACTTGTAAAGAACATTAATGTATAAAACTTACAAATTTGTAATAATTGCATAAACAATTTGAATTCATAGTTTACCTAAAATACAATTGTATATACTCTGGTGCACTCATTGTCAGATTTATTCAAGGGCTAGTCTGGGTGGCAGCTTAGGGCACTGTGGGCTTCAGGAGCCCCAAAACTAGTTAAGGTGTATGAAAAATGTAAATGTTCTTTCTTTTACAAAGAAATCTTAATGTCCCTCGACTAGCCGATCGAGTCCACTTTAACCCCTTCACTGTACGTTATTCCTGAGATAACTAGACCACCATCCCTGCTCTCCTCATGTCCAATGAACAGCAGCTCAAGGTAAAGGACGACCTGTTGACACCACGTGTGCATCAGCAGGGCGAGGTGAATGTGGGCTGTGGAATCTAAACTGCCCGAAGAAAATAAAAAGCAATTTGTCATCTTATAATAGTGACAGTTCTTCAGAACTGAGTAGGGACAGCATGATATTAGTTCTAGTGATACCGAACTACAGTATACAAAAGTTATGACTTTGCACAAACAATAAGCTAATGGTATTGAGTTTGAATGTCTTTTAATGCTGCTGTTGGTAATCTCCTGGGAGAAAGGCAGGTATAACACGGTACAGATTATCTCTTACAGAATTTCTGTCTCTGTGATTGTGACTGAGCTACAAAGAAACTGAGCCAACAGAGTACACCAAGAAAAGATTGCTTGTGTGGTCTGTCAGAAACTGTCACTTACAACAAGCTGCTGGCTTCCTCTGCACTTTTTATACAGTATTTAATTTACAAATCTGATGTTAACTGGCGTAGTAGTAGTCCCCTGCCACACCCGCCCCTGACCAGATTTTACATAATATACTGTCAAATAATGCAAAGAGTATGCGACACGTGTTTCGCCATTATTTTGTGAATTTCCCATTGGGATTAATAAAGTATCTATTTATCTATCTATCTATCTATTATTTGGGCTCATCAGGCGAACACACTCCACTGCATCCCCTGGCGGGGATCGAACCTCAAAAGTCAACGTCAGAGACAAAGCCCCTTTACGTTGAGCCATGGCGTGTGGTTCATTTATTTGACAGCCTGGAGATTGGAGTAATTACATTCATATCATTCGTAGTCTGAATCACGATCTGATTGAATGGGTGGTTACCTACCAGGTAACGCATGTGGTTGGTCTGCATTTCTAATACTAATAATAGTAAAAAGTGCTGCCAAAATCGGATAACTGGTAAAACAGGCCACGGCCAAGCTACCAAACATAACATCTATGCTTAAAGGATCACTGTAAGAGAGAACTGGCTAAATGCTGCCCAAGTCATAAATGGAGCGGATTACTTTACTTCAGGTCAAACAAGCATCTCTGTCAGTTTGACAGAAACGGATTCTTATGCTTCTCCTCTTTGCCCACCTTTTCCCATTGCAGATGACCACAAGCTTATTTATAATGATGAGTCAAGTAACCAGAGAGTCACAGGCCCAAGTTGAAATAAGGATATGCAAAATTTGAAGAGAAATAAATAAATAATAACATTAATTATTAATGTTATGTTATACCACAGCAGTTTTTTTCCGAACTACAACACATTTGCCAGACACAGAGTGGGTCTAATTTAAACCCTAAATATTACATTTGTTTGAATTGTTTATGACACTGGTGGGAAGATTCAGTCCTGGGGGGTATTTTTCGTACGTGGATTAGTCGTTTAGCCGGATGTAATTGTTGACGATTTGGCCTGATCCTGGATCTGTTGGTTTTTCGAAACTCTTGCTGGAAGTGTTGTCATAGCAGCACATCCTAATCCTCAAACCTGCTCGGAGCAGGTTTGTTCTACGTAAACAAGGATTAGTTTACACATGTGATCAGTGACAGTGCGTGGAAGTCATCCAGTCATGGTTTCACCGTTCATGAATGAGCAACCAATTGATATTGGTGCGCAAATTATACAAAGAGAATTTCATATAGAGAGGGTTTTGCGCGATCGACAAGATCCTTTATCGCTCCCGAAGGAAATTCTGTATGAAAGATACCACTTTAGCCGAGGGGGAATATTGTACCTCAAAGATTTATTAGCTCCGTATATTCGAAGTCAAACTCGGCGAAGATGTGGAACATCTATTGAAAAGTGCAGTTTGCCAGGCAATTCGTAAAGTCTGTTTGGCTCTGAAACATTTCCTTCGGGTTTTCATTGTGTTTCCTGGACACCTGCGTGTGCAGACAATAAAAGAGGCGTTTCATGCCATTGCAGGTAGGTAATACACAGGCTAAAACACCCACAGTTCCATGAAGAATCTCACAATCAGCCTAACATTCTCATTACCCAGGATTTCCAAATGTGATTGGGGCACATGGGACTGATCAGAGTGGAGTTTGATCAAACATTATTTGGAAAATGTACCTCTCCTCCTGATGAATAATCAGACACAGTGTCTTCATCAAATATTTGACCTTCGTCAATATCTCGTTGGCCAGACACAGGTTCAAGGGATATGACATTCCCTGCAACTGACCCAACAAAAAAGAGGACTATATGGAACATACCTATGGCACACATGGAGGACAAATATATGCAATGACCATCCTTTACCTGAAATGAAGTGACCACTGCATCCTGCCACTGGTTCTGAGGAGGAGCTTCCCCCTGGAATGCCATCAGAAACAGGGCGATGGGCATTTTGCTGGAGAGCCAACTCTTCTGCAGGGGTTAGGTCTGGACCACGTGGACCTCCACCTGTTTTTTGCTTGTCTGCCTTATTAGCTTTAAAATTAATGTTTTTTATATTATATATGATTATTTATGTCAACAATTCTTTAAATAGTTATATACCAAAATTTACCAGTTTGAAGTATATTCTTGTACTTCACTTTAACCTGTTCCCATGTTCTCCTTGTGCTCACGTTTTACCTGGAATTATGACATATTAAATAATAATTAATCTGACACATAGGAAATGAAACGCTGCATTCAGTAAGTACAATGCACACTACTTAGCGTTTAATTTGACGGCCACTTTTTGCCAGCCGTCTTTTCTGGTCTTGGCTGCTTTTGCAGTGTTACCCCTTGTGCATATTAAATCTTGAAATTTTTCATGTCCTTCGAATAAAAGGTCTTGCGCCGCGTGTGTGAAAAAAAATGCGCCCGTTCTTTCGTCATTTTGTTACAGCCTATCAAAGACTTGCTGATCATGTTTTCTAGACTCAATATATATGGGCTTTTCACTCAGCGCGGGTGCGCGCATTCATCTCATATGATTAGATCCAGCTAGACTAATCTACTACACGGCTGCGTTTGAAAAACCGACCTATCCCGGATGAGTGGCACCGGCATTAACTTATCCAAGATGAGGCACCTGATCTCGGATGATTTAAGTGACGTACGGAAAATACCCCCCTGGAGGGCTGCAGTGTTGCAGGTTTTTGTTCCAACCCAGTTGCTTAATTAAAAAACAATTCTTGTCAATTATTTAATTTTATGGCTTGCTAGTGCTTTAACTCTGCCATGTCAAGTCATTCTCATATCCTAGATTTTTTTTTCCTTTCTAAGGATATCATCCAAATGATTTGAAGTCTAAAACAGACAAGTTATTCTTATTACTTCACTTTTTTCTCTTTACTTTCCTTCCAAGTATTTAATTAAGCCCAATAGTGTATGATAAATACACATAGGTGTAAATGGTAACAAGCTAAATTGAGAAATGTTGTTTTCTTTTATTGCTAATAAGGGGCAATTAGAAACCAAGACAACAGCTGTTTAAGACTAAAATAAGCAATAAGGGTTGAAAATTTAACGAGCGAGACAACTAAAGTGAATCAGAAGTGTTACTTGAGCAATAAGTGCTTCTTATTAAGCAATTGGGCACTGTGCTATGTACAGAATACTGGTAGGAATAAATTAGCTCAGACTAACAGCCCTGATATTTTGTTTCTTGATTCTGTTCCTTGACCTGACAAATGCATATGCATTATATGCTGAAATAGTAGAGCAGTAACCAGCATCGTTTAGTTTACATCTGTCTGATAAATTCAGGATAGACAGATTTGGATCAATTACATTATTTGGCTAAGAGAGTGCAATGAACATGTGCAGGCTATGAAATCCTTAACTGCAACTAGGTTAAGGGTTACATGACCACATTTTGGAGTTACTCAGAGAAATCTCATATTCTGGTTTCTCTACCTGAATGAGGGAATATGTGCTATTTCTGAGGTGTGCTTCGTTAAATAACTGGGTTATTAAAACATATATAAATGCACCTATTGTTTTTTAGTTAAATCTGTATTCATAAAATTAAAGATTAACCTTCTGCAGAAGAAATATCAGCAGAGTGGAAAAGGGAAACAAATTCAATGAGTTAAAGGGACTATTACGTGTTTATAGAGTCTTAGCAAGAAATGTGTAGGATCTGCAGTTAAACCAGGCCCATTTTAACATCATAATATCACGCAATGAAAGACTACTGAGCCCCTTGGCTTTGCCACTTTTACAAGAATAAGCAGGGCTGCAACTTACATTTAGTAGGATAGAGAGCTCATTCTTTTAATGCCAAACAGATGATAATGATGATGATAATAACAGCAATAATCTTAATAACAGATTGCTACGGTCAGTGTGTTTATATGCACACACATAATTGAGTTAAGGTGACTATGTCAAATAAGGCAGAAACTTTAATAATCTGTGTTTACATATAAAGGCATGGAAAAATGCTCCAACATCATTAAACTGGGAAAAAAAGAGTTAAATGTCATCACTGCCCACTGTGAATTTCAAAATAAGTATAATGCATTTGATAATTTACAGAATTTCATGCAGCAAACTCTTTTCTGCTTGGTCGTGTGATTGAGCCTAGCAAATCACCTGGGGCCTCATGTATAAACGGTGCGTACGCACAGAAATGTTGCGTACAAAAGTTTCCACGCTCAAATCGCGATGTATAAAACCTAAACTTGACGTAAAGCCACGCACTTTTCCACGGTACCTCATGCCCTGGCATACGCAATTTCTCTGCTCGGTTTTGCAGACTGGTGGCACCAAGCGTAAAAAAGTGCTACTGTTCCTGTGTGGTCACCCTTTCTTTCTTAGATCCACATTCCTGACACGGCTTTATAAATACACTGAAACTAACTGCATATTGTTTATTAGTGTAATGCATCTGATTGTAATTAACCTGCAGCAATATAATGGTCCAGGGAATAGCCATAGTATTCCAAATACCATAACTGCTTTAGCATTGTTACTCTCAATGCATCTTGTTCTTCTTTCAGCTGCTCCCGTTAAGGGTTGCCACAGCAGATCATCTTTTTCCATATTACTCTCACTGCACCACTCGGAGTATTTATATCACTGTATCTGAGTGGGGAATCACAGCAGCTGCTGATCGGAAAGAGAATTATCGGTATACAGCATGAAGCAGACGCTGCCTGAGCCATGGCAAAACATTTCAGAGACTTTCCTGTACGAACTTCGCGGTTTAGAAAAAGTTTCATCCCAAGAACTATAAACGTACTAAATCAGTCCATCAAGTGCTCCTTGTAGAACTGTTTGGACTTATAAGTACAATCACCTCACTGTAAACTTGGAATACAGTTATAATATTACACAACCTGCGCCACTTTATAAAGCGTGCATTTACATATTGATGATGATATCATTTTTAAGATGAAATGATGCAAAATATGTTGATTATATTATACAGATAAAACTTTAACTTCATTTAAATAATCTGTATTGTTAATAATTAAACATGTGAGGACACAGTGCCGCAGCGCTAGCTAGTTCATGGATTGTTCCTGCATTGCGTTGTATTCTTGCTGGTGTTGACGCAACACTGGAAGGATAGACGGATAGAATAATTAAACATGCACTACGAAGATATTTCAATGTTCCTTAAAAGTTTTGAAGAATTGGCGTTCTAAGCTTACAGATGGCTTAACGTCTATTACAGAGCTGATTGCGTGGCGTTTGAGTATTTAGAGAAAGAAAAGTAAGGACAGGAATTGGGGGTTAGTACATTTGAAAGAGACAGTACTGCTGCAATAAATTATTTCATTGAAGGTCGCACATGGCGCAGCAAGCCTCTTGCGTGAGACATGAACAATCACTGCGCCACCGTGTTCCTATGTTTAATAACATGCTTTCATTCCTTTCATCATGAAAAAGATATCATATATACATCTCAGCTTTTTAATTATTCAGAGAGCTGTAATATCACGAATGTAATGGATTATGTGTCCTGTCGGATAAAAAGAAAGCCCGTTTAAGAAGCAGATAGTGATTCACACACATAGAAGATCAAATACAGAACAAAGCATTTAATGTGCTATTTTAGTTGCAATGGGATTTGAGAAACTAGTAAATTAAATGATTTTAAGATGAAGTTTATGATGTTCTACTTTAATGGCAAAATAAAGTACGTGATTAAATTGGAAATTTCGAGATTAAAGTTGACATTTCGTGCTTTTTTCCCCACTGTGTGCCTATTTTTTTTGTCTGTACCCTAATAAGCTTTCATATGACACTCAGACGGTGGACTACGACTTGCCTTTTCACGGCGACTTTGATATGTGTTTTCTTTTTTATTTTACGGATTTATTTAAATTACGGATTTTTTCAAATGTTCATTTTTTTCCCTGTGCTTAAAACTCATTAAAAAAAGTGTTTTTAGCCAGTGGTTGGCAGCGCTATAGCGCGGACTATTGCAGTGTTAGTTTTCTCTGTTGTTCAAGGTTTTCTCAGTGTTATTCAATGTTTTTACATTTAGTTTACTATTACGCTGTGCATTCTATGGTTTAATCAACTATATTTGTGCTTAAAAACTTAAAAAAATATATATTTACATACAGTTTGTATGGTCTGTAAGTATCTGGGGATAACCATCACATTTAAATATAAAGATCTTTTCCAATACAGTTTTGGAAGCGCCATTCATAACAAAAAAAAACTGTTAACAGATGGTCCATTCTCCATCTCATGATATCAGGGAGAATTAACACTGTCAAATGTTTAATTATTCTAGAGTATAAATATATATAACGCAAATAAAGCTGAACAAATCAGCAGAAACCTGTAAATTCACACTGGCCTGACTTACAATGGAAAACAAATCTAGTTCTAAATCTTGAATCTTCATTCAATACTAACAATCACAAGTACACAAGTAATCCGGTCATCCATCTTATTACTTAAAATATGAAACCAATGAAAGACACATTTCAAGGTACAGGATCTGTTGATCCTATACAGAATAATCAGTTTCAGTGCTTTCAGACTTACTCAGTAATTAACTCATGGAAACAACTAGAGATTAAGACATAAAGAGATCTTTATATAGACAAGGTATTGCCATCTTATGAACAATTATGCTCAAGGCTGAACCTCCAAGTACACACTTTTTTTTCCTATACTTAAATCAGAAATTTTGTTAAAAGGAACCTTCCCAACTTTCCATATCTCACACCCATGTCAATCCCAGAGGAAATATTGACCAGTCTTCATGTAGAATTAGACGCTATCTCAACAATATATAAACACATTTAAAATAATGTACCTCTTAAAGATCCTAGGGAATTGTGGGAAAGGGACCTGTTATTCGGCATCTTAGAAAAGAAGTGGAGCACAGCAATCCATTGACTGCACTCCAGTTTTATGTGTGCCAAGAATTCCACAATTCAATTAAAGGTCTTTCATCGATTATGTTTATCTCCCTTAAAACTTTTCAGTATGTATCCAGGGCAAGACCAAATCTGCAAGCACTGACATCTAGCTCCAGCATCACTAGGTCACATTTTTTGGGATGCACTAAATTAACATTATTTTTGACCAAAATCGTTTACATGCTTCTCAAACTGCCCAGGTGTTACAGTCACTCCAAATTCATTAACAGAAATATTTAGTGTATTCCCTGATGGTATTAAAGTGCATTGGGATAAATTTATTATAATAGCCTGTGACAGTTAGAGGCACTGTCGACCACTTAAACCCTCAGACCATACGTCAGACACCGGATAAAAGTCCAAATAATGATTATTTATTATAGTAACAGTGTGCACCAAGCACCACCACTCCACAATACTCCAATATAAATCAATAATCACAAATAAACAATCAATCCTCCACTTCCAGACGCTTAGCCACCCTGCCTCCCAACTCAGCTCATCATCTGGGATTACACATGGTCCTTTTATATTCCCTGACCCGGAAGTGTTCTCAATCCTTCAGTCCATGTGACTTCTATCACTTCCAGGTCAGATAAAAAGTCCTTTTCTTCATCCCAGAAGCACGTCATTCCTCCTGTCGCTGTGACTAAGACTGTTTCCGGGTTATAGGGCATGTTAGAGTCTCTGGGCCTCCCTGCAGCGTCCTCTGTTGGCCCCCCAAGGTATCCAGCAGGGCTGTGAAGGAAAACTCCAATATCCATGATGCCCTGCTGGAATTCAGGGCCCTTCCATGTTGCTGGGATGGCTCCATCTGGCGGCTTGGGGGTGTTGGCCGGGATATATGGCCGGCAATCCCTCAGAAGCCTACATTACACTTTTAGCATTCAGACTTATCTTGTTCAACTGGAAGAATCCCAACCCACCTTCTGTCGCTAAACTGGTAAGCGTTTTTTTCTGTATTATCTAGTATTAGAAAAAAATCTAGTTCTTTCTTAGAGGATATGCCCAAAGCTGTTTTAAAATATTGTAATAATTGTATTTCATTTTATTTTAGAATGAGCTTGGTGGGCATGTGATTGACTCTCTAATGTTATTCATTTAATATTTCTTAAAAAATAGAGGGGTTTTGTTTCTTTTTTCTTTTTTCTCTTTCTTATGGGTAGTGGTTAAATCTTTTTTTTAATCTTTTTTTGTCTTTTTTTCTTTGTATTTTTCTTTTTCTTTTGTTTTTGTTGTAACTAATTTTAAGTAAATGATTTTACTTAAAATCAAAAAGTATTTCATTATAATATGTTTGATATGTTGAATGCCACTGTAATGTTCTGGTTTGGGAAAATAAAATTTAAAAATAATTCTTTATTGTCACATGCACTATGAGAGTATAGTAAAGTTTTTATGCCACAGCTGCCTGGGCTGTTGATCATTAGTGAATTATATACATGCATTAAGACAATAAGATGATAATATATAAATAAATAATTACAATAAATAAGAGTAGCAGAAGACTGGTCTAATGTGCATATTTCAAAACAGAATTACACAGACATATGAACTGTATTAAATAGTAAAAAAATGTAAGTGGCAGTACGCATGTAACATACAATAGAATTACAAGGTAGCTGTTAGACCTTCACCACCATGCCAAATATGTCAGTATTAAAAAGACTACAATTAACTAAATCCATCGCCAAAAACATTTATTCTGGAGTCTTAAAGGTGATTATAGGTATATTCCATTATGATGTATTTTTGACAATTTATGGCAAAATGGGAAAGACTGAAAGAAACCTCATAATCATTGTACAAAATTTTAGCTGTCAAACCCCTGGTAACAAAAGGTACTTTAAAAATAAAATACAAGGGGGCTATGGGCAAGTTAAGGCACTGCATAAATACAGACTTTGCTCATTTCAAAATGAAGAATCAGACAATGCTGTTGAGGAGCATTAAAAAAGGATGCATGGTTTTGAGTAAATGAAGGATGCGGATTAAGGGACCATGAACCTGGGCTGAGGATTAAAAGATTAATGTGCCAGTTTGTCAAGATACAATAGCAGGACAAGGAAGTGACATTGATCCTGTAGTAGTTTAAAACTTGTCACTTTGAAAGCAAAGTGTGTGCTGGGCTGTTGAAAACGACAAAGGGAAGGGTGAGGTGGAATTTTGATCTCCAAGGAAACAGAAGACCCACCCATACTGTCAACATAATGCCAATGGATAATCATTCATTAATTACCGGAGGTGATGTGATTGTGAACTCTGGAATTTTAAGCACTATAAGGTTGTGGCACATACATGAAAATGATTAAAATAGCTTCTGCAGCAACTTTTTTTGCTTTTTTTTAGTTTTTTAAATAAAAATAATAACAATACATTTATTTATATAGCACTTCCCCATGCCCAATAATACATGCGTTATTATTATTAAAAAACTATATATTGTAATGGACAGCCGGGTCCCATGCCCGGCAGGGACGCCCCTTCAGCATCTGTTCCGGGGGAGCAGCCATGGACAGTTCAATACCTCCCCCGGGATGCTTGGTGGCAGCCTCCCTGGCAGACGATGATTCCCCAACCCGGCGCATGGCTCCATGGGAGATGGAGTCCTCCACAGCTTGGTTGGGGGCTCGGATGGCCGCTAGGGGGAGCTGCATGGAGTCAGCAGCCTGGCTGGTCGTATCTTCAGCCCCACCCGGAAGTGCAATTAGGACCAGGTGGTAAAGCACCTGGAACGCTTCCGGGTGGGATATAAAAAGGGCCAGCTGACACCACCACTCAGGAGAGCCAGAGTCAGGAGGAGGAGGACTAAGCCTGAGGAGGAGTGGTGGTGCCAGAAGAATTGTGGTCGGATATTGTGAGTGTTTTTGGGACTGTGTTGGGCCTGTGGGACACGGGGAAGAAAAATAAAAAAGTGTTTTATTTAAGTACGTGCCTCTGCCTCAGTCTGTGCTGGGTCGGGCGCTATATAGCGCCTTTCACAATATATATGAATAGATATGTGCTATACGGTATATACACACACACGTGTGTGTGTCACATTCAGGATAGACATCTGTACACGTATCAGATGTGGATCAGTCATAAAATTAGTTAAAGCAGTCAAGAAAAAAAAAATCAGATATGAGGAATAATCAGGATACTGTTACTTTTAATTGGAGTGTGAATGTAGACTCAAAAGAGTCATGCTTCTTCAGACAATGGCTGTTTAATGTTAAACAACAGTATCCAAAAATGTTAATGGTGTTAAAACAATAAATATGGTAATGTTAAGGTACAACTGTAAGTGAGGATCACCAAGAATTTTGAAGTACGCCTGTGATTTGTTGGTAGCCATGACTGTTTGCATAGTAATAAGCTGTAACCAAATTACAAACAAACCTTAAATAATTAAAGTATAATGGAAAGTGTAACCAAACAGTGACAAAAACTGAAGTTTTGATGTCTTTTGCAAACACAACAAACGGAAGGCAAACTGAGCTACAACACTTCTGATAATTCAGGAATAGCTAAGCTACCAGTCTTTACAGAGATGACACTGTTCTCAATTCAAGGCAAAAGTTGAAATTCTCTACACAGTTTACAAAACAGGTAAGTGTGCTTTTCAGTTTGGAATTTCAAAAAGCCACCTCTTGGCATGACTGTACTGTCACACTTCTTAAGTGTTCGAATGGAGAAGCTTTTCAATGGACTGGATTGAAACCCAGCACTGAAGACATGTTTACACTTACTGCAAATCATCTTAGAGGACACATAAACACCAACACACCATAATTGTTAGAGTAATGTAATTCCTCTTTCTGTCCTTCATATACTTTTTTATATTTCAAAGTAGCCATCCCCTGTGGCTCCGCCCACATAGTAGTGAAACAGAACAGTTAGGAGGGCCCTGCCTGGCTCCCTACTCCTGACGTTATGCTTCCTCCTCCCCTCGGCCCGCAGCCTCTGTTGCAGATTAGCACGAATATATCACTCCTGCAAGTGAACTATGATTCTTAGCACGATAAGAGGTCACAAAATCAACTGGAATGTTCAAGCACATTATAGATAAAAACCTGATCTTAATCCGTTAAGTAGTTCTCTTGTTAACTAGTTAAGTGGAGGTAAGGAACGCCCCAAGGCTGGCATGTGAGTGAGGAGGGCTCCGCTCCCCTCCCCTCAGCCCACTGTGTGTCTCTCGGATTCCCGCAAATAAATTGGTACCGCAAGCAAACTATGATACATAGTTCAATGATAGAAGTCGCAAAAACAACTGGAATGTTCCAGCAAATTATAGAAAAAAAAACTATAAACTATCTAAATCCATTAAGTAGTTATCTCGTGAAAAACGGACAGACATACAGACTGATGTTGGATGTTTTATATATATAGCTGTCTCAGTTACTTTTTCTTATAATACTTTGCTGACAATCTGAAGAAAATGAAGCACTATTCCAATCATTCATTGTGATTTTTTTATTAGATTAAACTGCTAGTAATATACAGTATATACAATATTAACTATAGAAAATTATGTGATGATAATTTCTAGTATGAATACTACTTTACGACAACAATCTTTAATATTAACACATTCATATCTGAATTACTGATATTTCTTGATTATTATGAAGACTTATATTACTATGAAATGTTTAATAATGTCAGATGAAAACTAAAACCAATATCAACTGATAAACATCATTCCAAACTTTTCTTTGTGAAGATGGTGATCCTCAAGGTCACACAGAATATTAGCAGTTTGATTAAACCATTTTCTTAAAACTGAATTCCTAAGTTGCATGAAAAAGGTTTCACAATCACAATCAATGAAATCCCATACAGGATGTAGGTTGATATCTGCTTATTGTTTGAGTCGAGCTGGAACTACAAGAACACACGCTGCAACATCAGCAAAGGCTTCAGGAAGGGCACCCATACACATCCACCTGTTTGTTAATAGGTCATAGCAGTGCATCAGATGGCAGTCCTTATAAGTCTCAGCACAAAAGCCCCCTAGAATATACAGTTTGCTGTCAAGGACTGCAGATGCTGGAGAAACATGAGGTCTTGGCAAACTGGCAATTGCTGTCCATGTGTCCTCCAGTGGGTTGTAGCACTCGCAGAGGTACTGGTCGGTATAGCCAATGAATGATTGTCTCAGCCCACCAGCTACATAGAACCGGTCTCCTATGACTTGCATCACATGACCTCCCCTCTCACTCCACATGGAGGCTTGGGGAGTGCATCCTTTCAAAGCATTGTACTGAAAAACATTTTTGGTGCAGTTGTATTTATTGTCACATCCCCCTGAGATATAGATTTCCTTATCCCATGTCACTGCAGCATGACCACACAGAGGAATATCTAGGGGCTCCACAAATCTGAAAGTGAGAGAGAGAGAGATGAGAGAAAGAGAGATCAACATATGAAATTATAGTGGATCTACAACATCTAAGAATACAATACCATTTTCTAAGCCCACTGTATCCTGAGCAAGATTACAGAAGTCTATCCAAGCAAACACAGGGCAAAAGGGAGGAACAATGTTCTGGACAAGACACCAGTCCATCAGAGGAGAACATACTCACACCACACACATTCTACAGCTTTGCCAACCCGCCCAACCTACATGTGCAATGTCAATGTAAATTTATTTATAGAGTACATTTAAAACATCGGTAATGCTGCAGCCAAAGTGATATAAAGCAAAATATTCAATAAGCATAAATAAAATAAATTCAATAAAATACAATAAAACACAATACAAACCAGCATTGAAACAAAGCAAATAACTAAGAGGAAGGAACCATCAATATCACTAAAGGTTACAGAAAGCTAGAGAATAGAAATGCATCTTTAATCTTGTTTTAAACAGTTGAGAGTGTCCCCTTAATGTAATTGAGTAAAGATTCCAAAGATGAGGTGCAGCAGCTACAAAAGCCTTGTCCTCCTTAGTTTTAAACTAAGGGATCTGTGAAAACAAGAGACAACCGACCAGTAGTTCAGGAAGGCTGATGTATAACCCACAATTCAGCTGAGCAGATGGGAGCATACCCATGTGTTGATTTAAAAAACTGCAGATAAATATTAAAATCAACTCTAAAACTAACAGGTAGTCAGTGTAAAGAAGCTTAAAGTACAGATACAGAATCAAACTTTCTTTTACTGACCAAAAAATGGGCAGCAGTATTCTGGACCAACTGCAACCTGTGTATCAGGGATTTGCTGATCTCAGAATATAATTTATTTGCAATAATCAAGCTGAGAAAGGATGAAAGCATGAGAAATTTTCTACAAATCCCTAGGAGATAAAAAAAAGGCTTAATCTTGGCTAAAAGATGCAGCTGGAAAAAGCAACTCTTGAACACAGAATTTATTTGTTTCTCAAAAGAAAGTTTACTATCAATAATAACCCCAAGATTCCAAACATGAGGTTTGCAAATCTGCAAAAGAGCCATGGAGTTCAAAACCAATTTGAGCTTTGCCAGGAGGACCAGCTATCAGCAGTTCTATGTTGATAATAAATATTAATAATATATTTTATTTTTATAGTACCTTTCCCATGCTTCAGGTGGTTTATTTTGATTAAGACTGAGAAAATTGTCAGCCATCCAGAATCATAGTTCTACAAGATAATTGTGCAGCCGATTCATTGCAGAGTTACATACAGGAATATAGACCTGTGTGTAATCAGCATAACAATGAAAAAAAGCATTAAACTTCCTAAAAATAGCTTTGATAGCATGAAGATAAATAGAAAATTAAGTAGGGCCCAGAATGGATGTCTGAGGAACAACACATTTAACAGAAGCAGTAGACAATAAAGAGGAATTGAAAGAGCACTAAAAGCCCATCAGACAAGAAAAGAACAATATGAAAGGAGGACCCATGACATGAACCCTGGCCTCCTTACTGTGAAGCAGTAGTGCTGCCACTGCTCAAACAGGCCACCCCATTTAAGAATATACATTACAAAATTAAAATTATGTGCAACACAATGATGTCTTTTTTTTTTTTTTTAAAGCATGTACTAATATATTGTATAATGTTGCAGATTGCTTGGAACTATAGAACAACCAATGTCGTAAAGGGCAGCCTAACTGTGACAGAACAATTCTACAAATCAATCTGAAAAACAGAGACACTGTTATTCATGGCGTACAGAGGGTCTACAACAGGTAGAATACAGTGACAAATATGCACTTAGGGAGCAACAGACCCAACAGAACCAAAGGATACCTGACAAATAAGGTTAAAAAGTGGTTACAATTTTATGTTGCCAAAAAGTGACAGTTCAGAATGCTTAGTGAGAAAAGCTGGAACCAGGTTGTTTATTTAAAGGTATGATGTGGGTAGACTGGGAGGGGAATTCGTTGAGGAAGAGATAAACAAGACTCGGGGGTGCAGGGAGGACATTGTGTGTAATAGAGGAGGTGCTGTTCCTGACCCTGAAAGTCAATAGGTTTATAGAGCCACACCAAGTCAAAACTCACTGAGTCTTGAGATAAGAGGCAAAAACCTCCTTACGTTAGAAGGAGATAGAAAGTCATTTGGTATGACTTGTCCACAATACTGGACAGGTTTGAGGGCAGACAGTTTTTTGCTTGTGCTTGTTGGATTCCCCATGTAAAAACAAAATTGTTCAACGAAGTTGGAAAACATTTGCAATGTATAAAGAGTTACTCTTTGCCTTTCACTATTTCTGTTAAAGTTAAAATTTATTTTTAACAGTCTGTTCCTAGTGAGAAGTCAAGCAAAATGACACCTTTTATTGGTTAACTAAAAAGATTACAATATGCAAGCTTTCGAGGCATCTTGCCTGAAGAGTTGACTCAAAAGCTTGAATACAGTAATTTTTTTAGTTAGCCAATAAAAGGTGTCATTTTGCTTGACTTCTCACTACATACATAATGACTAACACGGTACAACACCCTAGTACTACAGTCTGTTCCTTTAATTGTTTTGATATCCTTATAGATGACAAAATCTGCTGTTGATGCTCGGCTAATTTAACAACTTATACTGTGCAGGAAAGACAGAATAAAATCTGAAACAAAACATATATCTGTTCCTATGAATAAAATATTTAAATTACAATGAAACACAAACAATTTTAATTCTCTTAAAAAATTAAAGAAGAAATTTCAGATGTTGAAAACAATATGGTTAATTCAAATTGGAGGCCAATTTAAGACAGAATGTAGCCCCTCATTAACAAACAGGATAGAACTAAAAAGCAAAAAGTCCTAGTATGCTCAAGGACCAAATTTGGGCAAAACTAGTATATATGTTGTATGAATGGTTGACAGAAGACACTGTAAACAAGAAGGATTACTGTATATAACTGGGGACAATTTGGTTGGTAGTTTCTCTTTTTTGTTTTACTTTCCTTTTCTTAAAACATGCATTCTTAGATTCATTCCATACATTCAGTAAAGTAAAATGTTTACTTGCAAGTGCTAATCAACACGCAACATGTTACAATTATGTGGCACCACAAAATAAAAATATCAGGTCAAAAGAAAATGAAGGTGGTGTACCTTTTAATGTGCTGTCTCTTAAGTCATTCACTTTTATTATTTCCACAACTGCAGAAGTGAGCTTTTAAGAAAATTGGCATTGGTCATTGAAGAACAGATATTAAAAATAATATATTAAGGCTCTTGAGACTTCTGTAGGCATGGAGCCTGGAACCAAAAGTTAAGGGAATTATGGAACTAACAATTGTACTGACAGATAACAACTTCTGGTTAGTGAATGTATGTGGAAAGGAGACAATGTTAATAACACCACAAACCCTTCAAGTTGATTCTTCAGATCACAAGCAGGTAACAAGCTTATTATAAAACATAAAGGTGATGCACAAGTACAGTCTGAATGGGTATGTACCTTGCAAATTGTTAACTACATGCATGAGGCAAAAAAATGAATATAAAAATGCAAGCCAAAGTATCCAGCATTTCTTTGGTATATTTATATCATTAGTATACGGTAAGAAAGTAAATATTTAAATGTTGACCTTTGTCAGTAACTCCTTACTGGTCAAAACAATAAACACTATTTCAATGTATTTCCTGTTTTAGCATGGTTTCACAATTATATTTAGAAATTGGTTTCAATTGAGCATGTGCAATTATTGGTTATTACAGGAGGAGAGGCACGGTAACTAATGAGTGTCTGCTGCGGTTGTCAAAGGTTAACAAACAGACAGGGTAAATGTTAGTGGCAAAAATGTGAACAAGATGAATGAAGTGGAAGAGTGTTTATTTGTATGAGGGTTCAGTCTGAGAGTGTATACATTTTCATGGATGAAAATGATGAGCGGCATCAGCTATACGATAATTTTGCTAAGGATCAGGACCAAAGACTCTTGGCAAATTCAGTAGAATGGCAGTTTGAATCATCTGCAGAATAATCTTAGTGAGCAGAAGAGAATTGTGGAGAGTCACTAGACAGAAGGAGGAACTCAAGGTGGGGTAAATCAAGGGTGTTGCAGCATCTGCACTGTGAGACTGGGAGGAAGGAAGGAAGGAAGGAAAGTTGTTGTTGGGTAACGTGGAGTTGCAACAGTGTTGTGGCTCCACAAAAAAGCTGAGGTCTTCACAGGGGTGTTCTGCACGTGCTAAAAGAGGTGGCAGAACATGGCAATGTTTTCTCCAGGGAAGGATTCTGTGGTTACCAAAGGAGGTGGTCTTGTCTATCTCGACTTATAAACAATTAAATGTCCCAAAAGAGGTCAATTACTCATTGGCTGTGAGCACAGGGCATCATACAGTAAGACAACAAAACTGTTCTCTAAATTACCTGAGAAGCAATCACTGTACCTAGGGTCTTTGATGAGATTCCACTTTAGCTGGTACAAAACTTTGTGTGTAGTAGTAATAGTGTTGTCCCATCAGCCAAAGCACACTCCTGCTACCTGATGGGAATTGTAGTCCCAACATCAGTTCTGGTTTTTGGGTTGCCCCTCTCCATTACATACCTTTTCCCCAAAACACCAGATAGTTTATTTTCTTAGCTGAACAAATGGTACACACAATACAAAGTTTCATAAAAATCTGTTCAGCTGTTTTTGTGTGACTGGTGAACAAACTAACAGCTTAGAATGTTATTTGTACTATATATATTAATACTAACACTGTTTACTAACCTCCAAGCACTGTCTCCTAGTGTATAACATTCCACAGAACTCAAACAATGAAAGTCGTCCATATTTCCTCCAAGAGCATACATCACTCCATTTACGCACACCACAGGAAAATAATTGCGACATTCATTCATATCTGGGAGGTCTTCCCAAGAATCTTCATCTGGGTCATACCTGTAATAAAATGAATCAGAGAAAAAATAAATACAACTGAAATTCATGATATTCTGCCTCAATCTAAAATTATTTTTCCTCTTGTACTTTGAATGTTTGTCTAAATAGTTGCAAGGCTATCAGAGTAGCAAGAGTTAGTACTTCACTGTTCTAGGGTTCTGGGTTCAACTCCCATGTTCTTCCTGTGTGATATTGGCTTATTTTAATTTGTCCCAGTTCCCTGTTCCCAAATAAGAGAATGTTAAGCTAATTGTCAACTCCAAACTGGTCCAGTCAACATGTAAAAAGATATAAACTTGTCCAGGTCTGACATTAAGACACTTTTGAAGGAATAAAATATGAAATAACTCAAGTACAGGTAAGTTATTAAATAATGCTGGATGAAGCTTTGACGATGAGTAGCATTTTGAAAATGATAGCTCAGGTTCTTTGAAACTCACAGCTACTTCATTCATTCAGATCAAATTTTAGCTTGAACCATTTATTGATTCTGCATTTCAAGATTTTAAGTAACAAGGAAGGGTAGCCATCTTCTTGATTTACCATACACTAAAGTATGACTAATCACAAGTACACAAAAGTAGGATTCATATCTATCTGTTAAGAATTCTAAAACAGAGAATCACTTTAAAAAGTTGTCAACTGACAAAAGATCCACCTGTTCTTTAACATGTTTTTAATTTTTTATTTATTTCAGCGGATTGAAAGTGATTCTTGAAAGTGTAAACTTTTGATGTACTTTTACATTTATAGCCATATTCATACCGTCCTCCCATTTTGGAAGCAGAACTCCAGATATCATGAATGTTTTTGTTTATATGTCTTTCTTCAGGAGGGAAGTGGAAGTCTTTCAGAAAAGACACATCTCAGAAGTGCACCAGAAGTCCTTGGAGTGTGCCAGCTCAATACGTTTGCCTTGAGAGAGGTGGGGTCTGACTTTTCTGGTAATGTGACCTCAACATATAAAGAAGGTAGCAGAGACAGGGAACATCATGTCCCTTCTGGCAACTGACAAGGAAGGAACATTGCTGACAAGATGATTCCTCAAAGCACCAAGAGGGACAGGACCTCTACCTTGCTATCTTTGGCTAAAGCTATTAGAAAGCCTACTTGGAACATTTATTCTGATACATGACTTTATAAAAACAGGTGAACTCTAGCTCTATAAAAAGAGGTAGGCTCTTCCTTAGTGTTAAGCCCTGCATGTGCCCTGAGCTTGGAATTTTATGTTAAAATGATTAACTCTGAGTTAAACTTGGGGAAACTAATTTTGATCACATTTACAGCATTAAAGCTCAAATAATGCTTGGGGCAGTATTCTGATGACATCTAGTGGATGAAATAACATTATGCTACAAAACAACAAGGCCATTTCTATGCTTTCTTTCTCTCTGTGATAATTTATCGATAATCACGAATGGGGCGAGCACAATGGAGAGTAAATGAAAATCTGTAAAGCCAATTTTAGAACAAACTGAAACTGAACCATTAGTTAAATCAAGCAATAGTGATGACAATGTGAATTGGTCATCAGATGTTGACATGGATAGTAAAATTGAAATCTAGTTGTTAAATCTGCCCAAGGTGACTGTCTGAAAGGGTGAGAAAACCTGGAGAAGCCAATTATAAAGCAGCAGGAGTGAGGCAGGAGTGAGGCAGGAGTGAGGCAGAGCCATCACAACATGCTTGAGAGACAAAGGGGCAAAACGGCTGAGAGCATGTAAATGTTGTTTCAACATTTTAGTGGCAGGTGGATACAACACTGAAGAAATCCAAAGGCCCTTTCCAGGCTGCTCTTCAGCAATCCGCATAAAGAGAAATTAATTCCATTCTTCTGTCTCTTGCACCCTTTGGTTGTTACATTATAGTGATCCTCATGTTTGGTAACAGGTTGATTCTACTGCTGCAGTGTGGTGAAGTACTAACTGCATGGCAAAAAGAAAAAATTATTGTGATCAATTGGAACGACAAGAAAGCTATGTGCTCTTCACAATGCAGCGCCTGTCAATGTACTTATCAGGGAAAATGTGGAAGTCGCTAAGCCTTATATCATGGCATCCTACAATAACACAATAAGCAGTGTAAATTGTGCTGATCAGACACTGAAATTCTCCCCTTTCAAGCAACAGAAAAATTATTATCAAGATGATTCTGTTACATGTAATAATATTTTTCTTTGTTAAAAAAATACAGCGTTATGCTAAGAAGATACCAAGGGCAATATTCCTTTAGCTGTATAAAATTATGATGCTATTTGTGTGAAAAAATCCATCCATTTTATCTGTTTTCCTAACTGGCTTATCAGGGACAGGGTTGCGGGGCAGCTAGTGCCTATACAAGCAGTCATTGGGCAAAAGACAGGAACAGAACACACACACACTCACACACACTCACACACACTCACCAGGGCCAATTTAGCAATGCCAATTCACCTAACCTTCATGTCTTCAGACTGTGGGAGAAAACTGAAGCTTCTAGATTAAACCAATGTGAACTCTAATGAGAACAAGTAATATCCTTGTTGCAAAGCAGCAGTGGAACTACTGTCACCAATCTGCCACCGTGTGAGAAAACACTTTATTAAATGAATCCCACATAGCTGAGTAGAGTCACTCAGTAAAAGGATTGTGTTATGTTTGGTTGAGTACCCAAATTGGTCATAACACACAGAAGCATCTAAATTGCTAGATGTATGCACTTTTTCAATATAATTAATCTATCCATCTATTTTAAGTTCAAGTTTATTTTGATATCCAATACCAGTTTAAGAAGAGACAAAAGCTCAGCTCAGCATCAAGGGACAAAAAAACAGAGAATGAACTCTGGGCAGGATAGCAGCCAAAATTTTGGGACAAGCTCACCCAAATTCATGCATTCGGGGAGAATTTAGTGCTGTTTGTTTGCCTAACAGCATGTCTTTGGGGAAAGGCATACTATAGGTTTTCCTTTGATTTTCAGTTTTTCTTATGAATCCCTGGAATGTTAAATTAGGCAGTGACTCTAGATTAGTGCAGTTTGAGTTGGTGTGTGTGTATGTGAATACCACCAATGACAGACTGACGTTCTGTCAAAGACTGCTTCCATGTTTGCATACATAGCTGGTATTTAAAGCTGTGGATCCTGCAATCCTAAATGTAAATGGATAGATTGATGTAATTTGTGTTGGGCTGAATGACCCATACTTTTATCTTCTTACTGTAATGTATTTCTTACAATATACTTAAAGAGAGAGAGAGGGTTTAATGATTTGTTTTTTCTATTTGACTAGATAATGTTTGCCATACATAAATCTCTATTTTATAACCCATGCCAATGATTACTTAAGGTGTGGCTGCAAATAAAATAAATCTTCCTATAATTATGTTAAACACACATTTTACTTTACAAGCATGGACAGAATTTTTTTCTTTTTACCTTTTTACTGATTTCAGAATGTCCCGTTGTCCATAGTAGCGACTTCCACCAAATACATACAGCTGATTATTAAACACTGCTACTGCATGACGAAACCGTGGAAGGTCTGGTATTGATGAGAGTGGGTGCCATTCTGTGGAATTTCTGTTGTCTGCATCTGTGAGGAAGCGGTTGGCAAACCAGAGCATCTTGCTAGGGAGCCTCTTGCTATAGTCATTATTCAGGTGGTCTCCCCCAATGAATACCAGCACTTGGCCTGGAGTGCGGGCTTTGCACATTACCCCTTTGTTTCCCAAGTTGTACTTACTGCACGACAAAGAGCTCTCCAAAATACTTTTGCATGCCAGATTGTCTCTCATAATTTCAGTTGCCCAAACCTCTTTCAGCTCTTTAGGAGACAACAGTGGGAACCTCACACTTTTCATTACTTTTGGTGCCAGCTCTGTTCGAGCTTTCTTGTCCTCTTCTATCCAATGCAGAACAGACCAAAACACCTCCATCTATAAGATTAGGTACACATAAACTTTAGTAAAGTGGTACATAAAGCTTATTTTCAACAGAAAATACAGTTGTGAAATTAAAGAAAAATATTTGTGCATGTGGATAGCTTACAATGACAATCACTTAAAATGGTTTCATTACTCTTGATAACCTAAATCCTTTTAAAACTGCTCAGAATATACTAAGAGAAGTGTTAATTATTTTATTGACTCAATTTAGTCAGCAATAATTTGCACTATGTGGTAGGCTGTATTTGGTTATAACAGACAAAGTTGAACAATGGCTAGCATGGCTTGTAGTTAAATCCCAGTGCAGTCATTAAGTATGTACAGTTATAAAGTCTATGTTCATGGACTTGCCAAATATGTCATATTATCTCCCAAACCCAAACAAAATGCAATTTAGGTTTATACTAAACTAGACAAAGAGCCCGTTTCGACAACGTAAGATGAAACGGGCATGAGTTTGTGTCAGCAGTGTATGAAGAACAAATGATAAGTAACGAAGAATTTGTTTTGTAATGATTGTAGTCCACTTTACTCATTACTGTACAGGCTTGTACTGTTAGTTGATGAATTTTCCAGGCCTATAGTAAAATATTGAATGATGAATGTTCCAGTACAATATGGAATAGTAATAAGTATAAGCACCACATACCTGATATAGGTGTACTGAATGAATGCGTAATTGAATCAGAATGCGTAATTAGGCCTCGAGCTGTAGTCAAAATCGCCTTTCAGGCTTCTAGAGCTTTATTCGAAGTCGCCTTTCTCTTTGAATTTTTGCGGCCGTAAATCCTCCGCTTGCTGCGATGTTGGGGTTGGATGTCGGTCTCGTAAGGTTTTTCAGGCAGCTGCGCAGAAGGCGACTGCGCATTTGGCTTCGGATGGACGTAAGTAAGTGAGTGAGTGAGGAGGCAGGTGAATTATGTATTAAGATTGTTCTTATATGAGTGCTCTCCAGAGTTGATACTTCCCTTATGCCTGGTTCTTCCGTATAGGCTCTTTGTCCTCATGACCCTTTATTAGAATAAGCAAGTCTGAAGAATGAATGAATAAATAACAGAACACATTTATGGGAAAATAATGACTAAAGTTTGTGTCCAATTGATAGACTTCCTCAAGATATAAAAGAAAGAACTAATTGAAAAGAGACAAATTTTGTGAAAGAAGCATCATAATTATGGAGAAAACACAAATTATGTCCAGGTGCATGATAGGAAACTTTAAATTCAAGTTTTAACTTAAGAAGTGTTTCTCTTGGGCATATGAGTTAGAAATTATGTTTAAGGTTATTGGTGGCTGTGAGTACAGTTGTATGCTACCTGTCATATCCAGTAGGTGTCAGTGTGAACAGCTAAAACCTGTCTAACACAGCAGCAGATGTTAGTTTTTGGTGTTTTGGGAGTCTGAGGAATAAGAAAGAATAATTCTACAATGTACATCAGAGTTTTTCTTTCTCTCTCCCTGTTTAAAGAAGGAATCTTATGTTGAATTCTGTTTCATGCTTGAAGGCTAGAGCACTGCAGATGTTGCTTTAACTTTCTGCGTGCCTTTCAGTTTGTTGTACACATTGCTATATTTACAATGTATATTTTTCAAAAGTTGGAATTTAATACATCACTTAGTTGAACTGTGGTTAATATTACCTTGCCCTTAGTTAGAAAGATGTGTTTGATATATTTGAACTGAAACATTTTAAGTGAAATATTCACACAAGTAATTAGTGGGAACAATTTAGGTAAATTAAGTACTGAATTATTCAAGTGTTGTTTTGTTGGTCTAAACTTTGTTTTAGACTGTCTGTCTTTTATTTTTCAGGTGCATTTTTAATTGATTAAGAATGTCAATAAACATTTTCTGTTTATGTGCTTCCTAGTAATTATGTATCTAAATAAATAAAAAGAAATGAATAAATAAGAGTCATGGTACCTTGATAGGAAAAAGAGCAAGCGCTACTGCTTCTTGGATTTTGGGTTTGAAAGCTGCATCTGAGTCATTGCCAATGTGAAGTTTACAAGGTCTACATGTTAGCTTGTAATTATCTCCAAATCCTCCCATTTTCATCATAAAGAGATGAATTCTACTTAAACGGTGTTTTAAATTAACCCCATGTCTGTCTGCATGGGCCCTGCAATAAACTGATATCTCTTCCAGAGTTAGTTCCTGTCATGCACCTAGTGTTGTTGGGATACCTGCTGAACCCTCATGACCCTCAACTATATTTGGTGGATATTATAATATTATGTTGCCATATTTAATAAGCACAAGTAACACAGGACAACATATTTTTTCAAAAGTTTTGCTTCCTGGAAAATTTTTAGTGATTATAATAGACAGCTTCAAGTTTAACACAAATATTGACTGTATCACACAGGAACCTGGAGATAAATGAGATTCGTTTCTATTGAATGTATCACATTTAATTGCTTAATGACACTGGCACATTCCATTAGTTCACCTGAGCTAAAAATGTTTTTCTGATGATTTTTGTTTGTACTCAGCATCTGAAGCTTCTTGTTTCCATAGCCAAGAATAGCTGGACAGCATTGACAGTTTCCACTTGCTGTGATACCACTTCTCTATCATGGCAATGTCCAGGTGAAACCTTTCACCATATTTATCATTGACTGCACCAAGATTAATAGAGAAGAAGTCCAACTGTGAAGCAGAAAATTAATCTTTAGAAACATGTTGCACTTTATGGTCTTGTTGGCTTACAGTGTGTTGTCAACCAACTGGACAAGTCGGATGTACTGTAGTTGCCAAGAAATTTCAGAATAACATCCTTAAATGCTTTCTGTGTGATTTCCATGTGATATACTCTAGTAGATCTTTGAGTCACTTGTTTTTGATGACATGTCTGATTCGGAGGCCAATAAAATGCCTTCCTTAATCTTAGCATCAGTATACTGCAGAACCATTTGACTCCATCATCAAAATCCTTCATCTTTCTCGTTCTTCATTTTCACAAATTGTTTCATCAGTCCACGTTTAAAATGAAGAGGAAGGAAAAATATCTTTGTTGTGTTGACAAATGGATTATGTGACACACGTTTCTGCACTAGAAGCAAATGCTTATGGAGTGGCCACTTCTTTCTAATGTTATGGTAATGAGACTCTTTTTGCACGGCTGTCCCATTTGCAAATGAAACAACAAGAAATGGATTTTCTGAGGTGCATTCCTAGTAGCAGTGTCACTACTTTTCGATCACAACAGCTGTAGTCAATTTATAAGTATATGTATTGTCACACATGTGTGAGTAGAAGGAAGCTGAGTGGACCAAGTCAAGGTAATTACCCGCCAGGCTAGGGGGTGGCAGGGTGCACTAATCCTACTTCTGTTATCTCTGCAGGCCAGATACAGGAAAACCTAGCAGATGCACCATCAATAATGTCACTTCCGGTTCTGGAGCCACAAAAGAAGTCATTTCTGGGTCCAGTGCCATGTCAGTTCAGTTCAGGACTAAAAACTGTGCACATGAGTGCTATTTCAAAACCCTTTTGCAGCCAGGGACAATATATGGGTGGCTTCCCCAAACCTTTTTGTGTGTGTCGAGGCTGTTCATTTCACAGTATATTTATAATATGAGAGAAAATCACAATAATTCACAACTGCAATAAAAATTATATATGACAGGAAAATTTAAAGGTGATTTTTGTGATCAGGAAGTCAAAATCCATAAGATATGCCCAAAAGTGTTCAGGAAGCAAAATCCTTATTGTCCAGTGTAATTTAATGCTAATGAGCCCAATAACCAGTTATTTGTCAGAATGTATACAAATGTATTATTTAATCTTACATTAGCAATGAATATCATGATTTAAGTCTTCATTGTATTTGTCGGTTTTGATAATAAGCTGATGCTTATTGGCATGATATTATAGTTATTTGTTCTGTTGCTCACAGTTTCCAAGTCCTTGGTTTAATTGTCAGACTGGACACTGTGTAAAGTTTGAAAAATCTCCCTGTACCGGTAATCTGTACCTTGCGTGACTTGATTTACCCTCCCTATCCTAAAGACATGCAGGTTATGGACACTAATAAACCTAAATTGAAAGTGTTTGAGTGAAAGTGGGCTATGACGGAGTGTGCCCTTGGATTATCACTTTGTCCAAAGCTGGTCCCTGTCTTGTGGCCAATGATCCTGGGATAGGCTATAGCTTCCCATATCCATGTTTTGGAATAAGAAAGACTTATGAACTGAGTGTTTTTGTTAATTTCAGGAAATTAGGAATTCCAAAATGTAGACAGGCCAAGTAACCATTTGAATGACACAAATAAATTTAATGTTTGGATTCACTACATGCCATTTTCTTCATCTCTTTGATCTGTTAATTTGCTGAATGAGCAGAAAACTTGTATGTAAACAAAGTAGTTAGGACAATCCTAATAAATATCAGCTCTTTTAAATTTTAGATTCTTTTATGTCAACTGGAAAATATGAAAAAAAATTCTAAGAGAACAGCAATATTATATAATAACTAACTTAAATACTGTTAAAATTACATATGCAGCAATAAGAAAGCAAAAAATAGAAAAATACCTCAGTTGAAACACAGAGACCATCATTCTCCAGTAAATTAGCAAGTTTTTCAGCAGAAAGGTCTTGGAATTTTGGTAGCAATGACACTTTTCGAAAGTTATTCAAGATGTACTGTTCAACATACTTCATAAGATCAGTCAGATTGAATGCCTCAGCTAAAAGTAAGCAATCGAGACAGTACTCATCATTGATCTCCTTCTGTATGAACTTGGTGCAGAGAGGCAGGGCACTTACGACTTGATATTGTAAAACAGCCTCCATCACCTCAAAGATGTTATCCCAGCTGAGAGAGATTGTTCCAGAGTAAATGAAATTCAGAATTGTAGAGAGAGTAGAAGAAGAGAGGGAAGTCAGCTTCACTATGGATTGCTGGGATTCTTTCATGCCACTAGAAAACATGGCATGAAAAAAAATCTGCTCCTGCTGCCAGAGCTATGCGATGAGCTAGGCCAGGAGACAAAAAGATATTATTCAATAAAATTAATGAATTCTTTTAGAATAACTATTAAATATGTCTTAAATAATTATGTTTTCATATTGCATGCAATCTATATGAATTAATATTTCTGTCAATTTATTTAAAATTGATTTTTTCACAAAGGTTTAACTGTTTGGATAATACTTCATTCTTTCTATGACTAAGCAGCTCATATCTTTAACTATGCAGTAGAAATCAGCTTTGACCACTGACTCTTTAGTAAAAACCATCAAGTTCACTGATGACACCATCATTAATGGACTAATTACTAATGGAAATGAAACATTATATAGAAAAGAGGTGACTTCTGTGTCTTGGTGCACTATCAATAACCTGTTACCCAAAACCACCAAGACAGCGTAACTGGAAACTGACTTTTACAAACAGCAATTTCACACTTTCCCTCTGGAAACAAATGATTCAACAGTAAATATGGTGGAATGCTTCAATGTCACTTTCATTGATGACATTAACACCACTTCCATCAGTAAGAGGACTCATCAGAGGATGCATTTTTTATGCCAACTAAAGAAATGAAATATTTCTCAGCCCATCCTAGTACAATTCTACAAAGCCATAACTGAAAGTGTGATCATATTCTCCATTGTTGTCTGGTTTGGTTCCACAACAGTACACTTCAAAAATAAATGACAGCATTTTGTGAGGTCTTCTGAGAAAATAATTGGCTGTGCTCTTCCATCTGTTTCATGCTTCTACATCAGCAGCAAAATGAGACATAGAAGCGTACCAGATAGCAAATGAATAATGGCCCAGTGCTTATCAATGTTCACCACTTTCATTTGGCCCACGTGCCACCATGGAATGATGGTGATGAACTCATCCATTTGTGGCTTTCAGAATATAGCCATAAATCAGCCTTTATTAAACCATATCTCAAGTAAACTACATACCAGAACTGGGCCACAGCACAGCCACAATTGAGCCTTGTGAAGACAATGTATGAAGCACAACTGGGCCAGACCAAATCTGTAGTTCAACTGTAATAAGACCAAATATGAAACAGGCACAGACACAACTCAACCTTAATAACACCTTATTGAAGCATGACTTGGGCCAGAGAATGGCCAAAACAAACCGTCCTGAAAAAATACTACAATAAATTTTCAAAAAGAACAGCAAAGACTGGTTGTAACCTATTATGTATCTTAACATGCAAATCCTACACCATGGCAAAATATCACTGGTGCTCATCCAGAACCAGGAAAGTCCCAAGCACAAACTTAACAGACAGGTGTTTATACAGCTGTGCTTTCCAAGCAATTCTACAGAAGCACAAAAGGGAAAGGCTCATGACAAGAAAGACAGCTGTCTGCCATGTGATGTGGCAGATGATCAATACTGCCCTATGAAATCAGAAGATGTCCAGACCTGCTATATATAATATACTGTACTACATGTCTTTGTTTGCATATGGGCCACATTTGGATAGTATGCAAATTAAATGAACATTCCTAAGGATGGTTACAGGTTTGCCAAAACTGTCCCATAACTGTAATGCTAAATATACTTGACATGCAACTGATTGCATCTGGGCTGTGTTTGGCTCACAATCCATATATCATGAAAAAGTTTATTGTGGCTGATTACATCTGGGCCATAGTACATTTGCCATTGCCATGACTAAACCATAACCGTCTGAAGTCAACCACATTTGGCCCAGAATAGTCTTCTATCTCGGGTGCCAGAGATGAGTCAAAGTCAGTCTAACACTAAACATCTTATATACTTTCAACACCCTCATGACCCTCATGAGGCAAAAAAATTCATCAACTGAAGCAGTTAAATCTGATATGTTATGCAACAAGATATCCCATTGACTCCTGTACTAATGTGTTGGACTTACAGGAAGTCAGTAATGTTCTGTATCTAACTTGAAAAAACTTTTTTTTTCCACAGTAATGCAACAATTGGTAGAGCAGACAAGCAAAAATATTGCTGAGGAGAAAAAGTAAGTTTAAAAAATTTGTTTTTTCAACAAATCATTCCAAAGGTGTGAATGATTAATCTTATTAGATGACATGTCTATGTACTTACTGAACTAATTACATAAAAAGCATACAAAGAGACTCAGCATAAATATATTTCCTACCTTTAAAAAACTTTTCATTTACTTGTAGTTTGACATCACAACCGATTCCTCTTTCCCAAAGCATTTTCATCTTTTTCATAATCTCTTGTCTTTCCATGGAAGCTATGGGTGTACTCATTTTGATTTCAGAAGATTTTGTCTTCAGCCTATAAAGCTGTGACAGGCGGTCCATCTTGAGATTACTGAAAGCTTGTAATATTTGTGTTGGTTCCATATGATCAATTTCTCCAGTGTAGGCAAACTTTATTAAAGCTTTCAAGCCATTTTGACTTGTTATACCATCTAGCTTGATAGTTTTGGTACCATTCATATCAGATAACATAACATTAGAACCTTCATTTTCCATCCATTGGCAAGCAAGCTGACTTACACATGAAAGAACTAGAAGATGAACTTTATGAATCACACCTTCCAGTACAATTGTGGAATCCACCAAAAGTTCTGCAACTCTCATGTCATTCAAATTTTGGAAGAAGGCATCACAATGCTCTGGGTTAGAAAACGTCTCCGTAGATGCAGCTGCAGTTGGTGAGTTTGCATTTGATCTGTCATTAACTTTGAATGGAGACATTTCAAATCCTGACCACATGTGTCTAGGAAATCACTTTAATGTTATTGATTGAAAGGCAATGGTTTAATTACTAAGAAATTCTTTTCTTTTCTTCTTGCTTTATAGGCATTTGCTGTAGATAAGTAAAATACATGAATTTATTACACGGAATTTAGTATGCTTTTTTAGAATATCATAAACTACAATTTAACAATTTCAATTACAACTGAATAGTATTTAACATTGGATAGTACCATCTATTTAAATTTAGCTTGATTCATTTTGATTATGTTTTACCTCACTTAACTAGTTTTCTCATTAAGAAACACTGGTGTCAAGTTAAATTCTATAAGAAAGTTCAGGATAAAGTGCAAAACAAATTCCTAGGTTTTGCTTATGCTCATTCAGAATTTCACCTATGGGGACAAATTCACACAAATTTGCATACTGGAAATATCTGCATGCTGCTCCTTCTTTAGCCTAGTAACTCGTCTTTTTGACACTGATATGCTTTTTCCATGTCACTTGAGGTTTCTTCTTAGAAAACCTGTTTCTCAGATGAGTCCAAAAATAAAAAATGTTTTTATTAAATATACACTGGCTTCACTAAATGACTGGGAGTTCAGCGATATGTGACTGTGATCATGTGTGCCCTGGCATGAAACAAAATGTTACGTAAGACAGCTTGTATCTTTTTCTCATTTTGACAAGCTTAGATTTCAGCTCTCTGTTATGCTAACTAGAAGAACCTAGATGGACAAATGTCAAACAATTGTCTATAAAAAGTATTTACCTTGTTATTATACAACATTAAATCACCGTGGAATTAATTTAGCTTTTTTGACCGAAACAGTAGAAAAAGACTCTAATGACAAAGTGAAAACAGATCTCTGCAAAATACTGTAAATTATTTATAAATATACTGAAAAGAACAAAATAGTGTTCATTCCCTTCAAATCAGTATTTAGTAGATGCACTTTTGTCAGCCATGACAGCCTTGAGTCTGTGTGCACAGGTCTGTCTGTATGAACTTTGCACATCTGGGTACTGCACTTTTCCCCCATTCCTCTTTGCAAAACTGCTTAAGATCTGTCAGGTTGGATGGGAATTGAGAGTTAACTGCCTTTGTCAAGTCAGACTACAGATTCTCAATTGGATTGTCATCTGGAAATCAGCAACTCCAGGGGCCTCGTGCATTACGCCATGCGTAGAATTCACACTATAACATGACATAAGCACAAAAGTGGAAATGTGCTTACGCACAAAAAAATCCAGATGCATAAATCTATGCGAACGGCAACTTCCACGTTCTTCCGCTACAAAAATCCCGGTCAGCGTGAAAAGTAACACACATGCATGCGCCTTCTGTCCTGCCCCAACTCCTCCCAGAATTACGCCTCTTGTATTAGGCGTAATCAATATAAATAGCCCTTAAGCTCAGCGTTCTGTGGAAAGGCAATGGCAAAAGCACGAGGGAAAATAGAATTTCAGCGAATACCAAGTGGAGGCAAGAAAAACTTACTATTTGTTGTTTTAGACAGTGGTATAAACAACAAAAGGAAGTTGATCAAGTGACATAGAGTATCAGAGAAACTCGAAAGCTCTATCTATCTATCTATCTATCTATCTATCTATCTATCTATCTATCTATCTATCTATCTATCTATCTATCTATCTATCTATCTATCTATCTATCTATCTATCTATCTATCTATCTATCTATCTGTAAATACACATTTTATAAAGTGGCTCAGGTTGTGCAATATTATAACTGTATCGCAAGTTTACAGTGAAGTGATTGTACTTATAAGTACAAACAGTTCTACAAGGAGCACTTGATGGACTGATTGAGTGTGTTTAGAGGTCTTGGGATGAAACTGCTTCTGAACTGCGAGGTCTGTACCGGAAAGGCAGTTCAATAGACAGCATGGCTGTGGCAGCATGTGCTTGATGCTGTATACTGATAATTCTCTTTCCGATCAGCTGCTGTACAACTGTGATTCCCCACTCAAATACAGTGATATAAATACTCTGAGTGGTGCAGTGAGAGTAATATGGAAAAAGATGATTCTATGTGGCAACCCCTAACAGGAGCAGCTCAAAGAAGAAGAAGAAGGTGGAAGTGAGAGTACCAACGCTAAAGCAGTTATGGTATTTGGAATAGTTTGACCATTCTGTGGACCATTATATTGTTACAGGTTAATTACAATCAGATGCATTAAACTAATAAGGAATATGCGGTGTCACGCATGAGTGCTTGGGGAGCAGCTTAACGACCTGGTCTGCTTCATGATAAAACCCGCAGGGGGTCAACGGCAGTGTACTAATCTTTCTTTCTTTGCTTCCTTAGAAAGGCAGAGACATCGCTGCTGTAAAGATTGCCCGGATGGCTCTAGGAGACGCACACTTCTGGGTTCCTTCCTTCCCTCTGCTTACCCATCGATGACATCATACTCCCACAATCCACCACGATTCTCCCAGCATTCCACAGTTTAATTTCCAGTCCTTCACTATAAACTGTCCATCCTCCCTCCCTTCGTTGTCTTTTGAGTTTTGTAAAAAATAAACTGATCATATTTTGTTGCAGTATAGGGGGCTCAAACCCCAAAACTTTATGAGTGTCTCTGTGCTTTATTGCAGCGGTTAATTTCAGTGTATTTATAAAGCCACATCAGGTTATGTGGATCTAAAAAAGAAAGGGTAACCACACAGGAACAGTAGCACTGCTTTGACGCTGGGTGCCGCCAGTCTGCAAAACCGAGCAGAGAACTTGCGTACAACAGGGTATGAGCTACCGTGGAAATGTGCGTGGCTTTACGCCAATTTTAGGTTTTATACATTGCTGTTTGAACGTGGAAATGTTCTCACGCAACATTTTTGTGTGTACACATCGTTTATACATGAGGCCCTAGGACATTGATGTTATTGTAATGAAGCCATTACTGTGTACCTTTGGTTTTATGCTTATGATCGTTTTGCTGGAAAACAAATGTTCTCCCAAGACACATATTTTTCTTGAAGACTGTATCAGGTTTTCCTCCAGGATTTCTCTGTATTTTGCTGCATTCATTTTACCCTCTGGTCTCAAAAACCTTTGAGGACCTTCTGCAGAGAAGCAGCCCAACCGCCTGGTGCTGCCATCTCCATGTGTCATGGTGGGGATGGGGTGTTATTAAAGCTTAAGTTTTGTATTTTTCAAGTTAACATTATTTTTTTCACAAACATAGTATAAATGCCTTTGCCACACGAAACTGTTTTCTAAAGTTATATGGCTTTCTATAAATTAAGATGTTGTACCGTGTTAGCCATTATGAATGTAGTGAAAAGTCAAGAAAAATTACACCTTTTATTGGCTAACTAAAAAGATTACAATATGCAAGCTTTTGAGGCAACTCAGGCCCCTTCTTCAGGCAAGATGTAATCAAACAAAGAAGAAGGGGCCTGAGTTGCCTCAAAAGCTTGCATATTGCAATCTTTTTAGCTTGCCAATAAAAGGTATAATTTTTCTTGACTTTTCACTATAAATTAAGAAAAAAACTATATTGCCCACACTGGTGCTTTATATTATAGACTATGGGGCCTGAACAAAAGCTTTATAACTTACCGAATACATCAATTGTTCAAGACAAGACAGTTGTGAAGCATTGGTCCACATCTTGCGATTACACACACTTTGTAAAATAATTTATATATGTTATTTGTGAACATAAAACCACAAATATTATGATATTCAGCAAAAAGACCAATCGTGCCAAATCTTCCTGTGCAACAACCTTTCATCTCTCACCAACCACAGAGGGTGGTTTCCTCTCAAAAGATCAAATCACAGTAAACTGTTCCTGCCCTGTGGTTGGTTTTGTTTTGATTTACTTCCATATTTATGCCAGAACTCTCATAAGAAAATAGAAAACATATCCATACCATGAGAAAAATAGTACCAGGGATATGCAATAAAATAATTATGTCCAGATCTCATTAGTTGTCACAAACATACGTCAGAATTGAGAAAGGCACAGATCAATACTTCACAGCTGTCTTGGCAATAAAAATGGACATAATGGGTAAGTTTTTAAACCTTTCCTCCATACTTTATACTCTCCATTGCAAAAGGTAATTTTTTTAATTCATAGAAAGCGCTTAATTTTTTAACATAGTTGCACATGGAAATGCATATATACTACGATTGTGAAGAAATAACCAACTTGAAAAATACTGAATTTATTCATTAATAACGTGCAGTACTTAAACATGTCATTTAGTCTAATGGAGAAAAAGCTCAGTGTTTGTCACATCAGACCGGAGAACCTTCTTGCCATTAATTTCAAAGTTTCTCATGTCCCTTCTGGCAAACTGCAGCTGAGATCTCATGTTCATTTTTTTAATAGTACCCACTCTCTCATACAGCTTTGACTGGTGAAGCACCCAGGCAACAGCTGTCTCTTGAAGGCTTAACTCACTACTCTTCTTCTTGCATTATCACTCAGTTTGTGTGGATGCCGTGCTCTAGCAGATTTACTGCTGTGCCATACTTTTTCTATTTCTTAACGATTGATTTAACACAACTTCAAGGGATATTTATTGACTTAAATATTTTCTTTGATCCATTCCTTGACTTGTGCTTTTCAGTCTCCTATTCATGAAGCTGTTTGGAGTGTTCTTTTGTCTTCATTGTGTCGGTTATGCAACTATACTGACTCACCACAAGTTGGATCTTCCAGATAAGGTGCGTTTTGATTTAAACAGTTTGACTACAGACATTTAACTAGTAATGTAATTACTAAACTAATTGGTTGCCATCAGTGATGATTTAGTTATGTCATATTTAAGGGGGTGAAAACTTATGATCAATTATTTTGTGATTTGTATGTACTGTGACAAGTTCATCGCTCAGCCATTGTTCAGTCTCACTAACTCCCCTGTTCTATCGCATTAACAATGCTAAGTTCAATTTATGGCACAAATGATGGAATTGTTTGCCTTGAAGGCTTTAAATTAAAGGATGGACTCACATGTACGCTGAAACAATTTATTGTATAAGTGATCAATTTGAATATTTTTTTAATCACTAAAGGAGTATCTAGGCTACTCCTACTCCTCCATGCCTCAACCCCCAAAACTAAGATCACAGAAAGGTGTGTTGGGTTGCTCACTTAAGTGGCCTTGAGAAAGCTCACAGAGTTATTGAAAATCATCCACCATTGGCAGCTACCTCCAGCCCCAACCACCCAGCCCCCCACCTGTTGAGATCCATATATTCTTTTTCAAGATTAAACAGTGACCTTAGTGCGGAAATTACTAATTCTCATCCTAATAATATCACAAAAGAAAGGAAATATTTCAAACACACAGTATTAATTTCTGGTAATGCAAGGTAGTCAACATCTAAAATTAAAATAAAGCACACACATACCCTCTCAAAGCACAAGTCAATTTAATATAAACCAAAGGCAACATTCAAACTTAACTTGTTTATCACAGATTTATTTATACTTACATACAACTATTGGATACTATCCTAGAAATATATATCAAATATATTAATGTGTTAGGAAAAGAATACAAATTCAGTTCTGCATATTAATGTATTAATTTGTGCAGTATATATGTTATGCTCCCATTATGTAAGGATGAACTATGAAAAGATCAGGATTCATAAAATGGGTGGATGAACTTATTGAAATAAATGTAATCCAATCTGATGTTCCAAACAGTGAAACAGCCAGAATTTATATAGCATGCAAATGATAACCTAATATATGCAATATGCAGTACTGAAACAAATAAGGATGACCTTGTTAGTACTGTAAAGTTGTTAGTATTGTAAAGTTGTTAGTATTGTAAAGTTAACTTGAGCGCTCTTACCTACAGTCAGATGTTGAGCTTCTCACATTTAGCTCTTGCTTTCTTTGTATTTAGTTAAGTCTTCACTGACAAAGTGACCCTCAGGCCTTGGCACAGCTATGAAACTGAACATCTAATTATAGCTTCAAGATCTCTGTTGAATATTTTCACCTGAAATGGTGTCCAAGTACTTAAACAATGCTTTTAATTGCTTAGCAGTAGTACTCAATGTAATATGATACAAAATGTAATCCAGAAACATTTGTAGAGTACTTTTTCAATTTTAGACAGATTGAAAAATGAAATATAAATTTGATATCCTAAATGTTATTCCCTATGTTTTATTTAGGTAAAAAGCAAAAAGCAGCTTGATAACGCAAGAAACACAGCTGGTATGAAGATTTGTTGTGCTTGTTAACAAAATAAGGAGGAATGAATATTTAGAGAACAGAAAGTCTGGGCCTGCCTGCGTGTCTCGTTCAATTGCTTGCCACACTATAGGCACAAATAATCACTTCTCTAACTCCCAAATCTCATCTCCCATATCCTCTACTTTGTATCTCCATCCAGCAGAACTATTACTCTAAAACATCCCACCTCTAGACTCAGTTGGGCTGGTCCATAAAATCTTGGGGTCATCAAGCCACAGATATCCTGAGCGTTAAAGACCAGTTCCCAAATTTATCAAATGTCATAGAATAAATCCTAGGAATTGTACTAAAAGTCTGACTAAGATAAGAATTTGTACTAACACAGAGTATGACATGAATAATAGTTAAGAAGCATCAGACAGTTACTCTCAGCTAGGAGTAGGAGTTCACATTTGAAAAGGAATGATGTCACCATTTTACAGAACCCCTAGCCACAAGATGATGGTCATGAAGGCATTTAGCAGTTACATACAAAGCTCAGTGTACCTTTGTGACATTTTGTAGTCAATGACACATCTTACCCCATTTATCTTTAATGTAATATTATGGCTACCACAGTACAGTTTGAGCAAAGATCCTTATTTGCATTATTTGCATGAATTCAGTCTACTTTAACAGTACCTCGTGTGGATTGTTGGTTATACAGTATATGTACTCATTTTAAGGGTGTTCAATGCTTGGTGTAAAATTTGAGAAATGGTTGGGTGTGGCATATTCAAATCATCCTTGTTGCAACTTTGTAATTTTCCTGTGGCCAAAAAAGTGAAGTTACCAACACCTTCATTCAGCTACAGTGCATGGTTTCTCCATATACATGGATCAAACACTTGACATACACGTTTTCTAAGAATATTTTACATCTCTGTCAAATCAATATCATTTGATTGATTCATTGTTGTTCATTGTTTTCAAAACATTCAGCCTTACCCGGGCTGTGCAAGCTGATGTCTGCCTAAATGGCATCTTCTGGCAGCTTCTACCAAGTTTGGACAGCTCCTGAGCTCTCCAAAATGCTGGTGAAGTTAGGAGTAGTTTGCTAATTAGAGAAAATAGGTAAAATACATTTACTCATAAAGGAAGAGTAGAACCAAATTTGAATCACTGTGAGATTTTTAAGCCAGTTGGAACCATTTTCCTACTCTGAGATGCCTAATAAATACTGGCACAGGTGTCTTTACCATTCTCTAGGCAACTATTCCTAAAAGGGCCGTAAAGGTCCCACAATTTTTCCTATGTAGCCATATGCTCTGTAAGTGCCTTACAGGATGGATGGGCAATCTGACCAGGGGCCTTATGTATAAACGGTGTGTATGCAAAAAAATGCTGCATATGCCTGTTTCCTGGCACATTTTGAGATGTATAAAACCTAAACTTGGCAAAAATCCATGCACATTTTCACAGTAGCCCCCTACCTTTTGTACACACTTTTCTACTCAGTTTTGCAAACTGGCACTGCTCAGCGTCAAAGCAGTGCTACTGTTTCGGTGTCATTCTTTTTCATATTTGCATCAACGACACAGGATTTATCAAATACACTTAAATTAATTGCATATTGTTTAGAAATTTAATTCACTTGATTATAATCATTCTACAACAATATAATGGTGCATGGAATGGCCAAACTATTCCAACTACAATGGCTCCTTTAGCTTTGTTAAAAGACATCACAAGTGGAAGAATTAGAAGAGAGTGCATATTTATAGATGTTGATGATGACTGGCTTCTAAGTTGATTTTGATTTCCAAGAGCTATCCTCTTGAAGCTGTGTTCTGAACTGTATGCTGAACTGGTTCTGGCTTTAGAAAGGCAGACTTTGAGGAATTGTGCTTTACCAGCTCCTCTGTAAGTTCTGTCCACTCTCTGGTTTTAAACCACAGGAGCTTTTCAACATGAACTTGCTGACCGATCAGGTATTTCACAAATATCACGAGTCGCACTATGCCAGCTGTATAGAATGTTACTATCTGCTTGTTATCCACATGTACTGTATAAGATTTCCATGCACTGTGGTTGAACTGTGAAACATCAAAGCATAATTTGCAGCAACATCTGGTTTTCCAAATGTAATCAGAGTGGCCAGCTGCACACACATTCCTATTTCAACGGTGCTGGACAAGTTACATTAACCAAGGATGAATCACCAAATGAATGAGCTGGCATTACATCATATCTAGCTGGAAAACCTATAAAAATGGCAGTTCTACACAGTTGCAGGTGTTTTTTCCAACTAGTGTGGCAAAGCAGTTCTTTTAAAGGTAGCGAGTCACCTCAAATAGCCATGTGAAGAGAAGAGAATGAATTTGCATATGTAAATAGAATGCATTTCCACTCTATTAATGTGCTGCTCTATAGTCCACAGACATTCTGTTGCATTATGCAGGCATGTAGCGTCCTGCTTGCCCAACCCTGAAGAGATATGGTATGATGAACCTGACCCTGACCCACCAAATGATCAGCCAAATCAGACAGTGTTACAGCTTTGTTTGAATGTAATTAGAAGAATGTAAAAACAGATCAGATTAAGCATTTTTTAACCAATTCATTTAAATTGTGGTCAATATCACATAATACAGTCCTTAGTTCATTGGTCACACCTTTTACAGCATCCACTATTGCATTTTGTTTCTCCAGAACAGTCCGTCAGCACACAGCCTGATGGTTGCCCAGCGATTTCAGTGGCAGACATGTTTGTTTAGCCAGCGCCCAAAGAAGTACTCGGCACAGCAACACCATCACCTCCTGAGCATCACACGGAGGGTCAGCTTTTGTAATACTGTCTGAAACAGAATAAACAGACACTGGGCTGCGACTCTTTCACATTGCTTCAAAGTCACGTCAACTTTAATATCTTGCCGCTTCTTTATTTCGGGAAATGTGCGATTTTCTGAACTTGAACTTTCGAGTGTCTCCACCACAGTGTATCACCCCATAACTTCCTTTTCTTGATTATAGCACTGCTTAAGCCAACAAATACTACATTTTTCCTTGTCTCCACTTCACATTAGCTGAAATTCTTCATTTTTCCATGTGATTTTGCCATTGTCTTTTAACAAAACACTAAATGAAAGGTAATATTTATATTGATTTGCATATTAAAATATGTAAAATTCTACAAGGAGTCAGGGTGTGGCTGTAGTTGCGTGCATGTGCATTACTTTTCAAGTTCATTGGGCCTTATACAGGGGAAGTGCATGGAACTTGGCGTACACAGTTTTATGTATCTGTCCGTAAGCCATGTTGTAGTGTGAATTCTGCACATGAAGCCCCAGGAGAGGGGAAGGTTCCTTGCCAGATTGATGGATGGGCATTCTGGCAAAGAAGAAAGAAGTTTCTTTGCCTGGAAGGGAAGCCTCCAGTGGATGGACAGGTATCCCAACCAGATATACTTACAATACCTTCTCAGCTGTTTCCAATAACAGACCAAAATAAAAACATATAGAGACAAAGAGGTTAAAAATTCTGCAGTACAGTATTCTCATCATTTGAAATAACAGTACCCTGATAGCTACTTCTAAAAATTTGAATGTACATTTTTATCCGAAATAGAAGCAAAATACACGTGAAAACTCCACATTCCTAGAATTTTTATTATCATCGATGCTCCACTTTAAAAAGCCATATGGCACTGGGAAGAAAGGGATTTCTGGAGCCACTTTTTCTGGGTCTTTAAAGCGACTATGCTCCTTACTTTACTTGCATGTAATGAATCATCAGCTCAGATGATTTCCAGTTTTTTCAGCATTGCCCTCTGAAACAAATTTACCAGATCATCTACATTAGCTCTAAAACTTTTGTCTGAGTATTTACTCATCTTCTGAAGCTTTTATAAATTTTGATTTGTCAGACCACTAAACTAAGCAACAAAGCTGAAAGTGATAGACGAGGTCACTTTGCGATAAAATGACAACATAAGCTCCTTGTCCAGTTTAAACAGCTTGAGTTTATGAAGGAGCAAGAAGTACTGATTGCATTTAGAATAGATATTTTTGTGTTAACATTCTAATTTATATTATTATCTAAGTATTTATATTCATTCCCTGTTTCTATCTTCTCCAGAACAACAGGTGGAAAACATATGGATCTTTGAGTCTTAAAGTCAAATATAATTTGTTCAGTTTTTCACAGTCTCTAATCAATGGATCACACTACACACATCTAACAGAGTATTACTCAAAACTATTTTCTGGTTATTTAGGTGTTTAGACAAGCTGTATCTATTCACCAATGCTTAATCTTGCTGTGCAAATCACAATATGCACCTAGCATTTTATACTTTTTCTGTTTTCTCTTTTTTGAGGGTGGCTAGAGTTTAATTTTCCTGTTGTAAATGTATTTCTTCTTCTTGATTTTTCTGAGTCCAGTTATTTACAGTTGCCTCTCACTTGTTTTGGATTCTTACTAAAATACAAAGAAGGTACATCTTATTGTTCACCAACTCCACTTGGACCATGACCACTGAGCACTACCAGAGGATCAACTGACAGCTGGCAGTGTGACATATTGGTTAAGGCTTTGGCTTTCAGGCTCTGAGGGTGTTGGCTCAAATCCCATTGCAGGCACTATGCCACCGTGATGAAAGTCATTTCACCTGCCTGTGCTCCAATTGGGAAATCAAAAGAATTGTGACCAATTATATCTGAAGTGTTGTAAACCACCTTGAAACAAGGTGCTGCCAAATAATACTGTAAAAGCACCTGGTGAGTATTACAAAAACAAGACTAATATGGTTAGTGTATATTCAAGCAAAGGTATGACAATGGTGCATCAGGCTGTGATTACAGTATGAAAAGGTATGTTTCATTTTCTGCAGTGGATGTTTGTTTATTTGTTTCCAATTAGACCATCACTTTATTTAACACATTAAATACAGTTTTGTAAAAGTCACCTTATTACTACTAACCCTGAGTTACATTAATACGGTATTGAAAATGTAATACATAAGATAATTTAATATAGTCTATTTGTTCTATTAGCAAATATGACCCAACCCATAAATAGCCTTATTTTTTGTTTAGAGTGAATTGTTAACTTTACTTATGGAATGGAAGGTAAAGGCAGAAGTAAGTTGTCCATGGCTGAAGGATGACAAGGACTAATTGATGTATGCAATGAAAAAATGCTTCTGAGTTATGTCTTTATCAAAAACATTTGTGTAACCTGACATCCCTGTCCTGAAGGCCACTGGTTTTTGTCTTTCTGTAAAAAGTGCAAATTATTGTCAGTGCACTTTTTAGGTGCACATTAGAAATTTGTCTATTTCTGGCCTCCATATTTTTTTACAACAGCCTACTCAGAATAAGACATTTCTTTGAGCCTTGTGTTAAGTAGAATTCAGTTTCGTTTGACAAAATACCTTGTTCTAAAATCTATCTGGATTCAATCGTTGTAAATCAAGGATGACTCAAATTCACAACTTAATTTAGATAAACACTTCTAGCATAGCACTATATCTACAGTACTACATTTTTGTTTAGAAACTGCATTCTTACACCAAAATGATCTCCATCCATACTAGCATTTTCACATCATATACAAAAGTATCCCTGTCCACACTAAAACAACCAAAAGTGTATGTGGTGTAGATGTTTGCCTACACTGGGATTATGCATTTCAATGGCATGTGCATATCAATAGAAAAATCCTTCAAGGTGAGGTAACATAGCCAGCCAAAGGATTTATTTCAAAACTGTACTAACTGATAAATTATTTGCCTTTTGCACATGCATGCAGCCTTCAAAATGTACAAAATGCAATTTAGATGCACCCCAGTAAGCAACACAACAAACTCCATAAAGCAAGTCTTCTATGGCTGCCTAAGCTGAAATATGTTTTCATTCGTGAATGGTAACCAGTCAGGGATTTAGATGTCATAAGCAGCAGAATCCAATCAGGGAAATGCCACATAATAAGCACAAACAAATCAGAGTGCAATTAGAATCACTATTTTAGAAAAACTGCGCCTCCACCAGCCATTGTTGCAACACTGTTCTGACCTTTTAAGAAATTTTCAGCACTGAAGAGAATCTTCAAATGCCTTTATTTTGAAGTTGAGAACACTGGGATAGTGTGGAGGATACTTGAAAATGAAAACTAAAAGTGAGTGTTTTTAAAGAAAACGTAGTAGAAATTGGGCCTGAGAATGTAGTGGAGGTGTTACCACTATAGCATTTCAGAAAGGTCACCTTCTGCAGGATATTTATGCCAACATGCCAGCTAATATAAAAATCTTTTTTGCACACTTTCTTGTAAACAGCAATATACTAGAATCAAGTGATGCTTTTCGTGTATGTGCTGTACATGCTGTTTTGCAAATGGAGCACAGTGAAACAATGCATAGTATGCAGATTAAGAAATTTCCTTCTATAGTGGAATAAGATAGTAGGTCACATGTTGAAGACACCAGAGCCCCCCGCTGAGAAGAGATATCAGCACTGCCTTGGCAGAGATTGTATTGGCCATCACTGAAAAAGAGCACTGATAATTTGCACTGGCATGTGCTGCATGCATGTCATTGTTACTGTTATTGCCTGCATCTCACTCACTGATGTCTCAGTTACAGACAAATGTTCATCGTGTGTGGTGGGGGAGAGAGATGGGGGGGGGGGGGGGGGGAGGGAAAGAGTGTCTGGAATACTGTGTGTAGTTTTGGTCTCCAGGCTACTAAAAGGCTGGAAATAGTCCAGAGAAGAATAACTAGGCTGGTTCCGGGGCTACAGAGGATGAGTTATGAGGAAATAAATTAGCTCAGCCTTTCAGTTTAATATATAGGAGATTAAGAGGGGGCATGGTTGAAGTGTTTAAAATTGTGAAGGGAATTAGTCCAATGGATGAAGACTGAAAGATGGATGAAGACTTTAAAATGAGTTCATCAACAACATCAGCACACAGTTGGAAACTTGTTAAGGGTAAATTTCGCACAAACATTAGGAAGTTTTTCTTTACACAAAGAACCAGAAACACTTGGAATAAGCTACCAAATAGTGTGGTAGACAGTAGGACTTTAGGGACTTTCAAAACTCGACTTGATGTTATTTTGAAGAAATTCAGTGGACAGGACTGGTGAGCTTTGTTAGGGTGAATGGCCTTTCCTTCTCTAGATTGGTCTAATATTCTAATCTCTCACTATTATTTGTTCTGTCTTAAAATGTGACCTTTTTATATGTTCTTAACTGTAATTTTACTGTTATTAACTTGTCTTTTATCAGCTGTGTATTTATTGATGGTGTTTCTGGAGCAAAGGCTAATTAACCTGTATGTAAAATTGCTTTTTTTTCTGATTATACTAATGAAGTTGGCTATTTATAAATCTCAGAAAATAAAAGTGTAATTAATTAACCAATTTAATTTACTCAAAGTATTTTTGCCCTTGTAAAAGTCAGAATATGAGTGGCATATAAATTTAGTGAAATGACTTTCAATCTCTCTATATTTTTAAAGGATGTTGTAATAATGAAGCACTTTGTAAATTTCAGAAAAATTTACTTATTTCTCTTACTCGAAATGTACATTTTGTTGTAGATGTAATTTTCTTTCTTTCTTTCTTTCTTTCTTTCTTTCTTTCTTTCTTTCTTTCTTTCTTTCTTTCTTTCTTTCTTTCTTTCTTTCTTTCTTTCTTTCAATTAAATCAAATTCAGAGCTCTTACTGGCATGCCAATATTTTTTCTGTCACAAAAATATTGATAAGGCATTGCACAGTTGTTTAATTTAAAATATACTGAAACAGACAAAACTTTATTTATTTATTATACACAATTGTCATCAGTCACTCATTTGTTGCTTCTCATGTTTTAGCTCACTCCCTTGCCATGTTTTTTGTTAGCGTATCTACTTTGTCTGATATTTTAACCCCTATGACCTTATTAAAGACAATTGAAATTTCTTTTTTTCTCATCTAACTAAGCCTGCAAAAAAAGAGAGCAGACCCCCACAAGTCTTCCAAATGCAGCAGTTCCCAGAAAAGTTAGCCTTTTCCAAATGTATCTTTCAAATGTCAGGTAGTATTGAGCCTCTCCGTAATGCGCCTTGAGGGGATAAACAAAACAATAAGTGTTGCCTGCCAGAAGCTGCTGCCCTGCTGTATAAAAGTTTGTAAAATTCTAGAACTGAAAATTATGGACTAACATTATCTGAATGTAATGAAAGTATGAAAGCTTAAGCAACATACTTAAAAATAAAGAGTAATCTGCCACTAATTTGAATGTTACTAAGAGTAAACCAAGAACTCACCACCATATTAATTACAGCCGCACCAAAGGCAGCACACCTGCTTAATAAATAACTAAATGATTTGTTATTTTGCTACAGGTACAATGTTCTTCTGTGGATTGCATAGACATAACATCTTAAGTATTTTGTTTTTCTTTACACAAAGAACCAGAAACACTTGGAATAAGCTACCAAATTTTTTTTTTGTTTTGTTTGAAATTATGTAAGAATTTGTTTTTAAGTCAAAAAGAGCAAAGTATATTTGAAATAAGCTGAAAGTACAGTTGTAATGTAATGTAGGGTAATGTAGAATGCTGCTTAATAAGTTTGCATAACTTCACATTAAAAAAAATAAAAAAATAAAAAAAAAAAGGTCCCAAATTTGTTCTCCATAGCATTGCCATAAGGGAAGCATTTTTGTTTCCCAAAAGAACCATCTTCAGTAACCATCTGTTACTAATTTAGACCTGTAACCAGCTCCATAAATGACCATGAATTAGTGATATCGATGGGGTCCTGCTTTTAAAATGACTCTTGCTGTATACAATAATGCAGGTTTAGTTTAATATTTTTTTGATCTGTCAGTATCCTACTAGGAAGTCATCTCTACATGAAAGATGTATTTTTTGTCCACACACTAGGGACCTTTTCAAAGCTCAATTAACCAATTTAATATGCAAGGAAGCCTTTCTGAATAAAATGATTCTTTGTGAAGCAATGGAAACCACACAGCCCAATATGTTGTTAAAGGGACAGTATTTTATAGTGTTGTAAGAAAAAATATTAAAATACTAGTTTTTGATGAAGAAGTACTATATTACTTTTTAGAGGTTGTTATAGAACATGTTAGGCAAATATGACACAAGGCATGACAGTGGGATATTTGATGGGGGGAGGTGGTGGTGGAGGTGATTAAAAGGCCATCTTGTGATGTTGCTGCTTTTAAGAAAGAAAGTAAACAAAGACTGATTCTTTCACCCTGTAGAGTGCATGTTTCTCTTTCATCGCTTGATATGCTGAAGGTAAAATGTCAACAGTTTCACAGCATCTCAGCTAACACAACAAGATTGAGGACTGGATAATGGGTATAATTGTTCCTCCATTTTACAAGATAATCGGAACACTGACACTGAAAAAAGCATACATAATCCCTCAAAGCCATTTTTGCTCCTCAGTGTGCCATGACAAGTAGGACTGATATGAAAAATATTAATTTTATTACATGTTCATCAAAGGTGAATGAAAAACAAAAGTACATTGAAGATAGTACTACTGACCTCCAATCAGATCCTTTGAAATGCCAGAGTAGACAGCCAATGAAAGGGCCTTTAGGAATTAGATGAGATTTTCAAATATATATAAAAAAATATGACCATATTTCACCAGCACTATTTAATATTTAATATAAAATATAATAATTCTGGGTTTTTTTGTTTGTATGTGTGACAATTATATGTTTTTTTCATTATAATGACTAAAACCTAATTTTCTGATCATTGTAGTCAATATTAGGGGACTCCAAACTCAGGAAGTATTGTGCAGATTCAAAAAAAGAAGCAATGTTACAAGAACAACCAAATAAACACAAATATCATGCAAAAAAGTCAAATAAACTAACAAAAACAGGCCAGCTCCAGAAACAAATAAACAAAAATAAAACAAAACAAGTGCCCAAGCTCTCTAATTATTATTATATTATTATTATTATCATCATAATCATAATAATACTTTATATTTACATAGCATTTTTCTCACCACTCAGAGAGCTGTACATATTGAGTGGGGAGTCACTTCAACTACCACCAAAGTGTGGCATCCACCTTGATGATGTGATGTCAGCCATTTTGTGCCAGTACACTGCACCACACCAGAGCTATTAGGTGGCGAAGTGGTGAGAGAGATAGTTTGCCAATTAGGGACAGTTGATTAGGGAGCCAGAATGACTATAGAGCATGGTGGGCAGTTTAGCCTGGACATTGGGATACACCCAACTCTTTACAAAGGATGCCCAAAAATCTTCTAATGATCACAGAGAGTCAGGACATGTTTTATGTCTCACCTGAAGGACAGGCCATTTTCACAGCACAGTGTCCCCATCACTACACTGGGCATTCTGAGCCCCACAAATACTACAGGGTAAGTGCCCCTGTTAGCCTCACAACACCTCTTCTCTGGTGACGATTCATATGCGCAAGTGCTTCATGCCATATATAATAGATGTCTTGGGATGGCCATTTGATTAAAATGACTTAATGACAAACATCCTCTGGACTTCACCTTATTAATCCAATTCACTTTATTAATCCAATATATAATCCAATATATATTGCATTTGATTCCTGTATGTCTAATCATTTTCCTCTGATGACGACAGCTGGTAGTATTGTCAAAAGCTTAGGAATAAAAAACTATTTTAAGATACGTGACTCATTTTCTACCCATGGGCAATCATATCACAGACCTCTGTGAGAGAGAGAGAAATTAATAATTTTATTGGAAACAGTACTGAGTCAGGTGTAAAAATCCATTCAGTACAACTGTTTTCTTTTTGTGTATGTACATGCATTTATTATGTTTACAGTCATAGCAGGGGCTGGTAATTGAACTGAAAAATATCAATCAAGCTTTATTTGCTCATATTATCATTTAATGATGGCATAAGTTGAACCATACTGTATAAAACAGGTCTGACCTCATCCTACTGCTACCTACATGCCTGTTATTGACAGTGGCAGCTCTTTGTTATCCAAACCAGAATGTATTTTATTTCCCCTGATTTTTGTAGTTTTAAACAGCCGTGAAAGATACTGGGTTTCCACATTAAGCAGCGTAAAGAGTTATCTGCCAGTCTTCCATTGAAAGTCAACAGACCCATGTGTTTGAAAATCTATAGTTTATTTTTTTTTTTCTGGTGGATATTGGATTTAGAATTAATTTTCTGTACTTTCTAAACAGTGTTTTTGACTCGTAGTGGCATATGTCTCTGCATATTACGGTTGGAAAAATGAAAATGACCGCAAAAGAGAGCAAAATTGATAAATCAGCCTGACGTCTTCTTCAGGTCCGCTACGGAAGTAATGAATGTCGTTCACACATTATTATATTAGTTTATTCTAGACCTGTAAAAGACTCTTCTTTTTCTATGTAATGCACTAAATTGTTAGTTATTGAGTATCCTAATAATAAGTTTTTTTGTTTTTTTTTTAATGTAAGGTTTATAGCTGCACATTCTTAAGCCAATGTGTGCCGTTATCTCTGTATCGCCCGAAAGCGACAAAGCAGATTGTGTTCCAAAGGACAATGGACATGCGTTTATTTGGATTTCGTTCAATGGAGTGAAGTGGGTGCAGAATTGCTTAATTAGACCTCGTTTGTGTATTTGACTTGTTGTACTCTTTGTGCCGGAGAGCCTTAAGACGTCGTTCGTTTTTGCAGTGAACAGATTATCTTTGACTCATAAAATAAGCTAACATTCTCTTATTTACTTGGATTGTTTTGTATTGTTAAAGTGTTAGATAAATGACTCGAATTTCCATCCTACACAGATTCAGTTTAAAGGACAAGTTTTTTTTTAAAACGCCGACGACCTTTTTTGCCCCGACGAGAACAGATAAGCGCATAGTTGTAGAAGTCTGCAGGAGAAGACATCTTTAATTAGGATTAACAGAGTTTTCTCATTTTTAACATATAATAAGGCGTCGATGTGTCTGCTGCACATGCAGACATGAAAATGTGAAACTTCTTCTTTTTTGTAATTGGGACAATTTATTATCGTGAGCAGATAATTAATTTATATAACAAAATAACGAATCAGCCAGTCCGTACAACCCATTTAGTGATTTCCTCTTCACCATTTCTCCAGTCAATATTTGGTCCATGGTGCTGCTTTCAGCTACACTTCTATTTCTGAGTGATGAAAAATGTATTGAAAAGTGCTTGGATTAAAGGAATTTCAGTTTTACAACATTTATTCTTCTTTAAGGATGCATTGTAATATAACCCACTAAAAACTCTGCTTAAGAAATGTCTAGCAAGTCATCATTCAATCCTCTGATTAAAATGGATTAATGTCTTTTAATTTTTCCACACAATTTTACATGGTGTCCACGAACTTACATCTACAACTCTGTGATGGCTAGTGTGATTTTCTACAATTTAGTGTACTGGGTTGGTAACATCAATTCAGGAGAGGTCCACCGAATCAACAAACTAATTAAAAGGGTAGGCTCAGTAATGGGATGCATTCTGGACCCCCGGAGGTAGTAACAAGGGAGAGAATTAAACAAAACTGAGTGCCATCACGAACAATGCTGTAAGTCCTCTCTCTGACACACTAACACTGAGGACTTTCAGCCAATGAATCAGTCAGCAGGAGTGTGTAAAGAAACACCTTGTGTGTGTCCAGACCATATTGTGTGTGTATATAAATGCATTTATCTGTCTGTGTATGCATATATTTATTCAAAGACCTTCTATATAAAGTCAACGTCCCCTATGGGACAAATAAATCACTCAATCAATCAATCAATCAATCAATCTATCTATCTATCTATCTATCTATCTATCTATCTATCTATCTATCTATCTATCTATCTATCTATCTATCTATCTATCTGTTCTTTGGACTTTTCTTAGTGCAGTTATGCCATTCATATACAGAAACTAAGTTTACACACATGGGTCCCAGATATGTCCTCACAAGCACCTGGTCCAACTTCATCACATGTGTTTTGTCTTTTACTTCCCACAGGATTCTCTATCAAACCAATATCTTATTAAACTTTTTAATAATTTCTGTACACTGTCACCTTGTGAACAATGATACATCCACAAAGACCACCACATTTTCATCATAAGGCAGGTTTTCTATCTCCAGAAACCCACTGTGTAATTGTACATTTTACCACCAGGTGCAGACTTTCTACACATTTACACCAAATTACCATATCAGTCAAAAACAGAACTTTATTGAGATCCAACTGTCAGATTCTCTTAATTGTATGGTTTCCACTAGATCTGCCAAGTTTAGTGTCAAGTGGCACATATCAATCAAGAAACATCCACTCCAAAATCAAGAATGATATTCTCAAATACATATTAATTATGTATCTTTATTTGTAGATCAGGAGCAAGATGCAGAGGACATGAAGATATTGAAAAAGATGATCTGCTGTGGCAACCCCTAACAGGAGTAGCTAAAAGAAGAAGAAGACACAAATTGCTGGGCACACATGAATTTGCTTCCAGAAGTGTACCATGGCTTACTTTATAATCAGTGAAAAGATTTCACATATGTAAATTAAGATGATCCTTTTAAACCACCATATTTTTTCTTTTTATTTTCTGTTACCATTTCCTATTAAGAACTAATGGACCACGAAACTGTGAAGATGAGGAAAACATTACATTTTTTAAGTAGAATCACATATGATGAAGAATCCTGACTCCATATTGTTTGTAACAAGAATTAAATCATACTAACAATGACTGAGGAGATGGCAACTGCTTGAAGCTCTTCAGTCACAAATGACACACATTTGTTTAGTAAAGCAATGTGGTCAGTTCTTGATGTGGAGTGCACAGGAATATGAAACAAGCCTACATCAGAACACAGGCTGTGGCTTCATGGACGTCACTCTTGTGCTACCGATAGTGAACAAACTCACTCCATATAGCAGCACTGGTTTTATAATGATCTGTTTCTGGTTAATTATGGGTTAAATAATCTTTGATTTTGACTGGTTATTTTACTAGCATGTCATCTGCTTGTATTGTGGACATACTGCAGAAATAGAATGAATACTCCGTTGGAGAGTTGTAAGCCCTATAATAAAACCAAATTTAAAAATTGCCAAGGTGTTACAGTAGTAAGCAACTATCAGATACATTATAAGTAAAGCCTGAAATCAAATAACCCTTTTAAATGCACCATAGGATGCATCACTAAAAACTATAAGGAAATCATGTTGTTTAATATATTCAAGAATAAGGTCAATCCAGAATATTGAATTTATGTTGAATATGTGTTGTCCTGACCATCTCAATCCAAATATAATGTTCAGTGGTGCAGAAATAGAACGGACGAAAGGTGAAAACAACTCTGGAAGAAACACTAGTCTCTCACATGGCATCCTGGACTAATTTAGACTCACCATTTAACCAAGGCAAAGGGTCTTCGGGATATGTGTAGAAAAGCTGAGCACCTGGAACAATATTGAATTGACAAAGTGAGAGAAAGCACCAACTTCACACTGATAGCATAAAATTACTGTAAGGCTCAGTCTAACCTTTCTATGACCCAAACTGTCCATTACAATATACTCAATGTTTTTTTTCTCCAAGCTCTTTGTAATACACTTTTGCATTGCAAAGCACTTACAGTTGGATTCTGTGTAAAATAAAAAAAATAATTAACTGATTTTATAGACGCTGGTCCCAAAAAACAGCAACTGTGTGTACACTCTGAAAAATAAAGGTGCCAGAACAGTTCTTCAGAGCGATACTATCAGGTAATTATTTTTGGTTCCCTATTGAACAATACCCATGCATGGAGGTTCCAGAGAGATCCTTCTCAAGAATTGATAGTAGCAGATTTATAAAATACCACTAGGTTCTTCACTTTAAAAGGAATTTACAAGGACTCTTGTTATACACAGTTAGGCTAAGTCTACGCTTTCAGGATCTGCTTCATCCTGCTATTTAGCCCACTGTACATGGAAGATTTCTTAATTTTCCACATATTAGGAACATTTACAAAGCCCAAAGAAACAATTTCATATGCAAAGAGCCCTTCATGAAGTGAAACAGTTCATTTTCAAGCGATGGTTCCTTGAAGAACCACACAAACCAGTATAGTGTTCTTTTTTAACTTTTATTTTTAAGAGTGCAAACTGAGAAAACATTTGATTCTAAATGATTAAAAACACAAAAAACAACAGTTGGTTACCTTCAGTTCTAGAAGTAAATAAATACAATAGTGTAATAACAATGTTTAAGGTTTGAATTTGAATATCTCCTGTCTTATTCAAATTTGTGGTTAACCATTAATTTATTTGTAAATTACGATGAGCTTTTAAATTCATACTGTACATAAGCTTTTCGTGTCTTTTTCAGTGTCACCCACATGGCTTTTAGTAATTAAAATCATAAACTCATGTTGTTATAGATATTGGCACTTTAAGTGATACTTGTAGCATCAATTGTTAAGAGTTATCCACAATGGATATCATTTGTATTTCAAATTATGATTTAATTAATAAAATCACAAACTCATATCTTTGCAGATACTTGGCACTTTTCCTACAGTATCAATTAACAGTTATTCTGATAATGTGTTTAATAAGATTCAAATAACATTACTTTTCATATTTCAATGGTATCACTTTAGTGCATTTGTGTTTTATCAATATAACTTAAATTTGACGTTCAATACTTGTGTCAGTGTGGAATACAAAGAGGAGAATTAGATGCACTGTCAATTTTTAGTAAAATGCAATGTTTTACTGTGGCAAAACTATAACAATACGCACACAAATAGTGTCTGAATGCTGGCCTGACCACTATGTGCGTGGAATATGCAGGCTCTCCCCATGTCTTTTTTTTTGAGTATTGGAGCATCCCTCTCACATCTCAGAAACGTCCAGCTTTAAACTGACATGGTGTGAGACATGTGCCATGTGACAGACTGACAACCAATCCAGTGCTGCCTTGAAAAATGTAAACTCTGATCAAATGTGGAGCTTATATTTCCATACAATTTCATCCTGGTTTTCTTTTTGAAGGCATGAGGATAAAGTGGCGTGAAACTGAAACTGCCCTGTGCTGGAATCACAGGTGAAATGAGACAATACTGTTTACTGTATTGTATTTAATACTGTAATACTGTATTGTATTTTCTCTTGTTATTATTATTAATGTGTATAAATTTGCAAGTATCTTGAGAAGGTACAATAAATTGTTTTTTAACCATAAGTGAGAACCAGTTAACTCCGGTTTTGCCGACCAATTGTTTAGCCTCCTCATTACAAATGCATCCTCATTAACCCTTTCAAGCTTTAGTACGATGTTTACTTTCCTGTAACAACCATTCGGCCATACTGTTACTGCATGTAATTTGTTATTAAGCTTATTATTAACCCGAGTGTATGGTAGGACATAAGAAAAAATGTTACTTATTTACTAGGCTGGAGACCACATAGCTGTATTGTCAAATTTTACACAAAATGTCATTTAACTTTCACTTTAAACTTTAAATTCCTTAAGTCACCATTTTATTTAATAAATGCATCGTTAAGATTTTTTGCTTTCTGCAAAGGATCGCTAAAATTAACACTCCTGGCGTTTAAACAACTCTTGGATAAAGCATTTTTAATCGACACTGTACTGTGATTATGTGTTTTTTTCTTTAAAGTTCAAGTGACTTTTTTAATTATCAGTAAGTTTTTAAATCTTTAAGCTGTGTATAATAATAGAGTTTTTAATCACTGTGGAAGTTGTTTACAACTAATAAAACTTTCAGGATTCTGCAGTTTCCACCTGAACCTTCCTGAACCTTCCATGTTTATTGTGAAATGGTTCATTACTCGCTAATTCAATTAAACTGGGACAGGCCGCTGCTTTATATTGCTAAAAGAACCATTAGCACCGTTCAAAACGCTTAAAATACAGTAACTGACAATGGCTCGAAAGAGGATGAGTCTGCAGCATGAGCTTCCAATGTACTTGGAAATGTGTTTGACTTAAGCTTATAGATGCTGTAATTGAACGGTCAAAGTTATTTCTGGTTGGGCATCACTTTTTTAATGTAGATCAATTCGTTCACAGAGTATATTAAGCATTAAGGCAACATCCAACCAAAACATCTCGCTAACTCTTGAAATAACCTTTCCAAATGCACCCTTCATTGACTCCATTTTAACATACTTCAGCCTGTTCGATCCAGTTTATGATCACGGGGGTCCTGAGTCGATCCTAAAAACACTGAGTTTAGGGGAAATATAAGCCTAGACGTTGCACATGTCCAATTCACGTACATATCTATTTCACCAATTTGGGATCACCAGTCAGGCTTGGGGAATGAGCAACGAAAATCAGTGAGGAGAACATGCCAGCTTTGCACCGGATAGTGCGCAGGAGGTGGCGGAAGCCGCCGAGAACGTGTTGTTCTTTATGTATTACGTGTTTATATAATGTAATACATTATTAGCCATATGTCATCTAATTAGCCAACTCCATTAAGCTGCAAAGAGACCAAGAATCCATTATCTAACATTTGCTAATATTTTGCAGCTAAACATAAGCTGTTGGGACTTTGTCAGATGCAAAAATGTGGAATCGCCCATCGCGATTCAGAAAGGTGTAAAATTAGGCTGGTAATCTGGACTGGCAGAAGCGTATGAAAGGTATGAAATAAATAATCAAAGGAAAAAGTGCAAAAATACCTGGGATTAAGTCATTCAATTTTTAAGAATTGTAACGATGTATGTAAGACTGATTGATTGAGAGACGGCAACACCAGCATGAAGAGGGTTCTTTTGAAATACAGAATAAGATATTATGAAGCGTGCCGGTCGGAAAAATCCGCACTATGAAATATAAACATCCTTTAAAATGTAAGCAATTTTCAAGTATAAAATCTGCAAAAGTAACATTAAACGTGAATAACTCAAACTGAATTATAAACCGAATTAAACACTGATGTAGCTTTTCATATTAGCAGATATTTATCAGAGACTGGGATGTATTTTAATTATTTTGCAAAGTTTATTAATTTATTTAACTCATTTATTAACAAAAATATTAGCTGCATTTTACTTTGAAATTAATACCGTTTTATTTATGAATAAACATGAGAGAATGTGCAGGGCTCTCACTGGATAATAAATGTCACTGTTGCAAAACGTCTGTCTTGTTTATTTGAACATTTTCATCCCTTTTGCCAGGGAAATGTAATTAATAATTTTTTTTTCGGAAAAAAACTAACTGATCTGGGAGGCTGGCTACGCCCCAGTTAGTGCAACAGCAAACGCATTATTTTCGGTTCGGTTCTTGTTTGTAAAGGTCTCGACGCTAAAACAGACTTAAGTGGTCTCAGTTAACTGACAGACGGATGACAAACGCCCAGAAAGTTAATTTATTTGTGTTCCTTTACTAATTTCTTGTTTAAGTCCAGTTTATTATTTATTTCTTGTATAAGTCCAGTTTACTATTTATAAATAGTAAATAATTACTCCTAAGACTGACTGTGGATATCTTAATGAATGTTACGATTATTAGTCCCCATGCTGGTAGTACTGTATGGAAATCAGGACACGTCCTACACCTGTATACATTCCTTCGGAAAGCACAGCGACCAGTTCAACGATGCCCGCCGACCTACTATGTATGTTAATGAGAGTAGCCAGTAGGGGACACAATAGGAGAATGTGAAAATTTCACATAATGACCAGGTTGACTGAGTCCTGAAGTAGCAGCGCAAGTAATTCCAAAACTATGCTTTTTCTTTTTCCTACTTCTATGTAGTTATTTTATTTTGAGTTTAGACCAGTGAGACGTTAAGCAAAATGACACATTTTATTGGCTAATAGAAATATTATAATATGCAAGCTTTATAGGCCGTCTTGCATGAAGAAGGTGCCTTTTTAGTTGGCCAATAACAGGTGTCATTTTGCTTAACTTCTCACTACATCCATAATGGCTAACACGACACAACACCCTAGTACTACAGAGTTTAGACCATAAACCATATTAGGAATAAAATGTAATAATAATAATAATAATAATAATAATAATAATAATAATAATTATTATTATTATTATTATTATTATTATTATTTTATTATCATTGCTGTTGTAGTTGTTACTTGCATCTTAAAATAAAATGAGAAAGTAATGTATATGCGTTTAGTAAAAACACGATATAAGTTTAAAGGCAAAGAATGGATTCATCATTAAAGGAAAGTATACAGTGACGGTTTTGAAACAGTAACCAGATAAAAAGGTAAGCGCTCTTTTAAGATATTACTTTCGATGAAAAGATGAAGCGTAGTGTGTAAAAGTGAAACTGGGGCCGGAACGATACTGAATCACTGAAGCCAATCATGCGGCATGAGTGAAACTACATCAATGGCATAGCCTAGCGGTATTGACGATAGCGGCTTTGACAATTTTGCATTTAATCTGCGACAAACTGAAAGTGAGAACACAGTGGGCGTCAATAATCTGTTTAATGTGTTCGTAGCGGGCGACGGTCTTCTGGAGACTTCGGATAGATTAATTTATGCAATATTTTTGAACTTGCCGCATCCTTGTTTATTTTTAAAATATTACATAATTTTATAAACGTACTTTTACTCTGCGAACAGGTGCTATTTGTACATACTGTATTCACTTGCATATTCAGACAACACGCAGTCCGGCCACGGGTTTATGTACAGATTTGACGAATCCGTTGTTTTATAAAACAGGGCACTTCCCGCTGCGAATCGCAAACGCTGTAGACTGCCGTTTGTAAAAGGCGTGTTGATCACAATTAATCGCTATCTGTTAGTCAGTCTGGTGTCCCGCCCATTATGGGCGAGTTGTATGGGTCAAGTGCTGCGGAGGGCCTCCCTATATAAAACGGATGGAAACGCTTTACACAGCCGCAGTTTTATAAAAGCCATGACAGCCTGTTACTTGTAGAAGAGGAAAGTTTCTAGCATAGGAAAATCTTTCATAGAAGAACAGAAAGAAGAAAAAAATCTGTTTCAAAGCGACATCATCATATTGATTGCACAGGTACGTTTAAAATATTCCTTTTACCTTTTCGCTGTAAAACAAGTCACTTTGAGTAGCGCTTGGTTATGTTGCTTTTTAACATTTTCATTTAATTTAGCGTGTTTTAAGATGTTTTCTACAATTTTACAGGGAAAAAAGTACACTTTTACTATTTTGAAGTTTTCTTTGATTATTATCGAGCACTGACTACAAAGAAACTTTTGACATTTTGAGAAATGAGTGCTAACTGCAAAACGTAAATTGTGCGTAAGTACACATTTGTGTAGCTTAGCACGGACGATTTAGTAAAACCTACTTTAATTAAATTACGGTAACTACACTATACTTTTGAAAATAAAAGTGCCAAAATGGTTCTTCATAGTAATGCGGTTCCCGAAAGAACCATCCTGCATGAAGATTCTATAAGGAACCTTTATGTACTGTATTTCTGTAAAAGGTTCCATAAATGCCCACTGATAGATGGGAACAGATTTGTGCAACAGCAATGGGTCCTTGATTTTAAAAGAACTCTTGCTGCATGCAACAATACAGGCTAAGTTCAGGTTTTCTTGATCTGTCAGTATCCTGCTAGGTAGCCTCTACTAAACATTTCTCTTTCGTCCATAGGAACCATTAAAAAACTGATTTACCAATTTCATATTCCCAGAATGAAAAGGATCTTTGTCAAGCAGCCCAGTAAAGTGCCATTTTAGAAACATTTTTAATAATGTCTTGTCAGATTTCCAGCATATCTCATGTGAATTTGTTCATTATTATTATGATGATGATGCTGCATTGACACCTGATGTACTTCAGAGTGAATCCCCTTGCTATTTGGCTGTATTCTGTATCCTAAAAGATGTCATTGCTTGAAAATCTCAGCCAAAGACTTCATGAACCATTTGTTTTTGTCATTTGTCCTATTTTAATTATTCTGTTGTTCATTATTTCAGTAGAATTCTCAAAATGTAATTAATGTACTCGTTCGGAATTAGAGATTTAATTAATTAATAAACGCTGGAGTATTAACACGTTTTTATTTATTAATTTACTTCTCAGTGTTCATCTAATGATAACAGTATTGGCTTCCAATTGGGTTCAATGGAAAAAAAAGTCAAGAACTCAATCCAAGAATTCCATTTACAAGAACAAACAGAAAATTTCACATAACATTATTTGTATGTATTTGTTGCTTTCTTCCAGCTGAAAATATGGTGGTGTCTGCTTCGATGCCAAATATCAGCACCAACGGTACTTTCCAGGTCGGCCGGTTTACTGTGCAGCATAACTCGGGAACTTTCTATCAAGGGTACCCACTGCACGACAATTTCAACTACAAGGAAGAAGGCTCCCCGCCTGCAAACGGACTTCAAGGTGATGCAGCTTCTAGCCAAAGTGATGGACTCTTCATGACTCCACTTGGTCCTAGTGACCTTCAGAATGCCGAGGTGGTCAGGTCTGTCCGAGACTCCAGAGAGGATTTCCGACGGCTTTCTCTGTATAGCACCTTGGATGTCGTACCACACTACACGCATTACGCCAACACAGCGGCACCTGGTCGCTTGAAACGAAGCAGGCCGTCATTGGATGTCCTACGCAGTGCCATTAAGGTAAGTGATAGGGATTCTGGGATTTCTCAATTGAGAGCTAGGGATTCTGAAGTTAAAAATTACATTCAAAGGAGCAGATCAACAATTGTAAGCAAGAAACATAAATCAAAAGACTAAACTGTAGACCAAGTAAATAAAATAATCAGAAAAGATGGGGCAAAGTGGAGAATCTGACAAAAAATGTGTCTTCGGCAGCAAATAGTTATCATAAATAAACATTATATAAGCAGTGTTGTGTAAATAGGTAACCTCACTAAGTACTGTTTATCAAGGGTATTCAAACTGAACGGTTTACAATTAGCAACAAAGATGTTTATTTCTTGCAGCAGAACAGAAAAAAATATAGGGTATGATATAAGTCTTGTGTAGTCAACAAATTCCCTGGAGAAAGTATAAAGTGATGGATTAGTTTTGATAATGATTTTCAAGACAAGGATTCATGGTAGGTTCACTGTCATGTTACAGTAATCTAATTGAAAATACGGAAAGAAAGGTACACTTGTGTGTTACTGATACCTGTGCTAATCGTAATAACAGAGGAAAGTCAATGTAGCTACATCTAGGTGTACAACAATCTGCATTTGGAAGGTAAGGGAACAAACATCAATGATAATATTGCATGTAATATTAATGTACTGTATATAAAGGGGGACAAGAAAACAGAAAAAAAGAAAGTACACAAACCATGAGACAAATAAGGATACCATGTTACTGAATACTGTAATGGGCTGGTGTCCTGTCCAGGGATTGTTCCTGCCTTGAGCCCAATGCCTGTTGGGATAGGCTCCAGATTCCCTGTGACCATGCTCTGGATAAGCAGGTTTGGAAGATAGATGGATGGAAGGGTGCGTAGATGTTATTGCTTTCTCTTGAGCTGTTATGTCCTTCCATCCATTTCTTTCGTCATATTTTCCAATATATACAGTATTTTGTGTTTTCTCACTGTAAAGGAGAACACCGAGGATCTTTCCAAAGTTTCTGAAATCTGCGAGGTAAACATTAAGAAGTCAGAGGAGGAAGCAGCTACTACTGACAAGCCTGTGTCAGAGCCAGTGCGGTTTGGCTGGATCAAAGGTGTCATGGTAAGAGTTGTTTTATTAGCATTTTGTAAATAAAAGTGTATACTACCCCATAATGATTTCTATTACAGTGTTTTCAGCTAAATGTCCCCCTGGGGACGAATGACGCTCTATCTATCTATCTATCTATCTATCTATCTATCTATCTATCTATCTATCTATCTATCTATCTATCTATCTATCTATCTATCTATCTATCTATCTATCTATCTATCTATCTATCTATCTATCTATCTATCTATCTATCTATCTATCTATCTATCAGTATAACCTTCATTTATGATGCTAAATTGGCACACTTCCTGCAACTCTTTCCCTACACTAGATTTGTTTTTTTTTAAGTTCCATCACTGGACTTGCATTTTAGTCATCTTTAATTGGAAATGTATTCTTTGTTCCATATCAACTTATTTTGAATATTTTTGTCACCTCATACTGAACATTTGTTATTTTAAAAATCATAGCGACAATGTTATGTTTGTCTTACAGATCCGTTGCATGCTAAATATATGGGGTGTCATCCTTTATCTGAGACTTCCTTGGATTACTGCACAAGCTGGAATAGGTAAATAATTCAGAGATATTCCCACTGGAGAGAGATTTTTTGATTTTGATTATGATATACTTTACTGATCTGTGAAGGTGAATTGATTTTTCATGTGATCTTTGGAGGTCAGAACACAGAGTCAGCAAATGATCTAAAATTTGTAAGCATAAGTTGGTCACTCAAATGACATAATGCATTTTAGTAAATTTAAATTTAAAGCAGTTATAAGATTGCTGTATATAAGGAAAACCCTGTTAAAAGTTAGATTAATTACAGTACAATCCCTGAAATCCTCTTTAGTGTGTATGGCATCACTTCTTATTTGTACACTCAGTAATAATTTGGCATCATGTTTAAAGCATGTCTTAGAGCACACTGCAAATTAATTTTTTTTAAATTTTTTATAAATAGGTTTGACATGGCTGATCATTCTTTTGTCTGTTCTTGTGACAACAATTACTGGTCTATCTATTTCGGCGATCTCCACTAATGGGAAGGTGAAAGCAGGTAAGAAAAGAAAAAGTCTATAAAGAAGTTTAGTATTTGTGAGTCTGAACACTCTGACTCTCTCTTAGGTGCTGGACACATTGCTAATACTTCATATTCTGGTTTAATAAATTTATTGTCATCAGAAACCTTTAAATAACAGCAAAGAAAAAGCCTATGAAGAAAAATGTACAAGGCAAAATATTCTGCAATAATTACCTAGTTAATAATCTCAGTTTTGATTCATTTTGTCATTATTATGTTTATTATGAGATGACACCATTTTTTAGTACTGTATTACCTACTTTAAATGATGCAAATATTAGCCCTTATAGAATGAAAGTATTTTGAAATTCTTAAGTTTCATTTTATATACACAAATTTAACATATTATAATATAGCTTTCACACAATGTTTTTACAATGTAAAATTACCAATTTTATAATTACCTGTTTCAGGTGGGACTTATTTTCTAATTTCAAGAAGTCTTGGTCCAGAGCTGGGAGGATCTATTGGTCTTATTTTTGCTTTTGCCAATGCTGTGGCTGTTGCCATGCACACCGTGGGTTTTGCTGAGACTGTGCGGGACATGCTTATTGTAAGGATTATTTGCTTATTATTGTTTTTATATTAATACACAAAGCTAAACTCTTGGAATTTAGAGAGCTGGAGTCTGTTCTGGTAGCAAAGACATAACCAGCCCTGGATGTGATGTGTGACACACTAACTCACATATACATGGTGGCGCAGTGGTAGTGCTGCTGCCTCGCAGTAAGGAGACCTGGGTTTGCTTCCCGAGTCCTCCCTGCGTGGAGTTTGCATGTTCTCCCTGTGTCTGCGTGGGTTTCTTCCGGGTGCTCTGGTTTCCTCCCACAGTCTAAAGACATGCAGGTTATGTGCATTGGTGATCCTAAATTATCCTTGGAGCGTGTGTGCGTTCTGCGGTGGGCTGGCGCTCTGCCCAGGTTTGTTCCTGCCTTGCGCCCTGTGTTAGCTGGGATTGGCTCCTGTGTTAGAATATAGCGGGTTGGAAAATGACTGACTGACTGATGTAAATGTCTGGAATGTGAGCAACAAGTCACTTTAACATTAGGTGAGTCAACAAACTGCACACACAAACTAACCAGAAAATGGAATCCATATCTCTGGAGCTGTAGAAGAGTCCAATATCAACATATGTTATACCCTATGTTACAAAGAGAAGGACATTGCATTTAGAAACTTGCATTACCTACAAAATAAAAAACACAATGTGTGGTTAAAATATTACAATATATCCTAAAACATTTTATTTAGGTTCTAGTGGCAATTGGTTAGGCCTTTGAAACATTTACTTGAGCACTGCCTGTATAGAATTTGCACATTTTTTCCATGTCTGCATGGATTTTGCTCACATATCCTAAAGATATGTTAAGTTAAAAACATTAGGGCTTTGGTGAGCTGGCACCGAATCCTTCAATGGCCCAGTGCATAAATTGTTCTCAGGATAGGCTTCGTATTCCTGTGACCATGTCATTCAATTTAGGATTAAAAGTATTTCTTGTCAATTTGCAACTGATACCTCTACTTTAAATTTAAATATTTTTTGTAGGTTGTAGGTTATATATATATATATATAGGAGCATATATATATGTATGTAGTGACATAGTGGTCAATGGCACTGCCTACAGTGCTTTAGGACCCTGGTTTAAAATTTTGTCTTCTTAGTGTTTCTAAGGAGTTCATATATTCTTCTAACAACTGCATGTTTTCTTCTATGGGGTCTTTTGTTTTCTTTTCACATCCAAAATGTGTGTGTGGTTTTGGACTGATGACTCCAACTTGCCTTTTATAATGAAATTTGAGTTCACTTTACTATGGACTGGTGTCCCATCTGCAAGTCACTCCCGGTTGGCACTCCATACTGTAATTAGAGACGGCATGTCCCCAGCTAATTAGTCATTTTCTAACCCACTTTCTGGGGGCTATCCCAGCTAGTATAGGACACAAGTCAGGAACAAACACACACACACCGGCCACACACCAGTGCCAATTTAGTATCACCAATCCACCTCGCCTGCATGTTTTTGGACTGTGGGAGGAAACCACAGCAACTGGAGGAAACCCATACAGACACGGGGAGAACATGCAAACGCCATGCAGGGAGGACTCAGGACTTGAAACCTGGTCTCCTCACTGTGAAGTAGCAGCACTACCAGTGCACCACCCTGCATCTCCCTAGTTACACTGTAAATGGATGAATGGAAGTTGATCATTATAATATGGCTTATTGTTGTAATATACAACATTTTCTTTTCTTTTTTCTGAAGGAGTACAATGCTACTATGGTGGATCCTGTTAATGATATCAGGATTATTGGAGTGATTACAGTCACAGTGCTTCTTGGCATCTCCTTGGCTGGTATGGAATGGGAAGCAAAGGTCTGTATAATATTTGAAAGCTAAGATAATAAAAAGTTGAACAGAAATAATTAGGACTGAATTGTCTGAGACTGTATGTGTTTTATTGTTCAGTTTCCAGAATCATTTCCAATAGTCTGTCCGTTGTCAGTACTAATCAAGTAGGAGCATTTGAATTTAATTTTAATAATCTTAAATCTTGAATGAACGCCATCACAAGTTGTACTGAAATTAATTTTATTAACTAAATAAATGAACAAGCATAAATAAGACATGATTGACATTGAATAGGTAGGTGCAATTAGGTACTACATTTTAGATGACAATCTACACTAAAAATTTCAGAGACGGTACAAAAAAATATATATTTCTTGATATTAAGGATATGCTTAAAAAGTTACAAACCCCTTTGGCTTTTCCAGACTTTTCGTGTTGGCTGTCAGAAATGAGTTTTTCCTTCATACATTAGTGCTACTGTTTTTCGTTACGTCAGAGAATGTCTTAACATGGTGAAAGTTTACTTTTCTGTTGGCACTAATGCTCTTGATTCATCTATGAGTTATTTGAGACTGATTAAAATATTGTAGATTTGGGTTCATTCATTCTAAAACCGTTGAATTTATTTAATAACAATTTGCATTTCTTGAAAAAAAAATGAAATGCAAATTGTTATTAAATAAATCTCGCATCGAGAGGAGTCAGATGAGGTGGCTCGGACATCTGATCAGGATGCCTCCTGGACGCCTCCCTAGTGAGGTGATCCGGGCATGTCCAACCGGGAGGAGGCCCCGGGGAAGACCCAGGACACTCTGGAGGGACTATGTCTCTCGGCTGGCCTGGGAATGCCTTGGGATTCTCCCGGAAGAGCTAGAAGAAGTGGCTGGGGAGAGGGAAGTCTGGGCATCTCTGTTCAAGCTGCTGCCCCTGTGACCCAACCTCGGATAAGCGGAAGAGGATGGATGGATGGATGGATGAATTTGCATTTCTTTATAAAGCTGCTCTTTAAAATCTCTTACAGTAAATAGTATGATATGGAGTTCAATGTAATGACAAACCTTTAAAAAAAACTTAAAGGAACCGAAAAGTGATGGCAAAAAGTTAGGATAACTTCTTCATAATGGATCAACGAATTGAGGAATATTAAATAGCTGTACTTGAAAGAATTTGCCAATTTTAGACACATTAACTTGAATTATTTGAGAAAATACAAACATGTTTTTAGAGTCAGGTTTAAATGCATTTAACAATTGTTAATTTTCAGTAGTTTCCAAGGTGTGATTCATGAATTGTAGGTGCAGTTTATTGGCTAAAATGGCTCACTGATCTTCCCTAACTAATAGGCACTGAAAAACATGGCTTTATTCTTTGGATTAATCATTAAAATCAGAAATATAAATTTTAATTTTCTTTTGTGCTTTTTTATATGAATTGAATGGAAGATTTTTTAAACTCTTCTTGTAAAGTTCACTTGATTTTAGAGATCATTCTTAGCTTACAGCTTAGCTTCAGCTTACAGTTTTGATAATTTAGAGATCTAAAGATGGGGAGGGAAGTTTGGTGGCCTGGCTCAGTGGTTTAAAGTCTCGGCCTTGGAGGGCCGTAGTAGTTGCCATGTTTTGCTCAAATCAGTCTCCACGTTAGAAGCCAGTTCCAGATGTTAACAAAAACGGTTATTTAGTTTAATGCCTTGTTGGTTCTCTCATTGTACCTCTTCATGTCTAACAGTATAAAATGTGTAACATTAATGCAATGTTAGTTTAGTGGTTGATGCAAATAGGTAGAAATAGAGGACCAAAAATGATTATGCTGCATAAATCTTGTAATTCAGTTGCTAGCAGCATTATGTGCCAATAATCCCATAGTTGCAAGAACCATCAATGGAAATTTGTGTGAAAAATAGGCTTACTAGCTACCAAAGTCAATAAATAATCTAACTGTTGTAATGTTCATCTGTGTGGACACACCCATATTAAATCATATTACTCATTAATGGCAAGAGATTTATTTATAGTTGCGTATAATGGATGAGGCCATTACTATGTAATGGCAAGAGTAGGGAGTTTGGCAGTGGGAACCTCCTGTATACTGAGTTCTCCTGTGGAGAAAACACAGTACATGAAGGTGTGTTTTAGGGTGTCTTTGAAAGGAAAATATGCAGCACATCACATTTTAAAGAAACGTACTGCACTCTTTCTTGGCGATGTGATCGAGAGGAATAATTTCAATGGATTTTACTGGTGTGATATAGGTTTATGCAGCTGCTGAAAATAACACTGGTAAACACAGAAGTGTGGGAAAGGCTTTAGGGAGCAGCATTCCTTGCTTTTTATTAAACAAAACAAAAATTGTGAAACTGTATTTGATTGGCCTGTTTTGCTCATTGTTACTAGTGAAATGAAAATGATAAAAGAAGACAAAATGTAAGAATCTCTGATGAAATGCTGTTGAAAAACATATAGTAACATATTTACGTTGTTTTATGCCTTTGCAGGCTCAAATTTTATTCTTTCTGGTTATCCTGGTATCTTTCGTAAACTACTTGGTGGGAACTGTAATTCCATCTACAGAAGAAAGGCAGTCAAAAGGATTCTTTAACTACAGAGGTTTGAACATTTTCATCTCACTGTCTTATCCATTTAAACTTTTATTCAAACATCTTTGGATGATGGTATGATTTGATAAATAAAATGTCATACTGAAAAACACAAAATTACCATTCTAGTATCCACCTGAACTAGTCAATTGTATCTGACCTTCAATGAAAAAAAGGATTTGTGCTGCAGTACTAAGCTTGTAAAATATCTTATGATTGCCAATGTATAATTCATGTTCTCAACTTATAAAATGCCTGATTGAGTTTACAGTTGAAAATCTCTATATATAATCTTCATTTGGATCCTGATCTTTGTTTGTCCGTGAATTAATTAGAAGAAGCAGCACTAGATGGCAGTAGAGAGACAGATAAAACATAGGCATTGCATTAAGAATCTCCTCCAGGCTTATACTACTGAAGACTGTAGTACTCCAGTCACACCTCAAAACACAGACATTCAAACTAAACAAATTGTTGTGCTTTAAATTAACTAATCTTTATATATAATCTTCATTTGGATCTTGATCTTTGTTTGTCCGCAAATTCCACGCATGCGTAGACCACCTTCCAGTTTAGTACGTTGTTGTTACTCACGGATGTCAACAATGTGCCGGAATAACGAAAGGGGTGGTGGACAGTGTTACGCTGGTTAGCTCCTGAGGCCTGGTTAGAGAATGAGATTGCCGAAGATAAAAGGTATGTGCCTACGTAACATATGAATGAAAGAAAGACAGTGGGTAAAATGAATGACAACGTAACAGCACGTTCTGGAAATTATTATTGTTATGTTGTAGCCGGCGAGTGCTGCGCATCTCACAGTTGTACCATGGCTTGCTCACATGTCAGTGAAGTGATCCCTATTTATGCTTTAACACTAGAATTACCAGAGCCTACGAAAAAACTCGTAAATCCGTCCCACCTTAAATCGCGTCTTAAATCCGTTTGCACCTCTCCGCCAGAGTCCTTTGTCATCTAAATGTGCTGATAAACAAAAGCTACTAGCAGCCAGCTATTCCATCCCCCCACCGACTTAGAATGAACTTCTCCTAGCTCAAGCCTTGCCTTGATTTGATTACCTGGGATTGAAGTGGAGTTTTAGAGTGGAAATAATTCTAGCGTTATTTAGAATACACGCATTTCATGTGTGTTCCATTGCTATAGTAGGCTGTGAAAACACATTTTTAAAACAGAAACATTTTTCATATTCTAATAATAAATGACAAAATGTAGGCATAAACTATATAACGTATGAAGCCTGAAGTCCATATATCAAAGAAACACATTCGCAAAAGGTACAAATAAGAGAACACATGCGCTTTGATTCAAAAAATTAAAAAAAAAAAGCCGCATTAGCATGCCACATTGACATTCTTACTACAACCACCGCGGTGGCGTAATGGTATCAGCTCCTGACTGGGAATTAGAGGGTGGTGAGTTTGATCCAGCACGGCTCCACTTCGAGAAGTGAACTGCTCTTATTCTTACAATTTTAGAATAACAACATAAATTTGATTTCAGTCTGTAACAGCCGGTGTAACTTATGATACTGGTAAAGGTTAGCTTTTTTTTTTTTTTTTTTAATTCACTTTTCATTCTCGCAGTCGCATTCAGAATCAATCCATACAACCCCATCTGACACAGCTGGTTTCACATTAATAAAAGTGCACTTTTATTCAAGACTATAACCGAAGAACAAAGAAAGCAAGTTACAGTTGGTGGTTGATACGACAGCTTGCGTGGTGCAATGTTAAGAACTGCTGATTTCCGATCCGTGCTATATAAAATCATCACATTCAAATATTAACAGTTCCCACACACCCAAGGTCCGCCATTCCTACATTTACGACATGTGTACTTGTTGCAGTGTACACACCTCTCTGTGCTATGGTTCCTATTACAGTGAATGAGCACCTGACACTGTACTTTCTTCCCTGGGGGAAGCTGAGGTCTTAGAACGGAAGTTTGTTGATGCTGTATCATCTTTTCTTTTTCCATCGCCTTTTCCTGTAAGAAGCGACGACGAAGTTCCTCTGCAAGGTGAGCCATGAACACTCTTCTTTTCTCAGTGGACCCCGTGCATGCCTTATACAATACGTGTGCGTTCATCGCTGCTAGGTCAAGGATGTTGTAGAACACAGCAACCGGCCACCTGCGTGTTCCTGTTCGCACTGAACAAGCACGCGCCTTCTGGTCCATGATGTCAACGCCACGCTGGGGAAAAAAGAAAGACAAATATATGTGACATTTTGAAGAAATCATTTTATCACCAGAATAGCACCAGAATACTTCGTTACACTAATATTTTTTTCAATAGCATACCTTCATGTGGTTGTAGTCTGTGACCGTGTTTGTTTTTTTTTTTTTTTTATCTTGCCCAATCTCCACATCATGGCGCATTGTGCTGAGAATGCAGACAGACTTCATCTTTTTGGGCACATACACTGTCAGCATGGCACTGGGAGATCTAAACACCAGCGTGGAGAATTGTTCGTGTACTGAACGACTTTAGCTGCAGGTGGAAGTTCCCGTCGCACTTTATTCATGGTGCCAAGCAGAGTTGTATTGCGGTGCAGCAGTCTATTAGCCAGCGAAAGTGACGTGAAGAAGTTGTCTGTTGTTACGGTTCTGCCTTTTTGGATTGCGGCAGATTTGGAGACAAAGTACATGTGCAATGCCACTCCTTATTTAGGAAAAGATCCCAGTCGTCCCACGGGAGAAAGACTTTCCGAGTCTGTGGTCATAAAGCTTATGGAGCCATTTCTGGACAAAGGCAGAACCGTAACAACAGACAACTTCTTCACGTCACTTTCGCTGGCTAATAGACTGCTGCACCGCAATACAACTCTGCTTGGCACCATGAATAAAGTGCGACGGGAACTTCCACCTGCAGCTAAAGTCAGTTCAGTACACGAACAATTCTCCACGCTGGTGTTTAGATCTCCCAGTGCCATGCTGACAGTGTATGTGCCCAAAAAGATGAAGTCTGTCTGCATTCTCAGCACAATGCGCCATGATGTGGAGATTGGGCAAGATAAAAAAAAAAAAAACAAACACGGTCACAGACTACAACCACATGAAGGTATGCTAATGAAAAAAATATTAGTGTGACGAAGTATTCTGGTGCTATTCTGGTGATAAAATGATTTCTTCAAAATGTCACATATATTTGTCTTTCTTTTTTCCCCAGCGTGGCGTTGACATCATGGACCAGAAGGCGCGTGCTTGTTCAGTGCGAACAGGAACACGCAGGTGGCCGGTTGCTGTGTTCTACAACATCCTTGACCTAGCAGCAATGAACGCACACGTACTGTATAAGGCATGCACGGGGTCCACTAAGAAAAGAAGAGTGTTCATGGCTCACCTTGCAGAGGAACTTCGTCGTCGCTTCTTACAGGAAAAGGCGATGGAAAAAGAAAAGATGATACAGCATCAACAAACTTCCATTCTAAGACCTCAGCTTCCCCCAGGGAAGAAAGTACAGTGTCAGGTGCTCATTCACTGTAATAGGAACCATAGCACAGAGAGGTGTGTACACTGCAACAAGTACACATGTCGTAAATGTAGGAATGGCGGACCTTGGGTGTGTGGGAACTGTTAATATTTGAATGTGATGATATATGGACTTCAGGCTTCATACGTTATATAGTTTATGCCTACATTTTGTCATTTACTATTAGAATATGAAAAACGTTTCTGTTTTAAAAATGTGTTTGCACAGCCTACTATAGAAATGGAACACACATGAAATGCGTGTATTCCAAATAACGCTAGAATTATTTCCACTCTAAAACTCCACTTCAATCCCAGGTAATCAAATCAAGGCAAGGCTTGAGCTAGGAGAAGTTCATTCTAAGTCGGTGGGGGGATGGAATAGCTGGCTGCTAGTAGCTTTTGTTTATCAGCACATTTAAATGACAAAGGACTCTGGCGGAGAGGTGCAAACGGATTTAAGACGCGATTTAAGGTGGGACGGATTTACGAGTTTTTTCGTAGGCTCTGGTAATTCTAGTGTTAAAGAGCCTGGATACCTGTGTGTCCCCCTTTTATAACCATTGCTCCGTGTATATTGCCTTACTCTTTGGATTGCCACAAAGCAACCTGCGAGATTGGAGAAAGGTTGAGAAGTGATCGTGAAAGGAAACGACAGCGTCGTGAAAACGAGACGTACTGAGAATGGAGAGAAGCAGAAATGCTCCTACACCACCACATAAATACTATTCGGACAGTGATTCTGAGTAGGCCATTCCTATCGAATCAATGTTCAAGGGTTTTCTTTTGTAATTTTGTTTCCCTTATAAAAAATCATAATGCTGTGCGACGAAGGGCCCAGTTCACGACTGGCAGCCACGTTTAAACAGGGAGCCCTTCACAGACAACTTTAACACGCGCGACGTAGTTGGCGCACATGGCTAGTCTATATATATATAAAAGTCAATGTGTGCATGTATGTATGTATGTATGTTCCAGCATCACTTCCGAACGGCTGGAGCGATTTTCATGAAACTTAGTACACATTTTTCTCATTGGTCGACTTAAAGTACTGTAGGGTGAAATCAGCCCTAACCCATCCCCTTCTGGATAGGGTTGGGGGTGATCTTGCGGTCTTGTATGCCTGTTATCATCCAGTTGACACTCGGAACGACCACCAGAGGGCGAACTGGAGGTGACTGCCAGCATTCTTTATATTTGAGCACCACCGCACTCCTGTTGCTTTTGAAATTAAATAGAGTTGGACGGTTCTGAGCGTCAACTGGATGATAACATACATACAAGACTGTAAGCAAGCACATCAGTGAGTCTTCATCGTTTGTTCATTTATTTTTATTTTTCTCCCAGGCAACGCTAAATATTTCAGCTAGTTTAATATAAAAAATACATCTGTAGTTAGTGAAATGTATTCCATTGAGGTATAACACGTGTTGTATATACATCTTTCACTGCTTAACAAGTGGTAAATGACAGACATCTTCTAATTAAAAAACAACACCATTATCATTAAAATACATTTAAAAAAAAGCAATGAGTGCTAGCTTGAGGGTGACTTAATGAATAGAGTTCCTTAGCAGAGAGTTGCTCACACTTTAAACAAGGCAGCAAGCAGACACCCTGCCATTTACTGTGTGCAGAGATTCTGCTCCAACAAAGACTTGCTAGGTGAGAGAGGCAGGAGGTGATGGGGGTTTTGCTCTCCCTTGATGGATTTTTACATGCGGATACCCTGTCTTTTAATCGCAGGGTGGATGCCCCCTCTTGGTGACTTCAATGCACTATGAGTAGTGATAAGAGCCCCAGTCCTCCAGTTTAGTGCACATTTAGAATGCCCTGATAGTAGATCCATCCATGAATGAGTGTCACTCCAAAAAAGCCCAAGTACAGCCTTCTTTAAGAAGGGTTTGCACACCATTGATTTTCTAGTGTTGACACTCATAAAACCATTTTTGTGAAAATGCATTTATTTTTAGGACTTCATTCATTCAATTTTAGGGTTATTGGCAGGCAAAATGGTAAGCCTGTCACAGTGGCATCAACCATCAATTGGAATAAGCTGATAAGATGATAGATATATAATTTTAATGCATTATTCTTTTGATAAGCATATTATTGATCTAAATTAAAATCTTTTATTTTTACTGTCTCTAATTTGTCCTGAATTTTTGATTGTTGCAGTTAGTATTTGAAACATAACAACTTTTAGTCGTCAAACATTCAAATCTGAAAAATGTTTTTTCATTTTTTTAAAGCTGATATCTTCATACAAAACATTGTTCCTGACTGGAGAGGAGAAACCGGCAGCTTCTTTGGGATGTTTTCCATTTTTTTTCCATCAGCAACGGGCATTCTGGCTGGAGCCAATATTTCGGGAGATTTGAAAGTAAGAACTCTGCCTATAATGTATATTCATTAATGTATATATTTTACAATTGGTGCATCCTAAAATTTACTTGAGGGAAGGCCAAATTGTGAACCATGATCATGCACAGGAAGGCAGAAAGGAGGTCTGTGGGTTATTGGGGAGATTTGTGTAATGTGTAGACATTTGACTTGAAGCAGGGCTTGTTGTTGCTTAAGTGCTACATCATGGCGGGGACTGTACTAATTAATGCAAATGTGTGTTCTGTGGAATTAAAATTAAGTAAAAGAAAAGGAACAAGGCTAAAAATTGCAGAATTGTTTAATAATAAACCTAAGTACAATGTAAACCACCTTGAGGGGCTTTAGAAGTGCAGAGCTTTAACATTAATGTTTGCTTAGCATTCTGTTGAGCTCCATTTGTCAGTAAAGTATCTAGCTTACTTAAGTGTTCTGCTTATAAACCACTTTAGGATGACATTCATGAGAGAAGAATGTTACATAAAATTAATTTAGTTTGAGGATGTTCACAATAGAAGCGTGGTATTAAAAAATGTTTACAATGTAAAATGAGCAAAGGAGGTTGGAGTCTCACAGGATGCTCTGTTTAATTTTGATGTATGGGGATAGATGAAAAGAAAAAAAGTCACAAACGTGCTGAAAAAACAATTGGCTTAGCCCCATGTTGAGAAAGGTCTTCAGAGACTTGGAGCTTCATGGTCTTCACTACCTGGTTCATAATTAAACCTCTTCTTCCAGTAGGGCTTCAGTTTATTGAGTTATAACTGAAAGGCAAATGGCTTCAGGAGTGAAAGGAGCTCACCTCAGTGGTCTTCCAGTCTTTCTGATCCTCCATTTTAAGGAGACATAAGAAACAAAACTTAGTGGTGGTGTCACACTTAATTTCTTCCATGTATTCACCAAGCATTAACCCATTAAACGCTCCTCATACCCATGTGTGTGACGAGTTTTTTAAATTGGATACATTTAAATATTTTTACTGATTTATATTACACAATCCACTTTTTTTCTCTTCAGGATCCAGCTGTAGCCATCCCAAAGGGCACCCTGATGGCTATTTTCTGGACAACAGTTTCGTACCTCGCTATTTCTGCCACAATTGGTAAGCTGTTAAAATTGAAGACAGTAGAAAATCTTGATACATTATGAAGTCTTTAGTGGTGCACTAGAAAACATCATTTTTTTTGCATTGGTTACCCTTAAAATTCCCTGAATGTGGTGTTATTTATCCTTATTTTTACTTGTTGAAAGTTTGCATGTATTATTCATCTATTAGTAATTATTTACATATTATTTTATACTGTACTCTCTGTTCTATCCTCTTAACAGTACCAGCCACAAGCATGTGCATGAGGAGCCAAACAACAAATCTATTTTACATTTTTTATAATTACCAGTAGGTGGCACTAGAGCACATCTGTAGTCCCAGCTTAGTAATGTGCTTACTATTAAGTGTACTCACAAGATGGACTGAAAATGATTTCACACACATACATCAAATATGGAAAGGCTGTATTAATTTTTAGAAAAATATATAGAAATTTGACTTGTATTAGGTTCTTGTAAGAGAACTCTACTCTCAGTTTTATAATGGCAGCATTTTATGAATCCTTCTGGAGCTACAGTTTGATGCCATAGCCATTATTCAATACCATTATACTGCTTCAGGTGATTTTATTTTGGTACATTTAAAATAATGTGATTTCTAAAGAACTACTTTTTTACTTGAAATTGTCTGAAACTGAACAAGCAGAAATGGAATAATTATGATGCGTCATATACACCATGCAGTTACAGTAAGTCCATGAAATTGTCAGAAATCTCATCGTGGGGAGATCTTAACTTGTATTTGTTACTGCCAGGTTAGATTTTGGCTTGTAACAACCATGGACAAGTGGATATAGAAATGGATGAATGGATGAATGGATGGTTGAAATCACACTGGAGGTTTTTGCAATCTGATTATCATCAATAGCAGCCCTGCTGCTTTGCAGTAATGAGATTGTGGGTTTGCTTCCCAGGTCCTTCCTGCAATGGAGAGAACTTTGAGTAGTGAGAGAAGCTCTATATAAATGTAAAGAATTATTATTATCAATGAATGAAAGTTAGCAGATTGACAAAGGCCTTGTGAATCTAGTCCACAATGCACTATTTAACCTCTGTCCTTCGTCTTCCAGGTTCTTGTGTATTGCGTGATGCCTCAGGAAATCTTAACGACACGTTGCTGTTCAACAACACAGAAGAGTGCAGTGGGCCAGAATGTGTCTATGGATGGAATTTCACAGACTGCAGGGATGCTGGTGACTGTCAATATGGACTATCCAACTACTATCAGGTAAAACAGTGTCATTAGAAAACAGGAAGACTCCTAACAGAGATCTGTTGAATTAGTGCAAGATATACAGTTACATAAAAAATGTACATTAATTAGTAACTGTGAAAATAAGTGAGGTGGTGTCATAACTCAGAATCTGTCACTTCTGCCTCATGACTTCTGAGACCCAGGCTCATTGAATTATAACTCCTAAACTCCTCTTGACTTTTCCAAAGATGTGGGTGTTAAAGTATTAATGGCTTAGAGAGGGTTTGTGAGGGCTACCATGTGCACAAGTTTGCCCTGGGATGAAATACAGAAGTGATCATCATTGATTCCTGTCTTGCTTTTGATTCTGATTGGGTAGGTTTCATCTTTCAGAGCCCTTATAATGAATAAAAAAGCTTTATAAAACCAATGGATGGATGAATAGGTGGATGTAGTCAAATAAATAGTTCAAAGCTAAGGATAGAGATAAAGTGAGGTTTCAACTCTTTGGACATTGGGCCATCTTCAGTACCTTCTGCAACAAGTTTATATAACACTTTGTGTTTGTGTGGGTTTTCACCAGGAGCTCTGATTTTTACCTTTCTATAAAGGGTAGATTCCTGTCACGTATCCCATGTTGAATGCATAGGCTTTGGCTCACAGTGAGTCATGAAATGTATGGAAGCCTACATTTCACCAAATTGCAAATCAGAGACAATAGAATTCAGGGAAAATGTAGAAAGTCATAAGATTTGAATTAGTTTAAATTTTTATAGAAAGAAAACCCAAATAACTGTTAATAATAGTATGAGAGTTCTACTAAAAAGTGATGCCTGTCAAATCATTTTTTTCTTTATTAACAACACGAGACATGTGCAACTACATGCATATGTAGAGTAGCTCTTTGCCTTCAACATGGTTCTATTCAAAATCGCCTCCACCAATGGCAAAACATTTGCACCAACTTTGAACCCACTTGTCAAATCCATTTTGAAAAAATCTCCAGGCTGTGCAAATCCATGTCGTCCACCCTGTTTAGGTTTTCCTCAGTGACTTCTCTCGATGGCTTCCACTAAGTGGTTTGTGTTTGTTTCTCCTTCTCTAAACTTTTTTTATTAATTTTTGCACATTACTTTCATCAATTGTCACCTTACCGTACACATTTCTGAGACCATTGTGGGTGCCAGCAGCAGTATATACTTTTTTGGTCAAGAACTTGATGTCTGCTCATTGTTTCTGCTTCAAATCTATGGTTCAGCAACATCTAGAAACACAGAAATTATATCAGTCATGCGGTATGAGTTATTCGATCTGATGGTGTCACATTTAGATTAATAGATTTGGAGAAAATGGCAAATAAACCTCATAACAATATTAATAATAATAATAATACTTTTATGTACAAATTTGTTGTGAACACTAATTATACAATTGGAGCCAACCAATCAAACAACATTCTCTACGACAGAAGCAAGAGGTTATATCTGCTCATTGATGTAGCTTTTCTGGATGATGCAAATATCTCAAACAGGTAGATAAACTAAGCAATTAAAAAGACTTTGAGATTGAGATTTCATACATGTGGAACACAAAGGCTTATGTGATTTTAGTAATAATCAGAGCATTAGGAGCTGCTTGATGGTCTCCAAAAATATCTTGAGGAACTTTCAGTAAATTGCCCTCGATGGAACTCCATACATATTTCATAAAGTTCTGACCATCGAACAATAAGACCTAAGGAACCTGTTGAATTCCTGGTAAAAAGCAACCAGTGCAAACTGAGAAAAAAAATAAATAAATGTTGTTTCTGTGTTGCACAACCCTGTCTTAGGTCAAAGAGGTCTTGGAGAATTATGCAATTAGGTCATAGGTCTTAGAGAATTATGATTTTGTATATAAGAATAATTATAATGGCATGTTGATGAGAACATAGAGCAGACTATCTGAGAGACATTCCCACTTCAATTACTCATCACCTTGGTTTTGAGTCTACTGATTGAATCTTTTTTTTTCAGGCAATGAGTATGGTTTCTGGATTTGGACCACTCATTACAGCAGGAATTTTTGCTGCCACATTGTCCTCCGCTCTTGCCTGCCTCGTCTCTGCACCCAAAGTCTTTCAGGTATTTCTATCAAGTATTATACCTGCAGATATGAATGCTCTTTAACATTGTAAAATCCTTAGAAAAAGTTACAAAAGTCATGTTTATTATTTGAAAATACTGTGTAACTTATGAATATTAATGTCAAAATAATTAATAATTATGATAAATCCTCGTTAAAATATGTGTTGTTTGAAGAGGTGCTCATGAAGCCCAGCTGAAATTCTACATCTAGTCCTTTTCCGTGTGTAGTTTGCCTATTCATGTGTGTTTGTGTGTGGCAGGGAGTGGGTTGTGTCCTCCAGGCATTTCTGTTTTCCCCCCACACCCCCAAAGAGGTTTGTGTTAGTTTATTTGACAACTTTTAGAGGCTGTGCATGGGCAGCTTCCCGTCTTGCACCCAAAGATGTGGGCTAGACTCTGGGCTCCAAGACACTGAATTAGATCAGGAGAGGTGGACAATAATTGTATTTATGATTGAACTTGTTCTAATAAAACTTCCTATGTAGTTATTAGCACATACTGTGTGTTAGTTTATTTAAATTATTTAAATTATCATTTACATCTATACTACTGAATGTTCAATATGCCAATGCATTCCACTTTCCCCTTGACTTATAATCATTACTTTGTATTTACCCATTTTTATTGTATGTAATTTGTAGTTCTTTAAAAATTTTCTTTCTTCCCTTTAGTGTCTTTGCCATGACAGACTGTACCCTCTTATTGGATTCTTTGGTAAAGGATATGGGAAAAACAATGAGCCTATTCGAGGCTATCTCCTCACTTTTATTATTGCCATAGGCTTCATTCTGATTGGTAAGTTGAACTTTTGGAACCTTGTTTTCATTGATTCATTGGGATACATATAATCAATGGAAATGTCTTTTTTGACTAACACTAAAATATATATTTTTTTCATTATTGTTACTTCATTATTTTCATTATTGTCAGAAATAGAAATAACTGGACACTTAAATGAGATTTAACCTTAGAGCACATAACCAAAACAACAAAAACAAAAAAAAAAGCACTGGAAAATCCAAGTAAGAAGATGAGCATAGCAAGAAATAAAATAAAATAAAACTAAATCTACTCCTCTAGACATGGCCAAATAGTAGGTGTGACCTGACAGGGTAGATGGTTTTCAGGTGCAAGTTTTGACCTTACCATTCATTTTCTGCAGTTCTAGCTTTATTGTTTCTTTGCATGTTGGAATACTGCACTTAAGCCACACTTTTATGACACAAATCACTCACCTTCAACCCTGGCCTCTCTGCCTTCTGAGGAGTTGAGCTCTAATCCAAATTTTCCTCCAAAGTTTTACACACAACAAATATGTTTTTATATTTTTTGTACTTTATACCATAGAAAGTAGTTGTTAAACCATTTCAAGTTACTCATTTTCTCAAAATGTTTCCTCTCTTTCAGCTGAGCTCAATGCCATTGCTCCAATTATTTCCAATTTTTTCTTGTGCTCATATGCACTCATCAATTTCAGCTGCTTCCATGCCTCAATCACCAATTCTCCAGGTGAGCGTTTCATTTTTAGCTCAAAGAACACAACATATTGTGTACTGTATTTCACTCATATTACATACTAATTGCAAATTAGACTCTGTCACAATGAATACAGTTTCTTTTCTACCACCATAGGATGGAGGCCATCATTTAAGTACTACAGTCGCTGGACTGCTCTCTTTGGCGCCATTGTTTCCATTGTCATCATGTTCTTGCTTACGTGGTGGGCAGCTCTCATTGCTTTTGGCATTGTGGTCTTCCTTTTAGGTTATGTAACCTACAAGAAACCAGGTACTGCAATTTTCAGGTTTTACTTTTTATAATTCATTCTGTCATTAAGTTTACCTATTAGAATTTGCAATTTTGAAATTTAAAAATGATGAAGAGGTCGAGTTACATTGTGTGGCTCCTAGTTTCAATTTTTTTTAGGTTTCCCCTCTGTTTGTGTGGATGGGTTTAATTTTTACAGTTTTATTTTATAATCTTCAAAATAACACAATTTCAAAACTCACTTTTTTTTTAGAGGTAAACTGGGGATCATCAGTGCAAGCCAGTTCTTACAATATGGCTCTGTCCTATTCATTCTCACTTACAGCAGTGGAAGATCATGTGAAGAACTTTAGGTATGAATTAGAATAGCAGGAATAATAACCTGATTTTTTTAAACTAAACTTATTCTTTTAAGAGTATTATGATACAATTGTGGATAGCCAATTAAATTGTAAAATTAAATTAACTCTGTATCTTGATTTACAAGACCACCTTAATACTAGGGTGTTGTACCGTGTTAGTCATTATGACTGTAGTGAGAAGTCAAGCAAAATGACACCTTTTATTGGCTAACTAAAAAGATTACAATATGCAAGCTTTTGAAAGCTTGCATATTGTAATCTTTTTAGTTAGCCAAAAAAGGTGCAATTTTGCTTGACTTCTCATGACCACCTTAATAAAAGGATAAGTGTCTGTGTGTCTGTCTGTGTTTCCAAAAGATGGTACAACACAAACATTGACACTGCTTTAATAATAATAATAATAAGCTTTTACAAAATCCCACACCTAATGGTATATAACAGAGACATTTGTATTGAATGGTGCACTGTAAACATTAACACTGAGATCTGCATTGATTAGACTTCAACCCATCTTAGACACGTAGCACAGCGAGTTTTTTAATAAAATGTTAAGAAACTAATAGAGATATCCACTGTCTGATACACTGTGTAAACATTTTTATCCTGCACAAAGCTTCAAGTTATGTTTCTTTCTGTCTAATGTGGGTATGTTTACATTTGTAAAGCATGTGACAACATCTTGTGATGCACTCTGTTTTCTCCTCACAGACCTCAGTGTTTGGTGTTAACTGGCATTCCAATGTGTCGCCCTGCCCTCGTCGACTTCGTGGGAACTTTCACCAAAAATATTAGTCTTATGATTTGTGGGAACATTGTTATGGTATGTCAACTGAATATTTCATATTTTAGTTTTGCTATGATCTTTATTTCCAGAAATCAAATAGCCTGAAACAAAGTTATTTGTTTCACTTATACATTTTACTAACAAATTACATAATTAAATGTTCAATTAATTGTAATAAAAAGTATTATTAGAATGCTGTTGGATGTGATGCTTGTGACTTTGAAATGATCCGAGAACCCCATAATCAGCAGCCCAGTCATCACTTTGTCCCCGAAACAGCCAACACATTTCCATGACCGGCTAACCAGAAGTTCTTTTCCAGCACCTGTCCTGTGCTTTGACCTTCACTATATCAGCATACTCACCCCTAGGATTTCAAGAAGAGAACTGCTGTTCTATATTAATTCATTTTTACGTTATTTTTGAAACTTTACTTCTGTAGAATCTGTGATGGCACTACTGCCTTGCAGTAAGGAGACCAGAGTTTATGTCCTGGATCCTCCCTGAGTGGAGTTTGTATGTTCTCCTTGTGTCTGCATGGGTTTACTCCGGATGAACAGAGATATACAGTTTAGGTAGATTGGTGATACTAAATTGGTCCTAATGTGTGGTTTGGTGTGTGTGTGTGTGTGTTCACGATGCAATGAACTGGTGCCCTGTCCTGGCTTTGTTCCTGCCTTGCACTCCATGCTAGCTTGGATAGCCTCCAGCACCCCCTGTGATCCTGTTCAGGACTAAGCAGGTTTGAAAATGACTGACCTTTGTAGAATAGGTCTACTATTCCCAAAAAATAGTGTCATTAACAATAATTTCTATGTTGTTATTTAGCAAATGGTGTACTATCTTAAACATAATAAGTTAAAGCAAATGTGTTTACCCCGTCTTTTGCCTTTCATCCACTGTCAGCTCTTTTTATCTTTTTGTACCTTTAATTGCAGACCACTTTGGAGGATCCTCTTGTACATCAGGCTACATTATGATTGTTTATGTTCATGCAAATCTATATATTGTTTTTATTTTAAATTGGACCACAGGGACTTAGGTGATTTTTTAGAAACACAGAATGAATTAAAAGTGAAAACTGAATTGCAGACTTGCAAGGAAAGTCCAGTGTCCCTGTCTTCTAGGTCAACCTAACCATTTATCTGTACATGTATTTCTATCTAAATACAGTAAAAAAAAAAAGATATACAATATATTGCTGGGAGATAGGTTTAAGTATTACATGTATATGCACACTGTAAAAGAACTTTTTATCTTTAATGTTTAGAATAAACTAGATAAAGAATTACTGGAGGAAAGAACAAGTAAACAGATCAAATGGCTGAATAAAAGGAAGATTCGTTCATTTTACACTTCACTTATGGGAGAAAACCTGAGGGATGGTGTCAATAATCTCATGCAGGTAATGAGTATATTTTGAGGTTTTCTTTCAGGACCATTTCAAAACTTGTTAACGCCATTGGTACATTTTCTACAAGGACCTTTAGAGAATCCATGTGATGCAATTCAGATGTTTTGAACTACTGACTACAGATACAGTATAGTTTACATATATATGACTATGCTGTTTGTCTGCATGATCAATTTGAAGAAAGGTTTTTTAATATAATTTTTTTTGTTATGGGAAATGCTATTGATTAAGGCAATATGTAAAAACAAAATATGAAAGATAACCAGAAATTATTTTTAGCTAAATTTATATCTTATATCTTAATTAATTTGATCTTAATTAACTGATTTAAACATTAAAAGGCACCCTTGAATGGGCCAAATATATTTTTTGCTTATCTTGATTTAATGATAAAACACCATTAAATACCCAGTTTTTATACTTTCTAACTAGAGAAATATAACAATATAAACATGTATATTTTAATATTTATGTTGTTCTTCTAGGCAACAGGCTTAGGAAAGTTAAAGCCTAACACTCTTATTATGGGCTTCAAGGGAAACTGGCAGTCTGATCTCTCAGAGAACCTGGATAGCTATGTTGGGATAATAAAGTAAGTGTCCATTTGGGGTACATTTGGGGAGGGGGGCTTATATCTTGCTGAAGTTAAAAGACCAGGGCAAATCCTAGCAAAAACATTACTCCTTGATGAAATTACACTAAACCTTTATCATGTTGTGTTTGTACTAATAGACAATAAAATAACATTTACACAGTTAATCAAATTAAGGTTAAGGGTGCTCAACTATCCATCCATCCATCCATTTTCAAACCCGCTGAATCCAAACACAGGGTCACGGGGGTCTGCTGGAGCCAATCCCAGCCAACACAGGGCACAAGGCAGGGAACCAATCCCAGGCAGGGTGCCAACCCACCGCAGAACACACACAAACACACCAAGCACACACTAGGGCCAATTTAGAATCGCCAATCCACCTAACCTGCATGTCTTTGGACTGTGGGAGGAAACCGGAGCGCCCGGAGGAAACCCACGCAGACACGGGGAGAACATGCAAACTCCACGCAGGGTTGACTCGGGAAGCGAACCCGGGTCTCCTAACTGCGAGGCAGCAGCGCTACCACTGCGCCACCGTGCCGCCCGGGTGCTCAACTAATAGATATTTAATATAAGGCAAGGAAAAACTAACAAGTAATGTTCTTTATCAGCCTTTTGTTAATGTCTTTCATAGAGAATATATTCACAGGCAAAACGCAATGGAAAATGACAGTACATTTACATAGTAGTCACACTCTAATGAATGTTTATTAATTTAATTCAACAATCTTCCTTGAAGTATAATTGTTATCTATACATTCCACATGGGTGGTACACTTGTACAATAGTTAAAGCTTCTGCTTTGAAAATCCAGTATCTTGAGCTCGCACACCATGCCTAGTTGTATTTGTGAAGCATGAACCTTCACTTCATGTATGGATACTGTTTTTTATCCCCATTACTAAATACATTTAGTTGTGTGCAGTGATAACTGTAAATTGGCCCCAGTGTGTTTGTGTAGGTCATGTAATCAACTGGTTTCCTGTCCAGAGCAGTCTCCAGCTTTATGTTCAATGCCACCAGGATGTGTGTTGAACCTTGACTCTGAAATGAACCAAGCATGTCTGAGAATTTACGGATGTATGTACATTGGGGACACTGTAATCTTGGCTTAGTTAACAGATAGTGAAAAAAAATTGAAGTTGATTGAGTTGACAAATGACTAGACTATAATGTACAAGAAAAAAGAATGTGTTAAATTTCCAGAAATTCTGAGGGGTGAACAGAACAGCAAGGTAAAGTGCAATGACTGGTGAGGAGATTCTGAAAAATTTTCTTCAGCTGCTAATGCCCCAGTAATGGAAATACAGAAAAGGCTACTTTAAATATAGAACCTTTAAGGCACATTGGATTATAGACTTATGAAAAGTTTTATACAAAGAAAAATAATTTAAAGAAATAGATGCTCTTGTATATTGAGATTTTTTAAGCAATACATTTTTACATACAATTATTGACATAATTAATTTTCCTGTGTGGATAGCGCTTTGACTACTGATTAATCAAAAAGGTATTAAAAAATGAAATTCAGCCTGAATTGCATGATATTAGAATAAACCTAAATAGAGTCTCAGACCTACAGTATTCAATCCAGTTCAGAGTCACAAGAGTTGGGTCTATTCCACAAACATCATGGTCAAGACCGGTGCCAGTCCATCGCCGAATCCAATGACACACACAATCACACTTGCTCTGAACTCTGGGTCAATGGAGAACTGCCAGCTTACTTATCTGAAATGCCTTTGGAGATTTAGAATGAAAATCCATAAAGATACAGCAACATCATACTAACACCACATAAACAAGACATAGCAGCACTTAACCAATGTGCAATTTTTGAAATATGTAGAATCAGAAAATAAGCGAGTGGTATGGAGTATCTGCATGCTTTGAATGGCTAGATGTAAAGGAATAATGCAATAAATGAAATTAGTATATAATACAGTATTTGTGTGGGCACATGCATATCATTCATAACACAAATAAAAACAAGTACAAAAATGATCCTGAAAAGGTCCTTTGCTAATTCAAAACAAAAGAATACATTTCAAAGGCCGTGACAGTAATTCTAGAAGTGTCTAGGACTGTAGTTTAGATTTTCATAAGCATTACATCATTTTCTTGTTTGTGGAGAAAAAAACGGCCTCAAATTAAATACATGAAAGTTGTGTGAATTAAATACTCTACATTGGCCCCAGTGTGTTTGTGTAGATCATGTAATTGACTGGTTTTCTGTCCAGAGCTGTCTTCATCCCTAATCAGTACAACTGGATTCAGATCTGGCAGCCAAGACTTCTGTAATATGTAGCTAACACCATTATCAAGCTCTTTAAATCATTTATTCACCACATGTGCCATGTGAATGGGTGTAGGACAAGAATATATCTCCACAGAATGAATTATTGCCACTTTTGTTGCCCTCTAAAAGAATCTATAGACCTAAAACCATGACAGCAAAGTACATAGCTCTTCATAGCAGAATCACTAGAATCTTTCACTGTGGGAGAATAAGAGTTTTCTGTGCACCAGATGTGTCCTCTTATTAACAACGAGGATGTGAGATGAGTCATCTGACCTGATACATTTTTTTCACAGCTTCTTGAATTTTCTCCACTACGTTTTCTGCAAATATGCATTCATAGGTGTAATAGTTTTATGCACCATAATCCAACCATAGTGTCCCTCTCTGTAAAGTTCTCAACAGACTAGTCTTGAATAAATATGTGGCGCTGGTCTCATATTAACATTTATGATCAAATGATCTTCCTTATTTTTCAAGTCAATGCAAGGATATCACCTTTTTGTTTTCATCCATAGTTGTTTCCTAGCATTATCTTTTCAATTTTTTTTCTTATGAAGCAGCAATACAGTGAGCAGTCATTGTCACTGAAGCACCTGCCAAACGTGCTCCAAAAATCAACACTCTTTTAATCTCACATAGGACATGATTAACAGCTCAGTCAGTCCAGCATTTTTATACATGGCCTTAATTGTTGAATTATCTCGATGTACACGCCAGTAAAGAATTTGTGTTTCTTATTCACCCTATCACAGTCACATCTGTACATTTAGCTGTTTACTTATTTTTTATCTTGACAGTGATGCCTTTGATTTTAAATATGGAATTTGTCTGCTGAGAACAAGCAACGGGTTGGACATTTCTCACCGAATGCAAAGTTTTGGTAATATTCACATTCTACTGTATAAACTTCCTTTGGCAAAAGTAAGGTTGATGTACAATACATAATATTTTAATGCTTGCTTTTTGCTTATTTATTTTCCAATAATTTGATTTTCCCAACCAGATAATCCAGCTTTTGAGGAAGTTACAGAAGAAAATGATGAAGTGCAACATGAAATGTCGATCAACAAAGCAGGAGTGACAGGTAAGCTTTGTCATGTTTGTCTGCAAATTAACTAAAGGCATGTACTAATTGGGCCTGGTTTATGAAAATATATAAAAGAGGGTCATTCAGGTGACTTAGTGGGTACCACAGTTTGCCATCATGATATAAGAAACTTCATTAATTGTTACTTATGTATCTGAGTGTGTGTTGACAAAGTCTACTGCCTGAAACAAGAAACGATTTAAAACCAAGACAAGAATAAGCACCTGATGATATGGACAGGCACATACATGTTCATAGATGGAATCAATTTGGGTATATTGGAGGAAATCTGAGTACTGAATGAAAATCCAGATGGACATTGGACTGAAGGCCTATTAGAGCTCAGGTTCCTGGTCCCCACAATGATGAACATTAAAATGGAAGCAGTTTCACAAAATAGATAGAAGGGTGAATAATAATAAAGTGATTTTAATATAAACAACCACAAAATGCTATAATGCAAGCAAAGGGAAATGGGTTATAAATACAGGATCAGTGACGCTAACCAACAGCAGGGAACTGCAAAAGGGTGTTAAGTAGATAAAATATGTTCACCTTTTAGCTAATGTAAAGGCATTTTAATCAGATCTTAAAATGATTTTATGAGACCATATCTAAAAAACTGTGTTTAGCTTTGGTAAAGATTCTTCAAGAAATTAGGCAGAGAAAGAGCAACTAAATGCATTCCTCTTTCAAGGGCTTGTCCTTCCTTTGAAAAAGGGAGCTACATAGAAAGCTAATCAACACCTTAAATTTTTTGTTTGTACATGTTTCCCTGTACAATGAAATTCTTTCTTTGCTGTCCACACCAAATGACAAAACCAACGTATAAAGATAAACATAAACAATAAGTAGCAGATAGAGAATAAGTAACAGAGGCAGCATAAAGTATAAAAACAGAATAGAAATATAAAGTGTAATGTGCAGGTAGGTGTGTGATGGACAAGTCAAATACAGTTGTGTGAGGTAGATAGAATGAGATGAACCATGGTTATAAACTTCAGTCAGTTATTTAGAAGTCTAATGGCCTTGGGAAAGAAAGAGTTCTTTAGCCTGGAAGTCCTGCATTTCATGTTTCTAGATAGATAGATAGATAGATAGATAGATAGATAGATAGATAGATAGATAGATAGATAGATAGATAGATAGATAGATAGATAGATAGATAGATAGATAGATAGATAGATAGATAGATAGATAGATACTTTATTAATCCCAATGGGAAATTCACATTCTTCAGCAGCAGCATACTGATACAATAAATAATATTAAATTAAAGAATGATAATAATACAGGTGAAAAAAAAAAAAAACAGACAATAACTATGTATAATGTTAAATATTAACGTTTACCCCCCCTGGTGGAATTAAAGAGTCGCATAGTTTGGGGGAAGATAGATAGATACTTTATTAATCCCAATGGGAAATTCACATTCTTCAGCAGCAGCATACTGATACAATAAATAATATTAAATTAAAGAATGATAATAATACAGGTGAAAAAAAAAAAAACAGACAATAACTATGTATAATGTTAAATATTAACGTTTACCCCCCCTGGTGGAATTAAAGAGTCGCATAGTTTGGGGGAAGATAGATAGATACTTTATTAATCCCAATGGGAAATTCACATTCTTCAGCAGCAGCATACTGATACAATAAATAATATTAAATTAAAGAATGATAATAATACAGGTGAAAAAAAAAAAAACAGACAATAACTATGTATAATGTTAAATATTAACGTTTACCCCCCCTGGTGGAATTAAAGAGTCGCATAGTTTGGGGGAGGAACGATCTCCTCAATCTGTCTGTGGAGCAGGACAGTGACAGCAGTCTGTCGCTGAAGCTGCTCTTCTGTCTGGAGATGACATTATTTAGTGGATGCAGTGGATTCTCCATAATTGATAGGAGCCTGCTGAGCGCCCGTCGCTCTGCCACAGATGTTAAACTGTCCAGCTCCATGCCAACAATAGAGCCTGCCTTCATCACCAGTTTGTCCAGGCGTGAGGCGTCTTTCCTCTTAATGCTGCCTCCCCAGCACACCACTGCGTAGAAGAGGGCGCTCGCCACAACTGTTTGATAGAACATCTGCAGCATCTTATTGCAGATACCTCCTGCCTGAGGGTAGAAGTGTGAACAGTTTGTGTTGGGGGTGGGTGGGGTCCCAGAGGATCGAGGCGGTTCTCCTGCGGACTCTGCAGTTGTAGATGCTCTGCAGAGAGGGCAGTGGGGTCCTGGAGATCTTCTCGGCAGTCTTTACCACTCTCTGAAGGCGTTTGCGGTCCATAGCAGTAGTGTTGCCGTACCACACGGTGATGCAGCTGGTCAAGATGCTCTCACTTTTAAATTTTACTTAAAAGGTTAATTTAAGGTGGATTTCAGGAAGTACCTCTTCACCAAAATGTATAGGAATAAATATTGAGTCTTAAATCTGAGGTAAAGACCATACACTATTAAAATTCATGAAACTAAAGCTGAAATACATTAATTGTGAGTGAATCAAATATGTTTGCACTGCAAAATTTAACAATATCTTACATTTTTTAAAAAAGTCACAATCTGCCTAACATGCAAGCTGTGCTTTTATTCATGCTCTGTATACAGAATCCGAAATTGTGATAGAAGAGCAATCCCACACTATATTTAAATGCAAGCAAGGAAAGAAAACTATTGATGTCTACTGGATTTCAGATGATGGAGGTGAGTAACTTTAAATGCTCTAAACTAATAAAAGTATTACCAACTTGTACTGATGAGCAAATCAGGCAAGTTTCAATTTACAAGCAGTTTAACTTGACACTAAAATTGTTTCACATGTTCAGTTTCCCAACTGTGTTTCACAACATTAGAGAGTTTAAATACTCCTTCTTCACACATGTTTACCTGTGTTCTTTACAGCATCTGAACCCTCAAGACATTGATAAAATCAGTTCTATGTATGGCTCTCATTTATATCACCTTGGAATAATGCAGTGCTGTTTTTAAAAAATGTGAGCAGTGTGTTTTCAGACAGAGACACACAAAAATGCATTGTTGTGTACATTACTGTGTTTTGTTCTGGAGGAAAATCTTAGTACCTAACAACTGTCTTATCAAGTCCAGGATTTTTTTCCCCACTACATGAATTTATTTTGTGATTTTTTACATTTTTTTTTTTTTGCAAAGTGAATTGTAGATTTTTGAAATGAATTCAATTTCACATGAATTGTTTCACTCGTCACTACTACAATGTAACAAATTAATATTATGTGACATGCAAAATCATTTGTTTGACCTCCAGTGCGATTTTTGATCTTTGTTTCAGGTCTTACTCTTCTAATTCCTTATCTGCTCAATCGAAAAAAGAAGTGGAGGCAGTGTAAGGTCAGGGTGTTCATTGTTGGGCACAAAGAAACAGAAGATGAAGACAAGAAAGAGTGAGTACTCTCATTTTTACATATGACTTGTAACTGTATGACAAAAAATATAACTCCTGAATTTCATCAATAATCTGAAATTGTCATGTTGTTTTTCATACAACAAATTTGATTGGTCACAGTTGAAGTCATTTTTAATTTTTAAAAAATTTAAGTAATATTATAAAATCACTGCACTATAACTTAAAAAAGATTTCTCACCCCTTCAGACTGATAACCTGATTTACAATGAATTCACATTAAACTGAGTGCATTAATTGTGAAGCACTATTTTTGTATTGATACATATTCACATTAATATAAGAAAACTCTTGATTTATTTATTTATTTGGTGCCTTTTAATGTTTTGGATATAATGATAAAACATCCAATTTACTTTTAAGTTTAAAGACTTGAATTAAATGCACAGCATAGAAGATTTTAGAATTTTGTCTTATTCGCCTCCATATGTTGAAAAATGTCAAGTAATGCAGTAAAATTACAATTCTAGAATTTGTATATTAGGAGATGTTAGATGCACCATGTAAAATAGCTTTCACAAAAAATTAAAAATATTAAGAACACTTTTCTGCATTAAACAGTAATTTAGCTTCTCTTTTGCTCCAATTAATTATTTGAAACTGGATTTAATTTTTAATGAATTGGTAAAGCAGGTTCAGTTTACTTTCATTTGTAGCATAATTATCTTTAACTGGAAATGCCCTTTGGAAATATTGAGACTTGCTGATGTTTGTGGGCTTTTCAAAACATGTTTTCTTTACACTTCTTGAATTTAATTTTATTTCATTCTCACAGAATGCTGTCCCTGTTGAACCGGTTCCGGCTAGATTTCCATGATGTCATTGTAATGACTGAGAGTGATGAAGCACCCCAACCTGAAAAGTAAGTGTTTCAAAAACATATTTATAAGAAGCATTTTCATCCTTGTTGGGCCATAGTGACTCAATGGTTATTGTTATGTACCAAATCCTAAACCTTTGCTTGGGCATCAAAAATTCATCATCATAGTTAAAATTAAGCCAAACTAGGGAAAAAAGAGATTTTTTAACAAGAGGACAAAGAAGAGCTCTACCAAATGTTCATGTGGATATGCAGGGGGTATTAAGGACTGCTATTATTTATTATTGTAGAGCCATAGCTAAAAGAAGATTTTATAAGACAAATTAAACAAAAGGGAGGGAGATTATAGGATACTCCCAGGAAGTTGAATGGATTCATCTTGGACAACATATATCAGTAGCAGGGTCCTGCCAATGGGACTTTACAAAAAATTATAAAAAAACAGATGCCTAAATTATTTAAAAGCTTTGTTTCCTGTAAATGAAAGCGTGGAGTTCAGAAAATGTGGTTTTACCCATCGCTAAAGGGCACTCATTTCTCGAATTTCACAGAGCTGTCTGTGGGGAGTTCACACATTTTTCCTTAATCCGCATGTTTTTTTTCCATAACTCCAAAGTGCAGCACGGTGGTGCAGTGGATAATGCTGCTGCCTCGCAGTTAGGAGACCTGGGTTTGCTTCCTGGGTCCTCCCTGCATGGAGTTTGCATGTAATCCCCGTGTCTGTGTGGGTTTTCTCCGGGTGCTCCGGTTTCCTCCCACAGTCCAAAGACATACAGGTTAGGTGCATTGGCGATCCTAAATTGTCCCTAGTGTGTGCTTGGTGTGTGTGTGTGTATGTGTGTGTGTGTGTGTGTGCGCGCCCTGCCCGGGGTTTGTTTCCTGCCTTGCATCCTATGTTGGCTGGGATTGTCTCCAGCAGACCCCTGTGACCCTGTAGTTAGGATATAGCGGGTTGGATAATGGATGGATGGATAAGTCCAAAGTTGGTTGATTGCATATTCCAAATTACCATTGTGTGAATGAAGACATGAGCATTAATGAGACCTGCTATGGACTGTTGCCCTGTCTAAGGCTGTTTCCTGCCTTGCATCCAAGGTTGTTAGGATAGGCTCTTGCCCTTGCTGCCCACTATTATATGTTATTCCCAAACGTCAAATTTACTTTGTACATTGCTCCAAAGGTAACTTCAGGGTTTTGTATAAAGGCCATGCCAAATATGTGCTGAATCTTAATTCAAGAAGTGACAAATACTCATTTGGTAGAGAGTTTGTGGAATATCAGAAAGAAAATCGAAAGCAGTGGGAGGTGAGAATGTAAGATAGGAAATTATCATTGACATATGCAGACACGCTGGGGCAAGCAGCCTGTTTTGTTAATTTTGGCTGCAGCTTTTCTTATTTCTTTCCCGGTTTCATCTCTCCCTATGATTACATGTAGTAAGATAAATATTCTTTATAATTTTAAGCTCTCTTTGGTACTTTCATGTAAATCTGACAGCCCAAAATTGTAAATCAGTGTGTCTGTTATATAGCCTTATTATACTGAACCTAAATATGAAAAATTAGCTTGCATATCCATCCATCCATCCATCCATTTTCCAACCCGTTGAATCCGAACACAGGGTCACGGGGGTCTGCTGGAGCCAATCCCAGCCAACACAGGGCACAAGGCAGGGAACCAATCCTGGGCAGGGTGCCAACCCACCGCAGGACTAGCTTGCACATTTTATTTTTAATTTCAAAGGACTATGAGAAGCTTATTATTTTATTTTTATTCATAGAATTACATTGTTTATAACCACAGAACTGCTAGTCTTGAAAAGCAAAAGCATAAACTTTAATGGACTGTGCTACGAAACAAAAGGTTTCTGACTATTTTGATTTGAATTAATTTATATGAATAGCAATAGCAATATTCCATGCTAGTATTTTTACAATACCATTTTGTAGATTTGGTGATGCAGTGGTGGACTGTAATGGGTCTACTGTCTTAGATTTGTAATCTGCACATGGTTTTTATATGAGTAGAACTTGCATGTCTTCCCCATGTGAACATGGGTTTTTCTCCAAGTAACATGATTTTACTTCACTATTGTAAAGATGTGCTTCTTAAGTTAATGAATGAGTTTAGGTTGACCCTGTGGGAGAGCTCATGAGTGGGTGCTGCAATGGAATGGTGTCCTGTCCAAGGTTCTTTCTTGTCTTAGGTCAGGGACTGCTAGGATGAGTTCTGACCTTCCATAACCTTGATTAGGTGGCTTTGAGAATTTTATGTCATTTTTTTGTAATTGCACCGACGTAATACTACATATTGTTATTCTAGACTGTGATGCTATACTGTATCTTCAATGTAATGCATCATTTTCATTTTAGTAATACATATCTACCTTTTTCTTTCTTTCTTTCTTTCTTTCTTTCTTTCTTTCTTTCTTTCTTTCTTTCTTTCTTTCTTTCTTTCTTTCTTTCTTTCTTTCTTTCTTTCAAAGCATGAAAAGATTTGAAGACAGCATTGCTGCATTCAGGCTAAATGATGGATTCCAAGACAATGCTAGTGTCCGGGAACTTAAAAGAAACTGTCCATGGAAAGTTTCAGACACCGAGTTAGAGCAATATCAGGAGAAGGTATGCAGACACTTTAATGAAATTTATTTTTGTTTCTTTCTTTCTTTCTTATGTAAAAATAGCTTGCTAAATTAATTCTGATTTTTGCTAGGGAATGTATTTTCCTTCCATATTTAAAAACCATGCTGCTAAGTTATTTTCATCTTTATAAATGCGTGTGAGTACATCCCAATCCAATTCAGTGCTGGTTGCCACCCTCTGTGCAAATTCAACTCCAGCTTCAGGTGACTCCTTAGGAAAAATAAAATGGGTTCCAAAAAATGAATAAATGAATGAATTAAAAACATTTTCCTGAAACCATAAAGAGAAGAATGCTGAGGAAATAAATAGGTGGATTTAAAAAAATGGAGATTTGGATTTAAGCAAACAGGGATTAAGAGGTGACTTGACTGAAGTCTTTAACATTATGAATGGAGTTAGTACTATGGCTCCTTTCTGTTACTTTAAAATAAATTGTTCAACAAGAATACAAGGACACAATTGTAAATTTATTAAGGGAAAACCAATCACAAATGTTAGAAGGTTTAGAAGGCATATTAAAAAAAAAAACCAAATACAGTAGTGTGGTAGAGAGTAGGGCTCAGGGACATTTAAAACTTGATTTTATTGTGGGGTATCTAGGAGAATAAGACTGGCAAGCTGAATGAACTGTTCCAATCTTCTGATGTACTAGATAATTTGACATTCCTATAGTAAAATTTGTTTTTAACAATATGTGTATGGCCAATTTTGTATTCATATTTGGTAAATCAAATGTCCTAAGTATTGTCTGTGAGCAGTTCCTCTGAGTATTCCAGTGTTACATCTGTTTCCAGAATGTCACTGTTTAATTTTTGATTCCAAAATGGCCTTATTTTGGTATGTCTGTGGGGAGTGTGCATGAGTGGGCAATAGAATGATTTAGTGCCATGTTCTGGATTGGTCCCCTCGGTACAACCATATTGGATTAAGTGAGTTTGAAAATATTTAAAACCTTCTGCTGATTTTTTTTTTTTTTGAATCGTTAACTTATGGAGAGAATATTACTTCTTCAATTTATGCTGTATATGCTAAATTACCATGTCTGCCTTGCAGAATTTGGATTTTCTTGAGGTTCAGGTAGACTTTCTTAAAGGCTATGTCACATTAGACAAATTTTCCAGCAATTTTCAGTCTTACTCTTCATTTACGTAATCTTAGCCAATCAGAGGCAGTGCTCATATGAAGCCAACTAGTCTGTGTCTGGTTACAACAAAAGTCAAATAGGTTTGATTTTTTTCATTGGTTAGACAAGCAGACTCATTTCAAGAGCCTTTCAAAATCATTTTAGTAAAAAAACATACTGTAAATAACTGGTTAATTCTGGTTACTAAAATGTACATAAATTCAATGCAAGAAATTTCAATATAATAATTACAAATGAATCAAGTTGCAAGCAGAATCTCTTTTGCCTTGCGAGGATAAGATATGACTCATGATCATGTTTCAAAAGGATGTCAGGATAATTTTTTTAGTTCTTTTTGTGTTTCATCTCAAACACTAAAAATGTACAACTGACCTTCAATAACCACTTTCAGGTTGGCACGGTACAAGAGGCTGTATCTGATTTTGACTTTGTGTATATGCGTTTTAATGCAGTAGAATGTGGCGTGTTTATCAGCTGTTGAAGGGGAGAAATCTGGGAAGATATGAATGTGGTTATTTTCAAATCTCCTCTTTCAGTCTAAAAAGCAACATCAAATTTTGTTTAACCTATAGTTTCTTGAAACGAACAATGAGGCTTCTCAATTTTGAGGCATTTGATCCATGTCCAGTGGAACCTCGGTTCACGAACGTCTCGGTACATGTACAAATCGGTTTACGACCAAAAAGTTCGCCAAACTTTTGCCTCGGTTCACAACCACACACTCGGTATACGAATAAGCCAGTTTCCCTTTCGGTTTGTACATGTTCAGTCTCTCCCTGTGCATTTCCTGTGCAGCGAGCAAGAGAGAGAGAGCTACAGTTCGCGACACACACACGAGAGAGACACACACACACACAGGCATGCGAGAGAGAGACACAAACACAGGCACCATGACAGAGAGAAACGCACACACACAGGCACGCGAGAGAGAGAGAAAGAGAGAGAGACACACACACAGGCACGCGAGAGAGAGAGTGAGACACACACACAGGCATGCGAGAGAGAGAGAGCTGGACGCATAAGGTAGGAAGGCAGTTAAAGAATGCACTGGGCTTTATTTTGTTTTCACTTCTGTTTACAGCGATCAATTCGTAGTGTGCATTGTTGCAATGTTACTTTTCTTGGTGGTTTATTAAATTACAGATTTTTTTCAAATGTTCATTTTTTTTCCCTGTGCTTAAAACTCATTAAAAAAAAAAAGTGTTTTTAGCCAGCGGTTGGTAGCACTATAGCGCGAACTATTGCAGTGTTAGGTTTCTCTGTTGTTCAAGGTTTTCTCAGTGTTATTCAATGTTTTTACATTTAGTTTACTATTACGCTGTGCATTCTGTGGTTTAATTAACTATATTTGTGCTTAAAAACTTAAAACAATATATATTTACATACAGTTCGTATGGTCTGGAACGGATTAATTGTATTTACATACAATCCTATGGGGGAAATTGCGAGGTTCTACTGTATATGGTAAGGTGCTGAGATCTCGAAGTTTGATTTGAAGTCCTCTCCAATTATTTTAGAGAACAGTTCAACTATGAATTTCACTGGGTTTGGACTCAGTTTTCAGGGAGACCTTTTATTCTGATGTTGTTCCTTCTATATCTGTCTTTCAGCACAGCTAGTTTATCACTGAGCATTTTACATTCTGATTTTGCAAGCTATTGCTTTTTTCTTCAACTTCAGATGTCGATTGTTCAACTATTTCATTACGAGTCATAAATGTTTCTTTAACATCTTCAAGCTGAGCACCAAGTACTCTAATTTTATTCTCAAACTTACTCATATTTTCCTGCATTTTTTCATCAATTCGTTCTATAATTTCTTTAAAGGTAGCAGTAAAGTGAGTATTTAAAATGTTTCTCCATATCTTTTATATCCACAACCTGTTTCTCAATTCTCTTGTTTTTATTTCTTATATTCTTCTTTATGTCCTTTATATCCTTCTTTAAATCACCCTTTATAGCATTTACGTTTCTTGTGTGTAGTAATTTTTACCTTCAGCTCGGATAGTTCATTTCGGTCTCCTCTGCACTCCATAGGCAGAGTTGTGAGTCTAGTTGGAGTTGATGAACCATGCTCAGTTCCAATAATCGTCCTACAATCAAAGTGTTCTCCTTGCCCACCTCACTCGCAGTTTTGCTTTTACTTTCGCTGTTGGCTGGAGCTAATGCTGCAGTGTTAGGTCCTGACAGATCTGTTCCTTCACCTGCCTGTTCCAGGTCAACCTCTAGCAAGCTATACCATGAACTTGAGGCCAGTTTAGACTTTGAAGCTTTAGCTGTCTTTTCCTTTTCTTTCTGAGCCTTTTATTATCTGCTCATGCTTATATATACTGGTAAATACAGGATATCTTGAGATGATACGAATAAATAATTAAATAACACCACTGCTAATGGAGCCATCCTATACATTAATCTCTTACGACAGACAAGATCAAAAACTGAACCAATAAGCCTTTGGCCAGCAGTAAAATACATGGAATGTAGTTACGAGGAATAAGGAACACACATGCTTTGAACCTCACAAATAGAAGGGAAGCTTGTCTGTCTGATGTCCCATTTTTATGTTCTAAAACAAAATTAATAAAAGAAAAAAGGGCTGAGAATACAGCTGAACACAACACAGCTATTAATCCTTCATACAGCACTAGTCCAACGCCAGCTCCATCAGGCACTATGGGGACTCATGTAACAAGACCTTAACTTCACTTTGGACTGGTCTGAGGTGGCTTAATTGAGGCAAATTTCTCTTGATATTACATACTTAGTGCATGACCTCCTTCATATTAACAAGTCCTTTTACCATGATGTCAATATACCACACTGCACAGAGATGACCAATCTACCGATGTTTTATAAGTGTTATGAAGACAGTAAGAAGCCTTTGTTCAGGTCTTAAACGAGTAAATGAGTAATAGCTGCATATTTGCAGCACCTAAACTAGTGTTAGCGAAAAATAAATAAATAAAGGGCAGAGACTGTTGCTTAACTCACTGCAGCTGTTAACCCTTCATACATCCCATGGGTGAGCATGCCACTGAAAGATTGGCACTCATTCAGTAAATATGGCTACAATTTTCAGTTCTGTAATTTGACATCATGCAGCAATGAGATCAATGAGACTGTGATTGGCAAATCTGACATAGCCAATGACAAAAAGTCGCTTAATGAGACATCAGCTTAATTGTCTCTGTTTTTGTTCTCATTCTGACAGTTTTCTTAAGTAAAGTGTTTTTTGTTGTTTTCTTATACTGACCACATATATTTAAGCATTTTATTTTTTCTGTCTTTTCAGACAAAACGAAAAGTTCGTTTGAATGAAATTATTCAAGAGAACTCAAAGGATGCAGCTCTCATAGTTGTGTAAGTAAAGACAAAAAGATTAAATCATGTTTTCGTGTACCATGGATAGTTTTACTGCATTTCCATACAGTTGATGTACCAGTAGATATGTGTGCAATAACAGCGACCAAACTTCAGTTAAAAATAACTACCAATTCAACTTTAACTGAACGTTATAAAAAAAAAAAAAAGATTGCAATAGACTGCTTATTTTACATTTTATTTATGTATTGGTTTTTGTTTTTTTCTGGTCAAATTTCAAGCATTAGTGCTCTTCAGCATTAACAGATTATGTGTATTTCAAAGTTCCTACATTTTAAATGAATTTTCTCTCACAAAGTTACAATAAAGGTAGTGTGGTAATCTAACAGTTGACGCTGCTCACTCAAATCCTAGCCCACTAATTGTAAGCAGTTTGCACATTGTGCATGTCGGTTTTTCAAGTCTTAACAGGTTCCCCTCAAACTTAAGGTCGATTATTGACATTAAACTGATTCAGCATGAGAGAGTATGCGCCATCATCAACTGGCACCTGTTGAGCCTAACCTTGCAACCCACTTTTGATGCATGCCTGTTGAAAATAAATGATTAAAAGATCACATTATGTACAATTGCTTATTTCATTATTTGATTTTTTCATATTGATTTCTATGTATCATTAGCCATATATATTTATGGTGTCTTGTTGTCTGTCCCACAACAGGAGCATGCCAGTGGTGAAGAAGGACTCGTGCCCAAGCTCCCTGTACATGGCCTGGTTGGAGGCCTTGTCCAGCAACCTCACCTCTCCAGTGCTTCTCATTCGTGGCAATCAACAGAGTGTACTGACATTTTATTGTCAGTAGAGTGAACTACAAAAACAAGATGTTTCCTTCTCCTTTCGATGGTATAAACCTGGGATATTTGTGCCAAAATCTATCCAATGAAAAAAAGCTCTTTCCTATTTTTGGACTATATGCCCATAAAAGAGAAGCTATCTCTTTAGGTGCTGGGCTAGATACATTTGTGAATGACAGCTTTGACTTGCACTGTTTTTGAAGCTGTGATAGCAAAGACTGGGGAATTTTTTGTTTCTCTGTCTTTTTTTAATTATTCTAGTAATAATTTATCAATTATGTTAAATCTTTTTGACTAATTTCTACAATGCATGTTTTTTATGTTTCTGTCATTGATGTTTTGTATGTATGATAAGTATATTGCAAAAGTAATGTAAATATTTAGTTAACTGTTCATTATTTCTTTTTAATTGTTTTACCACATATTATGAAATTATGCTGCTATTAAGTTGGACCATATGTGTGACGAAAGTGAAAACGAGTCCACCTTGCTTAAAACTCAGGGACTACTTAAAATACAAAAAGTCTTTTATGTTAACCAGTAAGAAGCCCACTCAAGTCAAGAGAGCCCTGAAGCAGAAGAAGAACGATTATTTTTATTTACCACCAAAGAGATGTTAGGCGAGCTGGAAAAGAAAGGACAGAAGTCAATGCTCTCCTATTAGCTCATATCAGAAATCATTTCAGAGACAGAAAGAACAGATTTAACTTTTTGTTTTGTGTGTATCTGTCAAATAAAAGCTGCCATAAGACAAGTATTCATATTGTTCATATTGTTTCCTGGATTACCTCTTACTTTATGTAGTGTAACAGATTGAGGCTTTGTCCACCTCTTGAACCCTAAGGTACCACTCCGAACACCAGATGAAAGTGTAATCACTATTTATTTTATAATTACACTGTGCACAAAGCACCCTCCTCTCCACACTCGTATAAACAATAAACTCTCAATACTATAAACCAATCCTCCTCGCCCAGACACTTTGCCCTCCTACCTCCCAGCAGGGCTCAGTGTCTGGGCTTTCCCACAGTCCTTTTATATCCTCTGACCCAGAAGTGGTTCCTGGCCAAACCCACAAGTCCTTATTCCCTCTGGAATTTTCAGCCTGGGAGCACATCGTTCCTTCCTGTCACGTGATGATGACGCACTCCCGGGTTATAGGGCACATAAGAGCCCGCTAGCCCCCCTACAGCGACTCCTGGTGGCCCCCAAGGTATCCAGCATGGCTGTGTATAAACACTACATAGTCCATGAGGCCCTGCTGGAACTCGGGGCACGATCATGCTGTCGGGAGAGCTCCTCCTGGCGGCCTGGGGGTGAGGGCCGGAGTAAAATGCCGCAATCCACCACAGTAGGTAACTAATTTTTCAATTAATTTTAGAAACTATTTAGGTCTGCATGCTTCTGCTGCTGATAGTGTCATAAAATGATAAAAAGGATTTGTGGGGTTGCACAATTCATTTTTTATTTATTATTTGAAGAAGATAACATTGCATACAATCAAGTCGAAGTTATTCAACAAATGATTTCATAGTCAAAAGGTATCCACAGTTCAGATCATTCTTATACAGTGTTGTGGACATCAAGCATGGGCTGGTGTCCAGGGTAGCATGGTTCAAGGTTCCTTACGTGGTCAGGAGTCTGGTTCAGGGGTAGGCAACATCGGTCCTGGTGAGCCGCAGTATGTGCAGGTTTTTGTTCCAACCCAGTTCCTTAACGAGAACTCAATTATTGCTGATGAAGCACATATTGCTTAAGTGACATTTTGATGCTTCATTTTAGTGGTCTCGCTTGTTAAGGTTCTCCAACCTTAATTGCTTATTTCAATCTTAAACTGCTGCATTCAGTGTTTTAATTGTTCCTTATTAGCAATAAGATGTAAAAGACAAAGCAGCCAGCAGTTCTCCAGCTAGCTTTTTTCCAATTACATCTGTGTGTGTTCATCATGCACTGTTTGATTTAATAAAACACTTAATAGAAAAATGTGACAGACTGAAAATGATCTGTTTTAGGCTTCATATCATTTGGATGATATCCTTGGAAAGGAAAAAAATCTACGATATAAGAGCCTTACATTGCACAGACTAACAAGCCATAAAATTAAATAAGGTCTGAGATTGGCAACGATTGGTTTCTAATTAAGCAATTGGGTTGGAATGAAAACCTGTAGCCACTGCGGCTCACCAGGACCGACGTTGCCTACCCCTGGTCTAGTTTAATGGTAGGACAGGGGAAGGCAAGCTTTATTGACTATTTGCTCCCCTGACACAATAGGTGTCAAACTCCATTGGCTACAATACCTGCATGGATAATGTAGGGCAGGTTGGCAGTTGCAGTCCCATGGGACAGCCCTGTTGGGATCCTTGAGTGCTGTCAGAGGGAGCTGTAGTGGAATGCTGTCCCTACTTCAAGAGGCTCCTATTTGAACCAGAAGTGCTTCCCTCAGGCAATTCTCTGGTCCTGGATGTCCTCGTGGGTCCAAGATTAAAGAAGATGCTTCGCCTGTCTTCTGGAGTCAGCATCAGGAGGTAGAGGATAAAGCTGATCGGAGGAGTGGAATGAGATAGAAGAAACCGAATAACTCTATTTAGCAACAGATAATGGTGAAATTCTGAAATTCGTCTTATAACTTGCATTTATCTTGCTGTTCTCATCTCCTATTTTCTTCTTTTTTCTTTTCTCTGCTCCAGACTGATATGTCCTTTACTATGACATAACTTTTTTTTGCAGCTTTTTGATGCAGAGTAACCTAATGTTAGTCTGACTGACTAACTAGGCATAACACGTACTACAATTAATGAGATTTCAGATAAATCTCGTACGTTAACTCCGAGGGAATATGTCAAGATTTATATATCACACTTTATGTCTGAAACCACGCAGAGTTACATATATTTTAAATTTAAGATTAATTAATTTTCCTGTATATTCCGGTTAAATTACGTCATATAGAAATAGGGAAATAGCGTTCATCTGTGCCCTCCAAAACTATTTCCTCATTTTAATAACATGATGGCTGCCTTGTAATCATCCATGTTGAGTTTCTACAAGTTCAAGAGCCTTTCCAAGAAAGCTTAATGCACACTAAAATAGTTTGATGGAGACCTCAATGCCTTTATACATACAGTAAAAGGAAGGCAGAGGTGCCAGCATTTATACTCAGCCAATACATACCCAGCCCCCTGAAGCCAAGAAGACCTCCTATTGAGACCCTAGGTCGATTCTTTGTGTCACATCAGAAGCCAAGGCTGAAGCTGGAGGAGCATTTGTGATCTTGTATAATGGACATTGCTTTCAAAGTGGATTGTGGATTCCTTCTTTATTACTTTCTCTGGAAGTAAAGGCACCAATTAGTAGTACACGGCTTGTGCAGGATGACCTCCGCTTTGAAAGAGAATGGAATGAGAAAATGTCACAGAATGTTTGAAATTCAAGCAGGAATTGCAATCTGAAAGACTAATTAAATAAACAAAGCTCAAAACGTGAAGCTAACATCTCTGTCAAATTTCAGAATTCTAAGTTATAAACCAAAAAAAAAAGAGTCAAAAAGATACACATAGTAATCTGTAGTAAGAGGGGAGAAAAGTTTCTATACCAAATACATTCAAAACTGAAAATAAGAATTGATGCTATTTTGTTTCTGGTCCCACACTTTAAATATCAATGCCCCCAGAAGAAATGACATTAGATTAGGAGCAGTGTACCCACATATTGGACATCCCTGAATCTGATCCATTCAACCAAGCAGTAACATTAGAAAGCCAAACAGGCTAGTAAGGCAGTATGTACACATTTTTCCTAACATAAACGGGATGGCCCAGTGGGTCAAATTTTTCTAAGGACTTCTTCACTATTTTGTACCTTCATAACAGTTTGCCCTTTAAAACACCAGAATCTATAATCAATACATTTATAAAGGCCAAAGGAACTCTGGAAAAATTTAACATCAAAAGCTTGATCATGACAAATAGTGGCTTTTAGATTAGCTACAAAGTGTAACACCTCTTTTCAGGACTGTGCTCATTTTCAAGCAGCAATTGTATTATTTTGTTCTCTCTGTATTTCTTGTTATCCTTGTCAATCCCATCCCTCAAATCTCCACTTCCTTCTTCTCTTACACACTTACATCTCTGTTCGGAGAGTCCGCTTTCTTTAATTCCTTGGTCAACAGATTTCTGGCCGTGATTTTTCCATACCGTGGAAATAGGATTTGAAGATAACCAATCAGATATCCTTATTGGTAAATTGACATTTTTGCCTTTAAGCTATCTTCTCTAACCCCTCCCCATTTATTGTTGACCACAGCTCACTAGGAGGAGAGCACCAGTCCATCACAATATATTCATACTCACTTATCGCAGAGCCAATTTAAAGTTGCCAATGAACCTAAACTGTGGGAATGTGAGAGAAAAAAGTGGTACCCAGATGAATATTCATGCAAAATGGAGGAGAATGTCCACACAGATGATGAACAAATACAGGGATCAAAGCAAGGATTTATTGTATGTGTCAGTAGCTCTAACCAATGAGCCACCTTAAAGACAGTGCACAGTTTAAAAAAAAAATCAAATAAAAAAGAGAGAAAATTGCTGGATGTTCCTCAGCTATTCACTGAAGTGGAAATGGAAAAAATATATACTTGCAGTGGAATGGGAAGGATGAGGATGAGGAAGGGAAGAAAAACCGAGATGAAAAAATCAGAAAGCCCAGAGTGTGCAGGAAAAACTGTCCATCTAAGTAGGTAAAAAGCAAGGTTAAAAGATTAGTCAGATGTTGACTGCTGGGGTAATGTGAGAATGACTTTAGGGTCTGTTTATGTTTGATGGGCTTCTTTGGATACTTATGACAGGACTTAGATGGAATGATCAATGAGTCAAAGATCAAAAGAAATGAAATTTGCCGAAAGCGAATGAAAGAGGCCTTTGAACCTGATAGCTCTGACAAGTTCCCTTGAAAAGATCTACCTCTGAACGTTACACCTTTGTGAACTGCTTAACTTGTTCTGAAGAAAATTTAGTAATTAAGATTATCTGGACAAGCAGGTGAGTCCCTGGGCTAGATTAAAATGACCTGAAGAACTATATACTGTAACTGTATTGTATTGTTGAAGGTATAATTATGTGTGAAGTAGGAGATCCCGTTGCAATGTAAGGTCCTTGATGTGGGTAAAGATTTAGAGTTGAGAACTAAGTGGAAAACGTTTTTGGGGGAGAGAGGTTTATGGTGGATGTGTTGAAATAAGACATCTGTAAAGAGAACAGTCTGTTTATCAGGAAAATTATAGTTAATGAAGTGAAGAAGAGGAAAATGTAAGAATTAAAAAAATAGTATTAACATGCCATGGAAAGCATCTACAGCAGAGGGGGCCATGGAGGGGTCTGGGTCTGCACATATTATTATTATTACCAGTAACGGCGCACTGCATGATAATGTGCAGTGAATACACTTGACTTGAGCATTCCTAGTTTTCATCCTCTTTCTTTCTCTGTATGTTTAGCATTCGTTTGCTCAGAGGTTGATGTGTTTGCTGTTTCCTGAGCAGCTCTTCTTTTCTCCACCCTAGCGGCCCAATGCTTCTCTTCTTCCGTCAGCATCTTTTCCTGTTAAAACTGATTAAGTTAGTTTTTGTATTGCAAGTACTTAGTACGTTTTTCTTAATTTTTCATTTAAGCTGGCACTTAAGTCTTCAATCAGCCTCAAAAATTTTTTAAGATAGGAAGAGGCAGGGGAAGTGACCGCGAAGGTGGTAGGGAATGAGAACAGTGCACATACGCATGCGCCGCACAGCCGCCCTGCTGTGTGCTGCTGAGAGTTGATTCTACAATAAAATAAAATAAAAATAAAAAGAGTAATAAAAATCATCACCCCAAAAGTGAATAGTAGACGTGACGTAGTATATGCGTACTACATTTCAGGTCAATAGGTGAAACGGTTTGCGAGCTACAGGTGATTTAAAATCCTGGACAGACGTAGCGTATTATATAATAAGATTATTAGAAAGAAGCAGAATTCAATAATTCTATATAGATGTCCCAAAGTTTATTTAAAAATGCTACAAATCACAAAGCTATATATCAAAGCCTAAAACTGTTACTGCTTCAACATAAAATAGTCTCAAATAAATGTCTTCTAACAAGAAACAGTAAAAGTTAATGACGCCATCCTTCATCATTCACTTTCTACCATATTCTGAAATACAGCATGCACTAAAAATATCATGCTTCATGCTGTTTCTTCGTAGCTTACCTCGATCGCACTTAGTAATTGATATGCAGGTGTAAAACACCGTTGGCTTTTTCATAAATGTAAAGTTTGATTATGATAAAAAATAAAGTGGCATCATTCCATCCATCCATTGTCCAACCCGCTGAATCCGAACACAGGGTCACCGGGGTCTGCTAGAGCCAATCCCAGCCAACACAGGGCACAAGGCAGGAACCAATCCTGGGCAGGGTGCCAACCCACCGCAGAAAGTGGCATTATTTAATTTCATTTATTGTTATGTGTACACAGTGCAATGAAATTCCTTTCTTCATCTGGCGTTCCAGATCTCACCATGTTGGTTATGCAAAATATGTAAACATAATAGGCAGTGATGAGTGAAAGAGCTAATTAAATAAAGATTATCTCACATGTAATTTGGCTCGATAAATAGTATTTTAGAATTTTTACCATCTTTTTACAGTTGGAAAGAAAGGAACATACAAAAGGGCCATTCAAAGCGGTACAGCCCTTTTAGACAGATACATTTCTCAGAAGAAGAGTCCATATCAAAATAAATGGCATTTTTTGGAAATTGAGCATACTTAAACACAACCCACAATCAGATTAAAAGAATTTGCCAAAGATATAATTCAAATTACATGAGAAATTAACCCTGTAGTTACGGTCTTAGATGAGATCCTGCTTTTGTAAGTGATATTTAAACTTTGTACAAGATAATAAAAGTGTCTTCCCATCATCCCCAGCATACTCCTGCTGCCTGATGGGAATTGTAGTCCATATGTTGCCACTGGAGAAAGGTATGCAAACAAAAGGAAAATATTGGAAAAAAAAGGGTTTTATATATTCTTTTACTGAACTTCTTTATTTCTGGGTCCTGACATGAATTTCACTGCCCACAAAATGGCATAGTTTCAAGATTTTTTTTTTCTTTTGCAGAGTGAAACTCTGAAGTTTTGCTGCAAATTTCAGTTCAATTGCTCAGATTGCTGGCTTGTCACAATAATAGGCTAATAGTAACCCAGGCCTGGACTTGGGTGGCTGCCCCTGTTCTTTGGTCAATGAGTATACTACTACTTTTTGAATGAAGATTTCCTGGTCTTCATTTAACTTAATAATATTTATAATGTGTTCTCTGCTATTAAAAATGTGTTTTATCAAGATATGACCATAGTTGATGTTCTTGTTATGGTTTTATTTAATTTTTCATGTATTCATTCACTTCAGTGTTATTTTAGTATAGTGCTCTAAAGTGAGTACTCACTTCTTTTGAAGCAACATGTCCACTGTTTTATTTTTCCTTGACTCTTTTACTAGATCACTGCCACTACTACCAAATGCAACAGTGTACTTGCACCCTGTAATACCTATAGGGTTAGTCACGTAACGCCCCAGCTTCACAAAACACCTACAACATCAGTCACAAACGCCTATCACATGTCTGGCTACATTATGGTAAAGAACAGGTTTGTGTGAGGGTTATCTGACTCAAAGGGCATTTCATGACTAATGTTGCCAGCATTATGTGACCTGTTTCATAGGTATTGCAGGCTGCACTTAGACCCATCTCACCAAATTCACAACTCATGTGGATCTTCACTCCTTCCTGGATGCATCAACTGTACAGCACTTTGGGTAATATTAGGGGTAGGCTTACGTACTACACAGAGGTTACATACAAGTCCACACAAAAAGGCATTACCTTTAAGTCTTGAATATACTGTCACATTTCCAGAATTCTTCTGCATGCTTGATTTGCATTTAAATGTATTCACAAATTTTCCACTAATTTTTACCCCACTACAAGGCTCAGCATTACATACTGCTTGCAGTGTGGGGGTCTGGTCTACTGTCCTTTCCAACATTGGCTGATACACCTCTAAGATGTGAAGTTGGCTTTGCAAAGAATCATTGGGCACTGGGAATAAAAGGTTTGTCTATGTTCTCTGCATTGCCAATTTCCAAAAAATATTTGACAAACAATGTTACTAACAAACATAGTACTGCAAAAAATGTTTTGGCAAATTTTGCTGATCAACACTGTTCATTGTACTTTAGAAGAAGCACACATTCTCCAAAAACTAAGTTATATCATGTCAAGCCAAACGTTGGACTAAAAATGCCCAAACACATATCCAGAAAAGTGGCAGAGAAAACACATGAACTACAGATAGACAAAGCACACAGTTTTTAACCCAAAGAACAGCAAGTAAATTAAAAATTTAAAGGAAAGAAATGACATATTATAAAACAAAGGTAGCAATACAGAAGGGTACAGGGATTTGGAGTGAAAGAAAAATAACAGAACAAGCAGAATGAAACCTTTCATATTCCACTCTGCCTATTTCTTCTACCATCCTTCCTTCTTGGACCTCTCATCCTTGTGCCAGGTGAACTCACATCCATTAACCTGCCAACTCAAAGTTCCACTGGTATGTGGTTAGGAGGGCCCTTTCAGTCCTTACCTGAAGTTTCTTCCAGACGAAATCCAAGTACTTCTTCCAGAGTTAGAAAAGAGTCATCCTGGCAGAACTCCTCTTAGCAGCTCCATGTAACTCTATGTTCTTGGATCCCATCTTTCCAGTACAAGGCCAAGCACTCTCCCTAAATACTTGTCCACCACACTGAAAAGCAGAGAAGAAACAAAGAGAGAGAGAAATAGAGAGAGAGATTGGATAAAATGTCTTCCTTCTGACATTCAATGGCACAGTGGGTTTCAGGCACTTACTCCAGAGGTCCATATAAAATATTGGGGGCATACTCCTCCCCTCTAACAACAGAAGCCCTTTGCCACTGGCAATGAATGTACTGCCATGGTACATTGTACTTTTAGTACATCCAACAACCTGACTCCTTTCCTGCTCTGACATAAAGGGTTAATTTTAACACAGAAAGAGCCATATTTTTGAATATAGGTATGATTGTTGAAGACAGATATAGTCTTAGAAACACACCTGAAGGAAGATGTAATTATGTGACCTTAAACTGCTTTACAAGGCTCTGGTCAAACATTATTGTAAGTTGTCATATTAGTGATACAAGAAATGAACATCAAGCCTTCCATAATCATTGTATTTTACCCCACATACTGTACACAAATATATCACACTTAAAAAGTGACAAAACTATCAAGTAGGAAATACAATCAAAAAGTGAATTAGCTATTGGCATTTTAGAAATAAGTTAAAAATCAAAATCTTTTGATCTTGCATTTCATCTTCATTACAGGCGTATATCTGGTAACAAGCCATGAACCATCCGAGATGGAATTTAGGCCGCAGGATGCACTCACACATACCAGTATGTTTTAAAATCACCATTACACCAAATAAGGTCATCCTTCACAACCATTAAACCCATTTAGTCTCTTGGTCTGGGATCAAGCCCTGCTTTCAGGAGCTGTGGAACAGTGGAACCGATCATCACACTGCCCTTGACAAGAAATGTGCTCTCAGAATTGTTTTGGCTGCTTAAGATGACTTGCAAATAGTTTCAAAATGTAGGCCTGTCTATAGGAGCATGGAGCTGTATTGCATGTCTCATGTTTTATCTCTTTTATTCATCTTAAGTCTTTAATCCATCCATCCATCCATCAATTATCCAACCCGCTATATCCTAACTACAGGGTCACGGGGGTCTGCTGGAGCCAATCCCAGCCAACACAGGGCACAAGGCAGAAACAAACCCTGGGCAGGGTGCCAGCCCATCACAGGGCACACACACACACACATACCAAGCACACACTAGGGACAATTTAGAATCGCCAATGCACCTAACCTGCATGTCTTTGGACTGTGGGAGGAAACCAGAGTACATGGAGGAAACCCACACAGACACGGGGAGAACATGCAAACTCCACGCAACGCAGGGCAGACCCGGGAAGCGAACCCGGGTCTCCTAACTGCGAGGCAGCAGCACTAAGTCTTTAATCACAAACTTGAATAAAAAAGTATTAATGTCTGAAATTTAGAAAAAAAGGTATTTCTCTGCGTATTGTAGCAGTGTATTTTTTACCCTTTTACATTATTCACTACATGTTTTATGTTATTTGCAGTTCCACTTCTTTTTAATACAGGCCAGTGTATTCATTCAAAATAATGATAATCTATTCATTTTTCTGCACCCCTCTTCTTCCATGATTGGTTTCCAGTGACTCAAGATCAATCCCAGTGTTATTAGGCCCAAAGAAGAATGCCTTACTGGATGGGAAGCCAGTCCATCAATGGGCATGCTGACTTAGGTTTTTGTTCTTCCTGGAACTACAGCATGGTCAGCCCCTTCAGTCAATCAGGTTTCAGCTCGGACTCTGATAACTTTATGATTGACGGCAGTTGATTCCAATTTTTTTAGTGAAGGATTAAAAAAATGAAGTTGCTGTGGAAATTTAAATTTGTTTTTTTATTCCTTTTTTATCCTGCATGCATCACAGATTTTCCACACATTGTTCTTAAATGAGCAAGGAGTGTTCTCTTTCTTGATTCAAAAGGGTTATATAGCGTGCTTTTTTTTTTTGCACTTCCTGATTTCTGATGTCACATGTTTAGTTTAAAGCTGATTGGCTGAAGGGAAATGACTGTCCTGGAACAACAGAAACTCCCAGATATTAGGACATCCTATAACCTACTCGTACAGCCTAAATTTAGAGCTTCAAAAAAATGTGCAATGTATGTCTTTTGAAATTAAATTTTGCTAAGATAAAACCTATGTGGACACAGAGAGTAAAGAATAAAACTCAGAACAGACAAAAAGAACACAATTCAAACCCAGTGCCCATATTTATTAAGTGCCTCAGGGTAAGAAAACGATTCTAAAAAAATCTCAGAGTGACACAAATTGAGCAACAGCATTTTGTCAATATTCCTAATTTAGGGAACTACTCCTACCTTAACCAGGATTTAGGAGAACTCATGAGCTGTCCTAACTTCAGTAGGAGTTGCTAGAACAGTTCTAAGTCAACATAACTTCTGTATGGACATTGTAGTTCCAGTAAGAACTGTACGCTGCTATGCTAACAATAAGCCATGGATTACAAGTGACATCAAGGGCCTTTTGACCCAGAAGAAAAGGGCTTTTAAAGGTGGTGATCAGCATGAGCTCAAGCGCGTGCAGAAGGAACTCCGAGTCCAGCTCAGGGCGGCGAAGGAGCAGTACAGGAGAAAACTGGAGCTGAAGTTGCAGAATAACAGCATGAAGGAAGTGTGGGATGGAATGAAGATCATCACTGGCTGCAGCTCAAAGCGGGGTGCCACCATCGAGAGAGACGTGAAGAGAGCAAACCAAATGAACAACTTCTTTAACAGGCTTGACCACCCTAACCCACTCTCACCTCGGAGTACTGCACCCTCCACCCATCCTTCTGCTGATACCAGCATAGGAGAGACATCCCCATCCACAATTACAACAGTGCAGGTGAGCAGAGAGCTGAGGAGACTTTATGCCAGCAAAGCAGCGGGTCCTGATGGAGTATCACCACGACTGCTGAAGGTCTGTGCGTCGGAGCTGGAGAGTCCTCTACAGTGCATCTTCAACCTGAGCCTGGAACAGGGGAGTGTCCCGAGGCTTTGGAAAACATCTTGCATCACCCCAGTCCCAAAGGTATCACGTCCTAGTGAGCTAAACTACTTCCGGTCTGTCGCTCTGACATCACATGTGATGAAGACCATGGAGAGACTATTGCTTCACCACCTGAGGCCACAGGTCCAACACGCCCTCGACCCTCTGCAGTTTGCATACCAGGAGAAGGTGGGAGCGGAGGATGCCATCATCTATATGCTACACCGATCAGTCTCCCACTTGGATAGAGGCAGTGGTGCTGTAAGAATTATGTTTCTAGACTTCTCTAGCACCTTCAACACAATCCAACCTCTGCTCCTTAGGGACAAGCTGACAGAGATGGGAGTAGATTCATACCTGGTGGCATGGATCGTGGACTATCTTACAGACAGACCTCAGTATGTGCGTCTCGGGAACTGCACGTCTGACATTGTGGTCAGCAACACAGGAGCGCCGCAGGAGACTGTACTTTCTCTGGTCCTGTTCAGCCTATATACATCGGACTTCCAATACAACTCAGAGTCCTGCCATGTGCAAAAGTTCACTGACGACACTGCTATCATGGGCTGCATCAGGAGTGGGCTGGAGGAGGAGTATAGGGACCTAATCAATGACTTTGTTAAATGGTGCGACTCAAACCACCTACACCTGAACACCAGCAAAACCAAGGAGCTGGTGATGGATTTTAGGAGGCCCAGGCCCCTCATGGACCCCATGATTGTCAGAGGTGACTGTGTGCAGATGGTGCAGACCTATAAATACCTGGGAGTGCAGCTGGACGATAAATTAGACTGGACTGCCAATACTGATTCTCTGTGTAATAAAGGACAGAGACGGCTTTACTTCCTTAGAAGACTGGCGTCCTTCAACATCTGCAATAAGATGCTGCAGATGTTCTATCAGACGGTTGTGGCGAGCGCCCTCTTCTACGCGGTGGTGTGCTGGGGACGCAGCATTAAGAAGAAAGACGCCTCACGCATGGATAAACTGGTGAGGAAGGCAGGCTCTATTGTTGGCATGGAGCTGGACAGTTTGACATCTGTGGCAGAGTGACGAGCGCTCAGCAGGCTCCTGTCAATTATGAAAAATCCACTGCATACACTAAACAGTGTCATCTCTAGACAGAAGAGCAGCTTCAGCAACAGACTGCTGTCACCGTCCTGCTCCACTGACAGACTGAGAAGATATTTCCTCCCCCAAACTATGCGACTCATCAATTCCCCCCCCAGGGGGGCGGTAAACGTTAACATTATATAAAGTTATTGTCTGTTTTTTACCTGCATTATTATCACTCTTTAATTTAATATTGTTTTTTGTATCAGTAAGGATGTGAATTTCCCCTTGGGATTAATAAAGTATCTATCTATCTATCTATCTATCTATCTATCTATCTATCTATCTATCTATCTATCTATCTATCTAAACCTACAAAACGTCATCATGAGCATCAATCTGCAGCATTGGGATCCTGTAAAATTGTGATTTCATTCATTCGCAAATGTGGCCTCCTGCTCTGCAAGTGAGAGTAGGACACTTCATAATGACATCTAATGTCTTATTCTTAGGCAGAACAATTTCTGGTCCTATTCATTCTTTTAATACAATTCCTAGCAGTAATTCTGCTTGATAAATACAGGCACAGAACTCAAATCCAGGTCTATCAAGCTGTGAAGCAGCATCACTGATTGGTAATCAATTAGTATTATGCATTTAAATAAAAAATTATAATAATTGTTACTACATTTGAACATCAGATTTAATTATTCTTACTGTCATGCTGACAGTTTAGTGTTAATTAGAGAATAAATTAGGAATTCTGTTTAGTGCTTCGCAAAATTAATTTGGCTGATGGCTTTTTAAACGACGGTGTATCCTGGTCAGGATGGCCGAGCGGTCTAAGGCGCTGCGTTCAGGTCGCAGTCTCCTCTGGAGACGTGGGTTCGAATCCCACTCCTGACAGGTTTTGTCATGCAATTTAACGTCTAACATCCTACCAAAGTAACCAATACCAACCTGAAAATACGCAAGTGTCGTATAAGTTAATAAATAAATATAACACTCCGTCACACAAGGAGAATTGAAGAGAAACACGGAAGGCAATGGTCAAGTTAATTTCATAAATCCAGAAGATCACAAGCGGCTGAAGTAATCGCCGTTATATTCAATTAGACAATCGTTACCGGAGTGTTATACTTGTGTTTACTTGATTGAATTCTGCGTTGACCCAACACTCTGGTCAGGTTTGGTGGTGTAAGTGTTACGAAGATATTGGTCTCACATTTTCTTCAGGTTTACAAACTTCGTGCTTGTGTCTGTTTGTGTGGTGTGTGTTTAAACTTAATAGGACTTATGATCAAGAATGCCGAGCCAGCAGGACGCAAGGCGAAAATTCAAAGCGATTGAATAATATGGGTGTGGATTATGGTAAATTGATTTCTTACACTATTATACTACAAAATAAGGAATAAATTACACTAACAAACAAGAAAAGCTCAAAACGTAAAGCTTGTCATCGATTGACTAATAGCTGAGATGTTACAAATACAGTATCCAGATGTCCAGGTGGTTTTACAGGAGATTCTGTACAAAGAATCTTTTGTATCTTCTGCATGCAAACTGTATCCTGCGTATGTCGAACAGTTCACTGCTATGTAGGTCCGCTTTTTTAATATCAGGCCCTCTGATGACGCATATGGGTTTAAGAAAGTAATTGTAAATAATCTGCAAACGCGAACGCTGTCATTAGTCATCTTAAATAAAATGACCGTATTCTGTATTGTCTCGCATGGTAAATAAATAAGACTCCATCTGTCAAAGCTGAAGAAGCATCTGTTTCATTACTTTCTAGGATGACTTCATTGATTTTACTTTTCATTTTCATTTTTTTAACATTTCACTTATTAGTCAGATACATTTTGCATAATTTAAATAAGCAACGTAACGGAGATTCTTACAAATTTCATAAAAATCGTTGAAATTGTTCTAAAGATGCATTCTAATAGGCTTGATAATCGGCGGTGCGTCCTAAATCTAAGAACATCATAACATTTTATGATAGATCGTTAATTTCAGAGAATTCCTCAACCTAAAACCTTCGTAATCTGTAGATAACCAAACCGCTCGTTAAACGCCAAGTGCTTCTTGAAAGGGATGCCTCTTTGTGGCTATGAAAATATATTGTCCCGACAGATCGCAGGACATTTACAATGCTAAGATTTACAATCAAAATTATATTATTTCTGTGACGAAAAGCACTCATGCATTTGTAGGATTATATTTGATGCACTAAATGGTTGAATTAATTTAAATAATTGAAACTGTTAATTACACTTATTTGTGTAATTGATTATGTGCCCGTTCTTTAAAGGTTTTACAAATTCTGGGTTCTAATGTTTACAGTATTACTTTGACGGAGACGTTTTCTGTTGCAATTGGTTATGGGGAGAAGTAGGAATGAAGAAAAGGGAAGGACGGGGCATGGAGGTTACGTTTGGACTGAGATAGTCCGGCTGCAATAAAGAAAACCTACCATGAAGAATATTACCTGAATTCCGTGCCTGTGTTTCTGACCAGCACCTCAACACGTTACTTAAATGAATGTAATAAGATACAATTGTTTTAAAGTGTAGTCTCTTGTAGCCCCACCACACATACAGGTTGTCAGCACGGAACTCACAAGTGACTTTGACGTCCCTAACTATAAAGCGGCTGTGGAGTTCACGCGACGAATTCATTTGAACCAATTTCGCGGTGTACCAAACAGCAACAAAGAGTAAATTTAGTGGTGGGCGGCTACTGGATGATAGCTTTGTGCAAATCTGTTGACACGTGTAACTAACCCTCACACAGCGGCCAAAGAGCATTCAACGAAACACGGCAGCAAACTCGCATCCCGATGGACAGCAAGGTACTGGACCTTACGTATAGCTGTAAGGAAATGCACCTCAGCTGTCTTCATAAACTGTCGGGTGACATTGATTTTCATCTCAGCCGCTGTGTATTCTACACAACATTGCAGTAAATGCTCGAGGACACCAGTGGAAATTAAGGGGAAGTACGTTGAGGACTGATTATATATTTTAGGTAAAATGCCTAGAGGGGGATGGACGGTCTTGTGGTCTGGAACCCCTGCAGATTTTATTTTATTCTCCAGCTGTCTGGAATTTTTTTTTTCTGTCCTCCCTGGCCATCGGACCTTACTTTTATTTTATGTTAATTAGTGTTCCCTCATTGTAATTCTTATTCATTTTGTCTATTTTCTCTTTCTTCATTATGTAAAGCACTTTGAGCTGCATTGTTTGTATGAAAATGTGCTATATAAATACATGTTGTTGTTGTTACGCAAAGAAAGAATTGTGGAAATCTGAAACAAACTATTGAGAAATTGAAGACGAAACCATAAAAATACCTGAATGAGATCATTGTTTTGCTGCAAAAGTCCTTTTAGAATCATGAACCCGTAAAACAAGTGTTCTTTCTGGCACTTTCATGTGGATCGTTCCTTTGGGAGCCAAAAATGATTTCCGTTCATTGTGCTGAATATTCATTCTGGTGCCTTTAGTTTTAAATGTGTGCAACTTGATCTATAAGATCAATAAAACCTTTTAAAAAATGTCTTGCGCCTATAGCACACTGGTTCTTCTTTTTCAAGTTGAAGAAATTTAGCCTGCCCAAAATAGCACAACAACAAATGATATAGCAATAAAATTAAAAAGGTTGAAAATTGACTAGCGTTTTCAGTAGTATAAGCCTTGGGCCTCGGGCTACCGGATTATTCCCCCCAAGACCCCCTAGCTCTCAGCAACGCTGAAATGGATAATGAACGTTAGGGTATGTTCATATTCATTTCCACACACTTATGGACACTATTATCTCGAAATGTATTGAGAACCATGAGCGAAAAAAAGATTTGTTTTGCGTCCTTCCAAACGCTAACAGTACTGCATCCAAGACAATAACTTGCCCCGAGTGAGACAAAATTCCTTAGCAAATAAATTCAGATATACAGTACATGGCTCGTATGTATTTGTAATATTGCTCTTAAAATACTGTTTTTAATGGCAGCTTATGGGTTTTTATTGAATTATGTTGTTCATCGGTTGCTTGACAAAGTATCATTTCATTCTGGGAAGGATTCTTTGCATATGAAATTGGTTCTTTGTGCTTTGAAAAACTTCCTAATGTAAAAAAACAGAAATCTTTGATGCATGGCATACTAGCAGGACACAAACAGATTAAGAAAACCCGAACTCACCCTCTTGTTAGTTTACAATTGGTGCTTTTATTTCACAAATCTGTTAACTTCTATTCATGGTTAATATGGAGCATGTCACAGATCTAAATAAATTTCTTTCTGAAATTTTCATGTGGAGGACTCTTTTTGAAATCAAAAATGGTCTCCATGATAGATAGATAGATAGATAGATAGATAGATAGATAGATAGATAGATAGATAGATAGATAGATAGATAGATAGATAGATAGATAGATACTTTATTAATCCCAAGGGGAAATTCCTATGGCATCTCTCTGAAGAACCACTCTGACCCCTTTATTTTTAAGAGTGGAAGATGATTCTTTATGTTCTTATAGAAACTGCAATAACCTGGCTACTACTTCAGCTGTGACAACAATATAATCCAAAGAGTTAACGAGTTCGTAAGATTCATGAATGGATTTCAGATATTTTGATGCCTTTCGTTCCGCTACCTTCCAGTTTTGTTGAGCTGTTTGTAAGTGTGGTGATGTTCTCCCTGTGCACACCGTTTCCACCAAGACTTGATTAAGACGTGGTTCGTCTTCGAACCATCACGTGTCCGAGCTAGCCCGCTTTTCTAAACTGATAGAATAGTAATTTTCTAACCTGCTAGTTCTGATTAGGGTCACTATATCCCAGGTGGCATAGGGCGTAAGGCAGGAATAAACTCTGGGCCATGCGCTAATCCATCTATAGCAAACATACGGAGGCAATTTAATATCACTAACCCACCTAACCTGCACGACTTTGGACTGTGAGAGTAAACCGGTGTACCCGAAGGAAATCCACGTAGACACGGGGAGAATGTATGGGAGCACCCGAGACACAAAACCCTGGTCTCCTCACGGCGAGGCAGGAACATTACAACTACACCACCGCTGATAGAGTAAGGTAAGCAGTAAAGATGAGCCCCTACTTGAAAACTGTCATATGCTTAATGAATGCTTAGATCATTCTATTAAATTAAGTAAAGATAAAGTTGCCAACCATGCATGCAGGGCGACGGGGGACTGCATTTTATATATGAAGAACATATGGAAGGCTGGAACCAAACATACGTTCTGCTTTTGAACAAACTGTAAACTGTCTAGACCTACTCACATGTGCCATCTGCAATCGACTTGCCTGTCGTGCAGGATTATGTCTTTTGTTGTTACAACTGTTACAGGGACAGGCTTGCTGTAGCGGAAGAAGTCCGACATCGTGGTTTGTTTGTTTTATCTTTTTTTTTTTTTCTTTAACCTGCTCGTCACTTCAGGGGTGGCTGTGCCTATTCCACCAGTGCTGAGAACAAGGAGAGATCTATTTGTTAAGAAAGGAAGGGGCATCGCAGCTATTCTGCATGATTTGTGTTCACGAGTGTTAATAGTGCTGTTGCATTTCCTGTCCCGTATATTCCTTATTACATCAAAGAAGCGATGATACACTTCCACTTCTTTCCTACCCTTCCAGGTCTTTTTCTTTTGATATCTTCAGGAGTTTAAAGTAAACCTTAGTATAGTGTACTTTTTTGAGAATACTTTTGCCTTTAGGGTTTTTAATGGGAGACTATTCAGAAATTGTTCCGACACTTCTTCACTTTCCGTTCTATAAATTCTCGTCACCTCACAAGCAGTTATATTTGATACATCTTTAAACATTACTAAGGCATGTTTAACATTGTAAAATGAAGATGATAAATAAAAACTGTATTCCATGATCCATAACCGTTTAGTACTTACATTCGTAATTCCTGATTTGAAAGATTTTTGATCATGGACAACCTTACCAAGAATTAGGATACTTCATCGTAGTTGTCAGGATGGCCGAGCGGTCTAAGGCGCTGCGTTCAGGTCGCAGTCTCCCCTGGAGGCGTGGGTTCGAATCCCACTTCTGACAAATGTGACCTTTTCAAATTGATTGCATTTGAAAGTTGAGGTTCGGTGTGTTTTGCGATAAATCCATTAATAAACGTTTACAGTAACACTGAATGACTCTGTCGTATGAAAGAAATAGAAATATTGAATAAGAACAGTCCAAAGGAAGCGTTGTACATTTGATATGCAGTGGTTTAGTAGGAATAGCAGAAACTCAAATGAATGTATCCATTAATTAGACAATATCGACAATAAGAAATCAAGCACACTTCCAATGGAAGTGTTGGTGATAATAGGAGAAATAATAGCACTGGGAGATGGCCAATTTGAACTTAAAGAAAACATTCAGACTCTGCAACAACAAAAAGTAGACCATCATTGGTAATGAATGGGACCACAAAGCGAGGGTTGAGAGATTGTGTACTGAGGCATAAGTACATACAACTGAACCAAGGCAATTTGTTTTATCGTTTTTTTTTTGCTTTACGAATATGTTTATTCCAATGAAGGTCTTTAGAAGCCAGAGCCTCCTGTGACATTACTGGGGACAAGGAGGGAATGAATCAGTTGATTAAAGTGTATGCAATCACCAGTTAATCATGGTTGACTTTTGAATGTGAAAGGAAAATGAAGTAGTTGACGAAAAGCTATAGGCCAGGGCCATCTTAACTCATGGGCATGCTGGGCAGTTGCCCGTGGGCCCCATAAGCATAGGGGCCCCATGCTAATATGTGACTTACTGAGTGGTTGTGTAGGTAGGGGCCCCAATGCACAGCAATGCTGTTAAGATAGCCCTGATATAGGCCAACCTTGGAGTGGCATCCAAACTAAACACGGCCAAGACCTCTCTATACTTAATGTTCATTGTGTTTGAAATTGTTTTTATAATGTATTATGTTCATGTCACTGGTCAAGTACAGTGTCAAGTTGTGACCTGGGAACTCTTATTTTAAACCAACAGTGAGCAACGTTGGTCCCAGAGGACCGCAGGCAAGCCCAATTTCTTATGAGATGTCAATAATTGCTTATGCTTTGTTTTAGGTGCCCTGCTTCTTATGGTTCTCTGTTAATATCTTATTTTAGAACAGTTGCATTCACTATTTCTATTGGTCCTTATCTATATATATAAAATCCCTATGTGCGTCCAGGTGTCCGTGTGTGGGTGTCTTCTGATGAAGTGCGCATGCGCGGGGCACGGTGCGCGCACGATATTACTGTCAGAGAAAGTTGCAGGCGTTTTACGGAAATACAAACCAGCATTACTGCGAGAGGAAATTAAAAGTACACAATACAGTGACGCATATTACAGCCACATACAAGCCAGTATTACTGTCAGAGGAGATTAAAAGCATATTACCGACGCGCACGCCTGTATTACCGCCAGAGAAAATTAATAATAAAGGTAATAAAGGTATATTATGGACGTACAAGCCAGCGGATGTACAAGATGGTATCCTTCAATAAGGGCGCGCACAGGCATCCTTCAATAAGGGCGCGCACAAAAAGGCAAGCCTCAAAAGGGCGACCTTAATTGGGTGCAGCGAATAAAGGCGCGCGTAAATAAAGATCTGCACCTTTGTTGCCCTTCACATATTCCAGAGTCATTTGAACTAAATTATCTACGAATGCCTTTAATCGCCGCGCTCAATTGATGTCGCCCTTTTGAAGCTCGCCTTTTTGTGCGCGCCCTTATTGAATAGAGCCGTACAAGACAGTATTACTGTCAGAGAAAATTAAAGACACACAATACATGGCGGCAGCCCACGACGAACGGTCAGCTCAGCAAGTAAACATCAACAAAAGAAAGGCTGAAAGATAGAAAAATACGACCAACAAAAAGAATGAGGTCAAAGTCCCTTGCCATTTAATATAGACTGTTTCTACTAATGTTTATGCACTACTGTTCTAGCGCCCGTTATTGTAACGGGCTAAATGACTAGTTGGCAATAAAATACAAACATCAAAGGAACTAACAGTTCACCATCTGACTTGTTTCCAATTACACCTATGTCTATTCATTGTGTGCAATCTGGTTTAATCTATTTTATTAATTTAATTTTTATTTTTCTGATGCTATATGCATCTAGAGTTCCTCTTGGGCTTAATCTAATCTAATCTAATATTTAGAAGGAAACTGAGAATTATTCATCCATTTTAGACTTCAATACATTTCGATGATAGCCTTGGAAAGGAAAAAAAAAATGTTATATAAGAATGACCTGACCTTGCAGTGTTACAGCACTAACAAGCCATGAGATGAAATAAAACATATTATTGGCAAAGACTGGGTCTTCATTAAGCAACAGGGATGCAAAAAAAAAAAAAAAACCGCAGCCCTCCAAGACTGATGTTGCTCACCCCTTTATAAGATGATTTTTTCTAACAATGTTTTGTATATTTACTACGCCATAAGGCAATGTGCATAAACATTAAGAGATACCTCGATATGAACTTAAAGTAAGTGCAGTTCATTTGTTAAAATATATGTAATTCATTACCAGATGTCTCAAAATATGTTCCTTTAGATTTAGGATACTGTATCTGCAATATACATTTTGAGATATTTCTTACACATTTCAAGATAGATATATAAAATATAGGCTATTTTAAAATAACCAGCCTCTTTCCAAAATATCTCAAATTGACTTTGCATGAATAATAACTTCCTACAAAATTTCTGATTCTTACAAAAGGACATCATGTTTATTTTAAGATATTCTGAAATATCTCAAAATGGGTAATGAGTTATTTTGAAATTTTAAATGCATTTCTTATCAATGAAAATGGATAGGATACTTTTCAGATACCTATAGAAAACATAATATCTTAAATTGAAATTTTGATATCTGAGTAAGATAACAAATCTTTTACTATAAGTTTTTCTTTTAAGGATTTTTAAAATGTATCTGAAGTATACTTTTAGATATTTGAAATGTACTTGAGGTTTATTTTAAGATATCATGAACTGAATTTAAAATATATCTAAAAATGTATATCTGAATCATGAGTCAACATGCAGATATTTGAAAGGCATTTTAAGATATCTGGATTACATTTCTAGATATCTTAAAATGACATTCGGACCATTCTAACGTCTGAAATGCATTTCAAGATATCTTAAAATAATTTTCTGATTATTTCAAGAATCTCAAATTCATTTTAGTATAAATTCCCAATTAATTTTAAAGGAAGTGATTTTAGATAGATAGATAGATAGATAGATAGATAGATAGATAGATAGATAGATAGATAGATAGATAGATAGCATTTCTGATATCTCTAAACCTCTAAACCAGTTTGTTTCTTTGTGCCGGTCCCAAGCCGGGATAAATGGGGAGGGTTACGTCAGGAAGGGCATCCGGTGTAAAATTTTGCCAAATCAATATGCGGACAATACAAATTTCCATACCAGATCATCGACAATTAGGAGAGTCTTGCCACTGTCGTCAGGATGGCCGAGCGGTCTAAGGCGCTGCGTTCAGGTCGCAGTCTCACCTGGAGGCGTGGGTTCGAATCCCACTCCTGACAAGTTTTGGTCTTTCCTTACACGCCGAAATAGCTGGTCTCAAAGACTTTCGACTGTTTGGTGCAGATGTCAGAGGGGGACACTTTTACATTTTTTTTGTGCACTGGGTGGTTCCATTAGGCACCCACTGTTGGGACTAGGGGGGGTGAGAAGTTAAAAGGCTATCTGTACTTATTAATGGTATTTGCTGTCCTGCAAGAGAATCACTGCTTTGAAGTCTGGCCTTGGCAGAATGTCTGTATTTACCTGGCTTGGAAATATTGGTTCCTAATCAGCATATCTGTACTTATTAATGTTTGGTAACCATACATTTTGTTAACTTATGTTTTTATTAATTGTTAAACCCAGGCAATTTAGATGTGCCATGGATTAAACTGTTTGTCCAGGACTGACAACAGAGGGGTGAAGTAAATATAAACTGCTGGCCAGCAGAAGGCAGGAGGGAGAGTCCACAGGAAACGCTGCCAAGACACTCGGACAGGGCACAGGGGCTCGCAGGCAGACAAGGGTACCTGGCTGGCACGACGTGAGGCACAGGGATGGCAACATTTACTTCCAGGGAGGAAGAGACAGCTCCACAAGGAGACGCCAGTTGTGGGTTCAGCGAAAGAGGGAAGCCGCATGAGAGGACCCAGTGAAGCTGACAGACGAGGAATGAGGCGTGCCTAGGTCCCAGCCACACAAGGAGCCCAGAGTGGAAGAAAAAGGAACAACGAAGAGACGCTGACAGGGAGTCAACAATTTGACACAACTTCTGCCGGGGAACACAGTGCATCCATAAAGAATTTAGTGTTGGGGTAACACAGTGCCCAAACTGGACTCTGCACCACTAAAGGTTGTATCCACTAATTCTTGTTTTTACGGACTTTTAGAGTGTGGACTGTGTATTTTCCTTTTACAAAAAAGGAAATTAATTCCTGATATGTTTAGGTTCTGTTATGTTCGTTTATGTTTTTAATGTACCTTTTATTGTCTTGTACAATAGAACTTACTGTTGCCTTTCCCAGAAATTACTGTTGTGTCTTTCATTGTGTGTTTACTCACCGCCCAATTTAAAGAAACCTGTGTGCTATTATTGGTAAATTTCAGGAGTTCCCAGTCTCTTAATAAAACTGGGTGGCATAGTCGGATATTTTAATGGTGTCTAGGTTAGATTACCTATAAGTGTGACCAGACACCTGTGACACAACCACATTAGTGTACAATTTGAGTAATAGATAAATTATCTTAATTCGATAAAGTCGGGTTGAAAGTTATATGTTAAGCTCACTCTTAAAAATAAAAGTTCCAAACTGATTCTTGATAGCGACTCCTTCAAGACTCATCTACAGGAAGGTTGCAAGAAGAACTTTTATTTATTTCTATCCATAACAAACTCCATATAGTAAGCAACCATTAGATGTGGTAACAGCTTTGTGAAATTCCAAAGGGTATGAATGGACTCTTGCTGCATATACTCAAAAATATTAAATTGGATTTACTTAATTGTTGTATGTTAACCTTTTCCAAAAACGGAGTTGTGTAAATTGTAAATAAAAGTATTTAGTAGTGTCCCCTTAAATAACATACACTCAGTCAACATGATGTGGTCAGGTTAGATCAAATACATTCCTTGTGTTCAACAAACTAAACTAACTAACACAACCTCAGTATTGTTTTATTTTACTGGATTAAATGTACGAACTAAATGGACTTACATAAAAGATACCCCGCAGCATTTTATCTTTACTTTGTTGTAAATAGAAATACTAATGAATTACATCTTGTGTAATGTTCAGACTATATCAATAGTGTTTAATTATATGTATACAGTAGTTACTCAATTATTACTACATTAGATAACTAAGTTATATTTTGGTTGAATGCATTTTTCATACGATCTTAACAGTGACTATATTGTTGTATTGGAAACAAAAAAAAGGTGTTTGTCTGATGCTGGGTGTGTGACGTGTATCAAAAAAGTATTATAAATCGGCATCCATAACCTCGCAAAACCCATGTCATTTGGGGAAAAAATCAGCTTATTAAACGCTTTTAACTTTGTTTCCACGTATACAAAGAGGAGGGTGTCCTTTGGAAAACATTGTGAACAAAAAAGGTGTTTTTTTATGCAAAATAATAGACTTTGTGCCAAACTGGGATTGTCGTGTATTATAAGTTAAATCAACTTAATTTAACTGTGTAAAGGGAAAAGTATTAATTTTGAGTAAGATTAACATAAAATACATAAACTGAACATCCCAATAGTTCATTTTTGTACAATAACATATGTCAATGTCAAATTTATTTATATAGCACATTTAAAACAACATAGGAATGCTGTGGCCAAAGTGCTTTACAATAATAGAATAAAAGAAAAACCTATAATTAACATAAATAACAAATAGAAATAAAATAAATGAACATAAATAAAATAAATAATAAATAGAAGTAATGTTATAATCACAATGAGGAAACCATCAGTATTACTGAAGGTCACGGAATGTAAGTGAATAGAAATGAGTGTTTCAGCTTGTTTTGAACAGTAGACGACTCCTCTTTGTAATGAGGTAAAGAGTTCCACAGGCGAGGAGCAGCAGCTGCAAAAGTCAAAGTGGTTTTCTTCATCTGTTAGTGTCCTGTAGCCTACCATATATTAAAGATTTCAGATTTTTTCTGCATATTAGGAAGTTTTTAAAGCACAGAGAACCAACTTCTAAAGAACTATTTCTCAAAATGAAGTCGTGCTTTGTCAAACAATATTATACAAGAACCTACACAACCCAGTAAAACACCATAAAGCGCCTTTAAAGAACCATTATATTTAAGAGTGAAGGTAGAGTATCTTATGAGAATTTACTATCCCTTTAATACCACTGCACATTCAAAAAAATTCTCTTCAGCGCTTTTTCCTTTTCAACTTAAGCTGAAAAGTAAAAAAAATTAGATTAAGCAAAACATTTAAATCTTTTAAAATAATCTGACTAAAAGATTAATTTATATATAGCTAGTCATTTTTATTGCGGTGGGTTGGCACCCTGCCCCGGACTGGTTCCTGCCTTGTGCCCTGTGTTGGCTGGGATTGGCTCCAGCAGACCCCCGTAACCCTGTGTTCGGATTCAGCGGGTTGGAAAATGGGTGGGGATGGGTAGTCATTTTTAGTTTACATTTTAATTACATTATTATTATTATTAAAGTTATAATTTCGGTGTCAAAACGTTGTTTTAAAATAAGGTACAACAACATGGCTTAATAATGTAGGTTAAAAAAAGAAAAAAAGAACAACTTAAGATCTTGTGTGTTCCTTGGCCTTGATTGCTTTAGACCAGGGGTAGGCAACGTCGGTCCTGGAGTGCCACAGTATGTGCAGGTTTTTGTTCCAACCCAGTTCCTTAACGAGAACTCAATTATTGCTGATGAAGCACATATTGCTTAAGTGACATTTTGATGCTTCATTTTAGTGGTCTCGCTTGTTAAGGTTCTCCAACCTTAATTGCTTATTTCAATCTTAAACTGCTGCATTCAGTGTTTTAATTGCTCCTTATTAGCAATAAGATGTAAAAGACAAAGCAGCCAGCAGTTCTTCAGCTAGCTTTTTTCCAATTACATCTGTGTGTTCATCATGCACTGTTTGATTTAATAAAACACTTAATAGAAAAATGTGACAGACTGAAAATGATCTGTTTTAGGCTTCAAATCATTTGGATGATATCCTTGGAAAGGAAAAAAATCTACGATATAAAAGCCTTACATTGCACAGACTAACAAGCCATAAAATTAAATAAGGTCTGAGATTGGCAATGATTGGTTTCTAATTAAGCAATTGGGTTGAATGAAAACCTGTAGCCACTGTGGCTCACCAGGACCGACGTTGCCTACCCCTGTTTTACATCTTATTGCTAATAAGGAGCAATTAAAACACTGAATGCAGCAGTTTAAGATTGAAATAAGCAATTAAGGTTGGAGAACCTTAACAAGCGAGACCACTAAAATGAAGCATTAAAATGTCACTTAAGCAATATGTGCTTCATCAGCAATAATTGAGTTCTCGTTAAGGAACTGGGTTTGAACAAAAACCTGCACATACTGTGGCACTCCAGGACCGACGTTGCCTACCCCTGCTTTAGACCAGTGTTTCCCAAACTCGGTCCTGGGGACCCCCTGTGGCTGCAAGTTTTTGTTCCAACCAGATTTCTAATCAGTGACAACACCTGATAAAAATGATCTCGTTTAATTAGCTGGTTTTTTTTTTCTTTTAATTCGTCATTCAGAAAAGTAGCACCAAGACATTTACAAATATTTCTGCTTTTGCTATAGATTTAAATGCTTAACTCTCTTTTGTTGATTTCATTATATTTGGCTCTTTCTCTGTGCAGTTTTCCCCCTTCGTTGTATCTTAATAATGGCAATTTAGAACGAGCAGATCAGACACCCAGGCAAACAACAATGCAAAGGCTGCAACTACTTTAGCATCAGACCCACTAATTAGTAAATAATCCATCCATCCATCCATCCATCCATCCATTTTCCAACCCGCTGAATCCGAACACAGTGTCACGGGGGTCTGCTGGAGCCAATCCCATTCAACACAGGGCACAAGGCAGGAAACAATCCCGGGCAGGGTGCCAACCCACCGCAGGACACACACAAACACAGCCACACACCAAGCACACACTAGGGCCAATTCAGAATCGCCAATCCACCTAACCTGCATGTCTTTGGACTGTGGGAGGAAACCGGAGCGCGCGGAGGAAACCCACACAAACACGGGGAGAACATGCAAACTCCACGCAGGGAGGACCCGGGTCTCCTAACCGCGAGGCAGCAGCGCTACCACTGTAAATGCCGCCCTAGTAAATAATGGATTAATTAAACAATTACAACACCTTGAAAAGTAGAATGAAAATCAAGATGAAAATACTGTTAAAAAGAAAAAAAATATATTCCTATATAACTGCTTGGTACATTTTAATATTTTTTTTTAGCAAATTAAGTTTTCTAATTTCTATATTGTTCCCAAAACACAGAACTTGGGAAATAACACATCACTTAATTAGCCCAGGAGTCCAATTAACAACAGAAGCTGGTTGGAACAAATACCTGCAGCCGCAGGGGGTCCTCAGGACCGAGTTTGGAAAACACTGCTAGAGTCATAAAGTGTATTTTAATGTTTTCGGCCACACACAGATCCCTTTAATCAGAACTGCACACGATTCTCCATTACATGTTTGATTTCATATGTGCATAAAATATTTCATATGTAATAATGTCATATATATGTTTATAACCAGATTAACAAACAGAACCAGAAACCTGCGTCTCTTTTACTGTGCGTTTAGATTTCTCTGTTGTGTTTTATGTTCACATCATCCATAGGAAAGCAAGATGTGCTTTGAAAGTTAAAAAAAAAAGACAACAAAAAGACGTGAGTTCAAGAATTAAGTTGTCCATCCTGATACTTACTGTATAGTTTTGTCCGAGAGATTTCTACCAGAATCCATCCATCCATTTTCTAACCCGCTGAATCCGAACACAGGGTCACGGGGGTCTGCTGGAGCCAATCCTCTGCCAGAATCTTTAAGTGATCTTTTTCCCGTAATTATTTATTTTGGAGTTATTAGAGATTAATTTACATAAAATTGCATAAACATGGAGATCCACAATTAAATGTTCAATTTTCAAAATTCAGTACTTGATTTTTATTTGTTCAGTTAAATTTTCGTCTAAACTCTCGATTTCTTTCAACAGTTCCTTTAATCTATTTATTCTTCCTGTCACACATAGTAAGTATTTTAATCACAGGTTAGGTGGTTATTATCTATTTGTACGTTCAAGTCGTACGTTATGCTGGCTGTTCTGTAATGCTAGCCTTTATAGTATACGGTCGGAATTACACACTTTAAAGTATAAACATAAGAATGTTTTGGGAATTCAATTAAGGACCATTTATCAAACGCTTTACACCAATCTACGCCAGCGAAGAGCGCCGCACGAAGGTCTTCTGAGACACTTTCTAGCGGTTGACTGGTTTTCAGTCTCTGGTTCCGGTATCTCAAACCACATCCCGGACGAAAAGAGCTTGTGGAACTTATACAAATATTCTTGAAATGAGTGACACACTCGATAGTCAGGGAGAATCCATGTATTTTTCTCATGGTGGGAAGCTTTTGAACATTCGAAACTATACAGCTCTCCACGTGTGGGCGGAAGGAAAATGACCCGTGAAATATATACTTACGGATTAAGAGAACAGGAAATCGTAACGAATATCGTTTCAAAAATCTCATCCACACCCCATACCTCAGTGTCATCTCATCAAAAATGAGAAAAAATTACAGTAAAGGTTTCTTTACTGTAAATGATGCCTTGTCAAGGGTTCTTTTTGGACGTCCTGCATAGGAGAGGCACTATATAAAAGAATACTTTCTCAATAACCCTCTCAGTTACCAAACAAGTATTTATACAACAATATATAAAAGGCCCGCACATAGTCAAAGAACGTTTTAGGTAATATATAAATGCATATTAGAAAATGACATGCTTCCCTATATGTGTAAATTAAACTGGTCTACGTGTTGTTCCTGCCCAATGGTTGTTATAGGCTTCGGCTGTCCCTCGATATTGCCGTTGATAAGCTGGTCAAAATGGGTGGATGAATAAATGGATAAGCTATGATGGTTGTTCATATACATTACAATGCTAAATCAAAATATGAAGTTAGATATTTCCTCTGTCACTTTTATTTTTCTTGTGATACCACCTTCAGGTTTGGATTATTTAGGGATACAAATTTTAATAAACAGACAGACACGTATTATCGTAATTATTATTAACACTTGGAAACTTGGAACTGAGGTATTCATCTCCATAAAGGAAATATATTTCCTCTTGTACAACACATGCTGCTAACACGAAAAGTCATATGGAAACAAAAGTTGCCTTCAGAATCAGAAATGTAAGTGGAATTTTCATCTGTGGAAATCATGATTGTAGCTTATAGTTTCACCAAATGTTGTTTTTATAGGAATGTAATAGTATAACAACCACCTCTTTGTGTTTAGAAAGACTGGGTAATCTTTCTAGGAGACACAAATGTGATTAACAATCCACTTGTTGACCCTAGATTACTCCTCTGCATATCAAACTAAGACTTTGGAAACAACATTGTTAATGCAATGAATAAAACCCAAACGGGATTCATGCATTTGTGAAATGCATTTCCCTGGATCATGCGATGCCAAGCATAAGTAAGGCATACAGTTTCTTATATCAGAGAAGTGTTGAAGATTAGAGATTTGAAGAAGAGTTAAATGAAGCTGAGAAATCTGTTTGGCAGATCTTCGAACGTTTCAGCACAAACATTTTGGGAAATCTTTAAGGAGGATCTCAAATAGTGAGTGACTCACGCAAATCACTCACTCAAATGTATAAGGCGCAGTATGTAATTTCGTGGAATTTCGCTTTGAAACTTAAAACATGCCGAGCAGCTTCATTAGGATATTTCCAAAACAGAAAGGCATTACAAGTAAAGTGGAGTTCCACCATGCTGCATGGGTGACTACTGCTGGACTATTAAGAGAGACATTCTTGAGGCGAAGTATACCGTCAAATATGTCTAAGTTTTAGATTGCAGGTTTTTCATTTTAATAATGTTCCAGAATGTACACAAGATAAAACAGTAAATATCTGTAAGAAGACGAATTTCATGGTAAGTGCAGGTTGGGAGACAATGGACATAAAATTCTTGATGCCTGTGATGTTGATGACTTGGCCGGCGAGAGAGACGGATGTCCTGAACAAACAACACGAATCATTGAGGTTTGTGTTTGTTAAAGAATCTATTTATCAGTGAGGTCACTAGTATTTTCCTGATAGGATAGCACTGCAAGTGTCTGTATTTATTTATTTATTTATTTATTTATTTGCTTGTTTGTTTGTTTATTGGCCCGATGCCAGCTAATTTTTCCTTTCTAGTAATTTAGATTTATATCAGTGTGCTGCGAATGTCAATTTACTCAGAGCAGGATTTTACATTTTTGATACCATTCCGTTTTAAGTTTAGATAGTTGGCTTTAAATTTTTTCGTACATTTCATGCATTTATTACAATATTTCCAATGTTCATAATTCGAATACTCTCACATTATTTCATATTAAATTGCATTGTTCACATCAAAGCTTAAGGCGACCGAACCACTTAAAGGATTTTTTAATACATATATATATATATATATCGCGGTCAATTATTATCAAGGAAAATGTTGATTTTTTTTATTTTTCTTAAGGCGACTGGTTGAATTCATACTTCGAAGATTTCAGGATGTTTTGGATGCACATCTGTCTTGAGATAGCTTTATCAAAAATAAAAATACATGCAAACATACATGTATACTTGGCTGGAACTCGCATTTAACAAGTCATGTTTACTTATTGTTTTTACTTTGGATAGTTTAAGATTTCAGTTAAGATTTGTTAAGCTAACTTTAATACGAGCTTCCTGTTCAACGATTTGACCTTATTGAACCGATGACCTGGATTCGAATGCCGCGCCGGACGTTTTCCATTTAAGGCTTGCATACTCCTCGTGACTGCGTGGGTTTTCCTCCCAGTAGTCGTATCTTCGTTGAGAAAGAAGCGGCTGGTCCGGCGAATCTAAACTGACCTCGTGTGAATGACAGAGTGGGTGTGAATGAATGAGCCCTGACACAAATTTGCCGACTGCCAAGGACTGCTTTCTTGCGGCTGATGCTTATGGGATGACGTCCGACCCTGAGTACTGTAACCCTGAATTGGATTAAGTGAGATTGAGATGCTCATGTTTCCTGTTTTCTTTATAGTTCATAAGCATATCATAAATATTTGATTCATGTGGCATAACAAGTGATATACCTTGCCACTGATAACAATTCTCGGGTGATTAATTTTCCTGGTCTCAAAGTTACGACTTGCTCACCAAACTGTTACCCAAGTTCAACCTCTTTGTGATATTAAACTGTAAAAATAATATCAAACCGGTCAAAGATTTCTTGCAGCGTCACTGGCGGTTATTTGATTACATTTAAAGCCAAATTTAAAAGATTATCAGCGTATATTTTGAAACACCGATAAACGTCATAAAACAATAAGCAACTGGTCCCATTTTACAGAATCCACCTCCGAGTTTTCTCAGTTGCGAAGTCGTTAATAGCATCCGCAAAAAGCTCTTAAAGTGCAAATTCCCACTCGATGGACGGGTTTGTCAAACATTCCTTTCTTTCTTGGTGCATAGTTGAGCGTAAGTCATTTTAATCCATTTCAATTAATTAAAACAACGCTCTGTCCAGGTTTGGCTACAGTTATTGGTAATATGCAAACAATATGCAGTGCAACGCTGGGTACAGTTTCTGAGGCTTCATTCCGTGTAGAGCATTAAGAAATTCAAAAGGTGGCCGTTCATCTTTAGAAGTGGCCTATTATGTCTTCTTCAGATGCTTCAGTTGACACTTAAAAGATGTTGACAAATTACCGGATGTTGGTAAGTGATGTTACCATTACAAAAACAATAAATCTGCGCACAAACCATCTTAACCCCCAGCCAACAAAGTGCACGGCGCCCCCGATAGGTTCTGTAGTCGGGTCGGTTACACCGGGGCCCAGGTTGTCTCGCAAGGATTTGAACAGGCTAACTTGACAGAAAAATGTAAAGATTAATGGTGTTATAACTCCCACTAGAGCTTAATAATGACTATTGCCCTTTTACTTATGATTAATCTAACTTATTGATGGTGGCAATTCATAATTGGTTTTAATTAAACACCCTATTCTGGTCACATTACACCCGTTATTCAGCAGCTTCATTGGCTGCCAATAAAGTTTAGGGTCAACTACAAAATTTTAGTCCTTACATATAAGGCCATTCATAATCTTGCCCCCACATATCTCTCACAGCTCCTACAAGTCATTAAACCCTCTCGTATGCTCAGATCCTCTTCTTCCATCAACTTAAATAATCCACCAGCACGTCTTGTTACGATGGGATATCGAGCATTTAGCAGATCGGCACCTTCCTTATGGAACTCATTACCTGCTTATCTTAGGAATATGACTACCCTTAACCAATTTCAGGCTAATCTTAAAACTTATCTGTTCAAAATTGCTTATTCACTGTAACTGCTATTGGTGTTTTATCTGATGTTTTATTTGGATTTTAAATTTTCTAGTCATTGAATGTTTATTTTTTAATCTGATTGTACAGTGACCTTGAGTTTTTTGAAAGGCGCTTCAAATAAAATGTATTATTATTATTATTATTAATTTCATGGAGTGGGGAAAATTTGTTTATTTGTTTCTTTGTTGATTGATTGATTGCACTAAAGCCCAAAGTACAGAAAAGTCAAGCAAAATGACACCTTTTATTGGCTACCTAAAGAGATTACAATATGCAAGCTTTCGAGGCAACTCAGGCCCCTTCTTCAGGCAAGGGGTTACATCTTGATTACATGATTATTATTATTATTATTAACGATAACACGTAATCTAATGTAAATGTCACAAAAAGTACTGAATATAATACGAATACGTGTATAGTAAAATTACATTTGAGACGTGTTACTTTTATTAAAAACCTATTAAGGGTGAAGAAAGGGTGAAGAAATGTTTGAATTAGATACAAAAGATCATGCTCTTGGTGTATTATTGCATGCTTTTTTACTGCATATTTCAGAACAGCTTGTTTTTGAATACTCATGTGTAAAAAAAATTTAAAAGAGGAAATTAAAATGCAGAATTGTAAGGATCAAAACAAAAGAATTATATTTTACAAAAAACGTATTCACCAATGCATCTTCTCTCTAGTTCGACTTTATTCGAAAGAGTGGAATGAAAGCGGCGGCTAAGTCAACGGAGACAGCTGTCATGTTGTACATATATCTTGTTATAGATGTAAAGGATGGCAACACACACACACAATTTTCATTTTACAATTGATGTGTTTCTATCTATCTATCTATCTATCTATCTATCTATCTATCTATCTATCTATCTATCTATCTATCTATCTATCTATCTATCCGGTTTGCTGATGTCGGAATCATTTTTTGATGTATTTGGGTACTGAATTCAGACTTATAATTGAAGAATAAAACATCATATTTATGAATCCTTCAGATTTTACAAACCAGCCGAAACATTTAAGACTTAATAGCAAGTCCCCATCTCCGTAGACATCACCACACCCCAAAAATCCTCACCATGATTAGCTCCATCACGGTCTGGTATTGGAACTGTAGAGAGTGGATTGCTAAAACAGTTTAGGTCATCATAGGTGTCACGCAGGACACACAACACACAGCCTCCATAAGGTGTCCAGCATTGTGGCTGACCCTCCACACCCATGGCTCTTTGAGCTCCCGCCGTATAGCAGACTATATGGCAGTATCCAAGCCAGATCATCCAAAATGTTTATTTTCTTCTCCCACGCTGTTGGACTCTTCAATATTTTAACACCCAGCTACTCGCAGCTGAACTTTGTACTTTACACTATATTACATTATGTATATCTTGGAAAACTGTCTAAATCAAATATGTGGTAGTTACTACTTTCCAGGTGTACATTTGTGATCTGTTAATATTGCACTTTAAAAAAAATAACGTTGCGATTGTTAAGCTGTTACCGCGGTTACAACTGATCTGCTCTACTTTGTCAATTTACTGAACACTCTCTTTCCTCACTTTATATGTTGTATTTGCACTAAATGGTGTACATGGTCTTGTTGCACTATATTTGTACCGTGGTCCATAAAGACATGCAATTTCGCTTTAACATATACAGTACTCTTTATTTGGATTAGAAAGAAACTTGAACGTGAATAGGCCAAATTAAGGACACAATGTTTTTTTAATATTTATTTGTTTATGTATTTATGTATTACAATTTTCAAGTGCATTTAGGCCAGTGTGTAAAGTATAATGATTATTTGAAAAAAGATTTCTATTCGGGCTCCAGCAGACCCCGTGACCCTGTATTCGGATTCAGCGGGTTGAAAAATGGATGGATGGATTTCTATTCGAGGTAAATCTACGTAACATACTGTCAACATATCTATTCATCCGTCTAAACATCCTCTAAATCCAGTTTCGCAGGGGGAAGGCTCAGTATTGGGGGAAAGCAACCTCGTATTATATGAGATGATTAGATCCTTGCAAAGTTTTTGAAGTCAAATCATCGAAACAGTAAAGGAAGAAACTACTTTAAATTGTTGTGATTTTCGTTTTCAGAGAGCATTGTAATGCAAAGTATGCGTTACAAAACAATGCTGCTCTTTCCCTTTTGTTTAGAAAAAATGCTGTACATACCGTACAATAAGTGATCTCATTTTACCTTAATGATAAAGTTGTACATTTGTTTGTAATGTGATGCAGTCCCTACCAGTTTAAGTTATTAGATGTCAACGCCATTAAAGGTAACAGTTTACACATCAGAACATTAGGATAGTTAATGAAAACAATTGCTAATACATATAATAAAAAAAAAGTCATTGCAACAAAGCTGTATATTTTCGCATGAATGTAATACTACCAACTCCGCTACTATTACTACTACTACTGCTACCACTTATAATAATATTAATAATATTAATAATAATAATATTAATAATAATAATAAGAAGAAGAAGAAGAAGAAGAAGAATTTGTATGTTGTGTCATCATGATCGTCATTCCCATATACGTTTACCATAAGAGATTACACTTCCAAAGACATTTCTCTAAATTACTTCCAGGATTTTCAAAGGGGATTTCCAAGGACTCTTCTAACAATATGTCTGCAGAAAAACACAGCTGACGCATCTGCTGCATTCACCACATAACTTGGAATTTTGGAGAGGGAAGCACATGGCGCTCTTAAAGCTACAGTATCCGAAAAAAACTGAACAGTGTCGGTGGGACAGGCGCCACGTTGGAGTTTAGCATTAATGCAAAATGTTAAAATGTTCTAATTATTTATTTGCGGGAAAATCGCTTGAAAGCTACATTATATATACTAGAAGATCATGACAAACCTCGACTAATACAGGACTATGACAGAATAAAGTGAAAATTAGAACTAAGTGATTCAGATTTCTGACAGAATTGTAGACTCCAATATTTTGTTAAGTGAAAAACTACGGTTGTTTTTCTTCTTTTGTAATGTTTACTTTGTTTTCTTTGCATTTATTTCGAAGTAAATTGTTATATCTGTCAGGTTATTATTTATGCTTAATCGAGTAGAATGCCATCGTAATGTTCTGGTTTTCGAAAATAAAATAAAATACCTTTTTAAAAAATTCTACACGAAAAATATGAAACACAATTTTGCCTTTATTTGCAGGACGGCTTAGCTTAGGTTTTATTGTGGAAAGACATAATATAAAAACGTTGTATGGTGCTAATTGGGTTAAATCTGTGACTCGCCTCTTGTTTGTATGTTTAATGATAAAGTAGACCGTTGGGTTTAATCCAATCATGTAAAAGTGACTGCCATGGAGATTTCATGTTAAAATATCAAACAAAATAGAAAAATAAGCAGATAAACATCCATCCATTTTCCAACCCGCTGAATCCGAACACAGGGCCACGGGGGTCTGCTGGAGCCAATCCCAGCCAACACAGGACACAAGGCAGGGAACCAATCCCAGGCAGGGTGCCAACCCACCGCAGGACACACACAAACACACCCACACACACACCAAGCACACACTAGGTAAACATATGAAAGTAATTAAGAAGTATTCATTCTTTCTTTCAATTTAGAACTAGCCAGCAATAGTAAAAATCTAGGTGAGGTGCCAGTGCCTGTCCTATCAGCAACAGGCATTGCGCAGACAGAAACGCCGGAGAAAACCGCCAGTAAGTCTCAGGCCATACAAAGTAACAAAAGCATCAATAAATAACCAAATGAAAAAAAATGCAAATTACATCTAAACTAACGACAATCAATATTGACCAAACTGAGCTTCACATACATTGTACAGCAAAAGTTTAAAATAAAACATTTAAATGTACTTTTGGCATTCATATTCTTAACTGAAAAATGATGTTTCCGCAGATTAAAATATAAGATTTGGAACATAAGGATATTTTTATAGTGAAAACAAATAGGTTTAAATAGATTACAGTATAAATCCATCCATCCATCCATTTTCTAACCCGCTGAATCCAAACGCAGGGTCACGGGGGTCTGCTGGAGCCAATCCCAGCCAACACAGGGCACAAGGCAGGGTACCAACCCACCGCAGCAGTATAAATCGAAAATGCAAATTTAAATTTACATTTATAATGTAACATTTCCATATGGTTAAGGTAAGGTTTTCGTAAAAGAAGCTCTTTATTGTCTAGAATTGAATACCATCTGCTCTTCAATAAACAACCGCATTTCCATCCATGTATCTTTAAACACGCTTTTTGCATTACATGCCCGTAATCTAAACCTGTCTGCCAAAACATATACTGTATATACACACACTCACACACTCTCAGATGTGAATTGTTAATGTGTGTTGGTCTGTGCATTGTGTATGAGTGTCCCCTGATTTAGCCTGTTGTCCCATCTCGAGGTTATTGTTGCCTTGTTGGTTCAAGCAGCATCGTATGGTATTCTCAAACCAAAAAGCACAAGAAAATGTACTAAACAAATACCGTAGAAGACTATAGTATAATAGAAATGTAATAGAAGACTATAGTGAAAACGCTGAAGATGGTATTGTACATATCCTCGAAATACTTTGCAGGCAGTCAGACAAAGTCACTTTCGATCTTTATTTGCTCACATATTTACTTTTCGTATGTTTTATAACCTGCGTAAGAACAACATGACTCAGAATTTACTGCAGTTACTCCATTAAGGGGGAATTTTAGTGAACCGAATAACATTTTATTAAGAAGAGTTAATTAAGAGCTAAACAGTGTAGTTTGTTTTTTAAATGATATCTATCTATCATGACATTGTCTCTTTATTTCTCCTATCCATCTATCATCCGCCTATGCCAGGAGGTAGAAGCTATCTATATGAGTCCTTTACCTTTAAAAAACACGTGGGGCATTTTTAAAACAACTTCTTTCCGAGAGGCGATTGGCAGAGAAAGTTTCTCAGTTTCTGACGTCAATCCAGAAGCGAACAAAGCGCACTTCTCTACTTCCTCAAGTGCAGTTGTAGCCTAAGTGTGTATGTTGTAGCGTGCTTGTTCACAGATATGGGAGCTAAGTCTAGCCGCGCACAGACAAATACAATTTTTGAGAAAAATAAAGTAAGATTGCACCATCACAGAAGGGCAGGAAGATGCAGACCTCATAGTTTCGACAATCTGGCCATTTGTGACAGCGTTTTAGAAGGAGTAAATGAACCGAGTCGGTCTGGGGAGAGCATCGCAGACGTACGAACAGAGCGTGACAGTGGATCGAATCAGCCGAGCACGTTTACATCAGATGTACAGCAGCATCGGCTTGGAGACAACAATAACCTCCTTTCTGTAACTAATGGAGCAAGCGGCACTGATACAGTGGGACTGTCCGATGGACTGCAGTTTTCAGATGGAATTGTGCCCTTACGGATTCAAAGAGGTTCAACTCGAAATAGGGGATCCCAGAACCGCCCTGTTTCGGAGCCGGTGGTGGGGGTGTTGAGGATTACTAACAGGCATTTAAACTGCGGTAAGTGCTCATCTGTGTCTGTGACGTTGTCTTGCTGGACGGAACTAGCAAGAAAGGAAATTAAAAAAAAACAAAACTGAAGTGCCTTGGCTATTGTTGGAAGTATGCTCGGTGATGGGTTCAGCATGTGTGTTTATGTATTGTTAACTCGACGACTGGATACAGCTTAACCATAATAGCGTTCCGTTTGGCCTGAAGTTAAAATATATCGGTTTTGGTGTTCTTGTTTTCCTGTTGGGTTTGTTGGTAGCACATTACGGAAAAGCAAGTTCTTAATCGTACAAGCACGTCTGCCTTGAAGATGCTGAAACCGCAATTGTGGTGTTCTCATATATGCTGTGCCTCTTTGTATCTCAGCCTACGGTTAGACTTTTGTGCTCCCACGCGCATTTTGCAAGATAACCGCAAGTTTAAAGTGACTTGGATGATGCCATCCAGTATTCGAGTATGTACCAAAATGTGTGCGATGTATATACAGTATAACAACTTGAATTTGCCTTTGTTCAGTTAGTTACGTCAAGTATGTTGATGGTAATCAAAGATTTCACACTTCTGCAAAGACGATAGAGAAGTGTGAAAAAAGTATTGATGAATGTTGTTTTTTTTTTGTTTTTTTTAAACCTGCTCCTCAACCTGAAAATGTTTGAGTGAGGGCTGTCGGAATAAGTCAACATTTCGGATGTTAAGTACTCTGAAATATCCAGTAAGAAACCAGTCCTGGACGGGATTCATGGCTGTAATGTGAGCATTCCAGATACTGGTTGAGTGAAGTGTATGAGTGTGTTTCATTATACACAATACTCTTGGGATGGCACATATTAAAAAGTATTTTATGATTTTGAGGTTGTGTTTAAATTATATGACTAATTAATACTCCATTTACTACTGCTTTGTTCAGACCTTCTCATTTTAATTAATCAAGTCAAGCGATCTGATTGGCGTAGTAACAAGAATTTTTATTTGGTTGTATGGGTTTATAAATAACAAGATAAAAGCATATTTCGTTTCTTTAAATATTTAGTTGGTGATGGTTTTAATGGAGCTAAATGAATTACAGTTGTGTCATGAGGAAACCCCTCCGCTTTCCCGTAACCGTTTCCTGTGCATAAAATGGAATCCACTGGGCCCAGTTGTGTTGTACTTTGTCTTGTTTCAGTTGAGACTTCGTCTTCACTTTTCTGATATTAGACTGTGAAATCCCCCTCCCTAAATCCCTAGCTTTAATTTTCATTCTGTTCTTGTTTCATTCTTTATCAACTATGTGTTTCTTTTTCAAGCATCCTTACCAATGGTCACATATAAATAGAATAATATAGCAAACTATCAGCAACTGACTTTGGGTGTATACCGTACTTGAGAGAGGTTTTGAAACCCGTAAAACTTTCTAAATTCTTGCATTAAATGCTCTTAAAATACAGTCTGATCTTTTTGTAAAGATATTAGTTGAGGTAAAGATTATCTGATTAACCAAAAAGTGCTCTCAATTAGTCAGTTATTTTAGTCATTTTCCAACCCGCTTTATCCTATAAGACAGGGTCACGGGGGTCTGCTGGAGCCAATCCCAGCCAGCATAGGGCGCAAGGCGGGAACAAATCCTGGGCTGGGCACCAGCCCACCGCAGGACACACACACACACATCAAGGACAATTTAGGATCGCTAATGCACCTAACCTGCATGTCTTTGGACTGTGGGAGGATATACCCACGCAGACACAATGAGAACATGCAAACTCCACGCAGGGAGGACCCTTACTGCTCTCAATTATACTTACAGTAGCCTTGAATGCATTTAATAAAGATTTGGCAAACAATGGAAAATGTGTGTGAACCCTCAGATGTAGTAAACAATGTAACCTCCTTTAGCAACCAAACACTTCTTGGTATGTTGATTAAACATAGTCAGTATTTAGGAGGTATTTGGGCTTTGCCCGCTTTCTGTTTCTAGAATGTCTTGCCACTTCAATAGGAGTTTGGGCAGAACTCATACTTGATCATTCAAAAGTATTATTATTTATTTAAAAACACTTTGATCATGTTTTTTTTCTGCGACCATTATTTTGCTGTATTATCCATCTTATTTTAAGTTTCTGTCATAACAGCTGAAAGCAGCGCTCAACCCCATAGTCTCCCAAGACACAAGCTTCACATCAGGGGTCCTCATATTCTCCTGCAGAGTTTGATAATACAGTTTAGAATTCACTGTTCCTCTGGTAATTACAAACTGTCCTGGAGGGTTGAGGAACTCCACATCATGGTGCTGTCTCCAGTATGGTTCATAGCTGGGTTGAGCCTTTAATGTTGGTGTGTGGTGTTTGTTTTCTCCAAGCCTCAGTGTCTTTACGTCAGCCAAATTCAACTTCTGTCCCATCTATCTGGATCATTGGTTCTGTAGTGTTGTGGTGGGACATCCAGATGTGGATTAGCTGGCTTGAGAAGAGCAAGATGTTTAGTGCAGTGTAGTGATTAACTTTATAGTAGCTTCCCTCAATTTTTCACAGACCTTAACAAATGCAAGTGATTCCTGTATATCCTTGATTGTCACACCATTTTCAAATAATGGTTCTTTAATGGCACTGTGTTGTTTTTCATGGAACAATTCCTTGACAAGGACGCATTGGACATTGAATTGGTTCCTTATCTTTTCTTAAATCAGAAAATCTTTAATTTATTGTATACCTAGCAGAATGCTGACGAGTCGAGAAGACCGGAGCCTATCTTTTGTTACAGCAAGAAACTTTAAAAATCAGTAACTTATTGGTATTTCACAAATCTTATCATCTGTTATGGCTCTAAATAAAGAGAGATTCTTTTCGGAACCTTCATCTGGATTATTCTTTTGGGAAACAAAAATTGTTCCCTCATGATATTACAATGAAAGAACCACTTTGGCACCTTTTATGGTTGTGTTTCATCCAATTGAGCAAAATTGTGAGTTTCTGCAGTGATGTTAGTAGGACACCAACCACCTCTTAGCAAAAGTAGTGACTATACAGATTTCTCCTCTGTTTTTGTGTTATCTGCCTGATAGTAAGCTAATGGTAGCCCAGGCCTTTGACAATTTTTTTTAAGCTTTATAAAAATGGATATCTCTTCTGAAGAATTTGAATATCTGGATTTGACCATATTATCTCCCAAAAGATCTTTGTCCTTACAGGAAATGCACACCAAATACAAAGGCTGAAAATTATCTCATTTGATTGGAAGACCTGATTATTCTGGTTCTTTATGTTAACATTCTTTTCCTATACCTCACATTGAATATTCAAACAATATGTCAAAATATCCATGTACAATTTTGAGAATACATTCTGTTTGGACAGCCCTTATCATTGCTTACATATGTTCTTCTCCTCTACTGAGGGCTATTCAGGGAACGTCAACAGTTTCGCAAAACGGTTTTGTCACAATGGTTGGATTTAGAAATGGATGGGTACGTTATTTTTTGCTGCCCTTTTTATGATTTTTGGATGTGTGTGTGTTTACTCGTATATGGGCGCATAAAGTGTAAGTTTAGATTGTGATCGCGATTAACTTTTCCGGTGAAGTGTGAAAAGTGCGAGCACAGGTAATTGAGTTGAATGTTCAAGCTGGAGGGTCATTTCACGTTTATCATCGACTTTAAAATTCAAACACTAGCTAGCAGTGTATTCTCTTCAAACGCTTAGCCGCTCCCATTTAAAAAAAAAAAAAAAAACAGAAGAAGAAGAAGAACTTAGCTGAAGAGCTGCGTGTCTGGTTATCTAAAGCCAAGCCGCTTGTGTATTGCGAGCAGCGCTTGTGAGTGTCGCCTCGCCCACATCCTGATTGGTATCGCTGAGCAGAGCGCAGAAAGACGCTTTGTTGGCTGAGCCTCGGGCGCTGCGCAGCGGAGGGGCTGTGGTGCCATCTGTGCCGAGTAGCGTCTCTCCCGGGGCAGTTAGAATTGAATTACGCTACTGTTGGGTTTTGGAAAAGATCGTCCAAACAAACTTTTGCTTGACGCATTTTGTTGCTTCGTTTTTGTGTTGTCTCACTTTATACTGGAACTCGACATTAAGAAGACCTTAACCAAGGACACACGCATAACGCTCAAAGCAACCAGATTACAATACTTATTTAGCCTATACAAGGTAGTTCGAATATAGATAGTGCCATAAAGGCTAAACGTCTTAAAGCAGTTAAAAGTACATTAGCAGTATTATCGGGATCACGAACTGAAATTGGCGAATACACGGAATTGTGGATGATCAAGACTGTCGTCTGTACGGGAGAAACTGTAAACAATTATAGTGTTCATTGTTTGATTTGCACCCTCCTGAAGAATCATTTTAAAGTTAATTCCTGTAATAAATGCTGCTGTAATGCCAGATGAGGATTCGTATCGACGTGTTAGTACAAGCCAAAAACTTGCAACAGAAAACATTTCGGTCTTCTAAAGAAATGTTATGAGTAAAGTGAAATGCATCACTTAAGAAGTAAAAAGAAACGCCTGTCATTTGAATAATAGAATAAAAAGAGACGAGCAATTAAAAACGTGTAATATCAATACTTTGCAGCACTTGGACCCTTGGCTCAGTTTTTCTCTGGGGTGCCGTCCATGGCGTGTTTGCCTGTTTTTCCCTGTCTTTGTTATTTCGCCTCCAGTTTCCTCCTTAGATGCCAAACGCATCCAGTTATTTTGATTTTGGACTCTGAAATGTCTCGGAGTCCGTGATTGTGTATCAGCATGCCATGGGATGGACCACGAGTTGGTCCTAATTTTGGGCGTCTTGCTGCTGTGTTTGCTTCCAGTATGTAGTGACCTCCTACTACAGCGTTTCTCAGCTTTTAAGTATTTGCGACCCGAGTTTTCATAAGAGTTTAAATCTCGCCCCCCTAACGTTTTTTTGAAAGGAGACCCCTAATACCAATTTGTTCTTTTTAAATTAATGATATATCATAGATGCATATTTCATTATACCTACTTAACTTTTATCGACATTTATCTAACTCTAATATTTATTTTTCTAGTATCAGAGTGTAGTTTAAGTTAATTTGTTTTGGTTTCAATAGATGTATTTTTCATATTTTCGATTCTTGTTCTCTTTTTTCACATCTTCGCGCTCCCTTTCAGAACCACTGTCCTGGGGGAAAAAAAAGCATGATCAGAGCAATACAAGATACAGTTTTTAATTTTTCATTTTTTTTATAGTAAAGAGGTACTCAATTTTATAATGTGATGCATTACATAAACAGTGTTTCACTTGATTTTGTCACAGTGATAGTATCCTAATCTAATTACTGACTGGAGCATTGTTTTTTATTTATTTATTTATTTATTTTAACACATTTGCCTGCTGTTGCTGGATTTGAGTGAGTTTCCTATGAGGTCTCTGGTTTCCTGTCACAGACAGTACATGTGATGTCTGCCATCTGTAAATCAGCCCCATGGTCGTGTACCCTGTCCAGAGAGAGTCCTATATGTCTGGGATAGGCTGTTGCTTTGTGGGATTCTCATCAGGGGAATGTAACTGAGACAAAGGATGGAGGAGTCTATAAATACATTTTGATTTATTGATTTTTTTCTTTCTTTGAATGCTTCACATATCTTAATGCATAGTCTATTTCCATCTAACCCCAAGTAAAAGTCGGTCGGTGTTATCAAAGACTGCAGTGCTATTTAGATGATCTAAACGCATGGTGGTTGGGTCAAGGTTGAGTCCCTTTCTTTTGGAGCTATGTGCTACCATTGTCCACTGTTCCACAGCTTTATGCACTGTCATTTTTGTTTTTAATAGAAATCCGGAAGAGAGCATTTACTATTTAATTTCAGAGGATGAAGCGCAAAGGGGGATGATCTTAGACAGACTTTTTAGTCTTTAAAATAAAAGTGCCACAGTGATTCTTCAGAGTGATGCCATAGGGCATGGTTTCTTAAACTATGAGCTCTGTGGGTCGCTGCCTTTTTGGTCACGCCAGATCGTGACTCACCATTGTATTCAATGGGAAAGGGTCTCATAAGGTTTGCAGTGTGTCTCATGATGGTTTGCTACAGGTAGCTTAAGCAATCAATATTGCTCTGCTGTGATATTTGGCAAAAGGAATACCCTCCCCCAAAGATCTGATGGCCCTCAGAACTGGGACTCTGTGACACTAAGAAGGCCAAGATTGGGTCACTTGAAAAAATGTTTAAGAAACTGTGCTATAGGGCAGCCATGTTTGGTTCCCAAAAGAACCATCCACATGGCGCTTCCTGAAAGAGCCTTTCTTTATTTAGATCTGCAACATAAATAATCAGTATACATAATTAAAAGATTTTTGAAATACAAACGGGTTACTTATTTTGAAAGGATTATGCTGCCTACAATAACAATGCTATGTTCGTGGTTTTTTCATGTCTCGGTGTCCTGCTAGTTAGCCTACTATACAATAAAGATTTCTGTTTTCTCCACATATGACAAACCTTTTCAAAGCACAAAGAACTAATTTCATTTGCAAAGAATGCTTCCGAGTATGAAATATCTCTCTTAAGCAATGGTTCTGTAAGAAACCCCACATCCAGTAAAGTGTCATTGAAGAACCATTTATTTTTAAAAAGTGTACTTACTGGTCATATGTGATACACGGTAGATTCAGAAAGTACTCGGGCCCTTCAAACTGAAACCCCTCATTCAAATAAGAATCCACTGTATACATTCTGATATTGGCTATTTCTGAATGTTTATGGCACATACAGTAAAATGTAAGAGGAGATCATTCAGGCCATCAAGCTTGTTTCATTAGGTAATGCCCAGGTTGTCTCAGTATCTCATCCAGATACCTTTTTACAGTTTGAAAAGACTTCTGCTTTCACTATGCTGCTTGATTCTTTGTTCTGCATCCCTGTGACCTTTCGTGTGAACGCTTCAGTCTTGAAAGAATTCTAAGTACGTATACTGATAGGTCTGTTTAATTGCCTCTGTTGAGAACTTTGAAGATCTGGATTAGTCCTTCTACAATTGACTAAAAGAGGTTTATTTCCAATGTGCTGTCAGAGTAGGACATGCCCTTCAGCCCAGGGATGTACTTGATTGCTTTTGTCTGGCCAGCTTGTAGAGCTGCTGCGTTTGATTTGTAATGTGGTGACCAGAACTACTTACAGGACTACAGATACAGTCCCATTAGTAGGAATACATATAACATCTCCTGATTTTACATTTAACACATTTTATAATATAATCTAATATTGTATTTGCCTTTTTAATTGTATCTGCACAGTACCCAGATGATGAGAGTGGTTTGTCAACTTAAGCCCCGAAATTAGAAGCTGCTTTCTATAGGTCAATGTTGCCCATTCTTTTAATTAATGCTGTTATGTTTATAATATAGCCCTTCATTTTTTTTTTTTCTCATAAAATTTCTTTTTCACTTTTTTTTTGCTAACTTTTTATTGTATGTTGTTTCTACAATTTTAATGTCATCTACAAATTTTACTAGTTTCCATCCATCCATCCATCCATTTTCCAACCCGCTGAATCCGAACACAGGGTCACAGGGGTTTGCTGGAGCCAATCCCAACCAACACAGGGCACAAGGCAGGAACCAATCCCGGGCAGGGTGCCAACCCACTGCAGGACACACGCACACACTAGGGCCAATTGAGAATCACCAATCCACCTAACCTGCATGTCTTTGGACTGTGGGAGGAAACCCATGCAGACACGGGGAGAACATGCAAACTCTACACAGGAAGTGAACCCGGGTCTGCTAACTGCAAGGCAGCAGCACTACCACTGCGCCACCATGCCGCCCATATCAGAATTAATGTCTTCAATATAACTTAAGCCCTTCTCACACTACACCAATTTTCCCATGATTTCCAGTAATAGGCTTTCATTTACATAATATCGGAGAGTTGGGGACTGTCATGGCGTACTCGTCTGGCCACCAGTCATGTAGCTGGACATCTCCAGTGACTCGGTGAATCCAGTCTAAAACTCTCTACCCAACAAAGTCAAGCAGGATTGATTTTTGTCTGAAGTTATTGTGGTGGGCTCATATGTGTGCAAGAGCTGACAACCAACAAGCAACTCACCTGGAACTACAGTTCCTAAAATGTGGCCACAAGGAAATGATGGAAGCTAGTGTTTTCAACAGTGCTAACAGAAAAGATACTCATCTCTGTCTGACATCTCACATTTGTCATGTTTGAAAGGGCTGGGGGGATGGGGTGGGGGCCGAGGGTCAGAGATTGTAGCTGAACGTGCCATACCAGGAATAGTCATACAGACATCAGTGTTGTCAGGCAGCACGTTCTTGACTGCTAGAATGCTGCGGGCTCATGATATTTTGGAAATTTAAAACTGTGCTGAGAAGTTGTGAGAGAGTTTTGCAATCAGTCATTACCTGTGATTTCTAGTCAATTAATCTGAGTTCTTCCAGGCAACAAGATCTAGCAACTGCAGTCGTGAAGTTTCATAGACTTTCTGACTAGAAATTATGCAATGCTTTGACAACTTTAGAGAAAGTAACATTCAAAGCACAGACTCCTGAGAGACCACACTGATGACCTTATCCCATTCTCCTTTTATCTTTACTTTTTGTCTCTGACTTGAGTTACCAAGTTAAAATCCATTTTTAAGTTATCTTTGATACCAGTGGCTTCTAGCTTCAAAATTAATCAACTGTATCAAAGGCTGTTGGAAAGTCTACGCAAATGATGTCATATGCTTTGATTTCTATGTTTTTTTTCATTGATACCTCTGGGTTTCTCTTTCTTTTAACTGTGAATGTTATTTAGATGTTGGTGTTTAAACATTTTCAATCTCTTTGTTTTAAATCCCTTCATCATGGAAGGTGGATTAGCTGATTGAAAGACCAAGGTTATCTCATCTCTCATGTGATAGGGCTGGAGGAGGATGTCACAGAAAAAGTGTATGGATAGGGACTGGTGATGTCTCAATAGAAGACCCTTAATTGATTTTGGGGTGTCATTTTCTTTGAAGAATCCTTTCACAGTGTCTATGAAAGCATCTTGTAAATAGATTCATTATCAAATTATCATTTGCTCCTTAATAGATAGAACTTTATTTGTCTACAGGGAAAAATTTGGAGATTTCTGTTGTGTTTATCTTCTTGTCTCCAGTAAAACTGGGATGAATTGTGTCAGAAGACCTGATGTTATTGTTCAAGGCACTAAACCCATTACTGCATTGTTATCATTCAGAAATGGATTTTCCTGTAAGTTACACAACTATTAACCAAATGTTTAAGACTTCCTCATCTAGTCACATGTTGTTCATTTGTCTTTAACACTTTACATTTGGCTTCAGAACAATTATGATAGCCTGGTGAGTTGTTAGGTGAAAACTCGTCATTCAGGTTAGATTACAATACCATAAGAATTTACGTCTTAGTGTGGTATCTGTTTGGACATGTACTGCCTTACCAGTCAGATATACCATATGCACAGTAAAAATATTTCTGCTTCTTAGTAACTCAGTTTTCCATATTAAAATATTTTGGAGGTTTTAAATAAATATAATGTTATTAACACCCCACTCCTCAAGCAATGCCTGAGGCATTTTTGTTTTACTTGCTACAAAGGGACTTGCTTTGCCATCTTTGTCTGTAAACTTAATTAATTTACATTGTTTTCTGAACCTGCTTTTTCTGTTACTGAGTTTTATGGAGCTGGTTTATGTAGTAGCAGTAGTTTGTATAAGAATGGAACTAGCACTGGATGAGATGTCAGCCCTCTTTAGGACACAAACCCACACTCAATCATATCGGGTCAGACAATTAAAAACATTTGGGGTACTGGAAGTGAAAATAAAACACTTGCACAAAGAAAAGGAATCAAATCTAAGCAGAGATGGAGTGTAAAGTGAATCCTGGTTCCTCAAACTTTGAGAGGGAAGTGCTGTCCTTTTAAGTATAATTTATGATTTTAGTTTAAGTGTTAAATATTGAACAGCTATTGTTGTAAGCAGCATAGCTGGTTCATTTACTCTCTGGGGTGTTTCCTCTGTGGAGTTTTCTGATCCTTGCTGTTTATGCATTGTGTTTCTTTATATACTCCAGGATTGTCCCGTATCCTAAGGACATGCGTTCAGATTGACCCCAAATTAAACTGATGTTGGTGTGTTATGTGATAAACTTCAACCTTTAATGGGGTTGTTTCCTACACTAGTGCTGTAAGATAGGGAGGTGGTTTGTTTTTAGATAGTCTGTCTTTCTTTCCTTCCTTCCTTCCCTCATTCCTCCCTTCCTTCCATTTCTAACATAACAGCGTGGATAATCTAACTCAGAATTGTGGTGCACCCTATACCAGCTGAACTGGGTGCAGGGCAGGATCCAGCCTTGGACAAGATGCCAGTCTCTTGCAGGACTCCCTAACACATACTCACAATCCCACTTACACTTGTACTGTATAAGGGGACCTTATTTTATTCTATCTGTTTATATATCAATTATTTTAGTTCATCCAATCATTTTGAAGCAGAAACCTTGTCAAGCTTTCAGAAGAAACTGGATGACTGTAGTCCAGACTTGACAAGACCAAATCCTGGACCAGGAGTTGTGCTACATTGTCTGTCAGATATAGTTTGATCTTAAAGATGTTGTAATCAGGTTGGGGGGGGGATTGCCATGTCTTGTTTTACTCTTATAAGTTCTTTCTCCAGAACACAAAAACACATTGATGGCTATTAATTCCTCCTATCTCCCTTCATGTTGGAGATAGGAGGAATTAATAGAAGCCAGTCTGACTTCCTTTGTACAGAGGGTTTTCTATCCACTGCAACTGATGTGCTCCGTTTCTCATTTTTTTCCGATTAGCTAGCTTTGCACTTGCCACCTATTTTTTTAATATTGTATTTATATTTGCCTTTTATTTGCTGCAATGTTAATCACTCTCTGAATTAAGTCGGTTTTCTTTCAAATGGAGTCACAAGTGTGTGAAATAAGTCACTGCAGTGCTTAGTCAGTGCAATGCTTAAGCTGTACATTTTGAAGGGCCATTTATTACAAATGATTAACCTCTTCCACAGAAAAAAGAAGACAATTCAAAAGTGATGTTGGTTTCATGTGACTATGAATTGGGAATGCTTGTCTGAGTCACCTTCAACAAATGATTCAAAGTGGCTTAGAGCCGAGTATTGTTTTCTGTTGGTGTCACCGAGTTTGCAATTAGTCTGCCATGTAACTTTTTAAGAATAATTTGTGTGGAATTTTTAGTTAATATATAATATTTTACAATTTATTACAAGTGTACAGAAAAGCCAAGCAAAATGACACCTTTTATTGGCTAACTAGAAAGATTACAATATGCAAGCTTTCGAGGCAACTCAGGCCCCTTCTTCAGGCAAGATTACAAGTGTACATATACATAAAGCCATAACAGAATAAATTATTATACATAGGGAAAATGAGTGAATGTAATTTAAAGCTGAAAGCTCAAGATGTCTCTGCTTCATCTTGGATGAGCTACCAAAGTAATTTTCCAAGGTTAGAATGAGATAATTGAGTAACAAATTCCCCTCTTAATGATGCGATGTTCAAAATAATGGGAGAATTGGCATGACTCAGAAATTACTGGTGGCTTTAATTGATTGGATGAGATGATACATTTCTGCATATTGAAAGTCAGATAATATGATGTCTGCAGTAGGCTAGCGCCCTGCCCGGGGTTTGTTTTCTGCCTTGCGCCCTGTGTTGGCTGGGATTGGCTCCAGCAGACCCCCGTGACCCTGTAGTTAGAATATAGCGGGTTGGATAATGGATGGATGGATAATATGATGTATTAGATGAGGTAATGGTAATTAGAAAAAGTATAAAAGAGGAAAGAAGATGAATTGTTTTATTGATCGCTTACTCCATGGACTGAGACATTTGTGCATAACTCTTCAAATAAAGCAATGATCTGCATTCTCATCTGGGCTCCGTGACTGTCTTCTTTGAAGACAGAGGAAAGTTTTTTTTCCACAACATCTGCTGAAGAGAAAATAATTAGTAAAAAATGTTACTGAATTAATTAAAATTGTTCAAAAACCAAGAACTTTTTTTATTGGAGCTCTTTTATAGTTGTGGCAGAGTGACCTACCCAGAAAGACTCGGCTTATCTTCCTTTGGTTGACCTCATTCTATAGCTGTTTATACATTGAGGTGGCAATGCAGGCAATGTCTGTAAAATTTGGGGCTGGCCAGTTTTTGGTGTTTTGTGCATGCAGCCTTGTGACTGGGATTAAGAGTTAAATGTACTTAGAGAGATATTTTCACATATAAACTATTGCTAAAAGTATAAAGCTATGTAAAGAAAAGCTTTTGGCTTTTTTTTTTTTTGGGAGACTTTTTCCATGGGGATATGGGGATAGATGGATAGATTTTTGTACAGGTAAAACTGAGTGTGACTTTATGGAAATTTAAAAGCCCAAATTTGCTTAACAAATCCGTAAAAGTGTATGGTAATTATGGTAATGAAAAAGCAGGGATTCTATGTAGGAAGTGTGGTCCAATGACTTTTTCACTTAATTAATTTGTTAGAAAAATATAGGAAATGTCAAGTGAATGACTTTCCAAGTGGTAGCTAGCTGTAGAATTTGTTTTCCAAATTCATGAAGTTTTGACGTTGACCACCCTGACCTCCTCTAGAAATTGAATTCTTTCTTTATTTTAGATTTGGAGCAATGAACAATTAATTTCCTTTGCTTTTTTCTTTTTTCTTTTACAAAAAGAGAACAAAAAAAGAAGATATATATATATATATATATATATATATGTGTAACATAGGTCTGTGGGGCGGGTCCCCCAAGGGGGGCGCGAAGATGTGAAAAAAATTAACAAGAATCAAAAATATGAAAAATACATCTATTGAAACCAAAACAAATGAACTTAAACTACATTCTGATACTAGAAAAATAAATATAGAGTTAGATAAGGGTAGAGTGGTGGCTCTGAGGCTAAGGATCTGTGCTGGTATCCAGAAGGTTGCCGGTTCGAATCCCCATCACTGCCAAAAGAGATCCTACTCTGCTGGGCCCTTGAGCAAGACCCTTAACCTGGAATTGCTCCAGGGGCGCTGTACAATGCCTGACCTTGTGCTCTGACCCCAAGGGGTATGCAAAAACTAACAAATTCCTAATACAAGAAATTGTATAAGGTGAAATAAAGAACAAAAAAAAATGTCAATAAAAGTAAAGTAGGTATAATAAAATATTCATCTATGATATATCATTGATTAAGAACAAATTAGTATTAGTGGGCTCCTTTCAAAAAAACGTTAGGGGGAGCGCGATTAACACTATTAAAGGTTGAGAAACGCTGACATGGGTAATGATTTTAATAGTGTGAGTCCTAAAGATGTTCTGTCTTGGCATAGATTCTGTCTGGAATTGTATTACAAGGATACTATATCATTTGTTGTTTTGGTTATAGTATTTGGAAATTCTCTTATGGTCATCATTCCACAGTTACACCTACCTGGTGTTGTCTTTCTCTCAGACTTCCAATGCCAGTATTGCTTGAGTCATTATTGCTTGTGAAGTCTCAGCATGTTGAGCAAACTTAACTACCAGCCCTCTTGCAAAACTGTACAAATTTCTTCTTTGAGCTATGATGTGTAATTTGATTTGCCAATCATTTCAGCTCATGACTGTATCCATACTGTGATGCTATTTGTCTAATTATATCAATGACTTGTATATAAGCACTTGTGTGTTTTATTTGTAACCTATATTTATTCAAATCTCCATTTTTAATATTTCAGTCTCCTCTATGTACAAATTAAAATTATCAGTTTCTAAATTTGATACATGGATGTCACAATTGTTTCAAAGTTCTTGAACTACAAGTGTTAAGAATCCAATTAGATTCTGGTGAACACTTCTGATCCATCTTGATTATATTCTCATTATATGACAATCTTCAGAAGATACTTGTGATCTGCAGTTCACTTTGGGGTGCTTGCTGCATGTTTATTGTTATTTGTTTTCATTACTTTACGATGAGCTGAATCTTGTTAAACTATACAAAGGTGACAGTAACATAAGAAGATAACATTCTTAAACTTACTAGGATCGGATCTGCCCCAAGCATCTTCAGGTGTAAGGCAGGACCTGAACCTGAAGAGGGTGACAGTCCATCGCAAGGCTTGCTCATGCACTCGCCCACCATACGGCCCATTTTGAGTCACAGATTAGTCTAATTCTTAACATGCACATGTTTGGGAATGTCAGAGGAAAAATTTTAGCACCACGAGAGAAACCCATAAAGACAAACTATGCAAGCTGTGAGGTTCAGACGCAGGGACCCGGAGTACTAATTACATTGACACTGTGCTTCCCAAGTTATGCCCCATATTTACGCCCAGTCTTTATACCTATTCTGGTTTCTTCTCCAATATGATTTGTGCCAGGGCAGCGATATTACTGGCTTTTGGAATCCTGTAGTCAATAAGCATGTCTAATAAAATTGTCTCATATAGTTTTCTTTTCTTCTTGTTTCTTAGTTTGTGTAAGATGTTGTACAGGGGGAAACTCCAACAGGTTTTATTGTTTGCTTCTGGGTTTTTTTTATTTATTTGTTTGTATTTTTGTTGTCATGGGTGTGCTTGACTCTGGTAGCAGCTCTGTGTTTGTTTGTATAGGTGAACAGCTTTTGATTGTCTGATTTGGTTCAAGGAGGGAGGTCACTGTCTTGTGGGCATGTCCATCCCTTTCAGGTTTCCACCACTAATTAGTGTGTATTAGTTGCATGGTTTGTTGAGTAACACTCAGATTTTTATTCTGTTGTGATGTCTCAAATTTGGACCTGACAGCTTGGCCCTGTGTTTAGGTTCAAAGTAGTTCATTCTAATTGGTAATTTTTTTGTAAGCTGAAAATCAGCTTGGGTTTGTGAAAGGTTTTATGCTGCTTTTGAGGTTGTAGTATATTTTTTATTTTTTGCTGTAACAATGATTAATGTAAAATTAGGTTTATACAATATTTCATCAGAGCTTGTGCCTCCAGCAGTTTGTCTTTTCAAAATGTTTAAAAATAAAACTACAACAGGCATAATCCCTTGGCGTGATGCAGAGCTTTTATAGGGCATACTCACACATACTTCAAAGTATTTATTTAGAGTTAACAATTTATTCATATTCTATATTAGGCAGGTAACTTTACCCAAGATGACTTACAACATCATAACTGTTTATAATTTTCCCCATTTATTGTTTAGGTGAAATTAGATACAGAGCATCACAAACTACGAAAGAAGCAGGGACTGAACTTGGCAAACATGGTTTAAATTCCAGCACCCAAACTAATGTATCTTGCTCATCTTTGAGATATAAGGTGAACAGAACACCTTAAGGATTTTGACATGACATTGCAGAGAGCTTAAAAACTGTGAACTCTACAGATTCCTAGAGCTACATGCTGAGGACCCATGGAGATTCAATGAGAAGTTGTAGGTAACAGCAATATCAGTGGAGAGCACATGAAGACATTGGAGAACAAGCGAACTCCACAAAAGTGGCACCAGAGCCAAAAATTGAACCATCCATTCACACCAGGGTAGAGTAAACAATCAAATTAACATCTGTGAAATATGAATGGAAACCAGAGTACAAATATAAACTCCACAGTCTGTGACATCAGCCAGGAAAGAACAGTTAGCCTGGAGTTTTGTGGCTGTTTAACCCAAACAATGTTCCATTATCCTGCATTAAAATGTTTTCCATGACAAATAGAGAAGAAGAGAGCACATTAGCTCTGAAACCCTTGTAAGGTGTGTTACATAAGAAATGTGACATGCGAGAGGACACCATTGAGTCCTTCAGTCTCATTTGTTTAACTAATAGCTATGCTGTTCTAATATCTCAATCAGAAACTTCTTCAAGGTTCTTAAGGTTACTGCTTTATCTTCGTGACTTGGTAGTTTGCTTGAATGCAAATATAATGGAGGTTCAGCATCCAAAATATTTTTGTTTCTTAACTTTTATTTTTCAGTGGAGGATTAACCTTTTTTTGAATCTGCTAAAGGAAAACCTTCTTTAGATTTTTTTTTTTGATGTGCTGTTCCATGCCATGAGAAGGTATTTACTCCTCACCTGAATTTTTTTCACGTTTATTTTCATGTACTTATTAGGGTGAACTATTGTTGAATGTAGGAGATTGTCTGAAGATGCCACATTGTGCTGCTTGATTCATTAGTCTGGTCTGCAAGCTCCAAGTGAAATTCACTTAATTAAATTATTAGAGTAATTTGTCTATATAATTTGGATAACAGTCAGGCCTGACTTAAGTCATATCAATCCGGTATAAATCTGAGTAAGGCTGGCCATTCCTGTTGTTGGTGATTTCTCAGCACAAAGGTCCAGGACACACAGTTTTGGCCTCATTCTAATGGTCAGGCACAATGGCGGTAATGCAGGACTTTGGGTAGCTTTGCTGCATGAACACATGTATGATGCGTCAAAAAATCTGCTCCAAATCAGATTTTTGGCCATCCATTGATGAGCTGAACATGAAACTTTGATGAATTATGCTTTAAGGCAACGGTCTTAAATGCATAAGCAAGTTTACCTCAAACGCAGAAAATAAAGGATTTGATGTTGGTGGTGTTTATCTCCGCTAAGGTGGCATAACATGTTATTGCATAACAAATTTGAATGCATAAATCAAACAAGTACTAAATGATTCTGTTAACTGCAAACTCTTTAATACAAGCATTTGGTTGAATATGTAATTATTCACTGAGAATAGGCATATACAGTAGCACAAAATAACTGGATTGGGAGCATATATTTTCCATGGGCACTGGGTGAATTCTTTTTAAAAAAAAATCAGGGTCATATTATTATACTGGCTTTAGTGGATAAATGACAGAAACTAATGAATGAATGGGATAAAAAAAAACCACCCTTGTTTAGTATTTAGGTGGCATGGCTGGTTTGTGAGTGGTATTGCCACATTACAGCCCTTGTGCACTCATGTCATTCTAGCGTGGGGTAACTTTGGTTTGAAGTTTTGAAAGAGTTTCCTCTGGATTAAATGACACGACAATTGTTTAAGGCTAGTTTTGGGCTCCTGGAATGACTTTGTATCCTCTTCAAGACTGACTTCTTCTTTGCAAAGGAACGGTACTGTTTTACCATTTTATCTTCTTTCAGAACAGGATAGCAGAGTGGCATAGTAGTTGGTAATGCCAGCCTCACAGTTGCTGAGAGTTAGATCTGAATCCTGGACCTCAGTTCTCTCTGTGCAGAGTATGCCTATATATTTTTGTTTTCTTTGAGTCCTCAGACTTCCAGAATTCTTTGCAGAGATGTGCAGCATAACATACATTCATTAGCCGTGGAAAATATGACAACCTAGTGGGAAATGTTGTATGAACACCTTTCCAAGTGCTAGCTCCCAGGGGGAAAATTAAAAGTTTTTTTTTTTTTACCCAATTTTGTCAGCCTGTGATATAATGTTGACATCGTAACTTATTTAAATATATAAAATGAAAAAAAATATATAATCCTTTCAGCAAGAAATGGCATTTGGTAAACAAGGTACCCTTGAAGTGATTCTGTATTTGCAGAAAAAAAAGTAAACAAACAAAAAAGTCAGCCAACTCTTTGTTACTACTTGTGTTGCTTAGCTAGAAAATCAATAGTGGCCTCATGCTTTTCAAAGATCTCTTACTGGAAATTAGATGAATATAAATAGAGTAAACTTTGAAAAGGCGATGTCCCAATTGTTAACTTAGAAAGTCACAATAGCACATTATCATTTATCAGAGCATTTGGGTGGTTTGTGACTTCCCCCATTGGTGTGGTACACGTACTCTGTGATGATTGATGATCCTGCTCAGGGTTTGTTCCTGCTTTGCATTTAATGTTTCTGAGATGATCTCAGGTTCCATCAAAGGGTAGGTGGATACTTTTGGAGTATCAATCAGCTTCATTTCTCAAGTCCCATCACAGTACACAACCTTTCCAGCACCCCCTACAACCTCCCCCAGTTACAGTCCTCATTTAAATAACCTTAGGGAGTCGTGGACAGTTACAGCTGTAAATTGCTAGTCATATATTGGAACATCCTGTTTTTTTGAAGGAGTGTTCTAGGCCCTATTCTCACTTTCAGACTCTTTTTATTACATAGTTCTGTGCCTGTATTTATCATGTGTCTTAGAGAAGCATGGATCTAACTGGATCAAAAATCTCAGAGTGATGCAAATTTGCTCTAGTCCTTAGGATTAGGAGTAAAGGCACTTTATTAATTTTCCTAAGTTAGGAAACAAGGATCTCTGTATCAACACACAGATGGTCTTGGGTGCAAACTGTATATTATATAGCTGGCAAATTACCCCTAAGATAGGTAGGGCTGGATTGGTACAGATTGGTTGGATTGTCAGGTACACTGTGCGCTGCATTCCACAAACCCCCAGAATATATGTGTTGAACTTTAAAACTCTGGGAAGGTTAAAGAAGGCTGGCACAGACTCCTGGGGCATTGGATAAATAGAACCATGTAGGAGGTAAGGCGGGATCATGGAGAGAGGTATGTAATGCCACAGTGGAGTTCAAGAGTGAATTTCAGTAACAGTGCAGGAATAGCCGTGGGTATTTTCAGTATAACTGTTACTTTATGAGGCATTTCTCGTTTGCGATAACAGCAGGAAGGCAGTTCTTCTGGAAGTATGGCTGTGAATCATTCATTGTTAAATAAACGTGCCTGTTGTCGTGTGTATGTCTTGGTCTTTCCATCTCGGTCTTCATTACAGTATTATTCATAATGTTGCAAAGTGGCAATAATTACATACAGCTTAGCTGAATATCCTACCTTATTATGCTTTTTTCTTCTACATTGATGATTATTATTATCATCTTTGTGGTTATGACTCAGCATTACTATCTGAAAACTACAAAACGTCATAAAGAATGTTAATTTGTGGCAAGGGCTGTTTCAGAATTTTTCTATCATTCATTCACAGATGTGGCTTCATGCTCATTGTTGGTACTAGGTCTACAATGCTTCACAAACATGTCCTATTCAGAGGCAGGGCAAATGTTTATCATAGTGTGCCTTTTAGTGAAGTTCTTGTGAGTAATTCTGAGAAACTTGACAACAGAATGTCCCAAATCCCCACTATAGCCATTGTACGTTTACACCTACCAACCTGTCACAAAAAGATACAATTGTCTCTAGCTCCATTGTCCATTTTTTAATATCTAGGATCCTAGGAGAAAAGAGAGAATACCAAACCAAGAAGAAGAGAAGGATTACACTTTTATTATTGCTTAATATATTAACTTGAAAGTCCTGAATGTTCCCAAAACACAATGCAAATATGAGTGCAACAAAATAATACCACTACAACTTGGATGAGTAGCAGTTCATCTTGCTAGGAGTCTAGAGTACCACATGGATCTTTACCATTGTAAACTGTGTAGTCTCTGATATGGCATGGTCTCTGGATATATGGACTGAAAGAGATTATGGGACATCTGTATTAGCCTGGTTTTATACTGGTCTTCTCCTTTCTTGATGTACCTCTTGTTCCATTGGAACATCATAGAGTAGGGACAACTCGTCTGTCATTAGTTCAGGCCTCATGACTTTCCTATTTACTCATGAATTATGACTTTGAAACATCTATCAACTCATTTTTCCCTGTAGCCCTTGGTCTAGGCCAGGGGTGGGCAGATACAGTCCTGGATGGCCACAGTGGCTGCAGGTTTTTGCTCCAACCCAATTGCTTAATTAGAAGCATTTATTGCTCAAGTAACACTTCAGCTTCACTTTCGTGGTCTCGCTCGTTAAGATTTTGAACCCTTATTGCTTATTTTAGTCTTAAACAGCTGTTGTCTAGGTTAATTAGCAATAACATGCAAATGACAAAAGAGACCAGCATTTCTCCATTTAGCTTGTTTTCATTTACACCTGTGTGTATTTATCACGCACTATTTGGTTTAATTAAATACTTGGAAGGAAACTGAAAAGAAAAAAGTGAAGCACTGAGAATTACTCATCTGTTTTGGACTTCAAATTATTTGTATATTATCCTTAGAAAGGAAAATAAATCTAGGATATGAGAATGACCTGACATGGCAGAGTTAAAGCACTAGCAAGCCATGCAATTAAATAATTGACAAGGATTGGTTTTTAATTAAACAACTGGGTTGGAGCAAAAACCTGCAACCACTGTGGCCCTCCAGGACTGAATCTGCCCACCCATGGTCTAGGCCAAACGTGTTGTTTGTAAAATAAGAAAGCAAACCACATTATTGATCTGTCACATCCCCAACGACTCTGTTATAGTGTGTTGTGGCTATCCATGGCAAAATTAGAAAAGTTTGGTTTTCTGGTAGGTCATAGGGTTTGGCTCTCTGGTAGGTCATAGGGTTCAGCTCCTATGTGGGCAAGAGTTGACAACTTATGTAAGCTCAGGCAGATGTAAAATGTATACAGTCTACGTCCAAAAAATGTGGTGTCTTCTGGGTTTTATGACATACCCTCTTCTTTATTTTTCTTATAACAGAAGAAACCACTGACAACAGCACCAGCAGTTACTTCTTGGTTGCCCTCCCATATTGTTAGAATTGATGCACTGTGCTAAAGTACACTAATTCCCTTGTGCTCCAGGTTGACTGATTGCCAAAATGTGTCAAACATGCGATACTTTCACAGCTCAGTAGTAAATACAAAAATGTGAAAGAGGTCTAAGAAGTCACAAAGGTGTCAAAGTCCAATCTGAAATCTTCTATCTTGCATTCATTAAGTATGAAATTCTTTCACAGGACTCCAACTTGTGTAGTGCAACTCTGATCTTGGGGGCTTACTTTGAATCAGAAGAGGGTGTTGAACATGCAGTCTTCTGATTTGTAGTCCATTGTTTTAACAACTATGCTACTGCTGCCTGCTAATGCTATGTTCACATGTTCTGGGACTATTCAGAGCTCCAAAGTGTGATGTTTCATCTTCTTAGTCCGACTGTAAACCCACATGAAAACAATGAACTATTTGGAAAAACTCAACTTGATATGCAAAATAAAGCAATTAAAGTTAAATGGCATTTTTATGGAAATAAAGAGCATATTAAAATCTATTAAATGTGTGTCACTTTGCTCCAAATGCAATTCAACCCAAAAATGGCCTTTCTAGCTGACCTGGTTATGTTTTATTTAATTTAACCGACTAAGGTGAAAGTTCAGCATTACATTACAACTCGGAGAAATCGGATGGCTTTCTTTCATCATATTTTCCGACTTGAGTTCGTAGAGCATTCACGTGGTCTTTCTGACTTGGAAACCCATATTTGCAGTCTCTTTGAGGACACTTGAGTGACAGCCGTAAAAGTAGCAGAACTATTGTAAAGACAAAAAGGGGTGGGGGTGATATTTCTAATAGATAGATACTTTATTAATCCCCAAGGGGAAATTCACATACTCCAGCAGCAGCATACTGATAAAAAAAAAAAAAAAAAAAAAAAATTAAATTAAAGAGTGATAACAATGTGGGCATAACAGACAGTAACTTTGTATAATGTTAACGTTTACCCCAGAGTGGAATTGAAGAGTCTCATATTGTGGGGGAGAAACAATCTCCTTAGTCTATCATTGAAGCTGCTCCTCTGTCTGGAGATGATACTGTTCAGTGGATGCAGTGGATTCTCCATGATTGACAGGAGTGTGCTCAGTGCCCGTTGCTCTGCCACAGATGTCAAACTGTCCAGCTTCACACCTACAATAGAGCCTGCCTTCCTCACCAGTTTGTCCAGGTGTGAGGCGTCCCTCTTCTTTATGCTGCCTCCCCAGCACACCACCGCGTAAAAGAGGGCGCTCGCCACAACCGTCTGATAGAACATCTGCAGCATCTTATTGCAGATGTTGAAGGACACCAGCCTTCTCAGGAAGTACAGTCGGTTCTGTCCTCTCTTGCAATGAGCATCAGTATTGGCAGTCCAGTTCAATTTATCATCCAGCTGCACTCCCAGATATTTATAGGTCTGATGATCACGGGATCCATGAGGGGCCTGGGTCTCCTAAAATTCACCACCAGCTCCTTGGTTTTGCTGGTGTTCAGTTGTAGGTGGTTTGAGTCACATCATTTAACAGTCTTTGATTAGGTTCCTATACACCTCGTCCTGCTCACTCCTGATGCAGCCCACGATAGCAGTGTTATCAGCGAACTTTTGCATGTGGCAGGACTCCTAGTTGTATTGGAAGTCCGATGTATATAGGCTGAACAGGACCGGAGAAAGTAGTCCACTGCGGCGCTCCTGTGCTGCTGACCACAATGTCAGACCTGCAGTTCCCGAGACGCACATACTGAGGTCTCTCTGTAAGATAGTCTACAATCCATGCCACCAGGTATGAATCTACTCCCATCTCTGTCAACTTGTCCCTGAGGAGCAGAGGTTGGATGGTGTTGAAGGCGCTAGAGAAGTCCAGAAACATAATTCTTACAGCACCACTGCCTCTGTCCAAGTGGGAGAGGGATCGGTGTAGCAGAGTGTTTCCCAAACTCAGTCCTGGTGAACCCCTGTGGCTGCAGGTTTTTGTTCCAACCAGCTTCTGTTTTTAATTGAACTCCTGGGCTAATTAAGTGAACTGATATTTCCCAAGTTCTGTGTTTAGGGAACAATATAGAAATTAGAAAATTAAGTTTTCTAAAAAAAAAAAAAATTTATTAAAATGTACCAAGCAGTAATATAGGAATAATGTATTTTTTTTTCTTTAACAGTATTTTCATCTTGATTTTCATTCTACTTTTCTAGGTGTTCAAATTGTTTAATCGATCCATTATTTACTAATTAGTGGGTCTGACTCTAAAGTAGTTTCTACCTTTGATTATTCAGTGTTGTTTGCCTGGGTGTCTGATCTGCTCGTTTTAAATTGTCATTATTAAGATACAAGGAAGAAGGAAAAACTGCACAGAGAAAGGACAAAGTATAACGAAATCAACAAAAAAGTTAAGCATTTAAATCTATAGCAAAAGCAGAAATATTTCTAAATGTCTTATAAATGTAAAAACTATGCTGCTATGCTTTTCTGAATGTCGATTAAAAGAAGAAAAAAACGGCTAATTAAATGAGCTCAGTGTTATCAGGTGTTGTCAATGATTAGGAATCCGGTTGGAACAAAAACCTGCAGCCACAGGGGTTCACCAGGATCGAGTTTGGGAAACACTGGTGTAGCCTATAGATGATGGCATCCTCCGCTCCCACCTTCTCCTGGTATGCGAACTGCAGAGGGTCGAGGGCGTGGCGGACCTGTGGCCACAGGTGGTGAAGCAGTAGCCTATATAGCCTTCTAATGTTTTAAAGAGGGCCCCTTTGTTTTATAAAATGCTTTTATAGGCTGAATAGCATCATCACTTTGGGTTTTTATACGTATGTAGTTTTTCCATTATATTTATTTTCTACAATCACTAGACTAATTGATGTGGCCAAGCCCATAAAGCCAGTTAGTGGTGGAAATTGAACCCAGTAGCCTTGTCATTTGTAATCATCAGTAGGCTTCACTGCTTGATTAATTTTTATTAGCAGATTATTTTTGGCCATTTCAAGAACAATGAGTAAATATCTTGCCTTCATAAGTGTTCATGTAAATAAACAAAGTGGAAAAATTCTTTATTTGTAAAGGTTTAAGTACACTCACATAACACCTTCTCCCCAGATTTTTCCAAAGGATCTGTTTTTTCCATAGCTTTGTGGTTTTAAATTGGTACTGACTTTACTGCTTAAATATTTATGACCTTAATGTTAATACACTCGATCAGGCTCCGTTTCGGCCAAGATCTCCACACTCTCACACATGCTGGGACGGGAATTTACTGGCAGAGCTTAACAGTGAAGTGTCTTCTATTGTTAATAAAATGCCTGGGGTGGAAGATGGGGAGGGGGGGGGTGCACTGCAGCTTTTTCTGGTTTTGTTCAATGGAAACTTTATTCCCCCCTTTAGCCTTATTCCAAAACTCATTTTCTCAGCTGGTTGGCCTACCTTCCAGTAAATATTATTGACCTCAAAGGAAACTCCAGAGGGAGAAAGAAGTGACCTAAAATAGCTGACATCTGCCATCATTCATACTTGGTTATTTTGGGATTTGTGCACTAATAATGCAAACTTGCTTTTATTAGCCGAATATACAACAGTATTGAGGTTAGAATTTTTTTTTTATTTTGTAAGCCAGCACCAATCCCCCCCCCCCCCCCCCCCCTTCCCAAACAAAGTGTGTGTATTCCAGCAAAATCTTTTTATTTTCAGTTAATTCTTCACCTATCCATACTTTTATTTCTAAACAGTTTGTACGGGGATGATTTAAATGAAACAAAGGGTATGCTTAGAGCTGCAGGGTTAATGACCCCTCCACCTTCTCTTACTTCTTCATGTCTCCTAATGGCACATAAGACTCGGACATGACATCACCATTTCTCTTTGTTTTGGGCTGTCTTCCATGTAGTTCTCCAAATGAATCCTGCAGTCTTCAGCTATTCCTCCATAGTGCATTTCCATGTTTTTCTCAGTCTTTACCTAGTTTCTTTTCCTTTCAGTGTCCAAGTCAGTATTACTTGTGCTGAGTATCCAGAATGCATTAGGTACACCTGTCCCAGGCACCTCCATCGCAGTTTCTTCATTATGGTTGTCATGTTTTCCAATTTGGTGGTATCATGGAGTCTCATTAGATATTGTGGCTGGTCACTGGATTTTCACGATTCATTTTAGGCAATTTTTATGAAAACTGCCTGTCTGTTTGTCTGTGTTCTGTTGCCAACATTCTGAGCCACACATGAGGACAGAAAGGAAATTGCTCTGATAAATTCTTAGCTTGGAGTTTCTTCAGCAGATGGATGAATACCATGGAAGTCAAATTCTTGCAAAGGCTGCAGTGGCTTTTCCAAGGCATGTCGTACTGTCTTCTTCAATTTCCCCCCTGAAGGTTTTGATATTATCCAGGTAGCAGAACTGGTTAACATTCTCTATTAACAGTAAATGTTTGCACTGCAGTGCCGTTGGTCATAATTTTAGTTTTAGTAGTGTTGATGTTGAGTTTGAAGGACTTGGTAAACTGCTGTAGACCAGTTTGTGACCCAATTTTTCCTCTTTTGTGTCTTTGAGACCTATAATCTCCACCGACAGTAATCAGGGGCAGTCCCCTTGGAGAATCAATTCCACAGGTCATAGTGGAGCAAACCATATGTGATCCTTTCCCTTTGTGTACAATTCTCAATCACGACTCTGCGTGACCCAAATTTGGACACACTTGGTGTCCCTTAGTTTAATAACCTATGCTCCACACTGATTTTTTTTTGGTATGTGTTCAGATGCGTGGGAGATCAGAACAAGCTCATCTGCAGAGTCTGTTATCTAGTGAAATAAATATTCATTTTGTGATGCTGAGCAGTTGTCATCCTCATCACTCAATCAATGACAAGGATGAAAAGAAAGCAAATATGACACAATCTTGTAATCTTGTTGTACAAGGATGGGGGGGGGGGGGGGGGGGGGGGTACTTGCCCTGGGGCCCAAGATGGTCTATGAAAAAATGTATTGTTTTTGCAACACCACCCTCGGTAACAATATTGGCAAGAGTGGTAGCAAATAATGAATGGGGCTACTGAAGGCAGGGAACACATAATGACTTGAACCTAGTGAGCCATTCTGTAAAACGAATCTCTGCTTCTAGTGTGTCACTGCCAGCCGTAAAACCAAAGTAGCCACTTAAATCAGTATGGTCTTATTTATTTCATAGTGGCTCCCCGGGTGGACCTTAAACAGACAGCTGTCTGAAGTACACACTGATTTACTAAGAAAGACTGAGCAGTCTTGTAGTCATGTCTGAATGGTAGCTTGTGCATCAAATATTTTGTGTTTAATTTTGCAGATGTCATCGAATACGTTCTGTGGTAGATTCTAAAAATATTAGTGGAGTCAGATAGAATTTGTTATTTATTATATTTTTTCCATGATGTTAAAAAGATGTTTTGTTGTATTTTTTGCAGTGTTAGAAATGATATATTCGTTTCATATAAAAAGGAAGACTGCAAGGTTGAGTTTAGGGAGGAGGTGAGACAGGCACTGGGTGGCAGTGAAGAGTTACCAGACAGCTGGGAAACTACAGCAGATGTAGTAAGGGTGACAGCAAGAAGGGTGCTTGGTGTGACATCTGGAAAAAGGAAGGAGGAAAAGGAAACCTGGTGGTGGAATGGGGGAGTACAGGAGGGTATACAGAGGAAGAGGATGGCAAAGAAGAAGTGGGATAGAGAGATGCAGAAAGTAAACGAGTACAAGGAGATAAGGTGCAAGGGGAAGAGAGAGGTGGAGAAGGCTAAGCAAAAGACGTATGATGAGTTGTATGAGAGGTTGGATACTGAGGACCGATTGGCTAGACAGAGGGACCAAGCTGGGAAAGATTTGCAGCAGGTTAGGGTGATAAAGGATAAAGATGGAAATATACTCACAAGCGAGGAGAGTGTGTTGAGCAGATGGAAAGAGTACTTTGAGAGGTTGATGAATGAAGAGAACGAGAGAGAGAAGAGATTGATGTGGAGATAGTGAATCAGGAAGTGCAACAGATTAGCAAAGAGGAAGTAAGGATAGCTATGAAGATGATGAAGAATGGAAAGGCCTTTGGTCCAGATGACATTGGAGTTTTTAACCAGATTGTTTAATTGAATCTTGGAAAGTGAGAGGATGCCTGAGGAGTGGAGAAGTGTACTGGTACCGATATTTAAGAATAAGGGGGATGTGCGGGACTGCAGTAACTACAGGGGAATAATATTGATGAGCCGCAGCATGAAGTTATGGGAAAGAGTAGTGGAAGCTAGGTTAAGAAGTGAGGTGATGGTTAGTGAGCAGCAGTATGGTTTCATGCCAAGAAAGAGCACCACAGATGCAATTTTTGCTCTGAGGATGTTGATGGAGAAGTGTAGAAAAGGCCAGACGGAGTTGCATTGCATCTTTGTGGACCTGGAGAAAGCATATGACAGGGTGCCTCGAGAGGAACTGTGGTATTGTATGAGGAAATCGGGAGTGGCAGAGAAGTACATAAGAGTTGTACAGGATAAGTACGAGGGAAAGGTGACAGTGGTGAGGTCTGTGGCAGGAGTGACGGATGCATTCAAGTTAGAGGAGGGATTACATCAGGGATCGACTCTGAGCCCTTTATTTGCAATGGTGATGGACAGGTTGACAGACAAGATTAGACAGGAGTTCCCCATGGACTATGATGTTTGCTGATGACCATTGTGATCTGTAGTGATAGTAGGGAGCAGGTTGAGGAGACCCTATGCTCTAGAGAGGAGAAGAATGAAGGTCAGTAGGAACAAGACCGAATACATGTGTGTAAATGGGGGAGAGAGGTCAGTGGAATGATGAGGATGCAGGGAGTAGAGTTGGTGAAGGTGGATGAATTTAAAATACTTGGGATCAATAGTACAGAGTAATGGGGATTGTGGAAGAGAGGTGAAAAAGAGTGCAGGCAGGGTGGAATGTGTGGAGAAGAGTGTCAGGAGTGATTTGTGACAGACAGATATCAGCAAGAGTGAAAGGGAAGGTCTACAGGACAGTAGTGAGACCATCTATGTTATATGGGTTGGAGACGGTGGCACAGACCAGAAGCAGGAGACAGAGCTGGAGGGTAGCAGAGTTAAAGATGCTAAGATTTGCAGTGGGTGTGACGAGGATGTATTGGATTAAAAATGAGCACATTAGAGGGTCAGCTCAAATTGGATGGTTGGGAGACAAAGTCAGAGAGGCGAGATTGTGTTGGTTTGGACATGTGCAGAGGAGAAATGCTGGGTATACTGGGAGAAGGATGCTAAGGATAGAGCTGCCAGGGAAGAGGAAGGCCTAAGCAAAGGTTTATGGATGTGGTGAGAGAGGACACCAGGTGATGGGTGTAACGGAACAAAATACAGAGGACAGAAAGATATGGAAGAAGATGATCCACTGTGGCAGCCCCTAGCTGGAGTAGCCGAAAGAAGAAGAAAGATATATATCTCCAGAAATGTAAAAAAAAAATGCATACCAGTAATGTTTTGCATTTGGGTTGAAATATTATGTAATATATGTTGATGCCCTTTAGCACAGTTCTATCCTGAACCTCGACATGTATAATGGCATCCGTGCAAACAATTTATCCATATGTTCTCAAACTGTTAGTACGATTGAGAGTTTACTGGGTTGGGGCTTAAGAAGGTAGGGGTGTTAATTGGATTGTAATGCTCGAACATATTCCTCCAATTTCAGGTTCACAGGGTAATGAACAAACCAGTTTGCAAAATTTCACACACACACACATACACACTTGCTCTTAAAATGGCCCAATTCAGAGCCACTAACCAACCTAACAGAAGCACATCTATTGGGAGGAAAAAAATCAAACTAAGATTTGAATGGAGAACATTGAAGTGTTTGCAGTTTTAAAATGAATTGGATCCAGGCTGTTACTTTAAAAAAAGCTCAACTACAACACAGGAGCTCAGTTGGGAATTTTTGTTAAGGGTAAATTTCGCACAAATGTTGGGATGTTTTTATTTATACAGAGAACTTTAGACACATGGAGTAAGTTTAACAAGTAGTGGGGGTAGACAGTAGAACTTTAGGGGCATTCAACACTCTGCTTCATCTCATTTTGGAGGAATGAGATGGATAAGGTTTGTCAAGCTCTGTTGGGCTGAGTGGCCTGTTCTCTTTAAAAGTTTTCTAATGCTCTAAAAAGTTTGGATCTGTGAGGCATCCTTAAGCACAGTGACTGTTCCTTCATTTATTTTGTAGGGCTTACTGCAAAGGGGACACAAATCATGTGTTGCTATAAAAAGAAAATGAGTACAATGCAGGCTAAGTTGGTGATAAACCAAAGGGAGGACATCACTGTATGTGTGTGTGCACATGTGCATGTGTGTGAGTTTGTTTAGGAAACTGGGTCATTTGGTGATGATACAATCAGCGGGTTTCCTAGGAATTGGATTGTATGCAAGAAAGGAAAGTTTGGGCAGCACTATCATCTTTTATTTTATAATGAATCATGGCTTGGCTCGCTTGAAGACTCGGCGTGCATCAAGAGCAGGTGAGCACATACAGATACCACACAGTAACTGTGTTTATTCCATAATTTATTGTTTTGGTTCGATACTGTGACCTTCACTCCCATAATTAACACTCTGGTTCTTTAATAAAGAACTGAGTTTGATTTTCTGACTTTAAAAATAGGCCAGTGTGTCACCTGCTAAGCTCTGATCCACGCTGGCATAAGGAGCTGACACATCTGACCTGCTGCCTGTCTAGACTAAGGACTTTATTGTTAGGGAATATGCATCAGCCTTCAAGGCATGGCATCTGGTCACAAGTGGTGAATGTGGAAAGCTTTTTTATTCACATGCATCATTGATGAGATCAATATTACTGGCTGGCAGTTATGCCCAATGGTGTTCTGCCTGCATGCAAGCCAGTAACATTGCCAGTGCAAGTGCTAAGCTGTGTCTTTTTAATAGGATGGGTGGGAATACATTCGTGTTTTCACACAGTTATTAAATTTATTACAGTTGCATTATAACTAATTATATAAGCTTTTTTGTTTTATGATCAAGCTCAAATTTACATATTCCAACGTGAGATGTTAAGCCTAATACATCTGCATCTGGATGAAATCATTCATGGAAGGGCCCCATTCCATTACTGGGTCCACTCGCACAAACACACCAACACTCTGACTGGGCCGATTTGAATTCACAATTAACATGTTCTTCATTGGGAAGCAAGCAGTGGAGAAACAGAACTGATTCCCCAGAGGATGAATATGTAAGCCTTGTACTGATGGCAACAGTGCATGATGTTTGAACACTCAATGCTAAACCTATGAGTCAGCAGCTCCACCTTGTTGCCCTTTACATATTGTAGTATTATGAGGCTTAATAAAACATAACTGCATTATATTTATTAAATTTATTATGGGGGGGGGGAATTATAGCATTTACTAGAGCATTATTTTTGACCTGGTCTTCTAGTGTATTAACATGCTTAGTCCAACAATCCTGTGCCTATTTGATGGAACGATGTCATGGGCATGTTCAGTGTAGTCCGCAGTAGTGGACATTAAAAAAGCAGGCTGCATCAGGGCAGAAAAGTGTGACACATAAACAACTTGTTGACCCAATGAAGATATTTTCGTCTCCTCCTCAAAGTTGGACTAAAGAAAAATGTAATGGAAGTGATGAACAAAGAAGGTGAAAGATTTTGATATTTAATAGAGATGTTTCCACAAGTAACTAATGCCAACATTTTTTTTTTGCTGGGCCACATGTCAAACATGACATCAATGACAAGCAATTTGAAGATCTGCTAGTAGGACTGGGATAAATCGCAAGGAAGGCATTCGAGGAGGTGGCTGAGAATTTTCTTTGTAACTACAGAGCACTAAACTACAGTCAATTGGTTGACAATGTGCTTCAAGCATACAAAACCAAGAGGTGCAACTTGTTGCTAAAGATTCATCTTCTGCCTTCATACTTTCAGTGCATGTATATGCACACACATAACCAAATTTAGGTGAATAGCCCAGTTAAGGCAGCAGAAACCTTGTTTTTTTTTTTAGTAAGCTTCATTTACTTGTGCAACTAATCTTCTGGGGTTCTCAATTGCCAAAATGTTCCAGTGTCCTTAAACTGAGCAAAAAAGAGTTGAACGTCTTAATTAGCTACTGTGAGTCCAAAAATAAGCATGACGCATGTGATCATTTTCTTGTATTTTATAAATATGTTTAGTTAAATTAATGTTTTATTTATACATTCTGTTACTGGATTGCATGGTGCAAACTCTTTTCTGCTTGGCTATGTGATTGAGACTTGCAAAGGACTGACCCAGTATGTGTGCCTCTTGCCTTCCACCCTGTATTGCGCTACATTACTCATTACTTTAAAATATAATCAGTCTATGTAATTCACGTTACATTTAATGTGTTACTCTACTGCTCTTGAGTGTGTGTTGCTGAGTTTTAGCCCTGTATGTTCAGCTCATCAACATAAATGTATCAATTTCTGAAATGTGGATTATTTCAACCGAGAGAAGGAATAAAATGATCACCCAAATATTTGCCTCTGGAAATGTATTATGTAGGCGCTTCTACCTGTGGCTGCTGAAAGTGTGTGAGAAGCAAATACATGTGCAGGCTTCACGGAGCGTGGACTACAAAATCCTTAACAGTAACCCGATTAAGAGTTTACATGGCCACATAATCGCATTATTCACAGTGAAATCTACCTGTGTTAATCAAGTTTCTCAGTGGCCAATAACAATTGGTTTAAGGGTTTCTATGGCATATTATAAATAGGTTTCAGTGAATATTTGGGTTATTAAACATGCTAATAGTAGGACATTGCAACAATGCAAGAGTGCTGTCAGGACAAGTGTAATCCATCAGTGCTGGCTGTCTTGGGTGGCACAGAGAAATGAGAAGCTACAGATGCTGAGTTCAAATGACAATATGCAGCAAAATGATTTTAGCGCAACTGAACAATTAGTACTGTTGTACCCAGAAGTGTAAAAGAGTAAAATGTTATTGCAGATACTTACTGACTTACCCTCATATATTAAATTGTATAGGCAGCTGGATGGCAGTGTTTAGTTCTGCAGACTTATGGGCCCTGACTGGTAAAATATACTTGCATATTGAACTATTGTTCTTATGTTGATTGCACTGCTTTTTAAATAACACAGTGAAGAAGTTTTATGTTTGCTATTTTAATGATTACGTTGAGCAGGCCTCCTCTGTGGTTATCAAGCTAAAAGTGGGATCGTAGGCTGACTTTTAAAAACCATATTAGCTACATGTGATGCTTTTGGGGACTCTGCTTACTGCAGTACTGGCAGACTGGAGCTGCAGCTCACATTGGCATCTGCCATAAAAATAGCTTTTCTGGAAGCTGATACTGCCTTTTCCCTAGTCGAACATATTAATTTATGGATGCCGCATGTTGATAGTTGAAATTCTTTCAAACGTCATCATAGAACTTCCCAAAAGCCCTTGTGGAAAGTAAAAGTGGGTAGAACTAGGCCAGCTCCACTATGGACAATTTGAGTGTGTGTGTGCGCGAGTGTGTGATTGGAGGAAATATCCTTAGGGCTGGGGCTGTCAGTGTATCTTTGAATTGCTTTTCTCTATTTTTGCACTGTGCACTTCAGCCACTGTTATCTTTGTATAAGCCTCCTAAACACCCGACACACTCACTATCAGCGTGCTGTATTTTTATTTCTTGAGGTTTTAACTGTAATGCCATTCATTCATGTCTGTCAGCCCCAGTATAAACCTATCTAAACATTCAGGGCTAAACCTGGTGTTTTTGCAACTGCCTTTATTGGTGTTAAAGGCAGTAAATGCAGTGTGTGGCTGTCTACGTGAATCACCCAAGAAGTGCAGGGTCTGTGTTTTTATTGCCTTCCTGTCTGCTTTCACCTGGCCTGAGCAGTTCCTTGTTTTCTCATCTGTCTGCCTTGCTCCTATTGTCAAATTTAGACAGACAGACAGTTGTGTGTTTGTTTCAGTGTGGCTTTTTGAGTCAGCCCTGTTTCATTTCCCTAATTATTTCACTGCGTGCCTGAAGTGAGTCCTGCCTGAACAAGTTAGTTATGTGAAAACTTCAATGTTTGTGATGCTTATGGTTTTTAGTTCCTCTGAGGGTAGCATGTGCTGTGGCTGGGCATGCTTTTATTTAAAAACTTTAGATAGACAGAACTTTAATTGCCTCCAGGGGGAAATTTGGATTTTTACAGAAACTAAATAAATATATACTTTTTATTAATGCCTGGTTCCTATTGTATATGTTTTAACATAGCCAGCCGTTGTCCAATTAGAACTATATGTAGCCTTGGCTAATGTATTTTAGTAATATTCATGACTCTCTTTTGTTGGTGAATCTTTATCTCCTCCACATGAGGACAATTCCTTACACACCAGGGTGTTTTCATAAGAATGGAGGAGAAGCTGATGTCCTTGAATTTACTGACTCGGTTATTGGCCTCGTCTTGTCTGCCCCGATTGTACAATAAAGCTGCCTATTGCTGACTACAAGATTGTCTTAAATTTTATCCAATTATATTTTATTTTTCCCTTTTTTTGTGTATGTGATGTATCTTTTCACTCTTTAATATATTCATGTATGTGTGTTGGGGGCTGGGTGGTGTCTAGTGGGGCCTGGGTGGTCTCGTGGCCTCGGAGCCCCTGCAGATTTTGTTTTTTTTTCTCCGGCCCTCTGGAGTTTTCTCTTTTTTTCTGTCCTCCTAGCCATCGAACCTTACTTTATGTTTTGTTACTTTTTTTTCTTTCTTCATCTTGTAAGGCTCCTTCAGCTACATCATTTGTATGAAAATGTGCTATATAAATAAATGTTGTTGTTGTTGTAGTATAACATTCTTAGATACCAATAATCCAATTCCTTGTACAGTAGGCCTATAGACTTAACCATAAGATGGGCTCAAGCTCCTCATAAGTCTGGGTTGGACTAATCTGGAATAAGGAAATGAATGGATCCATGTTTTTCCATATGTCTGTAGTTGTGTATATGATTAACACTCATCTTATGTGTACATTCAGAAGCAATATATGCATCGTCCTCCGTTGAAGATTTTATATACTTTCCCCCTGTCATTGTCATTCAGTGTTTTAAAGACAAGTCTATGACTGTAATATTGATAGTAAATTACAAGTTTTTAGCTCAGAAGGTTTTGACTTTTTTTATTTTTATGAAAATGTCTTAATATTTTGGTCATCCACTTTAATCTAATGAAGAAGAATATTTTAAAGTATGCTGAACTCCATATATACTATGCAACTAAATAAAATACAATATTTTGCTATCTAATTTTTCAGGTGTACAATTTCTGTCTGTATGGTTTTAATATATTTTAACATTAAAGTAACAAAAAATAACATTTACAAAACCTGCACAATACACATCAGGGTCGAAAGGGACAGCCAGGTAGGAACCGACCCAAAGCTGGACCCCAGTTCATTTCAAAGCCCACTCACACAGAGATAATTTGGAATTGCCAGTTATCCTAAAATGCGAATGTTTATTAGCAGGCAATCCGGCTCCAACAGTCACATTCCTTGGAATGGAGGTCAACTTCTGGTTTTGTTTTTTCTTTTATAGCTGGAAGGGGTGGGTCGTCCCTCATCTTCTGAGGTGTCTTTCTCCACTTTGGGGTTGTAAGAGGACATGAGGACAGTATTCGTGTCTCACTTTCATTTGACCCCAAGTTTAACTTGTGAATAGTGCCTTCCACATCCTCCCTAAACTTGCATGCAGTCATGACAATGTACATTAGAAAGTGGCAGCTCATACTTTTGACAGTGCCTAAATTCACATACTCTATGTATACAAATTGATGAAATCAAATGAGAAAATGGGGGAAGTGCAATTTCATTCTTCCTGTAGTACACTGTGAGGCTAAGCAACATTTGTAGAGAATATTGTCCAGGTCTCCTAGCTTGTGATTGGTCGAACACAATTATTAATCTAGCCATACCTCTTAGTCTGTCTTTAAGCGTGCCTGAAAAAAGAACTGCTGAACAAGTTAAATGTTGGATTGTAATGATTGCTGAGATTTTATCATCCGAACCACCTCCACAAACACATTTATCCAAGGCAATTTGTAAATTAAAGACAAAATTGGTAAAATACATCAGAGTCATTGGCAAGAAAGTACACATCTAAAAAAGAACACAGATGTAAAATGTAAAGTAGAAGCCAAGAACCCTAGTAGTACCCTTACTTTCAGTACTAGATGAACATACACAGTCTAACAAAGCCTCAATTGGTGGGCTGATAGGATCACCGGTGCCACAGATACCTAAGAGGACAGAGGTGTTGAAGGCCAGATTAATCCCAACAGGGTTTGTCACACAATGTGTTTTTAGAAGAGGCACTTGTCACAATCATGTTGGCGATTAAAAGCACAACCTAAGGGACAGAGTGTTTATACACATTCTTCAAGCAACCATTTGTGAAGTTGAAGTACTCCATAACTGAAGACAGTCTTTGACTTCATTTGGAGTGGCCTTACTAGAAAAGTAAATTCAACCTGAAGGGCAAAAAAAACTTCACAAATAAAAATGGGGGACAGGGGAACAGGTGAAAGTAGAATTGACGAACAAAGAAAAGGCTTTCAATGATCAGCTACACTGTAGATTATTACAAGGACTCCAATTACCACCAAATAACATGGAACTTGAATCACTCAAGAGAACCAAACTCTGCCCAACACACTTCACTAAGTTTAACCTTAACACCATGATTTGAGAAATGTGTAAAACTATGTAATATCATATACTGTAAGTAAGATACTCTATAATAATAATCTCTTTTGAAATAGCAAATGATGTCCGCTGTCTATGGTTGGGCATCTTATAGAAAAACGTGTGTAGTTGCAAGAGTTTTTAACCCATCTATCCATATACAAATAAATTTGAACAAATAGACGTTTCTAATGTAAAACATACAACTTTAGATAATTATTTCAGATGACGGCTATAGAGTGTTTTGGTTTGTATGGCCCTTTTTATGATGATAATCCCCTGTTTTTCAGGATTTAGATATTAAAATCATTCAGCTATCAAGAACCTTGAATTGAACTTAAACTTTTGGCCTTTAGTATTAAAGGATTTATCTATTGTGTTTTCTTATTATAAACACGATAACCTTTACCTAAAAGAACTGTGTCTTTTAATTTAGTTTCACCTGATACTTATTATTACTACTCTCTCACCAACTGCACTGCATTTCTCATAAGAATTTTTTCCATAAGCTTATTTTTTCTATTATTACATAGATCCTCATAAGATAAGTGGGTGTACACAACAAAACCTGCTTAACATGAGAGGCATTGTGCATAAATGAACTTTGAAGAAATGGACACAAGCAGGAATGTTTCAGAATGTAGTTGAAAAGACTGTTTTTTTCTTTGCTTCTCAAATCTCTTTCTACATGATATCATGAGGAGTTAAACTACTGAGAGTATGTTGTAGGCAGTTTTATGCAGAGTAAGTAATTAATCGAGAAATTGGCAAATGTACTTGTTGTTTGTGGTTGCTCTTCTGCCAAACATTATCAGAGAACAGTTTGGTAAATTAACAGTAAAACCAGCAGTGTGAGAATTTTTCATAAAGACAAGGGAAAGAATAAATTCATACCCTATTTCCATGGCCTATAGCATTCTTCTTCCTGGTTTAGTACTTAGATTAGATTAGATAAAAATGTATTAAACCCATGGGGAAATTCAGATGCATACAGCAGCAAAAATATAAAAATAATTATATAGACTCACAGGACAAATAATACAGTCAATCAACCAATAAATAAAGCAAAATAAACTTGGGTGGAGGCATTGAATTGCCTGATAGTAGTGAGCAGATAAGAACCTCGGAAGCCCTTCTTAGCACTCTGTGGCTGAAAGTACTCCAAGAGAGCGCCTCCTGGAGGGGATGGAGGAGATTTTTCATGATGGAATCCAATTGTGCCATCATTCTAATTTCCACAACAGCTTCTAGTGTGTCCACGGATAGCTATGTTATGGAGCATGGTTTCCTGATAAATTTTTTAAAGCATTGTGCTTCTTTTGAGTTCAGGTTGCTTCCCCAAGAGACGCCATGCTGGCTACTATGGACTGGTAGTACATTTCCAGGGGCTTGCTGCACACATCAAAAGATCGGTCTCTACAGCAAGTACAGTCTGCTCTGGTCTTTCTTGTACAGCACCACTGTGTTATCAGACCAGTCCAGTTTGTTGTTCATGTGAACCCCAGGTATTTGTAGCTCTGTACCACTTCCACATCCTCACCCTAAATGGTGACTGGTCTCAAAGGCTCCTTGGCATGCAAAAGTCCACCTCCAGCTCTGTTGTCTTTCTGCTGTTGACTTGCTGGTTGTGGAGGACTTTGTCTTGTGCTGCAGGGACAACAACTTTCCTGTTCTTTGATTCGTCTCCATTATTAATACAGCCTATGAAGACGAGTCATCTGAAAATTTCTTTAGATGGAAAGTGCTGGTATTGTGCTGGAAGTCTGTTGTATAGAGGGTAAACAAGAAGGGGGACAGGACAGTTCCCTGAGGTGCTCCAGTATTACTTGCCACCGTTTCTGACACACAGTCCCTCAGCCTCACAAACTGCTGTCTGTTGGTCAGGAAGTCCATGATTCAACGATTATGCAGAACATAAAACATTTTCAGAGCATTTTCATGAGCAGGAAATGGTCACTTTCAAAGGGGTAAAATGTTGTTTGCATGCTAACCAATTTAAACAGCCCATCTTCTAAATTGGGTTTTGAAAGATGAACTGCAGAGTTACCAAATTTCCTCTCAGCAGTGCAGCTGTGCCATTTACAACTATATTTGTTTGCTTTAGGAACTCACTTGCGGACTTGTTTTTGCAAAGGCTCAAATCTTCAAGGGTTTTTCTTTTTCTTTTTTTAATGTCTAAAAGGAGAAGTTGACCGGAGTACTACATTTTTCAACTAATGGAAAAAAAAAAATACAAAGATGAGTTAAAGTTAATGCCACTCCAAAAAATAAAAAAGATGATTGAAACACAACACTTCTGCTTTTGCCATTTCAGCAGCTGTGTCTCTCCAAGCTCACTATATGCTTGCAGACTTTTTTTTTTTTACTTTTAAGATCATTGCTCAGTTCCCAGGTAACCTGAGCAGACTTGTGCAAGTGCTGAGCTGAGCGTTTTGTCCATTTTCAAGTCTGCTTCACTCATAGCTTTGCCTCGAGCTGAAAATGGAATTAAGGCGTCAGCCTCGCAGTATTCTACTCTAATTATGTCTCTGCGGCAAACGCGCCCATTTGACAGACAGGCTGTGATGTGCACTCATGCCTCCTGGCCAGGACAGCATGACATCTGTCTGGCCTGCTGGCCCACATTTTTCCCTCATTAATTCATTGCAGGACAGTTGGAGTAGCCAGATGACAATGTGAGCATCTTGTATGACTCCCTTGCCTTTAAGTTACAGAGGACATTTCGAGACCTTGGAATTACAGGGTTCTAACAGCACCGAGAGTCATTTTTGGGAATTTGAAATTGAATGTTGTTAAGCAATTTGGTGCCCAACGACAGATACACATATATTGATTAATTTACCACCATAATAGTAATTGCCTAAAGCATACATGTTGATATTGTTAGCCCAATTGAGCAGGTCTGGTGTACTTAATCAACAGGTCAACAATGTTACATAGAACCTTGTTATTCTGAGTGCAGAAGATTTCACTGGAATTACACAGTTCTAATGGAAGTCAGAAGTTTCTGTTGAATTGATCTTGAATTATTATTGCTTTACAACAATAATGAGCAATAAAATGAAGCAAGAATTATTATTATTACTATTGTTATAATAATAATAATTATTATTACTATTGTTATAATAATAATAATAATTATTATTATTACTATGTCATACAAAATGAGCAATAAAATGATGCACGTGAAGTCCAGACTAATTCTTATGCCATCATGGGCACAGTATATAGGAATCTCCTAGAACTATGTATTTTATTTCAAAACTGTCTTCTCAAAGTATTCCTTGTCTTCTTTGGGCATAAATTTCAGCATGCTCTGCAAATCCTTCTTCTTTTCTTTCGACAATTCATTAATCTGCTTCCGTGTCAAGGCTTTCACAGACGGAAATGTATTCTTTGATTCAGCCTTTTGGGGAATCCTTGTTCTAATGTTCACTGTATGATATGCAGCCTGCATCCAAGCTGTTCTGTACTGCACATCATAGGGAAGTCCTTGAGTTATTTTCAGACTGATGACTTGAGAAAAGGGAATCTTCTGATAGGCATATAATTTTGAAGGTGTCTGGAAATCCTTAAAGTCTTCCTTCCGCATTTGCAACACCTTGAATGGTTGCCTCCTTTTGGCTTTCAGCAACAGTCTTATGAAAGACAACGGAGAGTAGAATTCGGCAACCTCCATTGCCTGCTCAATTTGGCTGTGCATTCCATCAACTTCTTGTACGCAGGAATGGCCAGGAACTGAGTACTTCATGTCAATCACTTCAATGTTGGTGTGTGAACGTAAGAAATCAGCCATAGCAAAAGCCATTATAGAGTTTCTGTTCTGGGGTACGCAGCTGTCACTCCAAGTGATGAGCTCCTTAACATTTGGGTTATCTTCAGCTATTTTTGACAACAATTTCACAAGGGCACTGGCAATGTCAGTACCAGCACGACCAGAAAGTGTCTCGACCCAAATGGCACAGTAGCCTTGTCCAGTTGTTGAAACATGAGCAGTCAAATTGTAAAGATTCAACTTCCTTTTGTAAAAGAAATTACCAGTGCCAGCCTTTGGAAGGTTGATAACGTTTTCAAGATCAAAAGAAACGATAAACTTTGTTTTGTCATCTCTGTCTGCGTTACGCTGTTCTCTCATAGCCTTTTTTTCAGCAAGATGATGTTCATACTTTGCCTTTAATGTCTGGTCGATATTTCCATTCAGTTTCATAATTCTGAATTCTTCACAAAGGTCACAACGATCAGATTTGGGCATGTGAAAATCCAAGTTACGCTTCGTTACAAACAAGTGTTGATAATATGACAGCTTGACTGGTTCATGACCACTTTCTGCACATCGCTCACAGTACAGCTCATAGAGTTTAGTGACGCTTCTTAATTCAGGTTCCAGGTATTGTCGTTTTGAATTAGCTCTGGTGTAGTGCGATTCCACTCGAGGAAAAGAATCTATATGGTCAAGAACCTCCTGCTTTCTGTCCTGCGATATCGCCTTCTTGACATGCTTGCCTCTGTTATCTGGTTGTGGCGTACCTGTTACTTGACTCTTCTTGGAATGAAAATTGTAGATTGGTTTCTGACTGATACACAAAGTGCTGAGGTAGAATTGTTTACAAACTCGATGCTTTATGTTTCCAGTAAAGAAGAAATAACGAAACGAGTGATGTCTACGTGAAACAGAACCTTTCTTCGCTGGTCTTAATGTCTGTATTCGCTCAGTAGTTTTTCCATAAAAATGATACTTCTCATTCTGAGTTTGTTTATAGAAGTCAGCAAAGATCTGCTGTCGCTCAAATTCATTTATTTTCTTGGCACACTCAAACTTGCAGGCTGTCTGACATTCCTTTCTGTTTCTAATTTCTTTGGCTGGAACCAGTTTCCCCCTCCTGTTTACGTATTCCAAACCAGACTGACATTTTGTCTTGCGTGTATTCACTAGCCATGTTTCTGGGTCTCTCTTTCGTTTTCTTGTTCTGTTTCCACTATTACATAACACCGATTGCTCTTCATTCACAACTGTCTCTCTTTGTTCAGAAGCCAACTCTGGAACTGTACCAGTCTGCAATTCAGCTACTGGACGAAGACTAGATGACTCCATGTTAGACAACACAATCTCCTTCTCAGCTGGTGTGCATAAAATAGACTCCAGGTTAGTAGACAAGTCCAGCTGGGGTGAAATCAACTCCAACACTCCTTCAATTTCAGCAGGGCCTGGTGTGCAAGGATCAGTGGACCTCAGTGAATTAGTGATGGGCAGTCCATGTTGAGTTATGACGTGTTTTATTCTCTCAGATGCTTGTTCATCGTCGACTGCTTTTGGATTTGACTGCGGTAGTGGCTCTGTATTTTTTTTCTTTGTGACAACTTTCTTTTGAGATCTAAGCATTTAACAGAAATGAAACAACAAACTGGCTAAGTATTAAATTGAAAACAACTATGTACAAAACTCAGCAATAGAACCTTGGTTCCATAAGACTTTACAGAAATTTGTTAAGGTACCGTATAATATTATGTATACCGTCATAAGGCAACAAGCCAGAACGGCAACAGACCAAATGAAACGAATGGACAGTGACAACCGGGTTTGGGGTTTAATAAGATTAGGGGTAGGGGTAGGGTCAGTTACTCAAAATACACAATCGGATAGTAGGGTAGTTAATAACAAGCGTGCTCCATGATCTCCTGCAATATCTAAAGGTCTGTGCTATGCGTAGTTTCCGCATTTCTCAGTGTAGACCTATTAAAATATAGTTTATATAAACATGTGCCGTGCAACCTATTCTATTAAGTCTACATCAATAATGACCTACTTTTCAAACAAAACTTTAGAACGCGGTACCTAGATTGCTTGGACTTCCGCATGCGGCGTCTTCTGCCTGACTTGCGACGTTCATGGCCGCTGTCACTTTCAGTCTCAGATGAAGATGAAGACTCCTTCACATAATCTGCATCCTTGTCACTATCGTCGCTCAACTCCTCCAAAAGTCTCCCTATTTCTGCAGGTTTAACTGATTTTCGTTTAAGCAACAAAGCTCGGCGTGCAGCCATCTTGGCTATTTAATTATTATTATTATGCTCACGTGCCACGAAATGGCACTCTCCCATTGGCTACAGCCGTCAGCGCCTATGGCCTGTGGACATTTAAATGACCGATCACATGAGTAAACAACGGACTGCTATTCGTTCGCAGTTAGAACCTTGTAATCTGACGTCTATGCAAATTTCTGTAGATAGAACCATGTAATTCCATTGATAACCGAGCGAAAGTTAAGCATCAATGAATCAGCGTTATTCTTACATTAGCTTCATGTCAGATAGAACCCGGAAATCATCGCAGTCAAAAAAATTAAAAATTGTCAGTTAGAACCCTGTAATTCCAAGGTCGCGATTTTTAATAAAAATATTTTTTTGTTTTATGACTATTTATTAATAATTAATTTGGCAGTGCTCATCGTAATTATTTAGAGATGGTTGTAACATACGTACAGGTCAGTTTGATGTTTTGTGTTTTCATATTTGCCTTACACCCTGCCCGGGATTGGTTCCTGCCTTGTGCCCTGTGTTGGCTGGGATTGGCTCCAACAGACCCCCCGTGACCCTGTGTTCGGATTCAGCGGGTTGGAAAATGGATGGATGGATATTTGCCTTATCTATGAAACACAAAGTTGGGAGGAGATATTCTTGTTTTAAGATGAATCTGCTTTGGTATCTAAAGGATTTTTTTGTTTCTATTTTGGAGCATCTTTTGACATTGTTATATATTGGTGAGATCACTATAGTGCCATCTTAGATGTTTCTTTTCTTGTGATCATCACAATTCTGTGGTGTGTTCAGATAACAACAGCATCCATTGCTTGCCATGGAACTGAACACCTTTTGAGGCATGCCACTTACTGTATCTTAAAATTGTGTGGCAGACAGTATTGTGTTATCTCAGCACTGGATAAGTTATGAAAGAAAAAAAAAATGTTAGTGATGGGTAAGAATGCAAGTTAGTGTGAGGACCTTTTAGCGTGTTTCTTTCACTTTGACCCACGGTTTGGGCTTTGGGGAGCAGTTTTGCGTGTGGTCTTGTGGTTTCCTGTCCCCTGCCTGTTAAAAGTATGAATTTCACAGCTTTTTTTTTTTTTTTTTTCTACCTTCATTTCCTGGTCATCTTTTATGTTTCTAATGTGTGCTATTGAGAACATTATCATGGTGTACAATTTTGCAGCCCTTTAGTTGGCCAAGAAAATGGGGTGCCATTTTTCTGCCCGATAGTTATTAACTCGTGCTTTAAGCAATGACAAACAAAATGAGGTCACAGTTCCTTGGTTTGTCACAAAAGGAGATCAAAGGAGATTTGTATCCAGGTGAACTTTTGTCCTTTAAAGTTGCATCGTTTTGTAAAAATCCTAAAATAAGAGGTGATAAATTGAAGGGCAAACACCTTGGCATACACATCATTTCCTTTCCATGCTCATTAGAACTTTGGTTGTGCACTTCTGGAACTTTGAATAGGGAATTGTTACTCTGGAAAACCCTCCTCTAATAACAGAAAATAAATGCCACTGAAGGTTGGTATGGCCATTAGGAGTCACTGAATAACGGTAAGCATTGACCTTCTCTTCTTTGTGAAACCAACCCAAACTATTATGAAGAATAAAAATTCCTCTAACTTTATCATAATTCTCCACATCCCAGCCATTCACTGCCTGTGTTTCGTTCACCTTTATACTCGCAACAAAGCATTTTGCCATTTGTAATATGTAGTTAAAGGAGTGTAACATATACTTTCCTATTCAATTGAAATACTAGCAAGGTAGTTGATTATGTGCCATCAACTCGTTTTTGACTCCTAGCGACCACATCAATAGATTTTCTTCAACACAAACTAGTCTTTAACCTGTTCTTTCAAGTCTCCCAAAGGTGCACTCGTCACCTCTATAACTAAATCCATCCACCTTGCTGCTGGTCGTATTCTTTGTCTCTTTCCTTCTACCTTTCCCACTTTTCCAGAGAGCCGGGTCTTCACATAATGTGTCTGAAGTTAGGATAGTTTGAGTCTGGTCATTTTGTGCCATGAGTGAGAACTCTGGATTGATTTGTTTGAAGATTTTGATTAAGCTGTCCATGCTTTTGGTTAATCTTGCAGCTCAAACTAACAGAAATCCTTCAAAAGACTACATTTTTGATGATAGCTGCCCCTTCTTGCTGAGATCATTACTTGCAAGTTCCAAGCCAATGTCTGCCAGGACTATGTAATCAAAAACTCTTGACTCTGGGGGGGGAAAAAAAACTTGTTCAGAACTTGTCTTCCTGAAATAATTAGAAGGAAATCGGTAAGCAAATAGTAGTGTACTGCAGTATTAATTGCTGCTTCATTAGTTCCTGTTCACAGTGCTCACTTTCAATATTCCCTTATTTAACTGTTTGTTTGCGTGCACATGCTATCTGGAATTGAGAAAACTATAGTTCTGGCTGGAATACAGTGATCAGTGACACACAAAATTGAATTTGCAGCAAAATTCAGGTAAATGTGTTTCAGCCATCCATCCATCCATTTTCCAACCCGCTGAATCCGAACACAGGGTCACGGGGGTCTGCTGGAGCCAATCCCAGCCAACACAGGGCACAAGGCAGGAACCAATCCCGGGCAGGGTGCCAACCCACCGCAGGACACACACAAACACACCCACACACCAAGCACACACTAGGGCCAATTTAGAATCGCCAATCCACCTAACCGGCATGTCTTTGGACTGGAAATGTGTTTCAGTTCCAGTGAAATTTGTGCCATTCACAACAAGAAGAAAGTAATTTACTTTCTGTCTGGAAGCTTTTGTATGCATTAATTCTGCATGTATCTGCATGCTATTTAGTATTTAAATAAGCTCTCTAGTGAAGTAAATACATTACCTGAAGTATTCATATCCTCAAATAGGATAAGGTGGTTGCTAGGTAACAAGCATGTGAAGGGAGAGATGGGGCAGATTAGTTTGCAGCAGTGGAATTCCAGGTACTGTTAAGCAAACGCAGTAATGTGCACAATGGTATGTTTTTGTGTCTTCATATGGAAAATTATGCAGCCTGTCACTTTTTAAAAAAAAAAAAATATTCTGTATTTCTTCATACTTGTTTAAACAGGAGGCATCAATACTGATTTTACTGGTGTGATCTGTATTACATGTGTTAAGCAGCTGCAATGTAAATGATGCTTTACAAAGCAATGTTCATTATTTTCTACCTAAAAGAAAAACCCAAAAAACTGTAAAACTAATTTTAGTGTCAGTTTCACAAACTTGTATGCAAATTGAATCTTGCCTGTTTTGGTCATCTCTGTTGTTTTTGCCTTTCTGACCAAGAATACAGCTTATGCAATGCATCATTGCAGTGGGACAAACACATGAAAGCTCATCAGGTATACCTTGTACATAAAATGGATCCAGTAGAACAATTTCTGATCAGGTCATCTTTTTTTTTTTTTTTTTTTCCCCTAATATATGTTCTTAACTCCAATGCTTAGGTCACCCCACGTCAAAGGCCACAGTTAGCCAGATTTCTGTGCATTTCATAATGCTTCAAATGTCACCAGAATTGAGCAAAAGTACCTTTGGTTTGCTCTAGGCAGGCTTGTCTTGTGCCAGCATTATCAAACACTGGATTAAGTGGCTTCACTATGTCCTGACTGCACAAAAGGGTTGAACAAACTAGTAGGACAGTCAAAGATCTGTTTACCCTTGAGTAGATCACACTGGTCTATTGGAGAGAGAATTTTAGAACAGGTGCAATGCCAGGACAAGACGGGGAGTAGCAGGTGCTGTGCTGCTGCTTTTAGAGTAAGGCCCCCTGCCAGAGGCTCTCTGCTCACACCTCCTACCTAAGCTAACCCCTACAGCAGGACAGTACCAGGCCACATATAGCTGTTGCAGCCACACTGTACTGATGGTATGCTGGTGTTCAGGTTCTGCCTTGGACTGTCTTCTCTCTTGCCCTAGACTGCAGTATCCAGAGAAGTGACCCTCTGTCCTCCAATGGGCAGCAACTTCAACAGGGCCTTGTATGGGAAACCGTTAATCGGATCTGAGGTTCACAGATATAGAGGCTCATTTGCTTTGTTCACCAGAGGTGTCAATAAGTGCTGGCTACGAGATAAAGCCACGTATGGTAGTGTAGGACTGCAAGACAACTGTTTTTATAATGTTCACAGTATGGTATACTGGGGCCGTACAGCTCCCCAAACCCGGACACAGACAGACACAGAGACACAAGTGCAAAACAACACAGTTTATTTCTTCGTGGAGCAACTTTGTTTTCTGCTCCCCATTTAAGAGCACAGTACAGAGTTACCCATAGCAATACTGCTCAGTCCCTTCTCTCCCTCTCTCTTTTCTTCTTTCTTTTTTCTCTTTCGTTTTCTCTGCCACCTCCACTCTTCTCCCAGCAAGCTTTGTCTTCCTGCTCCCAACTCTGGCTCTCCGAACAGAGTGAGGTAGCCTCTGTCTGATCGTCTTCCTGCAGCACTTCCGGGTGTGGCACAAGTGCTGCAGTCCAGGGCTCCGGAACTGTCCAAGCTCCCCCTGGCAGTGGTCATGAGCCCCAGCAGGGTTGGACTTCTAAGCTCCAAACCTGTGGCCCCGGTGTAAGCCATGAGGTTTGCCCTCTTGTGTTCTGGGGGAGGTATTGCCCAGAATATGTTCTCTCCTCCGGTCCTTCCATCACAGAGGTGTCTCGGGCCTGGCAAGGACCCCGGCCGTCCAACATGACAGTTATTGTTTTTTCTTTTAATTTTGTTGTAGAATGGTTTTCTTTTCTTATTATTCTCATTTGTTTATTGCAGTTTCACCAACAATGAGCATTGTTTCTTTTCTCATGCTATGTCCACACCATTATGCTATATTATAAAATTAACATTTTTAAACAAAGCAATCGCCATTCATACAAATGTTTTTGCATGGTTCACAAAAGTTTCGCTACACACTCTAAAATCCTTGAAGAGCTGGTAATGCAGTGAGCGTGGGTATTTATCACAAAACATCTAGTGACCATTAAATTACTTGTATGCAGCATTCCCACTATTCATAACGCTGTTAAGATGTGTGCAGGCAAGCAACACAAAATGCGCCATGGAAAGCAATTCCCCTGTGTCCGCTATGTTTTAATACAGATTTCTTCCGCAAAGGTTGACCAATCTAGGAAGGGCTATGTTACAAGCACGAGAAAATCGGAGCACAACGACCATCTGCATTTTCAAAAGTCTACATTTTCTCTCATCCACATTGTAGATCCAAGCTGGTGTTTTTGACTTTTTCAGCTGACCCCGTAGTGTGGATGAAAGGCAAAAATGGAGATTGACGTTAGCTATCTGATGTTAGTATTTTTAAATAAAATCATTGTAGTCTGGACGTAGCATCTGTATGCATTTGTGTGTGTGTATATTAATAAACACAATTTATATCTCTCTATTATAAAAGGAAATCCTGAGACAAGACTTTATCTCTTGCGGGAGTTGAAATTATCTCTGAGAATTTCAGGTCCTGCGAGACAAGCCTTTTTGCCAAGAGATTTTGACAAGTTACACCCTCTTCTCAACCATTTACAACCACGGCCACAGTCCACTCACTTCTCATTTGTGTGAATGTTATTGTCAGACCCAGCTCCTGCACTCTCAGCTCCAAGCAGGGTTGGAAATAGAAGACAAAGTAGAATGTCGTAAAGAGGTTCAAAAACGTTGGCACGATACACATGCAGAGCAGGTTAGAGATTATGAAAGTACTAAAATTCGAAAGTCTCAACAAACTGATAGTAAACATTGCATTAGCACAAACAAATGGAAATTTTTAAAATAACGGAACAGCGAAAAGAGATCGAAGATATGGACATAGGTGATATGACAGAAGTATGTAGATGGTGTTTGGCTTTAATTTTTAAGTCGGAGACTTATAGATCATCTAATTCGTGTTGCCATCCGAGAAAAGTAGTGTTTCTTCCCAATGAAGAGGTGTATCTGCGAGAATTAAAAGATTTGTTATTTGGTGAAAGTGAAATCCACATATGCGAGCAGCAGAGATGCAAAGTGGCTGGCGCATAGCACCCACCCAGATAACGAGCAAAGCGAGTAGGGGGCAGAGCCCCCTAGTACTGTATATTATATACAGTATTTGTTTTTGTTTATCCCAAGGCCACCAGCAAGTTCCATAATTCCACTTTGTGTGATAGTATTGTTAATAAAGCCCAGTCTAGTTGATCGATGCAGTGCTAGACCCAATTTCTTTTTCTAGTCTCAAACCACCTTATTCAAATCTACGCAGACACTCATTTTGCTGTTTACTGACCCTGTCTTCAATTCTTTTGTATTTCTAGTCTGTTTCAGGAATTCTCTAAATTAAAAATTAAGGCTGAAAGTTTCAACACTTAGTTGTTCTTTTTCAAATTGAGCGTTTTATGTAATTTATGTCCTTAATTTTTCTCTTTTTTTTCTGTTTCCTTTCTTTGTTTCATAACCCTGTTGACTTTTACTGTGTTATCTCTATCTGATATGATGTTTCCTAGTCATTTTTAATGCATTGCTTTCCAAGTACTGTCATGTGTGTTTGTTTTTTTTGAAGTACTCTATGCTCATGAATCAAATGATATGATTTTAGGCATTTTTTTATCCTATATGCTGGTTAATTTTTTTTTTCCTCTTTTTTTTTTTTTTCCGGCTGTGAAATGTGCATTATGTGCAAAATACTTCCCAGGCAGCCGCATTGAGGAGCACTGGGTCAGCTGCCTCACAAGGCCCAGACATCTCTACAACAGTGAGTACCATTTCCTCTTTCTTCACTGCTCTCGCTGTAGCATGAGAGTAATTGTACCTAAGAGATTTCCACACTTCCCTCCATTTTCAATGCCTGTCGGCTCTTTACAGTAATAATGAGTTTTGCTACCCTATTCTGTTCCTTTTTATGTTTTTACAGAAAGTGATCCGAAACCCTACCCCTTCAACATTTGCTATCGACCTTTGGCATTTTAACAATTGAGCCAGTGTGTGTGTGTTTTGTATGTTGTTCATTAAATGTTCTCAAAAAGACCTATTTATGTTTTAATGCCTGAATTTCATGGTTAGCGAACACGGATTGCTTCTTTGCACCACTTGAAAGTCTTGTTTTCTTTATTGTGTTCCCCTCTCCATTTGAAGAAGTAGACACACAGGATTTTGAGACCTGTTGTACACCTATACTGTATGAGAAGGTGGTGTTTACTAAAGGGAATTGTTTCTCCCAAAGTTCAAATCCCACACTGTTTTTTTTGTCCTTATGAGGTTTTCACATTCTTCTTGTGTCTGATCATTTTTCACTCTGGATACTCTGGTGTTCCTCCCTTATCTTCAAAGCTGCTGGTTAGGTTAAGTGGTGCTTCCAAATTGGCTCTGTGCAGATGTGTTTGTGAATGGACCCTGTGATACCCTGGCCTGCCTTGTGACCACTGCTGCTGGGATACCCTCAAGCAGCACTGAATTAAGAGGGTTCGAGATTGTGTCGTTTACTGTGTTGTTATGAGATATATTAGGTTAGCAGTGATGTACACATTTTTTAAAATACCTCTGACGGCTAAATTTTTCAGTTGTGTGCCATTAGTTACTGTATATGCACATTTATTCATTTACAAGACACTGGACAACAAAGATTTTGCTTTTTGAACATTTTTTGGGTGTATCTTATCGATTTTTGTCTGACCACGAAAACCACCTTTAAATTTCCCCATCACACATCATTTTATTGCAGTTTCCTATGTTTGTGGTCTTCTGTCATAAGTATACATATACTGTACAGTATAACAACTCTGATCTATATGAAGTGGCACTGTTACTGGGAATGCAGTTCCTGATGAACCAAGTCCTGATGCTTCATTTGTGACAGGGACAGCCATGCTAGAGTCTCACTACATCAAAAAGAACTGACTGATGCATAAGCTTTTGGTTCAGTGCCAGAATTGTGTGGCACATCAACCACTTGTCAACTCAATAAAGATATTTATTTGCTAGTGGGGCTGGAGGAAATTGCATGGAACATATTCAAGGACATGGTTATGAATTTTCTTGGCAACTACAGAGCACCAATTCTGTGTCCAGCTGGTTGACAACAACATGAAGTGCTACTTGTTTCTAAGGATTCATTTTCTGCATTTACTCTTACCTGATAATCTTGGTGCAGGTTTTCGTGATGAAAGGTTTCACCAGGTCACTGCAATGAAGAAAATGGCAGCATTTGGGCAAGTGGAATCCAACGATGCGGATGACTATTGCTGGACACTGAAACAAGAAGCATCTGATGCTGAAAATCGGCAGAGAGACATTTTTAGATCAATTGAACTAATTTAGTGTGACCACATCATTAAATGATTTAAACACACTAAATTTAATAAAAATGAATTTCATGTTTTGTTAAAATTCTACGTGATAATGTCAACCTGAAACTAAATATGTGCTCAGCTTGAGGTTGTCTGTCATGATCAGCAACACATTTTTCAGGAAGCGATATATTCAGTGATCTTGGTGTTGTCAGTCAGTCATTTTCCAACCCGCTATATCCTAACACAAGATCACGGGGGGTCTGCTGGAGTCAATCCCAGCCAGCACAAGGCAGGAACAAATCCCGGGCAGGGTACCAGCCCACTGCAGGGCACACACACACCAAGCACACACGGGACCACTTAGAATCACCAATGCACCTAACCTGCATGTCTTTGGACTGTGGGAGGAAACCCACGCAGACACGGGGAGAACATGCAAACTCCACGCAGGGAGGACCCGGGAAGCGAACCCAGGTCTCCTTACTGCGAGGCAGCAGCGCTACCACTGCGCCACCGTGCAGCCCTATTGGTGTTGTATTTTTGGTTAATGTATTTGCTGAGAGAAAAGGCAAAGTGAGTAACCACAGCATACTGTAGTTGGGAGGTCCTGCAATTTTAATTATGTCCCCCTATATGGCAATCATGCTTTCATTTCATTCAGTATATATTTTCATACATATGTTTTTGCGTGGGTGGGAATGTACAGTTTGTATATACAGCATATATAAACATATCCATACTAATGTTAAACAAACACTTGTGTGCCCATACTTTACCTTTTAAATGTGTATAAACATCCATAGCTTTCACATGTAATGTCATTTTCTGAAAGTATAGACATCGATACATGTAAAATACTGTGTGATCTGCACTTGTGCACTTTGACATATTTCCTAATCCTAATACTGCATTTATATGTGTACGTGTACCGTATGTATTGACCAACAAATTTATATATATTTTGTTCAGTAAGCTAAAAAAACACACATTTTTAATGTCGTGCTTGTTTCATTTTAAGGCACCATTGCTTCTCACTATGGTTTCCTGTTGCGCTAGCTGCTCCCACACATTGTTTCCTGATTAGCAAGTTACCCTGTACGATAAACTCAATGCATGGTTTCTGAATTCAATTTTCAGGCCCAAACAAGTCTGATTTTAAGTTTGTTGCTTTCCTGCTTGGATGTTTTAGTAGTGTGCTGGCACCTAATGAAATCCTCAGACTTACCAGGCATTGTGGAGCGTCACTCCTGTGCTTTTTACAACAGCTTTCTGATGCCCGCTGTCTAGCCTGGCGAGTCGCTCTATACTTGACGTTTAATGCATTTCCATATTGGCACTGAATATTAAACCTCAGGAGGTTCCTTTCTGTGATGAAGCTCAATAGCCCAACTAAATTTACCAGACTCTCCATTAATTTGATGCCCCAAATAGTTTTTTATATCATACCCTGTGTTGTTATGGTTTTATTTAGCAAATTATTAATTTTAGTATTATTTTCATTTGAAACTAGTACTTTAAACATCATAAAGTGCCTGGTTATGGTATCTGGGACCATTTGGAGACCCATTTCCTTTGTCTGTCCTGGCATGAACATTGGTCAAATCATTATCCAGATTAAGGATTGAGATCTTTTAGTAATACATTAGCACAAATAACAAAGAGTCATGATTCTGTAGACTTTCAATTAAGGGTTCTTTTATCACAAAGATCCTTTAATACGTCTGTCTATAATGAGTACATAAAAGTGCCACCTACCCATACCCAAAGCCATTTATGGTAGAGACGATTGTTTCATAGCCATATACTGAACTTCACATTTGGCTTTAACCCACCCATGATTTCAGAGCATACTAGGACCTGGAATCCTTTAGCCAGAGCCAGCAAATATCATTATAATTGTCATCAAAATGGTAACAAAATATGAGGTCTTATGTTGGTATATTTTATTTGTGTTATTGTTTTTCTATTCCTGTATACCTTGCATTATTGTAACGGAGTGTCTCTTTTAACAGCTAACTTTCTCGACAGAGACTCAGGGGAGTGTTCCATTTGTCTAGAGGATCTTGTGAAGGGAAATGAGATCGCCCGACTCCCCTGCCTGTGCGTTTACCATAAAAGGTAAGCAACTGTGCTTTAGCAGCTCACACCCTCTTGTGGCTCTTTAAGGTTACTGTCTGTGGAAAAGCATTACTCCACACAGCTGTTAATGACAAAAGGGTGTGGGATACAGTGAGGGATAAATGGAATTCTTCCTGTGGCATTCCAGTCTGTTCTGCTTACAACAAAGTGAATCAAAATTGAATTATTACCCTTACTGTTAGTCATAGTGTTCTCACTAACAGTTGGCAGTTTCTTGTACGTGCATTGCCTGTGGCTCATTTTCACTATTTAGGAAACTTGCAAGTACATGCGAATATACTCGTTTTTGCATCAAAAGGCAGCATGGGGCTCATTCTGGTGAACTGTTAGTTATCAATGAAAGTGAACAATGGTGGGTTTTATATTTTATCATATATTTTATATGTATGTGTGTATATATATATTATTCCTTTTGCATTTTTTTTTTGCAAATGGGAAACACAACAGGAAATGAATAGAATTTAATATAAATTAAATAATGTATTAATTTTTCTTTGTCCAAATAAATTATATTCACATACTCAAAAAAAGAGTTTTATTTTTATCAAGAAACTGGTATGTACCCTTTCAGACATATACAAACTGACTAAAGATGTACACTACTTCTGTAGTCAGTTCAGTTTGCATTATGGGTTATTATACATTACTAATATGTAATAGGCTACCAATGTGCACAGCAGTTCACTGGTTCATTTTATTTTGCAGGTGCATAGATGACTGGTATAAAGTGAAACCATTATGTCCAGAACATCCATTTGACTGAATGCTTGCCACAGACAAACTTCAGGTAATTACATTTTGGTTTGTATTTTGTTCATTGCAACATATATTTTATTTGGCCCAGGAATCACACACTTACTGAGCAAATTATTAGGAACACTGTACTAAAACTGTGCAGGACCTTGTTTTGCTCTCAAAACAGCCTCAGTTCTTCGTGACACGGATTCCACAAGATATTCCTTTGAGATTCTGGTCTTGGTTGACATGAATGCAGTCTAAATTTGCACACATTACTTAACTGGACATTCATGCTGCGTATCTCCCATTCTTTCACATCCCAAAGGTGTTCTGTTGCAGTGTTTCTCAACTTCACTGATTGCCTCACTGAATGAGTTGTGAGTTGCTGTTATAACCACCCCAGTCCCTGTCTGATGAAATGATCATTGTGCGAGATTTTCTTCTCTTTCCTAAGCATGCTTGTTTCACTAAAAGGGAAACCTGCTTCAATTGCTATCTGGATTGCCACTGAATTAAAAAAAAAAAAAAAAAAAAATCGGAGAATAAAGGTCTCGGCAGAAATCAAGATTCATCAGATCAGGCTAAGTTTTTCAGTCTTCAGGTGTCAAGTTTTGGTGATTCTGTGCCCACTGCATGCTTAGCTTTCTGTTCTTGCCTGATTTGCCTTGTGAATTTCCCCCATGTCACATCAATGTCCTGATTTTAATTGAAAGTAACAGTCTTCAGGACTGACAACAGTCATGTTGTCATTAAATAAAAATACAGCATATGTTAAGGCGACTCTTAAATAAATAAATAAATAAATAATGCAATCTGCTCCATGGGCATTCGCGAGAAGATTGACCTTAAGTAGTACATAGCAATTGGGGCCTATCTTGAACCAAACAACATTTGTAAATCTAATTCTATAGAAGCAATAAATAAATGCCTCCGTACCCACGTGTCTGTTTATTTGCTTTACTGCATTGTGTTTTTGCGTCTCCCTGTCCTGTAATATTGTGAGCTTGGCTGGATTCACTTCATTAAGCTCCTTGTTATTAATTTTGCCATGGAGTGAGTTCTTCCTCACAGAACAGATTAAGTGTAAGCAGTGAACATTGATTACAGGTTGACAACTGAATTATTTCCAATCTTATGTTCATGGGGCTCCTGATTTTTCACTATAATATTAACACTTCTGGCCACTGAAGCCATTTTCCTTTTTTGTATGTGTACAGCTTTCAAACTATACAAAATACAATTTAGTTGCATACAGGCAAGCAGCTCAACAAGTGCCATGCAAAATAACTCTTCTATGCCCGCAACACTGGAATAATTTTTTCTTCCATAAAGCTTGACCAGTCAGAAAATGAGACATTGTAATGAGTAGAACCCAGTCAGGGAAGGGCCACGAAATAGGCACAAATCAATCAGAGCACAATTAGAGAGTTGTTTTTGGAAAACTTCGTTCAAGGGTAGAAAACGCTGGACTAATGTGGACGAAATTTGAAAGCTGAGACAAATCTCCAATTTTTAAACAAAAACATGTTAGTGTGGATGGAGCCTGAGCTTACCCCAAAGTCAAAATCAAACCTGTTTGACAGACCAGTTGGACTGAGTCATTGGGTGCATCACCCTAACACAATTGATATTTACTGCCCCTGACCCACTAAGATTATGTAAGTGAAGTCTGACAGAAAATCTCATGTAATGTGACATGGCCTTTTGGAAATGGGTAGAGAATGGATGGATGATGCTGTGTCCTGGGTACAACAGCATTAAAAAAAGAATGATACTATTGTAGTTTCCATGTTCGATAATGCAGCTGAGAACCACTGCAAAGAGACTTCCTACTTTATTGGATTTCCTCATAGTATGGGATGTTAAGTTAACCAATGCACACACACACACACACACACACACATATATATATATATATATATATATATATATATATATATATATATATATATATATATATATAGAGAGAGATAGAGATATATAGATAGATATATATATATATAGATAGAGATAGAGATATATAGATATATATATTAATATTATATATTAATAATAGATAGATAGGCTGTTCTCTCTATATCTATCTATCTAACAGAACACATTATATCATACACACAGAGCATTTCAAAATAATAATTGCCTTATGTAATATTTCAGAGATAATTGATTCTGCATTGTGTTAGACTTCTTCAAGTCTGATATTAACCTACCATTAATCAGTTGTCCCAGCATGTATAGTATATGTGCTAGCATTTAACATCATTAATCTGTTATCAAACCAGTTTAATTTTATTTAAGCCAGAGCCTATTAAGGTAGAATCAGATACAAGGTACTAATTAAACTACAAAACAGTGCCAGTCTAGGCCAAAGCACAGTTATATACACACATACACATATTCATGCAGGAGTAGTAGTGGTAGGGCTGCTGCATCTCAGTAAGGAAGCCAAGGGTTCATGACGCGGTTGCTCCCAGCATGAAGTTTGCATTTCTCTCTGTGTTCATGTGGCTTCCTTCTGGTGCTCCAGTTTTGTCCCACAGTCCAAGATTGGCATTATAGTTGAATTGGTGAAGCTGAAATGGCCATAATGTGTGCCTGTGTGTGTGTGTGATCATGTTCACCCAGCAATGGACTGGTACCCGGTCCAGAGATCGTTCCAGACTTGCTCTTGTTGCTTGCTGGGATGGGCTCCAGTTCCTCATGACCCTGCTCTGGGTGAGCAGCTTAGGAAGATGGATGGATGTATACTTCAGTGATAATGAATATACACCCATGTAGTCAGTGACTGGCCTAGGATTCAAACCCGCTATCCTGAACTTAAGAAGAATATCGTGTAAACTGTGTAGGTATATATTAGTCAGTCAATCATTTTTTAACCTGTTTATTTCCTGAACTGGGGCACATAGCATGCAAGGAGGAAGAAATCCTGGACAGAGCACCACTCCATCAAAGGGTGAACACACACACACACACACATGCACAATACGGCCAATTTAGAATCGCCATTCCACTTAATCTGCATGTCGTTGGACTGTGGAAGGAAACCAAGGCACCCAGAGGAAACCCATGCATACTGCACGCAGGGAGGATCCAATGCGAACCCCTGTCTCCTTACCTAGAGGCAGCTGTGCCACCATGCTGCCCAGGTATACATTAGACCTGTCAAGTAATTACAAAAAGCTGAGAGACTTCTCAAATTCAGTGTCATTTTAAAGTTTTTTCAAATAAACAAAACTGGACTCCCCAAGTAATATGCAGATGTTTGGCATTTGCCTTGATACTGTTTTAAAGAAACTACGTCGGCTAGATTTACCTGCATATAACTTAAAGCTCCTGAAAAAGACGTCTCAGTTATTTATCAAGTTAGTCAGAGCAGCTATTTTAGTTTGAGAGCCTACAAATGTTTCTCTAGTAGGGTAACCAAGTATAGCAATTACGTTATGTTTCTAAATCCAGCAGAGAAGAGCAAAACAAACTGAGCTCTTAAAAGCAACTTTGACTGGAAGCCATGTATTCTGAAATTATAGATAATTCACTTGTTAAAAAAAATATATAAATAAATAAATTGTTTATAAAAGCAATTACATACTTGAAAGTTGTGGACCACTGTAGCAAATCATTAATATGGTATTTCTTTATTATTACTTAATATTTAGCTGATGCCTTTATCCAAGGTGTCTTACACTATTTTGAGGTGCCACTGGTTGTGCTTCTTTGGCGCACAGGCAGGTGAAGTGACTGACTCCTGGTCACACAGTGTCAGTAGTGAGATCAGAACCTTATGTCTTGAAGTCTAAAGCCTTAACCACCATGCCATATGCGTGTTTATGATTTAATATGAGTATTTGATATGGGACTTACTAGTGAGTATTCAGGTAGCTCACATTGTTTGTAATGTTTTCATTTTCACAGGGATTTCAACAGGAAGATGCCTGTTGGTCTGAATCATGGAGTCGTGTCACTAAGTAGACTGGATCTTCTGGTTGTGCAGACTTCTCATTGTGATGTGATGTTTGATGGTATTAGCCTGGAAAAGCAACTTTTTTTTTTTTATATATGGAATGTGCTGTCTGTTGATGCACATGAAAAGAAATGGACAGAAAAGTTGAGAAGTTCGCTAAGGATGTCATTCTTCCAGGCTTGAAAAATTGTATATGCATATTTATGGCCTCATGTGCTTTAAGTCTACACCATTGCTTGTGTATTTATTTCTTTGTATAACTTTAGATTTTAAATCAGTTCTTTTTCTATTTATTTGTATTTTTTAATTGCCAAAGCTCATTGATCTACTTCCTTAGAAGTAAAAAAAAAAAAGATGACCACCACCACCACCTCTTCTTTTTACCACTGTAGCTGATGTTGAAGGGCTAAGCGTACATTAAAGCACTTTATCATTCAGTGCTCTATGAAACTACGTCTGATTTCTGCTTACATACATTAAGTTTGGTGTATGCACCTTAAAAAAGAAGGAAGCTGCAAGCATCCCATTGTATTAGAATCCAAAAAAGTTACTTGTGGCTTCCACCAATGATTGGTATCCCTTTTTTTTTTTATGAGTGAATCTGGTTGATTGACTTTGTATTATGAAATGGAAAGTGGTCAGTGGCCACCTGAGTTTTTGAAGTTAGGTGGCCACCTACCCTGTCATGGAGCTGTCATCATCTTGCCACTATGCTTGGCTCTTATTCAGCACAGCAGTTCCAAGTACTGTATGCTTTCTGTTAAGAGGGGATCACCAAAGTTTTTCTTTATTTGCAGTTATTATTATGTACTTTACATTATAAGTCATTATCACTATGGTTAGATGTAGAACTAATAGATGTAAGCTGCATTTTCAGTACAAATATGGTTTGGACAATATATTCAGGGTGTGTAATAAACTGTCAATTTTGTGCGAGTGTCATTACTGTAACAATAAACCCTGGTCTGATGGCCCTGGTCATCTTAGGAAGCAGTGTTTCCAAAAAAGGTGCATGTGTGGGTGTGTTTATTAATACTGTATATTTAAACATCATGTTCATTTATTATTAGTCAAAGGTCAAAACGTGAATCTCAGTAGCTAGTAAGTTATACTTTGAGGTTTATTTTTAAAAGTGCTTGCTGCTCATGAGATGACCTAAACAGAAAAATGTATTTTTTGGGGGGGATGAGAATTCAGGGTAGTTTTTTTAACTTTTTTTTTTCTTTGCTGCTTTGATTTTTAAGACAGTAAATCAGCTTTTTGATTTTTATTTTAAAGTGCCTAAATGAATGCCAGATATGCCAATTATGCCCATTGCAGCCTTAAATTCCAAATATGTAAGGTCAAAAGTTACTTTTTTTTTTGGCCTTGTCTGTGTGGCTATTTGGTGAAAATGTGAAAAGAAAGGACTCCAGCTGTAAAGCAAGGGCAGTCAATAGGAAATACAGTAATCAGCTGATCGATGGCAAAAACCAGCATAGATATGTTTTTCTTCCAGTTATGAATTAGCAAATCTTAATAATGGTTAAAAAAAAAAAAAAAACTAGATTTTTTTTTTTATTTTAGCCTTTGTTAAAAATGTAATTTGCAAATTGGCTGTTTTTAAGTGAAAATGCCAAACTGTTTGCCGCTCCTCCCTCAGACCTTTTACTTTTCCTGTTTCTTTTGTTCAATGTACATTGCCGTGTTTTTCTTGGTTCATTAAACAAATGCACAGCTGCTGTTGCCACTGTTGTTCATCTCATTTGAATAATTTTTTAAAAATCAAAGTATATTTCTCTCTCTCTCTCTCTCTCTCGTTCAGTTTGACACCAAACAGGAAATGGTGGCTGAACCCAAAATTTGAATATTCAAAGATAACACTTTGGAGGAGTACAGTATTACATTTATGCATCATGTATAAAAATATGAACTTTATATACAATATGTTAAACTTTTTAAACTTTACATGCCTAATGGTGGGATTTTATTTTTTTTTTTAAACTCTGTGCATTTTTTAAACCATGGCTGTTACAATTTTAAGATGTTCACTTTTTTCAATCCAGTAAATGAGGAAATATTGTGCTGATATGTTTATGGATATTAATATGCAATAAAACATTTTTACTTTAAGCGTGTTTTATGTTTTGACATTTTGTTGATTGCATTAACTTTTTATAGATGGATAGAAGTTTATTTGTCTTGAAAAGCGTCACACGCATTGGCTCCATTCCCTTAACTGCCCAGAAGGCGAATATAATGGAGAGATTGGGCAGGATTCATTGCAAAGCTGTATGCTTCCATAATCTGCTAGATGGCAGCATCCCTGGGCTTCAGTACCCATTCAGATGCCCGCTGGGAATAGTAGTCCAATGAGGCAGCCCTGCTGAGCTTTGTGGGTGCTGCCAGAAAGTTCTGCAAGGAGTTACGCTCCCTACTTTTTAGGACTTGTGATTGACCTGGAAGTGGTGCCACTGGGCTATGCCCTGGCACCAGAAGTACTCCCAGTCCAACATAAAAGAAGCCACCCTACCTCATTCAGGCGAGTTGGAGTCGGGTGTGGAGGATGGACAAAGCTCACCTGGGAGGTGTGGAGGAGAAGAGACAGATGAGGAGGAAGACTTTTTGTATTTGTGTTTGTGCATCTTTTAAAGAAAACGGTGAGAGGTATTTGTATTAACAAAATGCGTATTTGCACCTTGTGAGATTGTGCCTGGGGTTTGGAGTGCTGCAAGGCGTCCCTAGTGGTCATAGTCACCCAGGAAGATGTGGCTTTTTACATTTTTTATCTTATAATTACTTTATGTGAAGAGTATTCCTTTCATTGCAAAGTAAAAGTTTACATTTTTTTATGCTTACAAATAGATACAAAAAAATCATTTTGGGATATAATACAATCTATTCCATCTGCATCATTTGTTCCATGTGAGCAGCACATGTGTCTTTTATTGGTATTCTGCTCATTTGATGAAGTCCATCTATATGCATTTGTCCTTTTCCTTAGTTTTCTAAATACAGCATGTTTTTAATATCCACCTACTGTATCTAGGCCTGTTGAGATATAAAGTATATAAAAGAAAATAAATAAAAATTGCTCCATTTTCCACTACAACCTCTCCCAAAATTCTCAGAGAGACCACTCCATTGTTCTGGGTGAGGGGATCCAAATGCAGGAAATGAACTTTTAAGGACCTGCTGCACCAAGGCAGGAAGAGAGAAGCTCCTTTCTGACTTCTTTGTAGTTTTTGCTTTTGCGTTCTCAACAAAATTGCAGTATCCACCACTTCCTTTACCATTTGTTTGCCTGTTACCTGGTCAAGACAATGGAGGCGATCAACCAAACAAACATTTCTGTAACAAAAATCCGATTTTTTTTTTTTAAATCAGTCGCTGCACTGTAAGGAAAATAATCTACAATTGGTGAAGATTTCAAATGACTGCACATTTGTCCAAATTCAGCCCAAGAGCTCCCCATATAATACTAAGAGAACTCTCCAAAAACCCCAAATTTGTGTCATGTTGGGATTCCCAAAAGCACACAATTCCAAAAAATTCTTTCAAAGTTGCCATCTAGGGGAGAATACTGTCAAAACCCCAACTCGAAACAAAAAGGGGCATTGAATAATCCTTATAAAATAAAAGGTTTATGTTAAACAAAGGCTTAGTATCCATGAAGCTCCTAAGAGCACAAAAACAATTACCTGAGAAGCAAGGAAATCCACTGCAGACAAAGATGAAATACAGAATCCAAAGGCAAAGTCAAAAACAGAGCACAGTTTCAAAAATCCAGAAATCACGAAAAGCAATAAAGCACAGCAAAAACACAAATGGCAATCCACTCCTAGCACATTCAAAATGAACAGCCAGGAACAGGTCCTCCAACGTATAATATGGAGGGCAGTGATTGGCAGGTGCTCCCACCTCTAGCAGAGTAATGCACAAAACACATAGGGCATAATCTAAGCATTTTCCCATTACAAATAGACACCAATAAAAATGTACGTAATTTTTGTGGTCTAAAAATTTGTATATAAGTGCATAAATAATTTGTTTTATTTCATTGATATGCTTTCAAGTCTAATCCAAGAGTTCAGTTTAGGACTGACTCAGGAAGTGAATTTTATGACAGGGTTGGGGGAAGTGCCTAAAACCGATAGATAGATAGATAGATAGATACTTTATGGCAAGTGATTCTCTGCAGGTCTCTCTCAATCAACCCCCACAGGAAAGCCAAACTACCTCGCAAGCAAGCTTCATTCAACAAATCTTTTTTGGGGGCAGGTGTGAAAATAAGCCAGTAACTGGGGGATGTGTCACACCAGAATTCCATTGGTCTAAAGTTGCCTGTTTAAGTTCCGAGTCAGAAGCCATTCTGGCCGTAGGATTTGTACAGAGAATGTATAAATTCAGTTGCTTTACCCCCTCCCTCTCTCTCTTACACTATTACCGTGAAAAGGACAGCTCAGTAGCCATATTGAGACAGGTGTGCGGCCTGTCCTGAAGAAAACTAGAAATGATGACTTAACTAAAGACATGCAAGTAAAAAGTCTGTGTGCTGTCTGAAACTACACATCAGCATTTATCAGGTTGTATGGTTGCCAATATTCACTTGTACTTTGCTTATTGTTATTATTTTATGAATATTCTCAATAATGCATTATTTAAAATTGTAACTTAACTCCTGCTTGTCCTTTTACTCTATCTAATTGCCTGAGGTTATAAATGTAGAAGGGAAAGTGGGCAGAAGTTAAAAAGTACAATACCTTATAAATAGGGTTAAGTCTATGGGATTTGAGGCATTCTGACAAAGGCTACACAATAAAGAATGCAAAAGGGGAAAGCAGAGTAATATAGAACTCTACCAAGACAATAATAATAATAATAAACAATGACACAAATAAATGGTACAAAATTAAACAAAACAGACAAACACATCTTTGAACCCCAGCCAGGGGAGAAATGCCTGCTGAAGCATGACACCCAACATTTCATTGTGGGCTGTGCGGGTAACGTTTGCAAAAGTTGGTGTCAAAGAGCTTGCATCTACATTCAGAAAAAGATTGCACAAATATGACCTGCATCCGAGGTGAGCCATCAAAATTCCTTTACTGACCAAAAAGAAAATTAGAGCAAGATTACAATTTGCCATTGAACATCTTGGCAAAGACCAGACCTTCTGGAACAAAGTGCTTTAGACAGATAAATCAAAGACAGAGTTGTTTAGTTACAAGTGCAGCATTTTAGGAGAAGAACCTCATACCAACTGTGAAACACGGTGGTGGAAATGTTATGGTTTGCTGCCACAGGGCACGGGCAGCTTGTAGTTATAGAGTCAACCATGAATTCTGCATCATATCAAAATAAGTTTGAGAGGAAAGTAATGGCATTAGGTCCAAAAGTTGAAACTGAACTTGAAAATGGACCTTCAAATGTGATAATGATCTGAAGCACGCTAGCAAATAGAGAGTTATGGAATGGCCTAATCAAAACACTGATGTGAATCCCATGGAAAAGTTGAGGAGGGATTTAAAATAGGAAGGTACACTCAAGAAAATCCACAAACATTTTGCAACTGAAGGAATTTTGCATGGAGAAGCGGTCAAAAATTTCAGAGATGATGTCCAAGACCAGTGGGCAGTTATGCCTATGCTAAAGGGAGCGATACCAACTTCTGAGGATAAGGATGTACTTACAGAGGTTTCTCCTCATTAACATCTGTTAATATTTATGTTGAATAAATTATTGAAAAGTCAAATTTTCCTTGTGTTTTTATTAAACTATATCACATTTATTTACAGACAGTGTTTACATAAAAATATTTGCCTGTACATATATTTTGAAAAGGTCAACAATTGCTGTACATGTGACTGTATACTGATGAAGTTATGTCTGTCAGCTGTGTACCAATAAACCACAGAGACATGATGGTAGCAGCACACTCTTGATCCAGCTCTAAATCTTTTTCTTAAAGGTCGCAAGGAGTCTGAGAACAGCACAGTCGCATGCTCCTAACCTCTCTCTGTAGGAGAGCTATACCATCACATTGCACACACACAGACTTATATCCATACTGTGGCTAAATTAAAGCCTTAAATTCCATTAAAAACACCTTTATGGGATGTGGGAGGAAAACCACAGAGACAACAAGCAAGCTCCATATATACAATGAAAAGACTGGGAATCAAAACTGTAACAGTTCCTGCTATGTACTTTAATATTTTAACTAATGGAAACAACTTTGATAAAATAATGACTCTTGCTGCAACTAAGTAACAAAGTACTTTCATCTCATTTCCTTAAGCTGTTAAGGTATTTTAAAACATATGTAGTATTTTCCATTATCATGAAGTAAACACATTGTTTTGTAAAATGCAAATCTTTCAAAAATACCAGAATGCAGAGTCATCATACAGTTTATTTTCAAGTATATACTAAATCAAAAGTGTTCCAGAGGTGTTAGAACATGTTAGGAGAATGAAGGAGACTGTAGAAACGTCTTATTGGTGAAGCTCTGATGGAAACAGATGTCATCCAGTCTCCCAGTGGTCGTCCATTGAGGAGCTTACAGATACATTATAGTCACATGTAGAGAGTGCTCTGAAATTGCATGTGATAATCAACAAGCAACACGTTGACAATCTTATGGGATCCTTGTTCTAAGAAGCTGGCCAGCTTAACTCCAGGTACTCCACAGAACCAATCTCTGGTGTATGTTCTTCTTCCTAAAAATATGTGCACAATTTCAAGTACAAATAAATTAATTTCATTATGTTTCATTAATTATTTTTAATTTATTAACATATTGTACAATGGAATAAACATTCATAAATATTAACCATTTCATTAATCTGCCAGTATGGCTTAGAATTAGATGTAAGGCAAGCATCATTCCTGGATATTGTACCAGTCCACACTAGAAGACCTCCTATAAACACATCAACACTCATTGATAGAAGACAAAAGTAGACTCAATACTCAGCATATTCTATCCAGGTGGTTACTAGGAACTGTAGATCTGCTGTATGTTTCATAAATATGTGACAATAGTAATCCAGAAAAGCAGAAGCTGACAAAATAATTTAAACTTTTATTTTGTACATTTGACAATAGGAAGTGGGTAATTTAATCAGTTCCTCACAAATGGCATTTACTTCTGGAAAGAATCATGCAAGCCAAAAATTATTTTAAACTTGATTACCCCAAAATGTCTATAATAAATTGTGAAAAAGTGAATTCTATCTAAGGTTCGCTTTCATTTATTATCTAAGAAGCTAGATTTACAAAAAATAATAATTCCAAAACGGTTGTAAAAAGAAGGTTAAAGCACAACATTTATCATCAGGTGGCATACCCTGAGTAGAGGTGCTGATCAGCTGTGCATACTGCATATCTGTTGTTAGTCATTAGTACTAAAGTATGAATAATATGATATTTATAAACTTACTAAACCTCACTTATTCTATTTCTCTTACCAGTATCATTATGTGGTATTTGGTGTCACTCTCTACTGCCAAGATGTTTTCCTGCCAATGGAAAATTCATCTCAGATAAGGATCACTGGAATCATGGGGTGGAAGGGTCCTTTCATCAGACTTTTTGGCCCAGGACTAACTCAAATTTAGAATGGCAATAGGGGAGGGAAGCTGGTTGGCCGAGGTCTCCAGGAGTCTGACTGTGTCTGGCTTGTCTGACTCCTTTTTTACAATCTGGCCATGGTCTCAATTGATGTGCATAATTTGTGTGCTCTATGCTTTAATATCACTAGGCAACAGTTCTTTTCAAACGTTTTGCCTCCTAAAAAATTTATAGTGATTACAATAGACAGCTACAAGCTGAACACAAACATGGCCTCTGCTGAAAAAGGCTAATCTTAACCTTTCAGTATTTAAAAGCTATAGGCCTGCTTTTACACTTCTTTTTTATCTAAACTTTTAGAGGAGGTTTTAGACACCTTTCAGTTAGGCTGTAGGAGACATCATTCTACAGAAACAGCACTCCTTAAAGTCTCAAATGATTTTTTGATGTTTACAGATGCTGGGGAGTGTTCGGTACTTGTGCTTTTTGACCCAAGTGCTGCTTTTGACAACTTAGACCACAATATTCTTAGAAAGAGATGTCTTAGATGTTGTGTAGGCATTTCCGGGTCTGCCTTGCACTGGTTTTCCTCCTATTTAATGGTGTCAGGCATGGGTGTCTGAGGATCACCATCCACACTCTATTAAGGTGTATAATACCACCCCAGGACAAGAAGGGGTGCAGTCACTCACCATGTCATCTCTTTTTGTCTCCACAGTGCCAAGAAATTGCCCCTTTAGTGGAATGAGTGTAATGAGACACTATAAAACAAAAGTGCTCTCAGAAAAGAATGTCTCCTTTCAGACAAGCCTCTTTTTCTACTGAGCATGGCTCGCTAAGATGGCATTTGCCAAGCCCAATTTCTGTTGCGCCACTGAGCGCTTATTTGTCTTCATTGTTTTGGACAATTGCATTAAATGGGGTGGCCCTGTTGACACCCCAGCTTTTCTTTAGGACTCCAGCCATCCTTCTGTTTATCACAATGGGTAGGTATTTTTCTGTTGGAGTGAAGGAGTACTCATCTGTTGTTGCCCCTCTTTACATGTTGTGTACCCCAGAGTTCTGTTCTTGATCCTATTTTATTTTCTTTATACATTCAGCCTTTAGCACACATCTTTTGAGAGAGTCTAGTATAACTTTTATGTACAATATCCATTTTTGTATTCTTTTAAGCTTCAAAATCTATATAAGCTGTTCTCTCTAATTATGTGTTGGTCTGAGATTAACTGATGGTTGTCTGCTAACTGTCTACAGTTAAACTTGGAAAAAACAGAAACCTTCATTATTGCTCCATCTTATTTATATGTGGCAATTAATCAAAAGTTAATGATTACTCCTTTTCCTCTTTGTAACTTAGTCATGATTTTTGACCAGCATCTGAGTTTGGATGTTCATGTCAGTTTTTCTTGCTTATCGTAATTCTATATTTACTATATTTATATGTCTATTTGCTACCTATGGTTTGTTTATAGTGGTTTGCTCAGTTTTTAAAGGTTTTTCTTGTAATATTGCATTGATGTAATTTGATACTGCTTTGTACGGTGCTCTGTGACTGCTATCAGAGATGGCTATTTTATAAATAAATAAATAAGCACAGCACGAATACAGCGTCAGCTTGACTGCATCATGTAGGAATTTGCAGAAACATGAAATTAACTTTAGCATATTTAATTGCTCACTGATGCTGATACATTGTATTAATTCAATTGAGCTAAATTGTTTTGCTGCTGATTTTCATTTGTACTCGGCTTTTGAAGCAGACTCCATTTTCCCTGATACTACCCTTTCATCATTGCATTGTCTTGGGAAAACCTTTCACCATGTTTGTCATTGACTGTACCAAGATTAGCAAGGAAAAAGATAGAGTGTGACTGCAATACAGAAAATGAATTTTTAGCAACATGTGGCATTTCACGATCTTGTGTACTTGAAGCATGTTGTCAAGTAGCTGGGTATAGTTTGAAGCTCTGTAGTTGCCATAAAATTCCCAACAACCTGGTTTATTGCTTTCAATGTGATTTCTTCCAGCCTAACTCTCAGATGATTGTGCCACTTGCCATTGATGACATGTGTGATTTGTGTACCAATGGATTATCAAAAAATGTCTTCCATAATCTTGGCATCAGATACTGTATTTGAGTAATCACCTGTTTCAAACTGTTTTACCTTCCTTGTTCACTGCTTGCAAAAAAGGTTTTCTTCAGTCCAAGCTTTGCATGACAAGGATGCAAAAATATCTTAGGTAGGTTGACAACTGGTTTTATCGGGCACACTTTTTGGTTCCTGAGCCAAATGCTTATCGAACGTCCAGTTCTTTTTAATTATAATGACAATCTTTAATATGACTGTCAAATTCGCAAATGAAACAACAGAACTTGGTATATCTGAGCAGCATTCCTAGTAGCCGTGCGACTACTTTTAGATCACCACAGACGTTTCAGTTTTACTTGTTGCACTGTATATTTATACGTAAAATATAAGAGGAAATCCAGCCATTGCAAAAAAGTCATTATTTTAAATAAATAATAAATGTTAAATGTGTTTTTGGTGATCAATAGAGAAAAATGTATTAGATATGCCCAAATGTGTTCAGGAAGCAAAATCTTCATTGTCCAGTGCTTTTGTCCAACGTATTGTTCAAAGAGTCTGTTAAAGTTAAGAACTACATACAGACCTAAACTTATAATTAAAGGCCAACTTTCACTTTTTCACTTCCTTTGCACATTTAATTTCTTTTTTTTCTTACAAACATTTATAATACTGTATATAAATAGTTGACAGGATGTGTACTTGCTTTACTATGTCATTTAGCAAACATGTACAACATCTTCATTAATTTTGGCTCAGCATTGTATTGACTCAGTTTGTACTTCTCTTATCTGACCAACTGTACTAAATGCGGAGGGTTGGGGGGGGTATTGCAAAAATGACAAAGCCTCAAAAAGATCAGCTAATGGTGGCCAATAGTCGTTGGTGGTTTTTAAAATGTAGTTCAGGTCAGCTGAGCTGACATAGGAGAGGAAGTTAGATGTGACAGAAATGAGAATGTTGAAATGGATGTGTGGAGTTACAAAAAAGATCAGAATAAGAAATTAGACAATTGGAGGTTCAACAAAAGTGACAGTGATATAAAAAAAAGTACAGGAAAGTAGGTTGAAGTGGTATGTACATGTGATGAAGAGACAGCAATGAATATGAGGGCAAAAGAGTGATGGGAATGGAAGTACATGGGAAGAGAAAGTGAGGGAGGCCAAAGTGGAGGAGGACGGAGAAAGTAAAAGAAGATCAAAATGAAACGGGCATGACAGGAGAGGAGGTGCAGGACTGAGCTGTTTGGAGAAGGTTGATTAAGCACATGAACACCACATAGAAGTGAGAAAAGATTAAAAGGAAGAAGAAGTTCTGACAGAGCGCTAGCAGTTGCTTTAAGTAGAATAGACTGAGCATACTTCACATTTTAAGTATTTTACTTTATTCTTCAAATGTTACAATAACATACACAAAACAGGTAAAGCAAAAGCACAAGACAAGATGCAATATCACTTCTGCTCTGTATTGAGTCTTTGAATTTACAACTGAGGTATAAATATGAATGTCTAAAACCTGTGCTCCAAAAGCAGGAAGGACCACCATTGTACCTTGAGTATTGCTTGGTTTAGTTCCTCTTTGACAAGCATTTTTATTTTAACAGGTGTAGTGCAAAATATTGGGGAAAATTAATTATGCATAGCTCTCATCTACCACCAAATAAAAACTTTCCCTTTAAGTTTGGACTGGGTAGAATTAAATCCCAAATAACCAGCAAAAGAGCTTGGCACAGTGACACATGTCCATTTCATTCAAGTTTAGCAATTTGTTTTGTGTCGCAGGGTGAAGAATGACAGTTTCTTTTTGCTTTTGTATTATTCTGCTGCGGAAATACTTAAAGTATTTTACTTAAGGTTATTCTATTATAAACATGTTCAGTGCTTGAAGTGCAATGAAATTACTGGCAGTACTGTATTTACAGTGATATAGTGACATTCAATCAGCTTCAATAGTTGGGAAAGAGGGGTGGTTTGTCTCCCGTGAAGATTTCTAAAGAGTAGCTAGTACTCACTGGTACACTAAGAAAACCTGCCAGTACAGTCAATTGAAGTCTGGTCTGGTCTTTTAAGAGGTGCCAGTTCTCATTAGTGCACTAAGCTGCATTGTAATATATGTCCCAGTTGGAATCAAGGAATAATGGACAGACTGGATGATGGTGGATACTAGAAACAGTACTTACTGTTTTAATGACAAAGTGAAAACATGTTTTCAGAAAGCTTTGCAAATTTAGTAAAAAGCCAAAACTGAAATCTTTCATGTATATATGTATTTATACCTTTTGCTGTGGCACTCTACTTTGTGGTCAGGTGCATCCTGTTCACTTTAATTCTCTTTGAAATGTGTTTAGAACTTAGCAGGAGTCCATCTTTGGCAAATTGCATTGATTGGACATAGTTAAGAAAAGGGGCACAATTCCAGAATTCACACTGCATGTCAGGACTAAAACCAAGCCATGAAATCCAAGGAACTCTCTGTAAACTTTGATGATCAAATTGTGCTGAGGCATAGATCAGGGAAAGGGTATAAAACCATTTGTAAAGTTTTACATTTTCAGAGGAGCACAGTGGTCTCAATAATTGAGAAATGGAAAAAGCTTGGAACCACAAGAATTCTTCCTAGAGTTGGCCATCCGGTCAAACTGTATAACCAGATATGAAGAACCTTGGTCAGGAAGATGACTAAGAACCAAATGGTCACGCTAATACAGATTTGAAGACCTCTCTTGAGATGAGAGAACCTGTTAGAAGGACAACCATCTCAGCAGCACTCCATCAATAAGTGTTTATGGTAAAGTGGCTAGATGGAAGCCACACTTAAGTAAAAGTCATATCACAGTTTAAGGACTCTGAGAGTAGGAGGAAAAAGACTCCCTGGTTTGATGACACAAATTTTAACTCTTTGGGCAGAACTATGTCTAGTGAACAGCAAGAACTGCTCATTGCCTGCCTAATAACTTCACTATGGTAAAGCATGGTGGTTGTGGTGGTGGCATCTATGCCGGAGTGACTTTGGAAAATGTCTCTGACTGTTCTTGAGTGGTCCGACTAAAGCTCAGACTTAAACCCCATAGACCATCTGTGGCGAGATCAGAAGATGGAGGTGTACAGAAGCCTCCCAACAATTAAATGGAGCTTGAGAGGTTCTGCAAAGAAGAATGGGATTACCCTCCCAAATTTAGGTGTGCAAATTTAGCCAAAAACACTCAAAGCTGTAATTTCTACCAAAGGGACTTCTCGAAAGTACTGAATTAAGGGTCTGAATACTTACATGAATGAGAAATTTCAGTTTTAGATTTTTATTAAATTTGCAAACCCTGTCATTATGGATATTAACTGTAGACTGATGGGCAAAAATGGCAAATTTGTCAATTTTTAAATTAAATCAGGGGTGTGAGTACTTTCTGAATCTACTGTATATGCACTAATGTATATTCACTAGTAGTAATTAACATTATTCTTATCGGATGAAATAGCGCAATTGTAGTTGTACAGGAAACATAGAAATGCACAGAATACTAATGTGGTGCATATGAACTGGAGTGATCATTTTAAACTCACTTATGAAGGAGCACAAACGTGAATTTATTTACCATGTTGGGTAGGTAAAGAAAGCAATAATTGTGATTTCTTAAAGGGTATTAATAACGTAATCAATTTACATATAAACAAAATGTGGACATCGTATGAAACTTTCAGTTTCAGTACTATGTGACTTTTTAGAAAAATAAAGACATTTCTTTACAAAAATGACAATTTTCCAAGAAGCTGCACAAAGTTCAATGCCATTTTAATCATAAAAAGATATTAATAACAGATAGTTTTATTCAATACTTAATTATAACAGAATATTGATGGAAATGCACTTCCTAAAGCTTATGTAGTGGAAGAATAAATAACTAATTTTTAAATTTTGGGTTTAATTACATTATTTTATACATATGCAGTCATTGCTCACACATTTGCGAATTGCATAATGTTCCCAGACAAAGTAAAATCTACTAGTATTGGATGCCACCTCAATGTTCTAGACCAGGGGTAGGCAACGTCGGTCCTGGAGTGCCACAGTATGTGCAGGTTTTTGTTCCAACCCAGTTCCTTAACGAGAACTCAATTATTGCTGATGAAGCACATACTACTTAAGTGACATTTTAATGTTTCATTTTAGTGGTCTCGCTTGTTAAGGTTCTCCAACCTTAATTGCTTATTTCAATCTTAAACTGCTGCATTCAGTGTTTTAATTGCTCCTTATTAGCAATAAGATGTAAAACAGGGGTAGGCAATGTCGGTCCTGGTGAGCCGCAGTGGCTACAGGTTTTCATTCAACCCAATTGCTTAATTAGAAACCAATCATTGCCAATCTCAGACCTTATTTAATTTTATGGCTTGTTAGTCTGTGCAATGTAAGGCTTTTATATTGTAGATTTTTTTCCTTTCCAAGGATATCATCCAAATGATTTGAAGCCTAAAACAGATCATTTTCAGTCTGTCACATTTTTCTATTAAATGTTTTATTAAATCAAACCGTGCATGATGAACACACACAGATGTAATTGGAAAAAAGCTAGCTGGAGAACTGCTGGCTGCTTTGTCTTTTACATCTTATTGCTAATAAGGAGCAATTAAAACACTGAATGCAGCAGTTTAAGATTGAAATAAGCAATTAAGGTTGGAGAACCTTAACAAGCGAGACCACTAAAATGAAGCATTAAAATGTCACTTAAGCAATATGTGCTTCATCAGCAATAATTGAGTTCTCGTTAAGGAACTGGGTTGGAACAAAAACCTGCACATACTGTGGCACTCCAGGACCGACGTTGCCTACCCCTGTTCTAGACATTGTTTTTAAAATGTCTTAATTACTAAAAAGTCTGGCTAGGTGAACTGGTAATTCCAAATTAGCCCTGTATGTGTATGTGTGCCCTTCTTTTTTGCTTTATGCCCAAAAACATTGAATTGAGAGTGTTCAAGATTAAATAGCTTTGCAAAAGAGGTAGGAAGATGTATTTTATTTTTTAACAGATCAGTTTTCTTATAAGATATTAAATCCAAATGTCGAGGGGACTTTCCATTTTCATTAAAGCCTTACCATGAAATCAAGACACCACCTCCATAATTTGTAGTGGACTGGCAGCAAAATTTTCGCAAGGTTAAATTTTCTTTCTTTTGAATGTGGTGAAGGATAGACTCATTGATGTTGAAAAAGATTGGAATAGGATAAATTGTTTTTTATTTTATGTTAGGCAAATCCATTAAGAGTAACGTTTTCTTAATTCAGAGCATAACTAAGACCAAGGTAAGAGGTGGCCGAACTAATGCAGCTGTTTTTGACTATTAAATGAGAAGCATCATTGCAGTATACTCCAATTTTGTATTATTTATTTAATTCATTAAGCTACTTTCAAAACAGTCGAGGTTTTTCTCCAGTCTATTTTAACACCTAACAGTCAGTTCTCAGTCACATTGATCAGAAAACAAGCATTGAACTTGAAACATCTGCTGTTGTCAGTTGTAGAGGCAGTGTAGTGGAGTCAGAGACAACAGTGAATCTGTGAACGCGGGGGACTTGTCTTCAATGAGATAACCACTGGCCAACCATAAAGACATTTTGAAAAAACACATAAAGAAAACAAAGCTGGAAAATTACACTGTTAATAAAGTATAACAGTACTATGTTGTAATGTTATCAAAAAATTGTGCTGTTTTACAGTTACTGTATTTTACAGGGTTTATTTATTTATTTGATCAAGTTATAAACAAAAACATTGATTGCACTTTGCTTTTAAATTAATTTATACATAAAGCACAGTGTGAGTGGGAGTGTGTCTATGTTTATTTGTTCTTTATACAGATCTACACTTTTGGTCCAATCTCAACAAAGCTCTGCAGACATCCTCTCAGGAAAAGACAGTCGAAAATTTGGGACTCCAAAATTTTGACTGGTTGCACTTGGGGTCCTTTTTAGTACAGTGAGTTTTACGGACAGTGTTTTTTTTTATTTTGAGCCTTGAAATAAATCAAATTAATTGAAATTATCTCTGGGTGGGGTACACTTAAAGCATCACCATTTACAGAATTTAGATGGTTCTGTATTAAAATAACTTACCCAGGTAGCGCTGGGTAGCTGCTAGTACAAAACGAATTTCACTGTTTCAACATGTTAATCCTTATATGTATCCTTAACTTTTTCACAAGAAACTTCTTAAGGAAATACATAACATATATTGAAAATGAACAAAATAGTAAGCTAATTAAAAAAGAAAAAGTCCATTTTTTTGTAAAGAAGACCAACCCCATCTGGGAGGCTGACTACATCCCTGCACTACTGCGTTTTCATTTACAAATGCTGTTTTTACTTTTCATTCACATTACCCACAAAACTACCAAAAACTGAGACTTTTGAAGGCATTTACTACAGTAATCTACTTCTGAAAACGTTAGGTTGTTGGGGGATGTGTGAAAACATAAACTTTTAAAAGTGTAGACTGATTTGTTTATGCTTATTATATAGCCCTTCCCTGAATGGATCCTGCTCATTACAACATCTCATTCTCTGATTGTGCACCATTCATGGAAGAAAACTATATTTCAACACAGCAGATATAGTGTTGTTGCATTCCATGGCACTTGTTGTGTTGCTTATATATATACACAAACATTTAAATTGTATTTTGTATAGTTTGAATGCTGCATAAATGAGCAAAAGGCAAATAATTTTTGAGTCACTACAATTTTATGATTCATCTCATGGTCCATGGTATTATCGTTCCATCATGGGCCCAGTGTAGGCGAACGTTTATGCCATATGTGTTTTTGATCATTTTAGTGTGGGCTGAAATACTTTTGTAAGCAATGTGATAATGCTAGTGTCATCAAGGAGCATTTTGTTTTTAAGTGAAAACATAGTAGTATAGACATAGCCTTAGAAACTGCATAACATAAAGCTATCTATTAGGAATATACACCAGTTATTTAAAATTGAATTTTAATACCGGTTCATTATGTATGAAGTATATCTATTATGTAATAGATTTATCTCACGTACTTGGTGGGGATTATCCACTGCAAAGCTGGGATCTTGATTGTCACACATTGAATTCTGCTCTACAGACACCAAGAAGCTCAGAAATAGTAGCCTTGACAGGCATAGCTTGGATGCATTAAAGAGAATTTCTATGCCAATCATTAATTAAAAAATAAAAAAAATAATTAAAATGATAGAACATAATGAAATGCATATTTTTCCTGATGATTACACTAATGAAATGTATAAATCAATAAACGTAAAATAGATCATTTGTTAGATAATCCTACATAAAACGTAAAGTTCTTTTCTGGTTTACCTGTTTAATCTCTCCATGCTCATGACTTTTGGTACTGTGCAGACTATCGACACATGCATCTGTAAAAATAAACAAATAAATAAGATAGACCCAAAGCCTAAAACACATAATTATCACTATTAAAAACACTGAGGAGCCAGTTTTTGTAATTCTAAATTTACATATATCCCAACCCAAGGCCTCAGGTAATTCACAAATAAGATATGTTACAAATATGAACTCTCTGGAACTACAAATACATTTAGAATCATAAAATCTCCTATTTTATTAAGTTCACTATGAGCTTTAGCTTCTCTGAGACACTGCTCGGGATAAACAAGTTTGAAAATGAATGGATGGATAGCTGGACAGATGGATGGATATTTGATTAAAGAGCCTTACACAACTGAAGTCTATCATTTCTGCCTACTTGCTCCAAGCCCTGCCTCCAGGAAAAAAGGTAATGGGTCTCAAAAATCCAGATAGTTAGAACAAACCAGACAGTGTTGATGGAGGGGGCTTCACATCATATTTGGGGTTTTGGCCCCGGCAACCAGATGGATAAGCAATGGTAACAAGCTGTCAGCAGCTTGAGAAGTCAGCATTTGACCTCGAAGCTGACATTCAGTCTTCTCAAGACAAAGTTAGACCAACTTTCAGAACCTAGCAGTATGTCACACCTAATTCAAGCCAAGGCACTCGTTTTGTAAATATCTGTATTTTTGGAAAACTGCAATATGTTTTCCTTTTCAGGAAATGATCCTCTTCCACCATCTTATTAACTTCTAATGTACAAAAGATCACCCATTTGTTTATTTTCTACCTCCACAATTGCATCTGCATATAATTATTGTGACATCACTGTCTGCATGGCTGTTTATATCAAGATGACACATCAAACAGCAACAGGAAGTGGTTTTCAGTAGCACCACACAGAATAAGTCAAGAAAGAGGACGTAAACAGACCTTCTTCTCAGAAGATGTTCTGTTTAAAACTGTAATTCATGTGACCGATGACATTTCAAGTGAATTAGTGTTATCATTATACTTGTAGAGTGTGCTTTGCCACACATTCCTAACAATTATGCCCACAGAGGTCTCTTTCAGAACTTTGTTTCTGCACCACTCTTTTCATATACTGCCAGACAGTGGTCAGCACTATGTTTTCTAGATATTCATTGTGTTTTGTTTTTGTTCTTCCTCAGGGCTCCATCCACTTTTCAGATTTTTTTTCAGAACAGACTTGTGAGGAAGTAAAGCATAAACTGGGTGCAAAGGCAGGAAAAAATTCTGGATTAGACTGTCATCCCATAACTGGTCATACTTATATGCACAACCCACTGTGTCAGTAGAGTTGCTGATAAATCAAATTTTTCACATCATTGAGATGTGTGCAGTGACCAGAGCACCAATGTTAACATAAAAACTTTTAAGTTTGACTCAGTGACCGAACTGGGAATTGAGCTGTAAGGAAATTGTGCTGACCCATACTTGAGTGGTAGTTCTCTGGCTAAAGGATCTCAGTTGGTAAACTCAAAGGCTGTCAGTTCGAATCCTGGTGGTGACAAAAGGAATGCTACTCTGTTGAGCCCTTGAGCAAGACCCTTAACCTGCAATTGCTCCACGGGCGCTGTACAAATAGCAGACCCTGTGATCTGACACCAAAACTCTGTGTGTGTCTCTAGAGAGTAAGTTGGAGTATGACAAATTCCTAATACAAGAAATTACATATGGTGAATAAAGGATTAAAATCACCAAAAAATCTTTTAGGAATTGTATATTCCACATTTATTGTGCCCACTTTTTTCTGGTAAAATGTTTAGAGAGCCGACCCAATATAGAAACTATTAATAAACATATTCATGAATTCGCCCACATTAAGACAGTTTAAAGGAATATTCCACCCAAAAATTGTATTTTTTATGTTATTTATCCCAAGTTGTTTGTAGTGGTGGCCAGGAAAAATGTTTACTCTCATATTTTATAGCAGATTGGAGGGAAAACAGCTTATGACATAACAGAAGCCAACGCTGACCAAACCTGTGTAATGGCAAATAATGTGAAAAATAACCATGGAAAAAAGAAAATAAATCTTATGTTACTCTTATGTTACATAATCGTCATATCCATTTTAGAGTTGAATGTTCAAAATGTGCAAAACACATGTTGTTTTACTAAAATGATGTTCAATATATATTTCTGAAATCATCTGTGCACATCATAAACAGCAAACTAAAACTACTCTTTGAATTGAACTCTTGGCTGGTTAAGAGTACTGTGTTTAATTCAAAATGTCAATCCCAGAAGGCTTTAGTTTATTGTCTATGATGTGTGCTGATTATTTCAGAAGTATATATTTATCATTATTTTAGCAAAAAAGCATGCATGTTGCATACAACTGTATAATGGACATGTGGAATTAACAACACGAGTAACAAGAGATTTTTTTTTTTTTTAATTTCATGGACCTTTTTCACATCATATGCCGTTGCACAGCTTTGGTCACAATTGGCTTCACAATTGGCTCAATTCTGCATTAAAATCCGACAATTTTTTTATCTTGCCGAATACTGATAAGTACATGGGGTAAGCAACACAAATAAATGGGTGTAGTATTCCTATAAATTGCCAATTAACCTAGCTCACAGTTTTTCAGAAAGTAGAAGGGAAACTGGATTAACCAGAAGAGGCCTATAAGGATTTGTAGAGAAAAAGTGAACTAAGTGCAGTGATAGTGCCAGAAATGAAAACCCAAATTCATGGAACTATAATCGAGAAGTGCTAATCATAGTGGAATGAATGCTATGTCAAAGTTTCTTGGCCTGTGCTTTTGACTGTAATCTGTGAAAATTTGTAAATTTAAAATGAATTCCAACTATCGGGGTTGCCACCATGACAGAACTAAAAATGGATTCAGAAAAACAAGTTGCACCCATTTTAATTGCTGTCTGTGACTTTTGAAATATTTATTAAATGTTACTTGTAATTTAGTATCAGAATTAGGACAGTACTAGTAACAGTTTTGTAGTAGCAGCATTGTTACATGTACAGAGTACAGTAATTTTTTTTGTCCTACCATATAACACATTGCCAAAACATAAAATACATAATTTAGTTAACAGAAAACACAAATCAGCCTAACTGATGTACTCCTTACTCTTATTAGAAATCTTAAGCAGTTATTCAAAAGCTAGAACAATTGTGAAGAGAACAGGCCATTCAGCTCAACAAGCTCACCAATCCTATCCAACTAGATTTTCTAAAATAACATTATGTTGAGTTCTGTAGGCCTCTAAAGTCCTACACTCCACCACGCTTCTTGATAACTTATTCCATGTGTCTATGTTTCTCTGTATGAAGTGTTTCTAACATTTCTGAGAAAGCTGCTCTCAAAAAGTTTCCAACCATGTCCCCATATTCTTGCTGAAGAATCTATTTTAAAGAAACATCTGAGATCTATTGTACTAATTCCTTTCAGAACTTTAAACAATACAATCATATAACCTTTTTATCTCCATTTGCCTAAAATACTCTCAAAACAGTGATGACACAAAGAGCAAACTAATTTGAAAACTTTATTTGGATAGTTATGTGAGATGAATTATTGTGCGCGACCTGCTCCTGCTCCTGCTGCTCCCTCTACAGGGTTGGTTTCCACCTTGCATCCAATACAGCCAACCCTCCATGACCTGGAATCAGGTTAAACCTATTTAAGAATTTTTAATATGTAAATTATTTGTTATATAGTGAATGATTGCTAACACTATAAGAAGCAATATTTGGAACCAGAAATCAATGTTTTCACTGCTGAAGACATATTTTACAAATTTAAATAGTAGTTGCGTAATCATCAAATATCAACAGAAAGGGGTTCATAAAATGAAAGGGGTACATGAAGATGAAGTAGTTATCTTACATGATTTCAAATGCAAGGATTTACCTATTTTCTTCCGGAAATAGCAGCAACATATAAAGACGATGAGCGCAGCAAATGCAATGATGGTCATGCCAATGGCAGCTTCAAGCCATTGAATGTTTCTGTGTTCATTCATTGCTGTAAAAACATAATGTGAAGGGTTATATTTCTGTGAAATTAAGTATTTATGCTTTTAAATATCATGAGTATAATATAAAAAACATGCCATAGTGAAGCTTGAAAAATTTGTGAATCCTATTGAACTTCTTTAACTTTTCAGCGTTATAATCAAATCTTTATGTAACTGAAACTGGTATTTACTTTTACAGAGAATAAAGCCTACAGTCAAAGAAAGTATTTGTTTAAAAACAGTATTGGAATATAAAAATAAATGGGCAATGGAAACAACAATTTGCTCAGGTTCAATATTTCCTGAAACCCTTACACTACATTTTCCAAAACTCTTGATGTCTTCAATAATTTCCTAATTATTGTCTCTCTTGGCACAAACTGTGTCACTTTATGGGAGGATAAAGTTATGGGTCCCCTAACATTTGAGTATGAACCAAATTTTATTCTTTCTTATTTTTCTATTAAATAAATCAAATCATCTAAAGAATACATGGAATATGTGGAGAACCGTTGTTTCTTTTATCTGAATATGGCCTAGTTTAGATCAAGTATTCATTTCTTAATTAAATAATTTAATTACATTATTAGTTCAAAAATTTGCATTCAATTATATATACAATTTAACATAGTGGATAAGATCCTAAATAAATGATATAAGATCTCAAAGACCCTAGTTGGTTCATATTGATTATCAAATCTGGAGTTCTTCATGGATGTATATTTAGATAAGGAAAACTGTTTTGGGTTTCCTGAACGTCTGTACAACTGGGCAGCCTTCAAGAAATTACATTTTTATTGCTTAGTTAATCATACATATCCTTAAATATATACAGTATATATATTGTCACACACGTGCGTTTGGGAGTCAACCAAAGGGACCAGAAAACACCAATTCCACGGCATGCCAGGGAGTGGCGGGTTGCACTAAACCTTTCTCTTTTCTGTCCGCACATCAAACACAAGAAATTCTGCCTGTGTACAATTACGGTCCGAGGACGTCACTTCCAGTTCAGCTCCAATGACATCACATCTCTTGAACCATCATAAAAACTCTCCATCCTTCATACTTGAGCAGTTCTGTTTTGGACTCTAACCTGTAACACTGTATGCAGATTTAAGCCTTTTGCAGACAGGGAAACTAAATGGGTGGCTGCCCCAAACCTTTGTTGTGTGTCTGGCTATTTCTTTCACAATATGTACTGATGAACCAAAACTTACGATGAAGTGAATGACATTGACCATCTTGCAACAACGGTGCATATCAAGGTCTGGGATATATTAACCAATACATTAGGTACTCATAGTTGTAGTTTTGAAAGCAGAAGATATTGGCAGGTGTAAAGACCTGAGTGAGTTTGATATGGGACAAATCTTTGTGGCTACACATCTGAGTCAGAGCATTTACAAAACAGCAAGGCATGTTGAGTACTCACAGTTAGTCATTTTGAGTACCTAATGACACAGACCTAAGAAGGGAACAATGATGAACCACCGACAGCGTGTTGAGAGGCCAATGCTGGTCTCACATGCTTATTTAGAGCTCCGTGTTGTAACATTTCAGTTTCCCAATTGAGTACATTCACTTCAGTTTCAGGTAAGACTATTTAGAGAAACAAGAAGTTGCAAATGATTTATTGAAACAACATTTTGTTATGGAAATAGAGAACAATGTAAATGTATTCAATGTGTATTACTTCACTCCAAATGCAATTCATCCAAAAGTTACATTTCAGGCTAACTAGGTGATTATATGTATGTTTTATTTTAAACAATTGATAATTTAGGTAGCTTTATTTTCTATAAATTGTCTGACTTGTATTTCTGAGTTGGAAAAGTATTTACATGGAATTCCCAACTCAGCATCTTGGATTTACCTTCTGTCCAAATGCATATGAACACAGCACAACACTCATTGATGTGTGAGGTTAACTAAAAGCTAACCCATCTAGTATGATCCAACAGAAGGTTTAAAGTGGTACCATCTGCACATAATTTTAATGATGATTACAGGAGTAGTATGTCATGAATACATCAATTCCTGCTGAGTATGGGACTGTACAGCCACAGGTCTGTCAGAGTACCCATGATAACCCCTATCCACCTTCAAAAGCACCCAAAACAGGAACACAAGCATCAGACCTAGACTTTGGATTAATGGTCCAATGAATCACATTTTGTTTTGCACCATATGGATGGCCGGGAATTTATGTGTGTCATTTACCTGGGGAAGAGATATCACCATGAAGCACTGTGGGAAGAAGAAAAGTCAGTGGACAAGGTGTGATGCTTTGTCAAGATATTCATGTGAGCATAAATTTGACATGTACCTCCTACCTAAATATCATTGCAGTCCAGGTAACACCCTGCCTCGCATATGTGCCTGTGGACCATCTTCCAGGCACTGGTGAGATTAACAGTTCCACCCTGGGACGAGAGGAGGCACTAACACTATCTTTATCTTCCCTTTCCCTTGTAGCATTGAATGGCCAGCCAAGAGCAATTCCTACCTCTGCCCACACCCTCCCAGCACCAATGATATAAAAAGAGGCTACCAAGGAACAGGGACAGTATTTGACCTACATAATGGACGGGGAGTTTAATGGAGGGGTTGGTTTAAAACTATTTGTGGAGGGACAAACAACGGTGTAGAAATAAAAATGCATAGTAATATATTTCTAACCCAACATTTAAATGTAGAAGGAATGACACATTAAAAATAGCTTGCCTTAAAGCAAGCTGTATCAAAAATAAGGCAAGTGAGTTGGAGTTGTATTTAGAAAAACATAAATATGATATTACAGCAATAACTGAAATCTGGCTAAATAACAAACATGGGGATGAGTATAACACAGAGGGATACACATTTTTAGGAAGGACAGAGAGAACAGAAAAGGAGGTGGGGTTGCCATTTATGTCAAACAGAATTTAAATGCAAATCCTCATTTGGTCAATCAGCCCCGTCTTAGTTAGCCAGGAAAGCATTAGGGAAAGAGGCCTTATTTTAGGAGGGTGTTATAGACCAGGGGTAGGCAACGTCGGTCCTGGAGTGCCACAGTATGTGCAGGTTTTTGTTCCAACCCAGTTCCTTAACGAGAACTCAATTATTGCTGATGAAGCACATATTGCTTAAGTGACATTTTAATGTTTCATTTTAGTGGTCTCGCTTGTTAAGGTTCTCCAACCTTAATTGCTTATTTCAATCTTAAACTGCTGCATTCAGTGTTTTAATTGCTCCTTATTAGCAATAAGATGTAAAACAGGGGTAGGCAATGTCGGTCCTGGTGAGCCGCAGTGGCTACAGGTTTTCATTCAACCCAATTGCTTAATTAGAAACCAATCATTGCCAATCTCAGACCTTATTTAATTTTATAGCTTGTTAGTCTGTGCAATGTAAGGCTTTTATATCGTAGATTTTTTTCCTTTCCAAGGATATCATCCAAATGATTTGAAGCCTAAAACAGATCATTTTCAGTCTGTCACATTTTTCTATTAAATGTTTTATTAAATCAAACCGTGCATGATGAACACACACAGATGTAATTGGAAAAAAGCTAGCTGGAGAACTGCTGGCTGCTTTGTCTTTTACATCTTATTGCTAATAAGGAGCAATTAAAACACTGAATGCAGCAGTTTAAGATTGAAATAAGCAATTAAGGTTGGAGAACCTTAACAAGCGAGACCACTAAAATGAAGCATCAAAATGTCACTTAAGCAATATGTGCTTCATCAGCAATAATTGAGTTCTCGTTAAGGAACTGGGTTGGAACAAAAACCTGCACATACTGTGGCACTCCAGGACCGACGTTGCCTACCCCTGTTATAGACCACCCAATGCAGAGAGTAATTTCAACACACATCCTTTTAGTAATATTTAAAAGGCAAGTTTACAGGGAGATATTGTAGTCATGGGGGACTTTAATTATTCGAATATTAACTGGGATAACCTTGAAAATGGAGGAGCACAAAAGCAGGAGCTTTTAGAAGTAATCAGTGACTGTTTTTAAACACAGCATGTTAAAGCACCAACACGGGGTGAATCCTGTCTAGATTAAGTATTTTGTAATAATCAAGATAGAATTAAGGGTGTAGAGGTGATTGAACCATTAGGGTCAAGTGACAATAATATGATACAGTTCTCAGTGTTTTGTAAGAGTGCAAATGCAAAGACTAAAATTGTTTAACTTTGATAGGGCAAATTTTGAGCAGATGCGGCAAAGTCTAAGAAGGATAGATGGATAAGATTTTTAATGTGGAGACAGTAAAGGAGCAGTGGAACAGGTTTAAAATGTTTTACATGTAATGCAGGACAGGTACTGTAAATACCTAAATTTGGAATTAATACAAAATTTTTAAAAACTCCATGATGGGTTAATAAAGTGTTAAAAAAAACAAGCTGCAAAGGAAAAACAGCCTTATAAGGCATATGAGACTATTAACTCCAAAGTGGATTGTAGGGTGTATGAGAACATGGGGGCAACCATTAAGAAGGTAAAGTATTACACATAGGAAGTAAAATTTATAGGTTTGAATACACAATGGGAGGTCTTAAAATCGAGAGTACACCTTATGAGAAGGATTTAGGAGTCATAGTGGACTCTAAGCTGTCAACTTCCAGACAGTGTTCAGAAGCCATTAAGAAGGCAAACAGAATGTTAGGTTATATAGCACAATGTGTGGAGTACAAGTCCAAAGAGGTTCTGCTCAAGCTTTTTGATGCACTGGTGAGGCCTCATCTGGAGTACTGTGTGCAGTTTTGATCTCCAGGCTACAGAAAGGACATAGTAGTGGTAGAAAAGCTCCAGAGAAGAGCAACTAGGCTGATTCCAGGGCTACAATGGATGAATTATGAAGAAAGATTAAAAGAGCTGAGCCTATACAGTTTAAGCAAAAGAAGATTAAGAGGTGACATGATTGAAGTGTTTAAAATTAGGAAGGGAATTAACTCAGTGGATCAAGACTATTATTTTAAAATGAGTTCATCAAGAACATGGGGACACAGTTGCAAACTTGTTAAGGGTAAATTTTGCGCAAACATTAGGACGTTTTTCTTTACACAGATAACCATAGACACTTGGAGTAAGCTACCAAGTAATGTGGTAGACAGTAAGACTTTCAAAACTAGACTTGGTGTTTTTTTAGAAGAATTTAGTGGATTGGACAGGCAAGCTTTGTTGGGCTGAATGGCCTGTTCTCGTGTAGATTGTTCTAATGCTCTAATATGAGAAGGACAGAGATCTCACACATTGTCAGCAATAATTTAGAGTAAGGCTGATAGTAGTCACATTTGCTTTCAATTTTTAATGCTGTACAGCTATATTTATTATTATTAATTAAACAGGGCAACCTGGTTGGTGCTCTGACCATTTGTCTGTCTACACTAGTCTGCTTTCTCAGACACATTACAACTCCTTCAAAACATCAGTATTCCCCAGTGGAGGTGGAATCTTCCAGCAGTATAATATGCTCTGCCACACTGCACAGATTGTTTGGGAATGGTCTGAGTTGCACCCCCTGTGTCTGGGTTTGTCTGAGTAACAGGATAATGAGTTCAAAGTGTTATCCTGGCCACCATATTCTCCAGATCTCAATACAATTGAGTCTCTGTGGGATGTTTTGGAACAGCGAGTTCAATCTGCAAAGGCTCCACCATGCAACTTAAAGTAGTTAGAGGATCTGTTGCCTTCATCCTGTTGCAGATACCACAGGACACTTTCAGAGGTCTTGTAGAGTTCATGCCTTGGTGTGTCAGAGTTGTTTTGGTGGCATGTGGAGTAGCACCAGTATATTAAGCAGGTAGTCAAAATGTTTGGGCTCATCAGTGTAGATGTGTATGTATTGCTTTATCTATTTAATTTATTCCAACTTTAAATTTATAAAATGTACCATGCCATCTCACTGTTCACACAGGACCAATTTAGACATGCCAGTCAACTAAATGTGCATATTTTTGGAATCTGGTAGGAATACCAAAATCCATCCATCCATCCATCCATCCATCCATCCATCCATCCATCCATCCATCCATTCTGTTCCACTTATCCGAGGTCGGGTATCGGGGGCAGCAGCTTGAGCAGAGATGCCCAGACTTCCCTCTTCCCAGCCACTTCTTCTAGCTCTTCCGGGGGAATCCCAAGGCGTTCCCAGGCCAGCCGAGAGACATAGTCCCTCCAGCGTGTCCTGGGTATTCCCCTGGGCCTCCTCCCGGTTAGACGTGCTCGGAACACCTCACCAGGGAGGCGTCCAGGAGGCATCCTGATCAGGTGCCTGAGCCACCTCATCTGAATACCAAAATATCAATATACCAAATAACTAGTATACCAAATAACTGAATACCAAAATAACTAGTGAAACACTACGGAGAAACAAGAAGAACAAGCAAAATGAATTCAATGACTGATCAGTGATTTTGGAGCCCCACAGGCATTTTTCTAGTGGTTTTTCTTAATTTCACTTTGTCACTTTGCCTAAATGTATAGTCTGCAATCTCTGAAATAAACAACATTCTCAAACAAACATGCAAACAACAATGCTAGTTTTTTCACACCTTTATCACACAGACACCATACACTCTTAAAAATATTGATTCTTTAATGGCACTTTATGGTTATTTACTGAATTGTGTGGTTCATCGTAGGTGAAAAAAGCACAATTTCATTCTGGGAATGGCCCAGAATTTGGTTCTTTAAGCTTTGAAAAACTTCCTTTATGCAGAAAAAAACTGAAATCTTTAATGTATTGTAGACTACCTAGCAGGACACTAACAGATTAAGAAAACTTGCTTGTGTTATTATATGCAGCAAGACTCCCTTTAAGACATATTGGTATTTCACAAATCTTTTACTATTTGTTCATTGTTCATGGTTCTTTCCAGAACCTAAATGTAGATAGATCTTTTGGGAACCATATATTGTTCCCCTATGGCAATGTTCTGAAGAACCACACTGACACCTTTTTGTTGTTCTTGCTCTCACTTTCTTGTTAAAGTTTTGAGGTTATTGACAATGGGTAGACTGCATCAGTAATGTTAAAAACAATTAAAAGAGAGAAAGTTCACATTCAAGAGCTGCTAGTAAACTGTGGATCAGAGAACATTCCATTGATGTTTTCAAAATAGTTAATGACATGGTACAAAAGCCTGCAGGCATTGTGTCCCTTTGATGCTGGGCTACTGACACTGGATACAGATATTAAATGGCAGAAACAATTCACACCAGTATGGCACTTCTGCAGTAAGTGTGAATTACAAAATCAGAAAACTATAAAGTTAAATCTGACTGAAGTTAATTGGTTGTTCATATAAATCAAAGGACCCTTGAAACAAAATATCTAGATTTTTCACACTTTGTTAATGTAAAAAAAAGGGTCTCAGATTAGGTTGCAGCCTAACCCAGAAATATCGAGTCCAAGGCTGGAAACCACCCTGAACTGTTAACCAGGGCAACATAACTCCAGCAATGAAATTAATAAAACACAACTGCCCACAGGAAATTCTTACAATTCCTCCATTTGTTAACTAATCTTCTAATTCTGATTTGAGTTACTCATGACATTATTAAATGACATTAAAACTACTACAGTCCACTCAATAAGAACAGATAAGAATGTGCATATTTACTAATTTGACAAATGTGTTTTTAGACAGGAAATAACATCGCTTTCAGGAGAAAAGGCATAGCATATTTACACTCTTGAAACAAAAATAAACACAAATATTGATATGTTTCAATACAATGCGAAAATTATCACTAGGGTTAAATCCAAAAATGAGAATTTATCATAAAAGATTATACTATAAAATAGGTTACCTTAGAGAAGAGCGAGGTGCTTAACTCTCATTCTGCAGTTTCCTGGATAGCTAAATGTCAGAGGTTTAGCTTTATCATTCTGCTCTCCACCCAACAACAGGATGTTAAGGTACTTGAAACATTTTAAAAAACAGACATTGAAAAACACCTGTCGACTTTAAAATATGTTTTCAAAACTGCTGAAAATGTATTTGCCTTGTAACTGAGTAATTCTGATGTCTGAAAATGTATTTTAAAGTGCTAAAAGCACTAAACCACACCAGGTATAAAAATAAGTTGAAAAGACAGAACCAGTTTTGTTGTCATTATAATTCTTTATATATTGTTATTATTATTTAATTCAGCCCAACATCATACTTTCGTATTTTAATATAAATTGGTCTTTACTCAAAAGTGGGAAATACAACCCTAACTTGAAAAAAGTTAGGACGGTATAAAAATGCAAATAAAAACAGAAAGCAATCATTTAAAATTCACTTTGACATGTAAATCAATTTTTAGTCTAGTCACCATATTTTTGTAAATATACATCTACTATACACTTGCCATTGAGGGTCTGCAGCACATTCCAAAAAATGTTGGGATGGGGCAATTTAGGGACAATAATGAGTTAAAAAAAGAAAATAATAATGTGAGTAGACACAGATGATGTGCTGGAGGTAGTAGGAAAGGAGAAAATTTTTTTTAAAAAGTGCCATTATGAACAATGCTGCACATCCTCTCTCTGACACAGTAACACAGACAACTTTCAGACAACAAATCATTCAGTATAAGTATGTGAGAAAACACTATGGGGGCTCCTTTATACCAACAACAATACGTCTGCATAATGCCTCACTGGGACTGAGATAGCCCAGTCAGAACTTTTCTTTCTTTTCAGATTTCTTACTTTATAGTCATCCTGTATTGATTGATTGATTGATTGATTGATTGATTGATTGATTGATTGATTTATGTATGTATGTATTTATGTATTTGTTTGTTTGTTTGTTTCTTCATTGAGATTCTGTAAAAAGCCAAATTTCCCTCTGGGGACAAATAAAGTTCTATCTATCTATCTATCTATCTATCTATCTATCTATCTATCTATCTATCTATCTATCTATCTATCTATCTATCTATCTATCTATCTATCTATCTATCTATCTATCTGAGTTTATAAGATTCAATATCCTTATATTGAGAAGGAACATCCATTCAACCTTGAAAATACAAATTCAGAGTGATCATTAAATCAATCTCAATGGCTTCCAACAATTGTATAATTGAGCATCACTAAATTGAACACAAGGATTTGCAACAATTTATATCTTAGCACAAAAAATTCTATATTATACTCTTATTTCACATTTCAAATAATAAATGTCTCAGGTAATTCTTCATAATTCAATTAAGACACTTTATCGTTATGTATCAAACAGGTGTAAAGCCACGATGTCAACGGGATGTTCTAATGTCTACTGCCATTATCTCTTGTGTCAAAGCATTTTGGGACTACTTCTTCTTCATCCAGGCCTGACATATACAAAGCTAAAATATTTAAGTGAAGGTTACATCAATGATAACTTTAAAATCTACCATATGCTCAAAATAGATCTTATAATCAGGAAAACAGGAAACACACACACCAAAAGGGTCCAGAAAAACCCTTATATTGGACTATCACTCTCTCCAGGGTTGGTTTGCTTGGTTACACCCACTGTTACTGGGATTGGTGCCAGCTTCATAACACTGAAAAGACAAGAGAGTTTGAAGATGGATGGTTACATGTTTAAAAATAAATTAAAAAATAATATTTAATTGACTCTTCACACCAAGGCTCTGGAAGTGCAATTTAGTGTAGGTTTCACACAGTCTACTCCACTAACTTATGCAGAATGTGAATTTCACCTCAGCTACTGTATCAAAGCTCAAATCTTCATCAGAAGTAGGTTAGTAAAGAAATTCTCGAAAGTCAGAATAGGTAAATCAACAAACATTTCAGTAATCAGCTGCCGTGATCACCACCCTAGCCACAGGCTAAAGTGTTACCAGAAGACATTTTGAAAATGTGAAAAAAAATAAATGAACAAAGACGGGAGAACATCTGTGTGTGAGATCTACAAAGGCAAATATGTCAGAAAAAAATGTCATAGAGATGAATCATTGAATTCATAAACGTGTCTTATGCATTGTTGTAAAATAAGGGGATTACCGTTGCAAAACGAAAACTAATAAGGCTATCAATCATAAAAAAAACCAGATATTGTTGAATTGTACTGTTGAATGTGTATTTTAGGCAGATGATCTGTTTGTTTCTATAAAGGTTTATAGGGCCATTCTTGGCACGTGTACAGAGTACAGTGAAATTCTCACTTGTATGAGGTAATCAACATGCACCACATCACCACTTCCTGGTGCCATGATAAGTGAGTAGAACTACCTGACCTCAAAATTTCCGTCTTCCTTGCTTGAAATATTTTAAAGGAATATTATATTTATTTATCACAAGGGTAAAATTTGACTTTTTACATGAGCTCATTAAATAAACAAATGCATACAGAGATAAATAAATATAAAAAAAACTGAACACACACCAGAATGACTAAAAAGGAAAAAAAAGGTAAAAAGAAAGAAAAGAAAACTTCTGACTTGGCTGTCATGGTCACAGTGTGGCTTTATGCAGGCGCATTGTTGTTAGTATAAAGGAGCCCCCGTAGCATTTCTTTACACACTTTTGTTGAATGATTTGTTGTCTGAAAGTCCTAAGTGTTAGTTTGTCAGACAGAGGATGAGCAGGTTTGTTCATCATGGCACTCCGTTTTACTTTTAATGATCTCCTTTGCTGCTACCTCTTGGGGTCCAAAGTGTGCCCCATATCTGAGCCTGCCATTTTTTTTTATTTTATTGATTTTATTGTAATCACACAACATTCCCTACAAATAGATCAATTTTTACAAAAATAGGATCAAAAACAAATCAACCCCCACCCCTGAGAGAGAGAGCATGGCCAGCAGAGTAAAACTTAAAGCTAGTAAAAATAAGTAAATAGATGAATTAATAAGTGAATAAAGATAAATGGAGAAGAAAAAGAAATGGGGAGAGAATCTGCTTCCTCAGTGCTTTAAAAGGTTATTCTAAAATGTTATTGATTAGATCCTGCCAGGTTTTGAAAAAGTTCTGCACAGATCCTCTAAGTGAGAATTTGATTTTTTCCAATTTCAAATAATATGAAACATTATCCACTGACTTAAAAAGGGGAGAGTTAGGATTCTTCCAGTTGAGCAAAATAAGTCTCCGTGCCAATAGTGTAGTGAAGGCAATCACCGTTTGTTTGTCCTTCTCCACTTTAACCCCATCTAGAAGAACACCAAACACAACTGTTAGTGGGTTATGAGGGATTAAAGATTTTGGTCCAAAATTATGTTAATTTGGTGCAGGCCCAAAACATGTGACCCAGTGAGGCTGGAACTTGATTGCAATGTTTGCAGGTTTGATCTTGCTCTGGAAACATTTTGGACAATTTCAAGCGAGACAGATGTGCTCAATATATAATTTTGAGTTGAATAATTGTAGGCTTTGCACATATGGAGCTCAAGTGAATTCTCTGCATTGCTACCTTCCACTCCTTTTCTGAGATATTGAGTGACAGATCCTTTTCCCATTGTCCTCTTGGATGTTTGAAAGGGAGGGACTGTAAGATGGTTTTATATATTGCAGAAATGCTTTCTGAGTCCTCGAAGCTCAGCAATATTTTTTCCAGCATAAAGGGAGGTGGGAGGTAAGGAAAATCGGGCAGGTTCTGTTTAACAAAGTTTCTAATTTGAAGATAGTGAAAGAAATGTGTTGCTGGAAAGTTAAATTTGGAATGTAATTGTTCATAGCATGCAAAGACGTTGTCTATATAAAGATCTCAAAGTGATTTAATCCCAAATGTTTTCCAAACATTAAAAACTGCATATGTTTGCGAGGGTTGAAAAACGTGGTTCTCATGCAGAGGTGCCACCGAAAAAAGCTTCTCTATCTTAAAATGCTTCCTACATTGGTTCCATATTCTGAGGGAGTGAAGCACAATTGGGTTGTCAGTATATTGGAGATAACTTGCATTTATAGGTGCACAAAGCAAGGAATTTACAGAAGTACTGCAGGATTTTGTTTCTATTGCGGACCAAGCCTGTGTATGTTCATCTATTTTTGTCCATGTCCAGGTTTTTATAGTTTTGTATGTTTGCTGCCCTTTTAATTTGTTTGTTGATTCAGTGGGCCTCTCTTGAAGTGATGTTACCAGCCCAACACACCAAAATGTAAGAATGCTGCACTGGCCATCACAGAGTTGTAGAAGATGTGAAAGACACCACTACCCACATTAAAGGGACACAGTCTCCTAAGGAAAAAGGGCCAGCTAGTTGCTCTGTGATCCCAGACCAATCCAGCCTGTCACTGATGTGGAACCCCCAAGTAACTGTAGGAGTGGACCACCTCTATATCCACTCCTTGAATGCTGACCGGACATTTGGTGCAGCAATTGTCAATAACCCGTTCCTTGGTTTGCTGATGTTAAGTTGCAGACCCGTAGTCTTTGTACCAAGAAACAAACTCCTCCACCTGCCTCCTATACTCTGTCTCAACCCCCTTGTCAATACACCCCATAGGTTAGAAGCAATGCGCTAAAAGTAACATAAATTAGGTTGTCAGATTAACTTTTACAGTAATGAGTAACGTAATGCAATACTTATTCTATTGAGATAAAAATACCTGTGTTACTTCAAAAAAAAAAAACAAAACAGGGATATGTTGCTGCATTACTGCAGGAAATAAAAAATGACTTGAGTTATTTCACAGAAGTGTTCCCTTTTTGGCAAAGATGTTGCTTGCTGCTGTCGGTGTAATATTGTCTTTGTGATGCTGGCCCTCTGTTCACAGCTAGTGACAGGGAGGTTAAGTGCATGTGTTAACCTGCAATCAAATAAAAAGAATGGGACAAAAGTTATACTGTAGGTATACGTTTAATCCTGACTGTGCTGAAGGGTAAATTTCATCTGCCTAGTTTACGGTTCAAAGGGAGCCAGTGATTATCGTAACAGTTCTGGGTGCAAGGCAAGAAGTAAACATGGCAGACAGTACCGGCGCTGGTCCTTTACAGAGCCCGATCGCACAGACAAGCAGAAAAGAGTCTGCTGTGTGTGGAGAACTAAAGGAAATCTATGAATTAAATGTATGTTTATTTTGATATCAGTTATTTGCTATAGACACAGTGAAAGAGTGTGCTCTAATGGTGCGGTGGCCAATGTTCAAACCACAAATCTTCAGGGTCTCAGGGTGGGGATGGAAACCGGGGATAGATGTTATTAGTTCAAAGCACATGAAGTAATAAACATATTTACAAAACGCAAGAAAAATATCAAATCTGGTCATTTTCATGAATTATCATATATGGGCTTAGAATTTAATAACAACGGCTGGCCAGATAAATGAGCAGTTTTATATACGAAAGAAGAAAAAGTAATGTAAAAGTAACGCACTGTTTGTAAAGCATTAAATTTTGTATAACTTAGTTACATTTTTTAAGTTACTTTTAAAAGTAACTTTCCCCAACACTGTACATGACCACTCCTTATCCGATTGCCACCTTTCACTTCTGTTCCCATCATTTCACACGTAAAAGGAATTTAATTGTAGTTTTTAGAAACAAAGGAGTCCACACATTATCTGTTAAATATGTCCCAATTATGGTATAAACGAGAGGAGTACAAAATGCAATCTTTTAAGTTTATCTCATTATTGGGCACACGTGGTGAAATTCAGTGTTCCGTTACTTCTGTCCAATTTACTGAACACAAGTGCCTAAATTTGATTTTATTTTAATTCTGTCTCCGTTCTTTACAATGCAGTAGGAGTCAATATCTAATCTTTCATTTTTATTAAATCTAAACTTGTAATTCTCATAATTACAGAAAAATCATGAGGAGGAGGAGGAGGAGGAAGAGGTGGAGAAGAAGTATAAATTGTCATTTTATATGTGTACAGATAGATAGATAGTGTCACACATGCGCGTCAAGTGAGGGGGGGGGGGGGGGGGGGGGGGGGGGGTGGCGCCTTCTCGCCTCACCTAAGATGTGTGGTACCACCCGTCAACTAAAGGGGCGTGGTGTCGCTAACAGTCTTGTCATCTTCGGTCTAACTGCAGCCTGCAATACCTCGGGTTTGGTGATGGTGCGGCGTTATGTGCCTGACCTCATTGGTACTGCGGTCTGCAATTACACTCTGTTGCAACAAACCGCATCGGGAGTACAACGAAGTAAAAGAAGCCCCGCCCCTCCCGGTCCGCTTTGTACACCTGTAAGGTGGCGTTTCATTTCGGGTCTGTCCCTATTGCTAATGTTACTAAACAGAACACTAAAAGCGACTACGCGCGATGCAGTTTTCTTTTTTTTGTTTTTTGTTTTTGTTGCAATTACACACGGTTTTGCCAAGATTGGATTAATGTCTGATAGTTTTGGAGTTTATATCTGATTGTTTCATTGTGTGCCATTATGGGACAAAGATGAATCTACATCATATGTTTTAGTTCTGTTATAGGACACAGGACAAGGATAAACGTAATCTTTCAAATCTGTCCCATTATGATACATACAAAGAGGTGTCTAAATAATATTTCTTAGTTTTGTCCAATTAGAGGACATAGGAATGTAATATTTTGATTCGATCCCCAGTACAGTGCAAGGAGATTCTAAAGAAAAGTGTAGCTGTTCGACATATCCGTGACAAGCACCAGTAAAAAAGAAAGATCAGAAAAGTGTTGCAGAAGGAATGATGATAATACTTTATCACCATATTAACAAGACATCTTTAAAGTCCGGTTTTACTAAATGTAGGCTATAGCAAATCGCATCATGCTAAAGTTCTTAAATTAATCACGTTTTCATTTGACATTTTAAGCCCGTTTAGACCAGTTCAGTGTTATGCATCGCTTGTAAATTCCACCTTAAAAACAACAGAAATGTAACAATTCAGACGTTATAGGCACAGGTTAAGCCAATGAGATAAGGGTAGCTCCCCGCCTCCCCGCTTCCCTTTAGAATAGTAATAATAGCAGTTCAGCTACTAAAAAAAAGTTAATATAGTGTTGTTACTTGTGTCATTTATTTCTTTACAAATACGTTTCATTTTTATTTTTGGGTGGACCAGCTTTGAGAAATGTAATCAGATGTATCAGGAAGGGGCGCGGGTTTCTGCTTAAACGGTAAAATATGTTGAAAGCGAGTATAAAATTATTGCAGACGATGTGTATACACATCTATATATCGGTTTACCCAATAAACCACCGATAATTGTTCTGAAAAATGCACAAAACAAATTGCATTTCATGAAATAAAACAAACCAAAAAATACTTTTAATTTGGTTAAAATAGGAAGTATGTTGTTTGTGTACCAGGATGGCCGAGTGGTTAAGGCGTTGGACTTAAGATCCAATGGACAAATGTCCGCGTGGGTTCGAACCCCACTTCTGGTAAAGACATGTTTTATCCACTCCGTTCTCATTTAAATTGTCTACAAATATCGGTGTCCTTCAGTTTACGAAATGTTAGAAGTATGGAAAAAAGAAAAGGAATTAAGCAACCATTTAACATAAACTATTTTCCACGAATTAAGGTAACAAAACCAAAAATCTCATCTTATTTTGGACAAAATAGTAAACATGAGTAGTCGTGGCCGAGTGGTTAAGGCGATGGACTAGAAATCCATTGGGGTATCCCCGCGCAGGTTCGAATCCTGCCGACTACGTACTTATGCTCTCTTTACTGCCTTATTAATAGTACATTATACATGTAGCCATACAAAAGTTAAAACACGTGTTTCTTTTAAAGTTTATTGTGAAAGCATTTAAAAATACCCGGTGTGTACGATCTGATTTGCCTCACTTAATGGCGAATTCCTCCGCAACCTCGTAATGATGTGAACAAAACGCAGCGAATCGATTAAGACAGGCATAATCATTAAAACAGACCATGTCAGGAGTGGGATTCGAACCCACGCCTCCAGAGGAGACTGCGACCTGAACGCAGCGCCTTAGACCGCTCGGCCATCCTGACTCGTCGGAAACAACTTTTAACGGTTTAGTACAAAGCATTAATTAATGCACGAGTTGAAGTAATCTATATTTTGTTTTTTAATTGTTGTGTGGATTTATTTAATAGGCTCACTTTTACGAATATTGCAAATAATAATAATGCAGTGTGATAAACGAGTCATACGAGACTAACATAAAACTGTTGAACACTCGGAGGACTATGACGGCTGCGAAAGCATACGCCAGAGGTAAACAGATTTATTACCGATTTTCCATCGATCGAAATGGTTAAACGATAAAAAAAAAAAAACTCGTTAACTAATACTACTTTATTTTTTGATGAGAGCTGTGGAGAAAATCCTTACTGTACTGAAGTATTTCAGCAACATAAAACTACTTACCCATTATGTGTACAACACATTATTACACTGCAAAAGAACCACGATACCAGTCCATCCATCCATCCATTTTCCAACCCGCTGAATCCGAACACAGGGTCACGGGGGTCTGCACGGTACCAGTGTTTACTGAATTTAATACACTTCGTGATATTGTCAGTGGTAATATTATGCAACATTCCTATATTTTTATATTAATTAAATCTGAAAACAGGCTGTGGTCTTTTTATACGAGAGACTTCTGTAGTAGTCGAATTACAGGAGACCATTCCCAATACTAAAATTTAAAAAATAAATGCAGATATGGCAAACCAACACAGTAGGCATTATATAGACCTGAAAAAGTATTTCTGATGTCCTGAAAGGTGTATTCAGTTATTTTCAGATACATTATTATATATTTATTTTACGTGTTTTCAGACCGTTTTACTTTTTTCATATTGCAGGCTTGTACTACACAACACTTAATATTCCAAAATTACAAAGCAAAAACGATATTTTGCTAAATGTATGTTTTTTTTAAAAAAGCTGAAATATCACAGTATGATGTGGAGATTTTCTGCCATTCGTCTCTGAGGGCCCTCTGTTACAGTTTGGATAGAGACTGTTGGAAGACAGCTACTGTATTTTCAGGTCTCACCAGAGTCTGGGCTTTGGCTGGGTCACTCAAGGACATTTGTAGAATTGCCCCTATGCCACTTTGTCATGTTTGTTTTGTGTTTTGGGTCATTGACCTGTTGGAAGGTGAACGTTTGGCTCCGTATGAAATCCAGAATGCTTTGGAGCAGGTTTTCATTAAGGGTGTGTCTAGTTTGCTCCATGCTGGTTTCCCACAACCCTGACTAATCTTCCAGTTCCATACTTCACCGTTGGAATGGTATTACATTGATGAGGAGTAGTGCCTGGTTTCCTCTGGACATGACAAATTAGAACTGAGGCCAAACATTTCAGTTTTGGTTTCATGAAACCAGGGAATCTTGTTTGTAGGCTTTCACGTGTCACCTGGCCACTCTGCCACAAATCCCAGATTAGAGAAAGGTTGCAGTGCTGGTTGTCTTCTGGAAGTTCCTCCAATCTCAACACAAGTTCTTTGGAGCTCAACCAAAAGTGACCATTTGGTTCTTGGTCATCTCTCTTACCAAGGCTCTCCCCTCAGATTGTTTAGTCTGGCCAAGCAGTCAGCTCTACAAAGTTTTGTTGCTGTTCCAAACATATTCTAAGAATTATGGAGACCACTGTGCTTTTGTCAACCTAAAATACAGAAATGTTTCTGTAGCACTCTTCTGATCTGTGACTTGACGCATTCCTGTCTCTAAGCTTAAGACGCAATTCTGTTGACCTCATGGCTTGCTTGTTGCTCTGATACAAATTGTGAATTGGTGACATTTAAGATATCTTTATTCACTTATTAATAAAGCTAGTAAAAATAAGTAAATAGATTAAAGTTTTACTCTGCTGGCCTAGCTCTCTCTCACAGGTGGGGGTTGATTTGTTTTCAATCCTGTTTTTGTAAAAATTGATTTATTGAAATTACACAACATTCCATACAAAAGATCCACAGTACATGTTAAGACACCTGAATCACATTTGAAGATATCACTATTACATTTTCTCATCTAAAAATACATTTTATGCTTTTCAAGATACAACAGAAACTAATGGAGATATCTTGACATGACTTGAAATATTTTTCAAAGAGGACAAGAAACTATTCTAAGGTACTGTATGTGGAAAGTTTTGAGAGCTCATTAACTACATCAGACCTACCTGCAAATAACATTTACATTTTTAGAAATCACTTTTTAAAAAATATATTAAGTATCAGGGAATCAAATTTAACATATCTTGAGACACTTAAAAATGTTTTTCTTGCTTAAGGTTTTTTTTTTTTTGATACTTCACTTTGCCACATGCTCAAAATGTATTATATTAAAAACAAATCTCTGAAACGCACTCTCATATATTATCAGCATGAGCCATTTCAAGATATTTTTTTTTTTTTTAAACTTTTGCACATCTTCAAATAACATTCAGACCACTTTGGGATACTTCCTAAATATATTAAAATAACTTCTTGATTTCAAGATGTCTCAAAATTCCCCCAGCCATTTTACAGTAACTCTGTATATTAGGGTTATCTAAGAACTCACAGGAAAACCACTTCAAGATACTTTGCATTTGAGTAGTATCTTGGAAGACAGATATGCGACAGCATGTCTTATTTCAAGATATCTTAAAATGTGTTTCAAGATTGCTTTAAACGTTACTTTGACTTACCATACAAAAAAAAAAAATTGAAATAATATATAACACAAGTACCTATACTGTTATTCTAATGGTAAAAAGGGTCTTTGCAGCAGGCCTGCTAGAACACTCAATTATGCAATATTTGGTAAACTGGACTTTCAGCTGTCTATTTCAAAGCTCCCAAGCTACATCTTACTGGCCACTGCACAGTATTGTCAAAATGTTTTCAGTGCATTTGCTTATATACTGAACACTTAATATTTGAACTGGATGCAAGCAAGACACCTGCTGGCAATATTTTCCCTACTGCAACTGTAGCCGAGACAAGTGGGGATATTTCAACACTCGTGCCAAGGGCTTAATTCAGATTCATCACTGGAGAGTACATTTCTCCTGCTGTCTGGCTAGGGAAACATTTACCTTTGACTTCAATTAAATTTTCCTTCTTCATTACAAGCGTAGCTGGGACAGTTCAGATTTTTTTTATTGTTCCAACTGAATGTAGTAATTTTTTGTGCCTTTTCCACTTGGATTCCGACAAAAAGTAAAATAGCTGAACTGGAGTAAAATTAAAAAATGAAAACTTGTGTTTGTTTTCTCAATTATCATTCATTACAACTTACACATCAATCTACAAACAAATACAAAGAGAAACAGGACCTTAAAAAGATTGTGGGTGTAAATACCAAAAAATTAATCCAATTATTAATTTAATTTTGCAGTTAACATTTTCTGGCGAAAGTACAAAGGACTTGATCAACACTTTATTTTTAACAGCAATCCCAACAGTTATGCACCAACAACGCAAAACATTTAGGCACAGAATATGCGGTCATCCAAATGCACACCCCATGCGGACGCTTACAAATGAAAGCTGTGTGTGTTTTCCCACAATGCATAATTCAGGAAGACGAATATATCTGTTCAGCAGTGACTCTCCCCCCCCCCCCCCCCCCAATAATGCACTTCTGTTTAAACAGTGTGCTCAATAAAACAAAATTAAATCATCTCATTTCCTACATTCAGACATATTCCCAGCCTCCACTTTTATCCAACACCCCAAAGAAGCTAATGCTATTAAATAGGAAATAACTGGTGCAGCACAAGCACGTGTTTGCTTATTACTTCAGGACTAGCACATTTGGTTGACTTCCAGATGCTACAAGGATTGTGTCCAAACCATGTTCAGCAGATTCCTTGATAATTCATTACAACTAAAACACACATACACTGCAAGCACATTTCAAAAATGCACTCCCAAAATGAAATGGTAGTTGAGAATGCTTTTAGTTTCCCCACATGGAACGGCTCTTTCTACATTGTTGCTTGAATATTTACTTTTGTAAATGATGCTCAGCCCATATAACTTAGCACACTTTAAAGTCATAAGGAAGGAGTGAAGAACAAAAGTTTAAGACAGTTTTTCACTTTCTAAAATCAGAAGTGCACCAATTTCTATGTGGTGTGCAGATTAAAAAAAATAAAAGACAGACTGCGTTATTAAAATAGAAAACTTTATTAAAAAGCCAAGATCACCTTGTCAATTATATTTGAAAATATCACTTTCTTCACACACCTAGAAAGTAAGGATAAAAAAGTTTTACAATTAAAATTACAATTTTATTCTTAGACTTGTAAAAAAATAAGTACATAAATAAAATAAATAAATAAAATCTGATAATAGATGAAACAGCAAACTTAAAATGCAAAAAAATGTATCTGCAACAGTTATTGGCTATTAGGTTGACTGGTACTTTCTTTACTATGATTGAACATCTCCAAGCTATCACCAGAAACAAATCCTTTAAGGTCAAATCAGAAATAAAACAGGAGCATCTTTAACAGCCACCCATAGGTAAAGTAAGGATATTAACTACATTTTCAGTTCAATCAAATGTAAATTATATGGGAGGAATTACCATTTTAGAAGCTTTTACACTACACAGTTTTCTACACAAAATGCTTAGAGGACAGTTTAACTACTCCAAAATGTCTAGAAAACATGCATGGCAAGAAACTAAAAATGTCTACATGAATACAAAATAAAGTGCTGCCTGCCTGGTACAGTTTTGATGCTTATAGCAGTCTCTGAAACAGTTTAAAGTTAAGCGGGACAATTCATTTTAGTCTCTCTAAAGCAACACAACACGCACTTTAAAATTTGAATACATCACTGAAAGTAAAGCATTGTACAGACATCTCTAAACCAAATAAATACGTAGTATTATTGTTAAGATGGTCATGCCTCAGCATAAGGCAAATTGCTCCAACAGCTCAAAAATCAATTGCAATATATACTCCGTAGGACTTGCTTATTAGTGTTGTGGAAGAAGGTCTAGTTCAGAGCATGTGAATAATCAGTGTCAGGTGAAACACGGACTAACATGCAGCTCATCACAACTGACCACTAACCATGCTTTTGTTTATATAAAACAAAGAACCAAACTCACCTTTCGGCTTACAAGATTTCTAATTGAAAACCCTGTAAAAAAAACATGAGGTTTAGAAAATCGCAACAATCCAGTTTTAGATTAATATACTTTTGTCATTAATACAGGCCTTAGCGCATGCATTGTACAGATATCCCTTGACACCAAGTAAACAGTGATATTGTTAAGATGGTCAGCCTCAACATGAGACAAATTGCTCCAACAGCTCAAAAAAAAAATCAATTGCAATATATACTCTGTAGCACTTGCTTATTAGTGTTGTGGAAGAAGGTCTAGTTCAGAGCATGTGAATAATCATTAGTGTCAGGTGAAACACGGACTAACATGCAGCTCATCACAACTGACCACTAACCACGCAAAGTTTATATAAAACAAGGAGATAACCAAACTCACCTTTCAGCTTACAAGATTTCTAATTGAAAACCCTGTTTAAAAAAAATAAAATAAATAAAAACAAAAAACATGGTTTACAAAGGGCAACAATTTGGTTTTAGATTAATATACTTTTGCCATTAATGCAGGCCTCTGCGCATGCTTGTAATCAGAGACATCAGGTGAGACAGACTAATGTGCAGGTCATCATAAGTACCTGCTGCAGAAATAAAGATATTTCAGACAAGAGATTTGCTTTATTAAACACCCTTAACCACAGCTATGGAAGAAAGGCTGTCACATTACGCAACCTCACCAGCGATTTTCAGTCATTGCTGACATAGTCTTAAGAACCCAGAGGCAATCAGGGCGAACTCCAATGAAACCAATCACCTAACGCAGAGGTCCTCAATCACAGTCCTGGAGGGCCGCAGTGGCTGCAGTTTTTGCTCCAACCCAATTGCTTAATAAGAAGCATTTATTGCTCAAGTAACACTTCTGCTTCACTTTAGCTGTCTCGCTCGTTAAGATTTTGAACCCTTATTGCTTAGTCTTAAACAGCTTTATTCTTGGTTTTTAATTGCTCCTAATTAGCAATAACATGCAAATGACAAAAGGGACCAGCATTTCTCCATTAAGTTTGTTTCCATTTACACCTGTGTGTATTTATCATTCACTATTGGGTTTAATTAAATACTTGGAAGGAAAGTGAAGAGAAAAAAGGACTGAGAATTACTCCTCCATTTTATTCTTCAGATTTGGATGATATCCTTAGAAAAGGGGAAGAAAATCCAGGATATGAGAATGACCTGACAGAGTTAAAGCACTAATAAGCCATGAAGTTAAATTATTGGCAAGAATTGCTTTCTAACTGAGCAACCGGTTTAGAACAAAAACCTGCAGCCACTGTGGCCCTCCACGACTGTGATCGAGGACCCCTGGCCTAATGTGACATGCCCAATAAGTTTGATTTTGTCTTTAGTCATAGGGGTTGGCTCAGAGTGCATGGGAGCCAACAACTAATTAATGTTCTTCCGTAAATACAATGCATAGAATAATGAATGCAGCAGTTTTGGTCCACAGAAAAACTGAAGAGAACCTTCAGGATACAGCTGAACTCATAGTGGTTAACCCTTTGTACAGTGCCAGCTCCATCGGGCAACATGTTAATTAGCAGTTTAAAAAAAAAAAAAAAAAAAAAGCCAAGCACGTTGTCTGTGCTACAAGGTAAGCCACTCACTCCATAAATGTGCCATGGGCAGCGATTTTCAGTTATTTAAAGAAATTAAGTTTGGAGATGACAACAACTGAGGTTGGCAAGTCTGACAAGCTCCACAACTTGAAATTGCATAACGCGAACATCTTTAAAAAAAAAAAATGTAACTGATCAGTGTATTAAGATCCTACTACAGATTCTTGGAAGAGTTGCAGCACTTAAAAAGTCAAATAAAGCGACAAATTAAGATAACGTAGTAGGTACTTAAATATGAGTGAAGTATAGGTTAGAAAACCAAACCTACACATGCCCATGTTTCCAGTTACATATGTCCAATGTCTAACAAATTAAGCGTACGAATTTCCTCCGGATTAAGGAAAACATTCATTTAAATATACTGTGGGCACTGCCATCCACGACAAATGGCCTATAATAAAAGTGCGATACCTCATTGGTGACTAAGCAACAGTGGTGACCAGCAGGGGGCGCCGACCACATGGCGAGTCACGGGCCTAGCGCCAGAGCCAAAAGAGTCCCTCATAAGGAAGTCATTGTACACTTGCAGCTTCTAAATTGACGAAAAGCATCTCTTGCACACGGCAATTATTTTCACTTCAGCTATTTAAATTGACTACCTTTTCGAATCAACATAGCGAGTACGGATGTTACATATTTTAGCCTTCGAAAAAGTTAACCTTAATGATAGAGGATGCAAAGGCTCACCTTTCGTAAAGTTCCGGCTTCCTTTGATGCAACGCATCTTGCAATAATCCATGCTGCAAAAAATGAGACAGAGAGTGAGCTGCATTCGTTAGTTCGGTCATGACGTTAATATTACTGAGCTAAGCTCACAAACATCTACAATAACGTGGCATCAATTACTCGCCTCACCTACCGTTGCGACCACACCGTTGGGACGCCACTAATCTCGGGGTTTTCGTCTGGTGCGCATTTTCACTGCTTGTCAAATTCTAGCATATTTGTCTGATTAACTCCAACACCCATCTGCAAACATTTCTGCACCAATTATCAACATTACATTTTCCTTCTAAGCGCGCAAATAAGCTACACGCCTCCATTATCCGAGTGCACCTGCTCAAACTCCTTCCCACAATAAAGCAGTCTACTCTAAAATGAATAGCCATTTTACTAATAAAACATCTTTCTTATCTCTCCCCATATTCCCCTTCTACTACCACCACCTCACTCGTGCTCAGTACAAAAAGAAAGGAAAACACCAAGCCAAGCCTCTGCATCTCCTGTCCGAGGTGGAGCACAGTCGGTATTTCCGGTAAGCCTCGCCAATCAAAACAGCCAATAGGTGGGAACAATAACGGGCGGGGTCAACACTTTTTTTTTTTTGGTTGTAGCTCCCGCCCACTCACATTTTTCTTGACCCTAATTGGAAGTTTCTGCTGTCAGGTCAGCTTGACTTTGAAAGAAGAAATGAGACCTTGCGGGATTATGGTTCAAGCTTAAGTGGAATTCATTGCAAACAGAAATGCAGGATAAACATCTGAGAATGAATAACACTGGTCTACAAATATTTAACTCATAAAAATTGTTTTAATCGTGAAAAGTTATTTTTATTTGTAGTCACGAACACAATAAAAATGGAATGTTTCCATCTTGTCACACTGAAGTACAACGTTGAAAAGAAATCTAATTATAATTTAACAATTTGAACATTTTATTCCAGTATGCATTAGTGTTCTAAATCAATTTAAAATGAAGTACTTAGTCAATCTAACATATTAAAACATATGTAAAGGAAACAGCAATGCATATTCACTGACGTTTACATATCTATTTTTTGTCACTTGTTATTTTTTTTTTTACCCTAAACTTTGTTTTCTGGCCCATCATTTTTGTACGTTTTCTGACGTGTCTGTCCCCAGTGAGTCATTCAGCAGTAGTCCACCATCACAGTGACATCACAATGTCCTTTCTTTCCAGGTCCTTGATATCCTGATGAAATCTTTCACCCTGCTCTTCACTCACCGCTCTGAGATAATTAGGGAAAAATTCCAAATGCAAATCCAAACTTTGAGACTAATATCGCAACAGCATTTCTTAAACTTAACTGATTTTTTCATATTTTTTATACTTTGGATCTTTAACATAAAAACTTAAAAAATTAGTTCTTTGAATGACATCCAAGCTTCTCATTCCAGGTCAAATTGTAGGCCTACATCAGAAATCTGTTTTCTAATATCAGGTTCGGCAAAAAATGTTCCCTTTGATTGTAGCCCCTGACAAACCAGAAAGCTTTTGGCACAGATACAAAGAACATGCTCCATTTTGTGATAGGGCTTTGACAAACAGCTTCATTAAACCAACCTTAATATGAAGTTGTGGTAGGAGCATTTTATCTAGCCAGGTCTGATAATGCTTTTGACACCGTGCTATAGTTTTTTACTGAACCCCAATGTAAATTCTTTGCTCTGCTGTCCCACTCACAGAGAAAGCATGTGCATTTGGTATGCCCTGACTGCTGACTCAGTATGATACGTAGAACTTTCAGCTATATTCTGACCTTATTATCAAATAAAAAAATTGTTTTGCTATAAACCTAAATTTTAATACTACACAATGTTAAATTCAAATAAATCAATATTTAAATACATTTATATTTAATTAGCTATAGTGCAAAAAATGATTTTAAAAACATAATTCACAGTTAAAAGATGTGTTTTATGAAAAAATGTTATGTGATGGGAAAAAATGTTTTCCATTTTTGAATTTAGCATCCACAAATGTATAGAAATTAAATGAAATAATCAAAACCTTTTTCAATATATACCCATATAATTAGGAACTTTAAAGAAGGAGCTATATCATTTTTTTTATCAGAACATTGCAGCTGCCTATGGAGTAGTGAACAGCAAACTTTCATTTACATAGCACCTTTCTGTAATGAACAACAGGGCTCTAAATTTACAGAAAAAATATGTTTGCTTGTATTCTTTATGGTTGTCTCTCCGACACTTTCTCAGGATCACCAATAGAGTTTGAAGTGATGATGGAGCCTGCCTCTTTTTGATTTAGTCTATCCATTTGATCATGCTGATAGTGCTGTTGCTGCACAACATTATGGAATTAGGTTTCAACCTTGCAGTAGGAAATCCAACCATCCATCAATTTTTTGCACCTGCTAATTCAATGACAAGGCCGCTGGGTGCCAATAATGTAGCTGTGCCAGCCTGAATGGTATGCTAGTACATCTCAAAACACCTTAATTACATTTGCATTAGAGGTCTATTAAGAGAGAGCAAACAAATGAATATACGAGGTAGGATACCCACTTTCCAGAAAAAAAAACACACACACACAGACAATCAGAAGTTATTAATGTCTGCCTTGTACAGAGTAAGTTACAAGCATAAGATGCAAATCTGAGAATTCTAAGGTTACCTACAATTTGGAGTCAATTTGGAGATCATGTTGGAGTGATCTGCCTGCTATTGTAAGGGATAACCTGGTGTCCACTATATTTAAATTCAAGCTGAGAGGAAATGATGTTGGAATATAAAAGTGTAAATTCAATTTATTGTCATGTGTACAGAGTACAGTGGAATTTATACCTGTATGTCTAACCAATACACAACCTATCACCACTCTCTGGCACAATGATTAGCAAATATTACTAGTCAAATATGGACCATACCATAAAATCCTCTGAACGCTTCTTTTATCAAAAGTGATAGACCTGTTGAAAATATTGCCATAAATACAGTACAGAGATTATGGCATTGTAAATATTGAATTGCTTTCAGAGTCACTTTATTTACCAGGATGGCTGATTAGTTAAGGCATTCAACTTAAAGTCCAGTGGTCGAATGCCCATGTTGCTTTGAACCCCTCATCTGGTAAAGACAACTTTTGCCTACTGTGTTAATAATTTAATTATTCCAAGTTATTGCTTTCTTTCAGTTTAGAAGTATTAATTTATCATTATAATAAGGAATTATTCATTAATTTTTTACATTTTTCCATGCAGGTACACTCTTAAAAATAAAGGTGCCATAGTGGTTCTTCAGAGTGATGCCATAAGGGAACCATATGTGGTTCCCAAAAAGACCCATCCACATAAAGGTCACAGAAAGAATCTTTATTTATTTGGATCCATATTAGGCTCTATACAACAAATAACTATGAAAAGATGGTAACAGATTTGTGGAATAAAGATGAATCATGATTTTAAACGGACTCTTGCTCTTTACAATAACACAGGCGAAGTCCAGGTTCCCTTCATCTGTAAGTGTCCTGCTAGGTAGCTTACCATACACTGAACATGTTTTTATTTTTTCTGCATATTAGGAAGTTTTTCAAAGCACAAGAAACCAATTTCGTATTCAGAGAACCTGTCCCAGAATCGGATGCTGCTCTGTTAAGCAATGGTTCTAAGAGGAAACACACAACGAAGTAAAGAACCATAAAATGCCACTAAAGAACTATTATTTTTAAGAGTGATATGATGGCCTTACTCATAAAAATGATGTTAATTAGTCTGATTATTCAGTAAACATGCAAGGGTTATTTCATTATAACAACAACCTGTCACTGATTACCAAATATTACTTACCTTTTTGAATTTGAATTTTCTCAGAGAATCCAGTTTCCTATCACATTCAGAAACATGCATGTTATCTCTCTCTCCTCCTGGCTGTTTTAGTCCCATGATGACGGGTCAGCCGTATGGGTTCTTCTTTTACATTTGGTTCTATCCTCCACGTCTTTGGGTGTAAGTTGAAGTTCCCTCATATCTTGTTGTACCACATCCCTCCACCTCTTCTTCTGCCCAATGACTTTGATGTCCAAATGCATCTGCTACTAATAATTATTTAATGCAGGCAGTGTCTCTCTTCTGCACGTATCTTTACCATCTCAGACGTGCTTCCCTCAATTTCTCTCTAATACCTGCTACTTCAACTGTATGACAGATGCTCTCATTCCTTTTGTTGTCTTTCAGCGTGACTCCAATAATCCAGTACAACATTCTCATCTTGGTTCTTTCTAGAAGTTTCTCTTCTTTCCTTCTCAGTACCCATGCCTCTGCCCCATACATTAGCACTGGTCTTATCATGGTCTTGTACACCTTCCCTTTAATACTGACTGGAATCTTCTTATCACATATCACACACCAGACAGTTCTTTTCACTTCTTCCAAGCTACTTTAATTCTGCGCTTAACATCCTCCTCACATCCTCTTTTGGCATTCAATACTTGACACTAAATGTTTTATGTTATCAATTTGCATCAGTACATTTTCTCTAATATCTTTAATTCTCAGGATTTATCCATCCTGGAGAACACCATAGTTTCAGTTTTCTGGATGTGGATTTTGAGTCCTTTACTTTCTGAGGTATTTTGCCACACATTAAACTTAGACTGTAGGTTGGCACATTAACCATGCATGTCATGTTATTTGGCAACTCTAAATCAGTCCAGGATAAATGAGCATGGGTGCTTACATGCAAGAGTTCAGTGGCAAAAAGGCATCCTGGCTAAAGGTGGTTCCTGTAAGCAATGTTATAAGGATAGGCCCTTGTCCTTTTAGCACAGTAAAGAACTGATGCATCAAACTGCGAGTTCACATTGACTAGTTCCTGGGTTCAATTCCCAGTCCAGTGTGTATATAATTTCATGGTAATCTTGTTTTTCACATGTTTTTTCTCTAGGTTTTTCAGTTAATTCCAATATCCATCCAAGCATTATACTTCGTGACCTGGTTTATTCTGGGAATAGGCTTTTATGTGCTTCTATAACCATCTATCTTTACCCAATATTTTCCTATATTTGTACCACAAATTAGGTATCCAAATTTTTTTTTTAATATAAGGCACATTTCATCCAACACGCCTCTTAAAAAAATTTGAAATTCATGTTACAAGAGGGGGCGGCACGGTGGCGCAGTGGGTAGCGCTGCTGCCTCGCAGTTGGGGGACCTGGGTTCACTTCCCGGGTCCTCCCTGCGTGGAGCTTGCATGTTCTCCCAGTGTCTGCATGGGTTTCCTCCGGGCGCTCCGGTTTCCTCCCACAGTCCAAAGACATGCAGGTTAGGTGGATTGGCGATTCTAAATTGTCCCTAGTGTGTGGGTGTGTTTGTGTGTGTCCTGCGGTGGGTTGGCACCCTGCCCGGGATTGGTTCCTGCCTTGTACCCTGTGTTGGCTGGGATTGGCTCCAGCAGACCCCCATGACCCTGTGTTCAGATTCAGTGGGTTGGATAATGGATGGATGGATGTTACAAGAGTGTGTGAACAAGTGTCCTGCTATTAGTGCCAATATGTTCTGAGCCACCTCCTTCTGGTCTTGTGCTTCTGTTAACTTTGGTGTGAGACACTTGTGTAGTTGCATAATTATTCACTAAATATGTGTAATCTTGAAAAAATACTCCAAAATAATGTCAAACAATAGAAATCAAATGAAAATTTAGTGTATTTTATTTTTTGCATACATTTTATAACTTATTTTTGTGAGACAAGTTCACCATTAGGGTCAGCCAGAGAGGCGAGCCTTCTTTCCACTCAAGCACTGTGAAGACCTGATTTCTCAATTGTATCCCAAATGTAAGCTAATGTATAGAAACATTCCCATTTATGACCTCAATAACAGTTTCTTATTTAGGTAACTGTTTTATGTCATGAAGATATCAAGAAATGATGTCTATATAGGTGTTTAGGATGTACAGTATGTAAAATATATGTGTTAGTGATAGTTGGGATAATTGATTGGGGGTTTTCTGATAGTCTGGGAAATTGTTTTTCAATATCTTATTATTCATTTTCTGAACCATTTTCAGGAATAGACTGGATTGACAAAATGAGGTATAACTTACAGTGTACTTATGAAGCCCCTCTGGTGTACCACTTCTTAATTTCACTTCTTGGTCCAATTCTTTTTACTATTTATATGTTGCTTCTGGACTACCTGATATATCAGAATGACCACATGCTTCACTTCTCTGCCAATGAAACCAAAGCCCTTACAGAAGATTTATGCAGTTGCACACCAGACTGAAGCATTCTTACTGCCTGTCTAAACAGCATAAGTTTATGGCGGTCCAATATGCTCCCACAGTGGAACACACACAAACTGTAATAGCTTCTTGTAGTATCTCCAACTCGGATCATAAACCTGATGTTTTCTTAATGGACCTTGGCATCTTTTAGCCCTTCAGTTCCTTGTTTTTGCTGATGTTATGACGCTGACAATTCTCTCTCCACCTGACTCCTATATTCAGTTTCATCCTCTTTATCAATTCACCCCATAAGTATAGAATGATCTCAGAATTTCTGCAAGTGACATGACCTGGTGTTATATTTATAGTTGGAGGTATACAGGGTGAAGAGAAAAGGAGTCAGGACTATTCCTTGTGGTGCTCCAGTGTTGCTGACATCTATATCAGAAACACAGTTCTTGAGTCTCACAAACTGTAATCTGCCTGACAGATAGTCCATTATCCAGGACACCATAGGCCCATCCACCTGCATATCTCTGAGTTTACCTGTTAACAGAGATGGCTGAATGGTACTAAAGGCTCTGGAGAAATCAGAAAACATAACCCTCAAAGTATTGTCAGCTTTATCCAGGTAAATAGACACTAAATGGAAGGGGAGTAAGGCCAGGTGGATCGGAGATGGAATCAAATTGTTCTATCATGGTGTGGATGGGAGAAAAATCGGGTAGGGATTATTCTAAAGGAGCAGTATGTCAAGTATGTTTTGGAGGTGAAAAGAGTGTCAGACAGAGTAATGATTATGAAGCTGGAAACTGAAGGTGTTATGATGAATGTTGTCAGTGCATAAGCCCTGCAAGTTGGGTGTTTGATGGATGAGAAAGAAGATTTCTGGAGTGAGTTGGATAAGGTGATGGACAGTGTACCCAAGGGACAGAAAGTGGTGATTGGAGCGGATTTCAATGGACATGTTGGTGAAGGGAACAGAGGAGATGAGGAGGTGATGGGTAGGTATGGTGTCAAGGAGAGGAATGAAGAAGACCAAAGGATAGTGAATTTTGCTAAAAGGATGGACATGGCTGTGGTGAATATGTATTTTAAGAAGAGGGAGGAACATAGAGTGATGTACTGTACAAAAGTGGAGGAAGATGCACACAGGTAGATTATATCCTATGCAGAAGAGTCAATCTGAAGGAGATTTAAAACTGCAAAGTGGTGGCAGGGGAAAGTGTAGTTAGGCAGCATAGGATGGTGGTCTATAGGATGATGTTGCAGATCAAGAAGAAGAGGAGGAGAGGGAGGGAAGAGCAAAGGATCAAATGGTGGAAGTTGAAAAAGGGAGACTGCAAGGTTCAGTTTAGGGAGGAGGTAAGACAGGCACTGCGTGGCAGTGAAGAGTTACCAGACAGCTGGGGAACTACAGTAGAAGTATTAAGAGTGACAGCAAGAAGGGTGCTTGGCGTGACATCTGGACAGAGGAAGGAGGAAAAGGTAACTTGGTGGTACAGAGGAAGAGGATGGTGAAGAAGAAGTGGGAAAGTCAGAGAGATGCAGAAAGTAGATGAGTACAGGAGATAAGGCACAAGGTAAAGAGAGAGGTGGTAAAGGTTAAAGAAAAGTTGTATGATCACTTGTATGAGAGGTTGGACACTAAGGAGAGAGAAAATGTATATTGGCTAGACAGAGGGACCGAGCTAGGAAAGATGTGCAACAGGTTAGGGTGATAAAGGATAAATATGGAAACATACTCACAAGTGAGGAGGGTGTGTTGAGAAGATGGAAAGAGTACTTTGAGAGGCTGATGAATGAAGAGAATGAGAGAGAGAAGAGAAGGTTGGATAATGTGGAGATAGTAAATCAGAAAGTGCAATTGATTAACAAGGAGGAAGTAAGGACAGCTATGAAAAGGATGAAGAATGGAAAAGCCGTTGGTCCAGAAGATATACCTATGGAAGCATGGAGGTGTTTAGGAGAGATGGCAGTGGAGTTTTTAACCAGATTGTTTAATGGAATCTTGGAAAGTGAGAGGGTGTCTGAGGAGTGGAGAAGAAGTGTACTTGTACTGATTTTTAAGAATAAGGTGGATGTGCAGAGCTGTAGTAACTACAGGGGTATAAAATTGATGAGCCACAGCATGAAGCTATGGGAAAGAGTAGTGGAAGCTAGGTTAAGAAAGAAGGTGATGATTAGTGAGCAGCAGTATGGTTTCATACCAGGAAGGAGCACCACAAATGCAATGTTTACTCTGAGGGTGTTGATGGAGAAGTATAGAGAAGCCCAGAAGGAGTTGCATTGTGTCTTTGTGGACCTGGAGAAAGCATATGAAAGGGTACCTTGAGAGGAGTTGTGGTATTGTATGAGGAAGTTGGGAGTGGCAGAGAAGTATGTAAGAGTTGCACAGGATATGTATGAGGGAAGTGTGACAATAGTGAAAACTGCAGTAGGAGTGATGGATGCATTCAACGTGGAGGTGGGATTACATCAGGGACTGGCTCTGAGTCCTTTCTTATTTGCAATGTTGATGGACAGGTTGACAGACGAGATTAGACAGGAGTCCCCTTGGGCTATGATGTTTGCTAATGACATTGTGATCTGTAGCGAGAGTAGGGAGCAGGTTGAGGAGACCCTGGAAAGGTGGAGATATGCTTTAGAAATGAGGGATGTAGGTCAGTAAGAACAAGACAAAATACATGTGTGTGAATGAGAGGGAGTTCAGAGGAATGGTGAGGATGCAGGGAGTAGAGTTGGTGAAGGTGGATGAGTTTAAATACTTGGGATCAACAATTCAGAGTAACGGGGACTGTGGAAGAGAGGTGAAAAAGAGAGTGCAGGCAGCGTGGAATAGGTAGAGAAAAGTGACAGGAGTGATTTGTGACAGACGAGTATCAGCAAGAGTGAAAGGGAAGGTCTACAGGACGGTAGTGATAGCAGCTGTTATATGGGTTGGAGACGGTGGCACTGACCAAAAAACAGGAGACAGAGCTGGAGGTGGCAGAGTTAAAGATACTAAGATTTGCACTGGGTATGACGAGGATGGGCAGGATTAGAAATGAGTACATTAAAGGGTCGGCTCAAGTTGGACATTTGGGAGAAAAAGTCAGAGAGGTGAGATCGCGTTGGTTTAGACATGTGCAGAAGATAGATCCTGGGTATATTGGGAAAAGGATGTTATGGATAGACCTGCCAGGTAAGAGGAAAAGAGGAAGGCCTAAGAGAAGGTTTATGGATGTGGTGAGAGAGGACATGCAGGTGGTGGGTGTAACAGAGCAAGATGCGTAAGATAGGAAGATATGGAAGAAGATGATCCGCTGTAGCAACCCTTAACAGGAGCAGTCGCAAGAAGAAGAAGAACTTCCAGGTAAAAATAAGCCTTGTGGAGCAGAAAGATAATTGCATTGTCCATTTCATCCACCCTTAACTTATCTTATTCTTTACCTTCGTGCGTTGAACCCTGTAATTATAACAAGTATTTGAAAGCATTTGTAGTTTCTGTTCAATTTGAAATATATCTTTCTTTGCTATGTAAAACACCTTGTGTTAATATGATCTACATATGGTGCTATATGCATTAAGATAAAATGACTAATTAAACCTGTATGTCTCAGGAAGGCACCAGCTCCCTTATATCCAGGAACGCAGATACAGTAAATTTACAATGGAATTGATAATACAGGTATACCGTAGACTGATGGAAACTGTAAATATTTTCATTAATATAGTTTCTGTCCCTTTCTCTTTTTAACATTTTCTTATGATGTATGACATTCTTCCACTCACTTCCACGTCCAGCTGAAATTACAAGGAGGCTTTTAACAGGCTAGCACATGTTTTCCCACCTTACATGACCTGCACTGTTCCACGGTTACAAAGCAGACAGGGTAAATCATCACCAAAACCTTACAAGACCACAGCCTCTTTGGACTTCTCCCATCTGCCAGACATTATAAACTAAACTATGTTAAAACAAGCAGATATAAGAACAGTTACTTTCCATAGGTTATCAAGCTCATAAATGGTTTATTCAGCTTCACTTGCTAGGTCTGGGCACTAACCCCTCACACAAGATCTTGCAATAGTCTTAACATATAACTAAAGTGTAATTCAGTATTTCTTGCACTGTCTTGCAATTTCTATGAATATTTTTATATTGTTTACCTTGCATTTATCTCATGTGAGTACTTATCAATTGTGTGTTATGTCTGTCATATAACTATCTTTGAAGAGTCAAATTTCTTGAATGCGAGAATGCTTCACCAATAAATATGATTCTGATATAACTAATATTTAGGAGATCAAGGACAATTTATCAGATTCCTGCATTGTAAGATTATATTTTGATAACAGAAGAATGGCATCAATTTAAATATAGCACATTTGTGACTGGGAAGAAGAAAAAAATAATTTTAACAAATTAATCCATTTATTTACTAATTTGAAAATTAGTGTTCCAAACACAATTAAATGCAATTATTACAGTTCTCCATTAATTCAGATTACAGACATAACAACTTATTTAATACTAATGTAGAAAGTGTTGATTTATGACTAACTGAAATACTTGGGTGTTGTACCGTGTTAGCCATTATGAATGTAGAGAAAAGCCAAGCAAAATGACACCTTTTATTGGCTAACTAAAAAGATTACGATATGCAAGTTTTCGAGGCAACCCAGGCCCCTTCTTCAGGCAAGGTTTAAATCTTAAATCTGATATTTTTTTAACAGGGGTGCAGTCATATAATGTCGATAGCATTATTATCCAACATTATTGCGTGTTCCATATATGCTAAATAATATACAGTTTATTATTTAGAGCAGTGGATTGGTTCAGAAGTAAAGATTGGATAGAACTGCATTCATCTGCTTAACTTTTTAACGGAGGCTGGCAAACCAGATCATGGTGCATTACTGCCACCAGCTGGCCTGGAGTGAGAGGCAGAACAGGAGAGGAAATGACTAATTTTTATTACCAGAACTACCCAATTAAACATTACTTGTATCCTTCATCTAAGTGATCTCATCTAGTACACACTGCAAATAACACAAAACCGCTCTGTGAATTAATCTAACTTAGTTGGTATTGTAAACCCAAACCGTTACTCTCCAAAGGCTTTGAATAATCCTCAACTATATCACATTGATTAAAAAATCTACATAATTCAGCGATATTTCTTAAGTGACATTGTGAATCATTTAACACGACATATCCAATTCTAAGATGAGTCAAATCAATGTATTCTGACGTATTAAATGTTACATGTAGATCAGGTGTTCAATAGATTAGGCAAAGCTTCAACTTTCTCATTTCTTCGATCTATTTTAAATACTGGAATCCATAAAAACAAACTTGTAAGCGTATACAATTCAAACGATAAAATACTTGTGACAATTCTAACAGTAAATCGGTGGTGTAAATAAAGAACGACCTGTTTCAAGACTAAAATCGAAAAAGTCTAAACAAATTACTACTCTATTTGGATAACGTTCCTAAATCTATTGTAAACTAGAAATAATGGAAATCAGTTAATAATTATAAATCGAAAATAATTATAGAGCCTTTTCTTTATAAAATCGTAAGCAGCTTCACTCTGTTGGTCAAAACCGTGCTTCTGTGTTTTTGTTAAACGCCGAACTAACAAATCTTAAATCGCCCTTACTATCATAGCCGATATTACTTCGTTTTATTTAACAAGCATGCGCAAAAGACGTACTTGCGCACTATGTGATGACGCAAATAAATAATTCCTTGTCTCCTATCTACGGAAGCCTGTGAAGATAAATGTAGTGTACAACCTCGCGCATAACTCTACAGTCCGAAGCAAGTCGTATACTTTCGGATAGGTATAGTTTACGTTATGAAAGTCTTGATAGGTAAGACTCTTTTTAAACGTAAAATAAGCTTGTAATGCAATTAGTTTGATTAAAATTAGTAGTACAGTTCACGTTAATAATAGTTTAAATCAGGACAATGTTTAGTTTTTGCATCTAGTGGTGATATGCAATCAGTAATTAAATGAGGTTTATGTCACTGAGCACCGCCTCTTTTTTTTAAATGGTTGACTCTGAAGGACACCGCTTTTGTGTTCTTGCTGCGGTTGTGTCGTTCCTGCATTTATTCGTAGATTTGTTGACTATCCAAAAGATGTAAATATTGTAATGGACATTTCAAGTAAAGAATAAAGTTCATATCAAAGTTTGAAAGTGTGACGAATTTATGCTTTTTCTGTTCTTTCAGGCGGTGGATCGGGCTTTATTGGTAAAGCCTTAACAAATTTGCTGCGGGGCAAAGGACATGAGGTCACAATTATTTCTCGTAAACCTGGGCCTGGACAAATTACTTGGGTATGCAGTGGATATGATGGAGTTCTTGATGTTGATAAAACAATATTATTCAGGCTTTCCCTTTTCTTTGCAGTGCATGGTTACCTTTCACCACGGCTGGATGAAAAATTAAGCGAAATAAGCACGTGCTTAGGGCATTAAGGGAAAAGGGGGCTGGGACACCAGTAAAATATTCCGTTGCCAGATTTGCATTGGACCATATGGTTCAAAACTGCAAATGGAAATGGTGTAGCTGAACCAGGTTCCACAGCAAAAGGCTCCCACATTAAATAAAAAAATACAAATATATATATATATATATATATATATATATATATATATATATATATAATAATTCATTACATTTATATAGCGCTTTTCTCAGTACTCAAGTAATCCCTCCTCCATCGCGGGGGTTGCGTTCCAGAGCCACCCGCGAAATAAGAAAATCCGCGAAGTAGAAACCATATGTTTATATGGTTATTTTTATATTGTCATGCTTGGGTCACAGATTTGCGCAGAAACGCAGGAGGTTGTAGAGAGACAGGAACGTTATTCAAACACTGCAAACAAACATTTGTCTCTTTTTCAAAAGTTTAAACTGTGCTCCATGACAAGACAGAGATGACAGTTCTGTCTCACAATTAAAAGAATGCAAACATATCTTCCTCTTCAAAGGAGTGCGCGTCAGGAGAGAGAGGAAAGCAAACAAATCAATAGGGCTGTTTGGCTTTTAAGTATGCGAAGCACCGCCGGTACAAAGCTGTTGAAGGCGGCAGCTCACACCCCCCCCCCCATTAGGAGCAGGGAGAGAGAGAGAGACACAGAGAAAAACAAAGTCAAAAATCAATACGTGCCCTTTGAGCTTTTAAGTATGCGAAGCACCGTGCAGCATGTCGCTTCACGAAGCAGCTGCACACAGAACGTAGCAACGTGAAGATAATCTTTCAGCATTTTTAAACGAGCGTCCGTATCGTCTAGGTGTGCGAACAGCCCCCCTGCTCACACCCCCTACGTCAGGATCAGAGAAAGTCAGCGCAAGAGAGAGAGAGAGAGAGAAAGTAATTTGGGTAGCTTCTCAGCCATCTGCCAATAGCGTCCCTTGTATGAAATCAACTGGGCAAACCAACTGAGGAAGCATGTACCAGAAATTAAAAGACCCATTGTCCTCAGAAATCCGCGAACCAGCAAAAAATCCGCGATATATATTTAAATATGCTTACATATAAAATCCGCGATAGAGTGAAGCCGCGAAAGGAGAAGCGCGATATAGCGAGGGATCACTGTATATATAATATATCCAACCATCCATTTTCCAACCCGCTGAATCCGAACACAGGGTCATGGGGGTCTGCTTGTGCCAATCCCAGCCAACACAGGGCACAAGGCAGGAACCAATCCCGGGCAGGGTGCCAACCCACTGCAGATATATATATACACACAATAATAGTAATAATAGAGGTTGGGGGCACCAAAATCTTAAGTGTTTAGGGCCTCTAAAGGTTTTCCTTAATCCAGCCTTCCCTTTCAGTGTCTTAACTTGACAGTGCAGAACTAAATTTTCGATTTCCTTTATCATTTTTAAAGGTTCAGTATCAGCACATTGTTTGTTAACTGAAATGTGTAGCTTCCCGTTGGGGTTTATGTAGGCAATAGTTTCTGCAATGGCTCGAATACTGTTTTGTTAAAAGACATTATTTTTGTAAGTTACTGTAAGAAAGTTAAAATTTGGCCAAATGTTGTCCATTAATTAAATTTATTTTTCTTTTTAAGAAATATTTTGAACTATTCAGGTACATAACATACAGTTTTCAGTGTTTAATTTTACAGTAGAGCTGGTTAGTTCAAACAAGGAAACCAATCTCATATCAACTCATTCCATTAGTGAACAGTAGAAGCTGGACCTTGCATAAAATTGATTGATTGATTTTGTGACTTTTAATATTTGTTTTCATTTTCACAGGATGACGTAGCTTTCAAAGGCTTGCCACCATGTGATGGTGTAGTTAATCTTGCAGGGGAGAATCTTATGAACCCTCTGCGGTGGTAAGTCTATGATTAATGATTCTTTTGCCTTAATGTATTTTTTTTAGCACCTTTTAAACATTAAATTTAATCATTTTTCTGTTTTATTGATATTTTATCAAAGTATAACCACATTTTTTCAGGCACTGTGAATGATGTCTTTTTGTAATTTAACATTGATAAATATAAAAGGACAAAAAATGGAAATGCCAATTTAAAACCACTTAAGAGAAAGCAAGTCTCCTAAGGGTCCAACAAATCAATTAGTATCTTGTTGTATATAAATCCCAGTGTCTTTGATTTCTGCAATAGGAAGGTGGTGCTGTTCATCCACGAGGAAACCAGTTATCTAAGTAGGATTAGGTACATGAAGTTGAATATTTGTGTTTAGAAAGTATATCCAAATAACAAAAAATATGTTTTAATACCTAACCCAGCAATTTTTGGGACTGTATAGCAGAAGGGAAACAAAATTTCAAGAGTAGAAATTAATTTACTTCTGCAAAGAAAGCTGAGAGTGAGAGTCACTGGGTACTGTATGTCAGACTTTGATCTTTTTTTGACATGTAAACAATCAAAAATCATTAGCCGCGTCCTATTTAGTGACTGACTGCCTACCTTCCAGCATTGCTGTGTTCGCCCCTTTTTGTGACAGCCAATATAACGTGCTGCCTGATGGAGCTGGCATTGTGTGAAGAGTAAACAAGCATTATAAGTTCAACCACAACTTTTTTATTTTTCTCATTCTGTTGTTGTATGTAAACAACAACAATTCATTTCTATAGCACATTACAAGAAATCAGAACTAGTTTTCAAGCAAAGAAAAATACATTAAAATTAGGTAATAATAGTAATGAATAAATAATGTAAAAAAAAATAATAATTCTCACATAATTTAATACCATCTTGAAAAATCTTCTCCATCCCCACCAGGTGGCACTCTCTTGGAGCACGTTTAGCCAAAGCCTGATTCAATGATAGCGCACTAAGAAACACCTGTGGGGTCTTTTCTGCCTTCTGCTATCAGGCAATTCAGTGCTTCCTCCCAATGTACTCTTAAGTTGATTGAAAAAAAAAAAAAATATATATATATATATCTTAATATATATATTGCACAATATCCATTACTGGACAACTTTTTGCACTAACTTCTTTACTTCCTAATTTTTGCTGCTACACTAAGGAATGTTTACTGTTTCTCCACTACCTCAACTCATCACCACAACACCTTATTATTATGTTACGTTTGTGTTTTTGTCACACTGTCACTTTGTTGCTTTTGTTTGCACATTTCTTAGTTAGCTAGTTTAGTTTTTCTGTTAATTTATGTTGTAATTTATGTTGCATGTAGCACCTTGGTCCTGGAGGAACGTTGTTTCGTTTCACTGTGTACTAACTGTATATGGTTGAAGTGACAATAAAGCCTACTTGAACTTGAACTTGAACTAATACATAATTCGCCTGCCTCCTCACTCACTCACGTCCGTCCGAAGACTTTTGCGCAGCTGCCCAAAAAACCTTACGAGACCGACATCCAACCCCAACATCGTGGCAGGCGGCGGATTTACGGCCGCAAAAATTCAAAGAGAAAGGCGACTTCAATTAAAGCTCTAGAGGCCTGAAAGGCGATTTCGACTACAGCTCGAGGCCTAATTACGCATTCTGATTCAATTACACATTCATTCAATACACCTATATCAGGTTTGTGGTGCTTATACTTATAATTACTATTCCATATTGTACTGTAACATTCATCATTCAATATTATACTATAGGTCTGGAAAATTCATCAACTAACAGTACAAGCCTGTACAGTAATGAGTAAAGCAGATTACAATCATTACAAAACAACTTCTTCATTACTTATCATTTGTTCTTCATACACTGCTGATACAAACTCGTGCCCGTTTCATCTTACGTTGTCGAAACGGGCTTTTTGTCTAGTCATATATATATATATATAATATATATATATATATAATATGTGTGTGTATGTATGTATGTATGTATGTATGTGTGTGTGTGTGTATATATATATACATTATTTATATATATATATATATATATATATATATATATCAATTAATTGATTGGCTGTATTATTTGTCATGTGAGTCTGTATCCTGATTTTTATGTTTCTGCTGCTGTATGCATCAACATTTCTTCTTGGAATTAAATAAGTTTATTTAATCTAATTGAATAATATAGATATATAATTAATAGTGTAGTAGCAACCTTATACTATATATAGAAAAGAATATAGAATTATTTTTTCTGTCTGTAAAGATGAGTTTGATCATAAGGTCAGATGGATGGGAGGACAGGACAAAAAACTCCAGATAAATGGGTGAAAAAACATTCTGCAGGGGTTCAAGGCCAAAAGATCACTTAGCCCCCACTGGGCATTTTACCTCAAATAAATATTCTTAACTCTTTCTTTATTATTTTTTTAGGCTTCATCTCAGAGTACTTGATGCAGTGGATCTCATGAAAAGTTGGATTATCCACTTTCATTCAAACCTTTCACACTGATGCACAGTTCTTTGATCAGGTGGTGGTTCTGCAGAATGCCACCATATAAAAAACAGAAACGAAAATAGAAAAGTAGGACTAATAATGAATATATATTCATTGAAGAACATGATCATTCTATGTATGTGTATTTTTTAGGATTTTTTTAAATATGCCATAGTGTTAGCCTGGCATATTTCTAATGGAAAGTATTCCAGATTTTTGGTGCATAACAACAAAAGGCCGCCTCACCACTTCTTTTATGCTTGGTTCTTGGAATAATAAGTAGTCTACAAATAAAGGATCTAAGCTTACAACTTGGAATGCACTCCAAAATATAGGAAGGAACAAGATTGTTTAAAACTTTATTTACCAATTAAAGTATTTGAAAGTCAGTTCTAAAAGGAACCAGTAACCAATGCAATAATGCTAAAACGTGTGAGATGTGCTTCTTTTTCTGGTTAAGATTCTTGCTGCTGCATTCCGAGCTAACTATAACAAATTGATGATGTCTTTCTTGGGTTGTCCAGTTAGGAGTGCATTGCCATTATCTAATTGACTAAAAATAAAAGCGTGAATTAATTTCTCAGCATCTTGCAATATTATAAAAAGACTAACCTTTGCAATGTTCCTTAAATGGAAAAATGCCATCCTAATAATATGGTTAATATGCAATTTAAAGTTTAGGTCAGAGTCCATGATTACTCCTAAATTCTTTTCTTCTGCCTTGACTCTTGAAGCTAAGTGATTCAGTTTCAGTAGGAGTCAGTTTCTTTCTAAACAGTCATTTCAAAGACAGGTAATAGAATAATTTAAAAGTATTTGATGTCTTTTGCCCTACCTGTTCCTTCAACACACTTTCTCTGTATTCACTTGTATCTGAAACTTTCTTCACCGACATCCCTTCTCTTGACTGTATTCCTATAAAGCATGCTTCTCAGATTCTTTCAGATTTTTTTGAGGCGCCTTTTTTTGCCTCCTGTCTGGTTTTATTCTTCCTGTATTTGAATGTGACTTTCTCAGCTTGTTCTTCTATGTTGTTTCTCCAGCTTGTGTGTTTAACATTTGTAATTACACTTTTGATCGCATCAGCAAAGCCAAACCAACCAATCATATTTCTCTAACAACAACAACAACATTTATTTATATAGCACATTTTTATACAAATTATGTATCTCAAAGTGCATTGCAAGATAAAGAAAGAAAAAAGAAAAATATAAAAATAAGATTAGGCAATACTAAGTAATAAAAAATAAAGGCCAAGAGGACAGAAAAAAACGAAAAAAAAAACTAAATCTTCAGGGGTTTCCAACCCGCTGGGAATTCTAACATAAATGATCAAAATCAGTCCTCATGGTTTACAGGCTTTGCATGGAAGAATCGGATGATGATGGTCATGTGGACATCTGGCCATTTGATCCATCAATGTAAGGACTACAGGGATCATGTGAAAATCGGAAAAAGAACAACAGGGAAAGTAGGGGTTAGTATGGATTGCTGAGCCATAATAAAAATGATAAAATTAAATGCATATACAGAATATCAGGGTTACACTAAAATATACAGGATATATACGTGTACACCTTTGTGTTTTATTATATAACTAGTCATTTAGCCCGTTACAATAACGGGTGCTAGAACAGTAGTGCATAAACATTAGTAGGAACAGTCTATATTAAATGGCAAGGGACTTTGACCTCATTCTTTTTGTTGGTCGTATTTTTCTTTCTTTCAGCCTTTCTTTTGTTGATGTTTACTTGCTGAGCTGACCGTTCTTTGTGGGCTGCCGCCGTGTATTGTGTGTCTTTAATTTTCTGTGACAGTAATACTGTCTTGTACGGCTCTATTCAATAAGGGCGCACACAAAAAGGCGAGCTTCAAAAGGGCGACCTCAATTGAGCGTGGCGAATAAAGGCGTTCGTAGATAATTTAGTTCAAATGGCTCTGGAATATGTGAAGAGCAACAAAGGTGCAGATCTTTATTTACACGCGCCTTTATTCGCTGCGCCCAATTGAGGTCGCCCTTTTGAGGCTCGCCTTTTTGTGTGCGCCCTTATTGAAGGATACCGTCTTGTACGTCTGCAGGCTTGTACGTCCGCTGGCTTGTACGTCCGTAATATACCTTTAATTTTCTCTGGCGGTAATACAGGCGTGCTCGTCGGTAATATGCCTTTAATCTCCTCTGACAGTAATACTGGCTTGTATGTGGCTGTAATATGCGTCACTGTATTGTGTACCTTTAATTTCCTCTCGCAGTAATACTGGTTTGTATTTCCGTGAAACGCCTGCAACTTTCTCTGGCAGTAATATTGCGCATCGCACCGTGCCCCGCACATGCGCACTTCACCAGAAGACACCCACACACGGACACCTGGACGCACATAGGGATTTTATATATAGATATAGATAGATACCCTCATCATTTCCATTTTTAGAAACAACAAAGATTTCAGTTTTTTCCCTACTTAGCTTGAGGATATTCCTACCCATCCATTCAGAAATACAAGTAAGACATTGGATCACATGGCCCAGAGCATCAGGGTCATTTGGTTCTATAGTTAAGTAAACTTGTGTGTCATTTAAATAGGTATGGTAGTTCACCTTGAGTTTTGAGGTAATCTGTCTTAACAGGAGCATGTACTGTAGACTGAAAATAACTGAGGGACTAGAATAGATCCTTGTGGTATGTCGTATAGAAGATCATGGATCCCTGAACTAAAATCACCACTTCTATAAAAGAGTTTTCTACTTATTAAATAGGACTGAAACCAATTAAAGAGAGAGAGAGGCCCACCTATTGATTTAAGGTGATTTATAAGAGTAATGTGATCTATAGTGTCAAATGCTGCATTTAGGTCTAGTATAACAAGAATAGATATATGACCTCTGTCCACATTAACCTGCTGGTCATTTAATATTTTAACCAGTGCACTGTCTATACAATGATTTGTTCCAGAACATGACTGAAACTTACCAAGAATAAAATGTTTATTTAAATAGTCGTCTGATTTCTGAAAAACTGCTTTTTCTAGAATAGAAATAGGTCTAACGTCAAGTACAGATGAGTCTAGAATATTTTTCTTCAGGAGGGGTTTAATTACTGCAGTCTTTAGACATTCTGGAAAGACACCAATTTGGAATGGAGAGTTATCAATGTCAAGTACACTATCAATAAGCACATCAGAGATTTGTTTTAAAAAGTTTGTTGGATCTGGTCAAAGACACAAGTGGAAGGTTTTAGCTGAAACATTATTCTGTGGAGTTCAGGTAAACCTATTTCAGTGAAAGAATTTAATTTGTTAAAAAGAGCGTGCTGAGGTTCAATAGGAGTCGTTTTGGAGGGATGTATTATATGTAATATCACTTATTCTGTGTTTTTAAAAATGTGGCAAAAGCCTCACACATTCTGCTTGAAGTTTTCAGGAAGCATTTTTTTGTCTGAACTGGGTTTAGAAGACCCAATAGTTAGGTAGTTTTATGTGCCTTTACTATTTCATAGGATATTGTTAATTTAGTTTTCCTCCATTTAAGCTCAGCTCTACAGCATTTTCTCTTATGATCGGACACTGTGCGAGGTTTCCAAGGTATTTTAGTACTTAAGGATTTCTTCATTTATTTTTTTTGGGTCACAATGATGGCTGCAGCTTACACTGTAGAATTAAAATATTCCACCTTACTTGTAATCTTCTTACCACATCCTTCAATAAGAACTAACTTTGGGATGGTAATTCAGAATATTAGCAAACCAAGAAGCTGCAGATGTATCAAAATAATGAGACATCAAACAGTTTCATTTCCATATATAAGGTCCAGAACACTTGCATTCTTTATTCCTTGTAGCTGCATTATATTCATAATACTTCCAGATTAGCATTCATTGGTTGTCAGCTGTCATGCACAATGAGCCCCCCTCCCACGACTAAAGATAATATCAGATTGATTTTGTTGGAAAGAGTCGTGGACTAGTGTGACTGTCACTGGCTATGTCGCATTATGTGACTGGCTTCAAGGGAGTGTGACACCGACTGCCTCCCACTTGCTAAGATTATGTTAATAAAGGCTACGACTGAAAATCACAACGTTGAGTAATGCTACATGGCCTTAAATTAGCTCACAAACAGTGTAGCTATGTTAAGTTTTGTTTCAAAAGTTCAAAAACAAGTGTCGACACTGACATGAAACAAACATATAAGAACCAATAGTATCCTTGAATGATCTGTGTATTGTTCACTGTCATTTAATTTACAAATTCTATAACATTTAAATAAAAAAAAAATTAGGCTCACAAAAAGGAAAGACCACATAATTTAAATGCAGCCACATTTATTGTCTGTTAATTTTTTCAAGTGTTTCTATTTTTTGGACTCTTCCTGTAACGTAAAAGTAAAGGTTGATTTGGAAAAGGGCTGTGAAGTTACTTTGTATATATTGGATAAATGGTCACTGTCTTTTGAAAATAAAATAATACATGCAGAAAATAAAATAAACAGCAGAAAGGTATTAACAAGAAAACACATATTAATGAACATCAGTAACACATGGTCGTCTACATATGCAATTTTTATAGTTGCAGGACAGGAAAGTTAAGTGACCTGTTCAGAGTCAAACAGTGAGCCCACAGTACTGCTTGACTGGAAACCTTCTCCATTGTCTAACCATTTGGCCGCCATGCCTACTATGTTACACCAACAGTATAATGAGTAGCATGCCTTTTTTATGGGTGTTGCAAAGTAATTAAAACAGAAAAGTCGTATTTGTTTTGTGTTTCACAAAGAGCAAAAGTTTGAAAGGGATATAAATTTATTTATGTTTTTAGAAAACAATTGTACAGTCATGTCTTAGTACATTGCTGTTTTTGTTTTTAAAGGTGGAATGAAGAATTCAAGAAAGATTTAATTTCAAGTCGTTTGAACACCACAAAGACTCTTGTGAAAGCAATGGTAGCTTCTGATAAGCTCCCCAATTCTTGGGTACTTGTCACAGGAGTGGGTATGTCCTTTTATTTTTATTTATTTATTTTTAAAATATATAGTTCCATGAAAAACCTAGGATACTTCTGGCCAAATTACATATTTTGTTGACATTTGAAGTAAAAAAAAATAGCATATACAATGTTGACAGCAAACAAACTAAAACAATGGCATTTTTATGAGAATTTTAATGTAAAATTACAATTTATTTGATGAAATGAAAAAAAATGTAAAAAAGTAAATATGACATTTAGTATAGCGTAGGCACCCTGCTAATTCAGTACTTAGTTTTGTCAAAATTCACAGCTTGCAGAATTTTTGGTCTCTGAATTCCTATTTTAGACTATTTTCCCCATTCTTCTGTGCAGATGGCAGATCGGGTTTCCTTTGGGTACCCAGTTTTCCTCCCACATCTCCAGATTAAACTGCCTGGCAATTCCATATGAGTGAGTGTTTATGTGGGTGTTGGTGTGAGTAGAGGCCATGTTTAGACTGGTACCCTTACTATGGTAATTTACCCTTAAACTCCCAAACAAACAGCAGTATCAACTATTTTAGATTTATAGTAAGTCGGGAGCTTTTTTGCCCAAATATGCTTACACTGTATGCATATGCAGTATAGTAGTGATGCTGGGGGGTGCCGAGTCTGAACTGGGTTTATTGGTTTTGAGAATTTTGTACTGCATTATGTTAATTGTGATCAGATAGACATTATTCTATAGGTGCCTGCTCATGATCTCACTCTTAGTCTATTAATGTACCATTAATACCAGATGCCAAACAATTAATATTACTATTCCTAATATTATTATTCTGTAAAATACATAAAAATATACAGGTTATGTGGAATCATAAGATCCAAAACCCTGGTTCTGACTATGTGTATTCTCATAGTACTAATGAGGTTGGTCCCAAAGTCAAAACCTGGTAAAGTCCAAACTCTTGCCTATACACACTGTGCAAGTAGAATGGAGTTCTCCAAATATTGAAAAGTAATAGCATGAGTGTCAGTTCTCAGCCTTGCTTCTTCTTCAGAAACCAAAGTTAAATAGATAGACTATACTGTATTTATCCCCAAAGAGAAATTTAAATTTTACAGAAGCTCCAAATAAATAAATATGATAAAAACAAACAACAACCCCCCCAGACACACGCAAAAACCTCTAGCTTGGATAACAATGAGCTGCTACTCTCAGTATATGTAGATGGCAGTAAGACGAGGCAAATGACAAATAACACCAAAATAAAGATAAAGTCCAATACATTTCTGAAGTGCTTTATGGTGATTTCTGTTATTGGAGTAAAAGTGAGATGATGAGCACCTATAGAATTAGTATGTATGAGAGTATAATGTTGTTCTTCTGATTATGTGTTAGTTGATTTGATTATTATATATGCATTATAAGCCAATTTATAAATAATTACCCCTATCATATAATGAATGTAAAGTAATCGGTACAGCTATTCATTTATCGATTTTATGGGTTAATTAACGCAGTTGACTTGTACACAGTATATATAATATAGTTCTCCCAGATAAGGTCTTGCAGGGTCGGGTAGTGTTATGAGATCCGGAGCCTGAACTGAGATATGTAAGTTTGAGAATGTTATGTTATGTTATGTTATGTTAATTGTGTTTAAAGGTTACTAGGTTATAACAGCATACAATTTTATTTTTAGGGTATTATAAACCAAGTGAAACACTTGAATACACAGAGGACAGTGAAGGTGGTGACTTTGATTTCCTTTCTCAACTGGTGACAGAGTGGGAAGCTGCTGGTAGATTACCAGAGGACCAAGCCAAAAGTGTCCGTCAAGTTGTAATTCGATCTGGTAATTCCAGGCCGTTTTATATTACATTTATAAAACAGCAATGTAAAACTTTTCAGTTTTATACAGAGGTGTACATTTAATGAACATGGGATAGCTTGTGGGTCACTCCAGCCTTTTCTTAAAGAACAGTAGGCATGAATATTAATCAATATAATCTAACCTAAAAAACCTGTACATAGTATAATGTCACTACAAAAGAAAATGCTTATAGTGGAGTTATTGTGAGTGAAGAGTAAAATTAAATTCTGGGTACTGATCTTTATAATGTTATAATTTATGTTATAAATATTCTTTTTAATATCTGTGGTTGATCTGTGACCCTGTCTGGGTTTAAATGAGGTTAGAAAGTGGATAACATATAAAATCTGAGCTTTAAATAATGGTATTTTTCTTTCCATTTTTTAGGAATAGTGCTGGGTAAAGATGGTGGTGCCATGAAACAGATGATCTGGCCATTCTGGTTAGGATTAGGAGGCATACTAGGAACTGGACATCAACCTTTTCCATGGATTCATGTGGCTGACATGGCAGGCATCATCCTTCATTGTTTGGAACCAAAGTACGATGTCAGTGGAATATTAAATGGTGTGGCCCCTGCCACTGATACTAATGCTGTGTTTACACATGCACTTGGAACAGTTCTCAGACGTCCCACAATTTTCCCTGTTCCATCATTTGCTATTGGTGCAATTTTTGGTAATGAAAGAGGTTCTGTTCTTTTGCAAGGACAGAAAGTCATACCCAGGAGGACACTCGAATCGGGCTACATTTATAAATATCCTGAATTGCAGACTGCCTTAAAGAACATTGTGTCTTAGTAATTAAAGTGGTAGATAGCCTTAAAAATACCTGGAATTGTGGACTGTTTTAAAGAACATTGTGTCTTTAAGTGGAGCAGCACTTTAATCCTTTATGGTAGAGTATTTGAGAAAACTTCTGCAACTTTACAAATCATGTGTCAAGTTAAATTGTTTCATGTTGTACTTAACTGGTGTTCACAAACATTCTGTTTTAAAATCACGAAAACTGAACTGATCAAGGGCAACACAAGTAGTGGCTGTTTTAATCTCTTATCTAAATATCAACAAGATGAAGTAAAATATGACATATACTGTATATTAATCAGCTTTAAACTGTTACTTGTGGATTACAAGAATAGAAATGCTTGCCTGTTCCCTCTGTGCTCATACTGGCTTATTCGGTAGCTGTAAATTGGCTGGTGTGAGTGAGTTTACCCTACATAACATTATGGGCTGGTTGTAGCCACAGCACTATTATTTTAAAATGAATTAGTGTAACAAAAGTTACAGTATTTCACAGAACATTTCAGAAAATTCTTGAAAAGGTGCAACTGATAGGGTGCTCTTAAAAATGTCATAACAATCTACAAAGCCCTTCTTTCTATCGTTGTTCCAACTTATCAAAATATGAGTACTATTAAATGAGTAAAAGTCAAGTGCAGTTATAATCAGAGTGACAATCCAACAGCATCTTCTTGGCTTCTTTCTACATCCAGAATAAATACCTCGGTGAACAAAATCTGAAAATGGGTGTATATATTCATCCATCCATCCTCTTCCGCTTATCCGAGGTCGGGTTGCGGGGGCAGCAGCTTGAGCAGAGATGCCCAGACTTCCCTCTCCCCGGCCACTTCTTCTAGCTCTTCCGGGAGAATCCCAAGGCGTTCCCAGGCCAGCCGAGAGACATAGTCCCTCCAGCGTGTCCTGGGTCTTCCCTGGGGCCTCCTCCCGGTTAGACGTGCCCGGAACACCTCACCAGGGAGGCATCCTGATCAGATGCCCGAGCCACCTCATCTGACTCCTCTCGATGTGGAGGAGCAGCGGCTCTACTCTGAGCCCCTCCCTGATGACTGAGCTTCTCACCCTATCTTTAAGGGAAAGCCCAGACACCCTGCGGAGGAAACTCATTTCAGCCGCTTGTATTCGCGATCTCGTTCTTTCGGTCACTACCCATAGCTCATGACCATAGGTGAGGGTAGGAACATAGATCGACTGGTAAATTGAGGCTCCTTTTTCACCACAACAGACCGATGCAGAGCCCGCATTACTGCGGATGCCGGACCGATCCGCCTGTCAATCTCACGCTCCATTCTTCCCTCACTCGTGAACAACACCCCGAGATACTTGAACTCCTCCACTTGGGGCAGGATCTCGCTACCAACCCTGAGAGGGCACTCCACCCTATTCTGGCTGAGGACCATGGTCTCGGATTTGGTGATTTCCCCTCCTTTAACCGCTACCTTATCGTGGTGGAAGGGTTTGCGTGTCCCAATGATCCTAGGAGCTCTGTTGTCCGGGGCTTTATGCCCCTGGTAGGGTCACCCAAGGCAAACTGGTCCTAGGTGAGAGATGAGACAAAGAGCGGTTCAAACCTCCTATGATGAACGAAAACTTTGGACGGCGTTTTCCCTTGCCCGGACGTGGGTCACCGAAGCCCCCCTCTGGAGCCAGGCCTGGAGATGGGGCTCGATGGCGAGCGCCTGGTGGCCAGGCCTGCACCCATGGGGCTCGGCCGGGCACAGCCCGAAGAGGCAACGTGGGTCCCCCTTCCCATGGGCTCACGACCTATGGGAGGGGCCAAGGAGGTCGGGTGCAGTGTGAGTTGGGTGGTGGCCGAAGACCTTGGCGGTCTGATCCTCGGCTACAGAAGCTGGGTGTATATATTTTTAATGCATAAATAAGAGGGGGAGTCAAGCTAAAGTTAGAAAATGGAACGAACCATTAACAAAACTGATCAGGTCATTTCTCAATGTAGTCTCCTCCCTTCTCAATGCACTCGTGCCACCTGCCTGGAAGTGCCTGGATTCCAACAGAATAAAAGGTTTTGTCTTGTCCAGAATCAGTCTCTCAAAAGTCTTCATGATGTGAGACCTAAGTGCCACTGGTCTGTAATCATTAGATGAAGAGATGTCTGCTTTCTTTGGAACAGGAACAATGCAGGACATTTTCCACAGCAGTGGCACTTTCTGAAGCCTTAGGGACAGATGAAACAGGTGACAGAGGACACCACAAAGTTGGTCAGCACAGGCCTTAAGAACTCAAGGACTGACTCCATCTGGTCCCACAGTTTTTCCTGTGTGGAGCTTCCTGAGTTATCTCCTTATTTTGTCTTCAGTTATGAAACAGCTCAAAGTGATGGTCGGAGGTGGATTTGTCACTGACCATACCAGTGGCATGGTAGGAGTTGATGATGTAGTAGGACTGGTCACTGAAAGATGGTTGCAGTGGATGGGATTTATGTATTTATTTATTTAAAAGAGCATCTGTGAAAAGCCAAACTTACCCCAGTAACAAATAAATAACATTCTAATAATAATAATTATCTATCTGCATTAATGGAAAACTGCACAGTCCATCTTACTCTCTAACTGAAATTGACTCAGCAACAATGATGAAACCAACTACAGCAGTGGAGCTGGTCGAGTGATACCACAATAACAACCTCATACTTTTCATCAGCAAAACAACACAGTCTACATTATTGTAGACTTCAGGAAACATGGTGAGAGCCACACACTCATTACCATTCATGAAGCTCCAGTATAAACTGCCAGCAACTTATGTCTTTTGTGCCTCAAAGTCACTGGGAAATTTGCGGGTCAGAGAGCACTGCTGCCATCCTCACTAAGGGACTTGTCCATACAGGCAGTGTGCGCAGTCTGTGTATTCTTTCCATGTTTTTGCCATTTGTCCTTTTTCACCTCAAAGTCATTCAAATCTAAACTTAAGATGTTATTATGCAGTTTAGGCAGTTCATAGCCAATATACTGTATCTCCCTGAGGAGCAGGCAGTTTTGGAGCTCTCATTTTACTTATTTAAGTCTCTATGGCTACATGTTTATCAGATGATGATGGCGGAGGGTCTCATAATGATGTGATCTTTATATATAATATGCTGCTGTGGCTGTTCGTTTGTCTGTCCAGGATTTTAAATCACCAGTAGCTCGCAAACCGTTTGACCTATTGACCTGAAATTTGGTACACATATACTACGTGACATCTACTATCCGCTTTCGGGGTGATGTTGGACCTCCAAGGTTATTCCTATTTTTATTTTATTTTGTTGTAGAATCAATTCTCGGCGTCGGCCAACAGGGAGGCAGTCTGGCGCATGCATATGGGTGCCGTTCTCATCCCTACCACCTTCACCGTCACTTCCCCTACCTCTTCATAACTTAAGTCTTCAATCTACCTCAAGAATAATTTAAGTGCCAGCTTAAGTAAGAATTAAAGTAATTGCAACACAAACACTGACTTAATCAGTTTTAACGCGAAAAGATGCCGACGGAAGAAGAGAAGAGGCATGCCGCTAGGGTGGAGAAAAGGAAGCAGCAAGTGCATTAACTTCTGAGCAAATGAATGCTAAACATACAGAGAAAGAAGATTAAAACTATGAATGCTCAAGTCAAGTGTATGTGCAGTGTGCCATTACTGGTATGCTATAATAGGCCAAAATGCTACATTAGAATTCTTATAGTATAAAACAGCAGCCATTTGGATTGTTATCCATCATAATATTCTAATATGGTGATTGACATCAAGAGCACCATCACACAGTGTTTTCATTGAATGCCATTGAAATCATACTACTTAAGTGGTAGAATATTTAATTAGAGGCATGTAGACAAAACTAGGAGACCATTAATTTCGAGGGGAATTTGTGTGACACAAACCATTAACCTTTGAGCTTTACGGGACCTGAATTCCTTCCACTGGAGATTTTCTCTATCAGCACTGAGCTGTTAACATCCAGTAATGTTATCTACTGTAGGTTTACAGAACAAGACAAATTTCTGGTCTCATACTCACTATTTTAAAAAGAGTTCTTATAGAAATTTGTCATATTGAGCCCTCTATCATCCCAGGTCTGACCTGTATGCAGTTACTATCATATTCACCTCTGGGCTGAGGAACCCACAATAAATATCCACTAGAACACAGATTTTGCTGGCTCTTTTCATCTTCAACTGTATTAATGGTTTCATACCAGAGATCTTTGATTGGGGTCGTTGACTGACTTATATTCTTAATGAAGTCTTCTGTGGTTTATTGAGTACTCTCCACCAAAGCATCAAGACAGCACATGGCTTATAAAATGGCAAGGAAAAAAAGCCCTCGAGGTCATGTAATGGTGGAACGGTGGACCGGCCCTTTACTCTCATGAGGCATGGGTGTACGTCCAAATGGTCCACAAGTGTTTTATGGGCTCAGAGAAGATGTATGACTGTGTTCCTCGAGAGGTTCTGTGGAGGGTGCTGGGTGAGCACAGGTATCCAGTGCCCTTAAGAAGGGCTATTTGGTCTCTGTATAATCACAGTTTGAGCTGTGTCCGCATACTTGGAAAAACATCAGCATCATCTCCAGTGGGTGTGGGATTCCACCAGGGCTGTGCTTTGTTTCCTATCCTGTTTGTGATTTTCATGGACAGAATATCCTTGAAGCCGGAGAGGAGAAGGGGTCCAGTGTGGTGTTCTTATATATTACGTCACTGCTTTCTGCAGGCGATGTGGTCCTGTTGGCTTAATCAGGCTGAAAACTACATCACGCATTGGGACAGTTTATGACCGAGTGTGAAAAGGAAGGGAAAAGGATCAGCAACCCTAAATATGAGGCCATATTCCTCAGTAGGAAAAGGTGGACTGGCCTCTCTGAGTGGGAAGTTGGTTAGTGCCTCAAGTGGAGGAGTTTAAGTACTTCGGGGTGTTGTTAATGAGTGAGGAGAAAAAGGATGGTGAACTTAGTCTGTAGGAGTGAAGAAGGAGCTGAGTCAGAAGGCAAAGCTCTTGATTTACCAGTTGATCTATGTCCCTACCCTCATCTGTGGTCAAGAGCTTTGAGTAAGGAACGAAAGAATGAGATTGAGGATATAAGCAGCTGATATGAGTTTTCTCCACAGGGTGGCTGGGCTCTGCCTTAGAGATAGTATGAGAATCACAGACATCAGGAAAAGGCTCAGAATAGAGCCACTGACTCTTCGCATCAAGCCAATTGATGTGTTTCTGGAATCTGAAACAGATGCATCCCAGTGCCTCCCTTTAGAGATTTTACCAGCACCACCAGCTGGAAGGAGACCCTGGAGCCCTGGACCCTGGACTTGCTGGGAGGATTATATCTCCAAGATGGGACTGTTCAGAGAATGCCTTGGGATCCCACAGTATGAGTTGGCAATTGTGGCAGGGTGAAAAGGACGCGTGGTCATCATTGCTAAGACTGTTGCCCAAACAACTCTATTTTGGATAAGCAGTTGAAAATGAATGAATAATGGAAAATAACATTGAGACATATCCCATGATGCACCTTAAGCATAAAAATACTTTTTCATTGTTAGTACAAGTACAAAAATATAAACACAAAAACACACCAAGTCAACTTTATTAATGTGCAATGAATTCACTTTTTTCACATTTGGCTATGTTGCAAACTTATTCTAAAATTGTTGAGAATTTTTTCCCCACATCAAACTACACTCAATATACAATGACAAAGCAAAAACAGGATTTTAGGCATTTTCTAACTTTATTAAAATATCATATTGATGCAAGTATTCAGACCCTTTGCATTAACATTTGAAATATAGTTCAGGTGCATCCCATTCCATTGATCATCATCGAGATATCTGTGCACCTTGTTTGGAATCCACTTTTGGTCAATTCAATTCACTGCCTATGATTAAGAAAGGTACACACCTGTCTCTATGGGCTCCAACAAGTGGCGTATCAGAGCAAAAACCAGGTCAAAAGGTCCAAGCATAATTTAGAGGCAGGATGGTGTCAATGCACAGATCTGAGGAAAGCGATAGATAAACACTGCAACATCAAAGATTCCCAGGAGCACAGCTGCTTTCATCATTCTTAAATGGAAGAAGTTTGCAATAACCATAACTCTTCCGAGAGCTGGCCTCCTGGCCAAACTGATGATTCATGAAGGAAAGACCATTAAAGTTTTTAATTTTTAATAAATTTGCAAATATTCCTAAAATCCTGTTTATTCTGGGGTATAGAGTGTTGCTTGATGTGGGGGGAAAAATGAATTAAAATTAATTTTGAACAAGGCTGCAACATAACAAAATGTTAAAAAGGTGATGGGATCCAAATACTTTCTGAATATGCGTTACATATAGCTTTGTTTCCCAGATTTTGCAATGATACTATTTCAAACATCCAGTATAAATTTAACATGGAAAAAATGAATGTGTCCAATGTAAAGAAGATTAGTGATCTCAATGCATTATGATCGTAGCATTTTGATCACTCAAAGTGATTAGCAGAGTGCAGCTTTAAATACAACAGAGAAACAGTGCTGGACAGGTTGTGGTAGTGGAATAATGGTGGAGATTACACTTGCAACCACAAATTACAAAATAAATAAATACACAACTCTAGAGACAATATGGCCTTACCTGGAGCTGTTTGAGACCATGACAAGAATAGTGTGGGAAATTCTTAATTCTTAAAGACATTTATTATAATAGACTGGAATGGAATCCAAACTCCTTGGTTGAAAGTGTATCATTACACTATAGTGATTTTAGGTTTGTAGGGTCACTACTGGCTCATACACAGGGTACAGTGAAATTCTCACTTACATCTGAGTTTCACTGCTTATGCATTGTGAGAACACACTGCACTCTACAGTTTCATGAAACTTTCTCTGACCCAAAGCCGCCCCCAGTGTTTGTGGGACAAAGTGAAAAATCATATTTCAGAAACCAGACTTAGGGTGAGAAGTACCTTTGTGGCAAATTTCAAGTCTGTATCTTGGTTAACTGTGCTTTACATAAAGAACAAACACACAGAAATTTTACTTTAAAGACACAGATTTATGTTGTATTTAATAGACAATATAACAACAAAACATTCCTTTCAAAGAGAGAATTGAATCAAAGCAAAGATCATCTTTAGAGAGGCTTGCAGTCTTGAGGAGCAACAGAGCCAATGACTGGGACCTTACTGGACTCATGAGTGGCCACACAGGAGTATCTCGCATGGCTCTTCCAGTCAGCAGCAGGCAGCTTCAGGTAACTAATGGCCAGGTAGGAATTTCCACTGCTGTCCAAGGACACCGGGCTGGACTGAATGTTGTCCGTCAGTCGCTGACCATCCACACTCCACTGGATGTCTATGTACCCCGGGAAAAAGCCGCTCACCAGACAGCTGAGAGTCACTTGGCCTGAACCACTGAGCTGCTCTTGTGGGGGAGGAAGAACCTGGACAGATGGACGAGGAAGGTCACTTCCTGGAGGAATAGAGGAAATATAACAGTGTCATGTATAGAGCTGATAAAGCAATACCACATGTTTGCTGAAAATGATTTATTTTCAAATGATTTTGGGATTATCCAAGAGTAAAATGTTAAACTTTAATATATTTCTTTCCTGCGGAAATCACAACATCCTAAGTTCCCTAAAGGATTCAGCAGAGTTGTTTAATTCATTATAGTAAGGTAGAGTATAAAATTGCTTATCATGTAGTAAGTTAGTAGAAATATGTACTTTGTTGCTTTTTTACGTGAAGTCTAGCATTTGCAAAACAGATGTGGTTACAAATATGACTGAATGCTTTTTTATTATGTTTTTTTTTTCATTTTTATATATCAAACTCACTTCTGAAGTCATATTCTGCAGGACTGCAGAGAGCCCAATCAGATATAGAAAAGGTTTGTATGTGTGAAATACAATAATCTATGTTCACACAGCAGAAACCTAATATTTCAACTTAAAGAACAGTCATTTTTTTAAAAATATGTTTTAGGTTCAAAATTCAGTTTTTTTTATCCACAAAACAACACATAATGCCTTGCAATGAACTGGCACCCTGCCCCGAGTCTTCTCCTGCCTTGCATCCAGTGCTGCTTTCATAAGCTCCTGTCCTCTGAAGTCTGAATTGAATTAGTCTGCGTAGATGAATGTGACATACTGTGCATAATCTGTAACGTCTGGCAGCATTACATGTTTTTAACAGTTTTATAAAACCACCTAAAACAATTTAGTTTAAACATGGATCAGAGGTTTTGAAGTTGTTATTCAGCACTAAGTGTATTTTAAAGGAAAAGTTGCTATCAAGAAACCTTCACAACACTGGAATAGAAAAAGTGCGTTTATGACATGGATGGATAGATAGAAGTAATGAGGACTAAAGGTTTTAACAAATAAACGTTTGTTTCAATAAATTCTTTGAGGACATATATGATTAAAAGTGTTGTTAAAACATTGACTGTTTGGAAACATGTTTAAATGGATAATATAAATTTGAATTCATAAGTACTGTGAATATTTTTGAAGAAGAAGCTATCAACTCAGTAGCAAGAGCTCAAATTTTTAATGTACTGCAAAGGATTGCTGAGTTTAATTTTGATGGTAAACTTTAATGATCTTTGTCAATGTGAATTTTTAGGTCTCTGGGTGACTGAAACTTATTTTGCTCTATTATGTTAAATACACTGCTCTTATCATTTTCCTGTCTACTTTCACTTATAACTGTGTTGTATAAACAATACCTGAAATATTTAAAACAATAATTCTTCTTTTACATTGAACTTGCAGTATCACTTAGACATGAATTTGATAGAAAGTAAGTCAAGTGGTTGCCTAGGAACATAATGTAATATTGCTCAATTCATTTAAAAATGTATCATTTTAAGTAAACTAATCAAGTAATACAAATTTGTGGATTAAAGTTAAACAGTGTCACTGTACTGTACACCTTTAAAAACTAGTTTTCTTCTTCTCTGGGTACTTCAGTTTTAATTGTAATGAGTGTACTCACTCAGAACTTGTACGCGAGTTCCTTCTCCCCATGCTTGAGGCCCATCACTATAGTAAACAAAACAGTAGTATTTGGAGTCATCACTTGCTTGGACATTATTAATTGTGAGAAGGTGATAACTCCTAACTGTATCTCTTGAAGGTACAAATCGATCTGATATTGCAGGAGCTCTGTAGATTTTGTTGTCAGCCATGTATCTTAGGACACCTTCAGGTGCCTTTCCAGGTGACTGGCGAATCCAGCGCATGCTAATTCTTGAAACATTTTCATTTTTCACAGCACATTCCAGGGTGACAGTCTGCCCAGGAGTCACAGGAATAACTGATGGAGACTGGGAGAAAATTGTAGGATCAGCATTTACTGAAACTCCTAAAAGAAAGAAAGAAAGAAAGAAAGAAAGAAAGAAAGAAAGAAAGAAAGAAAGAAAGAAAGAAAGAAAGAAAGAAAGAAAGAAAGAAAGAAAGAAAGAAAGAATACATTAGTTAATGATTTTTAAAACATACATTTGTAGAGTACAAATTACTAATTTAAGTGCAATTACTACATAATATCTAATAAATTGTTTGTTCTAAAACCTGCTTTTCGTAATGATCTGTTTAGAAATATCTTAATTCACATTTCATGATCTTTCACTCACCCAGTAATAAAATAGAGCACAGTATCTGTAAAAGATTCATGTTCAGAAGTAGATGAAACAAATTTTTTTCATCAATCTGTAATGTGACCAACTGGCCTTCAGCTTTATATAATGCAATTTTGTTACGATGCATAAATTAAATTTGTTAAAAATGTTCTTTATTGGTCACTGCATATTTTGCTTTATCTAATGTGCCAATCCGCATTTAGTACAAGAAAAGATTGTCGACCAATCACAGAGCAGTTCTCTTTCAAAACAGCACCGCACCTGCAGTCAACAGTCGACGTGTCACATATTTTTATACATCAAAGTCTAATATAAAAAAACCAAAAAATTTTAGGGTTGAAACTATGCTGTTTAATAACTGATGTCAATTACAAATAAAGTAGAACAGAGCAATGTTCTTAATCCTATCCTTAAAGTCCATACACTGTATAAGCATTAGGACAGCTTTCATCGGTTTCACTTTTCAAAGAAAAGAGCGTTTTTTGTTTTCAAGGCTGCACAGAACTGTTAATCGCATTAGTTTGATCCCAGTGAGAGTGAAATCCGTTCTTTATATAATGATGTCACATATAGATTCATGATAATTTTATATGTATTCATGTGAGTGACATTATGGATAACTAATATTATTTCTAACAAACCTCAGCTATTAAAAGTAAAAATTCAAATAATTAAAGAAATCATTATTTTCCTGCTTTTTAACTTTGACTAACACTATTGAGACAAGTAATATGCTTTTATTTAAGTATTTAAGATGATATAAAATATGACATTTGTATCAATCAGACAGCTTATCCTGCACTACACTGCCATGTCATCATAGGTTGGTTTTCGCCTGAAATGCACTGATCCCAGGTAAAAGCTTCTGTTATCTGGACCCTATAATGGAAGAAGATGGTTCAGAAAATGGTTGGCTCAGTGACTTAACTAAAAATGATTGATCTGCAACACATAAATTATAATCCATCCATTTATTTTCTAAACCCACTTATCCAGAGCTGGCACATGGTGGAAGCTGGAGCCTATCCCAGTAAGCATCAGGCATAAGGCAGGAACAATCACTGCACTGGGTGTCAGCCCATTACAGATGAATTTTTAATAAAAATGATACATAACTCTGCATTTTTATCACATTGAAAAATGATAATATCAAGTGTGAAAAGAATATAATTGTATTGGCATCACATTTAACACATGCATTTTATATTAATTAAATATCAGAACATCAGAACATCTAAATAACATAAACTGACTCAAGTTTAAGAAATTTTTATAATGATTGATGATTGTCATTGTACAGGTACTGCGAAATTCAGTTATCGCTTACTCCCTGGGCTCAGAGTGCAGGGTCAGCTATTATACAGCACCCCTGGAGCAATTGCAGGTTAAGGGCCTTGCTCAAGGGCCCAGTGGAGTAGAATCCCATCTGCGTGTAGTTTCAGGAAAGAATTAGTGGAATTCATATTTAATGTTTAACAATGACTTCTGTTTAATGAATTCATCTATTGTGATAAAATCAATTAAAAACATATTTCAGTTTCACTTCTAGACTAAACCAATATGCAAATATATGGAAATTGAATAGAAAGATTTGCATGAAGTCTAGAGCGACACAAACAATCGCTTTCTAATTTTATGTCGGGGCTGACCCTGCAACTGCATGTGGTTGAACCAGCTGCATCTCTTTACTTTAAATTTAAATAAACTTATAGAAGTGTGAAGTTGAAAACTGAAAAACATTGAACCTGAGGGGAAAAATAAGTTAATGTTATCATTTTAAAATAAATTAGTGTAACAAGAGTTGTTATTCACAATGCACAAATAACAAAACTTGTTAAAAAGATTCAACTTAGAAGAAGCTGTGGGAAGAATTCACAAAACCTTTGTACATCAAAGCCTCTTCTTAATGATTAAAATTTGTCTGTATGTAAGATCCTGTCCATGTCACAGAGTCAATGGCACAAGAAAGCATCTCCAGAGTTATTCCATCGGGCACTTGGTAGATCTCTATATGCTATGCATATTCTGGAATCATATTGATTTGATTTTACAATTCCTGAAGCAATAAATGTATCCCAAAACACATCCTGAGTACAAGAACACATGGTATGTGATAATATTTCTTTTAAATGTAGTGGTTTTTCAGAAGGCTTAAACTATATCGTAAGGAGTGAAGAGATACTAGAAAGGAAAATATGACTCACTCAGTTTGAGATATGAATAATGGTGCACTCACTGGATCTGTAGCCTGATGTACTGTACTGATTAATTTAACTGTTCATATATCAAACTATTGCTTTGAAGATATGCGCCTAGTTGACAAAGAAGTTAAGAAATCATTTGGCATTTAAATGCTTCTTGGTTCCGATTACAAAGCTCATTGTATAATCTGAAAACTCACCACACATCATTATAACTTCAATATCTGTCTGCATTGTTCATAACTTTTTTAGGATAAATCCATAAGCTCAGTAGTGTGATGCCCTATGCAATGGAACCTCAGCATGTCCTATACGCTGGGCATCTACAGTAAATATATCCATCCATCCATTGTCCAACCCGCTGAATCCGAACACAGGGTCACGGGGGTCTGCTGGAGCCAATCCCAGCCAACACAGGGCACAAGGCAGGAAACAATCCTGGGCAGAGTGCCAACCCACCGCAGCAGTAAATATATATATATATATATATATATATATATATATATATATATATATATATATATATATATATATATATATATATATATTCACGGCATTCGAAGTCTGTGTCACAATCTGATAGTGTGGGTGGTTACCTACCAGGTAACGCTTTGTGGTTGGCCAGCAATCTGCTAACATCTGCCACGGTGCCCTCAGCTTGTGAAGAGCAGATCATAGAATGGTTGAAATAGTTTACTGTCAAATAAATGCAAAGAGTACACGACACGTGTTTCGCCCTCATTCTGGGCTCATCAGGTGTACACACTCCACTGCACTAACTCTCGGGAATCGAACCTCGGACGTCAGCGTCAGAGGCGATGCCCCTAACGTTGCGCCACGGCGTGTGGTTCGTTTATTTGACAGCATGTAGATCGGGGTAATTACATTCACGGCATTCGAAGTCTGTGTCACAATCTGATAGTGTGGGTGGTTACCTACCAGGTAACTCTTTGTGGTTGGCCAGCAATCTGCTAACATCCGCCACGGTGCCCTCAGCTTGTGAAGATATATATATATATATATATATATATATATATATATATATATATATATATATATATATTGTGAAAGATCAGCCCGAACACCAACAGGCAGACACCGGTGGTTCAAAAACACACACACGTTTATTTACACTATTTACAATTATTCAAGTCCCGCACACAACCCAGTGTCCTTACACCAAACACTCCTATATTCGGGCCTTCCAATAGTCCTTTCTTCACCGCTTCCACACCTCTCCTTTGAGCTTCGTCCTCTTCCTCCCGACTCCGGCTAATGACTTGAGGAAGGAGGCCTCTTTTATCCCCACCCGGACGTGCTCCAGGTGCCCTTTGATGATCTTCCTGCGGCACTTCCTGGTGTGGCGGAAGTGCTGAAGTCCAGGGCTCCTCAATCGTCCAGGCGCCCCCTGGTGGTGGCCACGGGCCCCTATAGGGTTGAGCTTCTATGCTCACTTCCTGTGGCCCTCATACAAACCAGGGCAGCTTCCCTCTCGTGGTCCGGGGGAGGCATAGTCCCTCTCCCAGTCCTTCCAGCTGTCCTGGCTAGGCACAGACCCCAGCCGACCGCCACAATTTATATATATATATTGTGGAATATGGCCAGCCATTTATCCCAGCCAATACCCTCAAGCCGCCAGGTGGAGCTCTCTCTGCAGCATGGAGGTGCCCCGAAGGCCAGCAGGGAATCCTGGACAATGGAGTTTTTATCCACAGCCCTGCTGGATACCATGGGGGCCGCTAGAGGACGCTGTCCTGGAAGTACGTCTTAGTCACAGCGACAGGAGGAATGACATGCTTCCGGGATGAAGAAGAAGAGAACTTTTTATCTGACCTGGAAGTGATGAAAAGTCACATGGACTCGGGGGTTGGAAACACTTCCGGGTCAGGGACTATAAAAGGACCATGGGAAATCCCAGACGGCGAGCTGAGTTGGGAGGCAGGGTGGCTAAGCATCTGGGAGTGGAGGATTGAGTATTGTTTATTGATTATTGTGGATTTATTGAGAATTGTGGAGAGGAGGATGCTTTGTGCACATTATTATTATTATTATTATTAATAAACCATTATTTGGACTTTTATCTGGTGTCTGACATCTGGTCTGAGGGTTCAAGGGGTCGACAGTGCCTCTATCTGTTACAATATATATACACTGGTCTTCTGGACACTAAACAACCCCAAGACTCCCAGGCAGTTTTACTATATTGGTAAACTTGCACAGGCATCAGCTAAGTGGGCTGGGACAACTCGGACGTGTAGTCGAGTGCAGCTGTGGCACAAATTGAGTTGGACAGGGTGGAACCTGTCTCAGAAAAATGTATGGTAGCTTGTTGTGTGAACATACAACGTATATGTACCACAAAGCTTGGGTTGAATGAGAAGTGAGGTGTATGCAAATGTCAAAAAAATTTAAAAGTGCATGCATGTGCCATCTGACAAAGTGTAAGTCACACTTGTATAAGCTTTTACATCTTCTGTAGAATTTACACCAACTCCTTGGCTGTGGCTGAGAGTAAGCACACACACACACACGCATGCACTCACATGTCTTTCATAGTGAGAACTAAGTTGCATACAAGTGCCAAAAAAATTTAAAAGTGCATGCATGCTCCATCTAGTGGCTGTGGTTCAGCGTGTGCAGAGCAGACTGCTCCATAGACAAACACACACCCACACACATGCACAAACACAAACACACAGGTCTTTCATTTATATTTGTCTAATAATACATTTGTTTACAAAAATAATAATAATAATTATTTACATTTATATAGTGATATTCAAAACACTTTACATAAAGAGTGGGGAGCCTCTTCAACAGCCATTAATGCGTACCATCCACCTGGATGATGGCAGCTTTTCTTGCGCCGTTATGCTCATCACACATTAGCTGTTAGGTACTGAAGTGGTGAGAGATAGTTAGCTAGTTAGAGACAGGAGATGATCTGGAGGCCAGAATGACTAGGCTTAGGGTTGTCAATTTATCCAGAACATTGGGATATACCTTACTCTTTATGAAGGACAAGGGGGCTTCGCCCCCTGCTTGCTTCGCTCGCCTACCCCCGGCATTTTGAACCCGTGTCCGCTGGGCAGCCAGGTGTGAGGATGACACACGTTTAATACGGAGCGATCGCCCGTGTCACTCTGGGGCTCTCCACTGGTAATACGGAGCCCCGTCCGTACCATTATGCGGTGCATAGTGGAGTACTGCGGACCCCGTAGTGTTTCCCGTTTCAGTTTGTATTTCGGTCAGTCGAGCTCTTGTTTTTGAAGTTTTTGAATTCCGGTTTTCATTATCTGTAACCTGCTGGCCATGTGTTTGGCCCACTTGTTTAACCTGTTTATGACGTTTTACTTTGCTTTCCACTCTGTCTTTCATTTGAGACCTCGCTTTATTCTGCTTTTGTTATAATGACACCTGGTCCGTGGCGATTTTATTTTCCCTTTTACGAGTAATAATTTTCATTTGTTTGCGATACTGTGATGTTTATCGTACTGTTAATAATGCATCACTGTAATGTGATTCACCTATGCCGTATAGTTTGGACGTGTGAGGATGACGTATGTTTAATACGGAGCGTTCGCCCGTGTCACTGTGGGTCTCTCCACTGTTAATACGAAGCTCTTTCCGAACTATTATGCGGTGCATTGTGGAGCACTGCGGACTCTGTGGTGTTTCCCGTTTCACTTCGTATATTGTTTAGTCAAGCTGTTTCTTTTTGGAGGAGTCTGTGCCTGGTTTGCGTCATTTCAGACGCACGTTGTAGGCACTTGCGTTCATTAATTATATCCAGGCAGGCGCGTGTTTGTATCTCGGTCACTCGAGCTGTGTCGTGTTGAACCCATACCTGCTTTGCTTATGCAGTTTGAGACGCGCGTTGTAGGAGTCCACGTTCATTAGATCTACGTATTAGTGCCACTCACAATATGGCAGCGACGCCTGCGCCTTCCGTATTATGTCGGTTCATACCATGCTGTGCAGGCGCCTTTGCCTTTTGTACTTCACTGCGTGTTCTGACGCCCGATGTAGGCGCCTGAACCTTCAGGGTCCGCCTCCGCTGTGTGTTGTGGACGTTTAACTGTCGTTGTTTCTGCTTTTATATTCTGTATCTCGGTCTGCATGTGTTTAGTGCCCAGGTTTGTTTGTAGCTGTTGCATTCCAGTTTTCATCATCTGTAACCCGCTCTTCATGTGTTCGTCCCCGTTGTGTGGCGCTTGCGCACTACGTCTTTTGCGTCCACGGCCCATGTCCCTGCGTCCATATCCAGTTTACCATTCTCGTTTAGTAATATGGATAACCAGGGATCTTTAATAACCATAGAGAGTGAAGACCACAGCTTTATGTCTCAACTGAAGGACAGCACTATTTTTATAACATAGTGTCCCCGTCACTGCACTGGGATTTACATTCAGGCCACAGGGCAAGTGCCCTCTGTTGGCCTCGCCAACACTGCTTTCAGCAGCAACCCAAGCTTTCCCTGGTTGGTCTCCCATCAAAGTACTGGCTGGGCTTGAACAAGCCTAGCTTCAGGTAGATGACTGTACCAGTTTCTGAAGTGTATGTGGTCTGGGTGCTGGCTGAAATTTGTCAGAACTCAAAATTGAACTCATGCCTCCAGAGGAGACCCTGACCTGAATGCAGCATTGTTGACCGCTCAGCCTTCCTGACAATACTCTTCACTGTTCTTAAATGCTCACCAGATCAAACATCCAAAGATGGTCAAGAGATGTTTTTTGTGATTGCTCTTCTGTTTTCTACACAGAGTAGATTTTACCTGGCCAACCCGAGCTCCCATCAGGTAATTGGCGAAGACACAGAGATGCTCACCTCATGTTGAACTCTAAGCAGGTAAATGCACTCTTTATCTTCCCTCTCATACCCATGCATATGTGCATGCTGGCATGTGCATTAGAAATGCTCACTCTCTCAAGCAGGTACTGTAACTACTCTTACTAGCAATAACCTATTACTCAGGATCCTTTTCTCGTATGTCTGTATATGCTGGTAACTTAAATACAGTACAGTCCAGTTTCTTTACTGTAGCAATAGACAACTATCAAGACATTGACCCTTTAAACCTCAAGGCATGCTAGTGGCTTGTAGGCCTCTGAGCCAAACATGTTATTGAGAAAAGAGCATTACTTTAGTGCTAAACCATTGAAAATTGGGCTATGAATACCTAAACTATAAACAAAATATTCTGTGATGTGGTTCATCACATTTAACACAAATCAGTAGAAAACTGTATTAACCAGAGCAGTGTTTTGAATTTGTGCTTGTCCGTTCTCTATTACTTTACTTTCTTCTTTTCACTGCCAAGAGCTGGGTCATTTCCTGTCTTACTCTATCAATGACATGATCTGGCAAGTTTTCCATTCTGATATGGTGTGCCATCACAGTTGTGCTCAGCATTTTGGTGAGTGACTGCAACACATATCTTTCTTTGTCAAAGCTGTGTCGTTCTGTTTCATTGATGGTCTATTTCTGACCACAGTACCACTGTCAATGGGATTTTTGCTTTTCGTGTCAGCACTTGTGTCATGCTCTATTCTTCTTCATTTGAAGGCATTTAAGTCTTTAGTTTTGTCCATTACCTGCTTTAAATTGAGGTGTCTGCACACATATCTGCTCTCTCTGATCGCACAATCGATTAATCTGAGAGGGCAGTTGGTCCTAATCAGTGATCTATTACTTGAGATTAATGAAGACTATTATGGCACAATGGGATTAATTCAATCATTCAAGGCAGAAAAAGAAAGAGGCAGACCATATTACTGAGACTATACATGAAGGATAACTAACCTTCACCTTGACATGAGCCCATATATTACTGGGGAGACATATACTCTCAAAAAATATGAAAAGAAAATGCATACTCTGCATAGAAGGAAACTCAGATACACATTGAGCCAAAAGACCTGGGGCAGAAAAATTACAGTCCTTCCAGTCCTTGGATATGATTCTCCTTACACACATGTACTGGAAAAAAAAAGAAAATCCAAGAACAGGAAAAATGGCTGGGTAAGTAAAATAAATTTCAATTTAAATGTTTTTTGTATTGCACTCTTCATGCACAGAGTGCTCTCAAAAGTTCACACAAGTTTACAGGTAAAATACAATTGCAGACTTTACAAATTACTAATTATATAATTCATACACATAAAAATACAGATTAGTTTAAGTACCGAGTAACACAAGGCAATTTAAACTATTTAATATTCAGTAAATGGATTCTAACAATATCCATCCATCCATTATCCAACCCGCTATATCCTAACTACAGGGTCACGGGGGTCTGCTGGAGCCAATCCCAGCCAACAGAGGGCACAAGGCAGGAAACACACCCTGGGCAGGCCACCAGCCCACCGCAGGGCACACACACACACACACACACACACCAAGCACACACTAGGGACGATTTAGGATTGCCAATGCACCTAACCTGCATGTCTTTGGACTGTGGGAGGAAACCGGAGCATCCAGAAGAAACCCACACAGACACAGGGAGAACATGCAATTCTAACAATATCTGTCTATTAATATTATTGTTGAGTTATTGCAAGTTGACAGTATAGGAAAGTAAAACAGAAACTCCAGTAGGTAGATTCCCTGAAGAAACAAATTGGCTAAAAGGTCCAAGGGTCAGTTACGAAGGACAAAGTCAAGGACAGAGTCAGACACAGTCAGAGTCCTGGAAACCTCAGCCAAACTAGCTGCCCACCCCTTCCTGGTCATTCTGTTGTAGAATCTGTGTTGAGCTGTCCAATATGATGACAACATTTTTTCATTCTTTAATTTCAGGGCTCTTAGTGTCCCTAGTGTCTTTTCCATATGTTGGGAAACAACCTGACAGGGTTGCAGTGGCATCAGGTACCACATCAGGACACCAAGTTAAGAAAGATTTCAAAGGAAGATTAGTAATAGTTCTTATTTTTTAGACAAATAACTAACAAACGCATTTTGTACAGCTAATCAGCAGGTCTAGTCAGAGTATGCTAGACTAAAATAATGTGAGACTTCAGCCTAAATTTACAAGCTGAAGCCAAAGTGCATCTCGTATATAAGGAAGAAGATTATTACACTGCTATAGGGCCATGTAGTTAAAAGTTGAACCTCTAACTGTTGTTTAATTAACCCTTAGAACATTTAGTAGACCAACATCTTAAAATAACAATGCATGATCTGGTATGCATGCAATGCTACAGTAATGTAAGATACATAATTTTGGCCTAAGTCATTTATAGCTTTATATGTGATAAGGAGGATTTTGAAATCAGGCCTAAGCTAATTGGTAGCCAGTGTAAAGGCCAAATTGTTATATGGATAGCTATGTGTTTGTACATTCTAGTTCTTGTAATGATTCTTGCACCAGCATTTTGAATTCACTGAAAGCAGCGTAAAGAACAGTTTGAACAGCCAATGCTTAACACAATGCAGTAGTCAGTACTGCTTGAAATAAATGCATTCATTTCTCATTAACCTTCAAAATTAGAAATTGTCTTATTTTCCCTTATTCTTAAGTTGGAAAAGATAGGTTTTAGATAATTAATGTCTTAAAAGACATACTGGTATCAGACAAAATACCAGTTCAGTAAAACTAATGTTGATTCCAACTGAGTTAAAAAGTGACAAAATATTGATGCAGTCTGCGTCACCTCTCCGAATAACTAACATTATTGTTTTGTCTGTATTCAGAGACAAGTTCTTCTCATCCATCCACTATTTTAATCCACAGTCGCAATTCATTTGGGACATCATCAGAGAAATATTTGGTGTAAAAGAAAGGTATAACAGAATGTTCATTTGCATTTTAGTGAAAGTATATTATACTTCAAGAGGCAATCATTCAGTCAATGCTTTTCAAAATACTACTGTGGGAGGAAACCAGAGCACCTGGAGGAAACCTGCGTGACCACTGGGAGAACATGCAAACTCCATGTAAGGAACAGTCAGGATCTGAACCCTGATCACCTTGTTTTAAGGCAGCTGTGTTGCTACTTCACAACCATATCATTTGCGGGCTGAACATCCACAATAAAACCTTAATTATTCTTAAATTTATCTCCTTCATTCTTTTAAACTATTCATTAACTTGCCTAACTCCATAGGCATTTCCAGTTCGGGTCTGAGTTGAACTGGTTTTATTATCCTGTTATCTCTTTTCACTAATATTAATGCCCAGTTCCAGGAAGGGACAAAAGACATCTTATGTGTCTGGACTCTTAGTGACTACTTATCACGTATAAGGTTTAATCTATGGGTTTAATCTCCAGGGGCCTCATGCATAACGCAGTACGTAGAATTCACACTAAAACATGGCATAAGGACAAAAGCGGAAATGTGCGTACACACAAAAAAATCCAGATGCATGAACTATGCGTACGGCAACTTCCACATTCTTCCGCTACATAAATCCCGATCAGCGTGAAAAGTAACACACGTGTACGCGCCTGCTGCCACTCCCCAGCTCCTCCCAGAATTACACCTCTTTGAATATGCAAATCAATATAAATTGCCCTTAAGCTCAGCATTTTGTGAAAAGGCAATGGCATAAGCATGGGGGAAAATAGAAGAATTTCAGCGAATACCAAGTGGAGGTAAGGAAAAACGTAGTATTTGTTGGCTTAAACAGTGGTATAAACAACAAAAGGAAGTTGATCGAGTGACATAGAGTGTCGGAGAAACTCGAAAGTTCAAGTTCACAAAGTCGCACAGTGCCCGATATAAAAAAGAAGTTGTCAGATATCAAAGTCACCGTGAAAAAGTGAGTCGTAGCCCACCATCCGAGTGCCATATGGAAGCTTATTAGGGTACAGAGAAAAGACATACAATAGGCACACAGTGGAAAAAAAAACTTGAAATGTCAGCTTTAATCTCGAAATTTCCACTTTAATCACGTAGTTTATTTTGTCATTAAAGTAGAACATCATAAACTTCAACTTTAAATCATTTAATTTGCTAGTTTCTCAAATACCATCGTAACTAAAGTACTGTATTGTATTGTATATTCTATGTGCTCTATGTGTGTGAATCACTACGTGCTTCTTAAATGGGCTTTCTCTTCCTCCGATAAGACACAGAATCCATTACATTCATGATATTACAGCTCTCTTAATAAATTAAATACTGATATGTATAATTGATATCATTGATAAGAATCAAAGCATATTATTTAACATGGGAACATGATGGCGCAGTGATAGTGATGAACTGGCTCCCCATCCAGTGATTGCTCCTGCCTCACGCAAGATGCTTGCTGCACCGTGCACGACCTTCGATAAAATAATTTATTGCAGCAGTACTCTCTTTCAAACGTACTAACCCCCAATAACTGTACTTCCTTTTCTTTCTCCAAGTACTCAATCACCACACAATCAGCTCTGTAATAGACGTTAAGCCATCTGTAAGCTTAGAACGCAGATTCTTCAAAACTTTTAAGGAATATTGAAATATCTATGTAGTACATGTTTAATTATTCTATCCATCTATCCATCCAGTGTCGCGCCAGTCCCAGCAAGAATACAGCGCGAGGCAGGAACAATCTCTGAACGGGGCGCCAGATCGTCACTTGTGTTGCAACACCGTGTCCTCACGTTTAATTGTTAACAATATAGATTATTTAAATTATGTTAAAATTTTTTCTGTATAATGTAAAAAATATATTTTGCTGCATTTCATCTTAAAAATTGAAAAGACACAATATCCTTGGGGATTAATAAGGTACTGTATATGAAATCAAAATCAAAAAATTTGGTTTTACCTCTGGGTTACTCATACTGATAGGCTTGAAGTTTTAAAAAGTTCAGTTGGACAAAAGATGTTTCCTTTTGGACAAGTATTTTAGTGAGCCATAGTGATTTTAAAATATTCTTTTTTGTGGTCTAAGAAGGGGATTTCCTGAGGTTGTTATCAAGGTTTATTACACAGGAGTCCTTTGTGTCTTTTACCCAAGAAACTAGAACAAAATCAAATTGAAAATTGGAATGAAATAAAATTTAAAGCCAGCATTTTTTCCATAATTGATTTTGTTTCTCCTATTATGGCTTAAATAAAAAGGTGTTTTCTTTTTTGGTCAAAAATTCAGATGCTTAAGTACACTGTCATCATCTAGCAATGCGCAGATTTCGTGACCACAAAATGAGAAAGCCTATAGGAAAGTACGAACACAAATAAGAACACAATGACATCACTCGAAAGAAAGGTTAACAAAAAAAGAAATAATAAAGAAATTATATAAATTACATATTAAAGCAAAACAAATTTTATTAAAAAAAACTTCTGAAAATGTACAGTAATTGTTTTGTAAGAGCAAGTCTACATGATGTAAACTCAAAAGAGTTTTTTTATCCTTCTCTCAGTGATTGACGTTGGGAATAGATGTTCTGGTAAAAATGTTATCTTGTCTGGTGTCTTTAAGTAGATCTGGTATTGACAAAGGTTAAAAACAAAGTCCACTAGATTGATTTCTGCAGATTTTAAAGATTTTGACGAGTCTCAATGTCTTGCCCAGGTATTCAACAAGCAATATTTTGACCTATAACAATTACATTTTATTAAGGAATTCCTTAACATAACCGTCTCCTACCCTCCCCACCAATGTGCATAAGGATTTATAATATTACTTGAATATATTACCAGTAGCTATTTCTTTGCATTCACTTATTATGTTCTAACTGCATAAGTATGGAATTTTTCAGGTTAAAGTTATTTTTTCACAATTATGAAATATACTGTATTAATTTACTACATGAAGGTGTATTCTAAAGTGAAAAAGTGAAACTTTTTTTTTTTTTACAAATTTAACAAAAATTTCATGCCTGTTCTTGAGGATTAAAATGAATTTCAAAGGATGTGGGTCCAAACGTGAAAACAAAGCCTTAAAAGTGTACCTAAGACATCAATTTTTCAATCCATGAGTGTTAGTGAATATTATTCCACGTCTTGTAAAACTCTGTAAAGCCACATATTGTAACGTGGAGGTGAGCATTCCTTGATAGCCAGCGCTTCTGCACACACATCCCTCCCTCCAACTACCTGTTTGATTTTGTCACATTAGGTAATCAGCAGAGTCACCAACAGCCTCGGACTGGCTAAGATGTTCCAAATGAAGGCTACAATTGAAAATCACTGGAAAAGTAATCTAATGTGGCATAAAGTAAATTCTAAGTGTTTTAAAGCCACTGTTCTTTGTTCTATCAATCACTCTATGCTCTGTCATCTGATTTTTTCATCTTTTCATTCTTTACCTGCCTCTGTAGTCTTCTTAGCATTAGAATATTGACAAAATTCTTTTCACTATGTTGTTTGTTTAAACCGCCTGTTCTTCAGTTCCATGAATTTCAGTGAATACTGCTCCATGTCTTGTAAAATTCTGTATACCCATATATTGTAAAACAGTGCATTCAAATCATTATAAGAAGAAAAAAAAACTCAGATGGGGGTTCAATTCTGTTTTGTTAGGTTTTCTCTCTTTTCAATCCTGCTTTCCTTTTTCTAAACTTTCTAATTTTTTTACCCTTTTTTTATAGTTTGACTATGAAGTTACTTTTGTATATGTTTGACTTAATTGCATGTAATGCTATTTTCTTCTGTTTTATAAGTTCAACTTGATTATATGTAATGTTATTATTTTCAATTAAAATTAAAAAAGGAGCAAAATATTCTTATGAAATTCTGCTGACTGTCTTTGCACCCCTTTGGCCAATGGGGCATGATTTCCTCTAGCATATACTTCTCACCTTAAACAATCATCTCCCAGTGCTGTTATTAAAATGACTGAACTTCTACCTCTGCTCCATAGACAACCCACATTGTGATGAAGACGATCAAAGTCAAATCTATAAACTGTTGGTGCTCCATTTACTTCAGTCAAGGGCCATGGAAAGCATGTGCAGCAGGGGCTGAGATTGTGGAAACAGAGATATTGCTGCATGAAGGGACCTGGGACAGCAACAGCAGTGATATTCAATAATGCTATAATTAGTATTAAAAATAATTAAAAGTTTATCTAAAATTGCTATAGAATTGACTCATCATTTTATGGGTTTAAATAAATCTCTGCTGAGAAGAAATGGTGAAAGTTACAAATTTACTTTTACTTACTAAAAGAAAAATTTGTAATCTTTTATTATCACTTTCTCTGCAAGGGTGACTCAACATGTGCTAGAAAATGTGATAATTGGTTTGTGGCACTTCAGTTTCTTTCATCATGGCTTAGCTCCATCACATAATTTGCCTTTTTAATTCCTCGGTATTTTTATTCTGTGTGTGCACACGACACACCACAGAAACTGCATAATGCTGACTATTGAAATGGAATTATGAACTTAGTAATGGCATGCATGTAGCCAGGGCAGATCTACCATGAAATTAATGAAGCTTAAGCTTCAGGACCCCTAATACCGCAAGGGCCCCAGAAGCAACTTTAGACCACATCACTTAAAAATGTTGAGTGTCTACTGTATAAGAATGTTTTTTTTAAAAAAAAATAATATTAATAACATAGTGTAATTCAATACAGCAATGGCAATCAAAATCTGAGCTATAGTGGTTAAATATTTTAAAAATTTGTGGTGATCTGTTATGGAATGACCCCATTTAAGAAGATAACAGTGGTTAACTAGACCTCATTGCTGGTAGCAAAGGGACCCCCACAACAGTTCAAACTTCAGGGCCCCAAAAATGTAGGCCTGCCATTGCATTTGGCCTTGTCTCTTTGAAAAATCTAAAGCTTTCTTTCAAAAATGCAATGTAGTATAATCAGATCAGATTTATTATCATGTGTACAAAATGCAGTGAAACTCCTATGTGCACTGTTGGACATGAGCAAGTAGGGCCACCTCCAGGGATCTTATATGGAATGTAATTTGCCTTCTGACCTTGAGTTGGTGCTGTAGCTAAGCCTCTTCCCTTTAATCCTCATAATGGAGGACATTCAGTCAGAAGTACATTGACATATTTTTCTCTGATGTCACAAAGCCACCACCTTTTCCACCTCTAATTGAACATAAGCATAAGACTCACCAGAAGTCAAAGTTTAGTTAAAAACCCACAATTGGGAGATGAGGACTCTTACGCCAGGAGCCATACATTTTGAGAAGTACGGACATATGGGGCATCACATCATCTTATTTACTGTTTTCTGTTTTATTTCATTTAACAGGTGCGCCTATTAAATGGGTTCACCAGGCTGGTGCCCCAATAATGTATCTTGCCCAGTTTGGTTCTCTTACAACACATATGACCAACACACACCCTGCTGCCCATTGCCATGAATCGTATAACAACACAGAACACAACAGGAAGAACCACAATCACCCAGCACTGTCGATTCTGCAGTTCATGATTTCAGTGATGTAAAAAGTCAATGGGAATTGAATTAAAATATTTTTGACACACTTGGAGTAATTAGCAGAAAGTCTTCACCACTATCCAGATTGAGGAAAGAGAACATGGTGTGGACACTAGAGGGCACAGTTGATCTTCAAGCCTAACACACAGACACTGAGGACACAAGTTAAAAGCATCAAGAACTTGTTTATTCTTTGTAAATTCTTCACAGTGCTCTCCACCACCACAGACACACTATAAGTAAATAAGCAACATAGCCCACACAATTATGCTTTCTTTCTTTCTCTTGCTCTTTCTTTCTTTTCTCCTCCACACCTCTCAGCAAGCTTTGTCCACCTTCCACCCAACTCTGGCTCCTCAACTGATTTTAAGTCAGTCATTTTTATATTGTCCAACCCGGACGTGCTTCTGCTCTTACACCCACATGACCTGCCAGCACTTCCAGGCCAGGCGGAAACCATATGTCCCATGGTTCATCCACAGCACCCCCTGGCAGCAACCACAGTACCCAACAGGGCTGAGATACGGAACTCCAAGTCCCATAGTGCCCTGTTGTAATCTGGGGCACAGCTGTAAACCAGGGGAGCTGCCTTCTAGCATCTCGGGGGAGGCAGTGCCCTAATGAAGCTGCCTTCCCCGATCCTTCCATATCCTGGGCACCCCTGCTGGGTTGAGCTGCCAGCCGTCTCTTACAATGGCAAAAAGTACATTAGGCCAGTTGATGGTGAGGAGTGCAATGGTGTAAGGTGGGACACTTACAGACATGGTGGACGTGACAATGTGTAAAAATACCATAATAAAAAGTTGCTTTTTTTTGCTTGATGCTGACAGCATCTAAGATTGCACCCAGTCTGTAGATGGAAGGACCGATACAACTTGGAGTGTATGAGTGCCATTACTCAAGTGTCTCTGTATATGATGCAGTATGTGTATCACCATTGCACATACAAATGTGATTTGAGTATACATGGCAAAGGAAATAAAATGACTGGAGTACACATGTGCTGCTGCTGCATATTTTGAGTCATGTACAGTCACAATGATTTGATGGCAAATTCATACTCAAAGGAGATAATTTCATATCATACACATAGTAGAATACTAGAATGTGCAATACAATTTAATTCTTCCAGTCTGCTTTTGTTATCATAAACATGTGTTAAAACGTTAAAGGCACATTTTTATGAATCAAGAACTTTGCCACTTCAAACTGGACATACTCAGTAAGTTTTTGTTTTCACCTTTGGACTCATGCCTTTAAGATGTAAGAAACAGGCTAGGCATTGTTTTTAATTTGTAAAAAAAATGAATAACTTGAGAACTCAATATGGTAACAGTTTAGTTTAGGTGTCCATCATAAGCAGCCATTAACAGTCTGTAAGTATTTTATTAAATATGTTATCAACAACAAATTCCTTGTGGCAAAATAATACACTGTATATCTCAACTGTGAAGAAATATCTTCAGCTTGAAGAATACCAAAACCCTCCTTTAATGTCTGCAATTGCATTCCTTTATATGTGCTTGCTGAACTTAAATCTTATTTGCCTATTCTCCATGCCTGTAATAAGAATTATAAAAGATGAGTTGACCTGAATTTTGTCCAGTTCTGTTTGTGATGACAGCCTTTTCTGTGCAGCATATTACTGACAGCCTTCTTACAATTCTGAGTAATTGCTTCTGATGCTTGCACTTCATTTATCTGTGAAAAATAAGAAATGATTTCTCACCTTAGATATGCCTGTAATGTTTTCTAAAGTGATCCTGTAGATTCTGCTGGCGATATATTGATCTCTATGAAAATAACAGTTTGTATTAAAATGAATTTAATAAAATATTCATCTGTTAATATCAATGGGTTTAAGAACTAAACTCATATCAGAGGAAAAAAGAGCTACTTGGTTGCTATACGTTTCCAAGGCATCTGATTGATTTGTTCAAACATCTACAGTGTCTTTAGCTTTAGCCATCTTAACTTGTCAGACTTATTTTAATGGTAGAGTTAATCACAATGGTAAAATGATAAAGTTTATGAATACAGAGATTTGATCAGGTATCAGGGGTGCAAAATAATAAATTATATTTTGATTACTGTACATGTATAGATTATATAGGGCATCATACTCTTTATAGTTTTTAAATGTAGATACTTTTACTCTTAGTATGTTATTTAGTAATAATTCTAATTCATTATTTTTTTCAAGGTGGATAGTTATAAAGAACATTTGATTGACAATGTTTAAAATGCAGTTCACTAATTTCAGTTAATGCACGCAAATATTTTTGGGGTTGCAGGTCACGATCTTGGACATGATGTATCTCAGTAAGTAATTAAGGGACATGCAGTTCTCTCTGGCTGTATGAGTGCATCTCAGTATAACGCTGTAAAATGGCCTAGTGTATTATCCAGAATCTGTGCGTGTTGTTAAAGTTTAAATGTAGTGTGCATTGACTTTATGTTTCTGAGACACCTGTGCAATGTAGGTTGCAGAGGAAGCACTCCTTATAAAGAATAGGCTGTACAGACCCTACACTAAATTTAGTAGAACTGTCCAGTCTCTCAGACATAAAACAAAGCAGCTGTATTATGCCATGAAAACTCGCAAAACCTGGGCAGTTATCTGCATTTAAGAACATTACCTCCGACTTATGAAAACACACGGAAGTAACTGTTTTTTTAAACTGGAACTGTTTCAAAATAATACAGCATAAATGAAAATCATAATTTTTGATAACCTGCACTACAGTAAAATTGTGATAGCCATGCATTGTGCATAGTTGTCCATGGTCTTTTAAAGAGATGATTCCCTTCAGTGTATAGTATGTATAAGTAAGGAGGCCAGAAGAGAAGCACATGTCTAAAGGAGGCACACCAAAATCATGTGCAAAGAATTTAACGTATGCAACTCTACAGTTGTATAATGACTAATGGCAGCAATGGCTGTCACTAATTAACCTGTTTAGTGACCATTTAAACTGGATCAATAAGTTCAATTAAATAAATAAAATAAATACTGGTAAATTTTTAAAACAATATTCGATCACTAACGTTCTTGTCCTTTTTTTCCTCCACAGTAAGGAGGCACCGCCCAGTAAGGTCAACTGACTCCGCCCCTTTTAGTCGCTGACCTATAAGAACTTGACCTCCTCAAAGGAGGTGTTACTTCTACCCAGAGCGACCTAAGCTAAGGGGTTCCTTGACATTCAGAAGGCAGACAAAAAAGCCTGGTTTATTCCAACTGCTTTATTTCCATGGTGATAGTTTTGTTTCCTTTTACGCCATTGAGCGTTTGTTTTTTGTTTGGACTAAGAAGTAAACAGGGACAGCCAAGTTGGTGGCCCAAAAAATACCTTTTCTTCTGAGCCTGTTATTCCATCGGACAATTACATATCATTTATACTTTGTTTATATCAAACCAAAGAACATGCCTGGGCTCATTAGTACACTATTCAATGGGTTTATTTAACATTTTCTGTTTGTGTATTCAGGCATATTTATAAACAAATTTGCTTGTAGTTCAATATAACTTTATTCTACTGTTGTTGTTGTTAATTATCTTTGCTCTCCTTGACTCTATACTTAACACACCCAAAAGACTCAATCATTTTGTCACACATTGCAAAGAAATCTTAACAAGGTTTAGAACTGGAAAGCTACACTTACATGATGTAGTGTTAACACTGACAGCAGTGTTCACCAGCCTGTTTAATATCTCTCTAGAACAGGCCTCTTCTCACTTGCTTCAAATCCGCTACAATTGTCTCTATTGCAAAACAGGCAGTGGTGAGGTCCCTGAGTAATTATCGCCTGTTGGTCATGACCCCTATTTTTATGAAGTGCTTTGAACGACTTGTCCTCAGACACTTTAAGAGCAACATCTCCTCCTCCTCGGACCAATACCAGTTCACTTACAGGGCAAACAGGTCAACTGAGGATGCTGTCTCACTTGCCCTTTACACTGCCCTGTCACATGTGGAGCAGAGGGACAGCTACAGTCATATGAAAAAGTTTAGGAACCCTTCTTAATTCTTTGGATTTTTGTTTATCATTTTAATATCATTTTATCATTTCAACTTTCTTTTAATATATGACATGCCTTATGGAAACAGTAGTATTTCAGCAGTGACATTAAGTTTATTGGATTAACAGAAAATATGCAATATGCATCATAACAAAATTAGACAGCTGAATAAATTTGGGCAACCAACAGAGATATTACATCAATACTTAGTTGAGCCTCCTTTTGCAAATATAAAAGCCTCTAGATGCCTCCTATAGCTTTTGATGAGTGTCTGGATTCTGAATGGAGGTAATTTTGACCATTCCTCCATACAAAATTTCTCCAGTTCAGTTAAATTTGATGGCTGCCAAGCATGGACAGCCTGCTTCAAATCAACCCATAGATTTTCGATGATATTCAAGTCAGGGGACTGTGACGGCCATTCCAGAACATTGTACTTCTCCCTCTGCATGAATGCCTTTGTAGATTTTGAACTGTGTTTTAGGTCATTGTCTTGTTGGAATATCCAACCCCTGCGTAACTTCAACTTTCCAACTGATGCTTGAAAATTATCCTGAAGAATGTGTTGATATTGGGTTGAATTCATCTGACCCTCGACTTTAACAAGGGCCCCAGTCCCTGAACTAACCACACAGCCCCACAGCAGGATGGAACCTCCACCAAATTTGAAAGTAGCGGTGTTCTTCTTCCGCCATGCAAAGCGCTTTTTGTTATGACCAAATAACTCAATCTTTGTCTTATCAGTCCAAAGAACTTTGTTCCAAAATGAATCTGGCTTGTCTACATGAGCATTTCCATACAACAAGCGACTCTATTTGTGACATGAGTGCAGAAAGGGCTTCTTTCTCATCACCCTACTATACGGATGTTCTTTGTGCAAATTGCGCTGAATTGTAGAACGATGTACAGATACACCATCTGCAGCAAGATGTTCTTGCAGGTCATTGGAGGTGATCTGTGGGTTGTCTGTAACCATTCTCACAATCCTGCGCATATGCCGTTCCTGTATTTTTCTTGGTCTGCCAGACCTGCTAGGTTTACCAGCAACTGTGCCTGTGGCCTTCCATTTCCTGATTACATTCCTTACAGTTGAAACTAACAATTTAAACCTCTGAGATAGCTTTTTGTATCCTTCTGCTAAACCATGAGACTGAACAATCTTTGTTTTCAGATCTTTTCAGAGTTGCTTTGAGGATCCCATGCTGTCACTCTTCAGAGGAGAGTCAAAGGGAAGCACAACTTGCAATTGACCACCTTAAATACCTTTTCTACACACCTGTCTATGAAGTTCAAGGCTTAATAAGCTAATCCAACCAATTTGGTGTTGCAAGTAATCAGTATTGGACAGTTAGTTATATATATATATGCTTTACTATTTACCTTTACTTTTACTCTGTGTATATTTGGAACTGTTTATAGTAACTGTGCTTCTCATAGTTTATTTTTTACTTTTAAATGTATGTTTATTGCAGTTTATTGTCTACTCTTATACACCTTTATCTTGCTCCATAATTTTTCATAGTATTGTACAGTTACAATAGAGGTATCTTACATCTTAAGTAAAGCAAGCACAGACTTAGAAAAATTTACATTCTTCTTTCAGCTACTCCCAATTTGGGGTTCGCCACAGCGGATCATCCATCTTCATCTCTCCTTGTCAATGACATCATTTTCTGTCACTCTGACTGCCTTCTTGTCTTCCTTCACCACATCCATAAACCTTATCTTTGGTCCTCCTCTTTTCGTCTTGCCTGGCGGTTCCATTCTCAACATTCTTTTCCCGATGTACCCTTCATCTCTCCTCTGCACGTGTCCAGACCATCTCAATCTAGCCTCTCTCACTTGGTCACCAAACTGTAGTACCTGAGTTGTCCCTCTAATATACTCATTCCTAATTCTGTCCACCCTCGTTACTCCAAGGGAAAATCATAGCATCTTCAACTCTGCCACTTCCAGCTCTGTCTCCTGTGTTTTTTGTCTCCAAACCATACAACATACAGTAGCTGGTCTTGTTACTGTTTTATAGACCTTCCCTTTCACCCTTGCTGGTGCTCTTCTATCACATATCACTCCGGACACTCTTCTCCACCCAGTCCACCCTGCCTGCACTCACTTCTTTACCTATCTGCTGCACTCTCCATTGCTTTGGACTGTTGAACCCAGGAATTTAAATGAATCTACCTTCAGCACCTCTGCTCCTTGCAGTTGCACGCTTCCACCACCTTCTCTCTCATTCACACACATGTACTCCATCTTACTCCTAATGTCTTTCATTCCCCTTCTCTCCAGTCCATACCTTTACCTCTCCAGGCTTGTTTCAACCTTCTGTCTACTGTCACTACAGATCACAATGTCATCTGCAAACATAATTGTCCATGGAGACTCCTGTCTGACATCCTTTGTCAACCTGTCCATCACCATTGCAAACAGGAAAGGACTCAGAGGCGATTGTTGATGTAAACCATCTCTCACCTTGAACCAGGCTGTCATTCCTACTGCACACTTAACAAGCGTGAAGCACTGTCCCTATATGTATCCTGCATGACATACTTTTCTGCTACTCCAGAACTCCTCAAATAGTACCATAACCTCTCTCTTGGCACCCTGTCATATGCTTTCTCTAAGTCCACAAACATGCAATTGAATTCCTTCTGACCTTTTCTGTACTTCTCCATCAACAGTCTTAAAGCAAACATTGTATCAGTAGTGATCTTTCCTGGCATGAAACCATATTGCTGCTCACAGATTACCACCTCTCTTCCATCGCTCTTTCCCATATCTTCAGGGTAAGGCTGATCAACTTTATACCCCTGTAGTTACTGCAGGTCTGCACATCTCCCTTATTCTTTAAATAATCTGTACTAATACAGTATACTTCTCCACTCTTGAGGCATCTTCTCACTTTTCAAGATTATGTTAAACAATCTAGTTAGAAACTCTGCTGCCATCTCATGTAAACATCTCCATGCCTCCACTGGTATATTGTCCAGGCCAACTGATTTCCCACTTTCATCCTCCTCATAGCTTTTCTCACTTCAGCCTTACTGATCTTCAGTACTTCTTTCCTATTTTCTTTCACATTGCATCTCCTGCATAGAACATAGTTCAACTGTGTGCACCCTCTTCCACTCTTATATATCACCCTGTGTTCCTCCTTCTTCTTAAAATATGTATTCACCACTGACATTTCCATCCTTTTAGCAAAGCTGACCACCATCTGCCCTTCAACATTTCTCTCCTTAAGACCATACCAGCCTATCACTTCCACATCACTGCTGTTCCCTTCGCCAACGGGCCCATTAAGGTCTGCTCCAATCACCACTCTTTCTTCTTTGGTTACACTCTCTACCATTTTGTCTAAGTCACTCCAGAAATCTTTTTTTAGCATTACTCCTTTGATTTCCAACTGTATGCTCACCACTCTTGTCAGACATTCTCTTCACCTCCAAAACACTCCTAACATACTCTTCTTTCACAATTATACCTACCCCATTTCTTTTCCTGTCCACACCTTGCTAGAACAGTTTTCACTTTCTCTAATGCTTCTGGCCTTACTTCCTTTCCACTTGGTCACCTGTACATACAGTACATCTACCTTTCTCCGCTCTATCATATTGGCTTGATCTCTCCCTTTACCAGTCATAATGCCAACATTCAAAGTTCAGACTCTGAACTCTACAATCTTTCCCTTCTTGTTCTTTTTAACCTTCTTCACCCAGCAGTAGCATAGTTTCCACCGATACCCTGCTGAACAGAAGCATCGGTCATGGTCGTTGGTAACCCAGCCTCGACCAATGCGGTATGGACATTCTGTTTCTCATCCGCATGTTTGATTTGGCACAGATTTTACGCCAGATACCTTTCCTGACACAACCCTCCCCAGTTTACTGAGGCTTGGGACAGGCACTAAGTATGTTCTGGCTTGTGGCTGGGTTAAACTTACAAGGTTAAAAATATTTGTAAAAACATTTCTTGTTACGCTCAAGAAAGAGATGTCACATTATGTGACCTTTTGTCATGGGGGTACTGTATGTTAGGTGGGTCACTCATCTCGTCTCTGGACATGTCAATTTAAACAACTGAAAATCGCTTCCCATGTACCATTTAACAATCGCATGTTGACCATCCATCACAGTGATGCTCATCCCTTTTTCTGACAACAAATAGTGTACTGCATGATGAAATCCATGCTGCATGAAGGGTTAACAGTTGCAGCAAGTTCAACAACAATTTCTGACCTATTTTATTTTTTCCATTTTCTCATGGTATGTAAGACATAAAACGTCAGACATCTGAGTCTTTCTTCCGTTTGTGCTGCCTGATGGAGCCAGCGCTGTAAGAAAGTTTAATCCTCCTGCACACACTCATCCCGTCTGCCAGACTAAAGTCAAAGACAAACCTGTTTGCTTTTATTATAATGAATGGCTATGAAGACTAGTTTGAGTGAGTCTCTTGGTATGTCACATTAGGTGATTGCCTTCACAGGAGTGTGCCGCTGACTAAGATATTTCAAATGAAGGCTACATCTGAAAATCAGTGAAAAAGTCATCTAATATGTCATAGGCTTAAGTACATTATAAGTGTTTTGAAGCCACTGTTCTTTGTCCTCTCAATCACTCTCTGCTTGGTCGCTTGATTTTTCCTCTACATTACTCTCCTCATTATTCCGTTCTTTACCTGCCTCTGCAGTCTTCTTAGCATTAGGATATCAACAACTTTCTTCTCATTTGGTTATTTGTTTTTTGTTAATCTGAGTCTGCATGCACTAACTGATAGCATTATACATTATACATGCACACCAGAATTAAAATACACATTATTAAGTTCATTTTCATTTAATGTCTTTTAAAACTTTTCAATGGATATTAATTTTTATTATCTCTATCTAGAGATGTTGCTAATACCGCAAGATATTAAATGGTAGTAAAAAAAACTACCTAAGTTACTTTCTAACAAACCTAATTTGATAAGGAAACATGCATGTACAAAAGTGGAACCATCACAAGTTTCCATTGTGCATGGAACTCATCGGTTAAAAATTGCACTTTGGGTGCAATGTGAGAGTGAGTGATGGAACTGCATGCTTCTTGAAAAAAATCCTGTTTAAGGCATATTTATAGTTTATGTATATCTTCAAGGGCGCCAACTTGTCACAAACATGGGGGTCTCAAAATAAAATTAAACAATCAAAATGGCACTGGCCTACATCTGTAGACTTTGGATTGTTAAAGACTGATTTAATTCAAAGCATAAACTTCTCTCTAATGGGCTTACATTAAAACTTGACTTAAAACTCCAGAAATATTGTTCTCTGTTGTTCACCACCATCTATACCAGTGATTCTCTCTTCACATTGGATTCTAGCATGCTGAGAAAGTTCTCCACAGTTGGTCTGTCACTGGAAAAACTCTGAGTCGTGCATTGCTTGGATAGTGATATTACATTATTTGCATACCATAGTAAGGGCACAGTTGTACTTGCTTACTGTCATCACAGTTTAAAAAGTAATTTATCATGTGACTTTATGTACCATTTAATTTAATGGGTCTCTTACTGCATCTTATTTGCAAAACTTTAAGTGTTGTGTGGTGGGATCTCACACATGGCAAAAAGTGGAGCTGAGGCCTCCAAAATGACCAAAAAGCAACCAAGACTTTTACTAGTCATCCAAGAAGATGCTCACTTAAGATTAGCTTATGCCCTGACAAGTACTTCTTGACTTCAGCCTATCAAATTTCAAACAAGGAGAGTTGGCAAAAGAGTTAGAAATGTTCCAAGATAATTCAACGTTCCACAAGAGGAGGGAGTACCATAAACTCCTGTCTTGTGAACAAAAGGGCAAATAAAGAAACTTTATAATTAAAGGATTTATTTAAACAAAAACAGAAGAATAAAGGAGATATTGTTAAAAGAGCAAAAATAGGAAAAAAAGCTCAAACAGAAGCAAGAAGTCAGAAAAAGTCCAATGATAATAGAAATACTTACAACTCCAAAACAAAATCAATGTTCTGCTACACCTGAGCCTTTTCTTCTCTCGCATTAAATATCCAGATAGAGAGCTCAGCAGTGGTGATTTCAGGGTGGCCCCACCTCCTGGGGCTCCACCCACAAAACACAAGGAATTGAGGCCCATTTAAAAGGACAGAACCTAATTATAAATATAACAGAAAATATACAAAAATATGAAAAATAATAATTAAAAATGACTAAAATAAAAATAAAATACAAGCACAATGTAGATAACAATAACCTTCCCCTTCTCTCTAGTATTTACTGTCTCAAATGATGGCTTATAACTGATAATTACAGACTGCCTTGTTAACTAAAATTTAAGGATGATTCTGGTTCCCTGTTTACCATGCATTTGCTGGGAGTGTACAAAAACAGTTAAAAATGTATGTAATTTCCATAATCAATACCCTATAATTTTTTCAGAACTTACCTTTTTACTTTTACTTGAGTAGTTTAAACATCATATTCTTTTACTTTTACTTAATTTTTTTGAGTAAGTAATAATACTTCTATTTGAGTAGAATATTTAGTACTCTTTCTACAGCTGTCAGTTATGTTATTAACCCTAACGCTAACCCTTACCCTAACCCACAGATGTAAATGTATCACTGCCTACACTGGAGTGTATATCACTGCTCACACTTCCAAAAATCAATAAAGTTACTGTAAGATGTCATTTCTAGCTGTAGGCACCCACACTTTATAATGATTTCCTAGGGGTCCCTAATTGGTCTCAGCATTTCAATGCAGTAAATTATAATCTGTAAATGGTATCCTTATTAAAAGTGCTGTCCATATTATTAAAAAAATTTCTTTGTGTTTTTCAAAAAATAAACTGTGGCAATCTCATCATTGCAGGCTTTTACTGACCCCTTCTGGCTTTCTATATATTATTTATGGTTGGCACCTTAATCAAGTTGCTACGTCTGTCAGTGGAGTAACATATTAGACTGCATGGGAATCTTTGGCATTGATGGCATCAGACACAGCACGAGACTATCACTTTATTAGATTAGATTAAATTACATTAGTTTAGGTAAACTTTAATAATCCTAAAGGGAAATTGATAAATAAAAACAAGAAAACAGACACAAACTTAATACTATGGTCATTAACTTCAGCATGTACTCGGGCTTCCTATGGAAGAGGAGAGCATCGTCAGCAAAACCTTAAATTGCCTAATCCAAAAACAAAGCAGTTTTCCAGGAAATTTGTTTACTGGAATTTATCAATGGGCTAGATTTTGCTATTATTATAATTTTATTTAATTTTATACAAAAGTAATGCATTTCTCTGTTAATATAAATTGAAATACACAAGTGAGCTTCTAGATGGGGCATTGTTTAGTACTTTTATTTTGCTGTTTTATGCCAGTAAAACTAAGACATAGCACCCTGTTTTCAGCTAGAAGTGCAATATAAAGTATGAATAAACTGGATAAAATTGACTTCCACTTTAATCTATCCGTTCCTTTTTCAGATGACATCCCAAAATATTTAGAAGTTTCACACTTAACTACACAGTTTGAAGATTCATTAAACTTCATGAGTTTACATAAGTCTGGTTACAAATAAGGATGTATAACTTTTAGCAATGAAATATATTTTTACTGCTCCCTGCTGGATGAAAGTAGATTTTGCATTGGCATTTGATCTGGTAATAGTCAGCACAATTTTTTTTAAAAGAATGTAAATCAGTTTGTGACTTACAGTAGTGGAGGAAGGAAAGGCAAATCTAATTTCTAATGCGTAAATGATTCCATTTGAAAGAGATAAAGAATTGTAAATTCATAAATGAGGAAAGTAAAACAGAGCAGCATAAAGTGGTGTTTATGGACTGGGAGATCAGAATCAACAGGAGAGTAAAACCAGAACAAGGAGCACCAAGGATAAATTGCTGGAGATTAAAACAGGAAGGGCTTAAGAACAGGTTTATGGAGAAAGTTTTAAACAAAGTGCAGTCATTTGAATGTGTGAAAGAATGGTGGGAGAAGAATAGGAAAGTTGTGCAGTATTAAGGCCAGGTGAAGAGGTGCTGGGTATGACAACAGGAAGGAACCCATGTGAGGACAAAGAGGCCTGGTGGTGGAACAGAGATGTGCAGAATATGACAAAGGCTAAAAAGGAGTAAAAGAAGATATGGTGCCAATCAGGGAAGGAGGAAGACCGAGAAATATATTAGCAGAAAAACAAGGAGGCAAAGATGGCAGTGGCAAGAGCCAAGGTGCAAGCTTTGGAGGAGATGTATGAAATATTGGAGACAAAAGAGGGAGAGAGGATGAGTTTTGTAATACCGAAGACAAGGAACAAGACGGGAAAGGATTTTAGTCAGATAAAGCTGATGAAAGATGAGCAAGGTGTCGTCTTGAGTGAGCATGATAGAATCAGGAACAGATTGAAGAGGTACTTTGAAAAGCTGTTGAATGAAGAAAATCCAAGGATAGTATTTGGGGATGGAGTTCCAAATAAAAGGCTAGTGCTAAGAATAAGGAGGGAGAAAGTAAAGGAGGGACTGAAAAGAATGAAAACTGAAAGGCAAAAGAACCGGATGAAATACCAGCAGAAGTGTGAAAGAAGTTTGGAGAAGAGGGAGTAGATATGTTGTAGGATCTAATGCAGGATGATCTATGAGCAGGAGAGAATGGGGAAGGAGCAGTTTAGTTTTATGCCAGGGGAAGGAACAAATGATGCAGTCTTTGCATTGAGACAGATCATAGAGAACAATCAAGAAACAGAAAGGTTTGCATTTAGTGTTTATACTTTTTTGGAGAAGGCTTATGATAGAGTGCCATGCCAAGAAGTTTGGAGGTGCATGAGAGAGAAAGGAGCACTAGAGAAGTATGTGAGGATTATCCAGGATATGTATGAGGGAGTGAGGACTTAAAAGCAGTATTGGTGTAACAAACAATACCCCAGTTACAGTAGGTCTGCACCAGGAATCTTTTTCACATCTTTACCTTTTTGATCTGGTTATGAATGTTTTCAGTCATGCGTTAAAACACCCATCCCCCTGGTGCATGCATTTTGATGATGACATTTTGCTGTGTAATACCAGAAAAAAGGAAGTGCAGAGGAAGTTGGAAGAATGGAGAAGGACTTTGGAAAATAGAGGGTTGGAGAAAAATAGGAAGAAAACAGATATATGAGGTCTAACGATGATCAGGAATCAGATGTTAGCCTGCAGGGAAAGCTATTGAAATGAATGGATACATTTAAATAGCCCAAGATGGAAAATTAGATGCAGTGATAACCCATAGAGTGCTATGTGGATAAAACAATTGGAAGAAAGAATATGTGTGATAGAAGAATTCAGGAGAAGGTTAAAGGAAAGGTTTTCAAGACAGTACTAAGACCAGTAACGATGTATGGAGCTGAGATAAGGGCAGTAAAGGGAGTGCAGGAGAAGAAGTTAGATGTGGCAGAAATGAGGAAGTTGAGGTGGATTTGTGGAGTTACAAAAACTGACAGAATAAGAAATGAGACAATCAAATGTACAAACAAAGAGGGAGAGATATCTAAGAATGTACAGAAAAGTGGGTTAAAGTATATGAACATGTGATGAAGAGAGACAATGAATACATAGGCAAAAGAGTGATGGGAATGGAAGTACAGGGGAATAGAACGCGAGGGAGGCAAAAGTGGTGGTGGATGGATAAAGTAAACCAAGATCTGAAGGCAAAGGACTTGACTGGCAAGGAGGTGCCGCACCAAGCTTTTTGGAGAAAGTCGATCAAATACATTGAAACACAAAGAAGTGAGAAACAAGAATAAGATATGTATTTTTCATCTTCTTTGTACTTAGATCAGACATTGTGTGATTTGACAAACTCTTCAGTAAACAGGAAACATGGTCAACTTTGTCCCATTCAATCTCAGGACAAAAAAGCTGGCTGCTGGAGACCTGAACATGAGAGAGGAGAAAAAGGTGGTGGAGGAGGGGGAGAAGAAATAGATTTCTGATGCAATTACTGAGACACCATTTCAACCTCACATTGTCATCTGCATTACTGGCAAACTTACAATCACTAAATATAAAGATGGACAGACAGCAGAGTTCATCTTACTGTCTAATTGAAATGGTCTCAGCAACAATGATGAAACCAACTACAGCAGTGAAGCAATGGAGCTGGTGGAGTGATACCACAATAACAGCCTCATATTTATCATCAGCAAAACAACAGAGATTATTGTAGACTTCAGGAGACATGGAGAGTGACACACACACGCATCACCATTCATGAAGCTCCAGTATAAACTGCCAGCATCTTCTGGTTTTTCTGCTTCCAAGTCACTAGGAAATTTGCTGGTCAGTGACCACTGCTACTGTCCTCATTAAAATACTTGACTACACAATCAGTGTGTACAGTCTGCGTATTCTTTCCATGTTTTTGTGGGTTGTCCTTTTTCACCTCAAAGCCATTCAGTTCTAAACTTGAGGTGCTATTGTGCAATTTAGGTACTTCAGAGCCAATATATTTTCCTGAACACCAAGCAGTTGTGGAGCTCTCATTATACTTAACGTTTAAGAGTATCTGGCTGTATTTTTATCAGATGATGATGGCAGAGGGTGTCACAATGATTTACTATAACAGGCACAAATGTTATGTTAATTCTCACACTATAAAGCAGTGGCCCTTTGGATTGTTAATCATCATAATATTCTAATATGGTGAATAACACCAAAAGCTCTATTATACACTGTTTTCATTGAATGCCATAAAATCATATTGCTTATGTGGCAGGGTATTTAATGGGAGGCATGCAGACACAACTAGGAGCTGGGGATCCACATTGAATAATAATAATTCATTACATTTATATAGCGCTTTTTTCAGTACTCAAAGCGCTATCCACACAGGGAGGAACCGGGAAGCAAACTCACAATCTTCCACGGTCTCCTTACTGCAAAGCAGCAGCACTACCACTGCACCACCTGTGAGGACACTTGTTCACACATTTTGCGTCTTCCTTTCATTTTTGAGTGTATTTATGATTTTAAAGCAGAGATCTTTGCTTTGGGATGTTAACTGGCTTAGATTCTTAATGAGGGTTCTGTGCCATACCGAGCACTCTCCACCAAGGCATCAACTCAGCACATTGATTATAAAATGGCATTACAAAAACACATTTGTAGATATCTAATGCTCCACCTTAAGTATAAAATCATTTTCAGTGTTGTCAGTGTAAGTATACACATATAAATACAAACAGACACCAAATCAACTTTATTAATGTGCAATGAATTGATTTTTTCACATTTTGCTATGTTGCAATTTTACGCTAAAATTGTTTAAATATTTTTTCCCCATGTCAAGCATCACTCAATATAGAATGATGAAGCAAAATTTGAATTTTAGGCATTTTTGCAAATTTATTAAAAATTTAAAAACTGAAATATCATATAGACATAAGTATTCAGATCTTTTCTATGACACTTAAAACATAGTTCAAGTGCATAAGAAGGGCACACACAGGTCTATATGGGGTCCAACAGGTGACAATGTGTATCAGAGCAAAATTAAAGCCAAGAGATCTAAGGAACTTCCTGCAGAATTTAGAGACAGTGTGGCGCCAAGGCAAAGATCTGGGGAAGGCTACAGAAAAATCCTGTAACATTGAAGAATCCCAGGAGCACAGCTGCTTTCATCATCCTTAAATGGAAGAAGGTTACAACAACAATAACACTTCGTAGAGCTGACCACCTGGCCAAACTGATACATCATGGGAGAAACACCATGGAGATGCTTCAGTTTTTCATTTTTAATAAATTTGCAAACATTTCTAAAATCCTCTTTTCATTTTGCCATTCTGTGATTTTGAGTATTACTTAATGTGGGGAAAAATGAATTAAAGTGATTTTAGCATAAGATTGCAACATAACAAAATGTGAAAAAAGTGAAGGGACCAAATACTTTCTGAATATTTGTGTCCAGTGTAAAGAAGACTGGTGATCTCAATGCATCATGCTGTGAGGTTGTGGTCAGCAGAGTATACCTTCAAATATGACATAGAAGGAAGATAAACAGATTGCGATGGTGAAGTAATAGTTCACTATTATTATTATTATTATTATTACTCTCTCACTTGGACAGAGGCAGTGGTGCTGTAAGAATTATGTTTCTAGACTTCTCTAGCGCCTTCAACACAATCCAACCTCTGCTCCTTAGAGACAAGCTGATAGAGATGGGAGTAGATTCATACCTGGTAAACGTTAACATTATATAAAGTTATTGTCTGTTTTTACCTGCATTATTATCAATCTTTAATTTAATATTGTTTTTTGTATCAGTAAGGTGCTGCTGTAGTATGTGAATTTCCTCTTGGGATTAATAAAGTATCTGTCTATCTATCTATCTATCTATCTATCTATCTATCTATCTATCTATCTATCTATCTATCTATCTATCTATCTATCTATCTATCTATCTATCTATCTAATAGTGGAAAAAAAAATAACTAGTGACAATATGACTCAACCTGGAGCTGTTTGACACCATGACAAGAACACTGGGGGAAATTCTTAATTATAAAGAAGTTTAATATAATAGACTGGAATGGAACCCAAACTGTGCAACAGTGCTTGCCATTATGTTATAGTGTTTCAAAGTTTTTAGGGTCACTAGTGTCACATTTACAGAATGCAGTGAAATTCTCACTTACATCTGAGTGCCACTGCTTACTGTATGTGTTGTAAGAACACACTGTACTCTAGTTTTCCATTCCACTCACTCTGACCCCAAGCCACCCCCAGTGTTGGTGGGGCAAAGTGAAAATCACATTTTAAAAACCAGACCTATGGTGAGAAGTACCTTTGTGGCAAGTTTCAAGCCTGTGACTTGGACACCTAAGCCGTACATAAAGAACAAACACACAAAAATGATGCTTTAAAGACACAGAGATTCATGTTGTAATTAATAAAAAATATAACAAAAACATTCCTTTCAAATAAAGAATAGAATTAAAGCAAAGGTCTTCTTTAGAGAGGCTTGCAGTCTTGAGGAGCAATAGAGCCAATGACTGGGACCTTACTGGACTCATGAGTGGCCACACAGGAGTATCTCACATGGCTCTTCCAGTCAGCAGCAGGTAGCTTCAGGTAACTAATGGCCAGGTAGGAATTTCCACTGCTGTCCAAGGACACCGGGCTGGACTGAATGTTGTCCGTCACTCGCTGACCATCCACACTCCACTGGATGTCTATGTACCCTGGGAAGAAGCCGCTCACCAGACAGCTGAGAGTCACTTGGCCTGAACCACTGAGCTGCTCTTGTGGGGGAGGAAGAACCTGGACAGACGGACGAGGAAGGTCACTTTCTGGGGGAGAGACAAAATATAACAAGGTCATATATAGCACTGAAAATTATGTTCAAACGGTTTTGGGATTAGCTCAAGTAGTAAATGTTAAAGTTTGATGTATTTCTTTTCTACAGAAAGCACAACGTCCTAAGTTCCTTAAAGAATTCAGCAAAATAGTTTAGTTCATTATAACAAGATAGAGTACAGGACTGCTTATCATGTAATAAGTTAGTACAATGTATTTTGTTGCTTATTTATGTGAAGCCTAACATTCACAAAATAGAAGCAGTTACAAACATGACTGAATGCTTTTTAATTATGTTTTATTTATTTTTATATATCTAATAACTAGCTTTTGAAGCCATATGTTCCAGCACAGAACTGCAGAGAACAAACTGAATGAAATGTCAGTACTTCCAGTAGATTATTTAAATTTTAGTTTTGTTTTCGTGTTTGTATAATGTTACAATTTGTACGTATGAAACCAAATAATCATCGTTCACACAGTGCAAACCCAACATTTTAACTTAAAACACAGCATTCTTTATCTTTAAAAAAATATTTTTAGGTTCAAATTCATTTTTTTTATCCACAAAATAACACATAATGCTTTGCAATGAGCAGGCACCCTGCCTTGAGTCTTCTCCTGCCTTGCACCCAGTGCTGCTGGGATAAGCTCCTGCCCTCTGAAGTCAGAATTGCATTAGTCTGCATGGATGGATATGACATACATAATCTGTAAATTCTGGCAGCATTACATGTTTCCAACAGTTTTATAAAGCAATGTCAAACAATTTAGTTTAAACATGGATCGGATGTTTTGAAGTTTTATTCAGCACTAAGTGTATTTTAAAGGAAAGGTTGCTATCAAAAAACCTGCACAACACTGAAATAGAGTGCATTTAAAACATAGATGGATAGATGGAAGTAATGAGGATTACAGTTTTTAACAAATAAAAGTTTGTTGTATTTCTATAAATTCTTTGAGGACATAGAATTAAATGTGTCTGTGAAAACATTGCCTGTTTTGAAGCATTTTGAAATGGATAATATAAATTTGAATTTTTACTGTGAATATTTTTGAAGAAGGAGCTATCAAGATAGTAGCAAAAGCTCAAACATTTAATGTACTGAAAAAGAACAAAGACTTGCTGAGATTGATTTTGAATGGTGAACGTCAATGATGTTTTTCAATGTGAATCTTTACGTCTCTGTGTGACTGTAAATTATTTTGCTCTATTATGTTAAATACACTGGTGTTATCATTTTCCTGTCTGCTTTCACTGATAATTGTGTTGTATGTTCAACACCTGAAATATTCAAAACAATGAATTCTTCTTTTACATTGAACTTGAAGCATCACTTAGATATGAATTTGATAGAAAGCAAGTCAAGTGGTTTTCTACGAACGCTTTGAAATATTGCTACACTCATTAAAAATTATACGTGTTAAGCAAATTAATGAAGTAAGTTAAATTTGCGGATTGATACTTAAACAGTGCTACTGTATTGTAAACTTTTAAAAACAAGTTTTCTTTTCCTCTGGATATGTCAGTATGAACTGTATCAAGTGTACTCACTCAGAACTTGTACTCGAGTTCCTTCTCCCCATGCTTGGTTTCCATCACTATAGTAAATGAAACAGTAGTATTTGGAGTCATCATTTGCCTCGACATTATTAATTGTGAGAAGATAATAACTTCTGATTATATCTCTTGATGGTACAAATCGATCTGATATCGCAGGAGCTCTGTAGATTTTGTTATCAGCCTTGTACCATAGGACACCCTCAGGTGCCTTTCCAGGTGACTGGCGAATCCAACGTATAGACACCCTTGAAACATTTTCATTTTTCACAGCACATTCCAGGGTGACAGTCTGTCCAGGAGTCACAGGAATAACTGATGGAGACTGAGAGAAAATAGCAGGTCCAGCATTTACTGAAATTCCTAAGAGAAAGAATGAAAGAATACATTAGTTTATGAGCTTTAAAACATATTTGCACTTACTGTAGTTTTACATCACTAAACATTTTAATTTAGCGTGCAAATAACTTAATTTCTAATGGAACTACTGCATAATATAAATAAAATTGTTTGTACTAATACTTGCTTTTCCAAATGCTCAGTTTAGCAATATCTTAATTCACATTTCATGATCTTTCACTCACCCAGTAATAAAACAGCGCACAGGATCTGTAAATAATTCATGTTGAGAAGGAGATGCTGTGATCCAAATTTTTCTTCATCAATCTGTAAAATGACCGACTGGGCTTCAGCTTTATATAATGCAGTTTTGTTACAATGCATAAATTAACTTTGTTAAAAATTAATTTCATTGGTCACTGCATATTTTGTTTTATCTAATGTGCCAATCCGCATTCAGTAAAGATTGTTTACCAATCACTTAGCTGTTCTCTTTCAAAACAGCACCACACCTGCAGCCAACAGTCGACGTGTCACATAGTTTTGTACTGTATATCAAAGTCTAATTTAAAAAAGAAAAAAAAACTTTATATAAGACTCTATGCTGTTTAATAACTGATGCCAATTACAAATAAAGTAGAACAGAGCAATGTTCTTAATCCTATCCTTAAAGTCCATACACTGTATAAGCATTACGGCAGCTTCCATAAGTTTAATTTTTTTAAAGAAGAGTTTGTTTTTAGTGCTGGACAGAATTGTTAATCACATTAATTTGATCCAGTGAGAATGAAATTTAGAATCCATACTTTATGTACAGTAATGATGTAATTTTTAACATTATAGATTCGTGACTATTTTATATTAATTCATGCGAGTGACGTTATTGATAACTAATATTATTTCTAACAAATCTCAGCTACATTCAAATAATAGGAGGAAATCATTATTTTCTTGCTGTTGAACTAAGACTTAAGCTACTGAGACAATTTCAATTGTTTGTATTGTGGTTTTATTTAAATGCTATCCAGATGATGTAAAATACGACATTCATATAAACCAGATGTAAATGTTTGTTCGAAGTTTGTGCACTAAATTTTATTTGGCAGCCTGTCCTTCACTAGACTGCCATGCCATTATAGGTTAGTTTTTGTTTAAAATGTACTGCTTTATGGTAAAGGCTCGTGTTATCTGTACCCTATAATGGATTACGATGGTTCAGAAAATGGAGGACTTGGTGTTTTAACTGAAAATGATCGAGCAGCAACACATAAATTATAGTCCATCTATTCATTTGCTACACCCACTTAGCCAGAACTGGGTTGTGGTGAAAGCGGGAGCCTATCCCTGCAAGCATCGGGCACAAGGCAGGAACAGAACTCAACCCATTGCAGATGAAGTTTAATAAAAAGGATAACTCTGCATATTTATCAAGCAAAATGGTATATACTTTGAAAAATGATTAAAAATGTTGTGAAAAAATATAATTGTATTGATATTACATTTAACACTAATACATTTTATATTAATCAGATGTGCAACTTGATTAAATTTCCCCTCAGAACATCTAAATAACATAAATTAAATATACATTCAAAAATAAAAAGTTGAAGAATTATATAGCCTGAGTTTCAAGATAGAATTAGTGGAATTATACAATAACACAGCAACTGTTTAATAATAATTTCTGTTTCACGCATTAATCTATTGTGATAAAATCAATTAAAAACATATTTCAGTTTCACTTCTAGACTAAACCAATATGCAAATGTATGGAAATTGTGGAGAAAGATTTGCATGAAGTCTAGAGTGACACAAGCAATCACTTTCTAAATTTATGTCGGGGCTGACCCTGCAACTGCATGTGGTTGGACCAGGTGCATTTATATAAACTCATAGAAGTGTGAAGTTGAAAACAGAAAAACATTTAACCTGAGGTAGAAATAAGCTAATGTTATCATTTTAAAATGAATTAGAAACAATGCAGAAACAATGAAACTCGTAAAAAAAAGATCCTGCTTAGAGGAAGCTGTGGCAATAATTCACAAAACCTTTGTATATCAAAGCTTCTTCTCGATCATTAAAATTTGAGGACAGTTATATTATTAAGAATTCACACTTTGCACTTAATATGACCTTCACATTTGTTTCAGTGGTCACTGCGCTTTTCCCTGTCCTCTTTCTTATTTTAACAGGGAGAGGGTATTCCTGACCTCACTCCACAGCTATAATAAATGCCACAGTGCCACCATATATTCTAAATAGTGGTGTTTATTTTAATATAAAAACACCCAGGAATAAAATAAATAAGAACACAAAACAATAATAAAAAACAAGTATAAGCAAAATATTTTTTTTAAATATTAGGCAGATAGAAAGAGTTTTGCAAAATAACTGGTTCTTTTCAAAGTCAGAAAGTTGCAAGAAAGATTTTTAAGTATTTTAAGCTCTGGCAAATAATCAAAATAGGGTAGAAATGCTTAAAGATATACTGTTGTGACCTTCTGAATACAGAATGAAAAGCAGTCAAAATCCTACATAATAAAACAAATAAATCAATTAAGAGTAAGAGTGGCTCACTAACAGTGCAACTGGTTAGGATGAAGTTCCAACAAGTTGCAGCTACACACTGTAGATCCCTGTCCTACACCTGCCAGGTCTGTATAGATCCTGTCCATGTCACAGAGTCACAGAAAGCGTCTCTAGAATTATTCCTTGGTGTACTTAGTTGATCTCTATATGCATATTCTAGAATTATATTAATTTGATTTTACAATTCCTGAAGCAATAAATGTATCCTGAAACACATCCTTACTATAAGGAGACAGAGCATGTGATAATATTTCATTTAGAGTTAGTGGCTTATTGGAAGGCTTAAACTATATGGTATGGAGTGAAGAGACACCAGAAAGGAAAATATGATTCACTCATTTTGAGATATGAAAAATGGCGAGTTCACTGTATAAAGATACATTCTAAAATATTATATATTTTATAGATCTGTAGCTTGATGTATTGTATTGATGAAATTAACTGTTCATATATCAAACTATTGCTTTGAAGGAATGCACCTAGTTGGCAAAGAAGGTCAGAAATCCATTAACGTTCAAATGCTTCCTGGCTCCAATTAAAGGACCCATTGTGCAATTTGAAAACTCACCACACATCATCACAGACAGCACGGGTCAGGTTGGGCTACCACCCCTATCCTGGGTCTTCCGTGAGGAAGACACCCATTAAAGCTACGGGCAGACCTTTAAGGAAATACCCCTGGTGGATCCCGAGGTGGGGGGGATAAGCAGGATAAATTCAAAATAACCAAACAGGCTAATGAACAACCGATAATGATGAACACCATTAGATGCAGCTGTGGAAAGCTCTATAAGAATGAGCATAGCCTAAAAATCCACATGACCAGGATGAAGTGCAGACATAGGGAGCATGAAGAGCATTACACAGGCACCAGCCTTGGTGACACACAGGAGGAGCCTGGCCAGGAATCACTCCACAGAGCCCAAAACTTCCAGGCCTTTCAACCTTCTACAGTCAGCACAGCACCCAGAAAAGAAGATTAGATGGCCCTCAGCAAATAAAAAGACAGAGTGGTGTCAGTTTGACAAGGATGTCTGCAATATCATACAGACATCTACAGGTTATGTCGGCAGCCGACTACACGGCATGACCTCCATCATCATCAGATATGCTGCAGAGCAGTTTGGCTATGATGAAATGGGAAATCCTGGAGAGTCCTATGCCAAGAACCGCAGAGCCAACCTGATTTGGCAGCTGTGGCAGGAGTTCCGCACACTTAAAAGGCAATACAAGACAGCAAGGGAGGAACAGAAGGAACCTCTTATTGAACTGAGGGGTATCATGCAGAAGAAGCTCATGACTCTACTAAGAGCAGAGGGACACTGGAGGAGGGGAAAGGAGAGAGCTAGGAAATGACTAGCTTTCCTTTCAAACCCCTTTGGTTTTGTCAAAAGGCTATTAGGGGACAAGCGTAGTGGCCACCTTGTAAGTTCACAAGAGGAAGTCAACCAGTTCCTCAAAAGCACCATGAGTGATCCACAAAGAGATCAGGTGCTTGGCCCCCAGAATGCTCTCATTAAACCGCCTGCCCCCAAGGTTGAATTTAACCTCAGAGAACCCAGCCTAAAGGAGGTCCATGACGTGGTGAAAAGAGCAAGATCAGCCTCAGCTCCAGGACCAAGCTTTGCGCCATACATCATTTATAAGAGTTGTCTGAGACTCCTCAGCCACCTGTGGAAGATCTTGAGAGTGATCTTGCAAAGTGGGAGAGTTGCCAATTAGTGGAGGTGTGCAGAAGGAGTATGGATTCCTAAGGAGGAAAACTCAAAGATCATCGAGCAGTGGAAGAAAAAAATCTTCTTAAGTATTTTGTCTCTATGCTTGACAAAGTTTATCCTCTAGAACGATTATATCAATAACACCATGTGCCCAATAATATCAGAAGCCTTATCCTGGATTACTATAACGACTTCAGGATGAGAGTTAGATCTGGGTCTGAAACTTCAAACTGGCATCGGCTAGAAAAGGGAATTATAACTGAGTGTACCGTTTCTGTTACCCTTTTTGCCCTGGCCATGAACATGGTTGCTGAATTAGCAGAGGGTGAATGTCAAGGCCCAAAGACAAAATCCGGCATGAGACAACCCTCAATCAGGGCCTTCATGGATGATCTTATGATTGCCACATTCTCAGTGCCAGGAACCAGGTAGATTATTCAAGGCTTAGAAATGCTCATTGCATGGGTAAGGGTGAGCTTTAAACCCAGCAAGTCTAGGTCATTGGTACTGAAGAAGGAGCGTGTAGTGGACAAGTTCACTACTGAGGTCACCATTCTGTACATTACTGAGCTGCCAGTGAAGAGTTTGGGGAAGGTCTTTGAAGTCAGCCTGAAGGATGCCAATTCTATCAAAAAGACCACCAAAGACCTCAAAGAATGGCTTACAAAGGTGGACAAGTTAGGTCTAACAGGGAGATTAAGGGGCTGGATTTACCAGAATGCCATCCTGCCCAGGATCCTGTGGCCACTGCCAGTCTATGAGGTCCCAATGACTACAGTAGAGTCAATGGAGAGGAGGATCAGCATCTACCTTTGAAGGTGGCTAGGCCTTCCTTGCAGCCTCAGCAGCGCAGCTCTATATAGAAGTAGTAACATCTTGAAACTGACCCTTAGTGATTTAAAAGAAGAGTTCATGGTGTCAAGGACAATGGAGGCACTCCTATACGTGGACTCAAGGGATCCAAAGGTGTCAGCTGCGGGAATTGAGGTCAGGATGGGCAGGAAATGGAAAGCAAGCGAGGTTCTGGAGGTGGCAGAGGCCCAGCTGAGACAGAGGGAGATTGTGGGGAATGTGGCTAGAAGTGGCACTGGTCTTGGTTACTTTCCTACAACCAAATTTCTCAAAGCCACAGGTAAAAAGAGGCGTCTTCTTCTCCAGGATGAGGTACAAGCAGGCATGGAGGAAGAAAGAGTAAGCAGAACGGTGGGTCAAAGACAGCAGAGAGCATGGACAAAGTGGGAGTCAGTACAGCAGCGAAGGGTCATCTGGGATAACATCCTGCAAACAGATTACTACAGAGTCCAGTTTCTGATCAAGGCAGTCTATGACAGCCTACCAAGCCCAGCAAATCTCCACGTCTGGGGCCAGATTGAAATACCACCTTGTACTCTGTGCTCTGGAAGAGGATCCCTTGAGCACATCCTCAGCAGCTTTCCAAAGGCACTTGCAGACAGCCGCTACCGCTGGCAGCATGAACAAGTGCTCAATGCAGTCGCTGAGAGAAAAGCCTCGGCTATGGCAACCAGCAAGCAACGCAGCCCAAAGAAAATAAACTTTGATAAGGCTGACGAGAAATACACCCCAGAGCCATGTTTAATGGGTCTCCTTGCCTCAGCAGTTGATTGGCAGCTGAATGTTGATCTTGGCAAGCAGCTGCGCTTTCCAGAGCACATCGCCTCAACAACACTGCATCCAGACATGGTCATCTTTTCTAATTCTACCAAACAGGTAATCATGGTGAAACTCACGATACCCTGGGAAGAACGCATGGAAGAAGCTCAAGAGTGGAAATGTACCAAGTTCCAGGAGTTGACAGAGGAGTGCAGGAGACTAGGCTGGAGCCAATCAAGGTGGGATATTGGGTCTTTGCAGGCCAGTCTCTTTGTAGAGTCTTAATGAAGCTGGGAATGGTGAGTTTAGCTAAAAAGTGGGCTGTCAAATCCGTTTGTGGCTCTGGTTGAAGAGGGAGGCTCAGTGGTCAGTTGCTGATGGGATGCAAGCTGGAGTCTGATCACCCCCTGCTGGTTTGCCTGGGTGAGGCTGTATGATGTTTTAACAGACCTGAAACACCTGTTGACCCCAGGAGACATCACTGATGATGCATCCCAGCGCTTCTGTGGAAGTATTTTTGAAAACATAACCAATAAATACATACATCTGTTAACAAAAATAATAATAATTCTTCACATAGTGCTTTTCTCACTTTTCAAAGTAATTTACATTAGTGGGGGCCACTAAAAATACCACTGATGTGTAGAATTCACCTGGAAGATACAACAGCAGCTATTTTTGCACCAGTATGCTCACCACACATTAGCTGTTAGGTGCTGCAGGGGTGAGAGATAGTTAGCCAATTAGAGGCAGGGGGATGATTAGGAGGCCAGAGTGACTAGGGTGTGTTAGGCAATTTAGCCAAGACACTGGGATACACCACACTCTTTACAAAACATGCCCAAGGATCTGTAATGACCACAGAGAGTCAGGACCTAATTTTTACATCTCATCTGATGAATGGCACTCAAATTTACAGCATAGTGTTCCCCTTACTTTACTGTGGCATTGCAATCCATATTCGGATCACAGGACAGGACAGGCATTGCCAATACCTTTTACAGCAGCAACCTAAACTTTTTCTGATTGGTTTCCCATCCACATACTGGCTAGGCATAAAGATGTTTAGCTTTAAGTGGATGACCTATTTTGAAGTGAATGCGTCATGGCTACTGGCTGCCATTTGTCAAGAGAGGGATTTGAACTCACAATCCAGAGGAGACTGTGACCAGAACACAGCACCATAGACCGCTTGGCCATCATGACAATACTCTTCACCGTTCTTAAATGCTCAGCAGATCTTATATCCAAATATTGTCAAAAGATGTCCTCTTGTGATTGCTCTTTGGATTTCTACTCAGAGAAGGTTTTACCTGGCCAACACTAGCTCCGATCTATTAGTTTCAGCCAGTCAGTGAAGATGCTCACCTTATGTTGTACTCTAAGCAGGTGAATGCTTTCTTTATCTGCCCTCTCATACCTGCATGTGTGTGCATGTTGGCATTCGCACAACAAATGCTCATTATCTGAAGCAGGTAAGTACTTTTACTAGCACTAACCTGTTACTCAGGATCCTTTTCTCATATGTCCCTATATGCCAGAAACTCATATACAGTACGCTTCCATTTCTTTACTGTAGCAATAGATGACCACCAAGACGTCGATCCTTTTAACCTCAAGGAGTGCATATGGTTTGTAGGCCTCTGAGCCAAACGTGTTACTGAAGAAAGAGTATTGCTGAAACACATCCATGAAATGCCACAGCGCAGACCCTTGTTGGAGAACTACTTTGCTAAACTCTAGGTAAGCATACCAATAAGTGTTTACATTGAAAAGCAGGCTATACAGTAAATAGCTAAACTATAAACAAAATATTCTGTGATGTGGCTCCTCACAATTAAGACAAATCAGTAGAAAACTGAATTAATCAGAGCAGCAATTCATCAGTTTTCTGGATTTGTTTTTGTCAGTTCTCTGTTACTGAACTTTCTTCTTTTCACTGCCAAGACTTAGAACATTTCCTGTCTTACACTATCAATGACATGATCTGGCAAGTTTTCCTTTCTGATATGGGATGCCATCACAGATGTGCTCAACTTTTAGGTGACTGACTTTAACCCGTGTGTTTCCCTGTCAAGGTTGTGTCAACCTGTTTCATTAATAGTCTATTTTTGACCACAATACCACTGTCAACAGAATTTTTGCTGCAGGCTTAGAGTTCTCTCTAAACTTCACACACATTTACAGGTAAATACAATTGCAAACTTTACAAAAATATTATTTACATAATAATACACATAAGGATATAGTTTTTAAGATATTAGTTTAACCACAGAGTAACATCCTCAGACTTAGGATGTCAATTTTATGGTGGAGGGGATGAAGCATATATTAGATCAGTTTGCTAAGGATGAATATGTTTGGACTTACATGAGCCTATAAGCCATCCTTGCAGGAAAGCAATAAACTGCCTAAACAAAGCAATTGGGGCATGATCTGTGCCTAAGCTATTGAATTGATGGATGGCCTGGGAAGGTGTGTTTGTAAGGAGTTACGAAGGGACAGTAAAGAGAGAGGTTTGCAAAGGCAGGCTCTGTTGGCCATGATGCATCCTGATGAAAGCAGACCATATGATGACCTAAAAACATCAGGCTACCTGGGCCTGTGCAGATGATGAGTTTACCAGGAAGAATCAAATGGAATTATAAATTATTGTGCCACCTAAAATTACATATCCAGCACCGTATGGTCTTGGTTTAAAAGCTACATTCTATTTTCTTGTATGGCTATAGTTATACAATTTATTACCTATAATACACAGTGTGACTATAAGGGCGCACCACAGCACCAAAAACCCAATATACAGTGTAACAAGAATGAGTCGGATAATATTTTCTCGGCTGCAAAATTTCTTTTTTTTATTAGCACGATGTTGTTAGTTCAGAGCCCAGAACAGAACTCATTGTGGAACATGGCCTGGACACAAACAGGCAGACAGCAGACAGCAGTTCTCCCAACACACGTTTATTATACATTATCTATTTACACAGATGACTCACACAACCCCAAAACTCCCCCAAAGTACAGGGGTCTCATGTATAAACGGTGTGTACACACAGAAATGTTGCGTACGAATTGTTTCCACGCTCAAATCGCGATGTATAAAACCTAAACTTGACGTAAAGCCACGCACATTTCCACGGTAGCTCATACCTTGGCGTACACAACTTCTCTGCTCGGTTTTGCAGACTGGTGGCACCTAGCGTCAAAGCAGTGCTACTGTTCCTGTGTGGTCACCCTTTCTTTCTTAGATCCATATTCCTGATGCGGCTTTATAAATACACTGAAATTAACTGCATATTGTTTATTAGTGTAATGCATCTGATTGTAATTAACCTGCAGCAATATAATGGTTCAGGGAATAGCCATAGTATTCCAAATACCATAACTGCTTTAGCGTTGTTACTCTCACTGCATCTTCTTCTTCTTTCAACTGCTCCCGTTAAGGGTTGTCACAGCGGATCATCTTTTTCCATATTACTTTCACTGCAGCACTCAGAGTATTTATATCACTGTATCTGAGTGGGGAATCACAGCAGCATCTGATTGGAAAGAGAATTATCGGTATACAGCATGAAGCAGACGCTGCCTCAGCCACGGCAAAACGCTTCAGAGACTTTCCTGTACGGACTTCGCGGTTTAGAAAAAGTTTCAATCCAAGAACTCTAAACGCACTCAATCAGTCCATCAAGTGCTCCTTGTAGAACTGTTTGGACTTATAAGTACAATTACCTCACTGTAAACTTGCACTACAGTTATAATATTGCACAACCTGCGCCACTTTATAAAGCGCGTATTTACATATGATGTAAATATCATTTTTAAGATGAATTGCAGCAAAATATGTTGATTATATTATACAAATAAAACTTTAACTTCATTTAAATAATCTGTATTGTTAATAATTAAACATGTGAGGACACGGTGCCGCAGCGCTAGCTATTTCAGGGATTGTTCCTGCATTGCGTTGTATTCTTGCTGGTGCTGACGCGACACTGGAAGGATAGACGGATAGAATAATTAAACATGTACTATGAAGATATTTCAATGTTCCTTAAAAGTTTTGAAGACTCGGCGTTCTAAGCTTACAAATGGCTTCACGTCTATTACAGAGCTGATTGTGTGGCGATTGGGTATTTGGAGAAAGAAAAGTGAGGACATGAATTGGAGGTTAGTACGTTTGAAAGAGACAGTACTGCTGTGATAAATTATTTAATCGAAGGTCGCACATGACGCAGCAAGCCTCTTGTGTGAGACATGAACATGCACTGCGCCACTGTGTTCCCATGTTTAATAACATGCTTTCATTCCTATTATCATGAAAAAGATATCATGTATACATCTCAGTATTTTAATTATTCAGAGAGCTGTAATATCACGAATGTAATAGATTATGTGTCCTGTCGGAGAAAGAGAAAGCCCATTTAAGAAGCAGGTAGTGATTCACACACATAGAACCCATAGAAGATCAAATACAGAACAAAGCATTTAACGTGCTACTTTAGTTACAATGGGATTTGAGAAACTAGTAAATTAAGCGATTTTAAGATGAAGTTTATGATGTTCAACTTTAATGGCAAAATAAACTATGTGATTAAAGTGGAAATTTCGAGATTAAAGTTGACATTTCGTGCTTTTTTCCCACTGTGTGCCTATTTTTTTTTGTCTGTACCCTAATAAGCTTTCATATGACACTCAGACAGTGGGCTACAACTCGCCTTTTCACGGCGACTTTGATATGTGATTTCTTTTTTTATTTCGGGCACTGTGCAACTTTGTGAACTTGAGCTTTTGAGTTTCTTTGACACTCTGTCACTTGATCAACTTCCTTTTGTTGTGTATATCACTGTTTAAACCAACAAATAGTACGTTTTTCCTTTGCCTCCACTTGGTATTCGCTGAAATTCTTATATTTTCCCATGCTTTTCCCATTGTCTTTTCACAGAAGGCTATATTATATTGATTTGCATATTCAAAGAGGCGTAATTCTGGGAGCAGTTAGGGCGGGACAGAAGGCGCGTGCACATGCGTTATTTTTCATGCTGATCAGGATTTACGGGATTAACGTGGAAGTTTGCGTACGTACAGATTCCTGCATCTGGATTTTTCTGTGCGTATGCACATTCCTGCTTTTGTGCTTACACCATGTTATAGTGTGAGATCTATGTACGGCGTTATACATGTGGCCCCAGGACTCTACCAAAATTCCTCTCTTCAGGTCTGTCTCCACTCCTCTCCTCTCCTCTCCTCCCCGAGCTCTATCTCTCTTCCTCCCGACACCAGCCATCGAATGGAGGGAGGCAGACCCTTTTATATCTACCCAGATGTGCTCCAGGTGCCTCCCAATGAGTGACTGCCGATACTCCCCAGTGTGGTGGAAGTGCTGGCTGTGCACCTGGAAGCACTCCGGGACTCCCTGTTCATTTTCCTCCCAGCACTTCCGGGTGTGGCGGAAGTGCTGAGGACCAGGGCTCTCCAGGCATCGGGGTGCCCCCTGGCGGTGACCACGGGCCCCTATAGGATAGAGCTTCTAAGCTCTGTTCCCATGGTCCCCAAAGCCACCAGGGCAGTCGCCTCCTTGTGGTCTGGAGGAGGCGTAAGCCGTCCTCCGGTCCTTCCAGGAATCCTGGCTGTGTGCCACCCCCAGCCGCTTGCCACAACAGTAAAGCTTTTTTAGAATAAAATGCAAGATATTTATTCACACAAGCACTTCTTTTATAAACACCTCTCCAAATTTCAGAAACAATCTGTACAAAACAAATTCTTCCTTCTTACTACCTCCCGCTGAGTGTTGCCCGCTGTCCCCCAACTCTGACTCAAGTGAACTGACAGTGGATTCTATATGTCAGACCTGGGAATGCTTCCAATGCCATGCTTTGTCTTCTGGGAGGCACTTCCATGCCCTAAGGAAAGTAGGGATGTCCTTCCCCAAAACCTACCTCTAACAATACCCAGGAACTCCAAAAGGGCTGCACTTCCAATCTCCAACTCCCAAACATCCCTGTGGGTGTTCCCTCTGGGTTACCACCTGAGGACCACTGCCACCTAGCATATGGGAGATGGAACAACTCCAGACACTTGATTTTCACTCGCCCTTCTATTATATCATTCCGGCCAGGCACAAAGTTATTCCAAAAATTCCGTCAGCCAATTTCCTTGTGTCATAGTCCTGGCCTCCCATATGGGTAATGAGTTATTCTCTGGGATGCCTGTTCTCCTCCTACAATAGTTAAAAATGAAACTCTTTCTCCTGCTTGTTTTTTTCACTCTGACTAATTGCCTGAGGTTATAGACAAAGAAGAGAGGAAGGGATAAAGTGCTGAACTGATGTAGCATACCTGGCCGAAGACTGGTAAGAGTATGGGATTTGAGGCATTTTGGTTAAGCCTACACAGTAAAGAGTATAAAAAGGAAAACTTGGGTCACCATAAGACCCAACATGACAAAACATATACGTAAACTCTGAGGACCTATATTGTGGCATGTCAATTGCACTGAACATGCTTGCTCACTTTAAGGACATATACAACTGGCCATTCAATCTTTCAGTGACACAAGACGCTTGGCTGCGATTTCTAAAAATCACACAAAATGCTATTTAGATGCAAGCAGGTAAGCAACACAACAAGTGCTAAAGAAAGTAACTCTTCTATACCCACCATGTCGACATATTCTTTTTCCATGTAGGGTGACCAATCAGGGAATGAAACATGGTTATGAGCAGGATCCAATCAGGGACAAGCTGTTGTGAGATATGGCCGGTCATTCATCCCGGCCAATAACCCCTGGCCGCTAGACGGAGCCCTCCTTGCAGCATGGAGGTGCCCCGAATGCCAGAAGGCAATTATGGACAACGAAGTTTTTATGCACAGCCCTGCTGGCTACCATGGGGACTGTCAGGAGTCGCTGCAGGGAGACACAAGGACTTCTATTTTCTCTACACCCCGGAATTACGTCCCAGTCACATGGATAGAAGGAATGACGTGCTTCCAGGATGAAAAAGAAGAGTTTTTGATCTGACCTGGAAGTGCTAAGAAATCACATGGACTGAGGGTTCAGAAGCACTTAAGGGTCATGGACTATAAAGGATTGTGGGAAATCCCAGACAGACGAACTGAGCTGGGTGGAAGGGTGGCAACGCGTCTGGGAGTGGTGGAGTATTATTGATTAGTGTATTGTTTAATATTTATGAGTATTGTGGAGAGGAGGGTGCTTTGTGCACTGTATAGACCAAATAAAGATCATATTTGGACTTTTATCTGGTGTCTGGCGTCTGATCAGATGGTTCAAGGGAGCGATAGCACCCCCTATCTGTCACACCGTGTAATAAGCACAAGCCAAGCAGAGTGCAATGGAGTCAGTGTTTGCAGAAATCTTCATTTTTATCCAGTCACACTGAAACAATGTGCCAGTGGTTTTAAAAGTATCTGGCTGTGGAAAGTGCTTCAGAAATATTCATTTTCATGGGTTGAAAACACCAGTGCAGTGTGAATAAAAGGTGAAAAGGGAGACACATGTTTGCATTTTTAAATGAAAATGTAGTATAGTGTGGATGGGGCAAAAATATATACTCCATCCAATAGTAATGTTTTCTGTATGTTACTTATCCCAAGTAGTTTGCAGTGGTTTCCAAAAAAAAAAATGTAATCTCATTTTTGTGAAAGGAACCCTAACCCTAACCAGTTCTGGACAATGACAAATGATGTTAAAAAAAATCAATGGAAAAAACCCATTTCAAATAACACATGTCTAGTAATCAACATGTCCATTATTCATTTATATGATCAAAATGTGTACATTTTTTGCTAAAATATTATTAACAGTTACTTCCTGGAAATGCTACTTTGAATGTCAACAAGAAAGGCATCATTCCCACAATACTGAGTGAATTAAAGATCTGCTCCTCTCTCATTCATTGGACAATATTCTTGTCTTCAATTAAATCTACTGAAGAACAACATCTATCTAGCATTTCATGGATTATATCCCTTGGCAGGTTTTAAGCAGAGAAATTCTTTATGATCTGGTTTGGAATAGCTACTTATCCTACGAACCCTTGGGGAGAGTGAGCTTGTTTTCCTGATTCTTAGGGAATTTTTTAATTAGGAGGCAAACTGTTTCTTCTTCACTGAGGTTTTCTCTTGGAGAGCTTTTTTCATTTCATTGAAAATTAAAGTAGCAGCTGCCAAAATATTTAGCATTCTTATTAATTTTTCAACATTGTGTAAAATAACTTTATAAAGTAACATAAAAGGTTTAAATACTGGTTATCCTTTTACACTAAAATATTACTAAAGATATACAAAAAAGTAAAATGCATATGTTGTTTTTCTTTAAGGAGATTAAATATTACTGAAGAAAGAAATAAAAAACTAAAACAGCCAAATGGGGCTATGCATACGAACTTAAAAGGTTTAAATAAAACAGAAATATATACCTTAATTTTTACTTCCTTAACTTGTGGAGGGTGTATCCTGTAGCAAAGCCCTAACTTTTTTCGTGAAAGCCCGTTTCAGTCAATAAGTCTTAAAATCAACTATCATTACATCTTCCTTTCGTAAAGAGAAGTAAGGCAGTACTTATAAGCTTAGTAATGTTATACATTTCAAATGCTACTTTGATAAACTTTATCACTTCAAACAACTGAACTTTCCAGAACATTTCAGGCATACATCCAACATTCAAACTATGTATAAAAAGCACAACTGTTAAAGGAATTCAGCATTTCTTAATTGAAAATGTTCCTTTAATCCTCAACATGTCTCAATGAGTCGTTCTGGTGGTTTTACTTGACGTTTTGATCTTCTGGTTAATTGTGTTTGCAGTTGAGATGTTCTTTCCTGGTTTATACTTGTTTTCTCGTTAATATTTTTTTTTTGCTGGTGTTAGTGTTCTGATTAGAGGTTATTGGTCCTTTGATGTCTCGACGGTTTCTTCTTAGAACAGCTCCAATTATGCAATTCTGTCACATACTGGTCTATTGTTTCGCCGCTTTTCTGGAAACATGTACAAATCTTGTGCTGGCTCAAACGTCACATTGCACTTTGGGTTGCAATACGCTTCGAATTTTGTTCAGCTATTTTGTTCAATTTCATATTGTCTCCATCTTCTTCAAACTGAAAATTGTTATACACCTCTAGCGTCTCTTCGCCAATTACATGTAGAAGCATAGACGCTTTCATTTTTTCACTTTTCCTATCTGCTTCAATCGCAGCAGATACAACTCGAATCTCTGTTTAAATCTTTCCCAATTTTCAGCTACATTTCCCTTTAACTGGAGATTTGGTGGGGGCTGTAATCCTTCCATATTTTTTTTTCTCTTTTGCTAGAAGGTCTTAGCGCTTTCTGATCACGTTTTCGGGTTACTCACAGACACGAGACTCGTTCAAAAGCTAAACCTCTTCTTCACATTCCTCTTCCAATCTGCCACTTCTGACACCATGTAGTGATCTTGTTAGGTTCGTAGTTTAATCAATACACAGGATTGAAAGATATAATAACTTTTTAATAGACAGACTTTAGAGACATTTACTGTACATATTACTACTCGTTCTTTAGTTCACGCCTATTCTCCTACTTGCATCCACATTCACAGGCATTCCTAATCATTCTGTAAGTATCCCTTAATAGACCTTACTAATCAACTATCATTACAAAATCCAATGTGGTTTGTGCCCTTCAGAATGAAAACAGTTTGCATTTACTTTTTTAATAAAAGGCGAGCTTTTAAGCCTGAGAAATCACCCCGTAAATGCACACGTTTAATTGCACATGTGTTAATATGTATGCTTACACAGTATTAAAAGACACTCAAGTCGGGGGGGAGTGTTGGGGTTGACGGAGAATGTTTTCTTCAGTGCTCTTTGGGGCTCTTCCTTGTTTTCAGTTCATGTGATTACGTAGGAGGCGTGATGACGCGATATGCGACTCCGCCTCCTCCATTACAGTATATGGACAAAAAAACAGGTTCCAGTTATGACCGTTACGCTTTGAATTTCGAAATGAAACCTGCCCTAACTTTTGTAAGTAAGTTGTAAGGAATGAGCCTGCCAAATTTCAGCCTTCCACCTACACGGGAAGTTGGAGAATTAGTGATGAGTCAGTCAGTCAGTGAGGGCTTTGCCTTTTATTAGTATAGATATATACTGTGTATATATATATATATATACATATATATATGTATATATACATTTATAATATGTATAAGATTACTATATATATTCTCTAAAAAAACATGCTGTTAGCAGACAGTGAACAGGAAAGTAACCTTACCTCTAGACAACAGTGCCAAGAATATGCAATTAAATTTAATACTTCCAGTTTACTGTTGTTATCACAAGTATGTTTTAGAAATATTGAAGGCACTTTTTCATAAATCAAAAACCTTGACACTTCTAAGTGGACACATTTGGTAAGTGTCAAGGTTTTTGTTGTCACATTTGGACTCATGCCCTTTCGGCTCTATTGCAAGTGCAGGGTAGGTATTTGCTTTTAATTTATAAAAAATCAATCATTTGAAAACCAAATAAGGCAACATTTCAGTTTAGGTGTTTGCTATAAGCAGCTATTTACAGTCTGTAGGCATTTTATTAATTATGTTATTATCCAGAGTTTCATGTGGCAAAATAATATACTGTACACCATGAATGTGAAGAAATAACCAAGTTGAAGAATACCAAACCTATTCTTTAATGTTTGCAATGGCATTCCTTTATATGTGTTTGCTGAACTAAAATCTTATTAGCATATTCTCCATGATTGTAAGTAAATAGTAAAAGACGAGTTGACCTGTCTCAGTTTGTTTTTAATGACAGCCTTTTTGTAGAGCATATAGTATTATTTGATAACCTTTTTGGTCAGGCTTAGAATTCTCAGTAATTACTTCAGATGCTTTAAACGTGAAATATGTGAAATGATTTGACCCCTTAGATATACCTGTAATGTTCCCTAAAGTGGTCCTGTAGACATCTCTGGAGATATGTTGATCTTTATGAAAATAGTTGTTTCTACTAAAATTAATTTATTATAACCATTACTTGGTAATATCAAGGGGGTTAGGAACTGAGCTCTTTTTTATTATTTATTAATTAAAAATGAAAATTTAAGAAAAAAAAATTTTTTGTCTAAACTGTGGCGCCCTGAGGCAATGGCCTAGGTTGGCCTCTTTGTAAATCCGGCCCTGTTGCCACGTGTTTTTAAGGCGTCTATCCCCAGTGACATCTAAACATTGATTTCTTTAAAAATCTTCAGTGTCTTTAGGTTGAAATATCTTAACTCAGACTTAATTAAATTATAGCTTATTTCCATGGTGAAATAACAAAGTTTATGATTACAAAGATTCAGCTCTAGAGATTTGATCAGATATCAATGGTGCAAAATAATAAATTACATTTATTTTAATTACTTGACTCATATAGATTAGGTAAGGAATGACAATCTTAAAGTTCTTTCAAATATAAATATGTTTACTCTTCAAAAAGTATGTTACTTAGTAACACTTCTAATTCATTATTTTTTGAGGTGGATGGTTACAAAGAACATTTGATTAGCAATGTCCAAAATGCAAAACCCACAACAGTGAATCAAAATAAGACTGCATGCAAATATTTTTGGGGTTGCAAGTAATGATCTTAGAGCATAAAATGTTTTAAAAAATACGAGTACATCTCAGCATAGCATTGTATAATGGCCCAGTGTACTATCCAAGACCTGGGTGTGTGTTGTTAAAGCTCACACCTTAAATGTAGTGTGCATCGATTATATGTTCCTGAGACACCTGTGCAATGCAGGATGCAGAAGCAGCGCTCCTTATAAAGAACAGGCTGTACAGACTTGGTCAAACTTAGTAGAACTGTAAAGGTCTCATGGACAAATTTTCCCCAAGGAACAAATAAAGTTCTATCTATCTATCTATCTATCTATCTATCTATCTATCTATCTATCTATCTATCTATCTATCTATCTATCTATCTATCTATCTATCTATCTATCTATCTATCTATCTATCTATCTATCTATCTACATAATACAAACCAACTGTATTATGTGGAAACTTTCCAAAATTGTGCAGTTTTCTGCACACAAGAGCACTACCTCAAACTTAGAAAAAATCATAGAAATAAGATGCTTTTTAAACTGGCAGGATTTCAAAATAATACTGCATAAATGATAAAAAAAAAAACATAATTGTTTGTACGTACTACAGTGAAATTGAGACAACCACACAATGTGCATAATTGTCCATGGTTTTTTAAAAAGATTCTCCCCTTTAGTGTATAGTAGGTATAGGTAAGGGGGCCAGAAGAGAAGGACACATTTAAGGGGAGCACACCAAAATCACTAGCAACTAATTTAATGTTTCCACCTCTACAGTTGTACAATGACTGATGGCAGTAATGGCTGTCATTAATGAACTTATTCAGTGACAATTTAAATGAATTATTAAGTCAAATTCAATAAATAAAATAAATTGTTGAAATTATTTTCTGCATCATTTACATTGAAAAATTAGTGGTCTATGTAGCTTGAATTTGAATGAGCATCAGATTAAGTTAGTGTACTCAATTGTAGATTTAATTGTTAATGCTAAATATAAACATTCAGAAACATACTGTACTGAAAACGACACAATATTTAATATCTGTCACGCATGCACGTCAGTGGATCAATTTCCCAGTTCTTCCCAGGAAAGTGATTCCACCCAGAAGAAGGTGTCACTTCTATCCAGAGTGACCAGAGCTAAGGAAGTCCATGACATTCAGAAGGCAGAGAAGAAAGTCTGATTAATTCCAGCCACTTTATTCCTGTAGCAATGGTTTTGTTTTCTTTTATGCCATCAAGCGTTTATTTTTGTTTGGACTGAGAAGTAAGTGGGGATGGCCGAGTTGACACCTCAAAAAAAATCCTTTTCTAAAGAGCTTGTTATTCCCTCAGATGATCACATATCATTTATACTTTGTTTATATCAAACCAAAGAGCATGCCTGGTCTCTTTAGCACAATTTCCCATGGGTTTAGTTCTCATCTTGTTGTTATGTTTAAGCATATTTATAAACAAAATAGCCTGCAGTTCAATGTAACATTATTCTGCTGTTATTGTGCTTTCTGATAAATATTTCCACAAAGGCTCAATATTAATTTCCTTTGCTCTCCTTAACTCTATACTTAATACTGCCAAATGCCTCAGTCTTTTATCAGACATTGCAAATTGTAGAGAAAGCTTAACTAGCTTTAAAAATGGAAAACTATGCTCACAAGCTGCAGTGCTAATAAGTAAAGTGAATGCAAACTTACAAAGTTTAAATAACTCGTAAAAATGTTCTTGTAAGGCTTACTTTTTTATGGGGTATGTCAGGTTTGCTAACTGCACTCACTGAACTCGTCGCTGGAATATGTCAGTTTAAACAACTGAAAATCACTGCCTGCGTTAATATTTAACAATCACGTAATGACCATCCATCACAGTCATGCTCATCCCTTTTTGTAACAGGCAATAGTGTGTTGTCTGATGAAGTCCGTGCTGCACGAAGGGTTAACAGCTGTGGCAGGTTCAGCAACAATCTCTGCCCTGTTTTCTTTTTTCCATTTTGTCATGGTAAGTAAAACATGAGACATCAGACAGCTGAGGCTGTCTTAATGTCGAAAGCCCTTGTGCTGCTGGATAGAACCTTTTTTTTCTTTTTTCTCTGTCCTTTTATCTTTTTTCCATTTTGTTTTAATACATAAAATGTGAGACATTAGAAAAACAAGCTTGTCTTGTGTTCTGTTTGTGAGTTCCAACAACCTTCTGTCATTAAATTCTATGGATTGTAGTCTCAGATGAGCATTCGTTGGTTGCCAGCACTCTGGCACACACATCCCATCCCTCTGACTAAAGTCAAAGACAAACCTGTTTGATTTAGTCCTAGTGATTCACAGACTAATTGCAGTGAGTCAATGGGTGTGTCACATTAGACAAATGGCTTCACAGGAGCGCGCTGCAGACTTCCTCCTACTGGATAAGATTTTTCAAATGAAGGCTGCAGCTCAAAATCACTGGAAGAGTCATCTGGTGTGGCATATGCTTAAGTAAATTAAATGTTTTAAAGCCAATGTTCTTTGAACTCTCAACAACTTTCTTCTTTGTTATTTGATTTTTCCTCTGCCTCAGTCTCTTCTTCCTTCCATTCTTTACCTGCTCCTGCAGTCTTCTTAACTTTAGGATATCAACAAGTTTCTTTGCATTTTGTTGTTTGTTTTAACCTGTGTCTACATTCAGTAATAGATAGCATTAAACATCATATATGCTGTGATGGAAACCAGGGCATCAATGACTCCTAAACTAAACTCCAACATGAACACACAAAGAGTCATGGGTTCAAATAAAGTATGGTTTATTAATCCAATTGCTTCTCTCTCTAGAATTCCTCTACCCCATCGTACTGCCCTCATCCAGTCAAGTGTTGCTCAACTTCCTCCCAGCTCTGACTCGCCTGGACAAGGGAGTCTGGTCCCTTTTATTAAGGACCTGGGAGTACTTCCGGTATCAGAGCCACTGCCCGATGGAAGTACTTCTGGGTCATGCAGAAGTCCCATAAATTGGGGATCACATCTCCTGACAGCATCCCCTTGCAGCACCCATGGTCCCCAGCAGGGCTGTGTTGACAGACTACATCTCCCAGCATTCCCTGATGGTTCCCAAATGGGCAGCAAAACAGAGGGCTGCTGCCATCTAGTGTCTTGGGGTAATAAAGAGTCTGCAACAACATCTTCTGATGGGCTGTCCATCCATCCAATCTGGCCATCACTTCCGGGTCTGGCTCCTTCCTTTCTCTTAGTTGGGATGCCGCTCTGACTGCTCGGAGCCTCCCATCCGGGTAAGGAACCATCCCCTTCTCTAATCGGGATGCCCATCCAACCCATGTGGCACTGATAATGTACACCGATATCCACTACAACTATGCACATTTTAAAGTTCATTTTCATTTAATATCTTTTAAAACTTTTGAGCAAGAATTAATTTTTTATTACCACTAGCTAGAAAAGTTGATAATACCTCAAGATACAAAATAGTAGCAAAAAAATGACCTACTTAAATTACTTTCTAACAGTCTTTGAAGGAGCAAAACTTAATGAGCGGGAAAAACATATTTGATAAAAAAAAAAAAAAACACTCAACTGCAAAAATGTGACCAACACAAGTTTCCACTGTCCATGGAACTCACCAGTTAAACATTGTACTTTAAGCGCAATGAAAAAAGTGGAGGTCAGAGAAAAATGAACTGCATGCTGCTAGAAAAGCTCCCATTTAATACTAGAATTAACAAAGCCTACGAAAAAACTCATAAATCCGTTCGCACCTCTCTGACAGCGTCTTTTGTTTTGTAAATGTGTCGATAAGCACACATGAAATGCATGTGTTTCAAATAACGATATATTATTTACACTATACAGCTCCCAGTATCTTACTCCCAGATGAACAAGGCTTGAGCTGGGAGAGCTTTTTGACGTTTTTGCAGTGGTGGGAGGATGGAATAGTAGGCCTCTTGCTGCTTGTGCTTATCGAAGACGCTGACAGAGAGGTGTAAATGGATTTAAGGTGGTCCGAGTTTACGAGTTTTTTCGTAGGCTTTGGTAATTCTAGTGTTAACACACATTTACAGTTCCATGTATAGATTGATGGGCACCGACTTGTCAATAACGATGAAACAACATGGCATAGGGCTACATCTAGAGAGTCTGCATTGTTAAAGATTGATTTAATTCAAAGCATTAGTTTCTCTCTAATTAGCTTACAATAAAACTTGCATTAAAACTCCAGAAAATATCATCCTCTGTTGTTCATTACAAAATTTGCTTCTAGTATACGGAGAAAAGCCAAGCAAAATGACACCTTTTATTGGCTAACTAAAAAGATTACAATATGCAAGCTTTTGAGGCAACTCAGACCCCTTCTTCAGGCAAGATGTAATACAGAAACTGGAGTTCCCTGTGTTTATATACACACTCTAGGACAAGAAACAACATTGATAAATCTTTAAATGAGAAATTTTAAATGTAAAAAATTAATAGATTAATTCAGGCTAGGGTTAATTTAACAAGAGAGAGAAGAACAATGTATGGTCAAGATCTTTGGATAAGATAACTGTCCAACAAAGTCTTTTGAAGTTTGTAATGAGTTTTTTCAAAACAATGTGGGTCTGTAGACAGGTTGTCTGTCATTCTGAGAGATGTAAACAATCCTCATATCTGGCCATAAAACTCCTGTCTCTATTCAAGCCATGTTGTAATGTATTAAATTTTAGTATGAGTTTAACTTCACATTCTTTTCTCTCTTGCTGTGTTTTGAAGTTGCCCATAAGCACTGTGACTTTAAAGTCCCTCTCACAGTGTCCATGGCTGTTGAAGTGGGCCGCTACAGGAACATCTGTGTTGCCATGTTTAATGTGGAACCTGTGTAAATTCATTCTCTGGCGGAGTGTTTGTCCAGTTTCTCTCACATAGAGTGCAGTGTCAGGACATTTCATGCAGAGAATTAGGTAGACTACATTAGATGATCTGCAGGAAAATGATCCCTTGATGTGATGTTCAAGTCGGCAGTGTGGTATAACTATATGGTCTGTATCATAAATGTGGGCACACGTTTTGCATCTTTTCTGTAGGCATGGAGATGTGCCATTTTCTGTTGGTTCACTTAGGGAGCTTCGGACAATTAGTTGCTGAAGGTTTGGTGGTTGTCTGTATGCCAGGAGGGGAGGTTCAGGAAATACATTTTTCAGTGTTTGGTCATTGTTTAGTATTGGCTGAAGTTCTTTTATAATTTTTCTAAGTGTTTCAAGATGTGGGTTGTAGGTGACAACAAGGGAGATGCGGTTCTTGTTGTCTTTGTTTTTATATTCCAGAAGGTTGTCTCTAGGTATGGCAGTAGCTCTTCTTATTTGAGTGTCTGTTGTTCTGGGGGCGTAACCTTGTCTGATGAAATCTTGTCTGAATTCCTGCAGTTGTTTATCCCAGTCTGTCGGGTCTGAGCAAATACGATTGTACCGTATTGCTTGGCTGAAAATAATGGAGCGCCTTACATGCTTGGGGTGGAAGCTATCACTTTTCTGGTAGGTCCGTCTGTCTGTTGGTTTGTGAAAAACAGAAGTTACAAGGGTGTTGTCTTTCAGTTGAACGGTGGTGTCAAGAAAGCTGACTTCTGTTTTTGAGTAATTCAGCTTCAGCTTTATGTTGGGGTGAAAAGAATTATATTCATTAATAAAAATGGAGGGGGTCCTTCTCACTGGCAGTCCAGATTATGAAGATGTCATCTAGGTAAAGGAGATGCAACATTGGTTTACGAAGCACATTGACATGAAATCTTCCTCCAATTTTACCATAAATAGGTTTGCATAGTGAGGTGCAAACCACCAGCCCATTGCAGTCCCCATTTGTTGCAAGTAGCAATCTTGTCCAAAAGAGAATAGATTATGTGTCAGAGTGAATTTTATCATTTCTATTACTGACTTTGTGGGTAAATCATGTTGTTTGAGGTACATATCACATGCCAATATGCCATCATCATGGGGGATGTTTGTGTAAAGTGCCTCAACATCCATTATGGCCAGTAAGGTTTCCTCAGGTAAGGGGCCTAAAGCAGACAGTTTTTTTAAGAAGTCAGTGGTGTCCCGGATGTAGCTGGTTGTATTACGAGTGAGGGGTTTAAGGATGTGCTCCACCCAACCTGAAATATTTTCTGTAAGGGAGCCAATTCCTGAGATTATAGGCCTTCCTGGGTTCCCTTCTTTGTGGATTTTAGGAAGCATGTAGAAGTAACCCATTTTGGGTTTCTCAGGAATTAAACTGTTTACATGATCCCTGATGTCAAGAGGAAAGCTACTTACTATTGTTTTTAGTTCCTTTTTGTAGAGATCTGTTGGGTCTGCTTGCAGTTTGTAATAATGCATAGTATTGGACAATTGTCTTTGTGCCTCCTGTATATAATCTGATGTGTTCATGATGACTAAAGCACCCCCTTTGTCTGCTGGTTTGATAATGATTTCTGTATTTTCCCTTAGTGAATGTATGGCTCTCCGCACATCCCCAGTAATGTTTTCTATCCGATTTTGCTGCCTGTTTAAGATTCCTGTTTTCTCACTTCTAGTATGCTGAAAAACTTCTCCATAGTCGGTCTTGCACTAGAAAAATTGCGACTTGTGCTTTGAATGGATGGTGATATTACATTACTTGCATGCCTTAATGAAGGCATGGTTATACTTGCCAAATGTCATTATGTTTAAAAAGCCTTTTATCATTTGGATGACAGTACCATTTCAGTTTTAGTATCTGCTACTGCATTTTATTTAAAAGCCGTATGTGTTGTGTTGGGGTCTTTCACATGGGGAAAAGGGGTTGAGGTCCCCAAAATGACCATAAAGCAGGCCAGGACCTTCACTAACCATCCAAGAAGAGGTTCACTTCAGACCAGCTTATCTGCTGGTAAGAACTTGCGGATTTCAGCCTACCAAATACCAAACAAGAAGAGATGGAAAAAGATTAAGAAGTGTTTCAAAATAATCCAAAAATACCACACGCGAGGGAGTACTGTAAATTCCTGTGTTATGCACAAAAGGGCAAACTTAGTTAGACAAAAATAGAAGAACAAGGGAAAAATGCTTAAAAGATAAAAATATGCAATAGGGAGCAAACAAGGCCTAGTGCACAAATCTTAATCGAACTGTTGAGATAGAAGCAAGATGTAAGAAAAAATCTAAGGATAACAGAAATATTTACAACTCCACAACACACTTAGTGCTCTCTTACTCACAAGCCTTCTCTACTCTCGCATTAAATAGCCAGAAAAAGATCTCAGTAGTGGCGATTTCAGGGTGGCTCTACCTCCTGGGGCTTCACCCACAAAACACAAGGAATTCAGGGTCATTTTTTAACTGTTTGCTGTTAACTGTAAGTCATTCTATTCACCCCAAGAACTTTCTTCAATAATTCTCATTGAAGTTTACGCAAACGTGAGTGAAGCGCAGCAGCTGTTGGCAAATTACATCACTAGTGTGGAGAACAGTCATGCAAACTCCCAGATTATAGTGGTGGGTGACTTTAATAATGCAAACCTAACCATTGAGCTTCCCAGATACAAACAGCTTGTTAACACAAGAATCCTTGAAACCTACGAAAAAAGTTGTAATCCCAGGTCACTTTAAATTCCCTCCATGAGCTTCTTTTGTTTTGCAAATGTGTCATTTAGCACAAGCAGCAAGCAGGCTGCTCTTTCATAGAACCCCCCCCATCCCAATCAACACCAATGCAGCTGAAGTTCTCCCACCTCAAGTCTCTTTATCAGGGTGTGAGGTGCCTGGAGTTGTATAGGGTAAATAATATTTTACCAGTAACAGCACACTGAACGATAACATATAGTGAATATACTTGACTTGAGCATTCCTATTTTTCATCCTCTTTCTCTGTACATTTAGCATTCATTTGCTCAGAGGTTGATGTGCTTGCTGCTTCCTGAGCAGCTCTTCTTTTCTCCACACTAGCGGCCCACTTCTTCTCTTCTTTCGTCTGCATCTTTTCACGTTAAAACTGATTAAGTCAGTGTTTGTGTTGCAATTACTTAATACATTTTCCTTAATTTGTCACTTAAGATGGCACTTATGTCATCAATCTGTCTCAAGAATGGTTTTAGTTATGAAGATGTAGAGGAAGTGACGGCGAAGGTGGTAGGGATGACAACGGCATCCATACACATTCACTGCATGGCAGCCCTGCTGGCCGCTGCTGAGAGTTAATTCTATAATAAAATAAAATAAAAATATAAAGAGGAATAACCTTGGAGGTCAATCATCACCCCAAAAGTGGATAGTAGACGTCACATTGTATATGTTGTGGAACAAGCCCCGGACACACAGGCAGACATGTTATAATCACCACCACACGTTTATTTATACAATAATATTTACAACTATAAGTGCCTCACAACCCACAGACTCCCCCAAAGTCCAGGCCAGACCACACAATGCCTCTCTTCAGACCGCCTCCTTCTTCCTCTGTCTCTCTTCACAGACCTCGTCCTTCTTCCACCCGACTCCAGCCATCCTGTGGAGGGAGGCGGCCCCTTTTATGAGCACCCGGATGTGCTCCAGGTGTGTTCTGGCAATCTCCCACCAACACGCCCCAGTGTGGCGGAAGTGCCAGCTGCGTTCCCGGAAGCACTCCGGGTGTCCCCACTCGTCTTCTCCCCAGCACTTCCTGGTGTGGCAGAAGTGCTGGGGTCCAGAGTTCTCCAGGCATGGGGGCGCCCTCTGGCGGTGACCATGGGCCCCTACAAGGTTGAGCTTCCCATCTCTGTACCCGTGGTCCCCAAAGGAACCAGGGCAGTCGCCCCCTCGTGGTCTGGAGGAGGCGTGAGCCCTCCTCTGGTCTTCCTGGGTGTCCCAGCTGGGTGCCACCCCCAGCCGCGTGCCACAATGTGTACCAAATTTCAGGTCAATAGGTCAAACGGTTTGCGAGCTACAGGTGATTTAAAATCCTGGACAGACAAACAAACAGCCACGGTAGTGCATTATATATAAAGATTTGGAATATATACATTTCATGTGTGTTGCGTGTCTATATATATAGATATACATATATAGATACATATATACATATATATAGATACATATATAGATATACATATATGTATCCTATATGTAGGATGACAGGAAATGCGAGGCAAGAAATGCTGAACACATATCTAAAACAGAAACTTTTTCCATGTTATAGTAATAATGATGTGAAGTGTATAATGTGTGAAGACTTTAGTCCAACTATCAAATAAACAAATGCACTTTTATTCAAAAATATAACCAAAGAAAAAAAATCATTCAATTTACATGTTGCTGTCAATGAGTTAAAAACCCAAGCTCAAATGTCAATCGAAAGAAGGCCAATATGTTTTCCTGTATGGTGCAGAGGTAAGAACTGATACCTTCTAATCAAAAGGTTACGGGTTCAACTCTGGGCACTCCTTGCTTTGAGTAGTGAGCTGCTATTGTTATTACTATAATATAATTAAAACATACATTTGATTTGAGTCTGTAATACCCTGTGTAAATTTTGGTTTCTTGTAAAAGTTAACACCTTTTTTCATTATTCAGTTTTATTCTGTCAGTGACTTTATTGTGGAACAACGAACTTGCCTCTCCCTCTCTGAGTTGATGACATTTATCTCCATTCTTTTTACAAAAGCAGTGATGACCACAGTTGATGCAATCCAAAATACAATGTCCCATGACCGCTATCAAACTAACATGCGGTTTTTGCGCTTTGACTACAAAGACACCCTTGCAGAACGTGTTAAAAACGACAGATTTGCATGTGCATATGCAATGCTACTCCTTATTTAGGAAAAGATCCCAGTCGTCCCACGGGAGAAAGACTTTCTGAGACTGTGGTGATAAAGCTTATGTAGCCGTTTCTGGACAAAGGCAGAACCGTACCAACAGACAGCTTCTACACAATGTTTCACTGACTAATATATTGCTGCACCACAGCACAACTCTGCTAGGCACCATAAAGTATAATGGGACAGGAACTTCCACCTGCAGCTCAAGTTTCAGTACGTGTGCAATTCTCCACGCTAGTGTTTAGACATGGCAGTACTTTGTGAAGAGCTTTGCATTCCCAGCAAATCTTAAAAATTAAATTTAGTAAGTTGACTGATGACAGCACCATGATTGGCCTAATTTACTAATGGCAGTGAAACACCTTATAGAAAAGAGGTGTCTCATCGTGTGTCTTGGTGTGCATCCAACACCTTAGTACTCAATACCACCAAGACAGTGGAAATGATTATTGACTTTCACAAACAGCAGTTACAACCTCTCCTACTAGAAATTAATTATTCTATAGTCAATATGGTGGAATCCTTCAAATATTTGGGCAAAGCTGTAACAAACACTCTTAGCTGGGACATTAATACCACTTACGTCATTAAAAAGGCACAGCAGCAATTCTACTTCTTACGCCAACTAAAGAAATTAAATATTTCCCATTCCTAATTGAAAGTGTAATCACATTCTCCATTGTTGTATGGTTTGGTTCAGCAACGGGACACTCTAAAAATAAATTACAGCGTGTTGTGAGGTCTGTTGAGAAAATCATTGGCTGTGCTCTTCCATCTGTGGCAGACCTGTATACATCTCATATCACTAACCATGTCAAAAGGATCATCACAGACTCATCTCACCCAGCTCATCAATTATTCCAAAAAATCCCTTCTGTTCTGTCATATACCAAGTCAAATTCCTGTACCTTAAGTACTGGTGAATAAAAATGATTCTGATTCTAATAAAAGAAGCCCGCTGCCTTCATAACGGGAGTCAGAGTTGGGAGGAAGCAGAACAAGCTAGCTGAAGGAGGATGGAGGTGGAAACAGAAAGAGAAAAGTAGGTGAAAAAAATAAGACAAAGTGCTTACCTATGCTTACTGTATTTACTTACTAAATACTATGCTTACTATGGTATTTACTTGGTATCATGTTGGTGTTTGCTGACGGGAAACAATTTTGGGAAGCATTTCCCACTTGAGATAAAACGTTTGTGCTGTGCAAAGCTTGTGTCTGTGCCTGCTTGTGTAGGGTTTGAGGAGCTGGAGCTCCCCCTGCAGGCCACAATGTGTATATTGTAAAGAAATAGAAAAGACAACATAAAGATTTCACGAGCTAAATGACAAACCCTGAAAACTGTTTTGAAAAGAAAAAGAAAATGCAAAAGCAAGTTCAGTTGTAACTTGATTTTTGATTTGATATACTTTATTAATCCCCAGAGGGGAAATTGTGTTTTCGCCTGACCTTTGAGGTCAGAGGTATGAAAAAAACAACTATAATATACAATATATATTGAAAAATTTAGGTTATGGTACATATGATGACTATAAAAATGCATCTTTCATTTCTTTTATGTGTTTTTTATATACAGTATGAAGAAGGGTTCAGTTTAAGTGAGGTTTTCTAAAGGTTGAAAGGTAAAAGGACGGGATATAAAAAAGAAAATGCGAGAAATGCAGTCAGTAATGGGAGACACATAAAAGGAATGAGACTGACAGCCAGGAGGCTGCGGTATTTCAATTCATTTGTGGTTCTTTTTGTTTTTGTGGAAGGTACAGTTATTGTTCTTGCTATATTGAATGAAGTAAGATGACACCTGTTGCTAATCTGTGGCCTATCTGTTCTGTGCAAAGACACAACATTGGCAACAAGTTTAGTCGTAATGAATCCATTACTGAGCAGTTTTGAAAGGACTAACAGCTAATTGCAGATTCGGAGATATGGTGGAAGGGCAGCTGCGCGATCAGTTTATATGTGGCATTGTATAGTAAAGAATTGCATGTGAAACTATTGAACAGCTGCGAGGATGGAACACTGACATGGGCAAAAATGATCAATGTCATAAATAATCGAGCGAGAGAAAGAAGAAGAGACAACCTTTGAATTGTTTGTAGAAGGTATTTTGTAATAACACCCTTTTATTTGAACCCGGGACTGTGTTGTATGCTCATGTTTGGGGTTTGGAGCTCAATGACGCCCGTAGCTTTCACAGTGTATATATTAAAATATTTTAGTTATGTTAAATTAGCTGCGGGTTGTCTTTGGTACAAAAAATAACCCGAAAATGCCCTAGCAGTTTTACTACATTTGTAAACTTGGAGAGGTGTCAGCTAACTCTTAAGAGTTAGAGGACATGGGCCCAGCTTGTGCTTGCTGCCCCACTGGCTTTTGTAAGAAGACACTGGCGATACCATATCTTTGCCATATCACTGGCATATGAGTCCTATTAATCTTTGTCTTGATGAAATACTTCAAGATATGTTTTTAGTGGAAACTTCAAGCCTTGCCCTCTGTTGTTAAGGCGTGTCACTTGCATGTTGTTGTTCAGTGGCGTTTGCTTCATTTTAACATTGTGTCTCTTCATCTGTGGCATTTGCTGCACACAAGTCTTTCGTAGCGAGTTCTAAAAAAATTAAAAGTGTATGCAAGCGCCATCTAGTGGCTGTAGTTGAGCATGAGCAGAGCAGACTGCAACACACACAGATCTTTCATTTATATATGCCTAGTATAATGACTATAGAAATGTATCTTTTACTTCTTACCTGTGTTTCTATACACAATATAGAGAAAGGTGCAGTTTAAATGAGTTTTCTAAGGGTTGAAAGGTCAAAGGATGGGATATAAAAAAGAAAATGCAGGAAATGCAGTTAGTAATGTGTGATACATAGAAGGAAAGAGACTGATAGCCAGGAAGCTGAGGTATTTCAATTAACGTGTGGTTCTGTTTGATTTTGTGGAAGGTACAATTATTGTTCCTGCTATATTGAATAAAGTAAGACGACACCTGTTGTTAATCTGTGGACCATCTGTTCAGTGCAAAGACACAACATGATTGATCTAAGATGGCAGGTCTTCTGGTTTTGAGGAGTTCTGGTAGGAAGACTTCCAGGCAGACGGACACCGAAAGTGACGTCAATGATGGTAAAGCTGCCAGTCTTGTGGTCTGCAGAAGACTGGAAGAAAAGAGACATTAGTACACAGTGTCAACCCATGGAGTGATAGGGTGTTACCATTACTAGAGCCCTTAAGCTGTTCCCTATGCTCTCATGCATGACAATACTGTATATACATATTTATATTTACATATATATATTTGCTTTCCAAAACACAGCATTCATATTTATTAATTTATGTTAATTTTTACTTTTCATTAATTTACTCATTTAAATTAGTATTTTTTCTAAAAAGTGCTAAATTGTACTTTTACAATCTCAGTATTTAAAGGCAGTAAATTATAATCTGTAAATGGTATCCTTATGAAAGTGGTATACATATTTCTAACAAATTTCTTTATGTTTTCATGGTTGGCACCTTTATCAAGCTGCTACTTCAATCTTTGGCATGAATGGCATCAGGCACAGCACCAGAATATCACTTTATACAATAGTCATGGACTTACACACTCTGGCGTCCAATGGAAGAGGACAGCATAAACTGTAAATTTGTTTAATCCAAAACTAAAACAGTTTTCCACGAAATGTGCCAACTGGATTTTGTGTTTTCCTCTATGCTATTGTCAATAGGATAGACTTTCTATTATGATTCTTTTATGTAATTTTATCCAAAAGTATTAAATTTCTCTGTTTTTGTAGTAAAAGTATTAAATTTCTCTGTTTTTGTAGTTTTAAATACATAACATATGGTCTTCTACATAACATAGTGTTATTATAAACTTTAAATTATTTTTAACTTCATTTCATTCATACAACTTAAGGAGAACCCGTCATTCCAACAGCCCACCATTAATCACTTTTGCATAGACACACTTAGACATATTCGTTAGGTTTTTACAGAATACTCTTATTAGAACATTTGGACTACTTTTGACAAGAACAGGCCATTCCGCCCAACAGAGCTCATCAATCCTATCCACTTAAATCCCCTCAAATAACATCAGGTCTAGTTTTGAAGATTCCTAAAGTCCTATCATTAGGAGAAATAATTTCCCCAATGAACAGATGTTAGCATTGACTCTGCAAGGAATGAGTCCACATATCCTGTCCTTTTTAGTGACAAATTTTGGTGGACTGCTTACCCCTTTAGATTTTTAAATGTTTTTCTCTACTCACCTTTAAATCTTATTGTTTTTCCTTCAGTTATTGCATACGCTTATTACTGTTAGCTAGACATAAGGACAGATTATTAAATTCATGCATCTCATAGCTTGCAGTTAAGTAATCTTAGGAAATCTGGCACTCCTGGCCTTGAGTAATCCTAGCCTTTTTATTGATCGAGAGTGCAGAGGGGATGGGTTGAGTCCAGTGGTTCAGAAAAAATATCGATAGCTCTGCGTTTCAGTCTACAAAGTGAATTCCACAGTTGGTAGGGAGTAACACGTGAGTTTGAAAATTTTTAAGAACCAACTCTGTTTCTGTGTGAATTTTAGAAATGTATTACCCTGTTCAGTATAATAGACAGGTAACAACCGCACCACTTGTTAAATATACTTAGCCCATTTAATTGGGTTTCAGAGTCACACAGTGATACGCTGCCTCTTTGAAATCATGTCCTGTTTTTGAATCCTGTCCCTGGTCAGTGGTCATTGTCTGCATGGAGTTTCTACACATCCCTAGTGATGTTATGGGTGTTTCCCTGGATTACTCCTCTATGTTCCAAAGACGTGTGTTATTTAACTGACAAATATAAACTGACCCATGTATGAATATGAGAATGGAGGTTTACGTAAATGGGTTCTGTGATGGATTGATGTCCTGTCAATGACTGGCTCCTGGGATGCTGCCAATGTTTCTCCAATAGCCCCAGTCCTCTGCAATCCAAACCTCAGTTAAACAGATTTGAGCTGTTATATTATTATAAGATTATTGGAAAGATTATCAATAGAAAGGCAGGAAGCATCTCTAGATGAGACGCTAGTCCATTTTAGTCTTTGCCCATCACAGAACACACCCTTACAAGGAAATGTACGAAGCAAGCAAGAGTAAAGTTCAAATTAAGATCATTAAATATGAGGGAGTAAAATAAATAATAAGAAGAGTCTATGCACTCACACGTATATCCACAACATTCACATCAGTCAGCAATCAAACTAACTCAAGAACAATGAATGGTGCACCTGGGAAAAACCCAAGTGGACACAGGGAAACATATAAATTTACACTCACAAAACACAGCTGAGCACCTGGAAGTGTGAAGTGGCAGTGCCAACTGTTGTACCACTGGATGATTTTTGTTTTTCAGTGTAAATACCAACATGGCTGCATTCTCTCTTTTGAATATAAAACATAACAATACAGTTAAATATAAAATAACCTTATTTAAAAAAAAAAAAAAAAAAAACTGGGCTATATTTTAATGTTGTACATTGTATAGCAATAAATGATTTGTTTAGAGAAATAAAGTGGTTTTACTACTGGGTATAAGATTGTCAGATGTGTTGAAAACCACATTATTCTTTATTAGCTAACACTCTCAAAAAAAAAAAAAAACATATATATATATATATTATTACATTAATATTACAAGTATTACATTTTATACAGTATTTTGTTTGCTGTTAATAATAGGGACAAATCATAAGAATATAAATGAATAATAAATATGAATACAGAGTACAAAATAGTAATTTCAAATAATATACTTTGAAGAAATGACGGCTTATGAGACAAGATAAATGTTGGGGTGGCAACCTGGTCGTTCATGTTTACTTTAAATGTCCAACCAAAAAGTAACACGCACTGATACAATAAACAAACAAAAGGACTGAACAATGACATGATGGACAACAGAAAACAATGCCCATTAAGGGCATGTGGGGTCAAGGTACAAAAGAGCTCTGTCTCTTCACTCTCCCAGACAATGAGTGACACCTCCTTCTGGATGACTGGACTTTTATGGTCCAGAGGCCAGAAGAGGCAGAGTCAAATGATCTCACTATGTGGTTTCTTGGCATATTGGAGGAATTGGAAGACAACACAGTTAGCAACAGTGCCCCATTTTTGATTGTGGAGGAATGACATACCAGGGAGAACCCCAAGGATGACCCTCTGACAAGTATGTGTGACAAATTGTATACAGTATTATAAAATACTTGCTTAAGGGTTGTATTTAATTTAAATACAAAATGTTAGCTGCAAAGCTGCTGCTTTTTTAAATAAAATTCAGTATTTGTGTGAAACATTAAGTACAGCAATAAAAACTACTTTGATACAATATCCTAAGAAAAGTAATATTACAAGTAATATTTTGGCAGGGCATTTTATAACAGGTTTCCAGATGACACTGAGTCCTTAGTCTTCAGAAAATGACAAATCCCAGGCATTGGAAATACAGATCAGCTAGAGAAATAGACACCTTATAGGTCATCAGTTGGCTGTTTTTTTAAATACTACTTGCCAAATACCAACATTCCAGAGTCATCTTTTCGTTGATTTGACACTGGTATTTGACAAGTACTGTTTAAGGAAGCAGACAACTGAGGATCTGAAAAGGCGTCTGTTTCTCAGACTACACACTCTGTTGTACTTATCCTCTTCTTCAATTATGCAGCTGGGCTTCTTTTTCTCTCCTGGATTCACACTCTAATATGAAATCTTCAGTTCCTTGGCAAGCTATCTCAAGTAATAACCTTCATTTCACAAAACAACAATAGGCTGACATGTTTCTAGAGAGAGACCATTTTTGTTATGGCTATTTTTAACAAGGAATTGAATTTTAGGAATGCCAGTACTTTTTAACCCAAAGAAAGACAATCTACTTGATTTGTTGAACAGAGTAACTAGTGTCGGCAAGCACAATTACAAAGTTTTGTCTAATCAGCATTTAAACATGAGGAGTTTAAGCTAAGAGATTTTACCTTTATTGGGGTAATGGTTTGTGTTTTGCCTTTTCAGTGATTTGTAAATAATTTCAAGCAGTAATAGTCATTTGCATCATTATTCATGTCTTGCCTATGTTTTAAGACAATGTAATAGCACCTTGATAAAACAAGTATAGGTTTCTATCAAAAACATGAAATAATTCTGGGTGATTTCAAACTTTTGAAAACTAGTGTATGTCTTGGTTATGCCACAGTTCTTAACATTTAATTCTTTGACTTTAATCTTTTACCATTATGTTTTTAAAATTTTACTATTAGTATTGCATGTTTGTGATGTTATACATTTTTGCCATTTAGAAATGAGTTGCTATGATGCAATGAACCACAGGGGCCATTGCTAGAACTCCTTTCCTTTCATGAGATATTTTCTGAGATAATTTTTTTTCATGAGGTTTCTTTTTTTAATATCTGTTTTGTCCCTTAATAGGAGCCTTTGTTGCCCTTCTGATCAAGCAGCGATCTCAGCCTTTAGTACAAAAATCCCAATTACCCAACAACACTGTCTCTCTCTCTGTCTCTTTCCTAGCCTTACTAACTAAAACAAAAAAATAGGATCTGTAGGAATTTTTGATATTAAAGTTTTTTTTTACTAATAGGAGCAATTAAAGAGCTCAGTTTATTCATTGTAATCATTCCCGTCATATTCACCACTAACACTTCTATGCAGACTCTGTTGCAGCCACCTGCCGTCCCCCTTATCTGGAGGTAGTGTCAGACTGCATGGATTGGATCAATGATGATTTTTACTTCAACTGTAGCCTCGGTAGTCCATACAGCCCTTTCACTACTTAACCAGAGATCAAGAGATCAATCTTTAAATTTACAAAAACCCAGATTTCAGATTTAAGTTTTTTATTGATATTACATTTAATAAGAAAAAAAAATACAGCACATTGCTGTATCTTTTAAGTTAGTTAAAAAAACACATTTGTTTTTTACTTTTGGTATCTGAGAAGCTGAACCAAAGCCCTTTAGAAGGAATTGCAGTCTTGAAGTGCCACAGAACCAATGACTGGCATCTTACTGGATTCATGAGTGACAATACAGAAGTATCTCACATCAGTCTTCCACTTAGCAATGGGCAGCTTCAGGTAACTAACGGCCAAGAAGGAATTTCCACTGCTGTCCAAAGACACCGGGCTGGACTGAACGTTGTCTGTCACTTGCTGACCATCCATAGTCCACTGGATGTCTATGTACCCTGGGAAGAAACCGCTCACCAGGCAGCTGAGAGTCACATAACCTGAACCACTGAGTTGTTCTTCTGGGGTGCGAAACACTTGAACAGATGGGGGAGACAAGTCACTTTCTGTGGGGAAAGAAATTATATCAATATCCATTATGGAGCCACTTAGGTATTACCATAGATTCTTACACAGTATGCAACATTTGGGATTATTATATGTGATTGGTTGATTTAACTTCAAAAACCACACATAAAAGTTTAATCGTTTGACTAAATCAAAAATTGTAACTAAAATATATGTAAGAGATTATTACATTAACATATGAATATACTTCAAAACAGTTTTGTGTGCTAAATTTTGAAATAGCAAGTAAGTTAAAACTGGAAAACAGCAACAATTTGTTATAAGTTTAAAATCTGCTATTTTGAAAATTAGTGTTTAAACTATGGAGCCTTAAACCATAGTCAAATAATTTTAATTGTGTATTGCTTAGAAATGCTTTATTCATTTATACAATGCATTATTGTTACGTTGCACAGAATTACAATGCTACTGTTGTATTCTTCGTAATGTTTTTTATAATCTATTTTTCTAGCCTTACTTTATATAGCACCTTACGAAAGCACAATATTGCAAGTTCCTTTGTCGAGGAAACAAAATTACAATCCAGTATAACAAGAAACAGCCCAAGAATAAATAGGTAAATTATTATTATACATTATTGTAGAACTTTTAATATATGTGGTGTGAGTCTTAATACCTGTGATTATATGTTGTTATTTATGGACGTGACAGAAAGTTGATTTTTTTTTTTATTTCATAAATCTATCTTTTAACCCAGTTTTTCCAGTATAAGGTAGCAGAAGGCCAGTCAGTGCCCATCCCAGCAGCCTGTGGAAGGGGCACTCAGTCCCTTCAAGTGTGTTATGTCTTTGTTTTTGTATTTTTGCAAGTTTCTAAAGGTGGACAATATAATAAATAACTGTTATTTTAATTTTTGTCACAATAGTTTTCTTTGTTTTAACAAAATTGATTTCCTGCCTTATTTTGAAATTATAGTTATGGTTTCCTTTTAATCTACAAAACACATACAATCAATATATGAAAGAAATAGAGTTGTTTACTGTTTTATAGTTGTATAAAGTTAATTCAACCATATTAGTAAAAATCCGGAACAGGTTAGAAATTTACATTGATCATTACGGATATTTTCAAAAAGTAATTTTTACTTTATCTTCATTAGGACAGATTTTAGGATTTTTTAATTCATTTATTCATTTTTACTTTAGATTTGCATCTGTTTTATGTCGCGTTGCCTCTTTAAAAAATATTTGGAAGGAAATAATGACTAACAACTAATAAATAGTACAATTTCCAGTGTTAAATGTTTATTTAACTGCGAATGAGTGGATTTATTAAAAAACAGAAGGCAGAAGGAGTAGGTGAAGTTTTCAGCTCAGTATAATCTTTTAAATAAATACAACCATGTAATTAAAAAAACATTAGTTACCTGAAAAAAAGTTTTAACTGTTTTTATAGCTATGTATTTTTTTATAACAAAACACACTGTTTATATAGTGAGTAATTTTTTTCTGCATTTTATGACTGTTTAGTAGGACCGTCTCTTGAAACATCTAAAACTCAAGTCTTTTTCTGCTGCATTACCCTCAGCAGTGAACTTTATGTAAACTTGGTTAGCTAATTTTCAATGAAATCAATAAAATGCTCATTTAAACGTCATCAGATTAATCTGCTGTGTCTACTGAGACTGTGAACTGTTAAGAAGGTCTGAATATGTCTGTTTTCAGTAATAACCATCCCATAAAAAATGTATAAACACATCTAGTACAGCAATTAAGAGGTTAACTTGAACTGTATCAAATGTACTCACTCAGAACTTGTATGCGAGTTCCTTCGCCCCATGCTTGAGTCCCATCACCATAGTAAATAAAACAGTAGTATTTGGAGTCATCATTTTCCTGGACATTATTAATTGTGAGAAGGTGATAACTCCTGACTATATCTCTTGAAGGTATAAATCGATCTGAAATCGCAGGAGCTCTGTAGATTTTGTTGTCAGCTCTGTAAGTTAGGACACCTTCAGGGGCCTTTCCAGGTGACTGACGAATCCAGAGCATGTTAATTCTTGAAACATTTTCATTTTTCACAGCACATTCCAGGGTGACAGTCTGTCCAGGAGTCACAGGAATAACTGATGGAGACTGAGAGAAAATAGCAGGTCCAGCATTTACATAAACCCCTGAAAGAAAGAAAGAAAGAAAGAAAGAAAGAAAGAAAGAAAGAAAGAAAGAAAGAAAGAAAGAAAGAAAGAAAGATATTTTTAAAAATAAGGTCATAAATCAATTACTTTTTAATTTATACATTAATACATTTCAATTAAAATCAAGCCCGGTTAATAAATGTATTAACACATTAAAATAGTTTCTAAAATGGACTCTTAAACTGGAATTGACTTTCATTTCATCTTTTGTTTGCTTTCATCATATCTGCTCAGTCTTCTCTTACTCACCCAGTAATAAAATGGTACACAGAATCTGTACGAGGTTCATCTTGAGAAGTTGATCTTCTTTACCAAACAATTCTTAAGCAATCTGTAAAATAGTTATCTTGTCTGTTGTTTTATGTAAAGTAGTTTTGTTTGGTGCAATTTGCAAAATGTTGAAATAGTGCACCGATTTATATAATGCAATATTGTTACGGCGTATAAATTAATTTCTTTAAAGTTGCATCTCATTGGTTGGTACATATCTCGCTTTTCTGAATTAACCAATCCGCATTCAGTAAAACAAATGTTTGTCAGACTGACTGAGCAGCAGCAGCTTGTTGTCTTCCAAACAGCACCTGCACCTCACAGTCCAATAGTCACAGTGTGATTTCATAACAGAAAAAGTTTTAATGAACTCTTTATTGTTTAATGTCTGATATCAATTACATTACAGTAGAATAAAGTAGAATATGATTTTTCCAGACCTTAAAGTTCATACACCATATAGACAGGAATGACAACTTCCCTTTTAAAATTATTCTAGCACATTTTTGCTGTACTTAATTCTCAACATTATTAATTTGCTCTTTTTACACTGAAAGTAAGAATCAATACATACATATTGCATGCTTTTTAACTATTTCATTCACAATTTATAGTTTTATGTTTCATATTCATGTGAGTGATAATGTTCACAATTCGCTTTTCTAATAACACCCAGTTATGGAAGTAAAAATCAGGAATAGGATCTAGAAGATGAAGTTGTTAATGCTTCTTAGTTAAAATGTAACTGATGAAAGCAAGACATGCATTGGTTATTTTTTCTATCATTTATATTGTGTCATATTATTAAATATGAAGTGGATATGAATCTCCTTTAAATTGTTACTTGTGGATCAGAGGAATTTGTTCAATGTGCCATTTCTCCCTGTGCTCTTTTGATGACACCCTACATGAGTACACGCTGGTTTATTTGACATTTCTTATGTGGCTCAGTGTGTGACTGCACCCAGTGATGGACTGCCAGGGCCCACTGCTGCTGCTTTCTGGCCTTTAAAGTGTAATATTAGGTTCAAATATGGATTTCTAAATGGGTAAAATGGCAATGATTCAGATGCATTACATGAATTATAATAAAAATAATGCAAAATCTACTTAAAATATTTCTGCATCTCTGAGAAAGGAAAACTGATAATATGATGTATGCAATAGGTAGAACAGTTTGACTGTGAAATATTCACTTTACCCTCAAAGATAGAAACACAGGAATCGTCCAAATAAACATTTATTTTTCTTTATTTTACCACACAGAGAAGAGCATTGTCTTAAAGGCAATGAACGTTAAAGCATGTTTACAATAATAATGAACTCAACAAAATGACATCTAATTGCTAAGAAGGATGTTGAACTACAGTATAATTACATAAACAGAATATTTACAACTAACAATTTAAATGTCCATTAAGCTGTGCATGTTAATTAATTTAGGTATTATCCACTGATTATGCATAAGTTACAAATTAAATATTTATTATTTAAAAATAATAAAAAATACAAAGGAAAATTTCTACTGCCTGCTTTTTCTGGTTGAGTTATTTATCATTATGGTAATAAAACAGTATTCGAAAAAGCATCTGACAGATGCTTTTTAATTTCATAAATTCAATTATTTAGAAAGAATCGATTCAAATAAACGTTAGTATGATTTCTAGACTAAGCCAATATGCAAATAGATGAAAATGGGAGTAAGAGATTTGCATAAAGTATAGAGCCACACAAACAATGTCTTTCTAATTTTATATCGGGGCCGACCCTACCACCTCCTGTGGGTGAAACAGCTGCATTTGTCCAATGTGTTATTTTAAAATAAAATTATAAAAGTGTGAAAATTAAAACAGAAAACTGTTTGAAACCAAGAGAAAAATAAATTGTGCAATACTTTCATTTTCATATTAATTAATATACTAAGTCTTAATGTTCCATAAAGAAGTTTGCTTTAGATGCATCTCAAAGAAAGACTGTAATGCTCTGCTGGTAATCCACAAATGATTTTTGTCTTTTTTTTTAAATAACCAACCTACAAATATTATTAAATGAATAAAAACTCAATTGTGCTAATGGAAGTGATGATCACATTATTTTGGTGGCTGCCTCACGGATCCTTGTTCTTAGATTAAATTAGATTAGATAAAGTGTATTAATCCTATGGAAAAATTCAGGTGCATACAGCAGCAGAAACATAAAAAACAAGAATAAAGACTCACAGGACAGATAATACAGCCAATCAATCAATCAATCAATCAATCAATCAATCAATGTATCTTGTGTGGATATTTTAAAATAAACTTAACAAGTGCATTGGGTAGAAGTACCTAAGTGCATGACAGCAGTGGGCAGAAAAGACCCCCAGAGGCGCTTCTTAGCACATCTTGGTAGAATGAGCCGGGATTTTTCATGATGGCATCCAATTTTGCCACCATCCTCTTTTCCACAATAGCTTCCAGTGTGTCCAGGGTTAGCGCAGTGATGGAGCAGGCTGTCCTAATAAATCTGTTCAGGCATTGTGCTTCTTTGGAGCTCAAATTGCTCCCCCAGGAGACTGAGACATAGAACACCGTACTGGCTACTATAGACTGGTAGAATATTTCCAACAGATTGCTGCATACAAAAAAAAAAATAGCAGAGATTGTGCCTACCTGGCACCCAAAGGTTTGATTTTTCAAGAAAGATTTCCCGATTTATATCTGAAATAGAAGGAGACAGGTTATCTGACCATATGTTGTTTAGAATCGGTTGATTTTAAGAAGAGTTAGAGATATATGACATGTGAAAAGTAAAGACGTGGGATCTTTTCTAAAGCAAAGTGTGGAAAATATGAATCAATTAAATTATGACAATGAGTCGAGAGGCACTGCAGTAAATTAAATTACAGGACCAAAAAAACTGAATTCAAATTGAAGTTCATGTTTGTTGTCAAGTGCAAATAGAACATAAACATTCTTACTTGCATGTTGTCCACTAAATAATGCTGGTAGTAAAATGCCAACAAGACTAAGTGAATATAACATTATACATTAAAAAAACATTGGAAGATATTTACAAAAAAAAAAAAACACATGCAAGTGTTGGTATGTGTGACCCTTGAGCAACTTTATGATTTGAGGATTAAAGCTCTTCCTGAATCAAGTACTGTTATGTGCGAAAGATCTCGATCCATGTGCCAGAGCATTGCTAGACAAAAAGAGACTGTGCAGGATTCCTGGAGTCTTTAATAATACTGCGGACCTTATAAGTTAGTTTGCCATGGATCAATGATATTCACTGCTGACATCACAACTTTGTAGTGTTTTGCTATCCTGGGGTAAGCAGGTCTAATACTAGGATGTAATGCAACCAGTGAGGATCAGTTACACTGCATACCTGTAGTTGCTGAACATAAATAGAGACATCAATGCTTTCCTCAGACATCAAAAGAAGTAAGGACAGTTGACAGCATTTTTTATGATAGTCTTGATATGTTGTGTATATGATGTGGTGTTTTCAGAAAATTTAATGCGCGAGTTGGAACTGTGTCTGGCCACACAGTCATATGTGAACAAGGAGTATAGCTAGTGCCTCAGCATACTACCATGTGAGGTGCCTGTGCTGATAATCTGCAAAGAGAAAGTAATGCTTCCAATCTATACATGCCTGGGTGTGACACTGAGGAAGTTCAAAATCCAAATACAGTGGGTGACACTATGTTCCAAGACCAGGGGGCTTGTTTATAAAACTGGATTTGGAATGAAAATGTGTATACCAAAAACAAAAACATGTGTGTGTCAAAAAAAGATCTGATATAAAAAACTTGACCGTTAGAGATCACAATCATCTCGTAAATGTGCATGAACGTGCCTTGAACCCTGCCTGGTTGCCTCCCTCAAACAACTATACATGGACTATGCTAATCAACTTAAATATCGTATCCTTCCAAAGGTGTCCAATGTCACTCCTTTCAACATGCATATTATGAGTCTCAGATTACGGCACTCTCTGAGTGCCTTGTCTGTTGCCTCAGTATGTGCTCTGACCATGGTGAGTGATGTCTCAGTGAAGAAAACATTTTATTCACAGCTTCGCTTGGTGGTTGATGGGTGCCCGCGAGGTGACACTCCTCTGGTCATGGGTGAATTCAATGCAACCACTGGCACTGACAGAGCTGGCTATGTGGATTGTATTGGTCCCCATTGGTCTGGCAACTATGGTGAGAGTAGCTCCATGTTCCTTGATTTTGCAAAAGGTCAGAGGCTGCATATTGCTTGATCCTTGTTCCATCACCCTGAGCCGTATCATTGGACTTAGTACTCCAATACTGGTGCTGCAGTGAAGGAGATTGATCACATCCTTGTTGGCAGATGCTGAAGATTCATACAAAACTGCAGGGTCTACAGAAGTGTCCAGTTTCTGAATTCTGACCACAGACTTGTTGCTACTCTGAAGATCCATCTTAGGTCCGGTAGGCTACCACATACTAGAAAAATGAGGCTGGACCTGGCCAGACTGCAAGATCAGGCTGTTTCGAACGAGTTTGCATGCAGTTTGTGTAAGGAACTTACAGACTTGGGTGCAACTGCTGATCCGAATATGATGTGGGAGACCTTCCAAGACAAGACCCTGAAAGTTGCTGAGGGTTGTGTTGGTGTTACCAGTGTTCCCAGAAGGAGGTGTTTCATCTCACAGGGAACCCTGGACATCACTGAGAGGAGTCGCAACGCACGGCTTGATGACAATTCCAGTCTGTACCGAGAACTGAGAAGGACGGCTGCAATGGCTCTGAGGACAGATAAAGAGGCGTTTGTTAGAGGAATCTGTGAGCAAGTGACACACCATCTATGGTCTAGTGACCCACATCCTGCTTACAGAGGAATCAAAGCATTACACACATCTGAATCTGTTCCTCAGACAGTCACAGTCAGGGCAGCTGATGGAACAGCCCTTACTGATGACACTGCAGTTGTGACCTGTTGGACTGGTTTATTTGAGCACCTGTTTAAAGCTGATCCTCCAGCTAGGACGTTGGATATCTCTGGGTCCAAGGTTTTTGAGGCTGATCCTCCAATTACCTGTGAACCACCCAATCATACTGAGATAGCACAGGTGGTGAACCAGCTGAGGCTAGGGAAGGCTGGAGAGATCAGTGGTATCTGGGGTGATTTTCTCCAGGCTGGTGGTAAGGCTGTCCTCCTGGCACTGCAAGCAATCTTTGCTTCCATTTGGGACACGGGCGTCATCACAACTTACTGGAAAATGGGACTTGTCATCCATATCTAAAATGGAAGGGTGATCTTTGATCACTTGCTCACCTACCAGCTACCACAGCTACTATAAATTTGTCAGGTCGATTTTTATTTAATTAATTAATTTTGCCTTCTGAAAACCATTATAAGAATATATAGATACGGTATAGAAATACCGTATAGATACAGATTGAAAATGTGACGAATTCAAATAGCCTTCTTTAATTTATCTAAGCATCCATTAAATACAATAAAAGTACTTGATAAACAAAAGTATGTGTCATGGCAGAAGTCACCCATCGACAGCATCCTTGCACTGAAGGACATAGAGCTCAAACACGAATATCAGCAGAGTTTCTTTGCAGCCTTTGTTGATTTTCATAAAGTGTTTGACTCTGCCCTGTGGGACATCCTGAGACTTCACAGGATCCCCTCAAAGTTGCTGAATATCATGGCTGGCCAATACACTGGTACTGTAATTACTGGGCAGAGTGGATGCAGAACCTCTGGGTTTTTCCCGGTTGATGCTGAGATTCATCAGGGGTGTGTTCTTAATGCTTGTATGGACTGGGTGTTGGGCAGGGTTGTAGGGTCCAGTGGCTGTGGGGCATCTGTTAGTGAAGAAAGATTCACAGATCTTGACTTTGCTGACGATGCTGTGATTGTCACACAGTCAATGGAGGCTCTGATTGTAGTTCTCGAGAGACTGAATGAGGAGACTAACCAGGACTTTGTGTCAAATGAGCGGTTGCTCATGGAGTCCCAACTTAGGCACATTACCTGAATTGTGAGGGAGTGTCAGTTACAGCACTATGGCCATGTGCCGCAGTTCCCAGAGGGTGATTTGGCTCACAGGATCCTCAATTTTGAGGACCCGAGTGGCTGGACCAGGCTAAGGGGACACCCATGTAACACCTGGCTGTGGCAGATAGATTGTTATTTCCAGAGGGTGGGACTGGGGGATTGCCAACCAGGATCCTGAGCTGTTTCTTCGTGTGGTGGGTGCGGCAACACGCTGTACTAGTGCATGATCCCCAGCCTGACCTGATGTGACCTGCTCTGGTTCCCTCCCACAGTCCAAAATCATGCATATTAGGTGGGCTGGTGGTTCATAAATTGGCCCCCTGGGTTTTTTTTTTAGTTCACCTTACTGGGCTGGTGCCCTATCCAGGGGTTGTTCCTGCCTGTGCACATTGCTTACTGGGATAGGCTCCAGGTTCCAGAATATCCTACCCTGAATAAGTGAGTATATAAAATGGATGGGAGGACTAGTAAGGTATTGACTTTTTTCAGGTTCATGATCAAATGTGGAATCCCTGTCTGTTTACCCGCACTGGGTCAGTGTTTTGGGGCCAATGTTGCTCTGATGTGCAAATTACAATTTGGCAATTGTTGGCTGCCCAGAAAGGGCCAATATGTTTGCCTAAGGATAAATATATTACAACTTGCAGTATCCTGAAATGTTTTATAAAATATGGAAATTGTTGCGATTTTTGTATATTGCAATACATTTTTCAGACATATAAAAATATATGTCTTTAGTTAATATGTTAAATAGGCATAATAAAATGTAAGATACTGCAGTGGGCTCGCGCCCTGTGCTGGATAGGATTGGCTCCAGCAGACCCCCAGTGACCCTGTGTTAGGATATAGCAGGTTGCATAATGGATGGATGGATAATGTAAGATATATTTCATAAAATGATTACAATTTATTGTTAAATATACTGTAAATGCTGGTTACAATATGATGTACAACAGATTCTATTTTTCACAATAGATGTTTACCGTTTTTGCATATATACAATATTTTAAAAATATATTATCCTGGAAATGAAAATATCATCCAGTAGACATCTCATAGGTGTTTGATATATTGATCTATGTTCCAGATCAAATCACCTTGTGACACAGCACAAATGCTAAACCTATAACTAGCCTAGTACAGGTAAACATAAGGTTGTAAACTGAAGCCTGTGTATACTGATGGAGCGACCGACTCAAACTACTTTAGTGAGTGATGCTACTCTGCTGGGCCCTTGAGAAGGGCCCTTAACCTTCAATTGCTCCAGGGATGCTGTACAATGGCTGACCCTGCGCTCTGACCCCAAGGGGTATGCGAAAAAAAAAAACAACTAATTTCCTTCGGGATTAATAAAGTATAATAAAAAAAAAAAAAAAAAAAAAGACTGGCTTAAAATTTTTCCAGGTTAAGCGATAAGACACTGTGACAGGTGACCTTGGCCATTACCCATCTGGGACACCACCTGGATGGAAGGAGCAGGAGAAACAGCATCTGTGAGACACTACCTCCCCTGGGACATTAAAGGGCAGGCTTACCTACAAACTTAGATAAAACATGGCTGCTCATATACCACAACTAGATACTCTCAGTGCAGAGTTACTAGATGCTATAAACTCACTTCAGAGTGGGAAAGCAGCAGGGCCTGATGGCTATCCTGCCGAATTTTATAAAAAATTCTCAATTAAGCTAGCTCCCCTTTCATTAACAGCATTTACAGAAGCTAGAGAGAATAAAATTCTACCTCAAACTTTTTGTCAGGCTTTAATTACCGTCCTTCCTAAGCAAAATAAGGACTTATTACAATGTGCATCATACAGACCAATCTCACTTTTGAATAATAATGTAAAGATACTCTCCAAAGTCCTAGCTAGAAGGATTAAGAAAGTGTTTTCTTTAGTAATATCACTAAACCAAATTGGATTTATTAAAGGCAGACACTTAGCTTCCAATCTCCGACAACTGTTTAATTTGTTATACTCACCCACAAAGTCAAACATCCTGGAGATATTATTATCGCTGGATGTAGAAAAAGCATTTGATATGGTTGAATGGAACTATCTTTTCACTATATTGGAGAAATTTGGGTTTGGCCCAGGCATTCGTGCATGGATCAAACTACTGCATACCAGTCCAGAAGCTTCAATTTGTATTAACAACATTAACTCAGACTACTTTAAACTAGAACGTGGTACTAGACAAGGATGTCCCTTGTCACCACTTCTGTTTGCAACTGCCATTGAGCCACTGGCAGCTCACTGTTGAAATGCTTATGAGATAAAGGGGATTATCAGAGAAGGACTTGAACAGAAAATTTCTCTATATGCAGATGATATAGTACTGTAAATATTTGATCCACAAAATACTGTGCCTGCAGTCCTAACAGCACTAACAGAATTTCAAAAGAATTCTGGTCTCAGAATTAATTTGAACGAAAGTGTGCTCTTTTCAGTGAATTCTTAAGCAAACAATATTATATTGGACATCCTTCCCTTTTATCATTTCAGATCAGTTTAAATATCTAGGGGTAAACATCACAGATAAACATAAAACTCTTAATCAACAAAATTTTGCAGTTTGCTTGGAAAAAAGTAAGCAAGACTTGCATAGATGGTCTACCCTCCATCTCACTTTAGCTGGAAGAATTAACATTGTCAAGATGAATATCCTTCCTAAGCTTCTCTTTCAAAACATTCCAATATACACCAATAAATAATTTTTTAAGAAATTAGATTCAACCATAACCTCATTTATTTGGAATACAAAACATCCACATATCCAGAGGGCGACCCTACAAAGACCTAAGGAAGAAGGTGTCATGGGTTTACCTAACATTCAATTTTATTACTGGGCCACGAATATACAAGCTATAAAAACCTGAACATTGACACAGGCTTGATCCTCAATAGAAATAAAATCCTGCAGTACTTCTTTATATTCCTTGCTTTGTATCCCAATAAGTACAAGTCATCACCAATATACTAATAACCCAAGAATATGGAACCGATGTAGGAAGCATTTTAAGAAAGAGAAGCTTTTATCTGTGGCACCTCTACACGACAACCACGTTTTTCCACCCTCTCAAACATACGCGGCTTCACTATTTGGATGCAGCAACAGGTTAGGCGTCATCCTGCCAGTCAGTCCTACAAAGAAAAAGCAGGGCTTACAGTGCTCGCCAAGGTATTATGCAAAATCCTGTTTGTGATTATGTTTTGTGATGGTCTTTATATAAAAAACATTTATAAGTTACTTATATAAAATCCAGATAGAATGGTATTTACCTTGATTTATTTACTTATCTTCTTACAGCGTAAAGTCACAAGTAGACTGCAGACCTTCCTCTGTTTGATTGACACGGGCATGCTGACACAGTACACGTGTACTGAAGTGACTTTGGCTGCAGGTAGAAGCTCCATGCAACTGTTGTTACGATTCTGCCTTTATCCAGAAACGGTTTCAAAAGCTTTATGACCTTAGTCTCGGAAAGACTTTCTCTCCGGGGGGCGACTGGGATCTTTTCCTGAATAAGATCAAACACAGTTGCATAGGGTGTGACATTTGCGGCATGTAAACCAAAAAGACTTAGGTTAAGAAATAAAATAATCTGTAAAGAGCTTGAAATGCATCCACTCATAGAAACCATGGAAATAAAACAGCTACAGTGGAATGGACATGTAATAAGGGTAAGTGAAACCAGGTATCTCAAAAAGGGACTTAGGGGACCAAGGGGAAGACCTAGTAGGGTATGGGAAGGAAACATCAAAGAAGCAGCCAGAAAAAGAGGGATCACCATGAAACAAGTGAAGATCCTGGCAAAAGATAGGAAAAAATATAATCACTGGCTCAAAACCCCAACACCATAAGGTATAATGGGAGAAGCTAAAGCAAGTAAGTTGTTAAGGTCCTGTTCAGGATTAAGAGAGTTAGAAAGTGACATGACATAATGACTTTATTAAGGTACAAAAAGCAAAAAAAAACGAATCTTGCATTTGGAATCACTGTGTCAAAACCCAATAATCAATGTATAAATAGCCGCAAACACTGCTAGAATTTGCACAATACATTTTTGAAAACGAGAGATTAGAATTGTCAATAGTCCTAACCTGCACATTGTTTTGGATATTAGTAAAAAATAGAAGATCCTGAATAACCTTATTCAACATGCAAAGAACTTGTGAACATCACATAGAGAGCAACCAAGCTGGAAAATTGCACAATTGTCTTTGGAGATGAGAATTTGCATTGCTGCCATGACACATACTTTTGTTTATCAAGTACTTTTATTCTATTTTATGGATGCTTAGATAAATTAAAAAAGGCTATTTGAATTCATCACACTTTTAATCTGTATCTATACGGTATATCTATACCGTATCTATATATTCTTATAATGGTTTTCAGAAGGCAAAAATAAAAATCGACCTGACAAATTTATAGTACCAGTAGTTGGAATTCTGTGATGCAGAAACATTGCATGCCATGATTTGAACTAGTCATTTTTAATGCTTAAACTATAGATTACAACTTTAGAAAGGAGTTGTAAATGAGGATTTTTAATGTATTATTTATTTTTCAATGACTGGGTTAAACAATCAGGGATGACATTTTATCACTTGTACATTCGTTTCTTGTATGCGCTTTGGAAGTCTTTAATTTTCCTTGCTGCCATTATATAGTATTCAGATATCATTATACTGGTGTATTGTTGAAGCTAAAAAAACAGCTGAAAAAATATTCTTTCATTAATTAGATCTTTTTTTAATATATCTCTAAATCTTACATCATTAGCATTTATATTTTAATTTTTGAATACAGTTATATAATAGTTATTAGCAAAAGTGAGAGGCATTGTCTTGCATATATTGAAAAGTTAGTGTTTCTGTTATCCATGGGAAAAGATTATATAAGGCACATTAGATTTCATAATTAAAAACATTAAACAACAAAAGTTTGTTATAAGCCCTGACATTCATATAATATACACTATATATACTAAATACTATATGTAATTTATATCTCAATTCTGTAGTGGTCTACATATTATTTTACATGAAAAAACATGGACTCCTCAAGTCTATTCCAAATGTTTTTAAGGTGCTCTGAACTTTATTTCTGATAATGTGGTGGCAACAATAAAATGTTTAATGTTGCCACTAAACATTATAAAAGTAATAAAATAACATATTTCTTTTAAGTAGATTTTTAAAAACAGCTGAACATATGAAAGTATGGTGTAGTTTTTTGTGGAATTCCTCTTGGTGTTAATTTATCTCACTTCATCTATTCTAAAGTTGCTTTTTTGGGGATTAATAGATAGATACATATTGTCTAAATATTGTAGATTTTGGAATTTCAAACAAGATATTACCTGCTTACCTCCTCCAGCATCTATACTTCATCAAAACTTTGTTTTTGGCTTTTACAGATTAAATTATAATCATATATCACACATTTTTGCACAAAAGAGTCTTAAGACAAAAAAAGGTAAATCTCAACTTAGTATGACACATTGTATAACAATATCACCTGCTGGGAAACTTTGTCTACAGTTTATCCTTCTAAAGTTAACTGAAAATTAATAAGTTAAAATTGTCTTGTATACAAGACATCGGATAAACTTCATCTGCTGGCTTCCAAATCCTGTTACCACATGCTGACTTCAATAATCAGAAGTAAGCCTCACAATTAGGTGGATGGTTAGAGAATACATAGATAGATAGATAGATAGATAGATAGATACTTTATTAATCCATAGAAATAACAAGCTTTGCTGTAGATGAGAATTTGGATACATCAAAAATTTATGACTGTAAATGTTGTGTATGAGAAATGCACATTTTTAGGATGTAAGGATCTCTTTGTAAACGATGTTTGCAGTTCTGCCCTCGGGCTGTAAAATGACCAAGCTGTCTGCTGAGCTTACTCTTGAGCATGCGACGTGCAGTTGGCCATGTGAGAAGCAATCTTGTGTCAAGTCAATGTTGACTTTTTAAGAGTCTGGCTCTGTGACTTATTTATTGTCATAGCGAAGCAGACCGTTACTGGAAATAGGAGTTTGAATTGGAATCAGTATGGGTGAGGTTTAGAGGTAGCCTGACAGAAGAATGAGCCTTCCTTCCACCCTTGAAGTGCTGAAGTAAAGAAGAAGGGAGCAGTGAGCATGACGAACAACTGAGGAAAGTAAGGAAGCGAATGAGGAGGCACATGGATGAGGGATGTCATTAATGTATCTAGGTTGTGAGCCAACCACGTGGTAGGTGCGCAGACAGTGGCCATGCGGAAAAAGGAAGGGGGACCTAGGGCGGTCCTTGTGCATCTCTGCCATGAAATAAATCCTCTGTTAATGGAAATAAGGAATGAAACTGCCAAAAGGAGAGGTTATTTTCGAAAGTTCCTTACGGCATAATGGTGAGAATCGCCAAAAAGAAGACGTTATTTTCAAAAGTTCATTACGGGGCACGGCGCAAAATGAAACATACCTAACTTTTGTAAGTATACTGCAAGGAATGAGCAAGTGAAATTTCAGCTTCCCACCTATATGGAAAGTGGGAGAATTAGTGATGAGTCAGTGAGGGCTTTGCCTTTTATATGTATAGATTCAATTGTTTGTTTTTATATATAAGTAAACTCTACTATTTTGTTTTAAAATCTCTCAGTTTGCTTTTGTTTTCCTTGGAGAAGTATCTTGACAAGGTCATATACACTCTGCCTTAAAAATTCTTTGCAATTAACTATTGTATGTGTAATTATTTTGATCCAATATGTATTTTTTTCAGTTGTTCAAATTCATGGCTATTTGTTATATCTTGTGAACATCATGTCTGTTTTAAGGATATTAACGGGAACCTGGTAGGACAAAACTTTATATTTTCTTCAGAGGGCTTTTCACAGGGGTTTTCATTCCACATTCCGTCCTGTGCTGGACTTTACTGTTAGTATTATTGTTTACCATGTAGCGTATGTAAATAATTATCACCATTGTGTACATGCTTTTGTGTGATATTCATCTTTTTTTTCTTCAATATTTAATTAACATCAGTATTTCTGTTTGTGATTGTGTGTGTGCTGGGTCAAGGGGTTGAGTGCATTCCAGGGCTTCCCACAATAAAATAAACAAATTACCATCTTCAGATGGTGTGAATCTTAGCATGACCACTACAACCTTGAATGGGATCCCAGTATATCTCTGCCAGTCACTTACTGTTTATTCCAACCTGTTCTTCCAACCTTAAAGTAAGCTCTTGACTTCACAGCAGAAATGTTTGTTTTGGACAGGAGGCTGCCTCTACACAATCTCTTATTGAGGGGCAGTGATAGACTCCCCTGTTTGGATTTCTTTAGCTGATCTTTCAGAAATTCAGAGAGCTCTGCAATTGGTTAAACAGGCACTAAGAAATGCTGCAATTTTTCTCAAAAAAAGTGTCAACATTTGTATTAAAATATATAATTAATATTGCTTCTAATAAAAAGAAAGCAAAACAAACACTTTCAGTCATAAATGCTTTAATTTCCATTTGAGCAAAAGCGTTACAATCAAAGAGCTAATTTCTACATATTTAAATTTATAGAGGCCTGCAGTCTTAAGGGGCAATGGAGCCAATGACTGAGATCTTTCTGGACTCATGAGTGGCCACACAGGAGTATCTCGCTTGGCTGATCCACTCAGCAGCAGGCAGCTTCAGGTAACTAATAGCCAGGTAGGAATTTCCACTGCTGTCCAAGGACACTGGGCTGGAGTGAATGTTGTCATTCACTTGCTGACCATCCACACTCCACTGGATGTCTATGTAACCCAGAAGAAGCCACTCACCACACAGCTGAGAATCATTTGGCCTGAACCTTTAACTTGTTCTTGCGGAGGGAGAAGAACCTGAACAGATGGTGGAGGTAAGTGACTTACTGGAGGAAAGATAATATGTACAGTAAGTATTCTTTACAGTGCAACATATGCAATATCATACATATTTCTGATTGTATTTTCTTAGATTAGCTTAACTTAACTTTAAAAATCAGGTATACTGTAAAATGTTGAACTTTGTTTAAATGAAAAATTCTAATACACATATATGTAACTAATTATAAATTAATATATGAATGCAATTTCTGACTGCTAAATTTTAAAAGAGCATAAGGAAAAAATTGTTTTTTTGAAAAATATAAATTTAAAACTGTCAGTGATTTTGTTTTGTTTTTTTTAATTTTCAAAAAGCAAAACATTACAACTTCATGTTACTCAATCAAACAAAAAATAACATAACAGATGTATCCAATAATAAGAGAGCACATAGCAATAAAAAAGGAAAACAAGATTCAACACCCCCCCCAAAAAAAAACCCTCAGTGATTTTAAAGAGGTTTAACAAGTTTTCATAGTTTTTTTAGTCTTATTCAGGCTAAAAGGAACACAAAGTTAAATGAGTGTCTCATGTTTACAAAGTAAAACTTGGAGCTTTTAACCACACCCAGTTCTTAAGTAGCTGCTGGTGTCTCTCTGATGTTTCTAGTGTCAAGCAAGCTTTATTAATTTAAAAATTAATTATTATCAAAATTGAGAGAAATGTTATTATTATCATACATGTCACAACTAATCATATCTATCTATCTATTAGTATTTTACATAGCACTTTGCAAAAAGAATAGCATCACAAGTTCCTCTATTATGGCCACAAAATGATATTTCAGTATAACTAAGCAGACTGCAAGATTAAAATAATAGCTAATAAATTACTAGGAATACATATATTTTGTAGTTTTTCATGTATTTAACTTGAGTTCAGCTTCTCCAAATATATAGAGCTGCTTACAATCATAATTTCATAAACCAATTTATTTATTGACTTATTTATTTTATTGTATCAATCCATTTCTCTTCTGAACTCACTTTTTCTGGTGCCAAGCTGTGACGCCTCAGTGCCAATCCCAGTAGCATTAATGACGAGCCAGGAAGTGCCATTCTCTTCAAGTATTGCTGTTTTTTGTATTTTTGTAAAAATGCATGTATTCTACTAAATTCATTACTTCATGTTAAAAATATGCTGCAAAAATATTCAGACTTGAAACATGGCAGACTAAATTGTTATCAGAAAGTGCATTTCTCTCTTGTTTTAAATTTATTTTTATGATTTTCTTTTTATATACAAAACACAAATCATTTTTAAAATTTGGAAGAAATGGAGCTGCAGAATCATATATTGTTTTGTGCAGTTGTTTTAACTGTACTAGCAAATGTTTAGATCAGATTAGAAAGTGAATTGTATTTAGATGAACTTCAAAAGTTTTCTATTGATATCATTTTTGGAATTTTCTGGGATAGGCAACTATGGTCAGGATAAGAGGACTTGAAAATGGATGGATGGACAGATGCATAGATTATTCTTATCTTATGCCACTTTAAGTTGCGGCAAAAATCAAACTGGAAATGTGCATTTACAAAATGGATATACATGTATGAAAATAATAATTGCCAGATTTTTAATAAATAAAATCTATAAAAGGTCCCTATACCTCACTATACAGATTTTCATTAAATGCAATCATGTATTTAAAAAGGACAGGTTAACAGAAGAAAATCACCGTTTTGATCAATTTTTATTAACTGCTTAATAATTAGAGTTTTGTTTGTGCTACCTAAATCCTTAAATGCTTACTGTAACTGTCTAGAATGCATTTTAAATACTGATTATGCTATTATTGTAAAAATTTATGAACAGACATTGAGCTCAGCAGCATAAGCTCAAAAATATATTTATAGCAAAAACATTAAAGGAATCCCTGTTTGATTTTGAACTGCCAATTTCAACGATTGATTTTTGACCAAACACATAATTAAGTCTGTATGCCAATGCCTGATATTTCCTGATGAATGTTTAGTATGACTATAGTATGTCTGAAAACCTTTAAAAATACTTATTCTTCTGCTGCGTTGTATTCAGCAATTGGATGTGACTTTAATACAAACTCTTTGAAATATTTCCAATAAAGTCAATGAAATGTTAATAGGCTCTCTCATCAGATGGTCATTCTGTATCTACCTGACTTTGATGGCATGGCTAAGCAGGTCTGAATATGTCTGCATTCAACAAAACAAGTCTACTACTCCCATGAACTGAATCAACTGTACTCACTCAGCACAGAACACAAGTACCTTCTCCCCAAGCTTGCTGCCCATCACATAGTCAAACAAAACAGAAGTGTCTGTAATCATCATTTGCTTGGACATTATTAATTGTAAGAAGGAAATAACTCCTCTCTTGAAAGCACAAATCAATCTGATATCCTTGGACCTCTGGAGACTCTGTTGTCAGCAAAGTACTGCAGAACAACTTCAGGAGCTTTTCCAGGTGATTGGCGAACCCAGAGTATGTGCACCCTTGAAACGTTTTCATTTTTCATAGCACAATCCAGAGTGATGAATTGTACAGACGTTACATGGATGGCTAATGGAGACTAAGAGAGAATAGCAGTACTGGCTACTGAAAGCCCTGAAAAGAAAGAAAGAAAGAAAGAAAGAAAGAAAGAAAGAAAGAAAGAAAGAAAGAAAGAAAGAAAGAAAGAAAGAAAGAAATTTGTTTATATTTTAAAAAATGTATCCCTACATGCTACAATTATAAATCACTACATTTACAAAGTAAACTTATTAAATCAGACCTTTCACACATTAATAATGAAACTTCAGACAAAAATATTTGTAACATGAATTTCTTAATATTGGTTTACTTTGACTATATTTTTATTTCCTTTCCTTTCCCTTCTCTTACTCACCATGTAATAAATTGGCACAAATATTCTGTAAAAGGTTAGTTTTAATAAGCTCATGTCGTGATCAAGGCATTTCTTCAGCAATCTGCAAAATGCCCATTTAGCATACTGCTATATATAATGCAATTATGTTATGATGTATAAATAAATTCCTTTAAAGATATTTTTCATTGGCTATTACATATATTGTTTTTCTCAACAGACCAATCCGCATTCAGCGCAGACAGACAGAGAGTGAGCAGCTTGTTTTCTTTGAAATAGCACTGCCCCTGCATCTCACAGTCCACTTGTTGCATATTTCTGTAAGCCAACTCCTAATTTGGAAAGAAACAAAATAAACAAAAAAAACTATTTTGTGCTGGACTTTTTTTGTTTAACACATGATCCCAATCACAATAACACTGAACACTTCCAGATTCAAATTCTCATTCTAAATAACATTATAAAAAAGCAGTAGTTCAACTTACTTAAACTCTGTTAATGAATTAATTTATTTTCTTATTGCTGTAATGACTTATGGCAACTGTTTTGTTCCCTTTAACAGTTACATTTGTACAGAAGCGTATTAAGAACACGGAGACAAAAAAAAATACGGACACAGTGAAGAAAAAAAAAACTAAATGTTGAGAATAAAGTTGACATGTTGACTTTATTCTCGACATTTCCACTTTATTCTCAATATTTCCACTTTATTCTTGCCATTTATGTCGAGATTAAAGTCAACATGTTGACATTTCCACTTTATTCTCGTACTTTATTTTGTCAGTAGAATGTCGCAAAATAAACTTCATCTTAAAATGAATGTTTAATTTACTAGATTTTCTCAAACCCCATCATAAGTTAAAGTAGCACATTAGATGCTCTGTGTTAAGTGTTCCCTGACCCAGTTGTTAATCACTGTGCTTCTTAAACTGACTTCCTCTTGCACTGAGGAGGCACCGGCAGCGATCACCACACATTGACTTCATGATATTCATGCTCTGAACATTCAGAATACTAAGAAAAATACTTGATATCTTTTTCATGATGAAATGCATTACAGCATGTATTAAACATGGGTGGCAGGGGGTGGTGGCTGTAGTGCTGCTCCCTTGCATTAAGGGGTCCCCAGGTCTACGTTCAGTGTAGAGAATGTTATGGCAGGTGTGATTAGACTCCAAAAAACTGGATGTATGAATGGGTATCACACAAGTTTAACTGAAATATTGTGTAAATGTTGGGTTTGTGATCTGGTGATCGGGGACACGAACACAGAATTCAATGGATGTTTTTCTGAGCGGGCTTTCTTTATTGCATGTGTGCTGTCTCTATCTGACGTACCCAACCCCCAGTTCCTATACTTTCTTTTTTTTTCTCCACATAACCAATCACCACACGATAAACGTCTTTGTGAAATTAAAACTAGTTTTAAACTTAGACCTGAAGAGTTTTCAGAACATTAAAAAAAATCTTTGTTATACATGTTTAATTATGCCATCCATTCAGGGTTGCGCCCATCCCAGCAAACATTGTGTGCGAGGCAGGAGCAAATCCTGAATGGGGCACCAGCACATCGCAGGGTGAAAAGGAGCAATACATACAGTAGCAGGGTCAATAAAACATAACAAAGCCCCACATCCTACATGACTTTGAAAGGAAACTGAAGCACGCCAAGTAAACCCACCAGAAAAACATGCAAAATCAAGGCAGGGAACACCTGGGACCCCCTTGCCACCGTGCCACCACATGCTTTAAAACATTTCATCATGAAAATGATATCAATATTTATCTCAGCATTCTAAATGTTCAGAGAGCAGGAATATCTTGAAGTGAATGTATTCTGTGCAGCGATCGCTGCCTTCGTCTCCTTTTAGTCCAGAGGAAATCAGTTTAAGAAGCGCGTACCGATTAACATGGGTTGGGGAACACTTAATACAAAGCATTTAATGTGCTACATAATTTATGATGGGATTTGAGAAAATCTAGTAAATTAAACATTCATTTTAAGATGAAGTTTAGTTTGCGACATTCTACTGACAAAATAAACTACGAGAATAAAGTGGAAATGTCGACTTTAATCTCGACGTGAATGGCGAGAATAAAGTGGAAATGTCGAGAATAAAGTCAACATGTAGACTTTATTCCCGATATTTAGGTTTTTTTTTTCTTCACTGCGTCCGTATTTTTTTTTTCTCTGTGGCCCTAATACGCTTCCATACATTTGTCATTAATAAATATACTTTGCGTAAGTTTTAACTTAATTTTGTCATTCATGATAATTTTACTTGTTATATTCCTCTGAGTGATAATATTCACAACATGCACTTTTTCTAAGAACACAGAATGTTTACATGAAAGTCAAGAAGAGAATTGTTACATTGATCAAGACAACACTGGTATTGGTTACTTTATGTTATTTATTTGAGTATCAACAAAATTATATAAAATATCAAGTGCACATCAATCACTTTTAAAACTATTACATATGGAGTAAAAGAAAAACTTTGGTTAAGTTTGCCATTGTGCCTGTGCCAATGTGATCACATCCCAAGTACCCGGTGTGTTATTTCTCAACACTAAATTGGCTCGGTGTAACTGAGTGCACCCAGAAATGGACTGTGTTGGGTTCAGCTTTCTGCCCAGTTATGTTGTTTCTTAGACATAATGCAATATGAAGTTTTGAGAAATTGATCTCTAAATGGATGACTTGTAAATAATTAATCAGCATTACATGAATTATAAAAAAATATATAAACTGAAACATTTTCATATGGGTAGTTGGTAACATATATGAATCTTCTTTTTCGGCTGCTCCCGTTAGGGGTTGCCACAGCGGATCATCTTTGTCCATATCTTTCTGTCCTCTGCATCTTGCTCTGTTACACCCACCACCTGCATGTCCTCTCTCCACATCCATAAACCTCCTCTTAGGCCTTCCTCATTTTTGTTTTCCTGGCAGCTCCATCCTTAACATGCTTCTCCCAATATACTTATCATCTCTCCTCTGCACATATCCAAACCAATGCAATCTCACCTCTCTGACTTTGTCTCCCAACTGTCCCACTTGAGCTGACCCTCTTATGTACTCATTTCTAATCCTATCCATCCTCGTCACACTCAATGCAAATCTTAGCATCTTTAACTCTGCTACCTCCAGCTCTGTCTCCAACCCATATAACCCTTTCACTCTTGCTGATACCCATCTGTCACAAATTACTCCTGACACTCTTCTCCACCCATTCTACTCTTCCTGCACTCTCTTTTTCACCTCTCTTCCACAATCCCTGTTACTCTGTACTGTTGATCCCAGGTATTTAAACTCATTCACCTTTGCCAACTCTACTCCTTGCATCCTCATCATTCCACTGACCTCCCTCTCATTTACACACATGTATTCTGTCTTGTTCCTACTGACCTTCATTCCTCTCCTCTCTAAAGCATATCTCCAGGGTCTCCTCAACCTGCTCCCTACTATCGCTACAGATCACAATGTCATCAGCAAATATCATAGTCCACAGGGATTCCTGTCTAATCTCGTCTGTGAACCTGTCCATCACCATTGCAAATAAGAAAGGACTCAGAGCCAATCCCTGATTTAATCCCACCTCCATGTTGAATGCATCCATCACTCCTACTGCAGTTCTCACTACTGTCACACTTCCCTCATACATATCCTGTATACCTCTTACATACTTCTCTGCCACTCCCGACTTCCTCATACAATACCACAACTCCTCTCGAGGCACCCTGTCATATGCTTTCTCCAGGTCCACAAAGATGCAATGCAGTTCCTTCTGGGCTTCTCTAAACTTCTCCATCAACACCCTCAGAGCAAACATCACATCTGTGTTGCTCTTTTTTTTTTACATGAAACCATACTGCTGCTCACTAATCATCATATCTCTTCTTAACTTAGCTTCCACTACTCTTTCCCATAACTTCATGCTGTGGCTCATCAATTTTATCTCCCTGTACTTACTATAGTTCTACACATCCCATTTATTCATAAATATTGGCACCAGTTCACTCCACTCCTTAGGCATCCTCTCACTTTCCAAGATTCCATTAAACAATCTGGTTAAAAGCTCCAATGCCATCTTTCCTAAACACCTCCATGCTTCCACAGGTATGTCATCTGGACCAACTGCCCTTCTATTTTTATCCTCTTAATAGCTGTCCTTACTTCCTCTGTCCTTCCATCCGTCACACTTCCTGATTCACTATCTCCATATCATCCAACCTTCTCTCTCTCTCTCTCATTCTCTTCATTCATCAGCCTCTGAAAGTGCTCTTTCCATCTGCTCATCACACCCTCTTCGCTTGTGAGTATATTTCCATCTTTACCTGTTATTACTCTAACCTGCAGCACATCTTTCCCAGCTCGGTCCCTCTGTCTAGTCAATCAGTCCTTTTCTCCCTCCTTAGTGTCCAGGCTCATATACCACTCATCATATGCCTTTTCTTTAGCCTTTGCTACCTCTCTTCATCTTGCGCCTTATCTCCATATACTCTTGTCTACTTTCTGCATCTCTCTGAATATCCCACTTCTTCTTTGCCATCCTCATCCTCTGTATATCCTCCTGTACTTCCCCATTCCACCACCAGGTTTCCTTTTCCTCCTTCCTCTGTGCAGATGTCATGCCAAGCAGCCTTCTTGCTGTCACCCTTACTACATCTGCTGTAGTTTCCCAGCTGTCTGGTAACTCTTCACTACCACCCAGTGCCTAAACTCAACCTTGCAGTCTTCCTTTTTCAACTTCCACAATTTGATCCTTGGCTCTGCCCTCACTCTCTTCCTCTTCTTGATCTCCAACATCATCCTACAGACCACCATCCTATGCTGCTTAACTACACTTTCTCCTGCCACCACTTAGTTGTTAACATATATGAATAAAAAACATATTTAATTACAAAAAAAGACAGATGTTGTCTTTGAACACCTCACAATTTAATTGGCATCATATTTATCACTGAAAATGAAATGTTCTATTAAAACTGCTTAAAAAATCTGTACATAAATTACAAACTAAATGTATACTGATGAAAAATCCAAATTTTAACAAATCCATAACTTTCTTTACTTTTAAGATATAATTAAATGTTTGTAATACAATTAAACTAATTTACATATATTTCACTTACATAAATTAATTTGTTCCACTATGATTAAAAATTTGAAATAAACATCAGTTTGATTTCTAGACAAAAGCAACACACAAATAGCTGTAACTAAAAGGAAGAGATTTGCATCAGGTCTATAGCAACACATACAATCTCTTTCTAATTTTATTCCGGGGCTGACCCTGCCATCTTTTGTAACTGAAACAGCTGCCTATGATGCTACATTGAGAAAAGATCACAGAAGTGCGAAATTGAAAACAAAAAATCATTTAAACCTGACAGAGAGGTATAAACTGCTTGTGTAGTGTTATTGCAGTTTTATGTTATAGATCACAAACAAAGGGGCTCATGTAAAGATACAGCGCATAGGGAGCTTGTAAAGGTGTGCTAGTAAACTATAAATTGTATCAAATTAATTAGAAGTCAGGTGTGTTAATGTCAGCAATGTTCACCTCATTTTTGATGAACGCTCCACTGTTGCCTGTTACTGTAGCAGGAGCAGCACATCTCTGTCTTCTCTCTACATCCTGAATAAATGCCATACAGTCCAGGACTTCAAATTGGCTGCAATTATTTTATAAAATGAGTACAAACACTCAGGGGAAATGTAAATATAGAGAACATTAAGGCCAATGCAAAACAGTTTGAAATAAATTTGGAAATAGTAACTGAATAGAAATCGATGAGGTGAATTTCACAGAATGGCCGGTTTTCATCAAAACTAAAACATGGCTGACCCTCTGGGTTCTTTTGTATATTTGTAATTTCTGTGAAATACTGAAAGTGCATATCCATGCTACTGTTTTTCTTTGTTGTACTTTTTTAAGAATTTGTTCTAATTTTTTGTTTCAAACCTAGATTTTAGATTCGAACCCAGTAATCTTGAAGTACTGTAGGACAGTGCAGAGAATAAGAGAATGACATAATGAAGTGATTGTTTATTCAATTGCTTACTAATAAGAACAAGGATGGACACCATTGCTAATTGCATCTGCTTCTTTCTCTGTGGATTGTCAGTGTTTGGATGCAATTAACTGATTAAGAAAACAATGAATGGATTGGAAATTGACAAAGAAAAGTTAACTTATGCCAAAAAGTACAAATGATCCTATAACTAGTTACTAAATCCAGAATAAGAAGAGAAACTAGAGCAACTATTTAAATTATTAAAATAAAAGTAAAACTGACTCAGTGATTGTAAACCTTGCTGTAATAAAAACCTAAAGCAACATTTGTCTGAACCTGAGCAGCGCTGTCAATTCTTTGAGGGTGTCTGTTACATTTTTAAATCTAGACATCTGAGTCTGCTTCAGTGAGTTTGGGTCAATGGCAGGCCTCCTGAAAGGGTTTTTATTAGGAAAAAATGTGTCCAGAGTTGTTCAGTGGTGTGGTCAGATGATGACACATCTCTGAAATTTATCAGTGCCATGGTTTATTAGTCAGATAGATAGATAGATACTTTATTAATCCCCAAGTGGAAATTCACATACTCCAGCAGCAGCATACTGATAAAAACAATATTAATTAATTAATGCAACCAACAGGCTATCTTCCATAGACACTGCGATCGCACTTTGGGGAGCTATTCGGCATGTCATCCAGTTGGGGGGAGTCCCAAAAGAGTTTACAAACATTACATATGGAATTCAGTTACCAAATAATGTGGTAAACAGTAGGACTCTAGGGACCAAGAAAATTCTACTTGAAGTTAGTTAGGGGGAATTAAGTGGAAAAGATTGGCGAGCTTTGTTGGGTCGAATGGCATCTTCTCAATAAAGGTTTTCTAATGTTCTAATATTCTGTTGAAAAAATATGAGTTTGGGATGATGTGGCCGTACAACTGGATGACTTGACAGGTATTGTGCCATGAATAATATGAGATATTTTTCATGAACATTTTTTGATATTGTCTGCTGTTGTTCAGCGTTGGTCTGTAAATATGCTGAACTAATGAAAATGATCCTCTTCAGTGCTTAAGGGCATAAATAATTGATATATGTATAATATTTTGTTTTTACCTTTGTTTTCATAATTCTAAAGCAATATTGAGAGTTCTAATGAAATTCATTGGTATCCATTTCCATGTGTATTGATTAAGACTATGTTCTCATGTTATAGCAAGTAAGAAAGTTGTTGTAGGTAAACAATAGCTTGCTTAATTTATAATATATGAGCATAACTAAATTGCTTATGATATTAATGGGTAATATCATTTTAGCCTAATGCTTAGTTTTTTGTAAAACAGTTAACTGAAGAAGCATCCTGTGCATGAATGGCTCCGGCTCTATGCTTTCATTCTGCTTTGATAGGCACTGGCTCTGTATAACTCAGAACTAGATAAACATGTTAGAAAATGAATGGATACACTGTGCAAGCCTTAATAAAATGAGGAATTGCTTTACAAAAATAATGATTAGTCACTACAAACCTGAGGGTATCACTTAATTTACTAGTACTCTAATTGATGTAAATATACATCGATAATGTAAATATGCTAAATACCAAGGCAAAGTAGGAGGTATAAGAACACCCAGCAGCCAAATAAATGCACACTTAGATATATTCATAGATTGACAGATATTTAGGATTTACAGAAGCTCAAGAAATAATCTAGCCACCAGGGGGAAAACCAGTGGTGCTGGTTTGAAGCCCAGATTAACAGAGAGGGTTTGTGTCAGGAAGAGTATGTGGCTGTAAAAATTTTGCCAAAACCTTAATGATCGAATCAGTCTAGTCAGCTTCGGAAAATGGTAGGGCATACCTCATGGGCAACGTGCAGGGGCCTTGCGTGACCCCTGTAAACCAAGGGTGGGTCTGGTTAAAGAAGTTAATCCAGAAGAAGAAGACAGGGAAGGGAAAGAAAAGGGTAAGCTAAAGGTAAGAGCTGGGACATTGAATATTGGGATAATGACTGGGAAAAACAACAGGACCAGATGAAACACCAGCAGAACTTTGGAAGAGTTTAGGAGAAGAGGAAGTAGATATGTTGTGGGATCTAACACAGAAGATTTGTAAACAGGAGAGAATACCACAAGAGTGGAGGAACAGTGTGATTGTACCCTTTTATAAGGAGGAGGGCAATATTCAGGATTGTGGAAATTATTGACAGGATAAAGCTGATGTAACACATAATGAAAACATGGGAAAGGGTTATAGAAAAAAGGCCAAAGGAAGAGACCACCATAGGGGAGGAACAACTGATGCAGTTTTTCCATTGAGACAGCTCATAGAGAAGCATCAAGAAAAACAAAGGTTTGTATATGGTATTATTGATTTGGAGAAGGCTTATGATAGAGAGCCACATCAAAAGGTATGGATGTGGATCATAGAGAAAGGATTGCCAGAGAAGTAAATGAGGAAGAGAGGACTCAGGTTAAAAACAGGTAACAGGCTAGATCCTATTTAGAGAAGGTCTGCACCAGGGATCTTCTTTAAGTCTACCTATTTGACCTGGTTATGGTGGTGTTGAGTCATGGGATAAAAGACAAATACCCCTGGTTCAGACTATTTGTTGATGATGTTGTGATGTGTAACACCAGAAAAGAGAAAGTAGAGAGGAAGTTCTAAGAATGGGGAAGGGCTTTGGAAAATAGAGGACTGAGGAAAAATAGGAAGAAGACAAAATATATGAGGTTTAATGATGATCAGGATTCAGAAGTTAGCCTGCAGGGAGATCTATTGAAAAGAGTGGATCAGTGGTAGCTCATGATGGAGAACTAGATGGAGAGATAACTCATAGAGTGCGGTGTGGATGGAGCAATTGGAAAACAGTATCAGGAGTATTGTGTGATAGAAAATTTAAGAAGATTAAAGGTCAGGTTTTTAAGACAGTGGTAAGACCAGCAATGATGTATGCTGAGCTGAGACATAGGCAGTAAAGAGAGTGTAGGAGGGGAAGTTAGATGTGGCAGAAATTAAGTTTTTGTGGTGGATGTGTGGAGTTACAAAAAAGAAAGATAAGAAATTAGACAATCAGAGGTACAACAAAAGTGAGAAACATATCTAAGAAAATGTGTAAAAGTACTGCAGCCCGAAGTGGTATGAACATGTGATGACAAGAGACAATGAATACCTAGGCAAAAGAGTGACAGGAATGGAGTACAGGGGAATTGAAAGTGAGGAAGGCCAAAATGAGGTGAATGGATAAAGTAAAAGAGGATTTGAAGGAAAAGAGTCTGACTGGGTTGGAGGTGCAGGACCGAGCTGTATGGAGAAGGTTGATCAAGCATGTTGACCCCACAAAGAAGCAGAAGGAGATGAAGAAGAAGAATTAGAAGTTCACGAAATATAAAAATACACTACTTGCCATTAAAATTTCAGCACTGGAAAAATGCATCATATTGGTCTAAATCTTGCAGGATATATAGATCAAGGTAGAATGTTAAAATGATACAAGTGTAGACTTTACCACAGTGAGTAAAACAGGAGCCTACAAAAACAACCTTATTGCCTCCATGAATATGGTGACAACTATATGTCCTGCTCATGGACTTTGAGTAAGGGTAAATTGTGGGAATACAGGAAGGTAGATTAAGCTTCAGCTGACCTCAGTCCTGATGTTTTTTATGGAATGCAAGCACAGTGCTGAGTGTATAGTGTCAGTGGGTAGAAGAGGGTCAGAAACATCAAAGTAAGGGGTCTGGAGCACCTCAACACACCAAAAAAGAGAGACAGGTATCTTGTCTGCATGGCAGTAATGGGTTGAACATTACAGACCCTGTCATAAGTCATGGGTGTCTGCACACACTGTTTGATGGCATTTGCAGCAGTGAGGCCTTTTCACTCACTTTTTTTTGGGGTTGTGTCCCGGTTTAATTTACTACACCATGATTGAAATCTGTGTATAGAGGCACCATGGCAAAAGGCTCCTGGAGGTATGTATTTTGCAGCACCATATGGGCACAGTATCAGGTGTTATGGTGTGTAGTGCCACTATGTTTCACACCTGTATGCACTGCCAGTGTCTTGACCTGCCAGCAGTACATCACAGATGTGTTCGAGGCTAAGATGGTATCCTATGTGCAGAGGTTTCCTAAGGCCATATCTATAGGACAATGCTTAGCCAATTTTGGTACAAAACTTCCCTATAATTTTTGAATGACCACCATATGCTACTTAATCCCTGGCCCTTGGGTTTACCAAATCTGTCCCCCACTGGGACACGAAAGGACAACGATTGACATGCCAGATGTTGTGTTGAAGTGTTTCTCACTGGCTTAGAGTATATTTACATATCTTTCCTACGTCTTTTTCATTCATTTTTTATTCTTTAAATATTATTATGTTAATATTGTTATTTATGTTAATTCTGTATAGAATTATTTTTTGCCAATTTTGTTTTTTGTTTAGCTTCTATGTGTAAGAATATGTTCTACCAATTTTCTGGTATTTGTTGGGTAGAAGGCCTGTTCTGAAGTGCATGTGTTGTTTTTCTGTTGATCAATTTTAAAAATTCCACATTAAATCCACTGCGATTCAATGTTGTAAAATAACAAAATGTGAAAATCTCCAAAGAGATGGTTTTAGAGAGACCAACAATTTGACTTCTAGGCTGAAAATGTTTTTGTGCTAAGATGGGGTGGACACTTAATCTGGCATTAGGGTGCCATCCTGAAGTGATCAGCTAAACAACACTAGTCAATATTAAATTAGAAATGATTTACACTTTATAGTGAATGATTTTGAGAATGATTGAAATTCTATGCTATGTCTAGCCACATTCACTTGTAATGTATTATTTCACCCAGTTATCAGGAAGTCCCAGTTCAAGTGTTTGTATTATTTTAAACTCCTTCTTTTGTAGTTGGACGCTGTGTCATACTCAGTCCCTAGCTTGGCAAAGTATATTGCTAGCTTTCACAATCCTTTGAATATAGTTAGGGAGCACTTGAAGACAGCTGAAGCCTCTGGTAAGAAATTTGCCACGTGCAAACAGCCCCAGTGTTTCAGGGTGGGCAGAAGGGGAGGCTCACAATGCAAAGATAGATAGATAGATAGATAGATAGATAGATAGATAGATAGATAGATAGATAGATAGATAGATAGATAGATAGATAGATAGATAGATAGACAGAAAAACATCCACCTGAAGATTCTGTCTTGAAAGTTGGCTAAGCAATTTATTAGTCTTTACTTCATTATAAAACACACAGGTGCTGTTTCATATAAGTTGGCTTTTCCATCACATTTTTGTATCCATTGTGACAGATAGGGGGTGCTGTCGACCCTTGAACCCGCAGACAACACGTTCTGACACCAGGTAAAAGTCCAATAATTATATTTATTATAATAATATTGTGCACAAAGCACCTCCACTACACAATCCTCAATAAATCAATACACTAATCAATCACAAATCCTAATCCTCCACTCCCAGCAGCTCCGTTCCACACCCTACCAACTCGGCTCACTTCTGGGATCTCTCACAGTCCTTTTACAGTGCCTCTGTCCCTCAGTCCACGTGATTTCATAGCACTTCTGGGTCAGATGAAATCTTACTCTTTTTCTTCAGCCCGGAAGTACTTCACTTCTTCCATCCTCGTGACGAGGTAGTGTTTCCGGGCTATATTGAAAATTCAAATCTCTGTGCCTCCCTAAAGTGTTCCCTGGTGGCCCCCACGGTATTCAGCAGGGCTGTGAAGTAAAACTCCAATGTCCATGATGCCCTGCGGGAATTCGGGGCCCCTCCATGTTGCAGGGAGAACTCCATCTAGCGGTGTGGGGGTATTGGCCGGGATAAACTGCCGGCCATATATCACACCATACAGTTTTTCATGTGTCTTGGGTTAAACCAATTAATGTTTGTCCTTATTTTAGGTGTTCATGTCCTCCATATTCTGTTCATGGCAAACAAGAATTTAAGATTTGGAGAATTCTTAGTTCATGTTGTGAAGAAGTTGTGTTTATTATCTAGGAAACTGGTGTGGTTATAAACCTGAGGAACGGTCCTGGGTTCCATACAGATATATCCATGCCCCTAGATTATTACATTCCTTTTATGCTAGACACACTGGTGAACACCTTATAAGAGGAGTATGTTGTGATTGTTGTTTGTTTACTTATTTTTCTTTTGCTTTTTTTAAATAATTTTTTGTTCTAGCATTGGAAAGGCCTTTTGAGCTTCAACACCCTGGAGCTTGTGGGGGTCGTGATTCAGCTTAGGTAATTTGAAATTCTATTCCTGTGATCCACCTTAGTTTGTATGAAAATGTCAATTGTGAGACCTCTGGAAACATAATAAATTGGATTGAGAGAAGTTTTAACATCAGAATCAGAATTCACTTGACTGGGCAGATACACTAATGTGTACTAGGAATGCTATATGTCTTGACAGAAAGATAAATATAAGAAGATAAAATATAAGATAAAAATGATGCAGTATACAAGGGAAATACAAAAAAAAAAAACAGATAGTAGGATTAAAATGTCCAGGCAGTCTAGTGTGCAGGTATACATAGATACTGAGGAGAAGATCAAACCTGATTAGTCAGAATAACTGCATCTGGAAAAAAAACTGTTTAGGTGACATGTTGTTTTAGTTTTCACTCCACAAACACATTTGCTGGAGGGAAGTTTTTGGAATATGTGATGTCCTGGATGAGTAGAATTAGTAGGATCTTTACGACTCACTTTCTTACCTGCGACGAGTTGAATGTGAGGTAACTTACAGCTTACAGGTGACTTTTTCCTGAAATCTATGATCATCCGCGGTGTTTTTTGAATGTTAAGGTCCAAAATATTATAGCTGCACCACAAACTCAGGCTGTTGAACTCCTGTCTGTATATGGACTCATCTTTATTGGAAATTAGGTCTATTAATACAATTTTATCTGCAAATTTAAGAAATCTGACAGACAAATTGCCAGCGGTACACTCTTTTGTATAAAGTGAAAAGAGTAGTGAGGAAAGGACACATCCCTGTGGTGCATCAGTATTATCCTATCTGTAAGAAATCTGTGATCCAATGGAAGAATGAACTGGGTAGGCTGAACTGGGTGAGTTTCTTATCTGGGAGCTCTGGGATGATTACATTGAAAACAGAGCTAACGTCCACAAACAAGATCCTCACGTTCCTGGCTTATTAAGGTGTTGGTTAATAAAAGTCAGGTCTAAATTTACTGCATCATATACAGACTGGTTGGATCTGTATGCAAACTGAAGTGAGTCCAGGAAGTCTTTTGTGGCATTCTTAAGATATTTCAGAATAATTATTTTAACATATCCAAATTATTACAGTTTTGCTGTCTCCTGATTTAATTGTCAGATGATGCAAAGCATTTTCAATACAAGTTGTGGCATTCGTATATTAATTCCCAAAGTTCTTGTGTAGCAGTATCTTTGCCTCCTTATAGCTTATATCAGGATCCATATGCTGGCAACTGTGAACAAGCACCTTGGGCTGTCCTCTGGTACGCTGCTCCAGGAAGAATACCCTATCTTTGTTACTTTCATCTCTATTCTCAATGCCATGCTCAAAAGCCTAAATGGAAAAATTTAATTCAAGAGGCACACCTCCAATAATGAAATGCTCAAATGAGGAAGAGACAACAATCTAAGCTGTTTTATCAAAAGCTCAGTAATAATATTCTGATGTTGCATAATTTTAAACAGGCCCCCAGTATTTAAAACACTATGTCACTGATTTTTGAACTCACTGTGTGATTTGATCTCACAAAACTGTCAAATGTAAATAATTCTCCTTTATGCTCAGGTGTATGTGGTATCTCTGCTTCCTGTCTAATAGTGATTTAAGTTTCTAACACTTTTAAGAACATCAGTCCATTCGTGTAGTGTAAGGGATGAATTGTTAATTCCATTCACCCATGCATCCATTTTCTTATCCCGCTTTATCCTGAGTAGGTTTGCAAGGGAGCTGGAGTCTTTATCAACAAGCATAGAGTGCAAGGCAGGAACAACACCTGAACTGGGCGCCAGTTTGTTGCAGGTGTGTTAATTCATGCATAGTCAATAGTTAAAGCTTAGCATCTGCATTAGCAATGGCCAACTGTAATTCCATCTCTTCTTCTTTGCTTTAAGATGAGGTTCTTTCTTTCCAACATCTTGTATCTGCTTTAATGTGTTAGCATGTACCAGCAGCATGGCTCATTCAGCTTGCGTTTTTGAGCTAGCAGATATTTACTGTACATTTAATAACTTGGCTGATGCCATTATCCAAGGCGACTTACAACATTTAAGATATGATTGGTTATGTTTTATTTTGTTTCTCCAGTTAGACCTCAGGTAGGTGAAGTGACTTGCTGATGTTCACAGAAGCGGGATTTGAACCCATAACCTTGGGGTTTGAATGACAAACCCTTAAATACTATGTTATTCTGCCTCCAAAGTGGTGGAAACAACAGAAGATGGACAAATTACAAAACTCTTCTATTTCCTTTTAGTGTGAGTGGGAGAAACAGTTATTGAAGTGGTATAAGCTGACTGGACCTCAGCGTCACATTTCATTGCCCCTTCTGCCCTATAGTGCACTCTTTTTCTGCAACCATCTACATTTACCAAAACTGTCTGAACACTTTTCCATCTTGAATGATTTCATCTTCAGATATATTTATCTTTACTGCATCATTTATATTACAAAATTCCATACATAGTTTTAAAAACTGTGTAGACCATTGTGTGGATGCAATTTGCCATCATCTTCCAAGAAACTTTCAATCTCCATTAGCTTTTAACTTCACATATAACTTTGTATAATAGGAATTAGGAGACACAGAATCAGGAGAATTTCTAAAATTAGACCAAACATGTAACATGTTAATCTAAGACAGCTTTAAGAAATATTTTAGTTCTTCTTATCTTTCCAACTGAAGAATCAGCAGCTCCACAACATACTGCCTGTAATCAGATAAAATGACTACAAAGTGGATTATTGATACTTTGGCCTAAAAAACACTGGTACCATGTAAACTTAATTGGAACTTTTTTTTTTTTTTTAATGAAATATCCATCACTAACATAGAAATCAAATAAGAACTTACTGCATTGATTCATATCAGAAACACTGCTCCTCCCAATTACCGCACTGCAGGGGCCTCATGTATAACGCCGTGCATAGAATTCAGACTAAAATATTGCACAGGACAAAACTGGAAATGTATGTACACACCAAAATATTTAGATGCATAAAACTGTGCATAAGCAAAGTTCCACACACTGCTCCTTTATAAACCCCAATCAATGTGAATTTTAACTCATGTATACATGCCTACTGTCCCACCCTCACTCCTCTCAGAATTATGCTTATTTGAATATGTAAATCAATAGAAATAGCCCCTTTCATTTAGTGTTTTGTTAAAAGACAATGGCAAAAGCATGTGTAAGAAAGAAGAATTTCAGTGAATGCAAAATGGAGGTCCTGCTCAGTGAAGTGGAGGTAAGGAAAAATGTACTATTTGGTAGCTTAAGCAATGGCATAAGCAACAAAAGTAAATTGTTGGATTGGAGTGGTCAGATGTCAAAGTTGCAGTGAAAAGATGAGTCACAGCCCACCATCTGAAAAAAAAGGTCTATGTCAAGATTAAAGTCAAAATGTCAACTTTAATGTCAAACTTTTCACTTTAATCTTGTACTTTATTTTGTCATTAAAGTAGAATGTTGTAAACTTCATCTTAAAATTGATATTTAATTTACTAGAGTTTCTCACACCCCATGTTAACACTAGAACTCACGAAGCCTATGAAAAAACTTGTAATCCCGGGCCACCTTAAATTCCTTCACACCTCTCCGTCAGTGTCTTTTGTTTTGTAAATGTGGCAATCATCACAAGCAGCAAGCAGCCTACTATCCCATCCCCACAACCACCGCAGTCAACTTGGGCAAAAAGTTCTCCCAGCTCAAGTCATGTTTATCTGCGTGTGAGGTGCCTGGAGTTGTATAGGGTAAATAATATATCGTTATTTGAACACATGCATTTCATGGGTGTTCCGTGTCTACAACGATCTGTGTAAATGTAGGATGACAGGAAGTGGGAGAAATGCAGGAAATGTTGAACACATACCTAAAACAAACTTTTTTCATGTTATGACTAACAACAAAATTTTGACTTGAAGTGTATAATGTGTGAAGACTGAAGTCCAAATATCAAATAAACACTTTCACCAAAGGCACATGTATAGCAAAACAAGTGTGCTTTTATACAAAAATACAACCAAAAAAAAAGAAATCTGGTTAGGTTACGACGCTGACACAACCGCTTGGGTGGTGCAGCAGTAAGTAATCAAGAGGTCGTGGGTTTGAGTCCGACCGCTAACTAGAATTACCATTTTGAGTAGGGAGCTGCTCTTATTGCTACTATTATAGAGTACAAACATACATTTGATTTGAGTCTGTAACAGCCGGAGTAAATTTATGGTACTTGTAAAGGTTAGCTTTTTGTTTTTTTCAGTTTTATTGTCTTGATCACGTTCACGTTCCCCCCAAACTGACACTGTTGTTTTCAAATAAAGACATGCTAGAACAAAGGTGAACTCAGATGAGGATGAGCGATCTACATCAGAGAAAGAGAACAGAAGCCCTCCTCGCAAGAAATGTCCAGTCACACATAATAACAACACAGCTGCACCAGGTGTAAAGGCAAAAGATGGCACCGTTTGGATGCAGCAAGAGATTGGGCGTTATCCTGCCAGTGGATATTATTGGTCAATCTGCCACTCATGACCTTCAGCGAAACAGCAGGGCATGCCTAGCTCACCAAGGTATCATGCAAAGTTCTCTTTGTGATTATGTTTTGTGATGGTCTTTTTATGAAAAACATTTACATGTTACTTATATAAAAGCTACATTGAATGTAATTTACCTATTTACCTTGCTTTATTTACTTATCTCCCTACAGCGTAAAGTCACAAGTAGACTGCAGAGCTTCCTGTGTTTGATCGACACAGGCATGCTGAAAAACTACTCCTATTCCTACTCTCCTATTGAATGATAGTCTTTGAAAGAAGATCTATACTAGACTCTTCTTAGATGATTTTCTGTTATTACCTATCGTTTTTCTCTTGAGGTTATTTTGACTTTACCCATCTAGAGCAAATAAAAAAATTACAGCTGTGTCATGACCAATAAATGGTTTATCTGCTGTCTTTCAACTCCTGTCTCTATCTTCAGTATCTGGTGGTGATCTAGTTATATAATACATGATGCATACACTTAAAAATGCTTTCTTCCAGATGTAGATTTATTAAAAGCTTTCTCATAGCATGCTTTTAGTGCCCTCATCTGTCAAGAAATAAAAGTACATCTCCTCTGATTTAATTACTCTGTACATTATATTGTATTAGAAAGGTACAGTAGAATAAAGCTTTTCAACAATTATATTGTTCATTTATTTTTCAACTGAAAACCACACAGATCTCCAGACCTCAAAGAAAGGTGGTTCATGCGCTTCTTAGAAAACATAGCATCTCAGGTCACGCTGCTGAGGGTGCCACCACCTCTTAAATGAACCTAACAGTGTGTATGAAAGTCTTTTATGCATGGAGTGTATGACTTGCATTAGCAATAAAAACAATAAGTCAGCCTGTGCAATGAACTTCACTTTCAGCAGATGTCAATGCAGTTTTTTCATGTTAGCTATGCCGCATGTCCACACTGTCAATGCTTTTCAAGTTTGTAGGTTTGCATGACAACGCTGACGCTTGCCGTGAAAATGTAATTATCAAGTTTTTGTGTGACAGAAGAACACCCCAAAACATCAAATGTATATATTTTATGCTTATTGTTTGCTGTTCATTTTGTCAAGGCATATTATCACTTGGATATGTCTTAAATATTTTCTGATACCCTTAAGCCATATAGGATATCTATTAATTATTTTATGGTATCTTTAAATCATTTTAAGATATCTATAAATGATATACAAATCACTTTAAATAAATAACTATCCATCTATAATTTATTTCAATACATCTTCAAATAATGTACAGATATCTTGAATTAAATTACAAATACGTAACAAAATGATTTATATTATGGAAGGCAAGGCAGGAAATAGTCCTTGACAAGCAACAATTAATCATACTTTCACTCTTTCACATTAGCCTAATTGAGAGTTGCTAATCAGTGTAACACACAGGCTTTTAGCATTTTGGAGATACAGCAACTGGAGTATTCTGAGGAAACTCATTTAGGCAAAGGGAGAAAATGTAAACTCCATTCATGCCTTGGCTCAATACAGAAACAAACACATTTGCTTAGAGTAATGTAACACCATTACTTATCACTGTCATTCATATTTTGGGATTTTTTACACTTTCTATACTTTAGAAATAAAATCTATTTGATAGAAGATATCTGATAGAAGGTAAAATCTAAAGCAATGTTGATGGAACCTCTTAAGGTCAACGGTTTATTTCCTCCATATTCTTAGAAAGAATATATATGATAATAATTTTTAATTGATTCACATCCCTAATTATTATCATGAAGTATTAAATTAATTACAATTAATTTAATCTAACACTAAAACATGAAATTATAATAACTCACAAAACAAATGCACACTAAATCATTAATTTAATGTAGGAATTAAAAAAAAAGAATTTAAAAAATTAATGGCAATTTAATTAATGACATTAAACCTGAATTTTTAACAAAACATTTCTTGAGCAAGTACAACCTGAATTTGAATGCCTTCCAGAAAAGCAACTTGAAAAGAAGGCAATAAGAAAGTGAGGCCAATGTATTAATTCTCAAAGTGGCATAGCATCTGAGACACAGACGTGTCAAATTAAAAATGAAAATGATCCAAATGACTGTTGGCTTTGAATGCACTACTGAAGACTGATTCAATAGTTCCACCCCTTCAGACAGTTTAGTATGTGTATAGATTTAATGTATTTTTGGTTGGTAGTATCCTGGTGTGCTTTGGGATTTTTTTGGATTACAAAAAGTGTAAAACGACAGAAAAAAGGTGGGAAAAGATCTCTGTATCTTTTATGTCGCTTAAAAGATGACACCGTGCGTTACTTGGGTGGTTATGTTGTGTTCTTTGCATAAATTAGTAAAAATACTGCAAACTTGAATCATGGTCAGGGATAATCATTACAATTCTATATCATTGAATTTTGTCATTATATTATCGCTGTCAGCAGTGTAAGCTATCCGGCAGACTGACAAGTTAAATACAGAGGTACTAGAGACGTATTGTGGCATTACTGCCTCTCAAAGATAACTAATTTAGCACTTATGTGCTATGACATTGATTCAATCTTCTTACAGAAATATGAAATGGAAAAAAAGAGAGCACAATTTTTACCTTCGCAACTTTTCTGTCATTGCACCAGGACTGCTATAAACTCACCACCTTTCCTGACACACCCCTGCACCTATGTCAGTAAATGTAAATTAAGAAAATAAACACCAGTGCTATGTATTGACATGGCATATCATTGTGGACCATGTAATATGAATTAATAGGAATTATATCCAACCTGTAAATAAGTGGTAGCACTATTAACATTGCTATTCCATTTTGTCTTACAAATAAGCAGTAAAGACTTGTTTCAGTCAGAATATATATATATATATATATATATATATATATATATATATATATATATGTCTATATATATATATATATATATATATCAATATATACACACACACATACATACATTTATATATATATAAAATTTGGTGCATTTTGCTGTTAATTCTGCTTTTGGTTTACTTATGTTCTGCACATTGGCTATTTTTTATTTATTAAGTGTTTTATTTTGACGTTTATAAGTGTTTTTATTATCTGCACTGTCTCCTTCATGTGGAGCCCAGGTAGGCAGGGCCACCTAAATATGCAGCCCAGAGTGAATGTGGGTGTTTATAAGACCGAGTGATTGGCTGTTCATTAATGGTTCCTGCCCTGTATCTGCTGCCAGCATGGCATGAGGCTGATTCCCTACACCCTTGGATTGGATTAAGCAGATTTGAGAATGTAATTTTCATGTTACGTATTGTTTGAGAATAAAATGATTTTATAAAACACATTTAAATAAAGTTTTCATAAGTTAAAAGTAAAAAAGTGACAGAGAGAAAGACAGACACAGAGATATGGCTCTACCTTGTAGAGAAGTACAAGGCTTTACATAGACAACTGAACAGAGTACACACAAGATACAAGAGTTGACACAAGAGTCAGAATGTTGGGGAGCAACCTTACTTAACCAATAAATTTACCCAAATAACATCTCAGTGCATTGGACACTTTTAACTTTCTTCACATTTTTCTTAACAAAGCTAATTTCACATCAAAAGCTGTAATATGAAAAATGAAACACATAGACCTTGAGTGAACGTGAACAATGAAGACCATAATACTCTGTGGATACAGTAAGTGTTTTTGTTATTCCTTTGAACTTGCAGTGTTATACCCATAAGCCATACACCTACCCAACACTTTCCGAGTTGAAGATGTAAAGACACCTCTTTACCAATCTCATGCATAACCCACAGAATGTAAATGTAACAGGGCCGCCTCTCTAAATTAATTGACATAGTTAACCATGTAACAGTATATGTACATTTCCCTTTGAAAACAATTGTCTGTGAAATAAACACACAAAATATTTTGTTGGGTTGACTTACCAAAGAAACATATTTTAGTAAATACTGTAGAGATATTGATTTATTATAACACACTGTGCGTACTGTATCTGTCCTCAGAGCCCTTGCGGCCATCCTTCTGTATTTTCTGTACATATTGGAGTTGCCACCAAGCCATGTGCTACAACTCTTCTCAATGCAATCCAGGGTGCCCTGTGAGATGAAATACCTCCTTCTTGGAACAGCAGCAACACCAACACAACCCTTAGCAAACTTCAGGGTCTTGTCACAGAAGGTGTTCCACATTACATTAGGAATGGAAGTCGCACCTAGGCCTGCAAGCTCCTTACACAAACTGCTTGCAAACTCATTAAAAACAGCTTGATCTTGGAGTCTGGCCAGATCCAGCATCATTCTCCTAGTAGGTGGTAACCTACTGGACCTAAGTTGGATCTTCAGAGTGGCAACAACAAGACAGTGGTCAGAATTCACAAACTGGGCACTTCTATATACCCTGGAGTTTTTCAGGAGCCTCCAGCATCTGCACACAAGTACGTGGTCAATCTCCTTCACCGCATCACCACTATTGGAGGAGGCATTTCTTAGAGAAATCTGTGAGCAAATGACACAGTATCTATCGTCTAGTGACCCACATCCTGCTTACAGAGGAATCCAAACATTACGCACATCCGAATCTGTTTCTTGGACAGTCATAGTTAGGGCGGGTGATGGAATAGCCCTTATGGATGATGCTGTAGTTGTGTCTCACTGGGCTGGCTACTTTGAACAGCTGTTTAAAGCTAATCCTCTGGCTAGGACACTGGACATCTCTGAGTCCATGGTTCTTGAAGATAATCCTCCAATTAGCTTTGAATTTTAAAGTGTGTAGGCAATGACATCTTGTTCTTGGGTTAACACAATTTATCATGGAGCAGGTTTATGGTACAAAACCCTTAAATGAATGTTTCTCATAGGAAGCTATAATTTCTATCCCATTTAAATCCTGGGTCCATGGTTTTAATCCAAAAAAATTCTTGGCAGTGGTTTCCCCCATTTTTAGGGTTTCTTGAACCACTTTCCACACATTAAGCAACCAAATAAGATAATCTGCCAAACTAGGGAGTGATGAGGGGCGCAGTTGCAAAAGTAAAGGTTTAAACTCATATAGACATTCAAATGGCAACATCTTTATGGCAGAGTGATTGATACGAGGCATTTTTTCTAATCTGTCAGCAGTAGCACCGGTCTCCAGTCTGACTGAAAAGTATTATCTGTAGATCTTTGAAACTCTTCTAAATCCTGATTCAACCTTTTAGTGTGCTCTGTGGATTTCAGATATTATAACTTCTTAAGTGGGAAAAAATTCTGCTGGTTTCACTTTCTCATAAGGTTCAGGCAAAGCATGTGACTTGTTGACATGTACGCAAATAATTCCAAAGTTTGAGTGTCTTAACTTTAAATATTTTAGCAAAATTCAACAATAAACAGAAAAATTCAAAATATAAAACAAAAGTTCTTATATGAAATGTCTTTGTTCAAAGCTTATAAATCTTATGTCTTAGGTTAATTCAACAAAAACATACAGATGTGAAACATGGTCAGAAACTGTATGTTGTTACTCCATTGAAAGGAAGGCAAATTATACTTCTAGCTACCTACAAACAGATTAAAGTTCTATTATTGTAGTTCAGATAAAGCTGGGAGATAAGGAAGTTCCATTACAAGTTGGCTTTAAGGGTTAAACAGGGTCATCCTTTATCTACAGTGCATCCGGAAAGTATTCACAGCGCATCACTTTTTCCACATTGTGTTATGTTACAGCCTTATTCCAAAATGGATTAAATTAATTTTTTTCCTCAGAATTCTACACACAACACCCCATAATGACAACGTGAAAAAAGTTTGAGATTTTTACAAATTTATTAAAAATAAAAAAATTGAGAAAGCACATGTACATAAGTATTCACAGCCTTTGCCATGAAGCTCAAAATTGAGCTCAGGTGCATCCTGTTTCCCCTGATCATCCTTGAGATCTTTCTGCAGCTTAATTGGAGTCCACCTGTGGTAAATTCAGTTGACTGGACATGATTTGGAAAGGCACACACCTGTCTATATAAGGTCCCACAGTTGACAGTTCATGTCAGAGCACAACAAGCATGAAGTCAAAGTAATTGTCTGTAGACCTCCGAGACAGGATTGTCTCCAGGCACAAATCTGGGGAAGGTTACAGAAATATTTCTGCTGCTTTGAAGGTCCCAATGAGCACAGTGGCCTCCATCATCCATAAGTGGAAGAAGTTTGAAACCACCAGGACTCTTCCTAGAGCTGACCGGCCATCTAAACTGAGCGATCGGGGGAGAAGGGCTTTCGTCAGGGAGGTGACCAAGAACCCGATGGTGACTCTGTCAGAGCTCCAGATGTCCTCTGTGGAGAGGAGAACGTTCCAGAAGGACAACCATCTCTGCAGCAATCCACCAATCAGGCCTGTATGGTAGAGTGGCCAGACGGAAGCCACTGCTTAGTAAAAGGCACATGGCAGCCCACCTAGAGTTTGCCAAAAGGCACCTGAAGGACTCTCAGACCATGAGAGAGAAAATTCTCTGGTCTGATGAGACAAAGATTGAACTCTTTGCTGTGAATGTCAGGCATCACGTTTGGAGGAAACCAGGCACCGCTTATCACCAGGCCAATACCATCCCTACAGTGAAGCATGGTGGTGGCAGCATCATGCTGTGGGGATGTTTTTCAGCGGCAGGGACTGGGAGACTAGTCAGGATAAAGGGAAATATGACTGCAGCAATGTACAGAGACATCCTGGATGAAAACCTGCTCCAGAGCGCTCTTGACCTCAGACTGGGGCGACAGTTCATCTTTCAGCAGGACAACGACCCTAAGCACACAGCCAAGATATCAAAGGAATGGCTTCAGGACAACTCTGTGAATGTCCTTGAGTGGCCCAGCCAGAGCCCAGATTTGAATCTGATTGAACATCTCTGGAGAGATCTTAAAATGGCTTTGCACCGACGCTTCCTAACCAACCTGATGGAGCTTGAGAGGTGTTGCAAAGAGGAATGGGTGAAACTGGCCAAGGATAGGTGTGCCAAGCTTGTGGCATCATATTCAAAAAGACTTGAGGCTGTAATTGCTGCCAAAGGTGCATCGACAAAGTATTGAGCAAAGGTTGTGAATACTTACGTACATGGGATTTCTCAGTTTTTTTATTTTTAATAAATTTGCAAAAACCTCAAGTAAACTTTTTTTCACGTTGTCATTATGAGGTGTTGTATGTAGAATTCTGAGGAAAAAAAAATAATTTAATCCATTTTGGAATAAGGCTGTAACATAACAAAATGTAGAAAAAGTGATGCGCTGTTAATACTTTCCGGATGCACTGTATGTAGGTATGAGAAACTCACATTGTTATCAAACTAAGCAAGCATTCATCTACATTTCAATATTAATATTAAACATTTTAAGACTGTTGTTAACAGTTCTGGCCTGTAATTGTTTATGCATGATCCACCAATTATTCTTAAACATTAAATACAGATGCAATTAAATCACAAAGAATATAATTAAGAATTTCCTATTTCAATTATTAGGTACTTCTTGTAGCAGGCACAGTTTACTCATTGGTCTGTCCAGTGTGCTGGATTTGGTCTGCACACAAAGTCTTCTGACAGCAACTTTAGTATCTGGAATTGTCATGATGACTCAACCCATTAACCAAGAGTTGCAGGGTGCAGTATCATCGATTATCAAAGCAATGTCTCATTGGTTCTGAATTTCTTCTTGGTGCAAATGATATTCACTTTCTTGGCGAATTGGAAAATACCCTTTAATCCATTTCTTCCAAAACAGATCAGCCTTCTATTGAACTTCTTGCTTCCAGTGTTCTTAAGTATATTGGTCCTTTTTAGAAAAAGGTAAAGGAGGCATGCTGGGCTATGTCTTCAATAGAAATAAGTGGTTGGGTGTCAGTGCTTCTAAATAATTCGGATCATCGGCTGCCTTTGTAAGGGGTCTGTTGTTGTTAAGTATTGAGTTTAGAATTTTTCTTCTAATTTGTCTATCCCATACACCACCTTGATGGGAAGTTGATGGTAGATTAAAATCCATTTTTTTTTCTTCATCATGGCACTGCTAATTAATTCTTGGTCAAGTTTTTAACTCTGGCTCTTATATACAAAGGACAGTGCATGTGCCCAAAACATTAACATTTATATGTTACTTACATAAAAGCCAGATCTAATGTTATTTATCTATTTACCTTGAGTTATTTACTTACATGACGAGGGTTCTACATCGGATCAAGAATGTACTTTTGCCATCGCTGTACTTTGTATATGTACATGGGAAGCTCTGCACTCGTGACTTTAATTTGAGTTTACCTCTGTTATAGTGCGTCTATGTGAAAACAGCACTGTCAAATGCTTTGGAGGGAGTTGGGATTGTGAACGCGGCTGACAGAATAACAGAATAAAAAAAATCAAAGCTAACCTTTACAAGTATAAATTACACCGGCTGTTACAGACTGGAATCAAATGTAAATTTTTATTCTAAAATAGTAAGAATACGAGCAGCTCAGTTCTCAAAATGGACTTGTCGGGGATCAAACCCATGAAGCTTTGATTACCAGTCAATAGCTGATACCGTTGTGCCACCAAAGCTGTCGTATCAAATGTGTGTCAATGTCACAGGTAAACGTGGGTTGTTTTTCTGCAGTTATATTTGTGAATAAAAGTGCATTTGTTCTATTATATTTGTACCTTTTGTGAAAGCGTTTCTTTGATATTTGGAATTCAGGCTTCACACAGTATATACTTCATGTGTACATTTTGTCAATTATTACCAAAACATGAAAAACGTTTCTGTTTTAACGGTGTGTTTACTGTACATAGATTGTTGTAGACACGGAACACACATGAAATGCATGTGTTCCAAATAACGATATAGTATTTATAAAAGGTGTCATTTTGCTTGACTTTTCACTCTATACAACTCTAAGCAACTGACATGCAGGTAAACAGACTTGAGCTGAGACAACTGTGCGGGGAGGGGGGATGTGATAGTAGGCTGCTTGCTGTTTGCTGCTTATCCACACATTTAGAAGACAAAAGACGCTGATGGAGAGGTGCGAAGCATTTTAAGGTGGGACTCTACAAGTTTTTTTGTAGGCTCTGGTAATTCTAGTATTAAAAGGAATAGACTTTAAGATGTTTTTATATATTATTGAGATGCTCTCTGAGTCTTCAAGACTGATCAGTATTTCCTCTGAAGCAGAAATGGCTGGGACATGTGTAAAACTGGATAGATTCCTTTTAGCAAAGTTTCTGATTTGAATGTAGTGGAAAATTGCGTTAATAGGAAGTTAAATTTGAACTGTAACTGTTCATAAATTGCAAAGACATTATCTATATACAATTCTCTAAGTGTGTTAATAAGGACGTTTTATTAAGATTAAATACTGTGTAGGTTTAAGAGGGTAGAAAAAGGTGATTATCACGTAGAGATGCAACAGATAAAAGATTCTCTGTCTTGAAGTGCGTTCTGTATTGGTTCCATATTCTGACTGATTGATGGACAATTGGATTATTGGTATATTGATGATAATTTGTATTTACTGGGGCACAAAGCAGGGTATATAAAGAAGTACAAGTAAAATTGTATTTCTATTGCATATCAGGCTTGGATATATTCATCAATTTATGTCAATGTCAAGGTCTTTACAGCTGGTATATTCGTTGCAAAGTAATGAAATTGAACGTTCAGTAGTGCCTTGCCACCTTCTACTTTGGGTCCTTATGGAGTTGCTTTTTGAGTGCATTGACGTTTTGTATTCCAGTTAAATTAGTCAACTGAATCTAATTTCTTAAAAAACAATTTGTTAATATATATAGGGAAACTTTGAAATAGGAAAAGAAGCTTGGGAAGGATGTTCATCTTGACAGTGTTGATTCTCCCTGCTAATGTGAAATGAAGGGTAGACCATCTGTTCACATCTTCTTTGATTAAAATATGTGGATAGATGTCCAGTCTAGTGTTATGTGCTAGAGAGTTCACTGGAAAAAACAAACTTTCATTCAAATTGAATTTGAGTCCAGATGTCTTTTAAAATTTTGCTAGTGCATTAATAAGGGCTACTCGTAAGGATATTTGCGGATCTGATATACACAGTACCATGTCATCTGCATATAGTGATATTTTCTGTTCAAGTCCTTCTCTGATAATCCTCTTTATCTCTAATGCATTTCAAAAGTGAATCGCAAATGGCTCAACGGCAATTGCAAAAACCAATGGTGATATGAGACATCCTTGTTGAGTGCTAGATTGAAGCAATTTGAGATATTAATACAGACATAGGTGTCTGGACTGGTATACAATATCAGTTTTATCTGTGCACAAATATTTGGGCCAGACCCAAATGTGTGCAATGTGGTGAATAAGTAGTCCCATTCAATCCTTCTAGTTAGAACTTTAAAGAGTATCTTTACATCATTATGTTCTTTTCAAAGATGGCAATTAATGCCTGAGGTAGAATTTTGTTGTTTCTAGCATCTATAAAAGCTAACTTATTTGAATTTTGTTTTATAAAATTCCACTGGGTAGCGGTCATGGCCTGCTGCTTACCCAGTTTGGACTGAATTTATAGCATCCATTAATTCTTATAGTGCCAGAGGTTTGTCCAGTTCCTCTGCCATAAGAGTATCTAGCTATAGTAGGCCTATTTGTAATGCTTCAAAAACTCATTAGATTGTGTCTCTTTTCTTCTTTAAACTGAGTAGAGTATAAGGACTTACAGTACTCCCTAAATGTATTGGTTATATTTTTATGATCAATGATTTTATCTCCATCTGCGTTAGTAATTTCTGTTACTGCATTGCAAAATTCCTGTTTATGGATTGTTGAGGTAAGATCATTTTGGCATTCTCTAATGCTCTAATGTGTTAAGATTCCCATACCTCTAGCTTTCTTTGTACAGCTGGAGTTAAAAATTTGGCCAATCAAATTTTTGCAATCAAGACTAGTCCTTACTTATTAAGTGAATCTCCTGTAAAAATACTACCTCTTCATTTAGGCATGTGAGGTAAGAAAATACTTTTTCACTTTAGATCATATTGAGACCTTTGACATTCCAGCTTACAAAGTTCACTGTTTTGTCATAGAGACAGTTCCTGAGCTGTTGAGGACAGTTTCTAGTGACCACTAAAAATTGTTTTATAAACTAGCTTTAACCTTGATTTCATATTATTGCCAGGTATTATGCTTAAGGAGTTTATTATTGCGCTGGCACTTACTTTTGTGGGGGTAAAAAAGATAAATAAGAAGTAACTTGCTCTCTTTCTCTTCACACCCTCCTCCATTTTGCCTTAAAAATTGAGACTAGATCTCACTTCACAGAGTCCCAGTTCTCCAACATGCTAAGAGACAGGGCATGTCCAAAACAAGACAAACCCCCCGCAGCGGTGTGGTAAAGATCAAAATTATGTTAGTACAGTCCTGATACAATAGATAGGTAGATAGATACTGTATTATGATTTTAAATAGTCTCCTTTGGGGGAAAAAGGAGGAAAAGTCTGAAATTAAATAATTAAAATAGTTTAAATTGCTAGTTATTTAATGGTTAATGGTTACCAAAATATACATATATTTGGTGGAATAATTTTCAATGTAGTACCTTAATAAAGTTGCCAAAAAGAACCTAGAATTTATAGTTATGGCAACTGTTACATTATAAGTAGACAAAGTTGCAAGCAGAATTTTCTTTGCATTATCAGGACACAACATGACTCATGTTCATATTTTAGATGATGCCAGGATTAGTCTTTGTAGCTGTATTTCAGCTTCTTCAGGAGAAATAAACATGTAAAATTGGACATCAAAAATCACTTTCAATTTAGCTGGAAACAAGAGGCTGTATCTGATTTCAGTTTTGCATAAGCGCTATTTAATGCTGTAGAATGCAGCTCTTTTCACAGTTGTTGAAGAAGAGAAATCTGGGAAAATATGAATATGGTTATTTTCAGATATAATCTCTTACTGTCTGAGAATTGACATCAAATATTCTTTAACCCATAGTTTGTTGAATTGGACAATGAGACTTGTTGGTTTTGAGGAATTTGATCCATGTACTGTATGAAATAAGCTGTTGAGATCTCATTATCCAATTTAAAGTCCTCTTGAAATATTTTAGAAAATAATTTAGATATAAATTTCACTGCGTTTAATAATAATTCATTACATTTATATAGCGCTTTTCTCAGTACTCAAAGCGCTATCCACACAGGGAGGAACCGGGAAGCGAACCCACAATCTTCCACAGTCTCGACTTTCACGGTTTTCAGGAAGTCCTTTGATTCTAATGTTGTTCCTTGTATATCTATCTTCAAATGCTGCTAATTTATTACCAAGCGGTTTGCATTCGGACTTTACAGCAGTTGCTTTTTTGTCTGTTGGAGATGTCAATTGTTCAACTTCTTCAATACGAGTCCTAAGTGTCTGCTTAACTTCTTCCAGGTGAGCACCAAGTACTGTAATTTGTTTCTCAATTTTGTTCATATTTTTCTTTATTTTTTAAAAGTTTACATTAAAAGTATTGCTTAAACATACCTCCTGGGGCGTCATGCATAACACCGTGCACAGAATTCACACTAAAACATGACTTAAGGACAAAAGCAGAAGTGTGTGTATGCACAAAAAATCCAGATGCATAAATCTGTGCGTTCGCCAACTTCCACGTTCTTCCACTCCATAAATCCAGGTCAGCGTGAAAAGTAACGCACATGCACACGCCTGCTGCCACTCCCACTATCTGAATGTCATATGAAAGCTTAATAGGGTACAGAGAAAAGAAAAAAAAATACGGACATATTGAGAAAAAAGCTCAAAATGTCAACTTTAGTCTTGAAACTTCCACTTTAATCGTAGTTTATTTTGTCATTAAAGTAGAACATCATAAATTTCATCTTTAAATTGTTTAATTTACCAGTTTCTCATATACCATCGTAACTATAGTAGCACATTAAATGCTTTGTTTTGTATGTGTTCTTCTATGTGCTCTATGTGTTTGAATCACTACGTGCTTCTTAAATAGGATTACTTTTCGTCCGACTGGACACAGAATCCATTACATTCGTGATACTACATCTCTCTGAATAATTAAAATACTGAGATGTATACTTGATATAATTTTCATGATGTTAGGAGTTAAAGCATGTTATTAAACATGGGAACACAGTGGCGCAGTGATAGTGACGAGCTGGCGCCCTGTCCAGAGATTGTCTTCTGCAAGATGCTTGCTGCGCCGTGTCGCCCTTTGATGAAATAATTTATTGCAGCAGTACTGACTCTTTCAAACGTACTAACCCCCAATTCCTGTCCTTCCTTTTCTTTCTGCAAGTAACCAATTGCCACACAATCAGCTCTGTTATAGATGTTAAGCCATCTATAAGCTTAGAAGACCGATTCTTCAAAACTTTAAGGAATATTGAAATATCTTAGTAGTAAATGCTTAATTAATCTATCCATCTATCCTTCCAGTGTCGCGCCAGCCCCAGCAAGAATACAAGAACAATCCGTGAACAGAGCGCCAGTTTGTCGCTAGCGCTGCCCCACCGTGTTCACACATGTTTAATTATTAACAATATAGATTATTTAAATGATGTTAACATTTTATGTGCATAATGTAATAAACATATTTTGCTGCATTTCATCTTAAACATGATATCGTCATCATGTGTAAATACGCGCTTTATAAAGTGGCTCAGGTTGTGCAATATTATAACTGTATCGCAAGTTTACAGTGAGATAATTACACTAATAAGTACAAACAGTTCTGCAAGGAGCACTTGATGGACTGATTGAGTGTGTTTATAGTTCTTGGGATGAAACTGTTTCTGAACCACTAAGTCCCTATACGAAAGGCTCTGAAGTGTTTGCCATTTGAGAGCAGTTCAATAGACAGTTTCTAAACCGTGAGGTCCCTACAGGAAAGGCTTTGAAGCGTTTGCCGTATGGGAGTAGTTAAAAAATAGAGCATGGCTGAGGCAGCATGCGCTTGATGCTGTATACCGATAATTTTCTTTCCGATCAGATTGCACACTCAGATACAGTGGGATAAATAGTCTGAGTGGTGCATTGTGAGGAACAACGCTAAAGCAGCTATGGTATTTGGAATAGTTTGGCCATTCCGTGGACCATTATATTGTTACAGGTTAATTACAATCAGATGCCTTAAACTAATAAACAATATGCAGTTAATTTCAGTGTATATGATAAAACCGCGTCAGGGATGTGGAACTAAAAAGAAAGGGAAACCACACTGGAACAAAAGCACTGCTTTGACAATGGCTGCCACCAGTTTGCAAAACTGAGTGGAGAACTTGCGTACGCCAAGCATTTAGCTAGCGTGAAAATGTGCGTGGCTTTAGGTTTTATACATCGCGATTTGAGCGTGGAAACGGAAGTACACAACATTTTTGTGTGTATGTACCATTTATACATGAGGCCCCTGGTGTTTATATCCTGAAGCAGCTTGTCTATTGTGTTGTCTGTTCTGTTGTGTATATCCTTCTTTATATCTTCCTTTACATCCTGCTTTACATCATTTATTTTAACCCCAAGTGCAGCAATCAGTGCATTCAGTTCAGACAGCTCATTTCTGTCTTCTCTGTGTTTTGAAAGTGGAGTTACATACCCTGTTGGAGTTAATTCTGTTGACTTACAGTGGGTGTTGGTAGCAGTTGACAGCGGGAATAAGGAGGCCATGCTTGGTTCCTATAACCCGCCTGGGATTGGTGAATTCTTGTTGCCTGTCTCACTCACAGTTTTGCCCCCATATTCGCTGTCAGCTGGAGCATATGCTGCAGCATGAGGTCCCAGCTGATCTATTCCTTCACCTGCCTCTTCGTACTCAGTTTGTAGCAGGCCATAAAGTGAACTTGAGACCGGCTTCGACTTTGATTTAACTTTAGCTACCTTTTCCTTCACTTTCTGCCCCCTTGGTTTTCTGCTCATGCATTTAATGTACTTATAATTGAGTCTTCACTATTGCAGGATATTTAGCCTCTTCCTACAAAGCAGCTATGTCGAGTCTTCCTTCAACTGTTAGCATTTCTTCCTTTAAAACTGGATCCAATTCAAAGATTTGACTGTTCTTTTTCACACTGGTATTTTTCTTTAAAGGCATTAAGTTCTGCTCAGTTTTAGTAAAATATTCTGAAAAAAGTGGGTTTGGTTTTGTTGCTATTTTGTACTTTTTCATGTGTCCGTTTTTTCTGGGTGACTTACAAGTTGAAATGTATTTTTTTCATCCATCAAGTGCAGCAGCTTTTGTTTAAACTTAAATAAAGACATACTAGAGCTTTCTTTAAGTGCAGCCATTCCACCGACACTCCATCCAAGTACTATTTTCACAGCGGAAAGTAGGTATGACTTGCCATACTTCGAAGACTTTTTAGAGTTTGCTGATACCTATTAATAGATCAACTTCTTAATGTATTTATGACAGATGTACCTCTTTCAGATATGTCCACTTCAGTGTCCCCGTGTGATGGTCGTGATCTGCTCCATGCTCCGTGGCTGCTTCCAGGAGCCTCTTAAAGCCGGAACCATTGATAGTCATGAACCGAGATGAGCTGTGCAAATGATGACACACACAGTCAGCACTCAGCAAGGATTTTGTGCAAAGTGCTTCAAGTGCTTTTATTAAAAAACACAAAAAGTTCTCAAAAGTGTAGTGCAAAAGATCTTACATAAAGAAATAGTCCAAAAAAAACCAGTGAACAGTCCACAAGTTAAAAACCAAATAAATAATCCAATGCAAACAAAGTCCAAAAACAGAATCCCAAGGCAAAGTCAAAGAACAGAGCAGAAGGTCAAAAAAATCCAATAAATCACGATAAGCACAAGGCACACCTAAACAAATGCAAAACTCACCAAAACTTCCTAGTGCATACAAAATTAGCCCCCAGGATATGTGAGAGACCCTCCAATTTATAGAGTGGAGGGCAGTTCCTGATGATGATTGGCAGGTGACCCTGCTTCCTGGGGGACCACCAACAAAACACAAGGAACATAGCCGAGGTATTTAAACATAAACAAAAGCAATGAAAAATAAACATAAATAAAATGAATACATACAAAAGAACCAAAAATGAGCAAAGTTGACATAAAACATGAAATTGACAATAAAATGTTGTTTTCTTTTGTCAAATGTGCAGATGTGAAACATAGTTTGAAAATTGTAGGTCATTGTTTCCCTATTGAAAGCAAGGCAAATCAAACAGTTATGCTTCTAGCTAACTAAGGACTAACTAAAAATCTATTTTTGCAGTTCAGATAAAGCTGAGCAACCAAGATGTTCCATTCCATTATATATGTAGCTATTGGAGACTCACATTCTACCTTTTAAGTTTGTATGCGGGCGGCATGGTGGCGCAGTGAAAGGTGCCAGTTAGGAGACCCGGGTTCGCTTCCCTGCGTGGAGTTTGAATGTTCTCCCCGTGTCTGTCTGGGTTTCCTCTGGGTACTCCGGTTTCCTCCCACAGTCCAAAGACATGCAGGCTAGGTGCATTGGTGATTCTAAATTGTCCCTGGTGTGTAAAATAACTTTATAAAGTAACATAAAAGGTTTAAATACTGGTTATCCTTTTACACTAAAATATTACTAAAGAGATACAAAAAAAGTAAAATGCATATGTTGTTTTTCTTTAAGGAGATTAAATATTACTGAAGAAAGAAAAAAAAAACTAAAACAGCCAAATGAGGCTATGCATACGAACTTAAAAGGTTTAAATAAAACAGAAATATATACCTTTATTTTTACTTCCTTAACTTGTGGAGGGTGTATCCTGTAGCAAAGCCCTAACTTTTTTCGTGAAAGCCCGTTTCAGTCAATAAGTCTTAAAAACAGGTGTAAAGATATTGACAATAAGCTACGCAAACCCACCAAGACATGGAATCATTTAAATCAAGGCGCGAGTCGAAAAACACCATCCCATACTATTAGTTAAAGATTAACACATTTCTATATGTATTATAAGCATACAATACAACTGATAATATGTTGCGCTTATTTATCTTGTGTACTGACATTTTTGCGCGTTTAACGGCTGAAATCCAACGTGGTTTGTGCCCTTCAGAATGAAAACAGTTTGCATTTACCTTTTTAATAAAAGGCGAGTTTTTAAGCCTGAGAAATCACCCCATATATGCACACGTTTATTTGCACGTGTTAATATGTATGCTTACACAAGTATTAAAAGACACTCAACACTTAACATCATTTACCTGAAAAAAAAAAACTAAAACAGCCAAATGGGGCTATGCATACGAACTTAAAAGGTTTAAATAAAACAGAAATATATACCTTTATTTTTACTTCCTTAACTTGTGGAGGGTGTATCCTGTAGCAAAGCCCTAACTTTTTTCGTGAAAGCCCGTTTCAGTCAATAAGTCTTAAAAACAGGTGTAAAGATATTGACAATAAGCTACGCAAACCCACCAAGACATGGAATCGTTTAAATCAAGGCGCTGCGCTACCTTCTTCCAGATCGGCCCCAAGGCGTTCATATTTTTCCAAAGCAGTTCTGGTGTCCATCGGCATCTGTAGCTGAGTCGAAAAACACCATCCCATACTATTAGTTAACGATTAACACATTTCTATATATATTGTAAGCATACAATACAACTGATAATATGTTGCGCTTATTTATCTGGTGTACCGACATTTTTGCGCGTTTAACGGCTGAAATCCAACGTGGTTTGTGCCCTTCAGAATTTCAAACAGTTTGCATTTACCTTTTTAATAAATGGCGAGCTTTTAAGCCTGAGAAATCACCCCGTAAATACACACGTTTAATTGCACATGTGTTAATATGTATGCTTACACAGTATTAAAAGACACTCAACAATTAACGTCATTTACCTTCGTTCCCGCGTTTGAGTCGTACTGTAAATTCTTACTGTGAAATATAATTGACAAATAATTTGGTGAATGAACTTGTCAAGAAGGTGGAGCTTGAGTATTATGTCAATTCATTAACGAAAATGCCATGATGTGCGGAAGGGCGGGGGGAGTGTGGGGGTTGACGGAGAATGTTTTCTTCATTGCTCTTTGGGGCTCTTCCTTGTTTTCAGTTCACGTAATTACGTAGGAGGCGGGATGACGCGATACGCGACTCCGCCTCCTCCATTACAGTATATGGACAAAAAAGAGGTTCCAGTTATGACCATTACGCATAGAATTTCGAAATGAAACCTGCCTAACTTTTGTAAGTACGTTGTAAGGAATGAGCCTGCCAAATTCCAGCCTTCTACCTACACGGGAAGTTGGAGAATTAGTGATGAGTGAGTGAGTGAGTGAGTCAGTCAGTCAGTGAGGGCTTTGCCTTTTATTAGTATAGATTATGGTTCTGTTGTCCAAGATTCTGGATATTCAAAACAAAACGTTTCACATCATTAGATAAAACAAAATCATTTCAGGGAATTGGGATCCTGTGTGTGTTCTTAACCCCTTCACCGCCCTCTGCCGGATATATCCGGCACCGTTGTTTTAATGCTAACGCCATACTGCCGGAATTATCCGGCACATTTGCCTATGGTTATATGAATGCCTGGCAAGTAGTATAACTGACGGTTTGGCGTGGGTATTATTACTACGTTGTATTTCGACAAGTCTGTGGTTGTTTTGGCCGGTCATGTGACGTGATTCGCATGTAACAGCTGTGAATATGGCGAAACGTAAACTGACTTCAAGTGAGGCTTTGCAGGCGATTTTGGACAGTTCTGATCATGATTGTAGCAGTTCTGAAGAAGATTTTAGTGACAGTGATGAGCAGCAACGTGCGCTGCATGATATTGTGAATGAAGACGCATCGGATGACGGCGCTGAGTGGGTGTATCCCCAGCATCTCAGCTGGGCTGCTGCCCGTGGTGAACTACCTTTTCTGCATTCGTTTGAGGCAACATGTGGCTTTATTGTTGATGTAAACAATTACACTGCTGAGCAGTTTTATGAGCTGTTTGTGTCACCTGATTTGATCAGACATTTTGTTCATCAGACAAATCTGTATGCAGCACAGTTTATTGAGAAAAATCCCAATTTACCTCCACATTCCCGTGTTCGTGCTTGGTTTGACACTGATGAAAACGAAATGAAAAAATTCATTGGGATTTTGATGTTGATGGGAATAATCAGAAAACCAGATATTGAGATGTACTGGTCTACAGATCCTATGTATGCAACACCTATTTTTGCAGCTGTCATGACACGTAACCGATTCTCTTTGCTGCTGAAATTCTTTCATTTGAATGACAACAGAAACGAGCCAGATAAGAAAGATCCAAACCGCGACCACTTGTTCAAGCTACGTCCTTTGATTGATCATTTATTTGAAGCATTTCAGTTGCCCTACATGCCAGGACCGTCAGTTGCAGTTGATGAAAGTTTATTGTCGTGGAAGGGCCGCTTACAGTTTCGACAGTATCTACCATTGAAAAGGGCACGGTTTGGTATTAAGATGTTTTGCTTAGCTGAGAATTCAGGTTACATTTATAGATTTCGTGTATACACTGGCAACTTGCACAACATTTAGTGGTCAATACTGCTTGAATAAATGTAAAAAATGTAAAAAAAATGTAAAAAAGTAAAAAAACAAAAATTGTTCAGATTTCGCCTGGCGTGGGGAATATTTAGGGAGTTGGCGGTTAAAGGGTTAAGTGTAGTGTTTGGATTTGGTTTTTCAGTTCAATTGATATTTTGATATTGGCCCTGAATTTTATTGTTTGTTTTTCACTTTCATTTTGGTCTTTTTATGTCTTGGTCCTTTAATGTTTTTTTCCTGACAAAATTCTTTTCTGGCAGAGCCTCAACCAATCAGTGTTTAAGTGGGATCTTCTCAACTTCTGGTAGAAATCTGTGGCAGAGTTCAAGAAATAAATTTTGCACAGGCTGTTACAGCCTAATAACCAAAGCAAAACCAAAGACTATATTGTATAACTTTAAACAGGAACATGTTTAAAAGGAAAAATGCAAGCAATGTCACCTAAGAAATTAAAATAACATTTATATTAGATCTTTCATTTACATATGTCTATGTATGTGTGCGTGTGTGTGTGTGTGTGTGTGTGTATGTGTATGTGTGTGTATATGTTTGGAGCAGTCCACTCTGCTCACGCTCAAACACAGCCACTAGATGGCGCATGCATGCACTGTATAGCCAGTGTCTTCTTACAAAAGCTAGTGGGGCAGCAAGCACAGGTGGGTCCATGTCCTCTGCGCTGGATCATTCTTAAGAGTTAGCTGAAGCCTGTCCAAGTTCAGAAATATAGTAAAACTGCTAGGGAGTCTTTGGGTTGTTTTTGTCCTGATGACAACACCCAGCTAGTTGCATATAAAAGAATAATATTAGAATAAGATTATGTTGAAGTGTAAAGATTATTATATTCACAGATCGTAGTGACATAGTGAATATGGATTGAACTTCATTGTTGCCTACATACTGTACATAAACATAAGAAAACCCAGAGAATGTTCCAAGTTTTTCTTGTGATGAGAACTATACATTCTGCTAAACACAATTCATCATTTTCTATTCATCTACAGTAGTTCTTCCAAAATTAATAATAAAACATAATTGATACAAAAATATTTTGAGACCTTGTTTACACTGTGTGAGAACAGAAGCCCACTACATAAATAAATGGGTCAAGGAGGAGTAGAGTGGTCGGGAAAAGTGATTTGGCTACCACTATAAATAGCACAATTGAGTTTTTATTAGTTAATAATACCATTTTTTAATATCACAATTAATACTACAAATAATAGAATAGAATAGAATGCCTTTATTTTCCTTATACACATATACAATGAGATTAAAAGCAGCTCCTCCAGTGCAGACATATATGTAGAACACAACAAACAAATAAACAAATGGTGCAAAAAGTTACAGAAAAAGTTCTACGATGCTATATACATATGGAAAGAATAAATAACTATTGCACATTATTTAAATAATTTCCATCCATTCATTATCCAACCCGCTATATCCTAACACAGGGTCTCGGGGGTCTGCTTTAGCCAATCCCAGCCAACACAGGGCGCAAGGCAGAAAACAAACCCCGGGTAGGGCGCCAGCCCACCCACACACACACCCACACACCAGGGACAATTTAGAATCGCCAAAGCACCAAACCTTGTCTTTGGACTGTGGGAGGAAACCGGAGTACCCAGGGGAAACCCATGTAGACACGGGGAGAACATGCAAACTCCACGCAAGGAGGACCCAGGAAGCGAACCCGGGTTTCCTAACTGCGAGGCAGCAGCGCTACCCACTGCGCCACCATTCCACACTTATTTAAATAATATAAAAAATATATAAAATATGGCACAATAATGATGATCATGTGCAGTGAGTAGTGGATGTTGGACCCTGAGAGTAATGATATTGTACAGTATACAGATATTGCACAGTTATTATCAATACCATTTAGATATTGGATATTGCACAGTTGATGGATAGAAGGAAGTCCAGGGTTTGGGGGGTTAGACTGTGTAGTCAGTGCATGTGTGACTTTAGAATGGTTATGGCTTTTGGGAAAAAAACTGTTCTTAAATCTGTTTGTCCTTGTTGTGATGCACCTCTAGCGCCTCCCTGAGGGCAACAGGTCAAGCAGATCAGAGCCAGGGTGGGAGCTGTCCTTGATGATGTTTTTTGCTCTGCTGAGACAGCGGGAGGTGTAAATGTCCATCAGGGAGGAGAGAGGGCAGCCAATGACCTTCTGTGCTGCCTTTACTACTCTCTGAAGCCTCTCCCTGTCTGCCATGGTGCAGCTACTGTACCATACTGTGATACAGTACGTCAGCAGGCTCTCGATGGGCGAGCGGTAGAAGGTCAGTAGCAGGTTGGAGTCCAGGTTGTGCTTTCTGAGGACCCTTGGGAAGTGTAGCCGCTGCTGAGCCTTCTTGATGACTGCTGTGATGTTGTCTGTCCAGGAGATGTCAGCGGAGATAAGGACGCCGAGAAACTGTAAGGTATAGACCCTCTCCACACACTCGCCATTGATGTAAAGGGGGGCTAAGTCGGTGCTGTGCCTCCTGAAGTCGACAATGATCTCCTTGGTTTTCCTGGTGTTCAGAGCCAGATTGTTCTTTGAACACCAGGCTGCCAACTTCAGGATCTCCTCTTTGTAAGCTGCCTTGTCTCCCTTTGAGATGAGTCCGACCACTGTGGTGTCATCAGCAAACTTGACGATGAGGTTGTTATTGCGGGCCAGACTGCAGTCGTGGGTGTAGAGACAGTACAGGCTCAACACACAGCCTTGTGGGGTACCGGTGTTCAGTGTGCGAATGGAGGAGAGGTAGGGGCTGAGTCTCACAGTCTGGAGCTGGTTGGTAAGAAAGTCTTTTATCCAGACACATTTGAGAGGGGGGAGGTCAAGAATGACCACTTTGGTGATGAGAATGTCAGGAATGATTGTATTGAAAGCTGAGCTGTAATCCACAAAGATCATCCGGATGTAGCTCTGCTGCTGCTCCAGATGGCTCAGCACAGAGTGGAGAGCTACGGCGATGGCGTCTTCTGTGGATCTGTTTGTGCGATATGCGAATTGGTAGGGATCAAAGTCTTGGGAGAGATAGTCCTTGATGTGCTGGAAAACCAGTCTCTTGAAGCACTTCATGATTACTGGAGTCAGGGCCACAGGGCGATAATCATTTAGGCTGGTGATGGGAGACTTCTTCGGCTATGATTGTGGCTGATGGGAGACTTCTTCGGCTACATTACCCCTGTATCTAAGGTTTCTAGGCCAAGCTGTTTAAATGACTACAGACCAGTGGCACTTACATCTATTTCAATGAAATGCTTTGAACACTTGGTGAAAAACATTTTAATGACAGAGACAAAGTCTTTTCAAGACAACAATCAATTTGCTTATTGTGCAAACAGCAGTGTGGAAGATGCTCTGCTTGTTATCTTACATCAAATCTACACCTTTCTCGATCAGCCTGGTTCATATGTCAGAGCACTATTTTTGGATTTTTCTTCAGCGTTCAATACTATACAGCCTCATATACTGATTGGGAAATTAAACAGTATGAATGTAAACCCATTTATCGCACTATGGATTCAGAACTTTCTTTTAAATCGTTCACAGACAGTTAAAGTTCAGGACACTTTTTCAATAGCCATTCATTCAAACACAGGAAATCCACAGGGGTGTGTCTTATCACCATTACTGTTTACTCTGTACACAAGTGACCTGAGACAGAACAATAACCACCGCTCAATTATTAAGTATGCAGATGACACCATGATCATAGGATGCATATCTGGGGAGGATGAAAGCCACTATGTAAATCAAGTGGACTGTATGGTAAACTGGTGCAATAAAAACTCTCTCACACTGAATGTAAAAAAGACCAAAGAAATGATATTTGATTTTAAGGGACAGAAATCTGTATGTTCACCTATTGTAGTTCTAGGAGAGGAGGTAGAAATAGTGAATGAATATAAATACTTAGGAACTTACCTAGATAACAATCTTAACTGGAATACAAATACAAAAAAATTATTTTCTAAATGCAACCAGCGCTTATTTCTCCTCCATAAACTCAAACTATTTAAAGTAGACAAGGACCTCATGTTGTCCTTCTATCGCAGTATGATCCAGTCCGTGATCACTTTCAGTTTCATTGCCTGGTTAAATAGTCTGACAAACCAAAACTCAAAAAAGCTCCAGGGGCCTCATGTATAAATGGTGCGTATGCACAGAAATGTTGCGTACTCCCGTTTCCACGCTCAAATCGCAATGTATAAAACCTAAACTTGGCATAAAGCCACACACATTTCCACAGTAACTCGTACCTTGGCGTACGCAATTTCTCTGCTCGGTTTTGCAGACTGGCGGCACCCAATGTCAAAGCAGTGCTACTGTTCCTGTGTGGTCACCGTTTCTTTCTTAGCTCCACATTCCTGACGCGGCTTTATAAATACACTGAAACTAACTGCATATTGTTTATTAGTGTAATGCATCTGATTGTAATTAACCTGCAGCAATATAATGGTCCAGGAAATAGCCATAGTATTCCAAATACCATAACTGCTTTAGCATTGTAACTCTCATTGCATCTTCTTCTTCTTTCAGCTGCTCCCGTTAAGGGTTGCCACAGCAGATCATCTTTTTCCATGTTACTCTCACTGCACCACTCGGAGTATTTATAGTATCTGAGTGAGGAATCACAACAGCAGCTGATCGGTATACAGCATGAAGCAGACGCTGCCTGAGCCACAGCAAAACGCTTTAGAGACTTCCCAGTACGGACTTCGCGGTTTAGAAAAGGTTTCATCCCAAGAACTATAAACGCACTCAATCAGTCCATCAAGTGCACCTTGTAGAACTGTTTACTTATAAGTACAATTACCTCACTGTAAACTTGCACTACAGTTATAATATTGCACAACCTGCACCACTTTATAAAGCGCATATTTGCATACGATGACGGTATTCATTTTTAAGATGAAATGCAGCAAAATATGTTGATTATATTATGCAGATAAAACTTTAACTTCATTTAAATAATCTGTATTGTTAATAATTAAACATGTGAGGACACGGTGCCGCAGCGCTAGCTAGTTCAGGGATTGTTCCTGCATTGCGTTGTATTCTTGCTGGTGCTGACGCGACACTGGAATGCTAGACGGATAGAATAATTAAACATGTACTACCAAGATATTTCAATGTTCCTTAAAGGTTTTGAAGAATCAGCGTTCTAAGCTTACAGATGGCTTAATGTCTATTACAGAGCTGATTGTGTGGTGATTGGGTTTTTGGAGAAAGAAAAGTAAGAACAGGAATTGGAGGTTAGTACGTTTGAAAGTGACAGTACTTCTGTAAATTATTTCATCGAAATGGCACCGCAAGCCTCTTGTGTGAGACATGAACAAGCACTGCGCCACCGTGTCCCCATGTTTAATAACATGCTTTCATTCCTATCATCATGAAAAAGATATCACGTATACATCTCAGTATTTTAATTATTCAGAGAGCTGTAATATCACAAATGTAATGGATTATGTGTCCTGTCAGAGAAAGAGAAAGCCCGTTTAAGAAGCAGGTAGTGATTCACACACAGAAGATCAAATACAGAACAAAGCATTTAATATGCCACTTTAGTTACAATGGGATTTGAGAAACTAGTAAATTAAACGATTTTAAGATGAAGTTCATGATGTTCTACTTTAATGGCAAAATAAACTATGTCATTAAAGTGGAAATTTCGAGATTAAAGTAGGCATTTCGAGCTTTTTTCCACTGTGTGCCTATTTTTTTGTCTGTACCCTAATAAGCTTTCATATGACACTCAGACGGTGGGCTACGACTCGCCTTTTCACGGCGACTTTGATATGTGATTTCTTTTTTATTTCGGGCACTGTGCGACTTTGTGAACTTGAGCCTTCGAGTTTCTCCGACACTCTGTCACTCGATCAACTTCCTTTTGTTGATTATACCACTGTTTAAACCAACAAATAGTACGTTTTTCCTTTGCCTCCACTTGGTATTCGCTGAAATTCTTTTATTCCCCCCGTGCTTTTCCCATTGTCTTTTCACAGAAGGCTATTTATATTGATTTGCATATTCAAAGAGGCGTAATTCTGGGAGGAGTTGGGGCGGGACAGAAGGCGCGTGCACGTACGTTACTTTTCACGCTGATCGGGATTTATGTAGTATGTAGCGCCTTCAACACCATCCAACCTCTGCTCCTTAGGGACAAGCTGACAGAGATGGGAGTAGATTCATACATGGTGGCATGGATCGTGGACTATCTTACAAACAGACCTCAGTATGTGCGTCTCGGGAATTGCAGATCTGACATTGTGCTCAGCAACACAGGAGCGCCGCAGGGGACTGTACTTTCTCCGGTCCTGTTCAGCCTATATACATCAGACTTCCAATATAACTCGGAGTCCTGCCACGTGCAAAAGTTTGCTGACGACACTGCTATCGTGGGCTGCATCAGGAGTGGGCAGGAGGAGTATAGAAACCTCATCAAGGACTTTGTTAAATGGTGCGACTTAAACCACCTACAACTGAACACCAGCAAAACCAAGGAACTAGTGGTGGATTTTAGGAGACCCAGGCCCCTCATGGACCCCGTGATCATCAGAGGTGACTGTGTGCAGAGGGTGCAGACCTATAAATACCTGGGAGTGCAGCTGGACGATAAATTGGACTGGACTGCCAATACTGATTCTCTGTGCAAGAAAGGACAGAGCCGCCTGTACTTCCTTAGAAGACTGGCATCCTTCAACATCTGCAGTAAGATGCTGCAGATGTTCTATCAGATGGTTGTGGCGAGTGCCCTCTTCTACGCAGTGGTGTGCTGGGGAGGCAGCATTAAGAAGAAGGATGCCTCACGCCTGGACAAACTGGTGAGGAAGGCAGGCTCTATTGTTGGCATAGAGCTGGACGGTTTGACATCCGTAGCAGAGCAACGGGCACTCAGCAGGCTCCTATCAATTATGGAGAATCCACTACATCCATTAAACAGTGTCATCTCCAGACAGAGGAGCAGTTTCAGCGACAGACTGCTGTCACTGTCCTGCTCCACTGACAGACTGAGAAGATCATTCCTCCCCCAAACTATGCGACTCTTCAATTCCACCAGAGGGGGTAAACGTTGAACATTATTCAAGTTATTGTCTGTTTTTTACCTGCATTTTTTATTACTCTTTAATTTAATATTTTTTGCTGCTGGAGTATGTGAATTTCCCCCTGGGATTAATAAAGTATCTATCTATCTATCTATCTATCTATCTATCTATCTATCTATCTATCTATCTATCTATCTATCTATCTATCTATCTATCTATCTATCTATCTATCTATCTATCTATCTATCTATCTATCTAGTGGAAGAACGTGAAAGTTTGCGTACGTACAGATTCCTGCATCTGGATTTTTCTGTGCGTACGCACATTCCCACTTTTGTACTTACGCCATGTTATAGTGTGAGTTCTACGCACGGCGTTATACATGAGGCCCCAGCAGATTACGAAGTATGCAGCTAAAGTTATTGGGGCTGATGTAAATGATTTGACTAGTGTGTGTCAGAGAGCAATGCTAAAGAAACTGGAAATCATCTCAACTGATGACAGACATCCATTACATGTAGAACTAAACCAGTAAATCAGGAAGAATAGTTGCTTTGAAAACCCACACAAATCGCTCCAGAAACTCCTTTCTTCCTAGTGCCATACGACTTTTCAATAAGAAATATTGGAGATAATGTTTAAGGTTTTGATATATATCCTGTTACCTTTTTTTTTTCTTTTTGGTATAAATATGTTTTATCTAACTGCCTTACCTTAACCTTTCTTATTTCTTATTTCTATTTGTCTGTTTTATTTCATTCTGTCTGTTACCTGTTATTAGATGCAACTGAGAAGGCAAATTTCATGTTTTCCTGTGTAAACATGACTAAATAAAGAAACCTAAACCTAAACCTAACCTAAACATATGATTGTGGCTGATTTTAGGCAGAATGGAAGGACTGCCTGGGCTAGGGAGAGGTTGAAGATTTTGGTGAAGATAAGGGTGAGCTGGTGGGCACACACTCTGAGAACCCTACCAGGTACTCCATCTGGGCTGGCAGCATTCTTGGGGTTCACTGCCAGGAGCACCCGTCTGACATCGTGCCCCTTTACAGTGAGTGGAGTGGTGCATAGTAGAAGCCTTAGTTGATGAAAATCTATGTATCAGGTACAGCTTAACAGAAAATTCTCTTCATGCTTTGTGAAACAGTAATCCTAAGTACACTAAATCATTTTAAAATTAAAGGATTATGCTGTTTCTGTTTTCATCTTAACACTTCTCTGATCTTATTTAAACATAACATGTTGGACACATGCACCTGTTTCAACCACAAGAGGTGGCAGGGTCAGCCCCGACATAAAATTAGAAAGACATTGTTTGTGCAGCTCACGACTTCATGCAAATCTCTTCTTTCTATTTCCATCTATTTGCATATTGGCTTAGTCTAGAAATTAAACGTGTTTATTTTAATTGACTATGTATGAAAATTTAATTTAAGGGAAACCTTTGCAAAACCCTTAGAGTTCTATTGTATTGAAAATTGGTTAATAAAGATATCTCTTAGAATCTGAATTTTTTATCGTGATACATTAAGCTTTCAATTCATGCATAATCAATGCACAATACATGAAGAAAGCCCCTGGTACACCTAGGTGCAAATTTAAATTGTTAGTGATAAATGTGATACATACTAAGCATGGATTCGTCCTTTAAATTGACGAAAATCCTCTTTCATTGATGTGCATTTATTTTAATTAGATTTACCATTTTCTTTTATTATAATTCAGGTATTGGTACTGAACCATTCAGAAATCTTTTGAACTTTAGGTTACATTATAGAATCTGAAAAGCAGTAGCCCTGAGTATAACACTGAGACAATTCCATAGCAATACTGTAATGGGTGCACTCACACTGGGCCAGACTGGTATCAAATGACCCACTATGTACTCACTTTTCATGAGGACTCTTTGACAAAAGGAAAATGGCAAACGTTACAACAATTACCCATGTTATCTCGATCAGTTCATTTTTAGCTAAGATGCATTGAAATTTGAACAATTTGCTCTTTGGATACTGTTTTTTAGTTTTACTTTAATAGATGAGGATAGGATTGTTAGATAAAATACTAGCTGAATTAATAATGTCATTCAGAGGAATATAATATATGAAATTATCATAACTCATAAATAAAATGGTTACAAATAACACAAAGTATATTTATCAATTGTGTCTTTAACTTTAAACGTGCCAAATTAATTAGACTAAGAATTCAGTGCGGCAACAAACTCCTATAAAAATTAAAATAATGGAAGTTGGTCTTCTGTTTAAACAATGTATGGACTTCAAGGATAAATATAAGAATTAAGCTCTAGTCTACAATTTTATCATTATAATGAACCTTAAACCCTTGAGAAGGATTTTTGTACTAAATAAGACTTGTTTACAGAAGTGTGTCAAAAATGGATTGCTGAGTGCAGGTGCAGAGATGTCTTGGAACAAAACAAGCTGCTACATCTTGATTGGTCTAACAGCAATTTCTTGCACTGAATGCTGATTGGTCAGTTCCGAAAAACAAAATACGTAATAACCAATTAAATACATCTTTAAGGAAATTAATGTATAAACTATAAAATAGATTGTTTTATATAAAGCAGCAGAATGGTTAGATATTTTGCAGATTGCTGAGTAAATGTCGAGAAGTCAACATCAGCTCCTCAAAATGAATCTTTTACAGATCACATGCGCCATCTTATTACTTGGTGAGTAAGAGAAAACTGAGCAGACATGATGAATGAAAACAGATGAAATGAAAGCAAATTATTATTATATAGTCACCTTGAAAAATATAGATTTTTAATGTCTAGTTTTTTGTTTAAATCTATGATTTATTTAAGTTTCAGTGATTTAAAACTACACTGTGGAGAGACATACTTTCAAAATACCTTACATAAATGCTTTCTTTCTTTCTTTCTTTCTTTCTTTCTTTCTTTCTTTCTTTCTTTCTTTCTTTCTTTCTTTCTTTCTTTCTTTCTTTCTTTCTTTCTTTCAGGAGTTTCCGTGATTGCTTTTCCTGCTATTTTCTCTCAGTCTCCATCAGTTATTCCTGTGACTCCTGGACAGACTGTCACTCTGGAATGTGCTGTGAAAAATGAAAATGTTTCAAGGGTGTGGATGCGCTGGATTCGTCAATCGCCTGGAAAAACACCTGAAGGTGTTTTACAGTACAATGCTGACAACAAAATCTATAGAGCTCCTGGGATATCAGATCGATTTGTACCTTCTAGAGATACAGTCAGGAGTTATTATCTTCTCACAATTAATAATGTCCAAGCAAATGATGATTCCAAATACTACTGTTTTATTTATTATAGCGGTGGAGATCAATCATGGGGAGAAGGAACTCGAGTACAAGTGCTGAGTGAGTACACTTGATACAGTTCAAACTAACGTATTCACAGTAGTAGTTGACTTGTTTATAAATGTTTACAGTGACAATGATTACTGCATATGGGTATCTTAATATGTATCTGTTGAACCAGCATCAGTCAGGCTATTTGTTCACTTCTGAAAATCCATTTGTAAATTAGTATTGACATACAGTAGTTCATGAAATGTGAATACAACTTTTTTTTTTTAAATAATGTCTTACCAGGTTTTAAATGTTTTTTCAATAATCTATTTTTTAATTATTTTCATTCATCGATTCATCTCTTCTCTAAATACCCATTTGCTATTTCAGTATTATCAGCGAGCTAATGTGGCATAAAAGAGAAATTAACTGTAAAGTAAAACCAACAAATTATATTAACAGAATACTTTTACTAAAAATTTGCCTTAAGAAAAATAAATAGAAAATCAGGTTAATTTTTTAAACAATCCATATTTCTAACTTGATTGGTATCAGTTTGTTTACTAATAAAGCCAAAGTGCTATAACTGCCTGTAACTCTGGATACAATTCACCAGCTCCATTTCTTACAGATTTTACAGATTTAACTTGTGTTTTTTAAACAAAAAAGTAAAATGTAACCAAATTCAAAATAATGAAAAAGAAAAAAATACATGTTGTTAAAATAAGTAAAAGTTTTGTGGTTTAAGGTAAGGTATCACACATACACATCATTAAATTAAAAAAAAAACAAACTACAAAATAAATAATACACTGTAGAACTCTGTATCCCTTCCATGGTTGTTTCCAGACTTGCGCTTGATGCTACTGGCACAGACGCTCAGTCTCTGCAGCATTTTATATGAAAAAGTGGCTTTAGAGAATCATTGGAGACACAAAAAGGAATAAATAAGCTTTCTGACAGATTTATACGTAGCTGAAATCCAAATAAAATATTCCAAAATAAATAACTTGTCATCTCTTGATTTAATCTTACGCTTTTTTAATAATGAACTTTAATCCTCTAACTGTTATAAAGGAACTTGAGATGTTGTGCTTTCTGTTGGATGCAAAATAAAATAAGCATAAATCAACTAATGTTGTAAATTGTTTTGAATTAATTTAAAATATGATTACAATCGTATTGCAATGCTGTACAGTTTAAAATGTATATTAGTTAAATAAATAATGCATTTGTAAAGTCATAAATATCTCAGCAAGGATTTCATGTTTTTCATTGCCTGAATGACATAAAGTAATGTGATTTTTTAAAAACACTTTTTTATTCTTATATATTAGTCATATTTCTAAACACAGCAGATTTCAGGCTAATACCAGTTTGTTTCTGTTTACTAATTTTCTTTTATGCTATTTTTGAAAATCTAGTGCAAGGGCATTGACTGAAATATATTCATAATTTTATTAAATACTTAGTTATGTATGCATTTATTATAATTTAGGTTTCATCAAGGATTAACAATTTACACTTAAACTTAACCCATACACAAAAAAAAAAAACACAGCAAATGTGGCATTGCTTTATCAGCTCTATACATGACACTGTTATATTTCCTCTATTCCTCCAGGAAGTGACCTTCCTCGTCCATCTGTCCAGGTTCTTCCTCCCCCACAAGAGCAGCTCAGTGGTTCAGGCCAAGTGACTCTCAGCTGCCTGGTGAGCGGCTTCTTCCCGGGGTACATAGACATCCAGTGGAGTGTGGATGGTCAGCTAGTGACGGACAACATTCAGTCCAGCCCGGTGTCCTTGGACAGCAGTGGAAATTCCTACCTGGCCATTAGTTACCTGAAGCTGCCTGCTGCTGACTGGAAGAGCCATGCGAGATACTCCTGTGTGGCCACTCATGAGTCCAGCAAAGTCCCAGTCATTGGCTCTGTTGCTCCTCAAGACTGCAAGCCTCTCTAAAGGGGATGTTTCTTGAGGAAATTTCAAGAGTAGCTTCTGCATTCACTTTTATAAAGAAAGAGAAAAAATGTTTTGTAAAACTGATATTATTATACTAACATTAAAAATGCTAGCTCTGTTTATTGTATTTTCCTTTTATTAAATGATACATAATACATCATTCTTAGAAGACTGTTTTAAAGTGAGTTTGGCAAAAGAATAAAAAAAATGAATGAATGAATAAATGACATATTTCATTAGGAAAGGTGGGTGTCTGCTAAATTAAGTGTTAGAGTACTTGTGATTGCTAATTTATATACAGTCAGTGCTTGATAAGCTGTTTAGACTCATCTGCTTGCCCAACAGCAATAATACCCAGAGGGGAAAAATCCATATGAAGACTGAAACAGAAAACAAAGTCAGCCCAAATGAGGGTACATTTTGGAAGTGTAAAGGTTTTGGTATGAGAAAATTTTGAAGTCATAACAAAACAAACCATAAGAGTTGTGTAGCATCCATGAACCTCTGTACCTCAAGTTGGCTTAAACCCCATTTTGGAGTTCTGAAGTCAATTATAGTTATACTATACTTGTGCTCCTTAGAGACCAAGCAAGGGCTCCCTGTAGTGGTCTGTAGTATATCAGTACAACTGAGCATTCTGGTCCCTTGAAAAGGCCAGATTTGTCTCACCTGACAGAGTTACAGTATTCTGCTTATTCCAATCAGGGACAATATGCTTCCACAAAACAGTCTACAGGGTCATTGCCAACCTCCTACTCCACAAACCTGCCTAGAAAAGACCCAAACTAAACAGACTGTCAACCCATAATCTCCAAACTGATGATAGCATCTGGGCAAAGAGCACAGCATGAAGCCACCATCAGCCACTTGTGCACCAGCCAGCTTCTTAAAAGTGAGACTGGTTGGTAAAAATATATATTTCTTCTGCTCGGGACAGGCTGCTACTTAAGAGGTAACAAAAATAACTAAATTAATAATAAATATAAATAAAAATATATAAAAGCAGGGCCTCTCACACACATAAAAGATATTATGCTTCTTATTCTAGCTTGACAAGTTTTGTCGGTGATACACTCTTAAAAATAAAGGAGTCAAATCGGTTCTTTAGAGTGACTCCTGTGGGTGAACCATTTTTGGTTATTAAAAGGTCCCTCCACATGAAGTTTACTGAAATAACCTTTTATTAAGATCTGTAACAGGCTCGGTAAATAACCATGAAAAGATAACAGGACTGTAAAATACCCATAGTTTCCTAATTTTAAAAGTATTCTTGCTGCATATAATAACATAGGCTCAATTCAGGCTTCTGGATCTGTAGTACTCTGAAGGAGTAGCCTACCATATTTTAAATATTTCTGTTTTGTCCAGCCTTTTCAAATCTTGAAGAACCAATTTCATATTCAAAGAACTCTTTACAGAATTAAATTGTTCTTTGTCAAGCTGTGGTTCTATGAAGAACTACACAACCCAGCAAAGTGCCATTAAAGCACCATTACTTTTAATGGTGTAGCACCTTCATCTTGATGAATTCTACCTCAGGCCTCTGCAGCTTTTTTATGTCTGTAGTCTCCTTTTTACTAAAATGAAATAACAATACATATGCAGATGGTTTATTCCACTAGTTCATACATTTAAGCACATCATTTTTTTAATTAATTCCCAGCCTTTATATATATATATATATATATATATATATATATATTCACGGCATTCGAAGTCTGTGTAACAATCTGATTGTATGGGTGGTTACCTACCAGGTAACGCTTGTGGTTGGCCAGCAATCTGCTAACATCAGCCACGGTGCCCTCAGTTTGTGAAGAGCAGATCATAGAATGGTTGAAATAGTTTACTGTCAAATAAATGCAAAGAGTACACGACACGTGTTTCGCCCTCATTCTGGGCTCATCAGGTGTACACACTCCACTGCACTCCCTCTCGGGAATCGAACCTCGGACGTCAGCGCCAGGGGCGATGCCCCTAACGTTGCGCCACGGCGTGTGGTTCATTTATTTGACAGCATGTAGATCGGGGTAATTACATTCACGGCATTCGAAGTCTGTGTCACAATCTGATTGTATGGGTGGTTACCTACCAGGTAACGCTTGTGGTTGGCCAGCAATCTGCTAACATCCGCCACGGTGCCCTCAGTTTGTGAAGAGCAGATCATAGAATGGTTGAAATAGTTTACTGTCAAATAAATGCAAAGAGTACATGACACGTGTTTCGCCCTCATTCTGGGCTCATATATATATATATATATATATATATATATATATACAAACAAAAAACACATCTGAGATTATAAGCAGCATGTGACCCTGGTCAGGATAAACATGTTTGAAAAATGGATAGATTGATATATGCTGTATATATCAACAACAACATTTTGTATATAGAACATTCTCATACAAATTGTGTAGCTCAAAGTGCTTTACAAGATGAGAAAAGAACATTTATGTGAAACAAAAATAAGATTAGGCAATACTAAGTAACAAAGAATAATCTAAAAATCATATAGCCAGGAGGACAGAAAAAAAAAACTCCAGATGGGCCGGAGGAAAAAAAAAAACAAAATTTGCAGGGATTCCAGGAGCCTTGATGAAAATGGTAATTCACTGCACATATAGCTTAACAGTAGCTATGAGAATGCCATGTTAAAATAATATTTTTTAGCAGTTATTTGAAATGCTCCACCATATTAGCCTGGCAAATTTCTATCAGTAAACTATTTCAGATTTTTGGTGCATAACAACAGAAGACTGCCTCACCACTTCTTTTAAGTTTAACTCTTGAATTGTAAGCAGACACTCATTTGAAGGTCTAAAGTTACAATTTAGGGTGTAAGGTGACAGACATTCTAAAATATAGCACAAAGCGAGATTATTTAAGTCTCTGTAAACTATTAGCAGTATATTTTCTTTTTCTGTCTTTTGCAAACCTCAAGTCCGCAATCTTGGTGTTATTTTTGACAGTAACCTCTCTTTTCAGAAACGGATTAATTCTGTAGTCAAGAGTTGCTTTTTTCAGCTTCGTCTTTTAGGTAAGATCAAGCCTTTTTTATCTTCTAGGGATCTTGAGAAAGCTACTCATACTTTTATCTTTTCTTACCTTTATTACTGCAACTCGCTGTATTCTGGGATTAGGAAATCCCTGATATGCAGGTTACAATTGGTCCAGAATGCTGCTGCTCGCTGTCTGGTTGGGGCAAGAAAGTCTGATTCTGTTTGTCCTATTTTAGCTTCCTTACTCTGGCTGCCTGTCAGTTTTCAAATTGATTTTAAAATCTTGTTGCTAGTTTTTAAATCTTTACATGGCTTGCTTCTGCCTATTTATCTGAATTGTGTGCTTTACACCAGTCATCTAGAGTGCTTAGATCTTCTGGTCAGTTGTCTCTTGTTGTCCCTTGTACTAAGTGCAAAACTAAGGGGGACAGAGCGTTTGCAGCTGCTGCTCCTCGCCTGTGGAACTCTTTACCTCATTACATAAAGAAGTCATCTACAACTGAACTGTTCAAAATAAGATTAAAGACTCATTTCAATTCACTTGCTTTCTGTGACCTTCAGTAATACTGATGGTTTCCTTATTGTGATTATATAGTCTTACTTCTACTTATTATTTATTTTATTTATGTTCGTCTATTTTATTTCTATTTATGTTATTTATGTTAATTGTATGTTTTTTCTTCTTTTATTGTAAAGAACTTTGGCCACAGCATTTCTATGTTGTTTTAAATGTGCTATATAAATAAATTGACATCAACACTGACATTTTGAAAAAAACATTTTATTGAATTTATTATAGGCAAGTAACATTCCATACAAGCAAGTCAAACTTGACAAATCTAAGTTCAAATCAATCCCCCCCCCCCCCCCCCCCCCATGAGAAAGAGAACTAGGCCAACAGACAGAGTAAAACTTTAAGAGTAGGAAAAGAAGGGAGGAAAATCCTTTTCCCTAGTTTAAATGCTTATTCTAAAATTTTATTGAATAGATCCTGCCAGGTTTTAAAAAACGTTTTTCACAGCTCTTGTAAGTGAGAATTTGATTTTTTCCAATTTCAAATAGTATATAATATCAATTACCCACCAAGGCTATCTGATAGGCATTTAACGATTTTGGTCCAGAATGATGTTAATTTGGTGCAGGCCCAAAACATGCGACCCAGTTAGGCTGGAGTGTGATTGTAACCTTTGCAGGCTGGATCTTGCCCTGGATACATTTAGGACAATTTTAAAAAAGACAGATGTGCTCAGTAAAAGATTTTATATTGAATAATATCATGCTTTGCGCATATGGAGCTCGAGTGAATTCTGCATATGGCTGCCTTCCACTCCTTGTCTGAAATGTTGAGTGAGAGATCCTTTTCCCACTGTATTCTGGGATCTTTAAAAGGGAGGGACTTTAAAATGCTGTCTGAGTCCTCAAGACTGAGGACAATATTTCTTCCAGAATAGATGTAGGTGGGAGGTGAGGAAAATTGGGCTGGTTTTGTTTAGCAAAGTTTCTAATTTGGAGGTAGTGAAAGAGCTGTTTTGATGGAAAGTTAAATTTGGAGTGTAATTGTTTGTAGGATGGATGTGAAGATGTCGTCTATGTACAAATCTCTAAGTGATTTAATTCCGTATGTTTTTGCAAACATTAAAAGCGGAGTATGTTTGAGAGGGTGGAAAAAGGTGGTTATCGTGCAGAGGTGCCACAGATAAAAGCTTCTCTATCTTAAAAAACATCCTACATTGGTTCCGTATTCTGAGTGAATGAAGCACAATTGGGTTGTTAGTATATCACTGATAACTCATATTTAATGGGGTACAAAGACAAGGAATATAAAGAAGTACTGCAGGATTTTATTTCTATTGTGGACCAAGCCTGTGTATGTTCATCTATTTGTGTCAAAGTGCAGGTTTTTATAGTTTATATATTTGCCCCCCAGTAATAAAACTGAAAGTTAGGTAGAACCATGCCACCTTCCACCTTAGGTCTTATTAGGAATGCCCTTTGGATGCGTGGATGTTTTGAATTCCAAATAAATGAGGTAATGATTGAATCTAATGTCTTAAAAAATTATTTATTATTGGATATTGTAATGCTTTGAAATAGAAAAAGAAGCTTGGGGAGGATATTCATCTTAAAAAAGTTAATTCTTCCAACTAAAGTGAGGTGAAGGGTAGACCATCTATGAAAGTCTTGCTTAAAGTTTTTCCATGCAGACAGCAAAAGTGTGTTGATAAAGAGCTTTGTGTTTTCTTGTGATGTTTACCCCTAGGTACTTAAACTGATCTGCCATGATAAAAGGGAAGGTATCCAATCTAATATTGTGTGCTAGAACACACTTTTATTCAAATTAATTTTGAGTCCAGAAATCTTTTGAAATTCTGCTAGTGCTGTTAGGACTGCAGGTGCAGTTATTTGTGACTCTGATATATATAGTACCATATCATCTGCATATAGTGATATTTTCTGTTCAAGTTCTTCTCTGATAATCCCCTTTATCTCATAAGCATTTCGAAAGTGAACTGCCAGTGGCTCAAAGGCGATTGCAAAAAGCAGTGGTGACAAGGGGCATCCATTAGCAGTATTTTAAAGTCAATTCTGAATGGCATGGGTAACCAATGTAATAACATCAAAACTGGAGAGATGTGCTCAGATATCATGTTCTTAGTTAAGATTCTGGCAGCTGCATTCTGCACTAGTTACAAACGATTGATGTCTTTCTAGGGTAGTTGTGAAAGGAGTACATTACAGTAATCTACTCGACTAAAAACAAAAGCGTGAACTAACTTTTCGGCATCTTGCAGAATTATAAGGGATCTCATTTTTGCTATACTCCTTAAGTGAAAAAATGCTGTCCCAGTAATCTAATTGATAAAATTTAGGTCAGAGTCAATAATTAGAAATTTAGGGTAAATGGTATCGATTTAGGATTTGACATGAAAAGCAAGCATTGGCAATTTGCCTGCCTTATTTCTCCCCGTGCTAGAAGATTGCTGTTGAGAACAATGCTAGATCCACTGCCGTGTAATTTCAGAATCAGTATCAGTGAAAGCTGTATCAATGTCTCGAGCACTCATTTTTTCATTTGCATCATGTGACAGCTGCAGTCACTGCAGCTTTCTGCTCCCAGTAGCATCTGAATGTATTATGAGAACTGTTCCAGTTCTGTAAGTTTGTGCTCTGCTGGTTCCAGTAGAGCTCAATTTGAAAACAAGCCTGTAGATGGTTCATTTCAATTACCATATATACTCGAGTATAAGCCGACCCGAATATAAGCCGGGGTACCTAATTTTACCTACAAAAACTGGAAAAACTTATTGACTCGTGTATAAGCCTAGGGTGGGAAATGCAGCAGCTATTGGTAAGTTTAAATAATCAAAATAAATATCAATAAAATTACTGTACATTAATTGAGGCATCAGTAGGTTAAATGTTTTTGAGTATTTATTTCAAAGAAAAACAGTAAACTAGCTCTGTAAGTAGAGAAGAGGGTCAACAAAAACAATATGGTATCTCTCTCTCACGTGTGTGTGTGTGTCTCTCTCGCGCGCGCGCATGTGTGTGTCTTTCTCTCTCTCTTCTCGCGCGTGTCTCTCTCTCTCTCGCACGCGCACGTGCGTGTGTGTGTGTGTGTCTCTCTCTCTCTCTCTCTCTCTGTACACTCCAGCTTTCTGTCGGGTTGGCGGGGGCAGTGGGACCTGACTCAAATATAAGAAGAGGGTGATGTTTTTCAGCACATTTTGGGTGCTGAAACACTCGGCTTATATTCGAGTATATACGGTATATCGTAATGTCATACAATTCACAGCTCAGGGCTACATTTTGTGTTGGAACTATTTTGTGAAAAATACAACAAAATTTGTTTCATTTCTAATATTATACCAAAATTAACAGAAAAAACGAAGTGTTGGGGCCAAGAGTGAGATCCCCATTTAATACATAGAAAGTATCTTTAAAAAGAATATAACAAAAAAGTAAGTCAAGTCCTAGAAAAGAAGGCTTCTCTTTTGGAGAGATATGCTTCAAGTCATGAAGGTATGTCTTCCTCTGAAGCAGGTTTGCTAATGAACCCCAACTTCTGATGACAGGTTTGTTTAAATACGGTCTGGACTGGAAGGTGCAGAAGTTTTGGGAGGTGGACATTAGTGGTCAGTGTTCTTAAGTGACTTTCTCTACTGTTCTAAAGGCAAAACAGGAAATGTGATTACTGAGTATGTCAGTAATGTGACCCTTTCCCTGAATTTATACCTTGACAGAGCCTGTAAAATGATCCTGCATCTCCCATATAGGACTAGGTTATTTATATATATTTATAAAAATGAATAAGGTCTAAGCTAATCTCCAGAACAGACCTGACCTTCCTTATTAACTTATTGAGTCTGTTGTTATCAACTTTTCTTTTCTTTTTCCACTGCCCCAAAATATTATTCAATTAAAGAGCACCCTGAGAAATAGAGTCATTATTATACCCAGTATCTACCAAAAGTGAAAAGGAAAGGAAGTATGGCTACTACAATAAGATGGCATAGTGGTACAGTAATTGGCACTCCTGAATTACTTTTCCAGTGACTTGACTTTGAATCCCACTTGAGTCACTGTTTTTGTGAAATTTGCACCTTGTTTTTTATATACCAATAATATGGATGTCTATTGGCAACTGTAAATTGTCTCAGTGGATGTGTGTGCTTAGGGGTGTTTTTGTGCGTGTGTATGTGTGTGTGACTATGCCCTGCAATGCTATCTTATTCACAACGAGCCCGTGTAGTGTACTTAAGGCTACCAGCATAGCCAGTGGCTCCCAAGGTGGGCTCTAAAAATGCATGAGATATAAATAAAAGGCTGAATAAAGTAGAAAAGGTGTCTACAACATATAACTTGCAGGAAAACAAGGAGGGGTGAGGAAATGTTTATAAGTATTTTGTCTAAAATGTTAACTTGCATTATAAGGAAAATAAAAAAAGTGAAATGGAAAATGATGTAGTTGTAACAATTAAAGAAAAAAGAAGTTGAAAGGGTTTTTTTTAGTTTACCTTTGCAAATATGGAAGCAGCTTTCTGCTAAAAGTAGAAAAACAAAAATAGAAATGTAGTAAGCAGTAAGTGACTACTGCTGTAAACGCACACCAGGTGGTGCTCTCGACTACGATGAGGCAATCAAGAGATATACTAGAGATTAGCTGGTGTTTTCCTTTTTTTATTCAAAATATTAGGACAGTGAAAGAACTGTCCTAAGTTGTTTTACAGGGGAAGGGTTAAACATGAGGTAAAGGGGGAAAAAGAAGAACAAGAAAAAGAAATGAAAATAGATGAAAACATAAAACTGCATTAAGCAGAGTTAAAAATGGAAGAGAGAAAGGCCTCAAAAATGAGAATACAATGCTGAAGATGTGCACAAGGTGGCACTCTTGAGCTTTTATTGCCTTAACTGCTGTGTGCCAGTAGTTGTTGGTTGTAGTGATGTAGACATATTGTTCTTGTAGTCACAGCTCAGCCTTAGGATAGCTATAGAATTCAACAGTCAAGGAGAAGGTGAAGAGCGTCAGGAACATTAAGAGCAAACTAAAATATATAGATAATGAAATAATAAATGCTCTGAATTTGTTTCTTTCTGAGATTTACATACTTGCAGAAGTTGAAAATCTTAAGGAGGAACTTACTGATTTAGAAATTATAGAGAATTATGTTGCTTAGATTCAAAATGCTGTAATCAAACTAATCCCCAGGACCAGATAACTAAGGAGATTATTTGTTATTTTTTAAAAATCACTGCATACTGGGATGATTCTGAAGGACTGGAAGCTAGATGATCCCATTATTTTAAAAAGGTGATCAGGCTGATGTAAATAACTACAGTATAGGTCATTATTATTACAGGGAAATTATTACAGAAAAGACAGAGTAGCACATGTCAAGAACAGAATTATTAGCAAATAGTCAACATGGGTTCAGATGAGGAATGTTTCACTAATATGTTGGAGTTCTATGAGGAAGCAACAGAAGCATATGATAAGAGAGGTACATATGATATTATTTATCTTGATTTTTCAGAAAGCATTTGGTAAAGTCCTAGATGAAAGGTTAGTGATCAAACTAAAAGAAATGGGAATTCAATGTGTCTAGCTGAGTGCAAAATAGTCTTAAACCCTGGGAGCAAAGAGTTATGGTAAGAATAACTTTTTCAAAATTAATTGATGTTAAATGATTATGTATCAGGACTGTTCTTGTTAATATATAAAAATTCTGGAAAGAAAAACAAATAACAAGCTGGTTAAATTTGCAGATGACACCAAAGTAGGTCTAGTGGCAGATAATGTAGAATCATCTGAATCATTACTAAAGGATTTGAACAGCATACAGCCTTGAGCAGATCTGTGGTAGATTAAATGTAATGTAAGTAAATATAAGTTATCACACATAGGAAGTAAAAGTGTTAGATTTAATTACACAGTAGGAGGACTGAAACTTGAAAGTACAAATAATGAGAAGGAACCTGGGAATCATAGTGGACTAGACACTGTCTACCTCCAGATGGTGAACAGAAGCCATTAGGAAGACTAATAAAATATTAGGTTATATAGCATCGTATATAAAGTATTAATCGAGTGAAATTATGCTTAAGCTTGATAATGCAGTGGGGAGGGCTCTTCTGGAGTACTGGGTGCAGTTTTGGGCTCCATTTTTCAAAAAAGACACAGCAGCACTAGAGAAAGAACAGTGCAGAGACACTAAGCTGATTCAGAGACTGTGGCATATAATAAAGATTTCAGAAGTTGAACTTGTTTAGTTTAAGCAAAAGAAAATCAAGAGCTGGCATGACTGAAGTTTGTAAAATTAGAAAATGAATTAGTACAGGAAATCCTAGTTAACACTTTTAAATTAAGTTCACATATTTTGCACAAATCTTGCAAAGTTTTTCTTCTCACAGTGAACGATAGACATTTGAAATAAATTACCAAGTAATTTATTGGAGAGTTTAGGAACTTTCAAATCTTGATTTGATATTATTTTGTAAAAAATAGCTGAATAGGACTGGCAAACGTTTTTGAGATGAATTGTCTGTTATAGTAGGTTTCATTTGATTTGTTTACTTGCTCAGAGTCATATCGTGGAGATTAGTGAAACTGCCAGCTTGTAATTTTATTTGACACCTTACGTTGAAAAGATTTGTGCAAGAATTTTTACACCGTCATTCCATCCATCAGTATTCTGAATTCACTCAATCTGATTCTGGGGCAGAAGTCTATCCAGGCAGTCTATCTAAGACAGTCTATCCAGGCAGCAAACAGCACTGGCCAGGAAGCCACACTAGAAGGGAGACCAGACTGTAGGGCAAAAGTGTCACTGTCAGAACGATGTAAACCTGTCAGCCATGTCTTTGAGAAATAAGAAAAAAAAACAAAGTACTTGGAAGATATGAGAGACACCTGTAAATTCTACACAGGCAGTGACGACGCCTAGACTTGAACTCAGTCTCCTGGACCTATGAGACAGCAGCACTAACTGCTGGTCCACCACAAGCATTTTATATGTACATTTTAATTTTCTCATATTTTGATTGGGGCATTGCTGAGATCATTGAAATTGCTTAGGGTTACACAGAGAGTCAGTGATGGGGGATTCACTCTGTAACTCTGTGATTTGCAATACAACATCTTAGCCACTAAGCCACACTTTCTTATAAAATACTGGCAATGGATACATAAACTTGTAAAGGAAAAGTCCCCACAAGAGAAAGACTGGACTGTCTATCACTCAAGAAGGTTTTTGGTATAATCCATTGTAAACAAAATGGACGCTTGGTGGCATTATTGCCCACCTTTTCCCCAATAGACAGACGCTCTGGACAAAGGCTAAAAGGACTAAGAAGACTTTTAATAGTAATATTATAGTGTCTCCAAAGCACCACAGACACAATAAACACAACAGTAAAGTAATATTAATTCCTAATTTCTCCTCCACACCTCCCAGCGAGCTCTGTCCTAGTACCTCCCAACTCCGGCTCGCTTGCTGGGTTTCCACCAGTCCTTTATATAGTCCTTGACCCGGAAGTGCTTCTATTCTTCCTCCCATGTGACTTGCCAGCACTTCAGGGTCAGCTGCAAAATTCAGGTTTTAATCAACCCGGAAGTACTTCGTAGCTTCCATTGTTGTAGTCCATTAGTACTTCTGGGCTAGGTGAGAATTTGTTCTCCCACCAACTTCCCACAGTGTCCCCTGGTGGCACCCACTGTACCCAGCAGGGCTGTGCTGCTGAACTCCAAGTCCCATAGTGCCCTGTAGTGTCTTTGATAAGCTGCCTTCCCCCATCTTTCCATTACTGGGGCGTCCCGGACGGGATAAACTGCCGGCCGTCCCTTACACCATACATTATCAATACACAACATGTCCAATCTATGACTGTGCCTATTTTGGCACCAAAGGACACAGTGCAGGTCTCTGGGCCAGTCTAGTGTTGCCTGGCAGCCTACCATGGGATGTGATTGAAAGTTCAGAGTATCTACAGAAACATTCACAGACAGTGATCGGAATGGACTCTGGAGCTTCAAGGCAGCAGTGTTAGCCATTGTCCTACCATGCCTCCCAGCCACAGTGTAATGAAATGATTATTAAGAAAAGAATTAAATTGAAATATAAGGTGAAGTTTTATATTAGTGTACTTCTTGACTGCCTTTGTGAAGCACCTGTACATTTTAATATGTAATGTGTCTGTAAATATAATAGAACATCTTCACACGTTTTTCTTAACGACCATATCATGTTGTGTTCTACAAGTCATGACATATTTGTTACAGCTTGTCACACTATGTTTCTTTCAGATATTTCTTACCGTTTGAGGTGAAGGTCTTCCTGCCATAACACTGCGTCAAGGCATGAAGGATATGAGGTTCATCTTTTCGGTAATGCGGTGTCACAATCCTGTCTGCTTGTAATATCATGTTGTGGAGCCTTTACAAAATTAGGAACATTACAAAAAGAGGTCTTCCTCAAGAAAATAAAAACTCAATAATCTTATATTCTGTCATATTATGGTTTGTTACTATATATTAGAGAAATTGGGCACTGCAATAAATAGCTTTTCATAACCTTTGTTTAAATCCTGTCTGCATGTTCTCCCCTTGTACGCAGTCACCTTGTCCCAAAGACTTGTGGTTTAACATGAATCATGGTCTCACTGAGTGAGTATGCCCTTGAACAGACTGGCGTCCCGTCTGGAGTCAGTTACAACCTTGTACTCTCTTTTGCCAGGATAGACTTCTTTTAATCACAAAACTTTATTTGCCTAAACAAGGTAACAATTAGCCCTGAATTAGTGGGTTGGGTAGATAATGGAATGATGGATGGATGGGTCATTGAATCAACGAATGCTTTGCATTGTCTTCTTGGGTATTTTGCAAAACATTTTGTAAAATTTATCGTTGTAAAGGAATCTGTATAAAACTAACATTGATTCATTGAAAATAACAATATGAAAGTGATAAATATGCATGCATAATGAAAGAAATGCAAAAAAAAGATATTATGCATTGTACACGTGAAAGAAACTAACATGTTTAAAAGAATGAGATATCATTACTAATTAGTATTGATTGGCAAAATTTGACAATGCGTTTTTTTGTAGCAAATATGCTGTGGTCTCCAGTGTCCTTGTTCGCCAAATATTTTCCTGGAAATTGGGAAATCATTTTTCCCAACACCCCAAAATGATTTTTGAAGCCAGGATGACATCAAAGAGCTGTAGTGGCCATGTGCAAAATGTGCACACATGCATATTGTAAATGTACTCCACCTCACATTTTACATCACTGCCCGATATGCTTGGCACATGCATGGTGTTAATGCATGCTCAGTTAAAAAAGAGAGATTTGCTCCCCGCATGAAATTAAAAAAAAAAAACAAAACTTGCAGGATTTTCTTTTGAGTGGTACATTAGCTGACCATAATGAAAATATTATGAGTACTGTTTGTGAATATATAATATATATATCCCTGCGCGCTTGCCGCTGTGTTTCATGCCTAATTTTCTATGCCGACCCAATTCATGCTCAGTTAGCCATGCAGCACTGCAACAAGTCAAAATAAACCTTAAATGAGCCCTTCTATTGCTCCCTCACCCTGAGTCAGAAAACACAGAAGACCCTGTGAAATAATAATAATAAAGAAAGGTTTATTACTATTTACAGGGCATTTAAATTTTTCTTGATTGAAAAAAAGTATGAAGTATCTACAGAGATAGAGAAAGAGAAGTGGAACTTCAAAAAATGCAACGTGCCAGCCCAATCAGTGTTCTGAAGATTGAAACTCTCAGAGCACAATGATATTTTTTAATTACTCATTGCCTGTTTATGACCATTTTTCATATTTTATTTGTGGTTATCGTTCCACCTGAATGTTTTGTTGTTTGAGGCACAGTGGTACAATGGTTAGCACTGCTGCCTCACACCTCAGGTTACATTTTTGGCCACAATAATTCATCCAGCATAGTTGGCAGAAAATGACATAGCCCTCAGGAACACTTTAAACACCATTGCGCCACTAAAATCCACTCAAATCTACCTCAAATTTTCCATCCCCTTCAATGCATTTTGCAGAGTTCAGAAAAGTTTCATTTGACTTTGCTAAACTTACAGCAAAGTCAACTCCTTGGGGTTCACTCATCACTACTATTACCTACTAAGAGTGATAGAGAACAATTAGTCTTAAGAAGCTGACTGGCAGTCCATACAGAGTTCATTCTTACCCTGAACCTGATGATACTGAGGTTGATCACCAGTGACTCGTTATTGCAGTGACAAGTTCAGAAAACTGGATGAAGTGATGGTTGGACTAAAATCTTAAAGGCTGAAAGTTGGACTTGGGTCCTAAAGTGAGACCCATGGCCACCAGTCCCTAGAAAAACATAAGTCTCTGAAACTGTTTTGAGATGTCTATTATCAATGAAAAACACTAGATTAAACAATAATAATAATGATTTAATAAATAATAATATAATTGGTTATAAGCAGCTTGAAAATTCAGTTGTGTCCCTTTTCAAAGGAAATAACAACACCATACTATAACTCTTAAAAATCTTGTATGCTTTGGTCAGGAAAACAAAATTATTCTGAGCCAGAAAGGTGTTGCTGAGGTTAACTCTGCTTGCTCACAGCTTAAAGTGAATGGACTCAAATTCCATCTTGGTTACTATCCTTCTGTGCCTGCTCGGATTATCCTATGGGCTTTTAGACTTTTCTCCCAGATTCTGTAGTATTAATAGTAGTAGTCGTATAATCGCATGGTCAGAGTACAGAGAAATTCTTTCTTGCATGTCTGACCAGCATGCAAAACATGTCCACTTTCTGACACCATAATAAATAATATATTCAAATACATAACATCATTCTATTTAGTAGAAAACACAAATAAGCTTAACAGATTGTTTTGTCTTGGTAGATTACTCTACTTTCCCCTTTTGTATTATTAATATGTAGCCTTTGTCAGAATGCCTCAAATCTCTCTGTTTTCATGCTTTTAATCCTTCAAGCCCCCTTCCATTTTGTGACATGCTCAGCTCAGCTTCTGCTTTCTCTACCTGAACTACAGGTTTCCATTTCCTAGCTTTAGCCTGCTTGCCTCTGCCATTCCATTGGAAGATGGCTGGCTTTAATATAAATTTAGGCATTTCTGAGTCTACAATGCTACTCTAAAACAATTTGTCAAATTCGTTATGGATTGGCCTACTTTTGCCCCTGTAAGCAAACATACACATACATATACAATGATCCTAAATGAATAAGTGCCGTATGAATGATGCATGCATGTCCCACGACTCCCTAGTACTCCAATTAGGGACTCACTACCACCAGCACTAACAAACATGCGAGTGTCCTCGTGACACACATGAAGTCTCTACATTTTGTTGGTTATATTCAAACCAATTGTAAACCAAACAATGGTTTACTTCCACTACATTTGTACACTCGGTGCCCTAACATTCACATACATAGACACACACGTACATCAAAACAGTATTTGCAAACAGGGTGCAAAACATGGTTACCCCAAAATCCTCCTGACTAAGCCAATTGTTTTGTCTTGGTTTAGGTTTAGGTTTAGGTTTCTTTATTTAGTCATGTATACACAAGAAAACATGAAATTTCCCTTCTCAGTTGCATCTAATAACAGTTAACAGACAGAATGAAATAAAACAGACAAATAGAAATAAGAAAGGCTAAGGTAAGGCAGTTAGATAAAACATATTTACACCAAAAAAAAAAAAAAAAAAAGGTAACAGGATATATATCAAAACCTTAAATATTATCTCCGATATTTCTTGTTGAAAAGTCGTATGGCACTAGGAAGAAAGGAGTTTCTGGAGTGATTTGTGTGGGTTTTCAAAGCAACTATCCTTCCTGATTTACTGGTTTAGTTCTACATGTAATGGATGTCTGTCATCAGTTGAGATGATTTCCAGTTTCTTTAGCATTGCCCTCTGATACACACTAGTCAAATCATCTACATCAGCCCCAATAACTTTAGCTGCATACTTCGTAATCTGCTGGAGCTTTTTTGAGTTTTGGTTTGTCAGACTATTAAACCAGGCAATGAAACTGAAAGTGATCACAGACTGAATCATACTGCGATAGAAGGACAACATGAGGTCCTTGTCTACTTTAAATAGTTTGAGTTTATGGAGGAGAAATAAGCGCTGGTTGCATTTAGAAAATATTTTTTTTGTATTTGTATTCCAGTTAAGATTGTTATCTAGGTAAGTTCCTAAGTATTTATATTCATTCACTATTTCTACCTCCTCTCCCAGAACTACATTAGGTGAACATACAGATTTCTGTCTCTTAAAATCAAATATCATTTCTTTGGTCTTTTTTACATTCAGAGTGAGAGAGTTTTTATTGCACCAGTTTACCATACAGTCCACTTGATTTAGATAGTGGCTTTCATCCTCCCCAGATATGCATCCTATGATCATGGTGTCATCCGCATACTTGATAATGGAGCAGTGGTCATTGTTCTGTCTCAGGTCACTTGTGTACAGAGTAAACAGTAATGGTGATAAGACACACCCCTGTGGACTTCCTGTGTTTGAATGAATGGCTATTGAAAAAGTGTCCTGAACTTTTAACTGTCTGTGAACGATTTAAAAGAAAGTTCTGAATCCATAGTGTGATAAATAGGTTTACATTCATACTGTTTAATTTCCAAATCAGTATATGAGGCTGTATAGTATTGAACGCTGAAAAAAAATCCAAAAATAGTGCTCTGACATATGAACCAGGCTGATCAAGAAAGGTATAGATTTGATGTAAGATAACAAGTAGAGCATCTTCCACACTTCTGTTTGCACAATAAGCAAATTGATTGTTGTCTTGAAAAGACTTTGTCTCTGTCATTAAAATGTTTTTCACCAAATGTTCAAAGCATTTCATTGGAATAAATGTAAGTGCCACTGGTCTGTAATCATTTAAACAGCTTGGCCTAGAAACCTTAGATACAGGGGTAATGATTGATTGTTTCCACAGATTTGGTACAATACCACAGGTCAGAGACCAGTTAAAAAGCAAATGAAAAACTGGGGAGAGCTGCTTAGAGCAAGACTTTAAGAGTCAACCTGATATGCCGTATGGTCCCACTGCACTATCTTGGTAGAGAAATATATTACTGTACTTACCCCTTTTATATTATTAATATGTATCCTTTGTCAGAATGCCTCAAATCTCACAGAATTACCACTGTTTATAAAGTACTGTACCATATAACTTCTCCCCACCTTCCCTTCTACATCTATAGCCTCTGACAATAAATAATAACAATATGCAAAGTACATTTTAATATTTGCAAACATACAACCTGATAAATGCTGATGTGTAGTTTCAGGCAGCACACAGACTTGTTAGGTACTTAAAATGTCTCAAGTTAAGGCATCATTTGTGGTCAGCTTTCTTCAGAACAGTCCGCATGCCTGTCTCAATATGGCCGCCGAGCTGTGCTCTTCATTGTGTTGTCCTTTTCAGTTCATGGTGTGTGATGGTCTTTCATAACTTGGTAAGAAAGAGAGAGCGAGGTAAAGCAAGCAAATTTTTAGGTTTTCTGTCCAACCCCTAGAGCCAATAGGTCGACATGGTACTTAAAGGCTTTTGATACAAGCCAGTTCTAAACAGCCATACTTCAGACCAATGGGGGGGACAGAATGCCCTCACACCTGCCCTCCAAACTATGTGTTAAGGTAAGGCTTGGCAGTTAGGCAGCCTGGCTTTCCTGTGGGGGTTGACTGAGAGACTTCAGCAGAGAATCACAAGCCAAACTTGTTTGAGGCACTTCCCCGACCATGTCGTAAAATTCAGAGACTCATTCCTAAAAGGGGGGTAAACATGAATGCTTCTCACTAATGTAACACTAATATTACATTGCTTTCCCTAAGTTACCAATAAAGACATACAAAATATTTATCAACTTGTATGCAAAATTTCACATCACAACATAGATGAATTCCTCTTTTTTTCCTGTGTTCCTCGTGAGATACAAATCAACAGAAATGAACACAGCAGTTAGCTGAGAGGTTCTTAGCTTTTCTCCAGATGCTGTCAAGAGTCTGCTAACATTTGAAGGGTGTAAGGCTATGGGTATGGAGGGTCACAATTCAAAATCCCAGGGATAAGAAAGCCAGAAATTGAAGTGCTACGTTGTCTTCAAGTATTCAGCAGTTGTGGGGTCTTAAATGATGGTTAGTGGAACCAAACAGTGTCTAACTAGAAGTCTTTACTCCCATTCTAAGATTGTTTCTTGGAAAAAATCTTTATCAGCATTTCTCCTGGAATAGCCCAAAAATATTTTCCAGCATTCAGATAGCACATAATAGAAACAATAAGCAAAAATGTATAATAAAAAGGAAAAGTAAGAACTGTCACATTATAACAAAATATATATAGTACATGAAAGAATAATATTTCATAAGGCAGTTAGAAAAGTGGAAATCTTGTTAAATGCACAAACCAGAGTGACATACTGAACATTATTGATCTTCATGGTGTAGTGGAAAAAAACTTTTCTCTGTTTTCAAAGAAGACATTCATAAGACCAGATGAAAATGCAGAACGGTTCTTTATTTGCACATAGATATGCACAAATGTCTCAGTCCATGGAATCAGCCATCATTAATAAAATTCATTACCTTTTATACTTTTCTATTATCATTACCTTATCTAATACATAACGTCATCTGACTCTTAATATGCCGAATTCTATCATCTTAGCCAATCGACTACGGCCATCAGTAACTTTGTATACTTGTCAATTCTTCCATTATTTAATACATTACTTTGATAACAGGGGTGTCCTACAGGCTTTCCCATTGATCTTATCACTGCTTCATGACAGGGGTGTTTGGGCTCTCTCACTAGTTTGTTCTTGCTTGTTAACAGTGTGTTCATTACACATCTACAGGTACTTCATTTTAACCTTAGCAACTATCTTGGTGGTTCCTCTAGATGAGGAAAAAGCCTCACGTGCCCAAGCTTTAACACCTTAGTTACCTTTGTCCTTTTCCTTATGCTTTTAATAATCCATTGTTATAACTTCATTTAAGTATATGCTTATATTAAATTGTAAAAATGATCATGTATTGATTAGAAATATTTGATTAAAATTCTATGAGCTGGTATTGATTTCATATCTTTATAACAATATAATGGGTATGGTTGCCTGAAATAAATTCAATTAAATACATGATGACAATCCATCTTTACTTTTCAGCTTAAGACACGCATCCTATGTGTGATGAACACTGAACCCTTACCCTAATAAAGCTCAAGAATGAAGATGAAAAATGAGCTTGAGTCAAAAAACACTTTAGGGGACTCTGCAAATTCTCCCTTGTTAAAAAAAAGGTGGCACAACTTAGTGACCCCTTAGTAGACCCATAGTAAAGTATTTTGTCTGCCTACCTGGGAGTGCCGATGAAGAAAGTGTGTATTAAGAATGGCGCCCAAAGAGGAACATGGGAAGTCATAGTGGAAATTCAGTTCTGCCTAAATGTGGACTCTCCCATAAAATTCAATTTATTTTTGTATAGCACTGTTCACTGTATGCAGGCTCAAATAAGAATTAAGTTTAGTTAAGTTTATTTGTAATGTACATTTAAAACAACTAATGTTGAATAAAGTGCTGCACATTAAATTAGATTAGATTCGATCAACTTTATTAATCCCATGGGGAAATTTAGATGCATATAGCAGCAGAAATATTTAAAAACAATGATCCAGACTCACAGGACAAATAATTCAATCAATCAATAATAAATAAATAAACAAATAGATTAAAGTATATTGTGCAAATATTTAAAAATTAACTTCACAAGTACATCAGGAGGAAGCATTGAATTGCCTGATAGCACTGCAAAGAAAAGACCTCCAGAGGCGCTTCTTAGCACACCGTGGTGGAATGAGCTTATAGCTATAAGTGTAAGAGAGCACCTCCTGGAGGGAATGGAGGGGATTTTTCATAATGGCATCCAATTTTGCCACCATCCTCCTAGGTAGATAAGAAAATAAATAAATAAACACACATACTCTGGTCTGAAAAAAAAAGTGTCACATATGAGCACATGGGAGGCAACCAGTGGGCTTGGTTTGGTGTGATATGCAGAGACAGGTGTTGGCAGGATGCGCTAATGCCTTTATCTCTCTTCCCTCCAGACCTCCCGAACAGATGCCTGCATAATTCCAGAACCTTCCCTCTCGGTGATACCACTTCAGGTTCCTGCCCCTTGGACACACCCCTTCCTCCGCAGCAGCTATAAAACATCCAATTTTTCCTTACCCCTACAGTCCCGTTTTGGACACAGTCAGCAGTGACACCTCAACCCTTCCTATTTTTTAGTGAGAGAATTTAATATACATGGTGAAACCCCCAAAGTCTTTTTCTTGTCTTTTTTGGTCTTCATACAAAAGAAAATTAAAATGTCATGGTGAGGCATTATGCAGATGTTTTGCTGTTTGTATAAAGGAGCCTTCATGGTGTTTCTTGATACACTTCTGCTCAGTAATTCATTGGCTGGAAGTCCTCAGTGTTAGTGTGTCAGATAGAAGATGTACAGCTTTGTTCATAATAGCACTGCGTTTTGTTTTAATTCTCTCCTCTCTCTTCAGGGTGTCCAGAGTACATCCCATAACTGAACTTGCCTTTTTAATTAGCTTGTTGATTTGGTGGACTCCTTTGGTACTGTGTTTTTCTGGAAAATCCTTTATACCATTGTTTTCACTTTGTGTCGAATGATGACTATGGCGGCAACCGTGCAGGCTGCGGCTTACAGAGCTCCCGAGTCCGCGGTGTTTAGTGTTAATCTTTGTTCGTCTTTGTGAACTAGTATAAGTAAAAAAGTAGATTTAAGTGATAGTAGTACACAGACATACATTTACGAGTGGCAAATCCTGCTCGATTTCCGAAGAAACTGCGCTGAAATATCCAGTGAGGTGACAGAGACGCTCCACAGCCTTTGCTTACTTCCGCAGCCTGAGAAGCTGAGCTGGCAAAAACACAAGTGCAGCGATCGGAATCAGAAACGAGGTAAACGCAGAGGTGTTAGCACAAGGCTAAAAACTAACCCAACCAGACCTGCGATACCATCTATTCTGCGTGCGAACGTCCGATCGCTGGACAACAAGCTGAATTATATAAAGCTGCAGCGGGCCAAGCAGTGGGAAATGAGAGATTGTTGCATCTTTATTTTCACTGAGACATGGCTCCAGGACAACATTGCAGACTCGGCCATCCAGCTAGATGGACTGACCATCATCCGAGCGGACAGAGACGCCTCCTTGTCTGGTAAGACCCGCGGAGGGGGACTGTGTGTTTATGTGAACAGAGAGTGGTGTACAAACGCTGCCTCAGTTGTGTGACACTGCTCCCCGCTGATAGAGGTTTTATCAGTAAGGTGTCGGCCTTTCTACCTGCCGAGGGAATACAGTTGCGTGCTGGTGGTTGCTGTCTACCTCCCACCTAGCGCAAATGCTAACCAGGCGCTAGCGGAACTCTACAAGATCATCAGCAAACTGCAAACGATGCACCCCAAGGCATTTTTCATTATTGCTGGAGACTTCAATCATGCCAACTTGAAGTCAGTTCTCCCAAAATTCTTCCAGAATGTGAACTTTGCTACTAGAGAGGGAAGCTGTCTGGACAATGTTTACACGAGCGCTGCTGATGCCTACAAGGCCCTACCCCACCCCCACCTTGGCTGTTCAGATCATATCAGCATTTTTATGGTCCCTGCATACAAGTCCCTGCTGAAGCGCACTAAACCAGCCCACAAGAGCATCAGAGTATGGCAAGATGGTGCTGTTTCACCTCTCCAAGACTGCTTCGAATTGACAGACTGAGACATTTTCAGAGAGGCTGTTATGAATGGTGACTCCATCAGTCTAGAGGAGTACACAGACTCTGTGACTGGCTACATCTCCAAATGCATAGAGGATGTTACTGTTACCAAGGATGTTACCACAAGAGCCAACCAAAAGCCCTGGATGACAAGAGAAGTGCACAAGCTGCTCAAGATCAGAAATGCAGCCTTCAGATCTGGAGACAAGGCCATCCTCAGGATGACCAGAGCCAACCTGTCTCGCACTATAAGAAGAGCTAAGTGGGCATACGCACAGAGGATCAATAAACAATTCAGCAGCACCACAGACACACATCATATGTGGCAGGGCGTTCAGACAATTACAAACTACAAGCCCAACCCACACAGCAGCGATGGTGATGCCTCCGTTCCGGATGAGCTGAACAACTTCTTTGCACGGTTTGAGGCGCAGAACAAAGAGCCTGAGAGAAAAGCAACACCTCCCTTCACTGACCAGGCACTCTGTCTCTCCATAAATGACGTGAAGAGGACTCTATCCAGAGTCAATCCACGCAAGGCTGCAGGACCTGACAACATACCTGGTTGTGTGCTCAAAGAATGTGCCAGTCAACTGGCTGGTGTCCTCACAGACATCTTCAACACATCTCTGAGCCAGTCGTCAGTCCCAGCATGCTTCAAGTCGACCACCATCATACCAGTGCCAAAGAAGTCATCAGTGACATGCCTGAATGACTACCGACCAGTTGCACTCACGCCAATCATAATGAAGTGCTTCGAAAGGTTAGTCATGTCACACATAAAGACTAATCTCCCTTGACCCTCTTCAGTTTGCATACTGCTCAAACAGGTCAAATGAGGATGCCATATGCTCTGCCCTTCACCTCTCCCTGACACATCTGGATAAAAAAGACACATATGTCAGGATGCTATTCATAGACTTTAGCTCTGCCTTCAATACAATCATCCCTCAAAAGCTGGTTGTAAAACTGAGAAGGTTGGGCCTGAACACCACCCTCTGCAATTGGATCCTGGACTTCTTGACAGAGAGGCCCCAGTCAGTTCGGATGGGCTGCAACACTTCCAGCATCATCACACTGAGCACTGGAGCACCGCAGGGCTGCGTGCTTAGTCCACTGCTGTTCACCCTGCTGACTCATGACTGCACAGCCACACACAACACCAACCACATCATCAAGTTTGCGGATGATACAACGGTGCTGGGACTGATAAGAAGGGATGATGAAACAGCATACAGAGATGAGGTGGAATGGCTGTCTGCATGGGGTGAAGACAACAATCTATCTCTCAATGTCGACAAGACAAAAGAGATAATCGTGGACTTCAGAAAATCACGTCCTGCCCACATCCCACTCAGCATCAATGGTTTAGATGTGGAGACTGTTAGGAGTACCAAGTTCCTTGGTGTGCACATAACTGAGGAACTTACGTGGACACATAACACTTCATCACTAATCAAGAAAGCTCAGCAGAGACTACACTTCCTGAGGCGGCTGAAGTGAGCAAGTCTTCCCCCTTCCATCCTCACCATGTTCTACAGAGGCACCACTGAGAGTGTTCTGACCAGCTGCATCACGGCCTAGTATGGCAACTGCAACATATCTGACCGCAAGCGCCTGCAAAGGATAGTAAAGACAGCAGAGAACATTATTGGTGTGCCTCTCCCTTCACTACAGGACATATTTTACAAACGCAGTGTCCGCAAGGCCTGCAGCATTGTGCAGGACCCCTTACACCCCTCACATGGACTTTTCACACTTCTGCCATCCAAGAGAAGATACTACAGCATCAAAGCCAGATCTGCCAGGCTGCAGGAGAGTTTTTACCCCCAAGCTGTTAGACTCCATAACACCAGGCTGCCCCCTGGGACCTTCCACATGGCCTCAACCACCTCTAAAAAACAGAACTTTTATACATGCGAGCCACTGTCCTGCAAAGACGAGTGTGTAGGTAGAAAAGAACTGAAAACCTCATATTGATCTTTAAGTATTTTGACACTCTTGTTATCCTTTTGCTGTGAAACATTCTGACCTGTCATTGTTTACACATGTCTTAAACAACTATTATCATACACTGATAATTTCTGTATTATCTATATCTATTATTTATTTATTATATTACATATCTTACACATCAATATTGCTGCTACTTCTTTGTCTTGTCTTTGCACAAGGTCTTGTCTTGTTTGTGTTTTAATTTCAAATTTAAATTTTAATTCTATTTTTAATTTATTATTTGCACGTCATGTTGTTACACTGTGGACCCTGAGCTTCGCAATTTCGTCAATCTGTATACTTGTATATGGCTGAGATGACAATAAAGTTCACTTTGACTTTGACTTTGACTTGAATGAGCAGTTGCTCATGAAGTTCCGAATGAGGCACATTACCTGCATTGTGAGGGACGTCAGTTATGGCACTACGGCCATGTGGCGTGATTCCCTGAGGGCGATCCGGCTTAGAGGATCCTCATTGCTAAGGACCCATGTGGCTGGACCAGGCCAAGGGGCCACCCACGTAACACCTGGCTGCGGCAGATAGAGGGTCATTTCCGGAGGGAGGGACTGGACCACTTGTCTGCCTGGGGGGTTGCAAACCAGGATTCCGAGTTGTTTCATTGTGTAGTGGGTGCGGCAACACACTGTACCAGTGCATGCTCCCCAGCTTGATTTGACTTGTTGATTTGGTGGGCCTCTCCTGAAGTGTTGTTACCAGCCCAGCACACTACAGCATAGAAAAACAGACAGGCCATCACTGAGCTATAGAAGATGTGAAGATGTCACTACCCACATTAAAGGAACGCAGTCCCCTAAGGAAAAAGAGTCTGCTCTGCCCTTTCTTATATAGTTCCTCTGCGTTTCAAGCCCAGTCCAGCCAGTCATTAATGTGGACCCCCATGTATACTTATATTAGTGTACCATGTCTACATTCACTCCTTATATAATTACCAGACTTAGAGGCTCTTTGGTGCTTTGAAAGTCAGTAATCACTTCCTTGGTTTTGTTGATGTTAAGATACAGACAATTCTTTTTGAACAAGAAACAAAGTTTTCCACCTGACTCTTGTACTCTGTCTCATCCCCTTTATCAATATACCCCATAAGTGCAGAATCATCAGAGAATTTCTGCATGTGACACAACCTGGTGTTATATTTATAGTCTGAGATGTACAGAGTGAGGAGTAAATGAGACAGAACTGTTCCTTGTGGTACTCCAGTGTTGCTCACAGTCGCATCAGAAACACAGTCCTTGAGTCTCACAAACTGCAGTCTGCCTGACAGATAGTTCATTATCCAGGACACCATAGGCTTATCCACCTTCATATCTCTTAGTTTACCCCTTAACAGGAATGGCTGGATGGTATTGAAGGAACTGGAGAGAAATCAAAATACATAATCCTCACAGTGCTGCCAGTTTTGTCCAGATGAGAATAAGCCTTTTGCAGCAGATAGATAATTGCATCCTCTACTTCAATCTTTGTCTGATAAACAGACGGTAGTGGGATCAGGTAGTCTGCCACAAGAGGACTCTCTCAAAGATCTTCATAAAGTGAGATGTAAATGCCACTTATCTGTACATTAAAATTGTCTTAATATTTAGTATCTGGCGAGAACAGAAATGACTGCATAAATGGAGTTCAAGTTTTACTACTACATTTTTCACTTTATACTTTTTTAGTTCATTAGCTGTTCATTATATATATGGCACTTAAATTAATTTCATCTCATTAAAAATGTGATTTAATTAAAAGGCTATAGCATAATATGTAACTCATTTCCTCTTTCTTTTAAAAGTGTATAAGTCTGATGCAGCAATAAGCAAAACAGCATGGATTTGAATTACCCCTGGCTAAGGACAGGGTGTTTCTAAATGAAGAACTGTGCAATTCTATATTGAGAAACTAAGGTTTGACAGCAGAAGTAAACGCATTTCCTCTTCAGTATGCTCCGGCTGGTGCAATCTCATATTCGTGCAATGGTGTGCTTGTCAGGTTTCAACATTAGCACTGTATGATTTATTATGGGAGCAGGATGCAAAACTAGCACTGCCTCTAACTTCCCTCGCTCTAGTGGTGACTGCAGAAGACCACGTCCAGTCTGCTCCCGTAAGGGTAGGTTGTGATTACTCTTTTCTGACTCAATCAATCTTACTTTAGCGTATTTGTATATTTTAGACAGTAAACTGTACACATGCCATGGACATGTAATATTTCTAAAATAGCGACTTGGCAGACCAGCTAGATAATAATAATCTCCAATGACTGTCTAACAATGAAACTCTATGGTTTCACATAAATATTTCCTCTTTTGGGGGGAACTGTGAACTGTTAATGTAAACTAAATAAATATAACCTTTTATCAATCAAAATTAACTGGAATGGAGAATAGCATTGCTGTACCGCAGCACTTAGTTGAGGCTTTACATCCTGGCAGAGGTGCCCCCTGTGTGGACATTACATGTTCCTTGTTTGTTTACCCAGCTTCCTTTGGTTTTCTTAAATATGGTGGGACTGAACGGGGTCTCTAAACTTGTCAACTGTGGGTGAGGGAATGTGTCATGTGCTGGACTGACATTCAAAGTGGACTAAGGTCCTGGTTAATACCCATTGCTACTGAATGGAGTTCATCAGATTTCACTCTTAGAAGAAAGTTTACTGTCGATGGGTGCATGGTATGATGAAAATGCCTACTTGATCCCAGTCATGAGACGATTAAGCACATATAAGCACTTTCTTATAAAGTGTTCTTTTTACTTTCAGAACCCCCAAGTTTTTTTCAATATATTTTCATGTTGTGTGAGAGATTTTACATTTATTTGCCTTGTCAATTTTCTTTATGTCTATTTTTTGTTAGTATAATATTTACCATTCAGGGATAACTGCGTTTAGCTTTGACCTTGAAGTTTATATTTGTTTTCTGATTTTTATTTGATGGCATGAATGCCAACACATTTGTGCTGAACAAACTGACCTCTTGCTGGTGTTTTACACACAAAGCCAAAAGGAATAGAGAGAGAGACAAGCCTTTTTTGACTTTGCATTTTGGGAGCAGAACTCTTTTTTTATTTTTAATTCACATATTGACCAGAGTCATAAGTTAAGGTAAGGCAATTAAGAACTAACGAGTAAGTCTATAATTTTTTGTTTCTTCATGAGGCCTTACATGACAGCTTGTGAAAAATTTCATAGTTAAAAACACCTACAAACAATTCTCTGTAGCTCATTTGTAACTTTAAGGTCAAGATGAACGTTACTGTTATGTATAGATAATAAAATTAAATACTCACTTGTATGTCTCCCTGAGACTAGTTATTGTAATACAATACCCACAACTGACAAAAGTAGGAAATGCATACAAGAATATGTATTTGGAACTATAAATATACTTTGGATAAAAACTGCAGCTAAATCTAGTGGTCCTGTGTAGAGGAGGGAGAAAATTGGCTCTGCGAAATGGCTGAGGTCTTTAATAATACTGTTTGACTTTCTAAGACAGGGTGTGTTATTGTATATACAGCATGTCTGGGAAAGAAGTGAATTATGTGCCAGTCATATTCTGTGCTGACGTTAGTCTCAGTAGTGCTTTGAAGCCCTGGGCTGAGCAGGTGCCCTACAAGGATGTGATGCAGCATAAAACACGATGATCTAAATACTGCGCAACACATCAAGAAGACTCACCATCCCTTTTACTGAGGACAGACTTCAATAGGAACCTGCACAAGTCTGTGAGCATACATGGAGACATCCAGGTTTTCCTCAGATATCTAAGGAAGTAAAGGTGTTGGTGAGTCTTCTTGATCATAGCAAAATGTGATATGTGCACTTTAGATTATCAGTGATGGCAGCTGCAAGAAGTTTAAAGTTGCTGACTTTGTCAACAGCATCTCCGTAGAAGGGAGTGTGACCTGAGTCTTACTTCCTGAAGTCTATGACCAGCTACTTGATTTTGCTGACATTAAAGGAAAGATTTGTGTCTTGTATCTCAGTGTCAGAATGAGCACCTCTTCTCCTTAACTCATCTCATCATTGTTGGTATTTACTATAGACCTATTCTGGTTGTGTCATCAACAAATTGAATTGAGCTCTGGCTACTTGGTCTACTCAATTTAAGTCAACTAAGCTTTAATTTTATTGTTCCATACAGGGAAATTTGTTTGGTTTTTCATCAACAATAAGCTTATATAGACATAGGTTTTTAAGTATAAAAAGACAAGGAAGGAGAATATAATATAAGGAACCACATATATCTGAACACCAATATGCATGCACATATTAAGCATAAATACACACATATGCATATGCATTGTGGCAGACGACTGGGGACCTTGCCCCAATGGGATGCCTGGAACAAGGAAGGACTGGGAGAGGGGCAATATATTCCCCTGAACGAAAGAGGGCAGTCCCCCTGGATTCCATCAGGGCCGCGGATACAGAGCTGGGAAGTTCATCCCTGTGGGTGTCCGCACCTGGGTACACCTGGATGGTTCTCAAACCATGGGCTGCAGCACTTCCACCACACCAGGAAGTGCTGCTGGGAGATCATCAAGGAGCACCAGGAGCACATCCGGGTGTGCCATAAAAGGGGCCACCTCACTCCATTCGGAGAGCCAGAGTCGGGTGGAAGAGGACGGAGCTTACGAGGAGTGGAGCAGAGGTGGCAGAGGTGATGAAAGGACTGTGAACATTGTGGCTAATTGTGCACTGTGGTATTGTGTTGAAGAATAAAAAAGTGTGTGATTTGGACATCTGGCTGTCTCAGTGTCTGTCTGTGTCAGGGGTATCTTTCACAACATATACTAAAAAACTTTACATCTATCTACACAGTGGCACCTATGAATCTGCCATATCAGTAATGAACTTGTATTCCAGTTAGATACAAATAATCTCTTATATCTAGAAGATTTTATTTGACATTGTAGTGCCGGTAATCGTTGAGAATCCCACATAACCACTACATTGCAAATTTAATTTTAGCTTTTTATCACCAAACAGGAAAAAGGAATACAGCCATGTGGCTTGGCGCTTTATCTCATTGGATGTCTGTATTGAGGATCAGCATGGAGGAAGCGATGCTGCCAGCCTGCAAATGCTAAGGTCTGCCAATTAGGAAGTTCAAAGTCCATTGGCAGATGGTTTCATCCTGAATCTAGGAGTTTAGAGATTGGTTTTGATGATACATCTGATTTAAATCTTGATCTGTAACCCATAATCATTATTCAGGCATAGAAGTTTTATTATCCAGATGTGCCAGGGTGATATGAAGTGAACGGAATATGGCATCCTCAGTGTAAAACCGCAGGTGGTCCAAACTGCTTGGAGTATTCTGTTCAGTATATTCTAGCACCAGTGTTTTAAACACTGGGATTCAGAGACATTGGTTTGTTGATTGTACTGACTTCCGCAGTTTTGAATGGAACTGAAATCAGGAGAATGTTTAAAATGCAAACCTAAAGTTTTAACCCAGAAGATGAGAATCAAATACACAAAGCTCAGAATATGTAATAAAAATCATATTCAGCAAACAGTGCAGGGAACCCATAAACCAAAAAATGAACATTTTATGATATTACCTGAAGTGTTAAGAGCAAACTATGCAACTACTGTAGGGTTTTAATGGTTAAGGTTAAGGTTTTTTGCCTTAATGAATAACATTTTTGGCCTTTTAAGCTTTCTCTTATGCCATGACAGCATTTTTTTAGTTATGGGCACTGCCAATTTGAGATGTTACCATTATCATTCACCACAACACCATAAGGAATAAAGGGAGAAGATAAAGTAAGTAAGTAAGTAAGTAAGTAAGCATATTGGTTACTGTAGTGATCTTCTCAGAAGGCCCCGGGAACATGCAATGCATGACGTCATCAAAGTGATGGCATAAAAACAGAGCTGGGGTGTGATTCTTGCAACAAAAACCTTTCCTGGTTAATGAACTTGCTATTAGTATTAAGGTCTTTGATTTTTGATATACATTTTAAAGTAGAGGACAGATTGATTAGACTTTTGCTAACAATGTTGGCTTGAGTTTTTCAACTACATCTCATCTCCTCATTTTCTGAGTCAGAACAAACACATAAACAGAGCCAAATCGTAAGTCTTAAATTGTAGTCAAAGAATAAGAATATGTTTTGTAACCAGAATATTCAAAATACAACAAAAGAACAAATACTATAGGTTTGAGTGTAATCCACAATTTTGGATGAAGTGTTCCAGCACAGAGATGGCTTATATGTGGTCATGCTGATGATGTCATAAAATGCAACTTCCAGAACACAACCCCTAACAACCGGCTGTTACACAGGACAAAAAATAAATCAAAAGTAAATGGCATCATGGAAAACCATGATTACTTTTTAAAAGAATTAAAAACACTTTGAAACACAAAATAAATATGACCAACGGATTCCTTGGTCACCATAACTCCCGAAAGCAATATCAAAAGAAAATTAAGAGACCAAGGAACAATCACAATTTGCACATCAGATCTTGACATAGTTCTGATACCATTCAGTGCTAACACCAGTAATTCAGCATGTATCAAGTAAATATGTAGTATTTTTGTTCCTCTTTTATTTTCCTGAATATTTTCTCAAAATAGCTCCCTCTGGGCCTACTCTTGTGCTCTCTCACCTCCTTCCGGCTACTTTTTTGTTAAAATTCTCCTCTTATTCCTCTTCCTTTATCTCTCAATATTGAACTCTCTCTGTGTGTGAGGATTTTTAAGGTAATACATCCAGTTTTCCTTGTATCAATTTCCAAAATCCTGCAGTGGTTAGAACCTTTACCAAGGTATAGGCTTAAAAGTGTCAAGTAAAATTTCCTGTAGTTTATACCATCTACAGCAGCCGTTCTGATGTACCTGCATATTAACTACTGTATATTTCCAGTCTTACAAAGTTCTGTTTTCTTTTTCATGGTTGTGTAGTTAATAAGATCAGAGGATGTTCAGTTTACCCACAACTGTTTGCCAAAACATCACATTGCTTTTATCAGTCCATTTCTTTTCTAAATAAGATTCTTATTAATTAAAGGACCACACAGAGCCAGAGTGTATGATGGAAGCATCTGATACAAAGCAAGAGACAACTCTGAGTGGGTGTGATGCCCCATGTCTTTGACTCCAGCATGTTTTAAACATTGAGAGACACAGACACTCCAGACAGTTTTTATAGTGCACAACAAAATGGATCTTTATTAAATTAGGTGCCTTGAAATATCAAAAGTCGATTAGCTTGTGCACTTAATAGAACCAGGCCTCAATTGCATAGGCTAAACGAAAGTGAATTGAAAAAATCAAAATACTTTTAAAGTCTAGATGGGCATCCTTCTGAGAATAAACAATAAAAATAAATTGTAAAAACAAGGTCAAAATGAACTCAGCACTCCACCCTGACTACAGTGCTTAGTTCCAAGTCTCCATTACTTCAGGATATTTAGAAGCCAATAACCAATAAACGCTGTCTGTTATCTTTACTTCCTGAAACTTCTCTCAGTTTCCTGTTCACACGATTCCCAGATCTCTCATGCACCACTGGTTCTCCTCTTCAATGTAAATTGGGAATCAGTCTGTGTTGCTCCGTCTCCAATGAGTTCATCAGGTCAGACAACGGCAAGCCGAATTAACATTTAGTCAAGCAGACGCAGACTATAACTCAAACTTCAACCACACCAAACCACATGCTGGTGTCACTCTCAGGCATTAAATACTGCCTCCAGAGAATCATCACCATCACTTTCAGCTGTTTCTGTCTGGCTTCTCTAATTACACCACACTGGTATGATAGCAGTACCATGCGCTACTCACTGGTTCCCCTCACCAGTACGCAATACTATTAATTAGAAGAAGTATCGCCATAGCTCTCTTCCATACACAAACACACACACCCACTCTCCAGTGGATCACTTTCATTCACTCTGCTGGCAATTACTTAACACCACTGAGATACATACCAGCAACGGGAAGCCACTTGTGGCACAACCCGCACCAACTCCCCTCTCTAGGTAAGTGTACATATTCAAACGTTCCAACATCACAGTAAAACTCAATCAGGCACACATAGTAACAAATATGCTGTGATTTATTTAGCCAGTTTTAGACTCACCACTGATTCTAACCTTGACATCATTGTAATGTGGGAGGGAATGTGTGAATTATGTGGCTTTGTGGGAAAGAGAGCTGACAACCAATGAATGCTAATCTGAAATTACAGTGTATATAATGCAGTGATGAGAAATAAGGAACACAGGTGTTTTGGACCTCACAAACAGCAGAGAAACTCATTAGCCTGATGTATCATGTTTTATGTGCCATGACAGAATGGAAAATAGAAAACAAGTGAAGAGATTGCGGTTAGGCTCGCTGTACCTCTTAACCCTTTACACAGCACCAGCTCTGTCAGCTATCGGCTGCTGGTAAAAGTGGCCTGCAAGACTGAGCTGGAAAATATTGGCCATGTCACGGTCTGCTTGAGGTTTACTTATTTCTTATGTATTTGCATTTTGCACTCCAAAAACATACCATGCTGTGTACAAAGCTGAGTGTTAATCAGCCCACCATGGTGTGTTGTGATACAGTGGTATCTTGGATTATTATCTGCCTTGTGTCCAAGGCAGATGAGATGACCCTGCAATATATAGATGGATGATTCTACAACTCTTCTATGTATTGTTATTTTTAAAAAAAGTCAGAATTTTTTGCTTAGGATTCCATTGTGCAAGCACTAGATACAAAACCTCAAAAATAATAACATTACAAAAGTAAATTAATTGTTTTCATACAGGACCTTTAGATAGATAGATAGATAGATAGATAGATAGATAGATAGATAGATAGATAGATAGATAGATAGATAGATAGATAGATAGATAGATAGATAGATAGATAGATAGATAGATAGATAGATAGATAGATAGATAGATAGATAGATAGATAGATTTTTTACATTTGGAAAACATGTATGTTGATTGGTATGCTCAGGGTCATACAGCACCAGTAACCTTATGTTTTAAGTCTAGTTCTACAGCCAAAACTTACTAATAAAAGAATTTCTTGATTATGACTTTTAATAAAATACGTCAACATCAGTTGCTGAAATGGATTTATCAACCAATGAAAAGTTGTAATTTAGGGTACTGTAAAAATTTCCTATAAAACATTACAAATTAAACAAACTAATTTTGCTTTCTCTGCAGCTGTATCTTCAATATGATGGCAAACATCACGTCTCCCAACGTGAGCCTCTCCAGCACAACCAGCAGTGGCCTTGGAACTGGCAATATCATTGGTATCACCATACTGGTTGTGGCCTTCGTATTTGGCTTCCCCGGCAACCTATTTGTGGTATGGACAATTATGTGCCGCATTACTCGCCGTTCAGTCACCTGCCTGATGGTTCTGAACCTGTCAATAGCTGATGCTCTGCTGCTCCTCACTGCTCCCCTTTTTATGCGATTTTTGGCAGCTGGCACTTGGGAATTTGGACCAGTTGTCTGCAAGTTGATCCATTACCTTGGTTGTGTCAATATGTACGCTTCAATTTTCCTCATTTGTATCATGAGCCTGGACCGTTATGTAGCTGTGAACTGGCCTGTAATCTCACAGCAACTCCGAACAAAGAAGTCCATGATGAAAATACTGCTGGGCCTTTGGAGTTTGGCTTTTCTCTTTGCCTTACCCATGCTATTTTATCGCAAGTAAGTTTTAAATTGGTGAAAAATAATGGATTGCAGGAACTAACGCAGATGTTTGTGTGATTTGTGTTGTAATATAGGACTGTTGTGAATCTAAACTGTTATTATAGTCTACAGTAAATGAGGTTATTGTTGAATCTTGAGTAGATGGGGTCTTAATCCTGATTAAGTCACATTATACATAGAATTTGCATTTCTCTCATATTTTCTTAGGCTTCCCTGGGAACTTTCATATCCCAAAACATGCAGCTCCAGAAGATTAAAATCCTGGCCTTGCCTCTCTGGTTAAATGTCCTGCATTATAAATTCAAGGGATTTCTGTTGACACAACATTTTAATCAATTAAGTGATGTGTAGGATTGATTAAAAAGGCATATAAAATGTTAGATTATATCATTAAAACTGTTGAGATGTTATGCTTAGACTATATGATGCACTAGTGAGACCACATCTGGAGTACTGTGTGCAGTTCTGGTCACCACACTCTTGAAACTGTGAAGAGGAGAGCAACCAAGTGCATCCCGGGACTTAACTCTTTTAGGGCTAATTATGTTTTTTCTTTTCTCGCAGCGCTGAATATTTTTTCAAAAAACTCAGTTTTCTAAAAAGCATTGGTTTCACACATAAATCAACATAAAATATTTCACTGTGTTTTATGTTCCATGAGTCTCTACAGTATGTAAATTCACATACTTATTACATATATGTTTGTCTTATCATTTTCTGAAAAAAAAAACAGCTACCTGTCTTTTGCTTTCAATTTTCAGAACGCTTGCATCAAAATCGGAGTTTGATAAGTCAGAGTCCGATTCAGCAATAATACGCAAAAAAACAAAAAAATAAATCAATAATGCGTACAGAGTATTTTGCTTTGAGCATTCGCTTCACTCTCTCGCCCAGTGTTGAAGCTATACCAGACATTGTTTTCTCTATGCTACTCACTCACACGCATGGATTCAACATCAATTCAACAAGTCCAAAAGTCCTTCTAGTAAAGAAGGTCTACCTATAATGTAACTGTGAGTTTTGTCAACATTTACAGCTGATTATCACACTCTGCCCCTGACATCTACCCTCAACCCCTGCTGTTGACAAAAGTCGACATCCGCATTAAAAGAGTTAAGGACATGTCCTACTCTGACAGACCCAGAGAGTTAAACCTGTTTAGTCTCAAGCAGAGAAGACTGCATGGGGACATAATCCAGATTTTCAAAATTGTCAAAGGCATTAATAAAGAATATCCAGCAGAATTCTTTTAACTCAACAGTGAATTACGTACCCAAGGGCACTATGAAAACTAAAGCGAAGTGCATTTAAGTCTGAAGGCAGAAAGCACATCTTTATTCAAAGAGTTGTGGAAATCTGAAACAAACTACTGAGATATGCAGTTGATGCAGCAGCCTTGACAACTTTAGGAAAGTGTTTGGATGAGATTTTGGGAAAGCTTAGCTATTAGCTAAACACATGAGCTTATTGGACTTAATGGTCTCCTCTCATTTGTCAAATTTCATATGCTTTAGTCTGAGTGAGATATTTTACAGTTTTTCTCCTGCATCCAAATGATGTGCATGTTAAGTTGACTGGCAACTCTAAATTCGGCCCAGTATGAGTAAGTGAAGGTATGTGAGTGAGTGTGCCCTGTGATTGACTGGCACATTGCCCGGGTCTGGTTTCTGATGCTGCAGGGATAGCTTCTGCCCTCTGGACTGTTTGTTTTATAGTGGATGGCTGGTTAAGCTCAAAACATGTAGGTGTAGATCAATGAGTGAAAGGAATCTGTAACAACAATTTATTTAGCCACATAATATTTCACAATTTACTGTTCAGATGGAATGTAAGATGTAAGTGCGACTCCTTGTAAGCTAATTGACATAATGCGTTATACTTTGTCTGTTTTTATTTGTAAAACATAATTTAAGAAAGGAAGAATCTAGAGGTTTTAAAGGTAATACCCACATCTGACTAGTCATACTTGGTGGTCATGCTCAGGTGGGTTACATTTTGGTCACACAGAAGTACCCTGTAGTATGTGATTCACCATTTATTTGTAAGAATTCTGATGGATTTTCTTTATTAACGCCTTTGAGAATTTTGAAGACCAGGATTAGGTCCCCACACAGCCTCCTCTGGAAACACACAAGTTAAAATTTCACTGTACCCTACATGTGTGAAAATAAATTGAACTTGGATTTGTCACAGTGTACTCATTTCTGTTTGTCTTCTCGTTTTTTTGCAGGGATCTTCAGCCATACCTAAACAAAGGCCTCACTATTTATATTTGCATGCCTTATCACCCTTCCAGCAATCACAAAATCTTCCAGTATCTGATGGAGTCCATTTCTGGTTTTTTCTTACCTTTCATCCTCATTGTATTCTGCTATACTAATGTAGGCCGCAAGCTACAAGACGCCAGATTTAAGAAGAGACAGAGGACAAGCAGACTGATTCTGATCATTGTTGTGGCTTTCACAGTTTTTTGGCTGCCCTACCACATTGTCAACATGATGCTAGTGTCGGGAATTTTGAACAACTCAACAAGGATTTTGAAAGCCGCTCAGACCATGAAGCCTAACGTGACAGCCTTTGCTTTCTTAAGCAGCAGCATTAATCCAATCCTCTACGTCTTTGCTGGGAGCTCCTTTATTCGCTCTGCTGGTGTGAACTTCATGGCGAAATTGTTTGTGGCCACTAATTCTGATGGATCATCACGGGGTTTTTCACGCACTACCAAGATCAGCCGCAATGACTCAGTTGAAATGACCAAAATACCAGATACTAATTCAATCAAAGACAAGACTTGTGGAAAACTCATGCTCTCCTAATGTCTTCAACATCCTCTTTTCAGGCAAGTTTATATTTTAGGCACATGTAGGGCATGAACAACAGAGCTGAGAAAGACAGTGAACCTGATGCTGTATTGTAGAACTAACTTTGCTACCCACCTGAGATAGGTTGAAACCTAAGTAATCAACTTATGTAGCCCTCATTGTTAATGTTTTCAGGACACCATGTAATGCATACGTCTCTGTTATATGCTATTTAGTATAAGGACACCCAGACAGACGCACAGGCTCTTATTCTATCATTAAGATGGATACCCTCCCAGTGGTAGTTTAGAAGACACAAATCTACTACTCATTTAGTTTAAGTCCAATAGATAAACATTCACCTCAGAATCCATGGGTTCTAGACTGGTGTCACTGTGTGGGGATGCGAAATGCAGAAGAAGATCATAAGTGGTTTGTGCTGGTGACATTATGTTGTCTACAAGATAAAGAAGCAGTTTGTTTTTATAGAAATAAGAGGTCCTATTTTTCATTTATGAAATAAATGTGAAGCAAAAAACCAGTCACTTTTTTGACACTTTACTTTCTCCCATTCAAATACCACATGCAATATGAAGACTTTTCTGTTTTTCTGATGTGATGTTAATTTCACACATTTTAAATTTAAATCATAAGCAGTAGGGTGGGGTTGGAACTAGTGGCGTTGCCTATCAATTCCATGTAGGGTTAGAATCCTGGCCAGTCACTCTCTCTTTGGAGTTTGCATGTTCTTCCTGTGTCTGGATGGGGTTTTCTTTCACGCACTTTCAGAAGATGGGAGGCACGATGGCACAGTGGTAGCGCTGCTGCCTCGCAGTAAGGAGGCCTGGGTTAGCTTCCCGGGTCCTCCCTGCGTGGAGTTTGCGGGTGCTCTGGTTTCCTCCCACAGTCCAAAGACATTCAGGTTAGATGCATTGGCGTTTCTAAATTGTCCTTAGTGTGTGCTGTGTGTGTGTGTGCCCTGTGGTGGGCTGGCGCCCTGCCCGGGGTTTGTTCCTGCCTTGCGCCCTGTGCTAGCTTGGGATTGGCTCCAGCAGACCCCCGTGACCTCGCAGTTAGCATATAGCGGGCTGGACAATGACTGCTTTTAGAAGATATGCATATTAGGTTTGCTGGTGACTTTAAATTGTCCCTATGCCTTCTATGGGTGAAGGAAGGTGCAGTTAATCATGCTTACTGTGAAACAGGCAAGTTTCTATACATATACAATTTTGCAAAAGTGGCTCAAAATTCATTTTGCTAGTCATTTTGCAGTAAACAGTTTTATTTTGGGGTGATAAACAAAGAATATTGTTCCTAGACACCTCCTACATACTTCCGAGTTTAGCTATGTTCCTTTCTGCGACTGTGTAAAGCATGTAATCCATACCACACTTTCTAAATAGAATCATTTCTATTTAGCTTCCCATAAACATCACTGAGTACGAGTGCATTATGTTTTTCAGAAATATGACATGCTGTGTATTTTTCACACAAAGACACATTAAAACACATCATCTTGCACATTACTGCCCAAGGAAATACTCATTAATGCATGGAAGCCTCCCCCACTCTTACCTAGTAACCTTATCCTAGTAGAGGATATGCATATTTTTGGCGATTGTGTTCACTAGAGATCTTCCTTTAAATACTATATGACACATATACATGCAGAATTAATGCATGAAAATTGCTTTCAGACAGGAGCTAAACGTCTTTCTTCTTGTATGAATAGCACAAAATTTTTTGTGAAGCATAGCATTGTTTCAAATTCAATTTTGCATCAATTGTTAAATGCTGCCTCAAAGTTCTAGGGGACAGGGTTCAAATCTAACACCTGGTGGCTGTCTGTAGGAAGTTTCTGCACAGTTTTGTTTCATGTACTCCAGCGCTCTTATGACTGTAGCCTGTGACGGGCCTCACGCCTGGACAAACTGGAGGTGGACAGCTTGACATCCATGGCAGAGAGACAGGCGCTGAGCAGGCTCCTGTCAATCATGGAGAATCCACTGCATCCAGTAAACAGTATCATCTCCAGACAGAGGAGCAGCTTCAGCGACAGACTGCTGTCACTGTCCTGCTCTACTGACAGACTGAGAAGATCGTTCCCTTCCCAAACTATGCGACTCTTCAATTCCACTCTGGGGGGGGGGTAAATGTTAAAATTATACAAAGTTATTGTCTGTCTGTATACCTGCATTGTTATTGGCATTGTTATCACTCTTTAATTTAATATTGTTCTTTATCAGTATGCTGCTGCTGGAGTATGTGAATTTCCCCTTGGGATTAATAAAGTATCTATCTATCTATCTATCTATCTATCTATCTATCTATCTATCTATCTATCTATCTATCTATCTATCTATCTATCTATCTATCTATCTATCTATCTATCTATCTATCTAACGCTTTAGAATTAGGGTGTTTAAAAAGTAAATGGTGTAAGTGCCAGGCAGGATTATTCAACATCCTGCCTACAAGAAAAGGGAGATTGTTGCATAGAAAGGATAACGGAATGGAAGCACAGCAATGAACTGGTATCCCATCTGGGATGGGTATGGGACCCTTACCCAGACAGGAGGACAAAACAAAGGAGCAAAGGGGAATTCCTATTCTGGAATATGTTTATCCCCAATCTGCTAGACGGCAGCATCTCAGGACCTTGGTAATCAGTTGGACAACTGCAAAGCATGATGGGAGTTGGAGTGGTGGGATCAGCCCTGCTGGGATCCATGGGTGCCACCAGGGGGTGCTCTGGGGATTCATAATCCATGTTTTCTGAGGCTTCAGTTTGACTTCAGTGCTTCCAGCAGGCTATATACTGGCACTAGAAGTACTCTGGGGTCTGACATAAAAGGAAGCCATCCAGCCTCCTCCAGTTGCATCATAGTCGGAGGAAGAAACCCAACACTCACTGGAGGGAGGTGGTTAGAGAGAGAAGAGAAGGAAGGAAGATGATGTTTTTGGTGTTCTGCTTCTGCAACAGTTGGAGAAACCATTGAGAGGTATTTTAAAAATAAAAACCTATGTTTTAAACCCATGACTATATTTTTGTTGGTTGTGTCAAGGGTTGGGACTTGATGGTGCCCCACATCTGTCACAAAGGACAAAAGCATACATGGACTTTTAATGATGACATGGTAGCACTAGAATACATTTTAGATCAGTGGTCTCAAACTCCAATCCTGGAGGGCTGCAGGGGCTGCAGGTTTTCATTCTAACCCTTTTCTTAATTGGTGACCAGTTTTTGCTGCTAATTAACTCCTTTTCCTTTCATTTTAAATGACTTATTTTTTAGGATTGTTGCTCTGAATTGCTTCATTTCTTTCCTTAAATGGCATCCAAACAGAAATTAAATGTGACGTGAGTGAGCCAACAGAAGACCAACTAAGTCAGGGCCTCAAACTCACACCAAGTTGACTCCAGTTGCTTAATTAGGCTCTGAGCCTTGTTGTTAATTAAACCCGTTCTTTAATTCCATGGCTTGTTGCTGCTCTCATTGTGCATTAGCAGACATTTCTGAAATTGTTAATTTTCTCTTTTCTAAGAGCACTGGTCATATGTTTTGTGGACCTGAGCAGATCAACATTCCTGAGACCTTCATCTTTCTTTATTTCCAGATATTACATGATGGTCACAGTTTGCTGGTCATGTTTTGCCTCATTTTGTATCTCGTTATTGTTTGGCTGCTAATGAAGGGAAAAGAAACAATTAAGAGGTCTGAATCTTCAAGAGCAGGTCAATTAAAATTAATGCAAAAGAAGTTAATTAGCAGCAAAAACAGGCCACTAATTAAGAAAAGGGTTCGAATGAAAACTTGCAGCCACTGCGGGCATTGAGGTCTGGAGTTTGAGACCACTGTTTCAGATGATCATTTTGTGCTATGATAACAGAAGAAGCAGCAGTAAACACTTACCTGTCATTTGCATGAACCTGGATCTGCTGTAAATTCCAGTCAAGCCACTGCCTGTGTACAGTCTGCATATAATTTCTGTGTTTGCATGTCTTTTTTTTCCTGGGGTTCTCTGATTATCTGCCATTTCCCAAAGACAAGCGTGTAAGGTGTACTGGTGACTGTCACCTGACACTTCATTATTGAACTGGTGTGTCTGTGTGTGTGTGAGAGAGTATCGCCTCCTTGGATTAAGAATGATGTCGCCTCTGACATCATAAGAAAACTCAGGAGATGGGATAAACCAGTCTGATATATAGCAGGGAGGAGAAAATAAGTGAGGATTAAGAAAAAGGCAGAGAAAAAGACACAGTCAAATAAAGCTTGTGAATGGAGGAGCCATGCCATCTGTTAGAGACTGGTAGCCATTCTGGTGGCTTCCCATTCAGGGTTCATTTCTTCTGTTAGAGACTGGTAGCCATTCTGGTGGCTTCCCATTCAGGGTTAATTTCTTCTGTTAGAGACTGGTAGCCATTCTGGTGGCTTCCCATTCAGGGTTCATTTCTTCTGTTAGAGACTGGTAGCCATTCTGGTGGCTTCCCATTCAGGGTTCATTTCTTCTGTTAGAGACTGGTAGCCATTCTGGTGGCTTCCCATTCAGGGTTCATTTCTTCTGTTAGAGACTGGTAGCCATTCTGGTGGCTTCCCATTCAGGGTTCATTTCTTCTGTTAGAGACTGGTAGCCATTCTGGTGGCTTCCCATTCAGGGTTCATTTCTTCTGTTAGAGACTGGTAGCCATTCTGGTGGCTTCCCATTCAGGGTTCATTTCTTCTGTTAGAGACTGGTAGCCATTCTGGTGGCTTCCCATTCAGGGTTCATTTCTTCTGTTAGAGACTGGTAGTCATTCTGGTGGCTTCCCATTCAGGGTTCATTTCTTCTGTTAGAGACTGGTAGCCATTCTGGGGGCTTCCCATTCAGGGTTCATTTCTGCTGTTAGAGACTGGTAGCCATTCTGGTGGCTTCCCATTCAGGGTTCATTTCTTCTGTTAGAGACTGGTAGCCATTCTGGAGGCTTCCCATTCAGGGTTCATTTCTTCTTTTGGGGTGATTCTTACCTTGAGGGTTATGAAAAGAAACAGCTGGATGTGGATACATAAATGGAGGTTTTTTAATTCATTCATGGCATCACTACAGTGAACAAATAATTATAGACCAGCGTGTTGGCCTCACAAATCCAAGCACATGTGTCTGAATTCCAAGTCATTGTTTTGATCGTCTGCATTCATTTTTTTTGAGTTCACCATTCTGATCCAATGTCCCAGAGACATACATGTTAATTGGTGAGTGTAAATTGCCTCAATACGAGAGTCATGAGCCTTGTTCTCGATGAATAAATGGAAATTAATGCTATAGGACATCCAGACAGAAAGAAGGCATAGGATCTGAACTTAGGAGACTGTGCCATCTAGAAATAACACTTAAAATAATTATTTCGTAACATTATGTAAAACACAGGCCTTTGTCACGCAACGGAACAATGTTTCAGTACAAACTGGTTTTAGAGAAGAAACCTGGGAGTCATTTGTACTCTTTGTCAATCGCATTTCCTTCTGCAATATTCTTTTCACAGAAGGAAATGTGATTAAAGTGCACTTCTTATAAGATTTATGTCTTTAAATTATGCAAGAACTTTTGCTATCAGTGAGAATAAAAAAAATAGTGCAAAAGAAATCTCTCAGCAGAGAGAAAATATTACTTTTTTACCAATTGAATCATGATCCTCTTACTTTTGATTCTTTCAGATGCCACTGAGATGTCAATTGCAGCCAGGCTGTACCTCGATTGCTCAACACTTTCAGGAAATGTTTGCCCACAGGGCACAGCTCAGTTTCACTTCACTTTCCTCAATGGAAGGAGCTGCCGGGTTTATCCTAAGGTTCAAATTGAAGCATTGTGCCAAACTGCATGTGTTAATATTTTTGAATGACTGCTCTCCACATATACAGGTGTAGAATGACTGCTAAATGACTTTGAGCAGGTCACTTGAAGTGTCTGCGCATTGATTGTAATAAATAAAAGGGAACAATTATACTCCAGTTGAAAAGTACTTCTTAAAATAAAAATTGTTTTGAAATAAACACAATCTGAATGTAATGATCAGGGATTATTAAAACAGTTAAAGTTAAAAGGGTGCTAAAATGTTTATTAAAAAAACAAAATTATAAAACATGTATTCATAATATACTGTACATAGTCTTCTAGCGACTTCACATTGCAGGCATCAACAGCAATCTGAATATTATAATACAATTAAAATACTGCCAGCTGTAGCATAATATTTGGGAGAGGACATTTTGGTAATAGAGTATATGGTTTTCACTGTAAATAGTGTAATATTGTAAATATTTCTTTCTTATTTTTTAAATGTCTGTTGCCTTTCCTCACACTGTCTGTATTTAGCTTTTTGTGTATCAAATACTCACAATTTTGTTACCTACAAATCATTGTTCTTTTTAACAACTGTAAATAAAACATGTACATTTATTAAAAGTGAGGTTGTCTGGTTATTTGTAGTCTTTCCCTTGTTTGCTCCCATTTCCTCTCATTATACGCTGTTAAAAAATCATCCTTACTGATCAGATATTAGAAGATAGGAACCTCTGGGTCAGCAGCTTGCGAGTATCTCTGAAATGGCCGCTACTTGTGCATCATGTCGGAGTATTATTACATTGTCTAATTTCATAATAATTCTGAAGAGGTGTTGTGAACAGGGAATTGAAGGCTCCAAAGCTGATGTCTTACAGGGATGTGGTTCTGCAGCAGTCCCTCATAAGGAAGGATATGTGCACTGGCTGGAACAACGTATGACGCCCTGAAGCAAAAAGAAATGACAACCCCCAGGAGGCAATATGCATTGTGGATGTACTACTTAACCCAGAAGAGCCATAGTTGATAGAAGTGCAACCTTGGGTGCAAGTATATAATCCTCCCTCAGGCCATTGCATGTACACACAGTCCAGTAAGGAGATGTATGAGACCATGCCATCCACAGTAAAAAGATCTGCCCTCAAGATCTGACCCTTTAAGTACAATGGATGGGACTCCAGAGCCTGCTGGAAGGAGCTCAACCATAATGTCTTTGGTTTAAGAATGATGTCGCCGCTGACATCATAAGAAAACTCAGGAGATGGGATAAACCAGTCTGATATACTGTATAGCACAGAGGAGAAAATTAAGGATTAAGAAAAAGGCAGAGAAAAAGACATGGTCAAATAAAGCTTGTGAATGGAGGAGCCATGCCATCTGTTAGAGACTGGTAGCCATTCTGGTGGGCCTGGGTTTGCTTTCTGTTTCCTGTTGTTTTAATATATTACAGTACTCCTTGTTTTAACCCTCCTTTGCGATTAAAAAACTGCCTTATATTGTATATGATGGCCTCTTTGGATATTATTGTGATAAGAGACTGTGATGAGAGAATTCCCTAATCACCTAAGTTGCATAATCAGATTTGTTTTCATATGACACAGCCAAAACAACAAAAAAAAATTAAAAATTAAACATATACAAGTAATAACAGCCAGAATTTTTACATACATTTCATTATTTAAATATTTGCTGCTTTTCTTCCAGTGCTTTGTCATCTGCTAATTCACAAGCGAGATTTGATAAATAAAACTTATTTGCTCTGTCTTTCCTTATACACATCCAGTTGGCCTCTTCTTTAGCCAAGATCTTCAGATTTTGCTTAAATACCCATGATGTTCTAAAAACATTCACCTACAAAAAATAACAAATAGCCATATTAACAATATTAGTTGTAATAATAGTTATACATATTACTATTAGAAACACAATTGTTATGAGCTACTGATACCAGCTTAACATGCACACATTTGGAATGGTGGAAGAAAGCACTTTGTAAAATGAGTATGATCACCAATCTCTATGCAATCAAAAAGATAAGGATAAGCAAGGAATTACACATGATAAAAAATAATATGTATTCATGATAAATAACAAAGAAAAATAGTATTATAATAGTGTGAAAGGTTCTCACCACAGCAGTCTCTTCAGTTTTGCAATATGTGTGGGTGAGCTTCACCCAACAGTATTAAAAATACGATCAGAGAAGACAACTCGAAGTGCAACACACTGAAGTAGTTGATACTGGTTGTGCCAGTTAAATCAAATAATTACAAATAATCTACAAATAAGTACAAAAAATACTAAAAAGGCAAATGAAGAATTAAAAACTCCCGCTCCCACCTTCCACATGTTTGATTGATGTACTTGGCTTGCCACAATGTGATCCCATGGCAGAAAAAAGATGTGCTTATTGCAATTTCTTGCATGTTTAGGCAGTTTGTTGGGAATCAAAAATAATGTGGCTATTATTTTCTGTTGCAATCAGTCATCAGACCCTCAGGGAAAAGTCTGTGCCCCCCCTGTTAAATTTGTCCTGACACCGATCTTGCTTCCTGGTTGAGTTATTAACGTATTGTAATTATCATAGCAATGGGCAGATGGGGCACAGATATCAAAAGAGTCCTGTTTGCTGCACATTTTTATTTTGATAATTAACTTAATTATAGGGTGGCACAGTGGTACCACTGCTGCCTTGCAGTAAGGGGACCGGTGTTCGAATCCCTGTTGGCTTGCATGTTCTCCCCGTGTTTTTGTGGGTTTCCTCTGGGTGCTCCAATTTCCTCCCACTGTTCAAAGACATGACGCTTAAATGAATTGGTGACACTAATGTGTCTCTGGTGTGTGTGTGTGTGCGTGTGTGTGTGTGTGTGTGTGTGTGTTTGCCCTGCAATGGACTAGCACCCAGGGTTTGTTCCTGCCTTTGCACCCTATGCTATATGGGATAGGATCCAACTCCCGTTTCCCTTGTGTGATAAGAGGTTAGTGGCAAAATGTGATTTTTAATAAAATAATTAGACTCTGGAGTGTGTAGGCTCCGAACGGGTGTGAGTGTTCACATGTCACTTCGGGTTGATTGGGATGCTTGGCTGATTGCACATTTACATGTAAATGTGAGCAGATCAGACAGGTGCCTCAATCACACCTCTGGGTAGGTGAAGGATGACACTTGCACCCAATTGGGCAATATACAGTATAGAGAGCCACCATGACAGAGAGGACAATGAGATCAAAGTAAAAAGTGAAATCAAAAACAAGAAGGGAATCAGATCACATCAATGAGAGAGAAAAAACAGAAGTTACTGGAGGAGAAAGTGGAAGGATGGTGTGGAGCTCGTGGGGTAAAGATTGGAAGGAGGTGATCACTGGAGTGTGTGTGGAGTTGGTGAAGGGATGCTTCAACTGAGGAACGCAGACAGGAGTAGGAGTGGCCCCATTGTACTGCGTCTCCCTGTTGACGCAGATGGACTGGCTGAGGGAGATGTGAACGGTGGGGTCTGGTGGGGAGTCCTATAGGTGCCGTAGCACTTGCAATAGAACCCCGAAACCTGGGACTTAGTGGATCACTGTACCTGTCAGCAGGCATCTCCTCATGCTGCAAGGTCCTGATTGGATAAGCTGAGGAGACGCCAGATTTTCAAAAGAGGTATTGGGGCATGTGTCTTTTTTAAAAACAAGAACCTGTCTGGGATTTTCATTTTATGGAAAACATTTATTGTTTGTTTTTCACCTCCATCTGTCACCTTTGATTTTACAGATTATTTATTTATTTATGGAAGATCTTGTACTGCACTGTTGGACACCATTTGTCTGTTGGATTTTATTAAAAGCACTTTGCACATTTACACCAACCCCTTCTGACTGTGTGTGTCCTCATTTGCCTGACTCATCTTGGTTAACAACTTTTGATGATTCAGGGGAGCATGCACCTGGGAGCATACAGCCAACCTGGATGGTCAGACCCTAGTAGCAAATGAACATGACGTAAAAATAGTAATGCAATTCTATTTCTAGTACTTTTCTTCATGACTTTAGACAGCAAGGTTTCACAGAGTATAATATCTTAAAGTAGGAAAATGCAGTGCTGAGATTAGTATTTTAGTATATAGATATACTGAGTAAAATAAACAGAAAAGTAATATGAAAATAATTATAAAAATGAAAAAGAAAAAATCAGAAATTAAATGAAAAGGAGTTTGCAAAAATAACTTTGAACATAAATATCGAACTCAAAATATGTTATTTAAGAAAATAAAGTGAACATGACATATATTAAGTAAACCATAACGTTAAAAAACTAATTGTCCAGAAGAAATAAAAGCAAAACAGCTGGTGTTAAGTGGGGATGTAAAAGCTAGATACATATAAAACAAATATATACATAAACAAATAGAGGACCAACTCAGACAGGAACTATTATCCAGGAACAACAGAGGCAAAAAAAAGGTTAAAGGGAATGCAAAGGTTATATACATTCACTTAAATACATGAAAAGTCATGTACATACACCTAGAATCTAGGTCACACATAGGACATATTTCCATTCAAATAAGGACCCAAAGAAAATGTCCCAAAATAAGATAACAAAATGACAAAATAAAAAGTAATATGTAAAGAACACTTCTGGAAAAAATCTGAACAGTCAGCATTAGCTTAAAATGTAGTCCAAAGCTTAAGTGAAAAAGTAAAATAAGTAACGCATTAAAATGGCTTAATGCTAGAAGTATCAAAAATAAAACAAGTGAGTTGGAGTTGTATGTAAAGGAACATAATAATGATATTATAGCAATAATAGAAAACTGGCTAAATAACAAAGATGGGGTGAATATAACATAGATGGGTAAACAAGTTAAGAAGGATAGACAACAGAAAAGGAGGGGGGATGCCATTTATGTCAAACAGAATTTAAATGCATCTTTTCTACAGTTGGCAGAGGAGCTACTTCTTAGTGAGGACGTCTGGATTTGACTGGAAATCATTAGCAACACAGGGTTTATTTAAGGAGTGTGCTATACAGTAGACACCCCAATGCAGACAGTAACTTCAATGTACATTTTTAAATTATTATTATTATTATTATTACATTTAAAAAGACAAGGTTAGAGAGGGATATTATAGTTATGGGGAACTTTAATTACCCAAATTTTAACTGAGCTAACTATACAAATAGAACACAAGAGTGGGTGTTTTTAGACATAATCAACGGATGTTTTTTAACACAGTCTGTTAAAGCACCAATGTGGAGAGAAGCCAGTCTAGATTTAGTATTTTTATGGAAAGGATAGAATTGACGGTACAGAGGATTTTCAGAATTGGGTCAAATTAACAGTGGTGTCACTCAAGGATTCATGCTGGAGCTGCTGCTATTTTTAATACACATATATGATCTAGATATGAATATAAACAACAAACTCTTTAAGTTTACAGATGATATCAAGATAGGTGGATTGGCAGATAATCTAGAATCCAATGAATCATTCCAGAGGGATTTGGATAGCATACAGGGCAGATTTGTGGTAGATGACATTTGATGTAAATAAATGTAAGGTATTAAATGTAGGAAGCAAAACAGCTAGATCTGAGCACAAAACTAGAGGCCTGAAAATTGAAAGTACTGTACCTCTTTTGAAAAAGACCTATGAATCATAATGGACTTATCACTATTAACCTCCAGATGCTGTTTGGAAGGGATTAAGAAGTCTTACAGAATGCTAGGTTATATAGAACCATGATGTGTAGAGTACAAGTCAAAGGAGGTCATGCTGAAGTGTTAAACTGCACTGGTATTCCCTCAACTAGAGTACTGTGTGCAGTTGTGGTCTCCATATTACAAAAATAAAATACAGCAGCTCTAGAAAATGGCCTGAGAAGAGCAACTTGGCTGATTCCAGGACTGCAAAGGATGACGTTGGACTTTTCGGTTTAAGGAAATGGAGATTAAGAGGTGACATAATTGTTTAAAATTTTGAAAGAAATTAATACAGTGGATCAAGACTTACTTTACACTGAGTTTAACAATAACATGGGGGCACACTTAGTAACTTAGTAAGAGCAAATTTTGCACAAAGTTTTTCTTAACACAGAGAACTACAGTATGGACACATGGAATAAGTAGGCCTTTAGTGACGTTCAAAACTTGACTTGATGTTGTTTTTGACGAATTTGATTAAAAGGATTGGTGGGTTTTGTTGGACTGAAAGGCCTAGCCTTGTCAAAAGCTTTTCTAATGGTCTCATGTTCTAATTATGGCCAGATCCTGACAATCACAATAGTGGTTTCAACTATTTCAGTTGTTATCACCAAGACCATTACTACAAGATGTGATTGAAAGTGAGTGTGACTAAATTAGTGAATTGGTGAGTGATATCGAATGTAGCAGAGAAATATAGCACTGCGAATGATGTGGTACTGTGTCATACAGAAATAGCCAAATAAAAGTATATGGTATAATGACCCAGATGGGTTCCAGGTGCTCCGTCTGACGAGACTTCTTGGTGTGGCGGTAGTGTCAGGAGAGCACCCAGAAGCACTCTGGGATTTCTTCTGGCAGCACTTTCTGGTGTGGTGGAAGTGCTGTCATCCAGGGTTCCATAACTGTCTGGGCGCCTCCTGGCAGTGGCCACGTCCTCCCATAGGGATGAGTTTTCCAGCTCCGTTCCAGTGGCCCCCAAGCAGACCCAGGCGGCTGCCCTCTCGTGGAACGTCCAGGCGTCCCGGCTGGGTAGGGTCCCCAGCCGTCTGGCACAATATATATATATATATATATGTGTGTGTGTGTGTAATCTCCATAAAGTAAACAACATAACACAATGAACTTCCTCATTATAAGATAACTTTAAGAATTAAATTTCTTTAATTAGTTATCCTAAGCCTTGTATTGCTTTGTAATTTTTCAGAAAAACTAGCTGGGGTTTAGCAAAGATGACTCTGTAAATTCTAAAAGTCATAAAATTGTGTTAATTTCACTGCAGGAGGTAAAGGCTGCACAACAGAAGTTTTTTCAACATTTTAGCAGATATTATAGTGGAGTTTACCAGTGCTCTCATGATAAAATCTGACCTACGGCATTATCAGAGATGCTTGTCTTTTCATAACAGGAAAGTAGCAGTTTGCCGTACTGCTTGTGCTTAAAAGCATTAAAAGACTGTGGTACAGGTGAGAAGATGTTAATATGATACAGTTTTCTAAATGGGTCAGATTAAAATTCAAAAACACATAGAGAGAGGAACTAAACACCAGAGGTGTTACTGAGCACTTAACGACTTCAAAAATAGATGGAGATTTAAATTAAAAGCAGAGCTTATGTGCAGCAAGAGGCTGGAAATCACTGTACTATACATGGCAACTGGACATAAAGGCTAAAGGAAACGCTTGTCCAAAGAGGTAGAGTTCAAGAAAGGTCTAAAGGAGATGAAGAAGCAGTTCTCATTTAACTGGACATTCATTTCAAAACATTATTTACATCAGAGCTGTATTGTAGCAGAATTTACAAAATAATATTTAGGAGATGAAAATGAGAAACAACACTTAAGGGAGCAGTGAAACCCTGGCTATTTCATTACACAAGTAAGCAGTGACAGCTTAGGTCGTCTTAAGTGCTTATTGTTAACACTTTCTATTTCAAATTCATGTGAAAGAAATGGAGATTCCCATCTGAAATGGAATATTGTGGTCCAAGGTTCAATATACAATACTATCTATAAAGAATTAATAATCTACAGTATATTCTTTCATGTCTGTCTAAAATACTTGAAATACTCTAGTCTTTATTAATAAGAGTTTAACCTTAAAAACAATATTTTCAATTTTCATCTCATCACATTTTCTGAAACCAATTTTCCTGGTGATGGTTGCAATGGCAGCATGTCAAGCAGGTCAGCCAAGACTTCCCTGTCCACAGTTACAGATTCCATCTCTTCCTGGGGAATCATGCAAGCATTCTTAAACCACTTGAGAGATTTAATCCCTCGAGAGTGTCCTGGGTCTTCTACAGGGTCTCAGCCTAAGGAGACATGGGAGATTATAGGGAGCCGCCTGATGGGGCATCCTTACAAAATGTCCAAACAACCTCAACTTGCTTCTTCCAATATGGAGAAGTGACTCTACTCTGATGCTGTTCTGAATTGCTGAACTTCTCACCCTATCACACAGTGTCAACCCAACCTCCCCGTGAAGAAACATCATTTCTGCTGCTTGTACTTGTGATATCATTCATTTTGTCATTACTCACAGCTAATGACCATAGGCGAGGACAGGGACGTAGATCGACTGCTAAACCAAGAGTTTTGTCTGCATACTTAGCACCATGAACCAATACAGCTCTCACAGGACAGCTGATGTTGCTCCAATTTGTTTGTCAATCTCACTTTCCCTTTTTTCATCATTTGTGAAAAAGATCCCAAGATGCTTGAAGTTCTCCTCTAAGGACAGTTGTTCCCAATTGACCTGGAGATTGTAAGACTCTTTTCTGAGAGAGAACCAAGACCTTAGACTTGGAGGTGCTCATCCCCATCCCTGCTGCTTCACACAGGGCAATTGCTTGACTGTGTGCCAAAGGCCACAGTCAGGAGTGGCAAACAGAACAACATTTTCTGCATAAAGTAACAATGCTACCCCTAGCCTCCCCAAATGGACACCCTCACATCCTCGCCTGCACTTGGATAAGCTGTATAACAAAGAGATTTCATAAAGCTTTTGTTTTTAGTCAAATAGATTATTTTAATGCACTCTTATGAGGGCTACCAAGAGGTCTTAAATCAGCGATAGCTTGTTCAAAATACATTAACGAGAATCTTAAGGAAAAAGAAGAATTTGAACACATTTAACTGTAATTTGCATCTATACATTTGTGGACTGTATGTTTTAGAACTGAATTTAAAATACTCTTTACTGTGTATACATTTCTGAACAAGCATGTTTATTGCTATATGTCTCAATACATTTTACAAACAAAAATACGTCAAAGTAATACTGTTGAATATTTAAAAAACATGCCAAAGGCACACTTATTTCAGTTTTGCCTTTTCATAACTAAATGTTGGTTCTCTTGTAAATAATCAAATTTAATGCTGCATCATTAGATATTTTGATTTTTGTAGGTATATCTCTTTCTTGGAGTAATATTATTGGATAATCCTTATTATTAATATGTGTCTTCAGTTACTAACCCAACCACTTCCTTTGATTTATCTTTTTGGTATCCTGCGGTGGCACTCGGCATCACTGCCTCCTGACCAAAATACTATGTGGCTTTTTTGATGGCTGAAAGAATAAAGGATGTCATTGCTAAGATGATATCTGAAGCACAGAGTTTTCTAGGACTTTTTATATGCTTAAATAATAAAGAATAATTGTGTCTTGTTTAGCAATTGCTTTTTAGTTTGAATTTGAGATTTTATATATGGTATAAGTTTTACACATGAAATTCCATTCAAACGTGAAGCCTATTTTATAAATGAAAAAATAACTAGCACACTCGTGCACTTTATAACACAGTTGAAGGGTACCGGTGTCCTATTATAAAGAAAAGCCTTAACATTTACGGAATATGACAGTTTTTTAAGCCACAAATGTTATTATGTAGAGACCCACACCTTGAGATTACATGCATATTACAAGACAGCTTGTTCATGTCATTTTAGAAGGAAAAAAGCAAACCATTGTTCTGAGATTCAGCCATTTTAAAAGGAGACTGGCTGTGCATCTCACTTCGCCAAGTTCATCTTTCTCCGCACCATAATTCAGCACCAGGAGCATTAATTCACCTCAGAAAGTCATCGCCATGTGTCAGTATTGATTTGAAATATGGATGTCCAGATGTGAATTGCTGTCTGTAGACAACTAGACAATAATAACTGAAGAAAATTACATGCTGCTGTTTTGTTATTTTTACCAGTCCCATCCATCATCCACACTGACTCTCAATCACTGTCTGCTCTTATAAGTTGAGAATTTCTTCTTTTTGGGGCCGATTGAATTCCAGAATTGTGGCAACTCCTTGCTGGTTTGTAACCATGACCACTGTCATGCCTGACTTCTTTTAGTTCAAGGTGGGTAGTGCATAGTTCTTAAATTATGAAGAAAAGCCAATAAAGCAGGAGCTAAACAACAACCCTTTGATTTGCCTTTGTGCTGCGCTGGACTTCTATTCAGGATCAAACCTCACCCAACACCCCCAATGCAAAAGTGCAGAATACCCCTTTCTATATTACAATAAATAGATAAAAGCAGCACAGCGTTGCACAGGTAAGTGATGTTAAGGTTTGGTTATTTTGTCTGCTAGCCTGGAATTCTGTTTGAATGTTTCATTTGCTCTGAGCAAGCAGGTGCAACTCAAATTTTAGGTTCCAAAGTGTTCTATCTATGGTCCTAGAGAGCAGCTAGGCAAAGTTTCTTCCATATCATTCAATAGATATATGTCAGGCACTTCGGGTTGTGAAATGGACGCTGTATAGTGCCTGACCCGACAAAAACTTGACACTGAGGCACGTGTAAAACTCAATAAAAGACTTTTATTTTCTTCAGCTTGAGTGCACGTCTTCCCCGTGAACCCCCCCCCCCCCCCCCCCCCCCCCAGCCACAACACAGTCCCAAGTACTAAGCACAACACAAACCACAACCCTTCTTCTGGCACCACCACTCCTCCCAGGCAACCTCGTCCTCTTCCTCCTGATTCTGGCCCTGAGTGGTGGTTGCCAGTCCTTTTTATAGCCCACCCGGAAGTGCTCCAGGTGCTTGATCACCTGTTCCTGATTGCACTTCCAGGTGGGGCTGTAGAGTTGTCCAGGCTGGCTCCGGGATCCATGCAGCACCCCCTGGCGGCCACCCCAGATCCCCACAGGGCTGTGGAGAACTCCATCTCCCATGGAACGCTGCGGGAAACTGAGGCACCATCGTCAGCAAGGGAGGCTGTCACCAAGTGTTCCAGGGGAGGTACTGAGGAGCCCATGGCTGCTCCCCCGGAACATAAGTAGAAGGGGCGTCCCAGCCGGGCATGGGACCCAGTCGCCCGCCACAGGGTCTAACTACGTCAAAGCACTTTGAGTAGTTAGAAAAGTGCTATATAAATGTAAAGAATGATTATTGTTTACATATCATTCATGCATTGTTGTCCGGGTGCAAACTGAGCTGATGTTCACAAAAAAGCAAAAATGACAAAGAGCTAAAAATTAATCAACCACAAAAATGTGTGTATTTTACTTGTCAAGACATGTGCAACATCTGTGACAAAAGTCTGATTGAATTCATGCATCCCTTGACTGAAAACCAGAGGCTGCGTTCTGGCCTAACTTCGTGGTTCATAAAGTGTGGGTGGAAGCAAAGTGGGATTGAGTTTGGTTTTGTTTTGATGAAAAATATAGAAACCCAGGAAAAGAGAAAACACAGCCCTCTATTTCAGAGCTAACATGGCATAAAGTAAATAAATAAATCAATACGTTCACTTGAAAACTGCGCCCTCAGGTTCTGTCATTGAAGAGCTAAAAAGACCTAAAGAGTCCCTAATCACTATTATAAGTTGGAGATAAGGCGGAAACCACAAGTGAGCAACTAGAATAGCTCCTAAAGAGTGCATACCAAAACCACAATGCTGAAAAATGTCACAACAGACAATAAAATATTAAAAATAAAATGCTAAAAAAGAGAAAAAGAAAAAACTAGAAGAGAAAGACACAGATAATTAGTGCTGCTTTTTAAAGTGAATCAGAGGAACTGACATCTTATGAGAGTTTCAGTTTTAAATCTGTTGTTAGAAAGTGACTAAAGCCACACAGGGCAAAACGCTTTTTTATCAGTAGAGGACAGTACACTGACCCAACCCAAGAATGACACCAGTTTGACCTTTTAAGTGTGAGCTCAGCTAGTTGTTGACATATTGTGAGTTATTTTTTTTGTAAGAAAGACAGTTTTGTTATCAAAGCTTCTTTTTTATTTACGTTTGGGTTATTTATTCATTTAAATATAAATTTTGTTTAATTTCTTTTATTATGGTTTTATTTTTATTCCCCCTTGTCATTTTAATAACATTAATTTTTAATAATGTTATGCTTTGTTGTGTTTGTGCAATGCACAAGTGACCATCAAGTGACCTCTTCTATCACAATGATGGCAAACCAGCAGCTTCCTATAAAAATGTCGGTCTGAACACCTAGAGTTATTTCTTGGTGTATAAAGAAAAGAAGCATTACTCGGTAGCTTGGCTTATACAACAACTACAGCAGTCCATTTCTTGTTTTATGACATAGCATCATTTAGTGAAGCTAATACATATAAAACATCAATGCAGATGTATGGAGAACAAGATTACGAACAGCACCAATCATCATTCTCCAACAACCCACAAACAGCCAGTATAACATAAACATACATAGCCATATTTGTAAGTGGATAGCTCAAGGATTCACCGGTTCCAAGGGTGGCCAGAATGGCCTAATGACCCTGAGGCATTACACAGTGACTATGAGTTAAAGCTTAAAGCCTCCTCAATCGCAGAGGTGAGTTGAGCTCATAGTTAGGAAGTGAATCAGGGCAATGGCTCAACTAGTATAAGGTAAAGAGGCCAATGATCGAGAAACAGGAGATAATCCTTGATAGTGTATTGTTTTAATTTGGTGGGCAACTGGACAAGCCATCCCACCTTGAAGATGTAGTATTACACATCTTTACAGGATTTTGAGATATATTTTATTATTTAATTTACTGTTGTACTTTGTGTAAATGCAATGCAAGTTGCATTGCATGATTATAATCCATTAATGATGTCAGAGCATCTTCCACTATAAATATAGCAACAGCAAAATGTAATGCTACCCTTCGGTTGGAAAAAACTCAAAAATATTTTGGGGTAGTTAGTTTCATTTTCAAGTAGGCCGAGTAGGTTTCATTTTTGGTTTTTGATTTCTTTTTAGGATTAAGTTCTTTTATCTGAGTTTTGCATTTTTTTCTGCATCAGTTCTGGTAAACAGGTACTCATTAATTTTTGAATCGCTGACTTTGGTTATGACATCCATTTGTGGAAATTCTCCTTCATTTTGTTGGTTAAATTATTTTTGTCTGCCATTCTGGCTTTTAGGTTTGCTGCCATTTTGAAGAGGGTGTCGTTAGGGCAAAGGCACATGACACAACGCAATGGGTTAAAAGGTCCTCCTGGAATCCACTTCCTCATATGAGCTGAGAAGTCAAAACTTTATTCTAATAACTCAAACTCTTTTTGCAAAATAAAATTTTGGTTAACAACTTCTTAACTCTTGTTTTTTGACTAAGAATTTCGTCTCTCGTTTTGTCTTTGACACTCATATATTTTTGATCTCACAGTATTCACCTTTTTTTTGTTTTGTCTATTCTCTTGGCTTGTTCCCAAACTCAGTCAGCTTGCAGACATAGCATCTTCTTTTAGACCTTAATTTTGATTTATGGTTTGTCTTTGTATTTTGTTCTCTCGACTATGTTTTTTGATTCTCTGACTTTGATTTGCCTAGCCTGACTATAATTCTCATCTCACATTGTTATAGCCTAGTTCTTTTTCTTTCTCTTACAATAATTCCTGGAGATTCTGTCTCACAACAGTAGACAGATGGCAAAAATGTTTAAGGAGAGGCAGCAGGATTGTTTAGTTGTATTAATTTGTACTTTGAATTTATCCCTTTCTGTAATTATTTTCCGTAATAAAAGAGTATTTTGAAATACTTTCTTAGTGTGCTCTTTCCATTTTGCTGGGTTAATGTCAATTAATTACTATTATGCATTTTTCAAAAAATGGCTGAATTAAGAAAAATACATTACTTACCTGTTGTTTGGTAATGGATAATAATAATTACCTAAACATTAATATGTACTAGGGGGCTCTGCCCCCTGCTCGCTTTGCATGACAACCCCCGGGCAGGTATTATTCGCAAGCCACTTCGTGGCTCTACCACTCGCTTATGGGGAAGCGGATGTACAATTTAAACAGATTGTTATTTTCATGGGAATTGTTACATATGCATAATATAACTAACTATTTTACATTACAGCAAGTAATTAACCATACTAAAAAATAGTAAAGCATAATAAATTGAAAGAAAATTATGTTTCATGTTGTGTGAGAGGTATTTGTTGCATTATACGTTTTCATTCTGTTTGGCTTTGAAATTAACATGCAAATACTTTTTAAACTTACACTTTTACTGTAAAACTTCAGTAAAAACAATATTTGGAGTTAACTTTTCGTCAATATTGCATTGAATTTTGATTCCGTGTTTGGAATTACATCGTGACAGCGCAACGTATAACTGCCTGTGAATGAATATTGTTTCTTTCTCTCTTTTTCAATTGTTTGTCCCTGTGATTTGTTAATTGACAGAGCAAAAGCTATTGTAACGGGAAACTGTAAATGTTTTGATACAAATGGCATATCAAGATCTCCTTTGGTGTCTAATGTTATCCGCAGAAGATGTGCTACATTACCTTTCTTGTCGCCTGTTAAAATTTTACATGTCAGAATTTTTCAACTAATTTTCAATACAACTAATCTTGCCCTATTGCATAGCCCATCACTCATACATAAATTATGCAATAACATTACATCCTTCTTTCAACAGTAATTCGGATGGTGTTAACGGTTGTAGATATTCTACGGGATATTGTAAGGATGTTTTCATCACATCACCAACTGTTTCAGCATAGTCTATTGATACACATTTAACTAATTTGCCAATTTGATCGTAAAAATTTATAAGAGTTGAGAGTCCAGGAACTGTGTCTAACAAAAGCATTCATATGAATGAGAGGTCAGAGAACTGTGGGCGTGGGTTGTTAACATGAAATGGTTGAGAGGAGGACAGGACTTGAAAAAATCTCTTGTCGATAGTCTCGTCTCAAGATTTTCTTTTATAATAGAGAGATGTGCAATAGCTTCCTTTCTAAATGAAGGCAACAGAGTAAATAGGACCAAGAGATGAAAATTTAGCTAGAGGACAGACAGTGGTTAAAACAGGAAGGACTGAAAATTGTTTTTGTTAATCCAAATACAAGAAACAAAAATCAAAAGCTCAGAAAAACCTAGCCAGAATGTGGTTAATCCAAAAGATAAAATGTACTCTAAAGGTTTTGTGAGTTTTATAGAAACAAAAGAAAGATATATAACACAAGATTAATTGTACTGTGTCACTGATCTCACTGATCACATTACTACTGTAATGTCGGACATGTAAACAGAGGCCTACGCCATTATAAACAGAGAAGAATGGTGATGCCTATAAAGTAAACATTGTGAAATAACGATAAAATGTGACAAAATGAAGAAACACAACAAAAGTAAAATCTAAAAGATCAGTCTCCAATACCCTAGACAAGAGTTAATAAGTCTAAAAAAATTAAAAATTCTAAGGCAACAAAAAATGATAACATGTACAAATACAAACCATCAAAACGAGTACTCTCTTCGATATCTTTACTGTCGTAGGTGCAGAGCGTCTTCAGTTCAACGATCTTCTCATTTGGCACACCATCATCTTTTGTACTGATGTTATCTTGATATTCATCTTGCTTTCCAAACTTGACTGGGAACACAGAAAGCTTTCTACTAAAAGAAACATCAGTTGAGCCACTGCGGGTAGACCGGGTAGACCTGGAGAAACGCCTGGATCCACTGCTTTCTGAGTATGTGCCTTCAAACAATTTGGTCATGAAGTTGAGACCTGCACTCCGGATATAGGAGCTTCCAGCGAACACATAAAGCATTGGATTGACACTGCTGCTAAAGAAGGCAAATGCCGTCACATTTGGCCGAGCAGTGCGTGCAGCCTTAAGAAGTTGTTCCTTCATTTGACCTTGGCTCAGCCTTCCAGCAACCTGGATTATATTGACAATGTGGTAGGGCATCCAAAACACCACAAAGGCTGCAATGATCAGCAGAATGATGCGACTGCTTTGGTTTTTGTTCTGAAACATGGCTCTCCGCAGTCTACTGAACACATTGATGTAACAGAAAATAATTATACTGAAAGGAATTATAAAACCAGTGAGGGATTCCATCAAATACTGAAACACTTCATGTCTATCATTTTCGTGGCTGAAATGGCACAGTTTCACTTTAATGTTTGGCAATGTCAATTCTCTGAAGAAAGAGAGAAAAAAGAAACAATAAGCACATTAACATCTAAAGTATCACACATACACTATTAAACATGTGGAATTTACTGTAAATGTTTTAATTATGCATTTTTATATATGTTTAACTTATGTATGTCTTGTCATGCAGGAGTGTGTTGGAAGCTCTACTCAGAAGGTAAACTGGGGGACTGCTTTGGGTGACATGCAGTTACTATCTCTTTCTCTTCCAGTCCTAGGAGGGAGGAGGAGCAGCAGTCCGAAAAGCAGTGACATCACTTCCAGTCTGTCCTAGAAGTCCATCCCCCTCTGATTGCCATTATATACATAAAATGACATAACCGTAAGTCAGCATTCATTTATCGGACTGCATCTACCATACCCAGACAGCCCCCTGCAGCACTTAAAGGGAGATTGCAGAAATAATCCCAGAATGACTGTTTACTATCGTTTTGTGTTTATTTTTACACAGCATTGTCACTATTAAACACAGATCTCCATAGAGACCCCAAAACTTCCTTTTCTCCCTTTCAAAACCTTTCACAGTCTATATAAGCTTAGGATAGTGTCTAATCATAGTAGCTCAAATAGGACAGAGAGTTCATTTTCCATTCTACAATAGATCTATCAAGTTAAAATAAACAAAACAAATATCCATCCATCCATTTTCCAACCCGCTGAATCCGAACACAGGGTCACGGGGGTCTGCTGGAGCCAATCCCAGCCAAACAGGGCACAAGGCAGGGAACCAATCCTGGGCAGGGTGCCAACCCACCGCAGGACACACACAAACACACCCACACACCAAGCACACACTAGGGCCAATTTAGAATCGCCAATCCACCTAACCTGCATGTCTTTGGACTGTGGGAGGAAACCGGAGCGCCCGGAAGAAACCCACGCAGACACGGGGAGAACATGCAAACTCCACGCAGGGAGGACCCAGGAAGCGAACACAGGTCCCCAGATCTCCCAACTGCGAGGCAGCAGCGCTACCCACTGCGCCACCGTGCCGCCCTAAAACAAATATTATATATGTTATTTTGCATACCAAACACTTTGCAGAGAGACTTCTGAACACTTATTGAACTGCTGCCAACAATTGAAGGGCAGGTTGCTTGTTACCACAACCAAAGGGGTGGAAAAGGCATTGGGTTTAGAAAATATACCGTATATAGTCACGTATAAGTCGGGTCTTGAAACCTGAAAATCGATCATAAAGTCATACCCTGAATTATACGCCTGTTCAAAAATGTGACACTTAAATTTTTTTTTTTTACATCTTCTTGCCTCCTCCAATCTTGTATCAGTTTGTCAGACACTTCAACAACGTTTAATTTAAAACCAGCTTTATATTTTCTTCTGATCGAACGCTCCATCGTAGATAAGGGATGTTTTTACACTAAAGGTGTATGAGGGTGTGAGGACACAAAAACAGTGCAAACATCGCTTCGGAATAGTTTGGGTATTACCGCGTGGTCACGTAGGCACAATACATAGAAAAAAAAGGCCATGTGCTCCGTGGTTAGCTCTCTCAGGTGGGCGTTAGCATATCATAATCACTTGGACCAATAGCGTGAGTTTTCCGCATTCAACTTATACGACCAACATTATAAAATACCGGAAATTATACGGTAAAATCAAGTCCTGGCTTATCCGTGGAAGAACTTATTCGCAAGTATATACGGTAGATGAAACTGGATTAAGCTTCACTTTGTAATATTTAAACATCTCTAAACTCTGGCAAATCTTGCAGCAATCTTTATAGCTGCTATACTTAGTCCATAGTTTTTTCCAGTATTGATGTTTAGCAAATAAAACTGCTTTTCTGAGGTCATATTTGCCTTTCTTGTATTTGTCTATATCAAAGTTTGAAAAACATTTCCTTGTCCCTTCAGTAAATGTCTGATTTCACATGTGAGCCACGGTCTGTAGTTAATGGATATGTATGTGTGTTATATGTATTGTAGCCTACAGTATATAATTCTGTATGAACAAATGCAACAAACATTAGCTTGAGATTGATTTTTAAACAAATTGTATGTTAAAGGTTTTGATTTTCTGTCCAAGTTTATTTTTTTTCTAAAAAGTCATGTTGATTTTAAATACCAGAATTGCTCGGTATAAGAAGGCAAGAGTAAGTAAGTGTGTCGTGTGATGGATTGCTGTACCATACAGAGTCCCTAACTTGTTTCTAGTGCTCCCAAGAAAGGTGGTTGACAAATATGAACTACCCCATAACTAGAAGTTGAATAATGTGGCATTGGCTTAAGAAAAAAACATTCAAAGACAATATTTAAACTGCACATAGAATATTATTAGACTTGGCTTAAAATCCAGAACTCTGAAGCTGTTAGGCAGCAATCTAGATAGATAGATAGATAGATAGATAGATAGATAGATAGATAGATAGATAGATAGATAGATAGATAGATAGATAGACAGACAGACAGACAGACAGATAGATAGATAGATAGATAGATAGATAGATAGATAGATAGATAGATAGATAGATAGATAGATAGATAGATAGATAGATAGATAGATAGATAGATAGATAGATAGATACTTTATTAATCCCAAGGGTAAATAAATTTAAATAAAATTAAAATAAATTTAAGCCCAGGACTTAGTATAAATTATAAGAGTTCTCACTTTGTCTTATGGTGCCAATCCAATTTTTCAGATTGACAGCCTCATGTTTGTTATGTCTAAAGCATATGAAGACAAGAATACCTTTACTTTTTGATACTACATAAAATAAAAATAACTAATATTTTGCAGATTCTTAAAATAGTCTATTAATTTCAGCTTATCAATGAGATATCTTACCTGCGGTAAAACGGCATTGGAATGGAAAAAAGCAATGCCAGTACCCACAATACAAGTAGTATCTTCACCAGGGATTTCCTTGTCCTTAAATGGTGTGACGCAAAAGGCCAGAACACTGCCACGTAGCGATCTAGGCTCATAACGCAAATGAGAAAGATAGAGGCATACATATTGACACAACACACGTAATGTGTGATTTTGCATACAGTATTTCCAAATTCCCAGCCTTGGCCACCTGCTAAATATCGTAGGAAAAGGGGAGCAGTGAGAAGTACAAAGGCATCAGCTAAAGCAAGGTTCAGGACCAGGAGACAGGTGATGGATCGTTTAGAGATGCGGAAAATGATAGTCCATGCCACAAACAAGTTGCCAGGAAAGCCCAGTACAAAGGCAGAGACGAGGATAAAAATGCCAACAATATGGGAGGTGCTGAGCCCAGCAGGGGCAGGTATTTTAGTGTCATTCGAAGATATCGATAAATTCATTCCAGCTGGATTCACTCTTTGAAGAATCTGTAGAAGAATAGATAACACACTGATTAACACAACATAGCTCGTTCTAAGTATTTAATTGTCCAAGGCTTACCCAGGGGAAAATGCCACCTAGAGGACTAGAGAAAAGTTCTAGGCCAGCAAGAATTCAGGTATAAAGAGTTGTTCTGTACTTGAGAAATTAAGCCTTCCAGAAGCTTCTGTAGGCAGCATTGCTGGGGCTAGTCTTGGACATTTTAAGAGAACCAGTCAAAGATGAAATACAAGAACAGTAGTTCTAGGGTTATTGCAGAAGACCTTGCTGTTGGTAGTGTGTGTTTAGGAATTGATACCAATCCATCAATTCATCTATTTTACACATTTTGTTCATCTATCACAACATCACTTCAAGCATATTCTTAAAGCACAGCTTAAATGGTACTTCAGACTCATACCACCATAACCACCACCACTCATTCTGAGACAGTTAAGAGTTTTTATTATGCCTCTAGAATGTGGGAGGAAACTGAATAAATTACTAGACAGTTTTAGAAATAAAAGCTTACAGTTATTGTATAATGTAAGCTTTCATACTTCCAGTTCAACTCCAGGTCAAGCCCATATATAAACAACTGCAAGAAGGTATAAAAACTGAAGCTTTCATAGTTTTGCTTTCAACTAAAACCTTCCACTTGTCTCAACTAAAATCTTACACGTGTTCTTGACCCAGTCCCTACAGGCTTATTTAAAGAAGTCTCAGATATGTGAATTGATAGTGTAAATGACATAGTGAACTCATCATTAGATACAGGGGTCTTTTGTCTAAAGCGGGGGTCCCCAACTCCACTCCCCTTTCATTCTCACCCTTTTCTTAATTAGAGATCTGTTTTTGATGCTAATTAACTTCTTTTGAATTAATTTTATTTGACCTCTTAATTGTTTCTTTTTCCTTAATTAACAGTCAAACAATAATGAGATACAAAATGAACCAAAATATGACCAGCAAACTGTGTCCATCATACAAAAATAAAGAAAGGTGAAGGTCTCAGGAATGCTGATCTGCTCAGGTCCACAAAACATTTTACCAGGGCTCTTAGAAAAGAGAAAATCAACAATTTCAGAAATGTCTGCTATTGCACAACGAGAGCAGCAACAAGCCATAGAATTAAAGAACGGCTTTAATTAACGACAAGAATCGAGCCTAATTAATCAACTGATTGGATTGAAATTGGATGGAGTTTGAGGCCCTGACTTAGTTTGTCTTCTGTTGGCTCACTCACTTCACATTTCATTTCTGTTTGGGTGCCGTTTAAGGAAAGAAATAAAGCAATTCAGAGAAACGATGAAGAAATTCTGGGGAACAAATCTTAAAAAACAAGTCAATTAAAATGGAAGGAAAAGGAGTTAACTATCAGCAAAACAAGTCATTAACTAAGAAAAGGGTTAGAATGAAAACCTGCTGGCATGGGGGCCCTCTAGGACCGGAGTTGGGGACCCCTGGTCTAAAGACTACACTAGGTAAACCCCTGCTCAAGAAAAATAATCTTGACTGCTCTGTACATCACAACTGTAGATCTATTTCTAACATGCATTTTTAAGCAAAATTCCAGAAAAAGCCGCCTTTCTGCAATTAAATGACTATTTAAATAACCTTTCTATTCTTGATAAGCTTCACACAGGTTTTAGAACAAATTATAATATAGAAACTGCACTGCTGAACATAGTTAATGACTTAATGTGGACGGAGGCTACACATCTGTTGTTGTTCCACTAGACCTAAGTGTCTTAAATTGGTTTCAGTCTTATTTAACAGGTAGAAAATTCTTTGTTAGTTGTAGTGATTGTAGTTCAGGGATTCATGATATTGCATGCAGTATACTGTGGAATAGAGGGTCCGTGGCTTCAAAAAAAAAAGGGAGTCTGCAGGGGACTGGCATCGTCACAATTTGGTGGCAGTGGTGGGATGAGCTGGCAGTGGGTACCAAAGAGCAGGAGACCAATGAGCCAGATGGATTGGTGACGGGTGAATTGGACCCTAATTAACCCACGGACCCAAGCTGGAGGAGGACATTTTTAAAGGACTAAGCTTTTTTAAGAGACATTTATTTATTGCTTATTTTATTGTCTTTTAAAAGTTCTTAGTCTTTTAATGTCCTGTTTTTACAGGAGGGAGCTTGGGTTGTTTTTAGTGTGGGATTGTTTTAGTGCTTTTATTATTTATTGGTGGTTTTAATGCAGTGGTAGTGTAGCTGAGCCGCAGACCTGGGCTGCCAGTTGCACTGGGTTGGTAGTGGCATAGAACCTTCCCATGCAGCTGGTGCTTAACGGGGGAGGTATGCGGTATAGCGGGTCCGCGGCTTCAAAAAAAAAATATAATGTGAACTGCCATAGCTGTGCGGATGACATGCAGCTTCACCTATCTGTAGAACATGATGACTCTGACGCTCTGAGCTTTCTGATCCAATGTCTTACTAGTATTTCCAAATAGAGGATTAGTAACTTTCTCAAACTAATTAAGGAAAAAACAGAAATCTTAGCGGTTGTCAAAAATGGAGATAATGAGGGTATTGATCCCTTAGCATTAAAAGCCAATGCAGAAGTAAGGAATTTGGCTGAAATCATGGGCTCTGACCTAAGCTTTAATTCCCATGTTAACCAGATTACTAGGACTGCATTCTTCATTTTAAGGACATTGAAAAAGTTAGACCTCTCATAATATTGCAAGATGCTGAGAAATTAATTCATGCTTTCGTTTTTACTGTAAAACACTCCTAACAGGTCCACCTGAGAAAAGCATCAATCAGCTACAGTTAGTTCAGACTGCAGCAGCAAGAATCTTAACCAGAAAATGAACATCTGAGCACATCTCACCAGTTTTAGTGTCATTATATTGGTTACTCAACTTTAAAATACAACTAATTGTGTATAAAGCTTTAAAAAATGTTGCTTCTTTCTATATTTTGGAGTGCCTGGACCTACATTCCAAGTCCTAACATTAGATCATCTAATAGTAGTCAGTTCATTATTCCAAGAGTCAAGCATATTTTTGTTGAGTCTATATTGTACTGTGAGCTTCAGTTCACAATAGTTGTGGATATTTCACATTTATATAGCACTAGCTGAAATACCCAGCGAGAAGGGGGTGGGCTAGGGTTGATTTCACTGTAAAATATTTTTAGTCAGCCAATGAGAAACATGTGTACCAAGTTTCATGAAAATCATTCCAGCCATTCGGAAGTGATGCTGGAATATACATACATACACATACGCATACATTGACTTATATATATATATAGATTAACATTTAGAAATACCGTAGAAAGTCCAATCTGTGAGGGAAAAAGACAGGTGAGAAACTGCAAGAAGGCAGGAACAAGGATGCTAAAAACAGTATAAAAGGAGTGCCTAAAAAAAGCAAACACTAGGCGGTATTTTAGGAGAAGAGATATAGTCAAAAAGTATGCAAAGATTGTTCCCCAATAATCAATCATTCCTTTACCAAACTATTTGGAAGGAAGTTCAAAAGGTTGATATCCATAAAATCAAAACTAACAAATCCATGCACACTAGTCTTTACCCTTACAAGTGAAAAATCAAACAAGAGACCTCCTTGATATCTTTTTTGTTTCTCTGAGACAACAATGAGATCAGAAAGAAATAAAATGGGGGCACTTTGTTTTTTCTAATGCTTCTCGGATTTTTTCTCCTTAGAAAAAATACTTCAATATTTGTCACATGTATCTCTCAGCAAAGTCACACAACAGGCTCAGATTTTGTGTCAACATTTTTTTTTTGTAGTTTGAAAGGATGTGCTCAGTAATATCTGCTGAAATGTATGGACAATTGATTGTGGTAATAAAACACTTGACCATAATTGCAATACTGTAGTCCTTGCTTCTGAATATTACTATTAATTGCTCTAATGTATATTGCTGTGCTCCGATTAGATCATACTCACTCAAGAAAAAAAGGCAGGCAATGTGGCATAGTGGTTAAGACCTTAGGCTGCAAACCCTGAGGTTGTAGAATCAAATCCCACTACTGACACCTGTGTGACCATGACCATTTCACTTCATCTGCCCGTGCTCCAATTGAAAAGAAAAAATAAATAAAATACATGTAGGCAGTTGTATCTCAGATGTTGTAAGTCACCTTAGATAAAGGTAACAGTCCAATAATAAGTAAAGAAATAGGAACTCTTGGACTTAAAGAGATCTCACAAAGTGTAATATGCTTTACAAACTCAATTGTCAATTTTGACTCCTTTTACCTGAGTTGTATCTCATGTCTTATACATTTCCAAAGGAATTTTAGGTGAAACATCTGTGAGAAAGTTGATTCTTAAATTACACATAATTGAGGGTATTATGAGCCATCAAAGATCAACATTGCGTGTCCCAATGATCCTAGGAGCTCTGTTGTCCGGGGCTTTATGCCCCTGGTAGGGCCACCCAAGGCAAACTGGTCCTAGGTGAGGGATGAGACAAAGTGCGGTTAAACAAAACCTCCTATGATGAAAAACAATTTTGGACGGCGTTTTCCCTTGCCCGGACGCGGGTCACCGGGGCCCCACTCTGGAGCCAGGCCTGGAGGTGGGGCTCGATCGCGAGCGCCTGGTGGCCGGGCCTGCACCCATGGGGCTCGGCCGGGCACAGCCCGAAGAGGCAACGTGGGTCCCCCTTCCCAAGGGCTCACCACCTATGGGAGGGGCCAAGGAGGTTGGGTGCAGTGTGAGTTGGGTGGTGGCCGAAGGCGGGGACCTTGGCGGTCCGATCCTCGGCTACAGAAGCTGGCTCTTGGGACGTGGAATGTCACCTCTCTGAAGGGGAAGGAGCCTGAGCTAGTGTGCGAAGTTGAGAGGTTCCAGCTAGATATAGTCGGACTCACCTCGACGCACAGCTTGGACTCTGGAACCAATCTCCTTGAGAGGGGCTGGACTCTGTACCACTCTGGAGTTGCCCCCGGTGAGAGGCGCCGAGCGGGTGTGGGTATACTTATTGCCCCCCGACTTGGAGCCTGTACATTGGGGTTTACCCCGGTGGACGAGAGGGTAGCCTCCCTTCGCCTTCGGGTGGGGGGACGGGTCCTAACTGTTGTTTGTGCGTATGCACCGAACAGCAGTTCAGAGTACCCACCCTTTTTGGAGTCCCTGGAGGGGGTGCTAGAGGGCATACCTTCTGGGGACTCCCTCGTTCTGCTGGGAGACTTCAATGCTCACGTGGGCAATGACAGTGAGACCTGAAAGGGCGTGATTGGGAGGAATGGCCCCCCCGATCTGAAACAGAGTGGTGTTTTGTTATTGGACTTCTGTGCTCGTCACGGATTGTCCATAACAAACACTATGTTCAAGCATAGGGGTGTTCATATGTGCACTTGGCACCAGGACACCCTAGGCCTCAGTTCGATGATCGACTTTGTGGTCGTGTCGTCAGACTTGCGGCCACATGTCTTGGACACTCGGGTGAAGAGAGGGGCGGAGCTGTCAACTGATCACCACCTGGTGGTGAGTTGGCTTCGATGGTGGGGGAGGATGCCGGTCAGGCGTGGTAGGCCCAAACGTGTTGTGAGGGTCTGCTGGGAACGTCTGGCAGAGCCCCCTGTCAGAAGTAGCTTCAACTTCCACCTCCGGCAGAACTTCGACCACATCCCGAGGGAGGTGGGGGACATTGAGTCCGAATGGGCCATGTTCCGTGCCTCTATTGTTGAGGCAGCTGACCGGAGCTGTGGCCGTAAGGTGGTCGGTACCTGTCGTGGCGGCAATCCCCGAACCCGTTGGTGGACACCGGCGGTGAGGGATGCCGTCAAGCTGAAGAAGGAGTCCTACAGGACCCTTTTGTCCTGTGGGACCCTGGAGGCAGCTGATAGGTACCGGCAGGCCAAGCGGAATGCGGCTTTGGTGGTTGCTGAAGCAAAAACTCGGGCGTGGGAGGAGTTTGGGGAGGCCATGGAGAACGACTTTTGGACGGCTTTGAGGAGATTCTGGTCCACCATCCGGTGTTTCAGGAAGGGGAAGCAGTGCAGTGTCAACACTGTATATGGTGGGGATGGTGCGCTGCTGACCTCGACTCGGGACATTGTGGGTCGGTGGGGGGAGTACTTTGAAGACCTCCTCAATCCCATTAACATGCCTTCCAATGAGGAAGCAGAGCCTGGGGACTCAGAGGTGGGCTCCCCCATCTCTGGGACTGAGGTCACCGAGGTGGTCAAAAAACTCCTTGGTGGCAGGGCCCCGGGGGTGGATGAGATACGCCCGGAGTTCCTCAAGGCTCTGGATGTTGTAGGACTGTCTTGGTTGACACGCCTCTGCAACATCGCATGGACATCAGGGACAGTGCCTCTGGATTGGCAGACCGGGGTGGTAGTCCCCCTCTTTAAGAAGGGGGATCGGAGGGTGTGTTCCAACTACAGAGGGATCACACTCCTCAGCCTCCCTGGAAAAGTCTATTCAGGGGTCCTGGAGAGGAGGGTCCGTCGGATAGTCGAGCCTCGGATTCAGGAGGAACAGTGTGGTTTTCGTCCTGGTCGCGGAACAGTGGACCAGCTCTATACCCTTATCAGTGTCCTGGAGGGTGCATGGGAGTTTGCCCAACCAGTCTACATGTGTTTTGTGGACTTGGAAAAGGCATTCGACCGTGTCCCTCGGGGAATCCTGTGGGGGGTACTCCGAGAGTATGGGGTACCGGCCCCCCTGATAAGGGCTGTTCGGTCCCTGTACGATCGGTGCCAGAGCCTGGTCCGCATTGCCGGCAGTAACTTGAACCCGTTTCCAGTGAGAGTTGGACTCCGCCAGGGCTGCCCTTTGTCACCGATTCTGTTCATAACTTTTATGGACAGAATTTCTAGGCGCAGCCAGGGCGTTGAGGGGGTCCGGTTTGGTGGGCTCAGGATTGGGTCACTGCTTTTTGCAGATGATGTTGTCCTGTTTGCTTCATCAGGCCGTGATCTTCAGCTCTCTCTAGATCGGTTCGCAGCCGAGTGTGAAGCGGCTGGGATGAGAATCAGCACCTCCAAATCCGAGACCATGGTCCTCTGCCGGAAAAGGGTGGAGTGCCCTCTCAGGGTTGGTAGCGAGATCCTGCCCCAAGTGGAGGAGTTCAAGTATCTCGGGGTCTTGTTCACGAGTGAGGGAAGAATGAAGCGTGAGATCGACAGGCGAATCGGTGCGGCATCCGCAGTAATGCGGGCTCTGCATTGGTCTGTCGTGGTGAAAAAGGAGCTGAGCCGCAAGGCGAAGCTCTCAATTTACCAGTCGATCTATGTTCCTACCCTCACCTATGGTCATGAGCTATGGGTAGTGACCGAAAGAACGAGATCGCGAATACAAGCGGCTGAAATGAGTTTCCTCCGCAGGGTGTCTGGGCTTTCCCTTAAAGATAGGGTGAGAAGCTCAGTCATCCGGGAGGGGCTCAGAGTAGAGCCGCTGCTCCTCCGCATCGAGAGGAGTCAGATGAGGTGGCTCGGGCATCTGATCAGGATGCCTCCTGGACGCCTCCCTGGTGAGGTGTTCCGGGCACGTCTAACCGGGAGGAGGCCCCGGGGAAGACCCAGGACACGCTGGAGGGACTATGTCTCTCGACTGGCCTGGGAACGCCTTGGGATTCTCCCGGAAGAGCTAGAAGAAGTGGCCGGGGAGAGGGAAGTCTGGGCATCTCTGCTCAAGCTGCTGCCCCCGCGACCCGACCTCGGATAAGCGGGAGACAATGGATGGATGGATGGATGGATGTTCCTGGGGCTAAGGTTTTCCATTAAATTTGGATTTTTTAAAATGACTGACCTTTATACCTTCACAGCTATGACATCAAAAACAGTGCCTCTCCAGAACTGCTATTAAAAAATGCCACTATGAGAAGGCAAAATAAAAATAATAATAATAATAATAATAATAATAATAATAATAATAATATAAACTACTATGATAAATAATTTTGAAATCCTCAGGTCAGGCTTGAAATGTTTTTTTTCCAAAAATGTACCTGAAGGTTATAAAAAAAGTATAAACAACCTGAACTGTAACAACTGCACTGAACAGCACAGTAGGTTGGACTGGAAACAAATAAAAAAAGGTACGAAGACCTTATGAAGACAGTAATTTCTCCAAGGAGGTTTAGATACTTAACTATGCATCTTCCAAGATCAACAGAGGGAGTTAGTCCAGATTCCCTCACAAATGAGCATTTTAAAGAGTCCTTACTACGGGCCCTTAACTTTGTCTTGTGTCTCTATGTAAGCCTTTCCTCCACCAGACCTTAGGTTGTTCCATTATGTCCAAGGATACAACCATATTATACTTTGCTTGATCAGAGGTTATTAATAGCATAATGAAGTATGAACTAATTAAAGAAAGATTCTGACTAATTTATTATGCTACAGTTTAGAATGGAATATTAATTGTGGTTATGAGACTGAAAGTGAAAATAAAGTCAAGTAAAGTCAAATGAAGTCAAAATAATGTTTCACTTGGGTAGTTCCAATGGCTCCATTTCAAGCAAAGTATCGCAACTCCCCTCAGAATTTTAGACACCACCACTACAGATTTTTCCCCGGTGCCAGTCCTAGTTATGGACAAGACACTGTGCTTCTGCCTCCACCAACCAAAAATAATACTAACTAGACCAAGATGCATAATTAAATATTAGCAGAAAATGTTAAGCAAAGAATAAATATAAGCAAAATATCTGCAGCCACTCTGAGTTTGAACATTTTTGGCTTTACAGGATGATGTACTGTACATTACTTCACGTCCCTCATTTACTCCGGCCAGACTCTCTTTCTTGAGTTGACCACTTGCCAACTGCTGATGTAATGGCATACATGTATTTGTGCCTTTATGTCCTTTGGCATTTATGATTTAATTATTTTTTTGTTTTTGTTTTTAGGTAAATATGCAATTTTTTTATTGTTATCTTTTTTGTGTTATTACAGTGATGGTGATCATTTCATTGCCTCTTTAAATGAATGTTTTCTATAATTATTTGAGTACTTCTTTTGTGGTTGGCACCATTTTATGAATTGGTTTAATGGGTGCCACCATATAGCTTATAGTAACAATCACCATTACTAGTCATATATGTTTTTGACCTGTGACATTGTCTTACTTTCTCTTTAACAGATGGCAACATCTTTTGATTTATGTCCAAGCTTTGGGTTGTCTCACAAATAATGATGAGTTTTCCAAGTTGAGTACAATAAAATGAGTCATTATTCATAATATTTGCTACAAACAACAATTGTTCGTGATTACGGTGTTTGGTGTTTTGCATTTCTTGTTTACTAACTCTTACCCAGGACTTAACTTGTCTCTTTCATGAACCTGCCCATCTAAACTTTTTATCTCCTGACTCAGTTTGCTGTGATATGTGATCCCGTGTCATATATCTTGAAACACAGACATAGGATTGATGAACAACAGAAATACAACGAGAAAAGTGAAATGTTTCACCTTTACTTTTTCTTAGTTGTTCATGTATTTTTGTTGTTTTGCCTCATTTGCTGATATGTTACCCATTTGCCCAAGATAGATGGGTGTATTGTGAAGCACAAAATGTCACTGCAGCCATCTTTTTTAAGGAAGAGCTACATGCACAGCGATTGTAGACATATAAAATATGGACTAAATGGAGAGAGAAAACAGTTCTTTCAAACAATGTAATTTAAGGAATAGTTTAGGTTCTCAGTTTTGTCTGTGACTATAGACTTTGTCTTGGCATCTAGTTTGGTTGCTAGTCTGTTGAGGTCCTTCTGTTGAGTGACTCCAACTATATCTTACCATCCCTCTTCATTTGCCCTGAAGAAGTTCTACCACTCTAAAAAAACAAAGCAAATCCTTAACTTATACATAGCTTCTGTGCATGGAAAGATTGAAATGGATACAACAAAAGTTGTGACACATCTTATATATAATCATCTATGTGTGGAAGTGTGTGTGTCTGTCTGTCTGACCCGGATGTGAGAGGTGTAGTCGGGGTAAGGGCTCCATCTCCGAGGAAACAGAAACTCACTTAGCTGCTAATACACAAGCGAGACAAGCACATTGGCAAAACGCTAGCCCTTTTTACTTTTCCTCCCACCACTAATACACTAGCTATGCAAGCACATTTGCAAAATAAAACCTACTACGAGGTGATACCCAGAGTAGTTCCTTTCAATTACTTGACATGTCTACATTTCAGTTTTTTTTCTGATGATTTCAATAGTTTCTAGGACCCCAGGCTTTTTACAGCACGGGCTTACACAGCTGGTGTGTATGTAATGGACGTGCTTTATCAAGTTTGATGCTTGTAAAGCTCTCCTTATCTTCCCTAGCATATATAGGAAATTCAGAATCACCACATAATGAGATTTCATGAGGCAACATTACAGGACTGGAATTCAATTCTGTGTGTTGTTAAATCCATACTTTGCATTAAATAAATACAACATTTTCAATTTTTTCTTGCTCTCTCTTCTTTCAGTCCAGCCAATGACAAGTGGTCATTCAAACCAGTGTTAATAATTACTCCCCATCGAGATTTGAAGGTCCACAAGGACTCCCATTTATTACACTACCTGATGACTTGTTCCATAGATTTATCCTTATACAGTATATACAATACAGTTTATTTTTGTATAGCTCAAAATCAAACAGGAAGTGCCGCAATAATAATAATAATAATAATAAATTTTATTTATATTGCACTTTATATTTTAGCAATCCCAAAGTGCTACAGAGTAAAAATAGAATAATAAAATAAAAAAAAAAGAACAGAAGAGTCTATAAAATACTTTAACAAAATGACTTTCTAAAAAGATGAGTTTTTAGGTTTCGCTTAAAGGCCTCAGTCGACTGTGGGGCTCTCAGGTAATCAGCGAGGGCATTCCACAGCCTCGGCGCTACAGATGAAAATGCCCTGTCACCCATGCTGCTGAGCTTAGTTCTGGGGACTTGAAGAGTGTTAGTGAGTACAGAGCGGAGGGAACGTAAGGAGTTATGGGGGGTAAGGAGTTCCTGTAGATAAAGAGGGGCATGTCCATAAATGCACTGATGGGTAAGAAGGGAGACCTTGTACTCTATTCTGAATGAAACAGGGTGCCAGTGAAGGGTTTTCAGGATTGGGGTGATGTGATCATGCTTTCGCACCCTCATCAGGATCCTGGCAGCGCTGTTCTGAATATACTGGAGTCTCTGGATACTCTTGCCAGGAATCCCAATGAGGAGCACATTACAGTAATCCAGCCTGGAAGAGACAAAGGCATGGACGAGCTTCTCTGCATCTGCCAGGGTGAGTAATGGGCGAAGTTTGGCGATGTTCTTGAGATGGAAAAAAGATGACTTACAGAGATATTTGATGTGGGTGTCAAAAGTAAGTTGGGAGTCCATTCTAACACCCAAATTAGTAACAGATGTGGAAAGAGGAATATTTTGGCCAGAGAAAGTAATACTGGTGATGGTAGAAGAGCGAAGATGATGTGATGTACCAACTAAGATGGCTTCTGTTTTGGATCTGTTCAACTAAAGAAAATTGAGCCTCATCCATGCCTCTATCTCCTCCAGGCAGGTAGACAATGTAGATGTTGGCAGAGGAGCAGTAGAGGAGGTGGGAGTAGTCCTGAGGTAAAGCTGAGTGTCATCGGCATAGCAATGGAACGATAAACCATGTCTGCCAATGACAGTTCCAAGGGGGAGCATGTAGATAGTAAAAAGGATAGGGCCCAGCACAGAGCCCTGTGGAACACCACAGGTGACGTTGTGGGTGTGGGACTTTGCGCTGCCAAGGGCGACATGCTCAGTTCTGCCAGTCAGGTATGATGTAAACCAATTTAGAACATTTCCTGAGAGTCCAATAGTATATTGCAGGCGGTGAAGAAGGATGTTATGGTCTATTGTGTCAAAAGCAGCTGTCAGGTCAAGGAGGATAAGTAGTGAAGGTGAACCAGTATCTGCCGTCATCAGAAGATCATTGGTGACCCTGACCAGGGCTGTTTCGGTGCTATGGCCAGGGCGAAAACCAGACTGAAACTTTTCAAACAGATTGTTCAGTTTGAGATGATCATGAAGTTGTGCTGCAACTATTTTTTCCAGAACTTTGGAGAGAAATGGAAGATTGGAGATGGGCCTATAATTGGAGAGAACTTCAGGATCCAAGGTGGATTTTTTCAGTAGAGGTCTGATGACAGCAGTTTTTAGTGCAGAAGGAATATGGCCAGCCAGGAGGGACTGATTTATTATCCTGGTGATAAGTGGAGAGATGGCAGAAATGTTGGCCCTCAGCAAGGGTGAGGGGAAAGGGTCCAGGGAACTAGTAGACGGTTTCATTTTCCTGATGACATCCTCCACCTCTTCCCGTGTGGCAACAGAGAAAGAGCAAAGAGGATGGACGGTCTCAGACAATGAGTCAACAGTTGGGAAGGGCAAGATATCCTTGGTAGAGAGGTGTAAACGGATATTATCAACTTTTTGTTTAAAAAAGTTGATATACATGTTGCACCTCTCATCAGTGGTCTCAGAATGGGCAGGTAAAGGAGGTTTGAGAAGATGATTTATGGTTGAAAAAAGTTTTTTGGGGTTCCTGGAGCCATTTCTGATGATGGTGGAATAAAACTTGGACCGTGCAACCTTCAGAGCTTCTGCATATGCTCTCATGTGTTCTCTGTAAGCCTGTTTATGGACAGTCAGCCCAGAGGCCTTGAGCCGCCGCTTAAGGACACGCCCAGCCGCCTTCATTTTTCGCAGCTCGCCGGTATACCAAGGTGCTGAGCACGAGAATGAGACGGACCTAGATGTTAAAGGGGCGTGGAAGTCCAGGAGACTGCTCAGGGACTGGTTGTAAAAATCCACGAGGTCAGCAACAGAGAGGGAGCTGATAAAGTCAGAGGAGAGAAATGTAAGGTCCAAGGCCAAGGCATCCACATTGATATTCTTCAGATTTCGGAAATAGATCTGTCGTTTTGTTTTGATACGGGAGGAGAAAAAGGGCAGCTCCAATGACACAACTTTGTGGTCTGAAATACCAAGATCAAATACCTGTAGATTCCTGATTGGGGCACAGTTTGAAATGACCAAGTCAAGAGTGTGACCCCTAGAATGTGTGGGAACATCAACATGTTGTTGTAGGTTGAGAGAATGTAGCAGCTCAAGGAAATCAGCAGTGAGATAACCTGTGGGATTGTCTACATGAATATTTATATCTCCTAAGATTGTGATGTTGGCAGAAGTAGCACAGAGTGTTGTGAGAAGATCAGTAATTTCCAGAATAAAGGCAGAGTTGGGTTTTGGAGGTCGATAGATAAGGAGAACAGTCATGGGAAACGGGGGCTTACATTTAAATGCAAGGCACTCACAGGAAGATATTGCAGGTATCAACAGGCCCTGCCTCTTGACAGCCCACCAGCCTTGACTCTCTAAGAAGAAAAGGAAAAACTCCAAGAAAAAACCTAGTAGGGAAAAATGGAAGAAACCTTGGGAAAGGCAGTTCAAAGAGAGACCCCTTTCCAGGTAGGTTGGGTGTGCAGTGGGTGTCAAAAGAAGGGGGTCAATACAATACAATACACAGAACAGAACAAATCCTCAATAAAAAATAAATAAAATTTTTTAGAAGTACGGAGCAGAATTTAACAGTAGATGATATCACATAATAAGATTTGGGTAATTTTAGACTCCTGGAGACCTCATCCATCAAGCTGCCTCCCCCATTTGGCCATTCCACGGCTGAAACAGTGTTGGGCCAGCCAATCCGATGAAAGGACCCCTCTTTCTCACGATTCCTGCGATCCTCCTTCAGGGATGACTTTACCTTAGGCAGGCAAAACAACTTGGCAAGTGGGCCGTGGCACCAAGTGCCACATTGTATATATATGAAGAAAAACTTTCTAGCTTTGTGCAGTTAACCTTTAACCAACTTTTATCTGTGTCCCCAAGTTCTAGTTCAGACTCTCATTTCAAAGTGACTGCTAGCAACCACACAACGTATGCACTTTATAATTTTAATCATTTGTTATGCCACTGTTTACAACCAAACTGATGACCATTGGATTGGTAGCCAATAACAGTTCTTTCTCATAATGGGATCTCAGTTCAAATAGCTCTGTCTCTTTCTTTGAATAGCATGAGAATTGCACCTCTCTAATGGGTAGTAAAATTAATGGATTTGAAACAAGGGTATCTTAAGGTCAGTGGAAATAATTATTTGAAGAACATTAGTGGAAAAACAGAAAAATCATCCAACGAGCTTATAAAAAAATGCATAGTCTGTTCACAAATGCTTGGATTGGTCAAACTAACAAATATTCAACTACTGATTAAAACAAATTCATAATGGCACCTTAAATACTGTCTTAATGGCAGTAATGCAGTTATCATCAGACATTGTCTGGTGTCCCGTGGGCTAAATCAGCCACAGGTAGTAAGAAAAAGAAGTCTGGTGGGAAAGAAAATGACTTACAGTCCCAATCGTATAAATGGCATTGCATACAGCAGGAACACTGGGAAAGGTCATTCTCTTATGTCTTGTATTATTTACTCTGTGTATGTGGGTTTGGGTATAAGATGCACGTAGTAAGAAGGACCAATTTAATCAACAATTTCTTTCGTTTTTTTCCTTACCCTATTACTATTGCTATTGGAACTTTGAAAAATAAATTACATTAATGACAGCCGAAAGCTATAGATTCTGGAAGAGAAAACTGTATACAATATTCAATTCACTTCATTTCAGTTCAATTTACGTTTTGTATAGCACAATACAAAATACATACTGTGCACACGTAAAATATAGATTAAATCAAACACTGCAAAAAAGTTCGCGGGATCACCTTGAGGTTGCTGGTTATCATGGCCAGCCTATACACTGGTACTGTAGGTGCTGTGCAGAGTGGAGGTAGAACCTCTGTGTTTTTCCCAGTTGATTCTTGGGTTTGTCAGGGGTGTGTTCTGCTCCTACTCTGTTCAATACTTGCATGGACTGGGTGTTGAGCAAGGTCGTGGGGTCCAGTGGCTGTGGGTCATCTGTTGATGAAGAAAGATTCACAGATCTTGACTTTGCTGACGATGCTGTGATCTTCGCGGAGTCATTGGAGGCTCTGATCAGGGCGCAAGAGAGACTGAGCAAGGAGTCCGAGTGTCTGGGCTTGCGAGGGTCCTGGATAAAAACCAAGATCCAGGCCTTTAATGACCTCTTGGACACGGCCATCAGCAGTGTATCTGTCTGCGGAGAGAGTGCCGACCTTGTCGAGAGGTTTACTTACCTTGGCAGTGACATTCATGTCTCTGGTGACTTTTCCTATGAAGTCAGTAGACAGATCGACAGAGCATGGGGGGGTCATGAGGTCGCTGGAAAGGGGTGTGTGGCGCCTTAGAGTCCTTGTGCTTCCTGTCTTGCTATATGGTTGCGAGACATGGACACTATCCAGTGACCTGAGACGAAGACTGGACTCCTTTAGTATTGTGTCTGTCCGGAAAATCCTTGGGTACCATTGGTTTGACTATGTGTCGAATGAGCGGTTGCTCATGGAGTCTCGAATGAGGCACATTACCTGCATTGTGAGGGAGCGTCAGTTACGGCACTACAGCCATGTGGTGCGTTTCCCCGAGGGTGATCCAGCTCATAAGATCCTCATTGTTGGGGACACGAGTGGCTGGACCAGGCCAAGGGGTCGCCCACATAACACCTGGCTGCGGAAGATAGAGGGTCATTTCCGGAGGGTGGGACTGGACCGCGTGTCTGTGTGGGGGTTGCCAACCGGGATCCCGAGCTGTTTCGTCGTGTAGTGCGTGCGGCAACACACTGTATCAATGCATGCTCCCCAACTTGACTTGATTTGACTTGACACCACAAAACAAAGTAGTTTCAAATTTATTAATATAGATGGATCCCAACAATGTTCATCATCAGAATCAGAATTTATTGGCCAAGTATATTTGCATACAAGGAATTTGACTCTGGTTTTTTGATGACTCAGCAAATATAGTTACATGAGAGACGTACACATAGTTGATGCATTCACATCTGAGATAAATACAAGACATTATTGTTGAACTATGGCCAGTTAGACTACAGAGGATAAGAAAACAGAAACCTAAAGTCAGTAGCATCTTTGGAGAAAATAAAACTCTAGGATTCCACAGTCAGCTTTAATCTGAAGTCAAGGACAAAGTCAAACATAGTCACAGTCTTGCCCAACTAGTTTCCCATCTATCCCATACCCACTCTGTTGTATTCTGCATTATCACATAAGGTCCCCATTAAAAACGTGAAGGAAGAGAAGAATGAGTGAAAGTAACTTACTTGGAACCTTGGACAACCTAGAGCAGGAGTCCACTACTCCAGTCCTGGAGGGCCCCAGTGGCTGCAGGTTTTCATTCTAACCCTTTTCTTAATTAGTGACCTGTTTTTGCTGCTAACTAACTTGTTTTGAATTAATTTTAATTGACTTGTTCTTGAAGACTTGGACTCAATAGTTGTTTCTTTTTCCTTAATTAGCAGCCACACAAAATAAGCTAAAACATGACCAGCAAACTGTGTCGATCATACAATATCTGAAAATAAAAAGGATGGAGGTCTCAAGTATGTTGATTTGCTCATGTCCCCAAAACATTGTAACAGTGCTCTTAGAAAAGTAAAGAAAAACATTGACAATTTTGAAAATGTCTGCTATTGTACGTTGACAGCAGCAACAAGCCATGGAATTAAAAAATGGGTTTCATTAATGACAAGAATCAGAGCCTAGTTAAGCAACTGGTTGTAGTGAAATTGGTTGGAGTTTGAGGGCCTGACTTAGTTTGTCTTCTGTTGGCTCACTCACTTCACATTTCATTTCTGTTTAAGGAAAGAGATGAAGCAATTCAGAGGAACGATGAAGAAATTCAGGGGAAGAAATCTTAAAAGACAAGTCAATTAAAATGAAAGGAAAAGGAGTTAATTAGCAGGAAAACAGGTCATTATCTAAGAAAAGGGTTAGAATGAAAACCTGCAGCCACTGGGGCTCTCAAGGACGAGAGTTGGGGACCCTTGACCTAGAGGTTTACCTTTACTCAATATTCTCATTGTTGAAGCAAAATATAGGCGCAAGAAAGAAGCTAACAAAAAAGTTAATTTAACTAATTAAATTAGTTAAATTAATTAATAATTAAAAATGTTTAGGAAAGAGCAGGTACATCTTACAATGCACTAGTCAGACTGCATCACTAATCCATTGTGCAGCTTTCATCATCACGCTAATAAAAAAGACATATCAGCTCTAGAAGCTTTGCAGAAAAGTACAAACAGGTGTAATGTGGGATTAGAGTTTTTACCTTTGATCACAAGCTGGTGTTAAAGGATCATTGTGAGATAAGAAAGTAACACGGTACCACAAAACAAAAATCATACGCAGAAAGGAAAATTAGGTCAGAGCCAAAAAAAAAAAAAACAATCACGCAACCAAAGCACCAGGACAAAATGTGAATCAGATATTGAGGTCAAAAGGGACATCAAAATATGAAAACAACACCTGACATTAGGGCCTACTAGTTATAGAAGACAACTATGGTATAGTTTAAAGTTTAACAAGTTTTATCAAGGGATAATGTGAAATGTGATCATCACCATATTTATAGTGTCACATCCCATGATATAGTCAAAGCAACGGTTGCAGGCACGTAATGCATCCCACCATATACAGCAATGGGGAAAACAAATCTTCCAAATCACATTGAAATGATTAAACAACCTCAAAAATAGATTCTGCCTTGTAAATTAAAGTCCATTAAAGAAACTAAAATACACAATACATATAAAATGTGTTCATTGTTACATTATCGAAGACAGGCATGTAGTAAACTTTATCAAGGTCCTCAGTATGCTCCAAGGCATTGGTAAAGTTAATCCAGCAAAATTCTATTACAACAACAACATCCATTTATTTCTTGTATAGCATCAAATCACATAAGGAAAGCCTCAGTGTGCCTTAACATGCTTTGTTTTTTGAAATCCCCCTGCCTTGACTCCCTAAGAAGACAAGAAAAAGCTCAAAACAAGAAAAAAAAAATGGAAGAAATCTTTGGAAAGGTAATTCAGAGAGAGACCCCCTTCCAGGTAGGTTGAGGCTTACATGGCTGTCAAAAAATGGGGTAAATACAACACACAATCCCCTTCTTAGAGCTAGATGCCCAATCTATAATGGCACACCTCAGAAATATAATACAACAGTACAAACTACTCTGTTATTGCACAGGGATTCTCACCAAGTGCAGGTGCAGAGTGACATGACAACTCTCAAGGGAAAATGCAAGAGCTGATTATACCACTAACTAAATACAGAACTGTCACATATGAGGATACAGATTTGTTAAAATACATCAATAAAAAAGTAGAAAGTAATTAACATAAATGAAAAACATAATGTCTGTCAAGCAGTTAAATGTAGAACCACTGCCAGATTGTAGAAAAGGAGTCAGACAAGCCAGACATAGTCAGAGCCATGAGAGCCTCAGCCAAAAAGCTGCCTCCCTACTTTTGGCCATTCTGCAGGTAAGTTGGAGCTGGGACAGCAAATCTGATGAAAGGAACCTTCTATCTGATGATTCCAGTACTCCTTTATCTAAGATGACTTTTCCATGGCAGGTAAACAACTTGGCAATGGAGCAATTATGAACCATTCTTACAAGTGGAAATTAAGAGGGTAGTGCATTCAAGCCTGGAAACACAGAGAGTCATTAAACTATGGTACAAAGTACGTAGTCATATAGTTGAAATAAAACTTTTTGCAGCTTTTAAAAAAGCAGCTGGATGATGGGACAAATTAGTTATGGAATGATTTCCTCTTGTCTTCTTGATTCCACTGTACAGTTGGGAGTAGGTGAAGCCTATCCTGGCAACATCGAGTGAAGAACAGGAAAACCAACCCTGGATAAGGAGGCACCGGTCCATAGGTACCTCACATGTTCACATCCAAATTAGAGACAATTTAGAGTTATTAAGTAAACTAAATCAAACCTCATTGGAAAGTGAGAGAAAACTGGGTATCTAGAGAAACCTTTACACAGACACATGGAGATTTTCTTCCGAGACTGCGGTTCTAACCACCATGCTGCTCTTTATTTATATACATTTTTTCTTTTTTCAGGTCATTGTTCAAAATCTTATAGATAAGGCTTTCACTTTTAGAAACTGAACGTAATGTAAAATGAATGTAACAGCATGTTGTGCTGCTTTAGACTGCTGCTGTCTCTAATAACAGACAACAGACATTTTTGTTTATCTTGTAGTTTTATTGAAATGTACATGCAGTTTTTGATATCTAACTTAAATTTTGATCCATTTTATTTTTTATTTGCATAACATAATTGACTAATGTTGAGCGACCTCACCATTGTGTTTGTGACATCATGATTGTTACATTATTAATTTGCACAGTGTCATCCCTTGGTGCTAACAACGTCTCACTTTGTGTAGAATAGACAGCCTATTTTCCACATAGGCCCTTGCAATAGGCTTGTTTTTCGGCTTTTTAACTCTCACTTTTGCCGATGACTTTGGGTTAATGCCATTCCATGTGATTCCTGGTTATTTTTTAATCTTCCAGTTTTGACCCATTTTTGTCCCTGACTTTGATAACATCTCCTGGTCCTTTTGTTCTCTCATAATAATCCTTCAACACTTACTTAGCACTGTCATTATAAGTTACTGGTCGTGTGGCCTAATATCTAAGGTGTTACAATAAAAATGTTAAATTTGCAGGTTATTGTATGATTTTCATGTGGAAGACCCTGATAAAATTCTCTTAATATTTGAGAGGCCTAATTTAAAAAAAATATGATTGGTGTTCACTGTAGAAATGGCACTCTATATCAGTGGTTCTCAGTCTGTGGGGCGGGCCCCCCTAGGGGGGCGCGAAGTTGTGAAAAAAAGAAAACAAGAATCAAAAATATGAAAAATACATCTATTGAAACCAAAACAAATTAACGTAAACTACATTCTGATACTAGAAAAATAAATATAGAGTTAGATAAATGTTGATAAAAGTTAAGTAGATATAATAAAATATGCATCTATGATATATCATTAATTAAAAAAGGACAAATTGGTATTAGTGGGCTCCTTTCAAAAAAAACGTTAGGGGGGCGCGATTAAAACTGTTATGAAAACTCGGGTCGCAAATACTTAAAGGTTGAGAAACCCTGCTCTATATAAAGTTTACTTGTTATTAGTTATCCACTGATTCAGTGGTGAATTATCATTTTCAGTCTTCTTTCTCTATTACATTCAAAATGATGACTAATTTAACTGAATATGTGACTTTTTCATCATCATTATCAAAGTCACCAATTTTATGATAATTTTTCCACCAAATCTTTTTGCTTCACTCTCTGCAGTCTTGTGCATCTTTTGTAGTGACACTCATTTTGTTTCAAATCATTCAAAACCACCACCAAACAACTTCTTTAAAAATAAATTCAGTTTAACAAGACAGGAAATGGGTAATTTATAGTCTGTGGTCGGCATGTATTTTTCATTTTTTCAGATTAAACTTGTCAAATTCTGAAAGCTAATGCACCACTCTTAAAAGAGTGAAATGCCCAAACACTTGTAATAAACAGGAAATACCACTTGTTTAAAAAGCTTTCTTTAACATATCAGTTTAATTGAGAAACATTTCATTTAACAATAAATTTCTATGCAAGGAGATTTTTTTATAAAATCCATCTGTACTAAACAAAAAGTGCAGAATAAATGTTAAATTATTCAAAAACCTGCAAAATAAATTCAATTTAGGGCAGAACAGTGGTGAAGTGGTGGCGCTACTACCTCACAATAAGGAGACCAGGGTTCATGTCCTGGGTCCTCCCTGTGTGGAGTCTGCATGGGTTTTCTCAGGGTGCTCCGGTTTCCTCCCACAGTCTAAAGACAAGCAGGTTAGGTGAATTGGCAAACCTTAATTGGCCCGTGTGTGTGTGTTCAACTTGTGACAAACTGGCACCCTGTCCAGGGTTTGATCCTACCTTGTGCCCTGTGCTAGCTGGGATAGGCTCCAGCAGAGTCCCCCGTGACCCTGTTCAGGACTAATGGGTTAGAACATGACTGAGGACTCTTTAATGTGCAAAGGAATGAAAGAAAACAAGGGTGACACATCTCTTATAAGAGCCCAATAAACTGTTTAAATATAGGTATCAGGCAAGCAACATTTTGGCATTGGTCAATTTAAGTTTGTTGTACATTTCCTGTCCATGATTGATCCTTCTCAAGACCATTATATGAACAGTGTTCTCATGGGTGCTGCTAGAGATTTTGGGCCCCATTAAAGGATATTACAGTATACACACACACACACACCCCACCTCATTGCAGGCTTTTGTTAGCTTTACTATGCAGGCTGGTATAGCTCTAGTTAAGTCTCATAATTACCAGGACTGTTAGCCAAAAAATAAGCTTTGAATTTTCTAATTAAAAATAATTAAATATTCAAATATATTCAAACTAAGATTAGGATTCTATGTGTTATTTGTTTGTTTGTGCTTTTTTAAACATTATTATTATGGTAAGTTGACTAACAGCAGCAACATCAAGAACCAAAAAATAATTATCAATTAAATATCAAAAGCCACAAGGAAGAAATAGCGATAGTCAGACAACTGTTATTTAAATATAAGAGCTATCAAAATCCCAGAGGGTGCATTCTATAGAAGATAAGTGTCTGCAACGCCATCCTATTATCAGCCAAGAATTGATGGCTTGATGAGCGACAACTTATTAGGATAGCGAGTCATTAAACCAGCCTTTACAATCTTTAAGAGCCATGCGCATTTCCACCGCATTTCACTACATTATTATTTTTTTTTTGTCTGCGAAGCATGAATCATTTATGACAACTTTGTGCAGATAGTGGAGCCTGCAAATATAAGAGACACTTGAAAACACCTTTCTCAGTGAGTCCAAAGTGACATAATCAAAAAGAAGTAAGTGTATATGTGTATTACTGCCTGTACATCACATATGAAGCTCAGACAAAATCGTTCCATGATTGCTTAAACAAACTAAATGAAGTTATCATTTTGTTTTTCCCCAGCTAAGTGGCTTTTTGTCTCTTGAAGCCAGAGGACAATCTTTTTTATATAAGTCAAGGTAGTGCTGCTGCCTCACAGTAAGGAGACCTGGGTTCGCTTCCCGGGTCATCCCTGCATGGAGTTTGCATTTTCTCCCCGTGTCTGCATGGGTTTCCTCACACAGTCCAAAGACATGCAGGTTAGGTGCATTGGCGATCATAAACTGTCCCTAGTGTGTGTGTGTGTGTGTGTGTGTGTGTGTGTGTGTGTGTGTGTGTGTGTGTGTGTGTGTGTGTGTGCCCTGCGGTGGGCTTGCGCCCTGCCCGGGGTTTGTTCCTGCTTTGCGTCCTGTGTTGACTGGGATTGGCTCCAGCAGACCCCCGTGACCCTGTGTTAGGGTATAGCGGGTTGGAAAATGACTGACTGATTCAACTGAGTAATATGATGTCTGTGTTTGTGTCTCATAAATGAAGTAACTGAATATACTAAATGTTTCATTATAATGATGTGGAAATGTTTTTTACTCATTATAAGTTTTATTTATCAGACGTTTTCAAAACAACTTTAATTTTGTAAAATGAGTTTGAGTGTTTGATGGAAAAGTACCACGTTAAAGAACGTTAAAAAGCTGTCTAGCAATAAAATCATTAGCAAGTAAACTGTATCATTTTCTATTTACTGTTATACAGCAGATTCCTTGTGGATTATTCAAAGTGACTTCTAAATAGATGTTTTTATTTTTTGGTTGTTGGATTAGACTGAACAATACTGTAAACTGGACTGTTGGTACAGCTTATGGAGAATGAACTAACACTGATAAACTCACCGAGCTTTGAGAGAAATCAAGTGACCATCTGTCATCTTCTCTTCTCTCACTCAAACTTTTCTTGCCTTTCTTTCCAGGAATTTGGCTTCGACATTTCAAATTAAGCCACACAAAAACTCATCTAAAGCTGGCTAGCAAGTGTGTAGAATAATGCTCTATGATTCAAGTTTGTGAGGACCAGGCTGAACCATTCTGACTAAAAGAGAGGGGGGAATACAATGTAGAGACTGCCTGGATTGATACCATTAGCTCCTAAGTAATAAGTAAATTATTCTTTTAAATGTAATTAAAATAACTGACCTATATAAGATGATGAAATTAAGTTCCAATGATTCTGTCAACCCTTGTCAGTCAGCGGTACTTGAAATTGTCTTAACACTCCATCCCCTTGAGTGTTGTGTGTGTGTGTGTATTACTGTATGTGTGGCAAGCTCACTTATCATTATCGTTAGTCTTGATGAAATGTTCCTGTGCTCAACCATATCTACCACTTTATTCCTTTTTCATTAACAACGGTGCTCAGATTTCCAATTTTATGTTTAAACTCTTCTTTTTTTTGTTTATTTATTTTGTGATGTTAGCGCAGAATGAAGACAAGATTTTATTATGAGGTGAACTCAGTTTCAAGTTTTTTAAACAAAATTTGTGATAAACGCTCTGGTGCGGGGACCACTAAGATTATCACTATTTTTGGATTCTTCTGTCAGGGTCAGACCACACTTATCAGCTAAGCAGTGGCAACATCCTGTTTGATTTCTAGTATCTCGGTTTTCAGTTCTGTAAAAGGAAGTTCGCAAGGAGTGGCAGAGCTTACTCTTAAGCTTTGTTTCTTAACTATAACCAGAAACTTCAATATACAGTCCAGATGTTAGCCTTGTTCTTTGCTTCTTGGATATTTTTTTAAACATCAGTTGTAATTTTTGTGTCATTGACATTTGAGTAAACCACTTAAAATCTGTCATTTTTTTATTGCTCTTGGTCTTTATATGTATTAAAATAAACGTGTTCCTCTAAAAATACGACTTGGGCACTGTAAGATTTCCTAGTTATATAAGATTCATAAATAATTCACGAGATGACAATGCATAATCTATGGGAGGTTTATAAAACCCCCATATGTTCAGTAAAATTGGTATATTCTAGCTATTTCTATCTGCTTTGACTAAACATTATTCTTCAGTTAGTGACCAGCCTTGCCATGTGTAAGGCGCAGAGGGCACAAGGTTTTAAACCGTGCCTGTGCCTATGGGCCTACGGGCCTATGGACCTTTTGAGTGTGTGAAGTAACTCTAAGAAAACAGCGCTTATTTAAGTGCCATTTAAGTGACATACGTTTAAAGCGTACAGAAAAAGAAACTAAGAATCGTTAAGTATATAAGAAGTTAAGAATCTTTAAGTATAGAAGAAGAATTAAAGAACTTTTAAGTACAGAAATCACTCAAGAAAAGCTAACTTTAGAGAAGATTATTTTTCCTTTTTTTTGCCTTTTATTCTACATGTGTAACTACATTTTTCTTTATTCTTGTGTGGATTATTTGCTTTTAATCTTCACTAAATATTTTTAAAACGAACTTTTGGACTGAGAGATTTCTTTCGGCATGCGTTTTACCCGTGCTTGATCTCGCCTTATACTTCGGTGGCTACAGGTACAAAGTGTGAAACATTTTTGCAAAGTGAAAGTCACAAACGAGATCATAGATGAGCACGCAGGACATTTTTGTTTGGCAGAAGATCCAACATTAGCCATCTGTAACAAAGGCGCTATATAGGTGCCTGACCCGACACAGATAGACACAGAGGCACATATGAAAAAACAAAAGACTTTATTTTTTCTTCACCCGTTGGCACATGTCTTCCCCGTGACCCACAGGCAATACACAGTCCCAAAACAAAACAAGAACCACAACACAACTTTTCCTCCTTTACCACCACTCCTCCTCAAGCTTAGTCCTCCTCCTTCCGACTCTGGCTTCCGAGTGGTGGTCGCTGGCTCCCTTTTATTGTGTACCCGGTGATACCAGTGCCCAAAAGGGCCCAGCCGCTTCTGTCGCAGCACCCCTTGGTGGCGCCTGGAGAACCCCAAAGAGCTGCACAGAACTCCAATCCCCATGAAGCCCTGGGGGAGTCCGAGGCACCGTTGCAACCCAGGGAGGCTGCCATCTAGCGTCCAGGGGGAGATACTGGGCTTCCCACCCTTGTCCCGCTGGCAGATGTGGTGAAGGGGCGTCCCTGCCAGGCATGTGCCCCGGCCATCCGTCATACCATCATATTTCTTCAACATCTATTTTTTTTTCCCAATATCAAACAGTTACATATGGCTTTGATCTACGTGCTAAATGATTATTTTGGAAGTATATCCTGATAATGGCCCAAAAAAACGATAAATCTGCAGCGGGACATCACCTCTTTGTGTGACACTGAACTTGCTTTTATATACAGATGGTTCTTCTTTAATTGAACTTTTATTTGCTTATTAGTTTTTTAAGAAGAAAGAAGATTGATAAAAGAATGGAGACCATTCATTCTGTCATGGTTGTTTGGCTAGCTAAGTTGTCCCAGTATCTCTATTGAAAACATCTTAAGGTTTCCTTTTCAATTATATGACTTGATAGTTTGTTACAGATTCTTAAACTTAAGTAATCTCTCCCTAAATTTCCATTAGTTCCTCAACTATATTATTCACTATTTAATTAAATTAGTTTTACTAGATTGAATACTGTAAGCTGGATGAAAAGCTGGAACAGGAGAAGAGTTGGAAATGATTTTGGTAGTATGTCAGATTTTGGCATTAAGCCCTTTATTTTTACACTAAAATTAGATCAGTAAGGAAGTGAAGAAAGAACCATCATGGCTAATGCTTTTTGCAGATGATCAATCTTAAGTTAGTAAAGGTACAACAATTTAAATAGAATTAGAGAAATAGAGAGCAAGGAATGAAGATAAGCAGATCAAAAACTCAATATATGTTTTGCAGCTCAAGTAGACAGGGTAAATAGTTAGAAGATGCTGAGGTCTTTCAGTACTTAAGATGAAAGATTCCAAGGCACAGAGGGCTTTAGACAGAAATTAGACCTACTTCGGGCATCTTTGCAGGGTACTGCACTTGTCTGCATTGCTTTATCAATATAAACCCACAGCTACACACACACTGAAAGTCAAAATAAACCTTATTATTGGTGAATAATCAAAAAAATACAGGATAACCCCAATTTTCCCATTCAAATAACCAGCAAACAAAACACGAAGACAGACTGAAAAAGAAGTCTGGTACAGAAGGAAGTCAAAAACCAAAACAAAGCCTAGCACTAGGCCTACTTGTTAAATAAACTAACTATTTTAGAAAAAAATTGTCCGCCATGGGATGAAGCCAAATTTATAGAAGAACATCTACATACATTATTGAAGCGATAGTCGTGGTCATGTGAGATGTGACTGCGTGTTAAATTTTGTTCACATTTATAACTCAAAACTTCACCAAGTGGATCCACTATAGTAAAATATTGTCACCCAGTACATAACACAAAAGAAACAATGTTTATTTATGATGCTTTGACTTCTTCTTCTTCTTTTGGCTGCTCCTGTTTGGGGGTTGCCACAGCGAATCATCTTCTTCCATATCTTTCTGTCCTCTGCATCTTGTTCTGTTACACCCACCACCTGCATGTATTCTCTCACCACATCCAATCCCTCTAATGCAGTGGTCTCCAACCTTTTTGACACCATGGACTGCTTTACTAGAAGCAAATTTTTTCAGGGACCCTGGGGGGTAGGGGTTCGGTGTGTTGGACGATTGGGGTTTGTGGGGTGATTATGGGTGGGTTTGTAGGGCTGTGTAGTTTTATACACAATTTACATTACATTTCTATTATTATTAAGTTATAATTTAGTAATAGAAATTATACAGCTTACCATAATGCAGAATCAGTGAGAGCCATGCAACCAGGCGATCCCAGAACTCTGCGGACGATGGAAGACAGTGACACGCGAAGTGTGTTGCTTATGTTCAGTCTACTCCGTAATCTCATTTTGGTTGCTGTCACTGCAGAAAATGCTGCCTCACAAAGATATTATGTTGGAAATGGAAGCAGCTTCAATAGCTTCTTTCGCGTTATTTTAATCTTCTTCTGTCTACAAGTTATGCTGACGAGAATTTTTCTTAGCAGTTCCTTGCGATAATACACTTTCAGGGTGCGAATGATGCCCAAATCCAATGGCTGAAGCACTGCCTTGCAATTGGGTGGGAGCAATCCAACGCGAACATTATCTAAATGCGGAAGCATGTTGTGGGCAGCACAGTTATCAATCAGAAGCCAAATCATTCTTTTCTTCTTCTTCATATTGTGAGGTTTCTGAACTCTTTTGGGATCCCCCACCCAATGGGAACGACACGCTGAAGTGCTTCCCAAATGCGCAATTGCCGCATCTGTGTAAGATTGTTTGTCCGTTACCGAGGCAAGGCAACAGCAGGCTCACAGTGTGTTGTCCCGTTGACAGAAGTCCCAAGAGAGTTTAAAAACCTCACATTTTCTTGAATGAGTGCCGCATTAATAGGAATGTTTCTTGAACGAGCATCACTGAACCACATAAAAACGGCTTTTTCGGCATCTTCAAATGCAGCAGTTCGCATACGTTTGTAACCCGAGATTTTTCTTCTTTTTTGCATATAACAAAGACATATTGCATATTGCATTGCATTTGTCATTCCAACAGATTGCACATCACAAACATTAACACTGTCATCGTTTATTCGTGTCTGCCGTTTCTATAGGAGGGTGACAATGAATTAAATTCCAATGGATGTTTTTCAAATGTTGACGAGCAATAAGCAAAACTTATCACTGATAACCACAGAAAACAAAAACAGCAAAAAAAAAAACAGTACGAGGAAAATTCGAAGAAAGAACATTTTTTTACAATGTTTCTGTTTGGGGATTGTTGTGCAAATGTGCACAACTGAGCTGCGACCACAGAACTAACTGCTAGGTGGATAATTCATTCAAGCATTTCAAGGTCACTTCGATGTAATGGAAGTATCTGCTGCTGAATGTAGATTTCATGTCATTTCTTGTCATATGGGGAAATTGTCAGAAACATAAAAATACTTTGTTGTAATACTCTCTCACCTCGGTCTCTCTCCTCTCTCTGTGCCGCTGAAAAGCCCCGCCCACCTAGCGTTCTGAAAAGTGTCCTCAGTGAAGGGGGCAGCCTTTTTGCTGTAGACCGGGGGTTGGGGACCCCTGCTCTAATGAACTCATTTCTAATCCTGTCCATCCTCGTCACACCCAATGCAAATCTTTTGACTGATTGACATGTTTATCATGTTTGATGAATACAAAGCCAAGTGATGGCTCAACAATACAAAAACATTTTTTCATGTATGACAATCATGTTCTCAAAATTTTCAGATGATGAATGCAGCTGTACTCACCAGTGATATTTCAGTTCTGATTATTAATTGTAGTTTTAGTTTTTATTTTATTTTATAAAATTAATTTTTATTTCATTCTAGTTTTCAGTGGAGTCAACAATTTTTATTTTTTTTAGTTCTGTGTTTAAAATTTTAGTTTTTATTTTATTTAGTTCTGTCTTTTTTACATAATATTAGTACAATTGTAGTTTTTCTCTGTTGCAAGACCACAAATGCTGGCCTACACATATTTTAATGCAAGTTATGTTTCAGTCAACAAAATACACTCACAGGTCATAATGCCGTTAAACACAGCTTGACTATCAATGATCAAACTGATCAAGGGGCCTAATGAGTATAGTCAGCAAGATCAAATGTTTCAACCCAAGAAACCAGTCTGTGCAAGTACATTGCTGTTAAGCTTTAAACAAGCATGCATAAAATGAAAAAACAATATTTTTAGTTATAGTTCTCGTTATGAAAATATCACTGGTACTCACTAATCATAATACCAGAGAGAGGCAATGTGCTGCATGTTGATTAGTACATTTACAGGTCAGTAAAAATCTCATTATAATTTATATGTGCAATTAATGACACTTTAAACATTTAAAAAGTGATAACCAAAACAATGGAATTTAGTTTCATAATTTTGTGAAATTGCCCCCAAATTCTTTTTTGCATTTGGTTTCATGAGGTTTTTAAAGTTGTGGTGGAAAGCAAATAATACTGCTAGGTAAAGGTAATTACATGGCTGACATTATTCTTTCCTTACTTGGCTACCATCCAATGCTGTAGCCACCTCTCAGTCTTCAGCAGCTCCTTACACGCAGCTCCACACACTCTCATCTACCTTAGGCACTGCCTGCCATCCAATACACACCACTGATTTTGTGGAAGAGGTAGCACCACCTGCACACACTTTTCCTAATTCCATAAGGTAATCCAAACCTAATTTCCCTATGCTTCTGCACGGGAGATAAATATATGTGAATATACTGTATATATGTGTGTAGTACTAGGGTGTTGTACTGTGTCAGCCATTATGAATGTAGTGAGAAGTCAAGCAAAATGACCCCTTTTATTGGCTAACTAAAAAGATTACAATATGCAAGCTTTCGAGGCAACTCAGGCCCCTTCTTCAGGCAAGATGGAATGATTGGATCTTGCCTGAAGAAGGGGCCTGAGTTGCCTCGAAAGCTTGCATATTGTAATCTTTTTAGTTAGCCAATAAAAGGTGTCATTTTGCTTGAACTTTCACTGTATATATGTGGTAATGCACAAATTTCACTGCTTGCAAAATACAATTTGATTTTAATTTTGTAGTTTCACTGCAAATTCAAGCTCATGTGAATCATTTTGCTCACCACTACCTATAAACATATAAAATTAATTTAGGTCCCAGTCATTAACCAACTAAATAAATATAATAATAAAATATGATGTAATCAAAATACTATAATCATCTTTAATAAGTCACCCATGATTTCAGTTTATTGTATCCATGTCAATGTATGTAGAGAATACAATATCATTATCCACTCAATTCATGAGGTTAGAGTTTTCCCAATGAATGACCATAGAGTAGCAAACATAAAGAGTCTCATCAGTCAATTCATAGATGGTATTTAAAAAAAGAGGACAGTACAGTTTCTGCCACACATTTTAACTTATGCCTGTTTGAGAAACCTGTATACATTTTGACTTTGATTGAAGTAATAACGTCAAAGACAAGGGTTACAGTCGCATTGTTATGTTGTTTTTATTATTTTATTTTCCATGTCCGTTGTTTACTACTGCTCTTCCATGGTGATTGTTATTGTTATTATCATTGCTCTTGTTTTATGAAAATTAAGCACTACAAAACCAAGTTTCAAGCAAATAATTTAAATCAATCTCATTATTATTCCAATTAGGAAAAATATTTTCTCCAAACTGAGAACAATATAAAAAAAACCCCTCCAAATTAGGGTAGAATGCTTTTCAAGGAAAATTCAAAACCTCTGCTCCTCTGCTTATCAAAGACCATAATATTCAAGTGCTTCTGAGGTTTTAATTCCACGTGTAATAAAAACATTACTACAGTTCATTGTTGCTTAATCTTTTGATATCAAATGGTGAGTCCCTAAACTTAAACAATAGGTGTTGTTAACCATAGACTTCTGAATGCAGCCAAATGTGAATTGCTGTTATTATTTATGTTGTAGACTATAATGTTTTTGCACCCCAGTGTTTTTGACAAGTCAGTGTCATGGTGGGAGCTTAAAGGTGAAATGGATAAATGGATATGGTAGAAAATGGTGATGGGGACAAGAGGAAAAATTATGTGCTAATGAGAATATTAGAGATGGGTTTGTCAGGAGTGAGAAGGAGAAGGAAACCATAACCAGATGGAAGAATTTCGTAGACAAGGATATGCAGAATACTGCACAGAAAATGGAGATCGTTGGAAATAGAATCTAATGGAAAAGAAAGATACATGTCCACTGTGGATATATCAGGTAATTGAAAAGACTGAGGGGAACAAAAAGTGTTTTGTTGAATGAGGTCTGTCAATACTTTTAAAAATCTGAATACCTGGATCAGGTTCTCATGGTGAATTCGTTGCACAGAACTCATGAGGCTTAATTCCTTAGCCATACTCTTTATCCCCATTATGTACAGTAGGTTCTAATGCTGGTATGCACTTTTTGTGTTGTGGTGACCAGAAATGCACACAGTAAAAATGGAAGATATATTGATTATCATTTAGTGATTCTTTATCTGTGAATTCATAGTTGCAGGCCCCGAGCAAATCCCATCATCATTTTGTTGGTGGTAGTCTTACACAGGATCAAATTAGAGTAACAAACTAAATTAAAACACATACCTTTGGAATGAGGGTAGTAAGCCACAGTGCCCAGACAAGATCAAACAAACACTTAGGGAGGTCGTGCAAACTCAGCACGTTCAGCGATGAGACTCAGGGATTCCACCCCAGAGCTCTCAGCTGTGAGGCAGAACTGTACCACACAAATTAGAAATGCACAGAAATGCTAGCTTCCCTTTGTCACTTCTCTATGCTTACCATACTTGGTAAACATACTTGGGTATTTTGCAATGCAAACTGAACAATATATTTTTATTACCACTTTGCGATGCATGTACTGTACACAAAGATTTCAATGCTGGGCTTGAGATTACTATTAACAAAGCAATATACAAAATAAGAATTGTCGTATTCATCAATGAACAAAGAATGCAAAAAAGATTACATTAGTTAAATGTGCAAATTACAACAGATTGTTTGTTTTATTCCATTAATCCAGCAATTTTTTGAGGCACATTATTACATTACCCTGACAACACTGGATGCAAGGAGTGAATCAGCCTTGGGTGAATGTGACGATGTGGGTTCTTGCTCCATGCTCCCACTACCTTTTTGGGAGCATATAAACCCAACACCATCGGTAAAGTCACCCGATAAGCTGGACAGTGAAGACATCAATGAAGCAAAGTGCTTTTATTTAAAATAATCCAACAAAACAGCGTTCAAATAAATAGTGCAGTGCTTCAAATAAATAATCCAATAAAACCAGTGAAAAGGTGGAGGTTAAAATAATTCCAATAAAAATGAGGTTAAAATATAGCTGGGTGGAAGCAGTCCTTTTAAAAAGAAAGCCTGGTGCATTCTTCTACTGGTGACTCCGCTGCTTCTCCCATCCAGGCTATGCACCAGGGGAGTCACCCTATCTGCAGCTGACTTTTTCTGCCTTCTGGTCTGGTGGCTTCCCAATCCCTGGCTTCGTTCTGCTATCCCCAGATCGAGACTTGGGTTCCCCAGCGACCAGGGTGCTCACGCTGGGGTATCCACTTCCCAAGCCTCCCGACTGTCTTCTGTGATGAGCCATCCTACTTCCAGTCACTCACTAAACGCTCTGGGTGCTGGCCTTAACACCCCACTAGGGCTCACTGCTCAGCTGCCTTCTGCTCTCGACAACGAGCGTGCCTTTTCTCGCTCACGCACCGACTTTCTCCTTCCTGCCTCCTTCTTCTCCCTTAACTTCTGTTCACTTTCTTTTTCTTTTTCCTTCCTCCCCTCCGCACTCACGCTCCTACTATATATAATGTGAATGAGGGTCAGGTGTGGTGATTAGCAGCTCCCGGCATCAATTACGGATGTGGACAACTCCTCACCTGTGCACTTAAGCGAGGACAGACCGCATCACGAAGCGCTCGGGAACCGCTCCGGCTACACTACCACACCCCCTCTATAAGCAACGAGTGTGGCGATTATCTATTTAAAATTAGGCTTTTTCATCTGAGCTGTGGACCTGCCATACCACAGTAAAATGCCAGTCGAGGCACACCCACCCACAATTAAATTAACAAGACAAATAAAAAGACACCAATCAACGCCATGTGACATGTTTGTATAACATTTACTGAAGCCACTTAATCCAGCTTCAGAGTTTCAGCATCAGACAATACAATACAATACATAACACAATGTATTTTTGTATAGACCAAAAAACAAGGAGTGCCGCAATGGGCTTTAACTGGCCTTGCCTTTTGACAGCCACCCTAGCCTTGACTCTCTAAGAAGACAAGTAAAAACTCCCAAAAAGAACCTTGTAGGGAAAACAAATGGAAGAATTCTCGGGAAAGGCAAATCGAACAGAGACCACTTTCCAGGTAGGCTGGGTGTGCAGCGGGTGCCAAAAAAGGGGGTAAATACAATACACAGAACAGAAGAGAACACAAACAATCCTCAATATAATATAACAGTTCAATAGAAATATTACAGTTACTGAGCAAAATACAAGTAGATGATATCACATAATACAATTCAGGTTAGTTCAGTGTCCTGGAGACCTCGGCCATCAAGCTGCCTACCTACTACTGACCATTCCACAGCTGAGTCAGTGTTGGGCCGGCCAATCTGATGAAAGGACCCTTCTACCCGATGATACAAGTGCTCCTCCATCAAAGAAGACTTTTCCTGAGGCAGGCAGACATCTTAGCAGTAAGGCAGTGGCACCAAGTGCTACATTTGAGTCACAAAGCAGGAACCCTCCCTGGACATTGTACCAGTCCTTCTCAGAGCACATCTTCATGATTTTGGCAAGAACTAGAGAACTGGAGCAAAACTCCACACTAATATTGTCAAATGATTAATTTGATAACACAGGTATCACCTTTCCTCATAATACCGTATATACAGTAGATTAGACAGGAGTTTGCATGTTCTCCCCATGTCCTCATGGGTTTTCTCTCTGCACTCCAGTTTCCTCTCACAGTACACAGACAGGTTAGGTGAAATGGCATTGCTAAATTGGCTCCTAGAGTATTTGTGTGTGTGTGCTCACCCTGTGATGTACTGACAGCCTGTACAGATGTGGTTCCTGCCGTGCACCCAATGGAAGTTAGGATAGGCTCCAGATGCCCTGTAACCCTGTCCTGGATAAACTTGTTAAGGAAATGGATGGATGGGTTTACACAATGGATAAATGGGAGCATCATGCATGCGTGTCTGAGGATTACCCTCCAAGCTCTTCCCAGGTACTGTATGTGATACCACCCGGGGCCAAGACACGGCTACTGCCACTAACTATTTTGTCATTTTCTTCCTCCACTTTTCCAAGAAACTGCCCGGTGAGGGCAACTGACTCCACCTCTTCCAGTCCCTGGGCTTTAAAAGGGCGACCACTCAGAAGAAGGCATCACTTGAACAAGAGACGACCTGAGCTAAGGAGCTCTGTGAATAACAAAGTGAGAAAACAGCCTGATTAACGGCAAACACACACCTTATGTGATGACTGTTTTTGTTTTAACTGAACGTAAATGGGGAAGGCCGGGTTGGCACCCCAAAATCCTTCTGTTGTTGGACCATCTTTTCCTCAGATGACCACAGCACATATAGCCTTTTAACATGAAAAAATTATATCACTGAAGCCAGTAAAAAATATTATTTAGGATAATAAACCTAAGAAAACATTAGCATATTGACTTTTACAAAACATGAGAAGAATCCAAGACTCATCCTTCATCCATCTATCAATTATCAAGCAGGCTTTAATCAGTTCAGAGTAAAAGGGAAGGTTGGACAGACATTTTCTTCGAGCCATAAACAGATATAGAAGAAATACTGTCCTGTTTAGTGATTTATGTCTTTCCATGATCCCTGCCGCTAACACTGTCATCTCCATTTTCCACAGTGCCAAGAAACCACCCAGTGAGTGCAGCTGACCCCGCTCCTTCTGGTTAAGCCACCATAAAAACCCAGACATCCTGGAAGGATGTGTCATTAGTGGCTCGAGTGACCCACCAGACAGAGCTCTGCTAGTGACATGACTTGGCTATCCAGTCCAACAACCTTACCTGTGTTGCCCTAATCATCCCAGATAATGGGAAGAATGCCAAAGAGTGTTTACTTTTGTGTTTGTTTAGTTTAGTCTTCGGATGACAATTGGGATGACCCAGTTGGCATCCCAAATTTTTCCAAATAGTGGAGTTGTCATTCCTGCACCCAGCCACAAGAGAAATAAACTGAGTTAAGGACTGTACAAAATGCACTTGTTTTCTGAAACTTGTTTTGTTAATGTTCTTTTTGCTTCTGTTTCATTTTTTGCTGTGTAGTTATAATATCTACATATTGTCCATACAATGCCTTTAAAATAGGGATGCACCGATACCACTTTTTTGGAAAACGAGTACGAGTACGAGTACTTGCATTTCAGTACTCGCCGATATCGAGTACTTGCCGATACCGAGTACTTAATAAAAACATGATTTAAATTTACAGGTAACAGCTTTAGTCATATAATTTAACAAAAAAAACAAGAAACTCTCGTCTATCCACTGGGAGGTTAGGCTAATTAGCGACACAGGGCTAACACTGCTTGTCCAAATATCCGTGGTGAAACTAAACGCAGAGGAGGCTTGCAGTAGGCTGTGGATATGTTTTTTCACGGAGTCGTGTAGTTTAGGCAGCTCCGTGTCAGTCATGTAGCGGCGGCTTGGGACATCATATCTGGGCTCCAGAACATGGAGGAGACGCAGGAATCCCACATTTTCTACCTCCGAGAGTGGCTGGTCACTCAATGCAATGTACTTGATAATTGCCTGTGTTATTTTCACAGCACGTGGATTGACTCTGGACATTTTCTCTCGTCTTGCAAGAGTTTGCTGCAGCGTGGGTTGTGTTGGTTTAGAAGCGTGGGTAAACTCTTTGTACTCGTTGTCGTGTTGGGATTTTAGGTGCTTGATTAAATTACTTGTGTTAAATGCGCTACCTTTTGAGCCTCCTCTGGACAATTTCGCTGAGCACAATTTGCAGTCCGCCTTTGTTTTGTCGTCTTCATTCACTTTGAAATAGTTCCACACGGCTGACATGTCTCGCCTTGCCTTCTCCCCACTCTGAGCTGCAGCCGGGGCCTGGGGGCGGGCACTCGGTGCCTGTGATTAACCCCTTACACGCCGCTCAAACATAGACATTTCTCAGACCGTGGTATCGGTCCCCGGTATCGGGGGACTTTTAACGAGTACGAGTACTTTAGAAAATGTGGTATCGAGGCCGATACCAGATACCCGTTTCAGTATCGGTGCATCCCTACTTTAAAAGATGAGTTTGAACTGAGGGCTTTAAAGAAGATAGCAGCTTTCTGACAGTAAGTACTGTATGCAACCTAATGTGAAAAGTGTAAAAAGACTGAGGCATTGTAAGACCACATTTTTTAGGAAGGTGTGGTTCGCTGATAAGAACTGCTGTGTTTTATGATTTTATAAGCTGCTTTGCTAAAACCCTCACTGGGTGGGAGGTCTACTTCAGACCAGTTTCACAAATTCTCCCATTTCTAGTAAGTGTCACTTTTGAGTGGGAGATGAGACAAGCACTTCTTCTGCCATAAGAAGCTTAGATTTCTAGCTTACGTGATCTGATTAAAGGATGCTGCTTTATGTCTTGTTTTTCGATTCCCTCAGGGGAAAAGCCTGGAGAAAAGAACAGGTAAACTTTTTGAGTCCCAGATCAAAGGCAGGTGATTATTTTCAAGGACAGAAACATAAAGAAAGTAAGCTGTATAAAGCCACATTAAGAACTGGCTAGTAAGAGAGGTAACCAGAGAGCAGACTAGAGGATGACCTGACAAGAGACGAGAGCAGACCAGAGAGCTGATCAGAGACCTGACCAGAGATGTGCAGATCAAAGAATATTGAGACTTTGTGTAACTACAAGATTAAGCGCTGCCTGAGAGACTGAGCATCTAAAACTGTGTTTGTTTATGGCACTAACTATAATATTTAACATTAAAACTTCTTAAGTCTGCTTTCCTGCTTGTATGTTTTTCTTTATTGTATCGACAAAGACTGGGAAACTAGAGTTCTTTTCTGAGCTAAGTCTGTCAATGGAGTAGAAAATAAATTACTCTTTCAGTCCTATCTGAGTGAGGTCTAAAGCAAGTGGACCGTAGTCCTGGTGGCAAGTGCCTTACAACTGTGAATTGTATATCCCTAAAGGTTAGTAAGAATAGATAAATGGCAGCAGACACAAATGTAATATATAACTGTGGTCTATAGGAAAACAATCTGTGCATTTGATGAAAGGAAATTTATTTTTCAAAGTAAGGTGTCCCCCAAAGTCTTTCCCATGATAAATTATTTGATGCTGTAAAAAAGCAAGCAGTTAGATTTCATAATACAATGAAATGCCAAAAAATTGGGTGCCTAGGCACACAAAAAAAGTTCAATATAATGGATGAAATGGTGCAAAGTGTCAGTGGGAGTGGGAGGCTGTACTGACTTCTCAAATTAAGGGAAGGTACACCATGGGTGGGGACGGTAACCCACCAATCTAGCTAGAGACTGCACTGCATGCTATGTTTGTGTGCTATGGAAGAGAGAGGAAATACAACTTTCCAGTGGGAAATTTAATGTGAACACCCATAAAAGTGATAGTCCCCAATGGGAAAATTTAGAGAAAAACAACGCTATCTGAATTTGCGATATAATGCTGACATCTCACCATATTCAACAATAGCCAGGTTTCCATCCAAGGAGTTTTTGCGAAAAAATATTTAGCGCTTCAAATTTTTTTACCGATATAGCTGATGGAAATGCTAATTATCGATAAAATGTTGTACATGTCGACATAATATTTTTCCGTTTAACTTTAGCGCATAAATTCCATATCGATACTTCAGATGTCGCAAAAACTACATTGGAAACACTTTTTGTCGGAAAAAAGAGCTTTAACGCAAATAAATGTGTCACATTTTCATCACGTGCAATCAAAACGAGAATGGCGGAGCGGTTCGCATGGTCTGATGAAGAGAGGTTTTTTTTTGATTAAACATCGTTATTTTGTATTAATTCAAATTTCAGTTTTAATTAAAAACCTTAAGGGAAGCAGGTTACAGTACTAATTCAGTTGTTATCGCACTGAGAAGGGATGTTGAAAGGTAGGCTCACCTGTACAGATCCAATGCTGCAAACACAGCTGCATCATGGGCACTTCCAGGAGTGCCAACACAAATGTCTCGTATCATGCACCTGTCATCAACAAGGGCCTGGAGAACAATAGATGGCCACCCTTTGCGATTAATGTAATCACGGTAGCCTTCCGTCAGGGGAAGAATAGGCACATGCGTGCCATCCAGCGCACCGTAAATCTGTGGCACAAGATGCACCAAGGAATTGCGGTATGCAATTTCATTGGCCTCCGCTACAGTCGGAAGTCTGATATAACGCCGCATTAATTTTTTTTTAAGTTTTACTAACCCCAAAAGTTTCTCCAACTACTGTATACTCGGCGCAGGTTGCCAGCTTGTAAAGGGCGATGGCAATCCACTTTTGGGTTGGAACCGGTGGTCGTTGGCAACCTGTGATGGGCGCAACATCAGGACTGATGAATCCACACAACATCTGAAACATCGGCCGTGTCATTATAAAATGTTGCAGCCAGAGATTTTCTGTTAAGTATCTCTCCACCACCTCCTCCCAGAAGGTCTTATTCCGTCGTCTTTCCCATACCCGTGAGTTTCATCGCACTGGGGTACTTTCTTCGAGCTCTAGGGCTATCAGACAAGCAACTGCTTCATTCTGCTGTCGTCTTCGGATATTATGTACAATTCCAATTATTTGTGAAACTGAAATAACAGTAAGCTGGCAAATTTCAAAAAACTGTCTGAATAATCTCTCCATTTCTTTGTTTCTTTGTTTAGTGGAGGGGGTGTAATGTGGAAAACAAAAGGTAGATAATTTGCGACATACACAAAATTATGTATGGAAACGGCTCAAGGGCAGATTTTTTTCGCGATACAACAAAACTTATGCGACAGTTCGTTTTGGGGGGGGGGGGGGGTGACGTCATCACGCACACCATTTTATCGGTAAAAAGCCAGTTTGATGGAAACAGGCTGGAGACAGCAAATTTCGCACATTTTTTTTACGTATATTCTGTTTGTCGATAACAAAACGTCGCAAAAAACTGGATGGAAACTTAGCTAATGTAAAAGAAAAAAAAATAATAACCAGGTAGACAGAGATTGCATTTTTATTGTCACACTTTGTTTGGAGAAATGCTATAAAAGTTGAATGTGTCTATTTTTGTTTGCACAAATAAAAATTGAAAAATATTCATTAATTACCCTTTGTGAGGACCGAGTAGCATATTAGCAATGATCTAAAACTTCTGCCAAAACACTGACTGGAAATGTATGTGAACACAAAGAAGTAAGAAGGTAAGACATTAGAAGTGGTAGTTCCCATAGCACATGAATGTAACAGTAGCTGTAGAAGTAACTCATCGAGCGAATGGCAGGCTAGATGGTGACCCGGTGCAGTGACTTTCTAAATGAAAGAAGGTTTACTCAGCAGAGTATATGATAAGTCACCCATCAAACAAAAGGCTGGAAGCCTACTGGGGATGGAAACTCACTGATCAAGCCGGTGGCTCACCAAGTGAACAAGATGCTGCACAGTGATATTGGAAGATGACTTTCTAAACTAATGATGGCATTTACTATGGCAGAAGACAGTGGCTTGTTGATGCAGCTGGCTAAGGTAAAGTTGCTTGCAAAAGGCTACACGTTTTTGATGAAATGAGGTGATTTATCACTCTGGCAAGAGACTGCACTGAGGCTGATGGCCTACTGAGTATGAGGATACACAATAAATAATAATCATATCTAACCAATCAAGACTAAACTGAAATTGGGAAGGGTGTAGGTTTTCTATCTACAGTATAATAACAACATTTATTTCTTTAGCACATTTTCATGCAAAGGATGTAGCTTTTCAAAGTGTTTTACAAGATGTCAAAGAAACAGTTACAAAAAAAGTAAAAAATTCAAATTAGATAAGAATAATAATGAATAAATAGTATATTATAAATAAGCAATGCATACTTACATAAAATAGATATATAGAATTGTGGACATAAAAAAGACTGCTCAGCCCCCACTACGTATTTTTGTATCTACAGTGTTTCCACAGATTGATTGGAAGTGACCCTAAGAGGGATTTAAAGCCATTTTAAGTCTGTAGTCAGGCGAAGAGGTCCAGGGCAAACTGCTGTAGAGATGTCATCAAGATCAAGAGAGAAAGAGAAAGGCAGTATGAAGGTGACAGAAGGTACTGTTTGGTGATACTTGGTAGCTGAGCAAGTGGGCTAACCACCCCACCAAATAAGCATGGATGCCTTCCTTGTTCATCCCTTCCAATGTGCTTTATTTGTGAATAAATATATCAATTTTGATATTTTTTCATCTTCACTAAAGTTATGCTGGCTGTGAATGGTCGAATATTTAGTACTGGGAGGAACATTGTTGTCTAAATAAGGAAGAACTGTGTGGAGCACTGACCCCCTTCTTGTTAAAGGACATGTTGTTGTAGAATAGGAAGTTAGGCTTTTAGAGGATGGTTTGTTGTAATAAGAGATATGGAGGTGGTTTCTCTAGTACTTTGTGATTTGTCAATTCATTGTGGTTTGTACTTGTTCTTGAACCCACCTTAATGAGATCAGATGAAGAACGGCTGATGTGAATGGGAATGTATAAGCATCACAGATCTGATGAATGTCTTATCTGCGTCTATACTTTCATCATAAAATTATTTATTCTTCTGGATGTACTTTCTACCTTGCACCAAAACTGCCAAGATAGATTCCAAATCCCACTGACCAGGAACTGGATTAAGCCTTTTTGAGAATGTACCGAAATGTTAAGCAAAAGAGTTAATAAGCATAATGAGCTTTAATACCTGAGCATGAAAGAAGTTTAATAGATATTTCAAACATGCAAAATCATTCTTAATTGGATATTTAGAAAAGGAACAGAAGAACCATCCATCTATTCATCTCTTATCAATGCCACCTAATGAATTTCAGAAAAACAGGGGTTGTAGGCTATCCTGTCAGAAATGACCTGACTCAAGGCACCAGGCCTTCATAAGGCTCACTCACACATACACACTTGTATTGGACTAGTTTATAGTAGTCAATTAAATTAACACACATCTTTGGGTTGTATCAGGGAACTTGAGTACCTGCAAACTCAGCCCAGAGGTTTGACTCTCAGTGACCATTGACTGGGTTAAAAATTTCTGGAAATGAACAGACTGAAGAGCAAAAGTCTACTTAAGTGAATTAGAATTTGATTAGAAGATGAGTGTGAAACTGTCTTGGTTTCATGACTGAGACTGCTGATGCTTTGTAGTCCAAATATAAATCCAGCATGCAATTCTACAAAATCTGCTGTCTCCTTAAAGGTTAGTGTTACACACAAAAGTAATTACTGTATATGACACTTTTCTAAAGCAGGTAGTTTTAGGAGGAAAGCCATACAAATGTGCTTGATGTCTTTGAACAGTGAAGAGACAGAATGCTAAATCAGACCCATTAGGTAGACTGAAAATATATTCAATATCATTCAGCAGCAAACATTATTTTTGAAGTTAACAGTTGTTGGCAAAAAGCAAAATATATGTGAGTGGAACAAAGACAAAGTAATATTATAGTTCAAGCTCCTCTGGAATCTGTGAAAGGACATCTATTTTTTTCAGTTTGTATTACTGACATTTATTTACTGAGTAAACTTGCCGAATTTTCAGTTGACAGCGAGAAGTGGTGGGGCAGAAAACATGACCAGCGTTGATGCGGTGTGTGACATCCTCAGGCCTCAGCTATAAAGTGGTGGCACCCATATTCTTCAGTATATCATGGTATAAGTGCCTGTGCTGTTAGTTAGGAATAAATTCATATGCTGGTTATTGTCCTTTTTGTTTTTTTACTTTATGTTTGCCTTTTTGTCTTTGAAGTTTATTTTGCCATTTTGATTCTGATGTTTATTTTTTTCCCCTTTTTATTTTTCTGGTTTTTGATTCATTGCATCCCTAGCACTAAAATTTTAATTCAGTCCCTTAAATACTCTTTTTTCATGTGTTGGGCAACTTGTTCTCAATAATTCAGGATTGTCATATTCTATCCTTAACATAAAAATCAGAAAATGTCAGGGTATAATGTAAGAAATGTTCATTCTACATAATAATAATCCATCCATTATCCAACCTGCTATATCCTAACTACAGGGTCACGGGGGTCTGCTGGTGCCAATCCCAGCCAACACAGGGCGCAAGGCAGGAAACAAACCCCAGGCAGGGTGCCAGCCCACCGCAGCATAATAATAATATTAATATTTTTGAAAACATGACTTTTTAGAATCTTTGGACCTCTGACCATAAAGGAACACTCTTAAGCTGACTCTGACCCCAAAAGATACCAAAAAGGCTAAAGTTTATAAAAGATATGGATTTTGTGACAGACGGCAGAGCTGAGCTGACATCCTAACCGGGATAAACTCCTTACTCTTACCTGGCAGTGAGGCCGGTGTAGTGGATGGACAGGGGGGACTAAAGGGGAGTACATGCTCCCCTAACACACTCGGTGGCAGCATTCCTGGGACAGTATACCCATTCATGTGCCTGCAGGGCATTCTGAGAGTTGCAATCCCCTGGGGCAACTCTACTGAGCTCCATGGCTGCAGATAGGGATAGCTGCTGTTGAGGGCCCCGCCTGACTGGGGAGTGTTTCCTCCCTGACAACAGAAGTATTACTGGGTCTGGCATAAAATAGGCCACCACTGTCCACTCAGGGCTTAGAGTCAGGAGAGGAGCCAGAGTAAGCTATCTTGGGAGGAGTGAGAAAACTAGCATGTTGCATATGGAAGAAAAAATTGCTAGTTTGCTTCAGAAACATGTCTGTAAGGTTGTGTCAAGGGATTAAAAATTAAATAATCAAACAAGGTTCACTGACTGAATGGTCTCACTACAGAGGTCAACCCATAATCAGTAACAACTTCACTCTGGATTAAACATCTTTTAATATGTTTGCATTCTTTCAGGGCCTTTCCCAACCCCCTCACCATCTTATCTTTAGTAACAGCTGCTTGTTAATGCTGATGGGAGCAGCCAGCGGGGTTTGATGACCCTGTATTCCACATGGTGTCTGCTCTAGCTAGCTTTGCCAGGTTAAAACTGTAAGATCATCATGCCTCAAGAACAGAATGAAATTGTTGATTAATGAAGTGAAACACTATTGGAAACATTCTTTACAGATTTTTGTCATTCCTTGCTAAATAGTGTGACACAGTTCCTGCAGAGTTTTTGATCAGACACTCATGGTATGAAAATTTGTTTCCACCTCATCCCATTGGTGCTCTATTGGATTGAGATCTATGGACTGGTTAAGTAAACAAATTAAACCATAGTTGTGTGCTTTGTGACATGGTGCATGATCCTGTTGGAAGTAACCATTTGATAGAGGGTAGTCTCTGTTCATAAATGGATACACATGGGCATCACAAATGCTTAGTACACTCTAGCATTCAAATGATATTCTGTTTGCTTTAGGGGGCCTAATACCTGCTAGGAATCCATTACACTAATACCACCGGCTGAGATTCATCAGAAAAGGCATTTTTTTTCTAGTCTCTTGGTGTCTACTTTGGTGATCACATACCCAGTATAGCTATCTGAAAAGGAGCAGAATCTGGTGCTGCTGTAGCCCATGAGTTTCAAGACACAATGTGTTGTACTATGTATTCAGTGATGTGTTTCTGCTCTCCATTAACTTGGAAATTCCTGTTCTTTTAATATTTTTGTACAGTTTGAATGACTCTGCCCATTCACTTTTGAGCAACCTCATTGACAAGGTGTTTTTGGCAATGTAGCTGGTGCTCAATATACATTTTTTGTTTATCCTGCCATTCTTAATGAACTTTAGAGACTGCAGTGTGTGAAAACTGCCCTTCAAAAGTTTTGATGTTGGGTGCTGTGTGCCGCCATCTTACTTAGGCAAAATCTGAGGATGTCACAACTCCATTATCAGTAGTCCAAATCTGACTGTGTTATGTTGGCTTATGTGTATTTTAATTTTTATTGTCGTTTTTGTTAATTTTGAATTTTTATTTCTCTTATCTTTATGCTATTCATGTTAATTTTGCTTATTATTTGCTATTTGCATTCTATGGCTTTAGATATGCTATAAGTTTCTGTGTTTTATGGGTTTAGCCCCAGGAGGCAGGGCCACCCATTTGTTATTGCTGCTGGATCCTCCTTATGTTCTTATAGTCAGTCAGAAAAGGAGAGATGCAGTACTCTAGCACTGGGTTTGTATTAGGAGTCTGTAATGTTTAGTATTTTCTTTTAATTTAATGTTTTCTGGCTTGTTATATGGACTTGCCTTTCAAATTGTGTTTTATGATTTGTTTGCCTTGCATTGCCTTTTGGGTAAATCATTTTGTGCTTGTTTAAGTATTTTTCTTAAATGCTTTATGGCTTATTTGTGAAATAAATTCTTTCATTTATAAAGATTCTTGTAAGACTTCCTTCAATAAGCCAGAGCTTGATGGTATGTTTCCCTTGTGAGGCATATTTGAGTCATATTCAGTTTATTTTCAGTTCAGTTTATTTTTGTATAATGCTCTTCACTGAGTGCAGGTCACAAGTTATCAGGTAAAATGCAAGTATATATTCAAGTCTAAAATGCAAATATAAATTTTTCAAAATTTCTAAATACAGAATTAGTACACATAAAGACACAGATTTGTTATATCATACACAAGGCAAAGTGGAAACTGATTAACATACATGGAAATTAAAGTTATCTGTCCATTAATTACTTGTTGAACTTCCCAATAGCCAGTTGACAATGGAAGAGAGGAAAACAAAGGTTTTAGTCAGCAGCATCCCTGGAGAAAAATAATTGTAATATTTTGGAAATTTCTTTATATTTTTAACTATCAAAGCCAGCTCTCCATTTTCGTACTGTGTAGGCCAAGGCCAGCAAATAGTAGTTGGGGACTGGCCTGCTTTTGGAGGCCACACAAACCCCTTTCACCATGTTTGAGTCTCAAAAGTATAACTGCCTGGAAAAATGGGCCAAAATCACTTGTGAACAGCATGCACAGCTGTGGCAAACTTATCCCAAATAACTTAAAGCTGTTTTTGCTTCAAAAGATGGATGTAAATATTTCTAAAATACTGAAGCCTTGCGACTGAATACTCTTTTACTTAAGATTGATTTCCAAAATAAAATAATGTCAATGAAAAATAAAAACTGAAATAAAAATATCACAGTGAACAGTGAATAGGACAGTTGCTCAGTTTTTTTTTTTAACTCTAGAATGATAGATTCCAGTGAGCAGATAATGTAATATTTTATCTTTACCGGTTGATATCTCTATGTCTTACATTATCATAAAATGCTGTTCACTCTTTTTCATTGATAATGAAAAATCTCTTAATATGTTTATTTGCTGCCCGGGGCCGTCACTAGAGTCATACTCATATCTGTACTGTTCAGATAAGGTTCCTTGTAGCTGTAGCAGTGCCACAGGCGCTTCAGTGCACCACATTAAAACTACTGCATTAACACTGGCAACATAATTATTACAATTGAATTTACAAAAGGTAATAAATACAATATATGGCTAGCACTCGTGTCTCAAAGCTCCAGGAGACTAGGTCTGCACCAAGACACTGTCATTTTGTGTATGTGTATACAGTTTGTACTTTCTCTGCGTGGGTTTACTCTCCTATTTCAAAGACATACTCAGCATCTGTGAGTTCATATCTGAGTTTGACCTCAGGTCGATGGTTCCTTTTTTTGCTCCAGTGCTGTCAAAACTGAATTCACCTCCTGTCAGTGCTCTAATTGATAAAGCTGGTTTACAAAAGAAATGCCTACGTCACATCTGACTTTCTAACCTGACAAAAATGTTTTCTTTCTTTCTTTCTTTCTTTCTTTCTTTCTTTCTTTCTTTCTTTCTTTCTTTCTTTCTTTCTTTCTTTCTTTCTTTCTTTCTTTCTTTCTTTCTTTCTTTCTTTCTTTCTTCAGCCATCATCCATAATTTTCAGATACACACATTAGACCACGATTTATTTATTGCACAGTAAGCACTTCTGAATGTCATTTCACAACTTTATGCAACATTATCTTTTGATTATATGTAGACCATGATTATTTTTTATTATTTTTTTGCTTTTTGAAATACTTAGTAAAAATACACATCTGACTTTTATAACAAACCAGTATTCTCACAGCATCAACTTTAAAAGGTGTCATTTGAATGAAAAAGTTTCTCTTCTCCTTTTTTTATCAGTTCAGGCATTTGTAGTTCAGTTTTAAAGCAACATAAAGAATGTGTGTCCTGGTGAGTGCAACACAAATGTAACATGATACGTGAACATTTTGATACTAACAGGTGCCCAAAACACTTTAGTCTAATCTGAAGGTAATTGAAGACAGAAACTTAAAGAAACATATTGTTCATTAAGCCTAACAACAAATCAAACAACAACAACAATAAAAGCATTGATTACACTATCAAACAATTGTGGTTGTTTTGAATTGCAAAAGACAGGAATAGAAATAAAAGGGGCTCGGCAAAGTGCAGGGATTCTCAAACTGTGGGGCTGAAGTAACACAAAAGGGGGTGCCAATGTTGCCATATGTTGCGTAATTTCGCTATTCATAAGGAAATTTTAAACTTGTAGCGGTGTATCGGCAGCAAAAAATATAGGAATAAATTTTATTAGGGTTTCAAAAAAACGTTAGGGGGGCGCGATTAAAACTGTTATGAAAACTCGGGTCACAAATACTTAAATAAAGGTTGAGAAACGCTGGCATGGTGTCTTTTTGAAATGCACTCACCACAAGGCTGTTAAGGCTGTTCTTATACATCTCATTCAGAAAAAAAAATTGTTGCTTCATGTAAACCAAATGATATCACAGCCAAAAAGCACCTTTGTCACATGGTAGGCCTGTTTTTACTGTTCATGTCTTGGACTGACATCTTTATTGTTGCTCTAGAAACAAAAGAAGCCAAGCAAAGAAACAGCCGCAGTGCAAACTGAAACTTTGCCTCCTTGTGATAAACATGCTGGGAGTATAGGGGCATCCAATGGACTGAGGGCATGAAATTGTATGTGCCTCAGGGCCTATTCTGCCCTCTTTTCAAGAAATAATTGGTAATGTGTCCCAAAGTGATGTGCTGCAGTGCAGTCTTACCCCGTAAGGTTGTAGAGAACATGAAAGCACTTCCCTTTTCAGTCACACACTCCTAGAATAATAGAGAAGGAGTCTAGTAAAAAGGAAGGGCAGTTTGCTGGAGGCCACACAAACCCCTCTCAACATGTCTGAGTCTCTAAATGTCCTTGAAGGAAAGAGAACTTTGCTTGAGAGGCTACTAGAGGCACCTACGATTATTACCAAGATTTATTCACTCTGTTAACTGGCATTGCAATGAAAGCAAGCAGCATGCTTGATTTGGAGAGACTACATTGATGTCCTGAGTTTTGGTCTGTAGAGCCGCTTTCAGTCTCATACAGTACTGATAATCCACTTCTCACTTTCAAGTTGAGAGCTAACCATGACTGTCACAAATGCACTAGATCTACTCATACTCAGGTGACCCTCAAGAAAACCCACCTACTTAGAAAATATCTTTCAACTGATTTGACTTTCGACTTCCGTTCTCCTTTAGCTGTACCAATCCAATGCAATCAAGCAACCTTGTTCAAGTTTTTCATCTGCTGCTGGGATGAACAATTATGATACACTTCTTGTAGTCTACTACAAACTTTTCTCCCTACCGCTTGCGAACTATGTCCTTTCTAATTACTGATGTTGCATGTATCTTCCTTGTAAATAGCCTTTAATTTTTTACCTGATTTTTGAACACCCTACACCTCTAACCACCTACAAAAATGGAAATAATGTGCACAATCAAGAATGACAAATGATAACAAACAGCCCAAGGACATAATGTGAACGGTTTGCTTTTCTTTGGTGGTCACGATGCTCAATCAATTATAACACTTAAATAGAGGATGAAGCCCCACATCTTTTCCTGTCTAGTTCTGAAACTTCTAAATTAGCTTCCTAAACGGACTCTTACTTTGCTTTAATGTGCTATAAAATCTTTAAACAGACTTCTGTTATCCTTGTACACAGTACCTAATTCTGTTATCTTCATTTTAGGGCTTTGATAAGTTCCTGCTGGAATCTATCAAAACATTTTTCTTATAGCGACAGCATTTTCATTTTTACTGTACACCTATGTTTTTCAGTTTCATACTGTATTATATATAGACTAGACAAAGAGCCCATTTCGACAACGTAAGTTGAAACGGGCATGAGTTTGTGTCAGCAGTGTATGAAGAACAAATGATAAGTAACAAAGAAGTTGTTTTGTAATGATTGTAGTCTGCTTTACTCATTACTGTACAGGCTTGTACTGTTAGTTGATGAATTTTCCAGGCCTATAGTATAATATTGAATGATGAATGTTCCAGTACAATATGGAATAGTAATAAGTATAAGCACCACAAACCTGATATAGGTGTATTGAATGAATGCGTAATTGAATCAGAATGTGTAATTAGGCCTCGAGCTGTAGTCGAAATCGTCTTTCAGGCCTCTAGAGCTTTAATCGAAGTCGCCTTTCTCTTTGAATTTTTGCGGCCGTAAATCCGCCGCTTGCCGTGATGTTGGGGTTGGATGTTGGTCTCGTAAGGTTTTTCGGGCAGCTGCACAGAACGCGACTGCGCATTCGGCTTTGGACGTGCGCAGAAGACGACTGCGCATTTGGCTTCGGACAGACGTAAGTGAGTGAGTGAGTGAGGAGGCAGGCGAATTATGTATTAAGATTTTTTTTTTTAATGGGCCATGTGGTGGTAATAGACAGAAAGACAGGTGTATGGACAGATCATAGATAGATAGACAGACAGACAGACAGACAGACAGACAGACAGACAGACAGACAGACAGACAGACAGACAGACAGACAGACAGACAGATAGATAGATAGATAGATAGATAGATAGATAGATAGATAGATAGATAGATAGATAGATAGATGAAAAGCACTATATAGTCGACAAAAAATGTTGCTTTAAAATTATGCAGTATGCTCAAAATTTCCATTCTCTAGTGAACTAAACCAAAAGTGTTGCAACAAGTGAATCTGCAGTTCAAAGGTATTGAAAGTTAAAAGTCAGTTACATTTCACCCAACATGACACAATATTAGGGCAACAGAGAGGCACTGTGACCTGCCTTTTGGATCCACTGTCTGTATTGGTTTTCCTCCATTTCCTCCTTTTCTTCCCACATTTACAGTACAAGGATGGTAGATCTAAATTGACCCCAGTATGGGCTTTGCAAGTGTTTGTTTACTGATGGGCTGGCGCTTTATTAAAGATTTTTCCTGCATTGAGCCTTATGCTGCTGGGACAATCTCAGTGACCCTATGACCATAAATTGGACTGAGTGGGTTTAGGAACATATGAGTGTAAAAGCAATAGAAACATCCATCCATCCATCCATTTTCCAACCCGCTGAATCCGAACACAGGGTCACGGGGGTCTGCTGGAGCCAATCCCAGCCAACACAGGGCACAAGGCAGGGAACCAATCCCGGGCAGGGTGCCAACCCACCGCAGGACACACACAAACACACCCACACACCAAGCACACACTAGGGCCAATTTAGGATCACCAATCCACCTAACCTGCATGTCTTTGGACTGTGGGAGGAAACCGGAGCACCCGGAGGAAACCCACGCAGACACGGGGAGAACATGCAAACTCCCAATAGAAACATTACTTTTAAATTTTCTATATTATTATTATTATTATTATTATTATTATTATTATTATTATTATTATAAGCTGATACCATATAACAGCATGATTATTTCTTTCATAATAGCAGGAGGTAACCCAGAAAATAAGTTTGGGCAGGACATCACTGCACACCCACACACACAAACAAGTCAGCTTAGAGTTGCTGAACAGTCTTTGAGATGTTTAACAATTTGCTGTACCTGTTGAAAACCCGTGAGAACAAAGTTAGAGATTGTACCTAGGTTTTTTTGTTCTAATCTGTGAAACACTGGTAGCGCCCCTTAACTGTCACTAGAAATAAAGTCATGAAAAACTGCACTTGTACAGATGTCATTTATAATCTATCAGCTGTGTAACCTGCACACACTTGACATTTCAATAACAGCATTTAAAAGCAAACCTTTATCATATACCATATATAGCAATTAAACAGTTGAAATAAAATGACCGCTTACCTTTCTCGGGAAATATGAAAATGTACGGAATTAACTAAAAGCATCAGGAGGTAGAAGACACCGAGTAATCGACCAGAGACCGCGCTCAGCTGCACAACCCCGACTGCGGTGAGTTTAGCCGTTCCGTTCAAAGCTCCGCCCACTTCAAACTCTGTGTTACTTTCGTGGTTTCGTTCTACGCAAATTCAAGTAAAGATTCCTCACTCAGGGTTTTGCAATGTCTTCAAGTGTCTGTCAGACATAGATAAACAGCTGTTCAAAATCTTAACTACTGCAGAAATGTTTACACGTAAAGACAGTGTGCCCTGGCTTAATTTATTACAAACTGGAAATTTGTTTGAAATTTCCCCTTTATATTCTAATCATCCTTCCATCCATTTTCTTAGCCCGCTTATCCAGGACAGTGTCACAGAGCAGGTGGAGCCTTGGACGCAAAGCGGGAACAATACCTGGACTGGGCACCAGTCCATCACAGGGCGAACACACACACACACAAATAAACACACACACACATTTAGGCCAGTTTAGCAACGCGTATTCATATAGTCTGCAATATATGGATTTTATCATCCACCTGACATGCTTTGTTGAACAAGTGACCAGTCGCTTTGCGGGTTCACGAGGGAGAGGCAGTAAGAAAATGCGCTTCTGATTCTTTCAAGCAAGTACACACATTTTAGAAACTGACAGGTAGACATTTAACTCTTAGAAACACGAAGCTTTTATCGGGGTTCATCTGCTGTGATCAGTGGTTAGTCATCTGGAATTTTTATGTATTTTTTTAAACATGCGCGATTGTGCAGAACGATGAAAGCAATAAAATGTTATAATTCGAATGCACAGTTCAAGCTTCTTTTATTTGACAGTTGCTTTTATCTCAGTTATATCGAGTTATTATCACACTAAAGAAAGACATATGAAATCTTTATTATAGGAACAAGTAAAAAAAAAAAAGTGTTTTACTCTGTCAAGCACGGATGTTGAGTAACAGATCCAAATCTTTGAGATGTTTTGACTGAAAAGAGTTGTGTTTAAATTATGTAAGGACATTCTTTATACTGAATGCTGCACTCGGCTTCAAAAATCCGTTCATTTTCCTATCAAGAGATGTGGCTATGAAGTGCCAAGACAATCTGTCATCGCCATGCCCATTTTTTTCTTCATGATTCTGAGTAGCGAAGTGGTTAAGTCTTTGGACTTCAAACCCTCAAGATGTTGGTTCAAATCCCACTACTCACACTGCGCGCCCACGAGCAACCCATTGTATCTCATAAATGTTGTAAGTCGTCTTTGAAAAAAGGCGCCAGCCAAATATGAAATAAGGGTGTGCAGAAAGGAGCAGATCAAGTAGTGCAGAACTCTTTCAATAGGAGAGTATAAATAAGGTTCCTGTGTTGGTACTTGGACAGGTTTGTCATTTACTTTAGTAGTAAAAGGAGCAGATATGGAGTTAAATTTGAAATAAAATTCTTGAAACTTGAAAATTTGAAAATTACCCTGAAGGAAAACAACACAACACATGAAAGTTTTATTTAAATTTACTGGTGCTGGTGCTTCACGGGTTCAACGCCCTAACCCTACCCCGGTCGCTGTCCGCGTTGGCAAGTTCTCACTGTGTTTACAGGGGTTTATCTTTCACATCCCCAACACCTGCGTGTCTGGACGACTGTCAAGTCCAAACTGGACCCCGTGTCAATGTGCTTGAGACTGTGTGTATGTGTGTGTGAGTGCGTGTGCGTGTGGGTGTGTAAGTGGCTTCTGTGATAAACTGCTCCGTCTCCACAGCTGTTTCCTACTTGCCGCCTAATGCTACCGCAGCCTTCTGCCGCAATAATGTTTTGATAAATATTTTTTTAATTATATTCTTACTCTAATCAATAATTTATGCCTTATGCGTAATTTTGCCCTGTGATGGAGTAACACCCTGTTATACACCTCTAATTCACTCTTCCAATTCAAATTGCAAACTCTGGAAATGTAGGTAGATAGACAGATAGATAGATAGATAGATAGATAGATAGATAGATAGATAGATAGATAGATAGATAGATAGATAGATAGATAGATAGATAGATAGATAGATAGATAGATAGATAGATACTTTATTAATCCCAAAGGGAAATTCACATACTCCAGCAGCACCTTACTGATACAAAAAACAATATTAAATTAAAGATTGATAATAATGCAGGTAAAAACAGACAATAACTTTGTATAATGTTAACGTTTACCCCCCGCCCGGGTGGAATTGAAGAATCGCATAGTTTGGGGGAGGAACGATCTCCTCAGTCTGTCAGTGGAGCTGGACAGTGACAGCAGTCTGTTGCTGAAGCTGCTCCTCTGTCTGGAGATGACACTGTTTAGTGGATGCAGTGGATTTTCCATAATTGATAAGAGCCTGCTGAGCGCCTGTTGCTCTGCCACAGATGTCAGACTGTCCAGCTCCATGCCAACAATAGAGCCTGCCTTCCTCACCAGTTTGTCCAGGTGTGAGGCGTCTTTCTTCTTAATGCTGCCTCCTCAGCACACCACCGCGTAGAAGATGTTGAAGGATGCCAGCCTTCTAAGAAAGTAAAACCGGCTCTGTCCTTTCTTACACAGAGCATCAGTATTGGCAGTCCAGTCTAATTTATCATCCAGCTGCACTCCCAGATATTTATAGGTCTGCACCCTCTGCACACAGTCACCTCTGATGATCACGGGGTCCGTGAGGGGTCTGGGCCTCCTAAAATCCACCACCAGCTCCTTGCTTTTGCTGGTGTTCAGGTGTAGGTGGTTTGAGTCGCACCATTTAACAAAGTCATTGATTAGGTCCCTATACTCCTCCTCCTGCCCACTCCTGATGCAGCCCACGATAGCAGTGTCATCAGCAAACTTTTGCATGTGGCAGGACTCCGAGTTGTGTTGGAAGTCCGATGTATATAGGCTGAACAGGACCAGAGAAAGTACAGTCAGTACAGATAGATAGATAGATAGATAGATAGATAGATAGATAGATAGATAGATAGATAGATAGATAGATAGATAGATAGATAGATAGATAGATAGATAGATAGATAGATAGATAGATAGATAGATAGATAGATAGATAGATAGATAGATAGATAGATAGATAGATAGATAGATAGATAGATAGATAGATAGATAGATAGATCGAGAGAACTTTATTTGTTCCCAGTGAGAAATTTGGTGTTGTGCCCTTCAATAAACTGGCGACCTGTCCAGGGTTTATTCCGGCGTTGTCATCTGTGACTCTGAATTGGATTAAGCAGGTGAAGTGACTTGCTCATGGTCACACAGTGTCACTAGAGGGATTTGAATGGAAAACTTCAGGGTTTAAGGTCCAAAGCCTTAACCACTATGTCATATTGCCAAATGTGAAATTTATCATCATTTACAAGTTCAGATGTATAGAGGTTATTTTAAAGATAGAATACAAACATATCCCTTTGTGAATACATTTCAATGTAGAAACCAATTAATTGTGTTCACCATCTGTAAAAGCATCATTTGGTTGAGACTTCAGTGCATTATGCCAAGCTGTGGAGTAAAAAAATCACAAGCCTTAATACCTTTAAGACTGATCGGTCACAGAGCTTTGGGTATTTTTATTGCTAGCAACAGGAGAACCTTTCCTAAGCTCATTTATTTATTTACTTTTTCATTTTTTCAAAAATGTAAATAACGTAGTCACCCTGTAACACAACTAGGTCTGTGTGTTGTTGAAGTATAAAACATGGCAACACAGAAAATTCAGAACAGCTTGAGTAAGGTAAAAAGAGAAGCTGGAAGATTGTGTAAGATAAACGGTTCTCAAATGTGTCTAAGTGGTCAGGAAATGTGGAGTGAGCTGACATTCAACTGTTAATTATTGCAGACTCATTGTGTATTAATGGTGAAGAAAAACACTGAAAAAATAGTTATTTTATTTTGTAACAGTCTATTTCATATACCAAGTCTTTTGGACTTTTGGGCAGCAAGGTGGCGCAGTAAGACCTGCGGCTTCACTCCAGGCTTTTAAATTAAGGGCATATGGGCTCTGTAAGACTGGCATTATGAGAAACTGTGCCCTGTGGTGGATTGAAGTCTCATGTTTATACTAGAAATATATTCCGGATAACAGTTGAAGAAAAAAGAAGCACTGGCACATTACATGGCTCAGTGTTCACAGATAACGCCACCATGTTTTTGTATGTTCCCTCAGCGTTCACGAGGTTTAATCCCACGACTCACAGACATGCACGTTCGCTCATCGCTGTGTGTAGATTTACCTGTGGTGGCCATATGCATGGCCTGTAACTAGCTTTAATCCCATCCAGAGTTTGGTGAAGCTGTCCGGATTTGCTTTAACTACTCCTTACTCCGTGATGGTTTAACGTATCACAGAGAGAGAATGTGATGGATGAGAAGGTGAACAGGACAACACACACTGTCATGTTTTGAGCATCTCATGCAAAGAATCAGCATCACACTTTGTATTTTATTCAGGCTTCAGAATGTATGTAGTTACACTGAATTTGAAATTTAGAACAGCAGAGGGCAAAGGTGCTATATTTTAGTGGTAGAAAAATAATTATGGTTTGAATATATAGGCAATGAATTCAGGTAATAAACAATTCATAGTCAGTTAGCCATTTTCTAACCTGCTGTCCCAGCTAGCATAGAACGGCAGGAACAAACCCCGTACAAGGCATCAATCCATCGCAGGGCAAACACACACACACACACACACACACACACACGCACACACACACACACACACACACACCCCAGCCACACACTGGGGACAATTTAGTATCACCAATCCACCTAACCTGCTTGTCTTTGGACTGTAGGAGGAAACCCACACAGACACGAGGAGAACATGCCAACTCCACGCAGGGAGGACCCGGGACATGAACCCGGGTGTCCTTACTGTGAGGTAAGCATTGTTACCATGGCGCTACTCTAAACAATTCAAAGTTAAAGTTAGTTTTCTAATATGACCTCTCCTCAGCTCACAATATCCAGAGATTTTATTTATTTATTTTTTATTAAACCCCTTTTTAGATGGAGTAGGTCATTAACCTCTGATACATTCTTAAACATAATGGTGCCAAAGTAGTTTTTCAGAGAAGCGCCACAGGGCAACAGTTCTTTGTCCCCAAAAGAACCTTACACATGAAAGATTCAGAAAGAACCTTTATCTATTTAGATCTGTAACTTCATAAATAACCATGAATAGCTAATAGAAGATTTATGAAATGACAAGTTTGGATTTTAAAAGAAATCTTTCTGCTAAGTTCAGTTTTTTTAATCTTTTCCATCCTGCTTGGTTGTCTACTGTACATTAAAGAGTTTTGTTTGATCCACATATTAGCAACCTTTTCAAAGCACACAGAACTAATTTCATAGGCAAAGAACCCTTGCTAGAATGTAATGTCTCTATGTCAAGCAATGGTTATAACTAGTAAAGTGTCATTGTAGAAACTATTATTTGTACTGAAATCTCAAAAACAGCCATAATAATTTCACATTTTATTAAGGGCGGTGCCTTTTATTCTGATGAGGATTTCTCAAACTATATTTGAAACTTACTTAATTTTTTCACATAGTTTTTCAGGAATAGACGTGTTATCCACACCTTTAAAGATCTTTGTATTGACAGTGTGCATACATCATGCCATCAAATACAGTCATATGAAAAAGTTTGGGAACCCCTCTCAGCCTGCATAATAATTTACTCTCCTTTCAACAAAAAAGATAACATTGATATGTCTTTGATTTCCTAGTAAGATCAGAGTACTGGGGTGTTTTTGAAACAAAGACTTTTAGTAAAGCAGTATTTAGTTGTATGAAATTAAATCAAATGTGAAAAACTGGCTGTGCAAAAATGTGGGTCCCCTTGAAATTTTGCTGATTTGAATGCATGTAACTGCTCAATGCTGATTACTTGCAACACCAAATTGGTTGGATTAAGCCTTGAACTTCATAAACCATCATGAGATATAAAGGTATTTAAGGTGGTCAATTGCAAATTGTGCTTCCCTTTGACTCTCCTCTGAAGAGTGACAGCATGAAATCCTCAAAGCAACTCTCTAAAGATCTGAAAACAAAGATTATTCAGTCTCATGGTTTGGGGGAAGGCTACAAAAAGCTATCTCAGAGGTTTCAACTGTCAGTTTCAACTGTAAGGAATGGAATCAGGAAATGGAAGGCCACAGGCACAGTTGCTGTTAAACCGAGCAGGTCTGGCAGGCCAAGAAAACTACAGGAGCGGCATAAATGCAGGATTGTGAGAATGGTTACAGACAACCCACAGACCACCTCCAAAGACCTGCAAGAACATCTTGATGCAGATGGTGTATCTGTGCATCATTCTACAATTCAGCACAATTTGCACAAAGAACATCTGTATGGCAGGGTAATGATAAAGAAGCCCTTTCTGTACTCACGCCACAAACAGAGTCGCTTGTTGTATGCAAATGCTTATTTAGACAAGCCAGATTAATTTTGGAACAAAGTGCTTTGGACTGATGAGACAAAAATGGAGTTATCTGGTCATAACAAAAAGCACTTTGCATGGCGGAAGAAGAACACCGCATTCCAAGAAAAACACCTGCTACCTACTGTTAAATTTGGTGGAGGTTCCATCATGCTGTGGAGCTGTGTGGCTAGTTCAGGGACTGGGGCCCTTTATAAAGTCAGGGGTCGGATAAATTCAACCCGATATCAATGAATTCTTCAGGATAATGTTCAAGCATCAGTCACAAAGTTGAGGTTACACAGGGTTGGATATTCCAACAAGACAATGACCCAAAACACAGTTCGAAATCTACAAAGGCATTCAAGCAGAGGGAGAAGTACAATGTTCTGGAATGGCTGTTACAGTCCCCTGACTTGAATATCGTCGAAAATCTATGGGATGATTTGAAGCAGGCTGTCCATGCTTGGCAGCCATCAAATTTAACTGAACTGGAGAGATTTTGTATGGAAGAATGGTCAAAAATACCTCCATCAAGAATCCAGACACTCATTAAAGGCTATAGGAGGCGTCTAGAGGCTGTTAGATTTGCAAAAGGGGGCTCAACAAAGTATTGATGTAATATCTCTGTTGGGGTGCCCAGATTTATGCACCTGTCTAATTTTGTTATGATGCATGTTTTCTGTTAATCCAATAAACTTAATGTCACTGCTGAAATACTTCTGTTTCCATAAGGCATGTCATATATTAAAAGGAAGTTGCTACTTTGAAAGCTCAGCCAATGATAAACAAAAATCCAAAGAATTAAGAGGGGTTCCCAAACTTTTTCAAATGACTGTATAGGTTTTCAGTAACAAACTATTTCTAATGTATGAGTTAGTACTAGGGTGTTGTACCGTGTTAGCCATTATGAATGTAGTGAGAACTCAAGCAAAATGACACCTTTTATTGGCTAAATAGAAATATTACGATATGCAAGCTTTCGAGGCAACTCATGCCCCTTCTTCAGGCAAGATGTATGAGTAATAAATTTGGTCTAAAGGAACTTGCCGCAAATACCCAATCTTCCATTAATATCTGCACATCAATATATTTTTCTTAAGAATGATGAATGTAGGTTTTTATTGTCACACTCTTGTGCTTAGGGGACAGCTTAAGAACTGCACTGTAATGTTAATAACCTACCGCACCGGGTGTAATAATGTCTCTTCTCTTCCTCTATCTGCAGACCAGAAGACTGATGGCTTTACTACCACTGATGTCACTTCCGGTGTCCACCCACCTAGACTCGCCTCTTAATGCTGGGAGCGCTCAAAGTTGGAAGATCCGCCATCTTTGATCAGTTCTATCCTGTGCTCATGTTTGAGAAGACCTTTCCACAATTGTCCAACTGTTTGTTGTGGTCTTGTCTTTCTCAATATATTTATAGGTTTATTGGGTCGTTATTGTCAATCTTACTATGTATGTGCTAACCCACATGCAACACTTTGCCACTTTTCAGCTCCTTGATTAGTGAACAGAACTACCTTACCTCATAACTTGTGTCTTCATAATGTATAGCACCATAAGCATGCTGATGACACTAAACTGTATTTTTATCAATAAGGATGATTAAACTACTGACAAGAATGGTTAATAGTTTATTAATCAATCACTAAACAGGTCAGTGTCTAAACAAATTAGAAAATGTGCACACGGCGTAACGTTCAGGTGTGTTCAAGGGCTGGACTGTGTTCAGTAGGTAGGCTCTAGAACATTCAGGGTTGTGGGGGCTAAAGACTATCCCACTGGGACTGGGCAAAAGTCTGAAAACATTTTGATATTCTTCAGTTATTTATTGGGATGCATGGGCTGAAATTGGGACTGTTCTTGTCACCGGGATGTCTAGTTATCCAAGAACTTCATTCATGTTTAGATATCGTTTTTTTTTCCTTACTCATATTTTATACCTTTATGGTTAGGGAGACCATTTAACTTAATTTTGTAGTTAACTTAATGGCTTTCAACTTTTTTGACGAGTGGACTTGTTTCACGTACCACGATTGATTAACATTTGATCAAAGAGTGGGTGTCACCTATGGAGTGTTGAGTGGCTTGATCAATTAACTATAGACAGAACATTGGTCTGCCAACCACCAGAAACACTAAGAAGAAGAAGAAGAAAAAGATCAGCACAAAATTTCTATGGACCAGTACCATTCCATGGAAAACACAGGCTTATAGCACTGGGAGGAGTAAAGTGCTGGTACACCGGTTCTGTTCTGTTTCTACTTACGACTTAGTAAAGTAGAAGCAACCTGCTAATGGAAAGGTTTCCGCATCCTCCCAACTGGACATGCAGATTTCTGATTGACTGCCTACTCAGATGCCAAAGCAACAAGGCAGTGACGAGTAACTCCCTACCCATGCACGCAGGCTGCTGGTGTTTCATTAACTGGTATTAACTTGTACTGGGGATCTGTTCCCCATCAGTAACAGCTATCAGAGATTGAAAAGAGGAACATATGGAAACTATACAAGTTGGTGTAACCACCATCAAGGAAAAATTTAAACAGTACATTTATTTATTTTTGTTTTAAGTTGGACGGAACATTTGTCTGTTTTAATACAGACGAGTGTGCAGATTCACCAATGCTTTTCGATGCAAGATTTTGACAACTCAAAACTTTGTGCAGCATGATTTGTTCGAGATATCTGAAAATAAATTGAACCATCTTGACAAATTTCCTCAAAGAATAAGTGTGTCACATTTCAACAAAACTGATCCACTGGATAAAGTTGTTCCATGCAGAAAGACAGACAGACAGACAGACATAGGCCATCGCAATAGGTGCTTTGTGCATTATATGCAAACACACCTAAAAACAGCAGGCAAGTCCTCTTTCTTGTGTCCTGGCAAGGCCTTGGTGTTTCATAGCAGTTAGTCAGAATCTTAAAAGTTGACAATGGCATCATTTCCAGACTCCATCAATTAATTTCACAACACAAATGAATCATCTAGACTATCTTTGAAAAGGTGGAAAAGGGACCCTACAATTAATATGTTAGACAAGTAATAGAATCTCAACATAATCTGTTCATCACAGCATAATTCAATTTACATTGGACAACTCCTGCACCATTGAAGACTAAGATAACTTAAAACCTATAAAGGAAAGTGATATTTACCATTACTTCTTATCCTTTAAAATATTTAGATAAGATTATGTATTATATCTGATGGTATAAAATTACACAGTTACAAATCTCCTACAGCAACAACATTTGATTCTATAGCACATTTTCATACAAAACATTTAGCTCAAAGTGCCTTATAGGCTGACAAAGAACAAATTACAAGAAATCCAGGAAAAAATAATAGGTTAGAAATATGAATAAAATACCAAAAATAGTTAATAATAATAAATCAATACACACTTACATAACACAAATAAACAAGTAACAGATAAAGCGGGGTCCTTAATATGGATTAAATTGATATATTCATTGTTTTTAGTGTCTAATGATTACAATGATAAGTCCAAGGCTAAGGTCATATGGCCAGGGAGGACACAAAAAATGAAAACTCCATCCAGAGAGATGCTGGAGAAAAAAAACCTGCAGGACTTCAAGACCACTCAGCCATCCACAGGGCAACACTTGCACATCATCTTATCTTCCTTAACAGAAGGAATTCTAGCCCACCTTCAATACCTTAATAGCAAAGTGATGCTTTGTGTTATTTAATACTACAAAAATGTGAATTCTCCTTACAAGGAAGAGTGGAAAACATTTCAGAATCTGGTACAAATTCATCAATGCTGTTATAAATATATCTATCATTAGAAAACATAATGTTAATTTTCACTCGAATGCAGAAGACACCCAGTTATGCCTTTCATTTAAATCAAATTAAGTTTCTCCAATGTTGTCTTTAATTAGTTGTATTAGTGAATTAAAGGAGTGGATGAATGAGAACTACTTGTCTTTAAACACCGATAAAACAGAGATGTTAATTGTTGGAGGGAATGATGCTGATCATAACAATATTTTGTCATCATTTAACACAGTTGGAATCCCCATTAATTATACTGAATCAGCCCGCAATCTAGGAGTTATCTTTGACTCTAGCATGTCATTTAAAGCGCATATTACAAAGTTGTCCAAATCATGTTTCTTCCATCTTAAAAATGTTAGGAAATTAAGGCGCTTTCTAAATAAACAGGATTCTGAGAAAATAATTCATGCATTTATTTCTAGTAGGATTGACTACTGCAATGTGGATGTTCAAACTGTTCTTTATACAGCCTCCAGTTAATAAAAAATGCTGCTGCAAGAATTATTACAAGAACAAGAAAATACGAACACATAACTCCAGTTCTTAAATCCTTACACGGTTAATAATTTAGGGCAGATTTCAAAATCCTCCTTTTAACATATAAAGCATTAAATGGCCAAGGTCCGGCTTGTCTGAACTTATCATGACTTACAAACCAGAGCGCACATTAAGATCTCAAGATGCCGGTCTGCTTATGATTCCAAGGATTAATAAAACAACAGTGGGGGGTCGAGCTTTTAGTTACAGGGCCCCTAAACTGTGAAATGGTCTGCCTGCTACTATAAGAGATGCCCCTTCGGTCTCAGCTTTTAAATCCCGGCTGAAGACTCACTACTTCAGTTTAGCATATCCTGACTAGAGCTGCTGATTAACTGTACAGACTGCATCTCTGTTGTTAGTCATTAGCACTAAAACATAAGTAACATGACAGTTATAATTGTATACTAACCCTCACCTATTCTGTTTCTCTTCTCGGTACTCAAATGTGGCACTTGGTGCCACGGCCCACCTGCCAAGTTGTTTTGCCTGCCTAAGGTAAAGTCATCCCTAATGGAGGATCACAGGAATCATGGTAAGGAGGGGTCCTTTCATCGGATTGGCTGGCCCAGCGCTGTTTCAGCCATGGAATGGCCAAATAGTGGAGGCAGCTTGATGGAGGAGGTCTCCAGGACTCTAAATATATCTAAATCTTCTTATGTGATATCATTTACTGTTAAATTCTGCTCTGTACTTCTAAAATTTTTATTTTTATACTGTATTGAGGATTTGTTCTGTTCTGTGTATTGTATTGAATTGACCCCCCTTCTTTTTGACACCCACTGCACGCCCAACCTACCTGGAAAGGGGTCTCTCTTTGAACTGCCTTTCCCAAGGTTTCTCCCATTTTTCCCTACAAGGTTTTTTTGGGAGTTTTTCCCTGTCTTCTTAGAGAGTCAAGGATGAGGGGCTGTCAAGAGGCAGGGCCTGTTAAAGCCCATTGCGGCACTTCTTGTGTGATTTTGGGCTATACAAAAATAAATTGTATTGTATCATATTGTATAAAATAAGCTTTCAGAGCCCCTGCCTCTGTTCTGTTTTAGTCTTGGTTAGTGTTAGTGTTCACATAGCTCTCTGAATTTGTATGTGTGTATATGTATATGACATACAGTATATGACTATATATATATATATATATATATATATATATATATATATACACACACAGTGCTGTGCAAAGGTTTTAGGTGTGAAAAAATGCTGCAAACAAAGAATGCTTTCAAAAATGGAAGTGTTAATCATTTATTTTCATCAATCAACAAAATGCAGTGAATGAACAAAAGAGAAATCTAAATCAAATCAATATTTGGTGTGACCACCCTTTGCCTTCAAAACAGCATCAATTCTTCTAGGTACACTTGCACACAGTTTTTGAAGGAACTCGGCTGGTAGGTTGTTCCAAACATCTTGGAGAACTAACCACAGATCTTCTGTGGATGTAGGCTTCCTCACATCCTTCTGTCTCTTCATGTAATCCCGGACACATTCGATGATGTTGAGATCAGGGCTCTGTGGGGGCCATACCATCACGTCCAGGATTTCTTGTTCTTCTTTACGCTGAAGATAGTTCTTAATGACTTTGGCTGTATGTTTGGGGTCGTTGTTCTGCTGCAGAATAAATTTGATAAGCAGCAGCCGCTGCTGGAATCCAGGAAGGCACGTCCGCGCATCAGGAGACAAGGAAACAGAGCCAAAATGGCCGCGGACCGGAAGCCGCTTCCAGAGACTGGCTCGGGATTGGGCGGTGTGTCTGACGTGTCCGCCAATGATTGGATGGAGGCGGGCACACAGAATGTCAATCCCGGGCTGAGAAAGGACCCGACGGGGCCGGTGGGAAGGCCCCTCAGAGAGCAGCCGGCGGATATGCCTGACAGAAAGGTAAGGCAACTGCCGACTGACTCTCTGTGCTTGCCAGCGGCTCTGCGTGAGCTGGAGGAATGCCTGCAGCCCGCAGAGTCACTTTTACAGGTGATGCGCGTCCTCCGTAGAGGATTGAAGGAGCTGGAGGTGAAAGCGGCCGCGTCCGTGATGACGCTGCGACAGTAGGCGGATCGGCACGGCGCTGGAGGCTTCAGTCGGAGGGACGCGGCGGGGACGGTAAGTAGGACCGCCCCCGTACAAAGAAAGGGAGATCCCACTGATGGGGACCGTGATTTCAGTGATCGGGACCATGTCGGTAAGTCTCCGACAGCGGATGCCGCGGTACAGGCTGCTTGCGTGGTGAGGGGAGTAACAGTAAGGGAGCAGGGCGGAAAGGGGCTGACAAGTGCCCTGGGTCCTAGTGCCCGACGCCCCGAGCCAGCGGCAGTCTCCCGTCGCTCTGCATGGACGCAGACGGGAATGGGGATGAGCGTTTGTCATGCCCAGACTCAAACCGTCAGGGCATCCAAGAGGGAAAGGAGAGATCGAGGGCTGAGTGCCGATTCATCCAACAGGAAAGGACGTGCTGCTGGGTGCGCACGTCCAGTGAAGGGCCACTCCCCTGAGCCAGTGGAAGGGAGAGAAAAGCAGGCGGTCCCATCAGCCAGAGGGACACGCAACCCGCGGAAAAGGTTCTGAACAGGCAAGTTCCGGGGTCCTTGTAAAAGGGGGGAGCGCTGCCAGTGCGTGGCACACAGGGACGCCAGGGAAGGGTGTCCAGGCAGCGGCTGTGCCCCTGTGTTTCTGTGTGTTGCAGGATTGGGCCCGGGATGAGCAGTAGGACCTGCTTCGTGGGAAGCCGACCCTCATCAGATGGACCGTCTGGCCGGACGACATTTCGCTAGCGATGGGGCAGCCTCTCAACCAGCGGAGGCTGCGAAGGCACGAGCGGCACTAAACAGCAGGGCGAGGAGATCTCGGATGGGGTGCCAAAGAAGAGAGTTCCAGGGTCCCGGATTGGACCCTGGACGGAGAGTAGGACCCACTTCGGGTTTGAGCCGCCCTAACGGGGTGTGTCGCTCGGACCAACGGGTCTTCGCTGGCGATGGGGCACTGTGGTGTCCGGCGGGCATCCATGCCCGGCCGGGACGCCTAGGAGGAGTGGAGGAGTGCGTGTGCCTCCTCCAGGACACGAGGGGGCGTCCTCCCTGGTGGCTTTGGGGACCATGGGTACGGAGCTTGGAAGCTCAACCCTGTAAGGGCCTGTGGTCACCGCCAGGGGGTGTCCCAATGCCTTGGGAGTGTTGGCCCTCAGTACTTCCGCCACACCGGGAAGTACTGGGGGGAAGAGACTTGAGAGCACCCGGTGGACTTCCGGCTTCACCTTGGGAGCTTCCGCCACACAGGGGTGTGGCTACGGAGGCCCTGACGATGCACCTGGAGCACATCCGGGGCACATAAAAGGGGCCGCCTCCCTCCAGTCGGGGCGAGAGTCGGGAGGAAGAAGATGAAGCGGGTTGGAGAGGACAGGAGGCGGACCAAAAGACTGTGAAAGGCATTGTGTTGTGGCCAAAGACTTGAAAGGGTGATTGGTGCTTCGGCACTGGGTTAGTGCACACGTATTGTAAATATAATGTATAATAAACGTGTAGTGGACTTTAATACGGTGTCCATCTGTCTGTGTCCGGGCAGCATATCACACCAAATATTTCAAATTTTGACTCATCAGTCCAGAGCACCTGCTGCCATTTTTCTGCACCCCAGTTCCTATGTTTTCATGCATACTTGAGTCGCTTGGCCTTGTTTCCACGTCGGAGGTATGGCTTTTTGACTGCAACTCTTCCATGAAGACCACTTCTGGCCAGACTTCTCCGGACAGTAGATGGGTGTACCTGGGTCCCACTGGTTTCTGCCAGTTCTGAGCTGATGGCACTGCTGGACATCTTCCGATTTCGAAGGGTAATAAGCTTGATGTGTCTTTCATCTGCTGCACTAAGTTTCCTTGGCCGACCACTGCGTCTACGATCCTCAACGTTGCCCGTTTCTTTGTGCTTCTTCAAAAGAGCTTGAACAGCACATCTTGAAACCCCAGTCTGCTTTGAAATCTTTGTCTGGGAGAGACCTTGCTGATGCAGTATAACTACCTTGTGTCTTGTTGCTGTGCTCAATCTTGCCATGACATGAAACTGTCTTCCATAACCTCACCTTGGTAGCAGAGTTTGGCTGTTCCTCACCCAGTTTTAAGCCTCCTACACAGCTGTTTCTGTTTCAGTTAATGACTGTGTTTCGACCTACGTGTGGCATTGATGATTCATTAGCACCTGTTTGGTATAATTGGTTGATCATACACCTGACTATAATCCTACAAAATCCCTGACTTTGTGCAAGTGTATCTATAAGAATTGATGCTGGTTTGAAGGCAAAAGGTAGTAACACCAAATATTGATTTGATTTAGATTTTTCTTTTGTTCGCTCACTTTGCATTTTGTAAATTGATAACAATAAACAATCATTATTTATATTTCTGAAAGCATTCTTTGTTTACAGCATTTTTTTCACACCTGCCTAAAATGTTTGCACAGTATTGTATATATTGTGAAAGGTGCTATATAGGAGCCCAACCCGACACAGACTGACAATGGAGGCACATGTAAAAATCAAAGAAAAAAGGACTTTTATTTTTTTTCGTCTGTGGGCTATGTCTTCCCCATACTCACAGGCAGAACACAGTCCAGCACAAGCACACCAAAGTGAAACAAAAACACAACAAAATACTCTTCTTCCACTCCTCCCAGTCAGCTTTGTCCTCCTCCTCCCGACTCTGGCGCCTCGAGTAGTGGCTGCAGGCTCCTTTTATAGCACCCCCAGAAGTGCTCCAGGTGCTTGTTGACCTACTTCAGGCTGCACTTCCGGGTGTGGCTGCAGTCCAGCCCACATGGGCTCATTAAGCCATGCAGCTCCCCCTGGCAGTGGCCACAGAGCCCAACAGGGATGAGCCCCAGTGTTCCACTATTGTGGCCCGATGCAACCCAGGGGGGCTGCCACCAAGTGTTCCGGGGGACGTAGGGTGTAGCTAATGGGTGTTCCCCCGCCACAATATATATATATATATATATATATAGTTTTTTTAGAAAAACTTTATTTGTGATTAGCAAATTCTCTTTGCCTCAAGTTCAGATAAAATATGGAAGTATTCAGAATTTCAGAGAACTTTGTGAAATGCATTAAAGTCAAGGGAGAAGGTGAAATTGAGCTAGATTTGAGTAGACTGGAGTGCAAAGGTCTTTTAAGTTTTCCTGAATGCTAAACGAGCATCTGCCAATTATGTTGGACTCATTATTATGGCCAAAAATATGACCTGAGCTGTGTTGCAGCAGATCTAAACACGATACCACCATGCCTCCCTGAGATAAAATCAGTTCTTCATCTCCCTCTCTCTCTGCATCTTGGAAACTCCTATAACTAAAACTAACTAACCCCCACAGAGCCTGTGATGCAAGAGATCAGCGTTACCCAATCTACCTGATCTGTGTCACATAGTTAGGAGCATAACTTGCTTAATCCAGCAGTGAAGACGCAATGTACAATTTATCTATTCAGAGCAACTAAGTCCATCCATCCATCCAATTTTTCTGCCCTTATCAGGGTCTGGGTTGAAGGGGCAGCAATCTTAAACCACACCCCTTTTACCAACAACCTCCTTCAACTCATCCAAGTGTTCCCAGTCCTGCCGAGAGATATAATCTCTCTAGTGTCCTGGGTCTGCCCTGAGGTCTCCTCCCAGTTTGACATGCCCAAAACAACTTCCCAGGGAGGTGTTCAGGAGGTACTCTAACCAGAGGCTCGAACTATAACTGAGCACAGACACAATGCAATGGAAACTCATCTCTGCCACTTTATATCCACAATCTAGTTCTTCCTGTCACTACTCACAATTATTGACCATATGTGAGGATAGGACTGTAGATGAACAAGTAAATCTCTTTACTTGTTAACCATAACTGACGAGAAGAACATCTGCATGACTTCAGATGCTGCTCCAAATCACCCGTTGATCTCCTGTTCCCTTCTTCCATCACTCGTGTTAAGATTTCAAGATGCTTAAACTCCTCAGGTTGAGGCAGTACCTCATCCCAAACCTGGAAAGGGCACTCCACCCTTTTCCTGTTGAGAATCATGACCTTGGACTTGGAGGTGATGATCCTTACCCCAGCCAGTTTACACTTGTCTGCAAACTGCCCCAGTGTGTGCCTAAGGTCACAACATGCTGAACCCAGCAGGACCACATCATTCACAAAAAGCAAAGATGCAATCCTGATACCATCGAACTGGACACTCTCCACTCCTTGTCTGCACCTAGAAATTCTGCCCATAAAAATTACAAAGAGAATTGGTAACAAAGTGCAGCCCTGGTGGATTTGCACAATTTGAGTGAGTTTGACTTACCGCTGGCAAACTGAATGCAGTTTCTAGCCTGCAACAGGTGGTTTTGTACCCAATACTCCCAAAGCACTCACCACAGGACACCCCGAGTGACACGGCCATATTCCTTTTCCAAGTTCACAAAACACGTGTAGACTGGTTTGGCATATTCCCATTAAAAACTTATGGAGGGCAAAATCTGAATTGTTTCTCATGAACCAAAGGCTCAACCAACAGCTGGATTATTCTTTCCAAAACTCTGGCATAGGCCTTCCAAGAGAGGTTGAGGAGTGTGATCCTCCTAAAGTTGGAGCACAATACCCTGTCCCCATTCTTAAAGATGGAGACCACCACCTAATGTTTGCAATCCAGAGACACTGTAACTGACCTCCGTGCAATGTTGAAGAGGCATGTCAGCCAAGACAGGTCAACGACATCCAGAGCCCATAAGAACTCAGTGAATATCATCCACCTCCGGAGCCTTGCCACTGAGAAGTTTTTTAACAACCTTAGCGACTATAGCTCAGCGATGGGCGAGTCCTCCTGACTTTGCTGCCTCAATGAAATGTCTCAATGGAAGGTTTTCAAAGTGTTTCATCTACAGCCCATCTATATCCCCAGGTGAGTTGAGCAACAATCTATTCCTGCTCTAAACCACATGGGGAAAGCACTGCTTTTCCCTCCTGAGTTACATGTTTCTCAGAATCACTTTCAGGCTGACATGGAGTCATTTTCCATGCCCTCACTGAACTTCCATACCTCAGCTTTTGCTTCCACCTCTGCCACTGCCACAATCCCCTTGGCCTGCTGGCACCTGTCAGCTGCCTCTGGTGTCCTACAAAGCTAACCAAGTTTAAAAGACTTCCTTCTTCAGTCTGATGGCTCCCTTTACCACTGGCATTCACCACCATGTTAGGGGATTACTGCCACGATAGGCCCCAATGACCTTAAGTCTATGGCACTGTGCAGCCACGTCAGAAATGGAGTTCATGGAACATGGTCTGTTAGGGCTCAATGTCCCAAAACTCCCTTGGAATGCAAAATAAATTAATCCAGCGCTTGCAAGTAGAACGTCTCCCATCTTCCAAATGTTCACCCTCACTACATGTTTAGGACTGCTTAGTCTGTCCAACATATTCCCCGCCATCTGTTCCAACTCACAACCAGGTAGCAATCAGTTGACACCTTAGCTTCTCTCTACATCCAGGTTTCCAGGACATACAGTTGTAGATATGATTACACGACTATGAAACTGATCATCAAACTATGGTCTAGGGTGCTCTGGTGCATTTAGGAATACCCTTATACTTAAACATTTTTTTCATAATATTCTCATTATGGTAAGATAACATATTCCTCATATGAAAAAACTGTGAGTTTTGTGGGGTGCAAATCCTGCTGGAGTATCGACCGAGTAGTAACATCATGCACTACCATAAATTTATACACACAAAGGCCAGATTATACAGTGCCATAAAGTGTTAGAAGCACTCTTACAATATGTGTTAAAGTTCTGTGCATGTGTGATGCAAATCCTCATCCAACATGGCTACTACAGCTCTGTGATATCACACTGGCCTCATAAAGTATCATGGAGCTCTGGGAAAAAACAAAAAGTTGGCTGACCCACACGTCAAATTTTCAGGGAGAACAAGTTTGCTATGCTTTGGCAAATTTCTCCATTCAACATTATGCTGTACCCATTGTATTTTTGATTGAATTGTTTTTTATTTATTGTAATGTAATCTTTATGTTCAATAAAACTCTCCAAAAATGTATGTGTATTATATATTCTGATAAATTACACTTTTACAATTTTCTTGCTCTCATATAAATGACATTCATTGAAAATAATGTCACTATTAAATAATTATTAAATCTCAATACAGAAATCTGGTGGGGAATTCTTTTCTTCACAATTAGATGTAGTCTTTGTCATGTTGGCGTGACAGCTATGGCAGAGCAGATTTGACACTTCTCTACCACTCCTGGTATTGTTTCACATATGATTCTCACACAGTTTAGTTAATAGCTCTTATTTCGGTGAGAATTTAAATGGATTTCTCAAACATACATTTTCAATTACAAGACATTAAAGTGTACATTGCATGCAAACCGTCTCAGAAGAATATAGCCCACTGGTAGCAATAAATAATTATGGCCTATATAAATACTTTTTAATTAGAAAATGGAGCTTTGGAATGAGGTACTGCTGAGAGTATCAATTCTGAGATGAGGTTCACACGGCAGCTCCCCCTTAAAAGGGGAGTGCTGGATCCTGAGACTGTACTCATTTTTCTGTTGATGGGGAGCTTGAAAGTGCTGTTTATCTGAATTTATAAACCTAGGCAAAGTTTTTATCTGTGAGCAATGACTTACTTTTTACACATAGTGTTAACAATCATGTTATTTTGTGTGTCTTTTTAGGGAACTGTTTTTGCTTTTTCACATCTGAGTGTAAGTTGGCTTTTATGCATACTCAGTTATTCCTTCCAAATCCCAAATGCATGCAGGACTGTAAATTAATGCATGATGTTAGTGAGGATGGATGTTCGAGAGATTCTACTCTGTAATGGTCTACTGTTGTGTTCTTTCTGGGGCTTGTTTCCCAAATTGCTACTGGGGTAGGCACTGGACCCGTCACAGACCCATACAGGCTTTGCAGACTCTGTCTCTACTGCGCTACCCTGATGCATCTGTATGTTTTAATCCTATAGACATGTGTACTTCTATTCCATTCAGAATTTATTTTTAACAAGTTGGGCACTTTTGTTTTAGATATTTCTTAAATAACCTTTTATCTTTTGATAGCCGGCTTGATCTTTCGGATGGTTGTCTTCATCTATGATTTTAATTGTGTATTATTTGCTGCTATTTGTTTGGTGAGTATTACAAGGAGCCTTACAGTAGATACTGAATTTAATTTGCACAAAAATTAGGTTTGATTTGACGGTGTGGTATGTTTAAAATGTGACTACTTTTTTTTTGTGTGTGTACAATGTACTTTTGATTTAACATTTCAAGTGATTCTTGTGAGATTACCCCAGTAAGCCAATAATATGGTAATTAATGGTTCACCATTAAATTTGAAACTGTTATTACCCATACTTTACAAAAGAGCATTGTCTGTAACTGCATTGGTCATATTAATAGAAATGCAATTGTATAATAGGACTTCCAGTTACAGTACATCTTATGAAGGTTGTGTAAATTGAGTGTAATTGAAAGAGGTGGATGTAAAGAAGCATGAAGTTTCTTGCAGTGCTTTATTACGTGATGGAGTTTGCCTTTTCTCTCCATATTTGTGTAGGTGTTTTCTGACATCTCCAAGATCCTTCAAAATGTATTCTGTCATGGACTTGAGTCCCACTTGATGCTGCTTGAAAAAGTTTCAGCCAGTGTATTGTCAGTGCAGAAGCCATAAACTTGGGTTAAAGCCACTGTCCAAGTGGAACTTGTGTGCTCTCTGAATTCATACACCATTATTCTTAGCAAATTTGTGTTTCTTTACACATATGAATACAATGTATTACTATTATTATTATTTTTATCCATCCATCCATTTTCCAACCCGCTGAATCCAAACACAGGGTCACGGGGGTCTGCTGGAGCCAATCCCAGCCAACACAGGGCACAAGGCAGGAAACAATCCTGGGCAGGGTGCCAACCCACCACAGGACACACACAAACACACACTAGGGCCAATTTAGAATCGCCAGTCCACCTAACCTGCATGTCTTTGGACTGTGGGAGGAAACCGGAGCGCCTGGAGGAAACCCACGCAGACACGGGGAGAACATGCAAACTCCACGCAGGGAGGACCCGGGAAGTGAACCCAGGTCCCCAGATCACCCAACTGCGAGGCAGCAGCGCTACCCACTGCGCCACCGTGCCGCCCATTATTATTATTATTATTATTATTATTATGAATAGCAGGTCAATAGCTGTGGTGGGTTGGCACCCTGCCTGGGATTGGTTCCCTGCCTTGTGCCCTGTGTTGGCTGGGATTGGCTCCAGCAGACCCCCGTGACCCTGTTTGGATTCAGCGGGTTGGAAAATGGATGGATGGATGGAGGTCAATAGCTGTAAATTAAGTGTGCAGTAAATCAGTTTGAATGTGCCACGTGATGCCCTGCTTTCCTATTCACAGGTGGAACCCGCCTCATTCCAAATATTGTCAGCATTGACACTGGTGCTCCATAAACATATGATGAACAATTTCCATGTCTTCAACAAATTTACAAATAAATGGAAAATGACAAAATAATGAAACACTTCATTGTAAGTCTGAGGAATGATAAAATTAGTGTGGCTATGCAAGATGTCAAACAAAATTAAAATGTAACCTAAACAGAAGAGCTCTTAAGGAGTAGGACCTCTATTATCCAGTTGTCATCAACATGAAAAAATGTACACAGAATAGTTGCTCAATCTGTTAGCTCTTCCATATGGAGGAATTTTAAATCAGTGATATGCAATTCAAATGATCTCAAATATGGACTAACACAAAAAGTTCATCCAAATGATGCTGGCATTAGAGAGTGGCAGGTTCAAAGTTTGACTTTCTCTATTTGAATTACAACTTGAACTAATTAGCCACTGTGGTGGGCTGGCACCTTGTCCGGGGTTTGCTCCAGCCTTGCACCCTGTGCTGGCTGGGATTGGCTCCAGCAGACCCCCGTAACCCTGTGTTAGGATATAGCGGGTTGGACAATGACTGACTGACTGACTGACTGACTAATTATCCATCGCTTACAATGGCTCACCTCTGGTCAAAGCCACAGATATGAAGATGATCTTCACTCAACAGGTGCACTGCAGGTCCTTTGTCACCAGTCAGCTTTTGATCATGTCTGGGCTGTGGAAGGAGATCCATGTCAAGAACAAACAGAAGACAAGTCATCACACAGACTGAGAGGTTGCACCACTATAAAGTAACCTCTCTTTCCTGGACCATGTAATGAACTGCAGTAATCTTTGTGTGTGCCACTGTTTGTTTCGTCAGTAGATAGCTCGGATCCTGAGCTGAGTGGCACACTTGTGTTTTGGGCACGGTATACTATAAGAAGGTAATTCATCAAATGTTTGGCTTACCCATGTAAGGAATGGATAATTTGCATAATTTATTGTATATTTTTCTGACTTTTATCCAAAGTGAATTGAGAACTCTATTTTTCCATGCTCACATATTTATAATACAACAAGCAGATTAGGTAACTTGCTGAGGGTCACTTAGCCATTTAGAGGTGACAAATGAAATCTTTTGGATTTGTGTTTTTTATTGAACCCTCCTATGGGGTTCATTAACAGTCATGTTTCTTTATGATTTAGAGTCTCCTGAACTCTGAGATAGTCATATGATGTTGCCTGATGCCATAACCCTTGATAACATCTATTAAAAGTGACAGCCTTGCACTGATATCTGAAACTCAGTTAAACTCCATCTTGCAACCAGATGTCCCTGCTTTCTTGAATGCAAAGTGCCCAAGGCTTTCATTTAAAGTGCAGATGCCCTCCAATCTTTGTACCTTAATGGTGTTTCTGATTAACTGTACAGACTGCATCTCTGTTGTTAGTCATTAGCACTAAAACATAAGTAACATGATAGTTATAATTGGATACTAACCCTCACCTATTCTGTATCTCTTCTCAGTACTCAAATGTGGCACTTGGTGCCACGGCCCACCTGCCAAGTTGTTTTGCCTGCCTAAGGTAAAGTCATCCCTGATGGAGGATCGTGGGAAAAAGGGGTCCTTTCATCGATTAGCGCTATTTTAGCTGTGGAATGGGCAAATGGGGGAGGCAGCTTGATGAATGAGGTCTCCAGGACTCTAAACAAATCCAAATCATATTATGTGATATCATCTACTGTTAAATTCTACTCCGTACGTCTACAATTTTGATTTTTATACTGCATTGAGGATTTGTTCTGTTCTGTGTATTTTATTGTATTGACCCCCGTCTTTTTGACACCCACTGCATGCCCAGCCTACCTGGAAAGGGGTCTCTCTTTGAACTGCCTTTCTCAAGGTTTCTTCCATTTTTTCCCTACAAGGGTTTTTTTTGGGAGTCTTCCTTGTCTTCTTCGAGAGTCAAGGCTGGGGGGCTGTCAAGAGGCAGGGCCTGTTAAAGCCCATTGTGGCACTTCTTGTGTGAGTTTGGGCTATACAAAAAACAAATTGTATTGTATTGTATTGTGTTTCTTGTGTTCTGCCACACAGTACTTTCCTAAACCCATATCCCATTTTATGAAATCCTCTGACTAATACTGTAGCCGGTTACAGATTCCTTGTAAACTTCTTAAGACCAGCATAGATTTGTTTGTACTATTGCCTGTTTTTAAATCCAAAAAAAAAAAATCATTTACTCCATGGCACTCCTAGCAGAACAATAATTTAATAAAAACTGAAAGCTAGAAACAACCATCCAGCCTGAACACTGAAGTCAAAATCCTAAGAGTCAGTTTGCTCCCTAAACTTCTCAAGCCTATTCAAGTTAGTTGGGTCTGTAGGCATAATGTGGTGTTGCATGCACACGTTCACCCAGTCAGTTACTTTGGCCAGATTAAAGTTGCCGTTTCACACAAATGTGTTTGGATATGTTGAATGAAATCTAACACAGACACAGATAGAAAATGAAAATACTACACTGTCAATAACCAGGTGGAAGACTTGAACACAAGATGCTAAGCAGAATGAAAATGACAGCTCCCATATGGATGATTTGAACAGTTTTAATCAAGGATGACTAGTAAGGTCTGTGCAAAAGGCAAAAGATAGGAGAAGGTTACTTCCATGTTGAAAAATGAAGGTTAGCAGTGCAAACATTGTGACTATTCATTAGCTGTGTCTTTTAGAAGGAGCAAAGTTTAGGTGGTAAAGGGATAAAGAAGTGGATTAGAGAGAATTGGAGAGATGAACGGGTGAAGTTACTCACTTAAGCATGCAACCCCTCTTGGGGCATAGGCTGCGAACAAGAATTCTCTGTGCATCTCCATCGTAAGATTTCTTTCAAGTTGGCTCCAAGTGAGCCCCATCATCCTATGTGTCTGCCTCAAGGGTGTGGTGTCAGGTGTTTCTTGGCTACCTTTTATTCACTTCTCTAGTAGTGTTTGTAGAGGAATTGCGGAATGTGTGACCAAACAACCTGCAACGTTGTTCATAATTTCAACATCTACCATCATCTGATTGGTTCTCTGGCAGAAACCATTGTTGCTGATGGTGATGAGCCAACTCATCTGAAAGATCTTTTGTAGACTGGTGTTGCTGAATGTCTGTACTTTCCTGCTTAAGGAAATGAAAGAGGAAGTTAAAACTTCAGTAGATGTTGAATACTGGAGGAAACATATGGTAGAAATTTGAGAATGAGCTCAGGTGTTTGTGTTTTCTTTTAAAAGATCCCAGTCCTAAAGTATGCAGTCCTAAGTTACACAAACAGAAAGATCAGCCTGTCTTTGATCAAGAGACATAATTCTCTCCCAAAGCTTTATTATTCTATGTCTATGTTCATTAAAACATCAACAAGCCATTTCCTTGTTTTACCTGGGTAGAACTGCAAGAGACTTTATAAGAAAAGGGATTTTTAGTTTTCTGTACAGTGGGGTAGCCCATTGTTTTATATTATTTAACCAGAGTACAAATATGGCTGTTACTAGAGACATATTTATTTGCAAGTGGGGCAGTGACTCATGCTGCAGAAAGCATCTATGGATTGGGGGACCTGTGGGCAAAGCTTTTATTTAAGACAATGATAAAAGATCATAGGTGGATTGATTGGTATAGAATTGTTAGAATAAAAGGATGAATGGAATGTGTGTTTAATTCCAGCTATTCTTGCTTTGAATACATTTTGTAGGCTCTGTTCCTGGTATAGCTGAGGAAGCTGTCCACAATTTCTAAAACAGACTTTCCAAGGAACACAAAACTGCTTTTAAATTAAAATGGGATGGTGTAGCACGGTAGTTACATTCTTGAAAGTGAAGAGGCTTCTATCATGAAGACATACTGTACAGTGATTGCTGTCCTCACAAGTTTTCACACCATACAGCTCCCCCTTAGAAAAGACTCACACTTGTCACACGTGGAGACACTACAGAAACTTAAAAGTTATAAAACATGGCAAAGCAGTGAATGTTATCACACGTGACTTTGGCAAGTCCCACTCTATGATAATGACAGTTTTGAAAAAGAAGAAGGTTTTTGAAAATATGGATGGTTTTATTGTATCTTATGCTGTACATCATATTTATTGAGATACAGTCATCCCTCACCTATTGCGGGGGTTACGTTCCAGAGCCCCCCACGATAGGTGAAAATCCGCGAAGTAGCGACCTATATTTATTTTATTATTTATACATATTTTAAGGCTTTATAAACCCTTCCCACACTCTTATAAACCTTTCTCACTCTCTTGTTAACCTTTCCCACACTCTTATAAACACTTCCTATGCTCTTAAACACTTTCTACATTCTTAAACACCGCAGACCAACACTGCACACTGCACGCAGCGATCAGACGTCAATGTGTCTGCACTCGCTTTGTGAAGGGGGGCAGCTGAACTCACGCTGAGCAGAAATGGACTTTGTGCTGCTTCTGCCAAAATGGCTGCTTGTCGCTCTGCGCGTTCGGAAGGAGGAGGAGTGGAGGGTGTGAGGGCTGAACGCACGTTCGCTCAAACCCCCCTCCCCGGAGGCGCAGTTCGCATTGTCAAGGGGGTGGGCAGCTGAATGAACGCTAAGGAGAAGTGGACTTTGTGCTGGCTTTGCGCTGCTTGTCCCTCTGCGTGTCAATAATTTTAAAGCCTTGTATTTTTCTGTCTCACTGCCTTGTCTTGCATGAAGTTAAAATGTTTTATAATAGTGAGATGTTACTCATATCCTTAGCCCGACATCCACATATCATATGTGTTAACAAAGTGTGTTTTATAAGTTTACATGTGTTTAAAGCATGTGGGATGGGTATTTTAAGGCTTAAACTATAAAAATGTTTATTTATATGGTCTTTCTATATCGCGGATTTTCTCCTGTTGCTGATGGGTCTGGAACATAACTTCCGCGATAGGCAGCCAATCACTTGTATTTAAAAACCCGCGAAGTCGTGAATCCGCGAAAAGTGAATCGCGAAGTAGCGAGGGATTACTGTACACACATATTGATTTGTGTCTCTAGTACCGAAATGTAATCTGTGTTCAAGTCGATGAATACATTGTAGAAGAATAGCCCGGCTACAGACAGACACTGAGACACAATATCCAAAAACATGCACATGCATAAACCCCAATAAAGCTCAGTCCTTTCTTCTTTTCTCCAACCGCCTCTACTCCTCTCCCACAAGCTCTGTCTTCGTCCTCCTAACTCCAGCTCCCTGAGTGGAGTGAGGCGGCCTTTTTTATGCTACACCCAGAAGTGCTCCAGGTGTTTTATGGTCAAGCACTTCTGGGTGTGTCGGAAGTGCTGCATGGGAATCCGGCTCCTCTTCTGGCATCACTTCCGGGTGTGGCGGATAATAATAATAATAGTTAGCTAATGTACCCGTTAAATTAATTTTATTTTTTTTAAAGCATGCTGTGTGGGTCACAACATCACACATGCCCAAAGCAGAGTAACACGTGAAAGTTCTGTGCATGGGTCATCCAGCTCTGTGATATCACACTGGCCATGCAAAACATTATCAGGCACTCAAAAAACAACGTTTGTATAAGTTGACTGAATGACGAATTTCTAGGTAAATATTTGGTGAAGAAGGTTAATGATGAATACAGAATATTCACTGTGAAAAATGCTTTGATTTTGCCGATCAACACACTGGTATCATATTGTATCTTATTAACTTGAAAAAGCCAAGGCAATGGGGATTCATTACTAAACTTAGATGAATTCTCAGGGGCACAATATTTATACTGGGTATGTGAGTAGCATGTTAGTGGTTAACACACGCTGAAAAAATCAAGAATTCTGCTAAGAAGGCATGTTTTCTCCTTTGCTTCTAGTGAATATCTCTCTCTTTGATGTGCCATGGAGTTTGAAACACTAAGTTTGAATTGCATGGCTTTGGGCTGATATTACAAATCCCATTACTGTTTAGACAGCTGCAGGAAGGTGACGTTGTCAGCCTACACTGCCCATAGTGACTGTACCATTTCACATGGTCCAATGATCTTACAAGTTATTTTTTAATTTCCACCTTTGGACACTTTTTAAAATTCTTGAATTTATTAAGTTCTCTTTCTGTAAATCCTACAGGTTAATATGTTTACTATTTTTTGTAGAACTTCTGCAGACACAGAAATGAATCAAACAAGGCCATCATGGTAGCCTAGCAGTAAGTGCTGATGCCCCAACTCTAGAGATCTGTGTGTAAAGTTTAAACAGTACTACATTTTTTCTTGTTTTCTGGATACTCATTTTCCCCCTACCTCCAAAAAGTTTGCACATCAGGTTAACTGGCATCTCTAAGCTGATCTCTGTGTGACTGGCATTATGTGCAGAGTTCATTGCCCAGCACTTCTGAAACAGAGAAAATGAGACACTAGTGGGGAAAAGTGGTTTTAGAAGATGGATGAATTAATGGAACTACACTGTCTTGTTTTTCACACAATGTTCAAATTACTTTTCCTGCTTTTGCTGTAATTTATTAGCATAACGTTGGCAGAGTTATAGTGGTCAAACTACACTGAGTACTGCAATGATGTTTTTTACACAGAAGAATGATTGAATGACATTGTAGATTCAGTTTTGGGAAGATACTGACCTCTAGCAGAATTGGCCTGACCTTTATACAATACTTCTCTAAATAGGGTACTGCTGCTCATGCAGACTTAGCATGTACAACATAATGGTGCACAAGCTCCTGTGCACACAATGTGCTCCATTTCATGAAGTGAACTTTGCATTTGAATATTAAACATGGAACAGATTAAGTGGTGAGTTTGAAAGGAATGATTCAAGCGGCCAGAGTCTAGGCAATGTAGATGAGGCCAAAAATAACACAGTAAAGACACATGTCAAAAAGTGTAGCAACAACACAATATAGATAATTATCTGAAATGTTAAACTCCTTGATAAGAACAAACATGTGGTGGAACAGTTAGTCACGTGTGGCTGATTTTTTAATTGCAGTTTTTTTGCTCACAACCACAAACTATATAATGTACTCTTAAGATTGTATATGGAGTATTGTGTGGAGTTCTGGTCACCATGGGTATACAAGAAAGACATAGCAACTTTGCAAAGAAGAGATAACCAAATGCATCCCAGGACTTAAGGATGTCTCCTACTGTGATAGACTCACAGAATTAAACCTGTTTAGTCATGAGCAGTGGAGACTACGTGGGGACCTAATCCAAGTATTTGAAATCCTCAAAGGCATTTATAAAGTAGATTCAGCAACATAGTTTCAGCTTTAGAGTGATTCACATACCTGAGGACATCAGTGGAAATTACTGGGAAGTGCATTTAAAACTTAAGCCAGGAAGCACTTCTTTACACAAAGAGTTGTGGGACTCTGGAACAAACTACCGAGACATGGAGGTGGAACAGGAAACCTTGATAACTTTTAACAAAAATCTAGATAAGACAATGGGACAGCTTAGCAACTAGCTAAATAAACAATCTCAATGGAGTGAATGGTGTCCTCTTGTTTGTCAAATTTCTTATGTTGTAATAGCTAATGTGTGGTGAGCATACTGGTGGAATAATGGCTGCCATTGCATCATCCAGGTGAGTGACAAGTGATGAGTTATGAATTACAATTAGTTAGTGATGCATGACAAAGGATACTTAACTGAGTGACAAACGAGTAGTGATGCACTGAGGAGCGATTAGTGAAGACTTACTAGTGGGAAGTGACAAATGATAAACAATACAGATTAATACTGATGCTTGATGACGGGACAAGTGAAAAATGACATTATCCTAAAATGGACACTGCAATGGCTATGTTTTAGTTTATTAAATTAGAAGATTTTTAGGAGTGGGACATTCCCTTAGTATAAGCTATCACATTTCCAGACCAAGGCTATAGTGGTGGGGGTTCATAATTATTTACAAACAGAACAAACAGCCAGTTTCAATTGAAAAGAAGTTTACTAGTTGAAAAGTAGTCTACTAGATGCTGTCTCTTCACAATTTCATTCACCTTCACGCAAACAGAAATATAGCCCACCACCTCTAGAGCTGACCAATCACAGATGAGCTTTGCATGCAATATTGACTTGGTTTCAGATACCACAAGGGGTAAATCAAGTAAACTGATTTGTGATTTTGTTTAAATAAAACAAACGTATGTGCATTCTTGTTTATAATTGTGGGGGTGCATGCATGTTGGTTGGACAAGAAGGAAAGAGTTTCATTGTACGTGTAAAAATAAAACTACTATTTCCGCAACTACTATGGTGAGTGCAATAGCTCTTGCCACATTGTGTTCTCCTGTATCTTCTGCAGTTTGCTTTACTACACTTATTACACTGAACTATTGACAAGAATTTTATACTTGTGTTCTGAAGATGTTTCATCAAAATTGCTCAGCACACAGATATACTTCATGGAGACAGTATTTGCCCCACTAGTGGATGGTGTATTTTTGTAGAGCACAAGTCACATTAAAAGTTGGGGGCTGGGTTGGAGGTTGATGGGAACATTTCTTCATTTGTTCAGATCTGAAAATGTATAGCATTTTAGTTTCTAGAACTTCCTAGAAAAGTGTCAAATGTATCTTATGGGGAGCTACAATGCCTGTCTAATTTTTTTGTAATCAAAGGCAGATGCTTGCTTACTAATAACAGAACCTCATTAAATTAGAACCTGACCTCATCTCTGAGGTATTAGAAGTTGGATGGATGGACCAAAACACCTACTAAATTATATTATATAGTTCAGGGTCATGAGAGCAGAAGAATACAATACAACAGGGAATCAACCCAGGAAGGGGATGCCATTTACACAGAGAGCACATTCACACCCACATGACCAATTTAGAGCTACAAATTAACTTAACAAGTATGTTTTCAGGATGTGGAAGGAAGATGTATCTTGAGGGAAAAAAAAAGTTTAATTCTATATGAATTTAAGAAAAATACCCATTAAGACTACATATTTTAGTGTGTAGGAGTTACATTAAGATTGTCCCTTGAGACCTTTATAAATAGTGTGCCAGGCATGGCCCACTGGAAGAAGACCAAAAGGAACATCAAGAACATGCTGGAGCGATTGCCTACCACTTGACTAGTGCGGACTGACAGTAGACTGCCAGGGGAGTTGTGTGATAAACTAAACAAAGAGACACCAACAGTTTATTGTACTGGGATGCAGAGTGACACTGATGTTTAAAGACTCTTTCTCTTTCTGGAGTGTTGAGAGCAGTTTTCAGAATATGAACTGCTCACCTACAGTATTTTTACACACTTCTCTGGGGAGTGATTGGAAGTAGTGGACAATTGCCTTCATGGGCCACAGTCAGTTCCTTACACCTCTGGCTTCCACCCAGAGAAGGGCTGCCAGGCCCTGAACTTTCAGCTTCTTCCTGCACAAAGAGAACAGGCAGTGAGTCGTCTGAGGATGAACCTCAGTGTGGCAATGGATAAAATAAAACCACTAAGTACATAAGTTTTTTTTTTATAATTTTCCATTTAACTTCACAGAGACAAATTCAAATTTGTTTTCCGTTGCATTTTAGAGAATGTCTTGTGTGTATCTGTTTTAAATGCTTCATTGCAATACCAAGCTTTTGAGGTTTGTTTGTAAAAGAGGATGTAGCATAAAATTAAAAATAAAGTAAAATACATAAAGTTAAAAATAATCAGACATCTTTTTTTCCTGGTAAAATTCTGATTCATTAATCTTAGGCGTAATGTGATGACAGATTGTAATTTTAAGGTCTTGTATCATGATTTAGAGTAAGAATCAAATAGTTCTAATTTAACACAAATATGAAACTTGATGGTGCCTTAATTTAGTTGCAATGCTGGATTACATTTTTTAATCCTCATAGAATTGGCTTGATGTTAAAAATAAACTGTCTGGAAAAAGTTATTTATAAGTAAACGTTTGATTAAATTAATCAGTCTACAAAGTAAGGCACTTTCAGTAAACTACAGCACAGGTAATAGTAATCAATAATCTACCAATCAATTTTGACTGTTTTCTGCTCTAATATTATTAGTGAAGTAATCTGGATGTAGATAAATTAAACAAACTTGGCATCAGAATAAAAAATGAGAAGCATTAAGCATGAAAATTATACCAAACTGCATGCATAGGCCTCTTAGATAGTTGGAGGGTAATGATTAGGAGCTAAAGGCTGAAATTTAACACAATATCTCCCACAAGTAGGAAGGAAACTCTGCTAGAAAAAAGTATTTAACTGGAGGCAGAGGGGAGTATTGTAGATGAAAATATTATACGTTGCAAAGATATGGTAGTAGGATATTATCAATCAAGGGGTATAAGGTGAAGATGCAATTACTGCTCCAAATATTTGAGGGTTAGAAAAAGATTTAATATGAACATAACTCTTTAGATGTGGAAGTCTTGGAATGGTATTGTTTGAATTTTTGATGGTATGTAGTTAACGACCCTTAGCCAGTTTTGGGTGTCGGGGATTAAAAAATTAAGCTCTGTTGTATAAAGAGTCAACAGTTATAAGAATTTTTAACACCATGTTGTAAAAAAACTGCCTAAAATAAGGTTTTTTGAGATTCAGATAAATGGGTATTCAGAATTGGATGCTGGCACCTAGATCAGGTATAGGGTAGTAGCTAATTCATTACCCTGAATTTTATTAATTCATCCATTTTATAACCACTCTTTGTTTATCAGAGTGGTGGTAAGACACAATTTATTTAATCAGCAGCAGGAATAAGGCAAGAGCCAGGCCAAAGCTGTGAGGTAGCAATGCTAACCACTTTGTCCCACTTATAAATAAAACTGATAGATTCCATCAATTTATAAACACTTTTTCATTTACAAGCAAGATTAGGGATCCTAAAACTGTCTAGGCAGCATACAGCACAAAGAAGAAAGCCAGTTCTGAATAGACATTAACGTGAGTTTCTTAAGGTCAAATATTGGACACATAATTTACAATGAAATAATCAGAATTAGATGCCCGTTCTGAGGAAAATGAAAATTCCAGTCAAGTCAAGTTAAGTAACAATATTGTCATACCATTCATACATAGTACTGCAGCAAGCAGTGGTATCAAATAACATTCCTCTGTACTGCAGTGTAACATATACATAAACTGGAAAAATACAAAAATATACAATAAATAAACAAATAGATAGATAGATAGATAGATAGGTAGATAGATAGATAGATAGATAGATAGATAGATAGATAGATAGATAGATAGATAGATAGATAGATAGATAGATAGATAGATAGATAGATAGATAGATAGATAGATAGATAGATAGATAGATAGATAAAAAGTAAGTGAACAGAGCAACAAAGAGTTCAGAGTCCAAACAGCCAAGTGGAAGAAGCAGTTTCAGAACCCGTCAGAACTGGTTTGGATGCTACAGTACCTTCTGCCAGATGGAAATGGAACAAAGAGACCATAGGAGGGGTGGGAGTGGTCCTTCACAATGCTAACAGCTTGAAGGATGCAATGCTTCATAAAGATGTTTTTAAGGGAGGGTAGAGAGGTCCCAGTTATATTTTTACCATTTGTATTATCTGCTGTAAGATCTTACAGTCAAAAATATTGCAGCTACCAAAACCAAACAGTGATGCAATGGGTTCAGAACACACTTAATGGTATCAGTGTAGAATGTGGTGAGAATGGGGGGAGGTAAACTTGCCTGCATTAGCTTCCAAAGGAAGCGGAGATGCTGCTGCATCTTCTTGGCAGTGGAGATTGTGTTAATTGACCAAGTAAGGTCAGCTGCCAGGTAAACACCAAGGAATTTCATGCTCTTGACCAATTCCAACATAAAGCCCTCAGAACGCAATGAAGTATGGACTGCATGGGCCTGAAGTTAACAATTATCTCTTTCATCTTGTCAGCATTAAGAGACAGATTGTTGCACTTGCACCAGTCCCATGACTATTGTATCCCCATTCTGTAAGATGACCCATTCCCATTACTGATGAGATCCACCACTGGCGTGTCATCTGCAAACTTAATGATGGTGTTAGAGGTGTAGACAGCTGTACAATTGTGAGTCAGCAGACTGAACAGAAGTGTGCTAAAGTACACAGCCCTGGGGGGCACTAGTGCGCAGTATGATGGTACTGGAGATAGTTTATTTAACATGGAATATCTGGGGTCTTTCTCTGTCAGGAAGTCTAGGATTCAGTTGCATAGGGAAATGCTGTAGCCTAACAGAACCATTGAGCTTCTGAGGGATTATGATGTTGAAAGCTGAGCTGAGGTCAATGAAAAGCACTGTAGCATATGTGTCTCTTTTATCCAGATGGGAGAGGACCACATGAAGAGGAAATGATGTGGCATCCACAAAGGAACATTTTGGGAGATAGGCAAACTGAAGAGGGTCATGTGATGTAGGAAGGCTTGATTTCAAGTGGCCCAAGACTAGCACTTCATGATGATAGGTATGAATGCTATGGGGTGATGAATCATTGAGGCAAGAGACAGAGAGCTTTTTCAGCACAGGTATGATCATGGTGATTTTGAAGCACTTGAGAACGGCTGCCTGAATCAGGGAAATGTTGAAGATTGTTTGCAAATTTCCTGAGCACTACGGTCCAGGTATGTTGTCTGGGATTACATTCAATGAAGTTTTTCTCACATCAGCAGAGGACAAGCACAGTACCTGTTCTTCCTGAGGAAGCATGGGCTTTCTTGCAGATACAGTTATGCCCATACATATTTGGACAGTGATACAATTTTCATAGTTTTGGCTCTGTACACCACCACAATGGATTTGAAATCATTCAACTTTAATTTAAGGGGTTTACCAAAAATATCATATGAGCCAAAAATAAGTAAGTAAGATTTTGCTTTGACAAAAAATTTAGTTAATTTCAGAGTTACTGTCATGTGTACATAGGGCAATGAAATTCCTATCTGCATGTTTGAGCAAAATAGAGTAGGCCACCAGTGTCATTTTCTGGTGGCTTGAGCTTTGCTCCTGTACAGTATAATATCCATTCATCCATCCACCCACCCATCCATCCATTTCCTAAATCCCTTTCTGATATAACATCACAAAATAGGCATCCCTATTATAGTCTCCAACCTTGCATTTAGAACTAACATTCCTTTTGTAATATTAATGTAAAATGTAAAAATTGCACACTTTGTACTTTACTTGACTTTTCTACATTAAATTTAATTTATGTTCACCTTATGTTTGTCCAAAGAATGGTGATAGCACAGGCCACAAGGGCGAGGGAAAAAGGGGCTTGGAGATAAACAACAAAAATACTAACCAAAATTGAAACATAAGGATCCATAATATCTAATGTAGACTGAAACTCACAGTCAGAAACTATTATTAGAAAACCAAAGAGCTAAGATTAATACACAAATTGATTTACTATTTTATCCACAATGTTTAACTTCATCTGAAGCACAATTTCGACTTAAACACAATTGTGCTGATGTTGTTAAACAAAATGACTTTCAGGGCACACTCCTGTAAGGAAACTGCAGTATCAACATGACTGAAAAGGTGAACGGGAATCCAAATGACAAAGCCCCGACTAAAACATCAGAGTTTGATCTCCAAAGACAGATCTTACCCCAGGCAGCCTTGCTCCAAATTCAAGAAAGCAGGCTTCAAGGCCCAAAATGTGTTATGATTGTTACGCAGTTTTTCTTTTATTTTTTTGTGCCTTTTGAGGGGTGTTTTCTAAAATATATGCGTATAGTTAGGTGTTTTTAAATCCAAGAATTCTGAACTTGATATTAGTTTGCACCCAGAAGGTACTTGTTAAATAGCTGGTAGGTGCCACTATTTTGTGGAGAAGTTGTTGCTGTATTGTTAGGTTCTCGACCCAGAAGTTGTTGACATCATGGGGTTGTGGTAATAAAGATCATGATGAACACTCCCTGTTTATTTGAGTTTGCGAAGTAAAAGCAAACATATTTGTGCAAGATTCTTTTGATAGTTTTCCTAGCAAACATTCTTGCTGATGTATTTTAGCAAGACTTTATGTAAATTCTGAGTTTTTGGCTTGATGACTGTGTTTCCCAGTTATGAATCTTGCCTGCTTTCTGGTTTATGTTTATTCTTTTGGTATCTTACCATCTGTAGCCAGTCTGGGGGGCACTAGTGCTCAGTATGATGGTACTAGAGATAATTTAACATAGAATATCTGGGGTCGAGCGGCATGGTGGGGCAGTGGGTAGAGCTGCTGCCTCGCAGTTAGGAGACCCGGGTTTGCTTCCCAGGTACCCCCTGCATGGAGTTTGCATGTTCTCTCCGTGTCTGCGTGGGTTTCCTCCGGGTACTCTGGTTTCCTCCCACAGTCCAAAGACATGCAGGTTAGGTGCATTGGTGATTCTAAATGGTCCCTAGTGCATGCTTGGTGTGTGGGTGTGTGTGTGCCCGCCCTGCCCGGGGTTTGTTTCCTGCTTTGCACCCTGTGTTGGCTGGGATTGGCTCCAGCAGACCCCCATGACCCTGTAGTTAGGATATAGCAGGTTGGAAAATGGATGGATGGATGGATATCCAGGGTCAGGAAGTCTGTCTGGCAAAACAAAATGGGGCCCAGGTGAACATGAAACAAAGTCACACAGTGCCAACACAAGGTCTCTGAGTTCTGCTCTGTGTGAAACAAATATGAGTAAAGTTGTAGAAATCAATTGTAGTTCATCATAGCTCATCTGAGCAAAACATGCAGAAAAAGCAAAAAGATAAAAAAAGTGCTATAGCGCTGCCTAAATTTCCACATTTAGATAATGAGAAGTATGGAACAGTCACATGGGCTAGTCAACCACAAGGTGACATTTCAGTGAAATGCAAAAGTAAAATAGATCCAGGCTTTCTAGACCAAAGTAATAAAAAACAGGTTGATGATTTCCTTGTAGTGGAACCCTTATGACTTTTATATCAAAATAAGGATAAAAGCAGCATTCGGTATTCCCTCACAAAATTCTAAAAAGAGTCATTCTCTGTAATAGCATCAAATTCCAGTAGGTACAAATAAATCCTCTTTAATAAAACCCCTGTCTGCATCCAGTGTGTCCATGTGTGTGTGTGTCTTCTGGTGAAGTGCACATGCGCAGGGCCGCACATCGCACGGTGCCGTGCGCAATGGTTATGCACTACTGTTCTAGCATCCGTTATTGTAACGGGCTTAATGTCTAGTATAATATAAACCGATTTCATGATCTTTTGGCATCCAGAGAGCACAAACTTTTTCTTAAATTTCCATTATCTTCTATATGAGATAGAGTCCTACTCCAATTTCTACAAGGCACAATTTGCCCTGGACTCTGCCCACAGGCCCTTCTTTCACCTATGCCTAACGTTGTACCTTCTAAGATTTATTCATCTGATGTCTAATAAGGTGGTTGATATCATGAAAAAAATGAAATGTATGTTAAATTCACAAGAGGACATAAAAAAAATTTAGAAGCAAAAAAAATTAATAATAAAACAGAATACTATATTATAAAGAAAACAAAACAAGGTTTTAATTAACATTTGAATAGCGCATGCCCAGCTTGTAGTGTCCACAAATAGAACATGCTGATGTAAGGTTGTTTTCTTGTTTGAAGTCATCAGCATTCAGAATGATTCATCATTAAGTTATTGGTAACAGATTTAATCATTCCTGTTGCTAAGTCAGTCAGGATGATGTAGTTTATTTCCTTAGGCAGTAACGTGGATAAATTTGGTCTGCATTTCAATGTCGGGATTACACATTTAGCTTTAATTATACTATGCTCCCTTTTTTACCACTGCTCATTCACATAAATCTCCATTCACTCTCCTGCTTTTTCCACTCTATCTGATGAAACCCATCTAGTGTTAAAATAGTGTCTGAAATAAGAGGTACAAGCCCATTCTCTGCACTACCCAACATGTCACAGTACCTGAACTGATTGTGACTCGTCTTGAAGTTGTAAAGGTCATACAACTTATATAAAAGTAACTGAACATTTCTTATTACAGATTTGAATGCTTTCCACCTTACTTTTATCCTCATTCTGGATCTTCGGCCTCTCTATCTTTGGAGGAGCAGTAACAGGACTTCTTAGATGTCAATTGTAGTACAAGATACACGATACAAGAAGTTTATTATTATATACACAGTAAAAACACGTTAAAACCATGTAATGAAATTCTTACTTTGCTTGCTCACCTTCATATACAAAGACGGAAAGACGAAAGAAGTATAAAAACAAATAGCAATTACAATTATAAGATTACAAAATAAGGTGCACAGTGCCTGATGACATACTGCAGCAGTCAGTACCATTTATGAGGCTATGAGTTGTGGCTTGGATTGACTTTAACTTTTAGCATTGTTGAGGAGTCTGATTGCTTGTGATTTCACACTCCTGTAGCACCTCTCTGAGGGAAGCAGCATGAAAAGTGTGTGTTGAGGATGAGTATTGTCTTTAATTATGTTGCTCGCCATCCTGATGACCCTACTAGTGTTGATGTAATGTAGGGAGGAGAACGTTGCTCCAGAGATGTGCTGTGCAGTTTTAATTACAGACTGGGGTGCCTTCTTTTCCTGCAAGGACAGTTACTGTGCCATACAATAATACAGCAGGCGATAACACTCTCTATTGTACCCCTGTAGAAATTGGTGAGAATTTTGGTTGGCACGGTTTGGTTGGCATACTACCAGCTGAATATGGGAATATTTAATATATCCCTCTCTACATTCCTCAGAGTCTCTTACATTCTTACAGTAGGTGTTATAGACGCAGGTAACCATCAGATCCTTTTCGCCCTGCAACATATCTCAAGTTTGCAGGTTGTCCAAAAAGCAGCTGAGAAAAGCCAGTGGACTGATCTGCAATGAAAGTAGCATTTCTGTATTTTAATTTAAAAATACATTAAAAAGTGAATAGTAACAAGCCAGAGGGTAAATCTTAACATTAATAATTAATAACATTACAAACACTAATAACTGTAAAAAAATTAAGGCAAGAGCTTCTGTTAAGGCTAAAGCAGTGCAAGTAGTTAATGAAGAGGTGTCAACAAGTTGTAGAACTGGTAACCTTTTAGTAATAAATTATCTACAGAACATACACATAACCAAATGCACACCCAAGTCCTGATCGCCACACCATAGACAGCATGCATATGTTGGTGTGTCTGTACATAAAGGACTAAGACAAATGCACAACAACAAGTTACTATCCGCTCTACATGCCCCTCTTTTAGTTGTAATGCTTTTCTTAAAATGCAAAACACCTTCCTGAGTAACTTTAAATTTCCCCATGAACATTAGCTTAACGTGAGTCATAAAAACATCCTTTCATTATTCAAATAACATATTTGGGATTAGGCTTAACTACTATCCAATATGTAGTGTGATAAAGTGATTGTTGAAAAGTAGGCAAAGTAGCAGGGAAATGCTTACCAATGGTTGTTTCCTCAAGAACATTTGAACATTATTGAGCTTAGGTACTGAAATTGAGGGTAGACTCTCTGCCTCCCCTTATGACTGAAATGGCTCAGGTTTAGACACAAACAAAAGATGCTGATGATTCCTCCTGCACATTGTTCCTTCAGACTTTACAATGCAGGATTGGGGCTCATCAAAAATTCTTTTCCACAACTTTGTAATGTCCTTTGCAATCAAGAAAGTGCTTTATCATAATACACTTTCTGCAGTTTTCTATTCTTTGTTAATTGGGCTTTGACTGTAGCACTGCTCTTTGATTTTGGTTTCAGCATGCATTGACTGATGACTAATGTGTTATACTAGACATGAGCCTTTGTGCAGATGAAATCAGTTTGGTCTCCCAAGGAATGTTCCAGATGCACAGGTTCAGAAACAAATCAGATCTCTCTTGTCCATTGTATCCAACAAACACTTGGTGCTTCGGACTGCCCTTTCAGCAAGGTTATTTAATTGACTACCAGTAATATGAGAGAAGTCCCATGATTTTACAAAAGTATAAAAAGCCTCATTTGCAAACTGAGAGTCATCTAGTATTAACTTGTAGAGTATGTCCTATACAGATAAATGTCTTTTTAACTTGTTGATTACCGTCTGTGATGATAGATTTTTCAGAGAATCAACCTCAGACCAACCTCAGTAGGAATCAGTCAATACCAGATAATGTTGATTGTTCCACTCAAACATGTCAATGACAACAATGAACCGGAAAAAGTACTAAGAGAATAATGGTACTCAAAAGTTAGCTCTCAAACAACTTAGGGTGAATTACATTCCTTTGGCATTTAAATATATTGTGACAATCATAAAGGTTTGGGGCAGCCACCTGTATATTGTTTTTCCCAGCTGCAAAAGGGTTTGAAATAAGTAGCACGATGCGCATATCACAGAGTCCAAAACAGAACTGACTATAGTAGCCCAAGATGGAGGCTTTAAAGGCCTGTAGAGGAAGTGATGTCAACAAAATGGCAGGAACCAGAAGTGACGTCAGCAAAAGGCCCGGCTTTGGGAGTGATGTCAGCAAAGCGGCCGGTTTCGGAAGTGATATCTTCTGAGGCACCGGAACCTTGCAGGATTTCCTGGGAAAGGTCTGTAGGAAACTGGGAAAGACAGTCAGCACACTCTGCCGCTTCCTGGTTGGATGTTTTATTACACTTACTCAGACCCTTTAGCTGCCTCCTACTCGCACATGTGTGACAATATGTTTAATGATGACACTGTGAGCTCAGTATGCCATACAGCCAACTGTTTCTGAAAACAGGAAACAGTAAAGTGCTAACTACTGCTTTTTTGTAAAACCTTTATAATAATCAGAGCGAAAATAAATGTAAAGCTCTGAAATTAATTGCAGATTTGAAGCTGAAACTGATAGTGTTCCCACTACTGTTGAAGTTCTCATATCCTCTCATATTTGCCTTTTACACATTTCTGTCCAGGGTGTTGTAGGAAAAAATTGGGCTTTATGTGATAAACAAGAACAGAATTAAAGGGGATTCAAAAAGTCAGCTGCTGCCCCATCACAATCCAGATTCTGGAATGAAGTCTATATTGAATGACTAAATGATAACTATAACCAATATTTTGGTTAGTTTTATAGTTCATCTGAAAACAAGGCTGAAAATCAAGGATGAGTTGAGATGCCTACAGAGACTCCTTCGGATGACATGGTGCCCAAAAGTATATTTCTTTTAGGCGTGTAACCACAAGCTGAACTCTGGAGGACTAAATAAATCACCTTTAGTGTTGTTTGGTGAAATTTACCTAAGTATCTTTGCAACTAATTTGCTGTATTAGCAAGTGACCTTGTTTTCAGAATATCTTCCTGTAAATCTGCCTTAAATACAGAGGGTTGTTAAGTAATCAACAGAAGTTGGGACACTTGTGCAAATTGTTTCCTTCAACTTTGTAAGACTTAATTTACTTTAATTACTGCTGGACATCTATAGGATGTAACCTATTAGTTGCTCCCTAAAGAAAACCCATTTGTAATATTTTGAAATTTCCCCGTTTTTTAGTTTTTGCTAACCTAAACTTTAAATTTAAACCTCTGGAAATTTACTGCAGTTTATATTTCAATTGATTAAATGTGAAGAAAAACTGAGATGTTCTAAAATTTTTGACTGGTACTGTATATTACGCTGATCCCTGTGAGTTGGCAGCACAGCAGCACATGGCTAATTTCTATGCATAATTAGCCATGTGCTAGAACTAGGATCCAAAAAATGAGAAAGAAAATAATGCAACAATAAAAACAATAAAAAAAAAAAATAATAATAATAATGAAAGATTTATTACTGTTTACAAGGCATTTTTACCTTCCTACTGGAAGAAAAATGTGTAAAGCATCTGACAGCGATCAGAAGCTTTCCAGCTGCAACATTGGAATGGAATGAGCCAGTCCCAGTCCACCGCTTCATTGCAGGGCTTACGTGTGCCCCAAGATAGAACCCTGTGAGTATGTGTGTGTATCACATATCTACAGTATGATCTGCTTCTCGCAACTGAGAGGACGTGGCAGATGTTTGCCGACTGGATGACCAACCACAGGCATTACCACAAGCGTTACCTTTTAAGTAACCACCCAAATAATCAGATTGTGACTCAGGCCTAAGAATGTAATACTCTGATCTTCACCCTACCAAATAAGCAAACCAGCCACCATGGTGCAACATCAGAGGCTTGGCCTTAGGCGCTGATGTCCAAGGTTTAATCCCTGTAAAGGAATGCAAAAGTGCGTACACCTGATGAGCCCTAAAAAGGGCGAAACATGTGTCGTGTACTTTTTGTATTGTTTGGTAGATAGCGTATCATATATATATTTGTTTTACTTATTGCTAGTTTTGTTATCATTCCATCTATGTCTTTTGTTGTTTGAGGCAGAGTGCCACAGTGGTTCATACTGCTGCTTCATTGCTCAAATCACATTTTTGGTCACAATAATCAGTCTAGTATACTTGACAGATGCTTCTCCAACCCTCAAATACAATTAAAGCATTGCACCATTGTGAGCTGCTCAAAACTAGTTCAATTCCTCCTTTCTCATTGACATCAATGCATTTTGCAGAGTTTGAGGAAGTTCTTGAACGTTTCCGCAATTTTGCCGAACTCCCACTATTGCTAATCACTTTTAATCATAGACTGAATTCACAATTGGAAGGTACCTTGATCCAATCTCCAGCAGCTAGTTCTTCCCTTTAAAACATGTTTCTTTTAGAGCAGGAATCCACCCACTATGTGCAGAACAAAAAGCTCACAAACTTCCTTTTGACTTGGAAGCTGGTCTCCATAGAGCTTTGAAGTTGGGAACTCTGAAGAATCATCTTAGTCAAGCTCTGTGCCTTGTGACTGAGCTCAGTCTGGGAAGATTGAGCAGGATCCTTACTTCAAGAAGGGAACTTCAGTGCTTAATATTTTGTGCCAGAAAGAGCCTCACTTTTCTCTGTGAAGTTGCAGAGGACACAGCCAAAAAGCATAACAGTGAGCTGAGGAAGATTAACCACACCATGGACAAAGGAACACATATCAAAATAAAACAATGCACTCAACTATATGCAAAGTTCAATCTGATACTGAATGTCGAAAAAACAAAAGAACTGGTGATCGACTTCAGGAAGAAACAGCTGATACACATCCCGGTCTACATTAAGAACACTGCTGTGGAAATTGTGCAGTCTACTAAGTTCCTGGGAGTTAATGTGACGAACAACCTCACCTGGTCCCTGCACACCTCCTCCGTTATCAAGAAAGCTCACCAGCGCTTGATCTTTCTGCGGAGGCTAAAGAGGGACCATCTCAGTAAGTCAGTCCTCACCACTTTTTTACAGAGGGACCATAGAGAGCGTGCTAACCAGCAGCAGCTCTCTGTGGCAGGAGAGCTGCAGCGCTTCGGACTGGAAAGCACTGAGGAAAGTGGTGAGGGCTGCGGAGAGGATCATTGGAGCCCCGTTGCCAAATGTACAAGATTTGGCAAAACAACGCTGTCTGGCCAGAGCTGTGCGGATTTCTAGAGACCCTACTTATCCTGCCTCTGAACTCTTTTCCCTCATGCCCTCAAGCAGAAGGTACCGCAGCCTGAAATGTAGAACTACCAGGTTTAAAAACAGTTTTTTTCCTACTGCCGTTCGTCTTTTAAATGAAGCATTTTAGTATTTTATTGTAGGCTGATTTTAACTATGTGTTTTTATTAATGTCTTGTGCATTGTATTTTCGTTCTGCAGCACATCTTGGATGTTCTGCTGAATGACAAATAAAATTGAATTGAATTGAATTGAATTGAAGTTCCCTTTGAACCCAGAGACATAACATGCAATAACACAGAACATCATCCTTAATATACAGCAAAATGGCATATCTGTGTGAAGAAAAATTAGAGCTAGTAAACAGCCAGCTACAGATCCCCGTTCTGAAGTTTGAGCATCGCTGTAATAAGTTTAAAAAAGTGTGTCAGGAAAACCAGAAGCTTTTATAAAATTTCTACAAATTTAAAGACAAAATAAAAATCTCTGCATCCTAACACAACAGGTTATCCTTCTTTCACTCAAGGTTGTGCATTAGTATAAGAGTGAGCAGATGGTAACATCATATTAAAAGTCCAAAAATAAAACAGTAAACTAAAAAGCTTGGAAAATCAGGAAACTCTAAAACCCATAAATGAAATAAGAAACCTCTTCCATGTGATATGTATCTCTTATTTTCATAATCCTCCTCTATATCAATGTGTTGCATTTTTCTATTTTTTAAGATTGTCACTCACTTACCTTGATATAAACCAACAAAGCCAACCTAGATTGAAAAGTAAGGAAATTAAAGTAGCAGCCTTACCAGATTATCTTATTAATTACTAACATTGCTAAGCTGATCATTTATCGATTGATTTTCTTCACACCCACACAATTCTTACAGTGTTAACTAGAGTCATGGCTGCTGTATTGCTGTGTGTAGACAGACACATATTTAGCAGCTTCCAAAAATGACTGTGAAGTTATTCCACTTGATAACTACACAGAGAAGGAATTCTGTCTGAAGCCTTTATTAGTTTTGTATAACAAAGGACACTTCCTGAATGAGATTCTAGGTCATCTCAGGATACACTAACACACATCCCTCATGTTTTCTTCTTGTTTATTTAGGTCAGCAATCTAAACAGCATGTTCTTGGTATGTGTAAAGAAAATGTCCTTTAGGACGCAGGAAGAAATTCTAAACACACTGTGACTGGGCCAAGACTCCAAATGCCCCTGGAGCTACAAAGTAACAGTGTTGTTCTTCATTCCGATATGTAAAGCTAACAATTTAAACTGAAACTTTTTTGCTTTTAATGAGAAGCAGTGTTGTTACAGAATTTAACAGACAGAAACAAAAGCAAAATTATCCAACACACAATAAACAGTTGGGTATTCTGCTCAAAGGCTAATAAACATAGGAATAAATTAGATAGAATCAAAGGCCATGAATTGCAGACAAAGTGCCAGAAATGGGTTAAAACCAGAAGGACATTACTTCTAAATAAAAGCAAATACAATAGAACAAAAAGAAAACAAAGGTATTTCAAAAACTAGAATTCAACTAGTAACATGCAAAGCTCTTTATGTTTGTACCCTTAATGACAGATACCAAATGATCCATCACACCAGTATTTAAAGGGTCACATTGATGCAATGACATTAAAAACCATGCCACCGGAAAATGGGAGCAGTGTCCTGATGACAGGACTCCTAATATTTGCAAAACCAAGTGGTGCCTTGGTAATAGTAAAGAAAAAATATTAGTATTAATTTCCAGTAGTGCTTTAATTAATAAAAATGGCAAACAAAAATTGTTCCTGAATATGAAAAATACCAGAACCCATATAAACGTTTTTGCAAGAAAAATGTATTCCACTCATAATTAATTTTCTAAAGTATAATGCTTATAATAATGGGATTTTTTACTTCCAAGAATGAGACACTGGACTAAAACATACAGTCTAAGCCACAATACCATTAAAGACACAGGTGGGAACCTCATAAAACCGAAGACACGTGATGCTTGCTATTTGCATAGTAAGGTAAAACACCATGAATTTTAAATCAAACATGTTAACAGCACCACTATGGAAATTTTTCAGGAAGTTTTTTTCAATGCAGGTTTCACCTTGTCACTGTTGTTTATATTTGTCCAAACTCATCAGATCAAACACCAAATACGACAGCCTCACAAGTAATTTGGGTAATTTTGCAAACCTATTTATTCACATACAGTACATATATTACAGACATTACAAAGTACAGGACTGACCAGCAAAAGAAGAAGTTTCTACTCACCTCTGCAGTCTATACATAGTTCTTCCAATGCCTTTGTAAAGGATTCTGATAAAGATTTATTTGGATTTCATTTTTTTCAAACTCTCTGTTATACCTAAATCTCTTACATTTTTCATTCATAGTGTGTTTTCAGATTGTGTTAGTTTATTCCAAAGAGACTAATGGTTCTTTTCCAAGGTGTCCACAATCAATAATGCATGCTAAAGTATAACTTTGAACACAAGGTATGAGTAAACTCATATCTCACTGAGTCTGTCAAGACACAATACGTATTAGAACACTCATATCTCAGTAAACAGCCACTATACAGTAGAAGCAGCCAGCTTGTTGCTGATCTCTGTTCCCGTCTCTGTTACTTACTACAGTTCTGCCATCTAATGGAGAGCCATAGAATTTTATTTGGAAGCAACAGCTTCCAGAAAATAGTTTAATAAATAGCCAGTCTATTGTTATGTCATCTCATCTGTTTTGAAACAACTAATATTGTTGCAAGATAAATATTTCATTATAATGACAGTCGATATTATGACAATCAATTGGTACTAATCCTGCTGAATCCAAACACAGGGTCACAGGGGTCTGCTGGAGCCAATCCCAGCCAACACAGGGCACAAGGCAAGAACCAATCCCGGGCAGGGTGCCAACCCACCGCAGGACACACACAAACACACCAAGCACACTCTAGGGCCAATTTAGAATCTCCAATCCACCTAACCTGCATGTCTTTGGACTGTGGGAGGAAACCGGAGCGCCCAGAGGAAACCCATGAAGACACAGGGAGAACATGCAAACTCCACGCAGGGAGGACCCGGGAAGCGAACCCAGGTCCCCCAACTGTGAGGCAGCAGCGCTACCCACTGCGCCACCGTGCCACCACTAATGAAGACAGTTACCCTGAAAGAGTTTCATAATCATAAGGCTTCCAATCTGTCACGGCTATCAGAACTTCACTACTTGAACATTCTGCCTCCCGTTGACTGCAGACAGTCACCAACTACCAAATGTGTTGTATGCAACAAGCATTGACAGCACAAAAAAAGGATTATATATGTGACACATTTGCTTTTGAGTTTGTACCATACTTCTAGGACTCTCATTCAAATAGAGACTTTTAGTCAAGTTGCTGGTGAAAATAAAATAACATTTTTTTAATATTTTTGACAATTACTGTTAATAAATAATGTTGCTTTCTAAAACATTTCTTTACATTTTTTACGAGTTTTGATAGAGTTATCCATCCATCCATTGTCCACCGCTTATCCGAAGTTGGGTTGTGGGAGCAGCAGCCTAAGCAGGGAAGCCCAGACCTCCCTCTCCCCGGCCACCTCCTCTAGCTCCTCTGGGAGGACCCCGAGGCGTTCCCAGGCCAGCCGGGAGAAATAATCCCTCCAGCATGTCCTGGGTCTGCCCCATGGCCTTCTCCCAGTGGGACATGCCCAGAACACCCTCCTAGGGAAGCGTCCAGGGGGCATCCTGACCAGATGCCCAAACCACCTCAACTGACTCTCAATGCAGAGGAGCAGCGGCTCTACTCCAAGTCTCTCCCGGATAACTGAACTCCTCACCCTATCTGTAAGGGAAAGTCCAGCCACCCTGGGGAGAAAACTCATTTTGGCCGCTTGCACAGTGTCCGTGATTTTGCTCTTTTGGTCACTACCCAAAGCTCATGGCCACAGGTGAGGGTAGGAACGTAGATCGCTCACCTTTTGGCTTAGCTCTCTCTTCACCACGACGGACCATTGCAGAGGCCGCATTACTGCGGATGCCGCACCGATCCGTCTGTCAACCTCCCGCTCCATTCTTCCCTCACTCATGAACAAGACCCCAAGATACTTGAACTCCTCCACTTGAGGCAGTAATGTGTTCCCAACCTGGAGAGAGCATTCCACCCTTTTCCGGCAGAGAACCATGGCCTCGGATATAGAGGTGCTGACTCTCTTCCCCGCCGCTTCACACTTGCCTGCAAACTGCTCCAGTGAGAGCTGGAGATCATTGTCTGTTGAAGCCAAAAGAACCACGTCAACCAGAAATAGCAGAGACGAGATTCTGAGGTCACCAAACCAGACCCCCTCTGCTCCTTGGCTGTGCCTAAACATTCTGTCCATAAAACTTATGAACAGAATCGGTGACAAAGGGCAGCCCTGGCAGAGTCCAACCACAACAGGAAATGAGTTTGAATTATTATTGGCAATGCGAATCAAAATCCTGCTCCTCCTGTACAGGGACTGAATGGCTCATAACAACAAGCCTTGTACCCCATACTCTTGGAGCACACCCCACAGGATGCTTCAAGGGACACGGTCGAATGCCTTCTCCAAATTCACAAAACACATGTGGACTGGTTGGGCAAAGTCCTGAATCCGAGATTCGACTATCGACTGAACTCTCTTCTCCAGCACCCCTGCATAGACCTTACCGGGGAGGCTGAGGAGTGTGATCCCCCTATAGTTGGAGCACATCCTCCAGTCACCTTTCTTAAAAAGGGGGACCACTACCCCGGTTTGCCAATCCAGAGGCAATGCCCCTGATGTCCATGCGATGCTGCAGAGACTTGTCAACCAGTACAGCCCCACAACATCCAGAGCCTTCAGGAACCCAGGGTGGACATTGTCCTGATATGGACGGGCACCTCCTGTGTCCTCCAGCTCTGCTTCCTATAAGGAAGAAATGCTGGAGGGATTAAGAAGATCCTCAAAGTATTCCTTCCACTGGTCAATAACGTCTGCAGTTGAAGTCATCAGGGCCCCATCTCCACTGTACAAAGTGTTGGTGGAGCACCGCTTTCTCCTCCGGAGGCGCTTGACGGTTTGCCAGAATCTTCTCGGTGCTGACTGAAAGTCGTTTTCCATGGCTTCCCCAAACTCCTCCCATGCCCGAGTTTTTGCCTCTGCAACAGCTGATGCCACCACACGCTTGGCCCGCCGGTACCCCTCAGCTGCCTCTGGAGTCCCACTGGTCAACCAGACCCGATAGGACTCTTTCTTCAACTTGACGGCCTCTCGAACCCTAGGTGTTCACCACTGGGTTTGTGGATTGCGAGAGGCACCACCAACCTTGCGGCCACAGCTCCATTCTGCTGCTTCGACAATGGAGGCTCGGAACATGGCCCATTCAGACTCAATGTCCTTCTCCTCCATCGGAATGAGATTGAAGTTATGCTGGAGATGGCAGTTGAAGATCTTTCTGACCGGTTCCTCTGCCAGACGTTCCCAGCAGACCCTCACTATACATTTGGGTTTTCCTGGTCTGTCCGGCAGCCTCTCTCGCCATCTGATACAACATACTACCAGGTGGTTATCAGTTGACAGCTCAGCCCCTCTCTTCACCCGAGAGTCCAAGACGTCCATTACAAAGTCGATCATCGAACTGCGACCTTGGGCATCCTGGCGCCAAGTGCACTTATGGACACCCTTATGCTTGAACATGGTGTTCGTTATGGAAAATTCATGACCAGCACAGAAGTCCAACAACTGAACACCACTCGAGTTTAGATCGGGGAGGCCTTTCCTCCCAATCACTCCTCTTCAGGTTTCACTGTCGTTGCATGAGCATTTAAGTCTCCCAGCAGGACGATAGAGTCCTCAGAAACGGCGTTTCGCAGCGCTTCCTCCAGGGACTCCAAGAAGGCTGGGTACTCTGAACTGCCGTTTGGCGCATAAGCGCAAACAACAGTCAGAGTCCTTCCCCCAAATCAAAGGCGCAGGGAAGCAACCCTCTAATCCAACAGGGAGAACCCCAACATGCAGGCCTCGAGCTGGGGGACTAGAAGCAAGCCCACTCCTGCCCGATGCCTTTCACCCACAGCAACTCCAGAGTGGAACAAAGTCCAGCCTCTCTCAAGAGAGAATGAGAGTTAATCATTCATTATACAGTATATGCATAAGCCTGTGTTAAATGTGTTAAAACTGACTTGCCGGTTGTTGGATTTTGTAATGTGCAGTTATTATTGTTAGTTTTATTTTATACTACTATTGCATCATCATTGTGTTTGCATGTGTGCCATTATTTTGCAACGTTTAGACTCGGATACTGCCATATTGTTTAGATTATGACATATGACGTCTTATGTCACCACTTTTTAAGATTATGGAACATGTCCCCCACAAGTACAAATCTTTAGGTTTTATGTAATAAGCAAATAAAAAAAGGCATACAGCAGTTAGGCAGTGTTTAAACTACACAATAGGCTCAGGACATTGTTTTGTTGTTTTTGACCTCAAAGTTAGTCTTTTTGTTTGGAGCTTGGTGTGTGGTTTTCTCCAATTTATTTTTGGTTACAGATTCCTGTTTATTTTACAAGAAATTTTCGAGAGCCTTTAAAACAGCTCTTCATTTTTTTAATCAGATTTATTCTTTTTTTCAGACCTTGTGTGATAAACCTCACACTGTTCCACTCCATTAAAGCTAGTGTGGTGCTAAGGTATCACCCATTACACGGTTGCGCTTAGGTCCTAATTTGGGATCCTGAGGTGGTCTGTCATGTGGTGGGTGTGGTAATGCACTGTATCAGCGCATGCTCCCAATCTCCTCCTCCTCCTTGTGTGATACCCCATGTCTTTGAATCCCAGTACATTTCAAATTCTGGACATCTTGTAGCTTCTGACCGAGGCCTCTCTTTCTTTGAGAGACAGATACTGACACTCTGATCACAGATCTTTACAGTGTAAAACAAAATGAACTTTAGAGTCTGGAAGCTTATTATGATTTGGCTGATGTTAAGAGTGGTCTTCCACAGGGGTCAGTGCTAGGGCTGCTGCCATTTTTAATATATATAAATGATATGTATAGAAATATAAGTACCAAGCTGGTTAAGTTTGCAGATGATACCAGGATAGGTGTATTGTCAGATAATCTGGAGTCTGTTAAATCATTACAGAAGAACTTGGACAGCATACAGGCTTGGGTAGATTTGTGGAAGATGAAATGTAATGTCAGAAAAATGAAAAGTATAACATGTAGGAAGTAAAAATGTTAGGTTTGAAGACACAATGAGAGCTCTGAGAATCAAGAGTACACCTTATGAGAAGGATTTAAGAGTCATAGTGAACTTAGTGCTACCATCTTCCAGACAGTGTTCAGAAGCCATTCAGAACGCTAACAGAATGATAAATTATATAGTGCCCTGATGTGTGGAGTGCACGTCCAAGGAGGTTATGCTTTATGATGCACTGGTGAAGCCTAATCTGAAGTACTTTGTACAGTTGTGATGTCCAGGCTACAAAAAGGACATACTGTAGCAGCAATTGAAAAGGTCCAGAGAAGAGCAACTAGGCTTATTCCAGGGCTACAGGGGATGTGTTATCAGGAAAGATTAATAGAGCTTAACCTTTTCAGTTTAAGAAAAAGATGATTAAGAGGTGACATGACTGAAATGTTTAAAATTATGAAGGGAATTAGTACAGCAGTTTGAGACTCTTATTTTAAACTGAGCTCATCAAGAACACAAGGACACCTTGTTAAGGGTAAATTTCGCACAAAAATTAGGAAGTTTCTCTTTACACAGAGAACCCTAGACACTTGGAATAAGCTACCAAGTAGTTTGGTAGACACTAGGACTTTTAAACCTAGACCTGATGTTTTTTAGGAAGAATTAAGTGGATTGGACTGTCGGGCTGAATGGCCTGTTCTGGTTTAGATTGTTCTAATGTTCTAATTAGGTGATTTCAAATGTCAAAGGACTCTTCGATTCTGCATTTCTAAATATAAATACACCCAGTCCATGGTAGTGTAAGCTTACACAAAATAAAGAAAACTAAAAGATCTTTTAAAAGTGTGTACAAACACCTTTCATGTTTAAATAGAAAACTGTAAAAAATAAGTCTTCCACTTGAGATACTGAATCGGAAGTCAAAAATAACTCCGCACTGCTTTGTCACATTTGTAATTATCTCCATACCTCCATTCCTTCAGGCCTAACCACCAAGCTCTGTCTGTTATCATTTCTTTCAAAACCTTCTCTTTACACAAGTGCTTTGCCCATGATTAGTTTCACACCTGCCTTATCTCTGCTTACTCAAAGGCACAGTCACAAAGCACTTTCCTGTTCACGCGATCCACTCATCAATTGTCCACTCTTGGTTCTTCTTTTCATTGTAAATCGGATTCAGTCCGTGAATCTCCCCCCTGCTCTCCCTAGTTTGTTTAGGAGGTCAGACCACGACCTGCAGCATACAAGAACAATACAGACTCCAAATAGACTAGTCAAGTAGACTCTTCAATAAGACTCCTCAGGAAGACTAAAACTTAGACTACAACTTCAACTACTCCTAACCATGTGGCTTCCTGGAAAATGCACAACCACTCCCAGCTGTTCTAGTTTGCCTTCTTCAAATACGCCATGCCAGAGAGCTAACATATGCACCACATGAGCATCCATATTCACTCTCTAGTGAATTACTTTCACTATCTCTGCCAATAATTACTCAATGCAACATTTCTGCTGAAACACATTGGCATCGGGAAGCCTAAGCTGCAGCCCCAATACCACCTGTAATACAATGTGCACCACTGGTAAACTACACAAACATGCCCACTTCTAATAGCACTGTGACACGTCCTGTCACACCTTGTGGCATGATTATGACTTTGGGCATTACAACCACCTTTTCATCAGTAATATTCCATCCTTTGTGGTAACTATTAAAATGGCAGTTTAACATATATTTGAGACTAGACAAAGAGCCCGTTTCGACAATGTAAGATGAGACGGGCACGAGTTTGTGTCAGCAGTGTATGAAGAACAAATGATAAGTAACGAAGAAGTTGTTTTGTAATGATTGTAGTCCGCTTTTCTCATTACTGTACAGGCTTGTACTGTTAGCTGATGAGAGTTCCAGGCCTATAGTATAATATTGAATTAATGAATGTTCCAGTACAATATGGAATAGTAATAAGTATAAGCACCACAAATTAATCCCATTCTGATGCGTAATTGAATCAGAATGCGTAATTAGGCCTCGAGCTGTAGTCAAAATCGCCTTTCAGGCCTCTAGAGCTTTAATTGAAGTCACCTTTCTCTTTGAATTTTTGCGGCCGTAAATCCGCCGCCTGCCATGATGTTGGGGTTGGTTGTCGGTCTCGTAAGGTGTTTCGGGCAGCTGTGCAGAAGACAACTGCACATTCGGCTTTGGACGTGCGCAGAAGGCGACTGCGCATTTGGCTTCAGACGGACGTGAGTGAGTGAGGAGGCAGGCGAATTATGCTTTAAGATCATTAAGCTGGCCGCCTAACATATTCATTTTGTTCCTAAATTTATTGGTTTAATTCTCAGTTTGTGTTTTAGTTCTATTCTCTGTTTTCTCTGTCATACGCTTGTAATGCTTACATAAGTGTTTAATTCCATCATTCATTCCATGTTTGTTTTCTCGGTTAGTCCTTTTGTCAGCTTTATTATTAGTATCTTCAAAGTCCACTATTTTCTAGATACTGCTTTGTGCATCTCTCATTTTGTTTTTCAGTCTCATTTTTGGTGACTTTAGCACAAATACAATCCATACTGAGACCAGGGGCTTGAGCCCTGTCAGTTCTAAATGCAAAATGGGATAAGTGGGCTGCTTGCACAGCCTGCATCTGTCTCATCTTCAGTATCCTCCATCATACTGTATTCCATCATCTACTTTGTGCTGTATAGCCTTTTGACTGTAGAAGATTGATTTTTCATAAACATATTACTCGCTAAGTCATAAAGATGCCAACTAGGAGATTTAATTGTAGGAACGTTGGCTCAATCCAATTGAAAAAGTGACCCAGGCATCCATGTTTGAACAACTGATGTGACCAAAATCAAATGTTTGCTTTTTGAATTGCAAAGATCTTTGCTTTATCACCATAAAGATTGGTGACAGGCAGAAAGTTCAAAGGAATAGTAATTTGTTTTACAATATTCGTATTATTTAGCAGATCCATTTAGCGAAGATGTCTTTTAAGATCTGAATACAATATGCAAGCTTTCGAGGCTACTCAGGCCTCTTCTTCAGGCAAGATTAAGAAGAGGCCTGAGTTGCATCGAAAGCTTGCATATTGTAATCTTTTTAGTTAGCCAATAAAAGGTGTCATTTTGCTTGACTTCTCACTACATTCATAATGGCTAACATGGTAAAACACCCAAGTCCTAAAGATCTCAATATATAATTATCATCTACATTTTTGAATCGTGGTACAAGCAGGTTAAAGTCATATAGTAATATGTGGGAATTAAATAGATAATCTTTAGATTTAATGTTCAATGCCTGAGTCACACATTGTTATTCCTTTATATGACTGTACATGTTATATTACCATACCCTCTATTTTTTGGCAGAATTTTCTTATTTAAGAAGATGACAAAGATCCCATATAACCATGTTCTAACCCGTTCATGATCAGAGATAAATAAAATAAAATTTCCAAATGTCTAATCATTGCCAACACAATTACTTCAGAGAAAATTTGAGGGTAAATGATTTTCAGTACCTTGAATGCTTCGAAAATGGGCAACACAATTGAACACAATGTTTTGAGCATTACCAGTTTTGAGGAAGTGGTGCACAAAGTACAGAGTCAGGATGTAAGGTGTGGCATCCCTTAAGTCATAAAATATCCCCTTTGACTCAGTGTGGGACTTTTAGACCTACTTAAGCTTTTTGTGCTCTTATTGAGAAGTTATTTAAACAACAGTCATTTTTAAATGACACCTACAATAAAGGCATCTGTCTAATATATGATATTTAGGATTGTCCTTGCCTCTAAAAATTCAAATAATATGTATTGATGGGTTTAAGTATCTCCTTCTTTTGTCTCTTTACACTAGCAATAAGAAGTTATTTTAGTAAAACCAAAATATCAAGAATAGATAGTTAGTTCCTTAGTTCCTCTAAGCCTTCCTGTACAGGTTCTAACCTTGACTAATTCTGGAAGGCTTATGCGCATTTCCACCTCAAAAAAAAGCAAGCACTATTCCATTCTTCTGTCTCTCTCTTCTGTCTCTCCCTGCCCAGCTTATCTTTTTCCCTCCAGCCTGTGTGTGACTGAGTTGTATTCAATTTTTTGTTTTTTGTACTAAATCTGAATTTTAGATACAAGGGACACTCAAAAAGTGTCCACACTTTTTATTAACTGTTTTTATTAAGAATTTCAAAAACAAATTATATCACTTTTCTACATAGTCACCTTCCTTTGCGATGCAATTTTCTCAGCGTCATACCAACTTTTTAATGGCCAATTACGATTCCTCCCACCTTCACTGTTTCCAACGAAAATATAAAAGTGCAGACATTTTTGAACGTCCCTTGTACAAAAAGGGAGATGGGAACCATAAGAAAACACTTAATCAGATAACAAAACAGTGTTCTTAAATATATTGTAAAGAGAATGGAAACAGTAAAAGGAGAAGAGTTGGGGTGTCAAGGAGATTCCAGAAAAGCTAAGATGAATAAACAAAACAGTAAAAGAAGGAATTGAAATAGATCACTGGGTCTCCAAATGGTTGCTTGTGAAGGCTAGAATGGATCCAGCAGATGTGGGTCAGATAATGAATACCAACTTCTGGCTGTTTCAGTTCTTATATAGGATTGGGACTGGAAGGGAGAGAACTTCTAGTAAGGTTCGGAAATAAAGTCAGTGCTTTTCTGTGGACTTCTTCTTCACTCTAGGACTAAAAGAGGAAGAGAGATTAGTAACTGTGTCTCACCCAAAGTCATCTCCAGTTCCACCTCCTGAGTAGGGCCTCCAACACACTCTTATAATGCATGTGTGCCAATATATTAAATATTTCTTCCAAAACAAATTTAAAAATAAGCAGAACAAGTATAAAATGAGTAGGGAGAAATATACCAAAATCAAGTTCCCAATCCAAACACAGTATCCAAAGTTCAAAGCAGATTTTATAAACCAGAAAATAAAAGAAAAACTTACAGACTCTGCAGGCTTTATAAAAGTTAAGGGAAGTTCTATAGCTGAAGCATTGGAGGCCCAACCTCTCTGGACTCAACATATAAAAAAAGAATACAATAATAAATAACAGAATTAAGTTAAATTAAAAAAATGAATAATAATTAGGCATGAGACCAAACTTTGTTGTATTGAATTTTATGATACAAAATACTGGGCATATAAAATGTGCCTTTGTATTGTGCGTTGTATGAACGTACCATATGACTGAAATAAAACACCAAGGCAATTGAAAATGTCTTTTATTGAAATCTGGGAACTTAAAAATCTAATTGAAAAACCAGTACTATGATCTAACACGACAAACTGACTGCACTTAAGCAATATCATTATTTACTGTATACATAATGATATGAATGTGATAGTTGTTAGCATACAATATGGGCATCACTATCTTTGCAAGTGGGCTTTAACCGCAGTTTAAGTGTTTCACACTTAATTTAGTGAGTCGTGTCCTCAAACTGTTATAGCAAATTGCAACCTTTGAATCCACAGGCTTGTTTTCCAATCAAATTCTATTGCGGCTGACAAAGCACAAATTTATCCTCATACTAGAAGAGTACTATGCTTGTAGCGGTCCGGTGCCGCTAAGATTCACACCATCGAAGAGACGGTGATTTATTTATTTTTTTGGTGGAGATTCCTGGGACGCACCCAGCCTTAGCCCAACCCGCACACCATCACAAGCAGAGACAAAAAACAACAGGTAATAAAACAATTAAAGAATGTATTAACCACTAATAAATGAAATATAACTACATGCTAAATAATCCCACCACAAAGTACAATAAACACAAACAAACCACAACAATAAAACACTCGAGACAATGTCCTTATACAGTCAAATACAGCAAGAGCAGGTGAAATGATATGGTGTGAAGATGAGAATCCCAAGAACAGCTTCCGTAGAAATGAATGAAAGTCTTACCGGAAGTCCTGAGCGGCAAGGGGTGAGATTTCCTGAAGCGCTCCTTTTGAAGAGACACGACAATTAATCCACCACTATAACACAACAGGCATTCACAAGACAGTCCATTCATCTAACGTGAAACGATCCAGGGCACAATCGACTTTTCAGACAACATGTTGGACAGGATACACGAAACACCAGTCCCCTTTTATCTGTCAGGCCTCCCTTTTAAACTTTCCCGCTGGCCTCTTTCCTCCCCAGCAGCCTCTGTTTCCGTTCCCATCATCCTATGTGGGTAACCCCTTGGGCTGCTGGGAAGAGAAGTTCTCCCCACTGTAGCACTGCTACATGCTATACCATGTTACATGGATATATACTCAAATGGTAATGGGAGCAGCGAGCTGCTGTTTCTGTAGCCTTCATGAGCCATGGATATAAGAATGAGTGCTCACGACATCCGTACAACATTTGCCGGTACTGATTGAGAAATATGTGTAGATTACAGCAGGGAGAAATTATACAGCAGTGGATCTGGCATTACCCAGTGGATCTTGCATTATCCATTTTCAGCTGCATGTGATATTATCAGAGCGGAGAGGTTTCAGCTAAGAGTTAATATTCTTACTTTTATTAAAAGGAAAGAGAACATTATATTGTCATGCTTGGGTCACAGATTTGCACAGAAACACAGGAGGTTGTAGAAAAACAGGAACTTTATTCAAACACTGCAAACAGACATTTGTCTCTTTTTTAAATGTTTAAATGTGCTGAGATGACAAGTCAGAGATGACAGTTCCGCCAGGAGCAGAGAATGTCAGAGAGAGAGAGAGAGAAAAAAGCAAACAATCAATTCCAAAACTGACGGGCGCTGTACAAGGCTTTTAAGTAAGCAGAGTACCACGCGAGAGGTTTAGCGCGTGTTATAGCGCAAGTAAGAAGGGTAAGGAACAATGTGAAGGTAGACTGTCAGCTGTTTCAGGGGTTTTCCCAGAGGCATCTGTGTCCTCTGATGCGATCACCCCTCCAGCTTACACCCCCCTCCTCAGCTTTATTCACATTCTCGTGAATCAAGCAACTCTCTGTACCAGGTTCATATAGCCATGATAAAACGTCTGCGTTGACGTGCGCAGAGCCTGGTCGATGCTTTATCGTAAAACTGTAAGGTTGTAAGCCCAGAAACCATCTCATGAGATGAGAGTTTGTATCTTTCTGACGGTATAACCATTGTCAACTGTGGGACCTTATATAGACAGGTGTGTGCCTTTCCAAATCCTGTCCAATCAACTGAATTTACCACAGGTGGACTCCAATTAAGCTGCAGAAATATCTCATGGTTGATCAGGGGAAACAGGATGCACCTGAGCTCAATTTCGAGCTTCACGGCAAAGGCTGTGAATACTTATGTACATGTGATTTCTCAGTTTTTTTATTTTTAATAAATTTGCAAAAACCTCAAGTAAACTTTTTTCACGTTGTCATTATGGGGTGTTGTGTATAGAATTCTGAGGACAAAAATGAATTTAATCCATTTTGGAATAAGGCTGTAACATAACAAAATGTGGAAAAAGTGATGTGCTGTGAATACTTTTCGGATGCACTGTAGAACATGTATGTAGAATTTCACATTAGATGATATCACATAATACGATTTGGATTTGTTTTAAGTCCTGGAGACCTCATTCATCAAGCTGCCTCCCCCATTTTGCCATTCCACATCTGAAATCGCGCTAATCCAATGAAAGGACCCCTCATTCCCACGTCCCCCATTCATCAGGGATGGCTTTACCTTAGGCAGGCAATCTACAATTTAAAGAGATTGTTATTTTCTTGTGAATTGTTACATATGTATTATTTTCACTTTTACTTTAAAAACTTTTGTAAAAACAATACTTGTCCTTTATTTTCGGCCACGTGCGTGGTTACATCTCTTTCTTCCCAGACGTATAATACTGCTCGTGTTGTGAAGGGTGTTGTGGCTGAACGTACACTAAGGATATGCCTTTGGATCATTTGCTGTCTTTTTGCTGCTTGCTAGCTGCCTCTTCTGCCTGTCGCATGTCGTTGTTTTAAGAGCTCCGAGCACATGATGCTTGCCTGCCAAAAGCAAGCCAACAACTGCTAGCTTAGAGGTCTGTTGACTTGTTTTAAATGATGGCTCACTGCCTGGTCTCGCATGACTTTGTAAAAGCATTTTATTTCTGGCCCCGGGCATGTTTGAATTCTTTCTTGCAGGATATATAGCGCTGCTCGCGTTCGTTTGGGGTAGCTGCCGTCGCGCTACCCTTCGATCTTTTTAAAGCCTGTACAGCCGCTGTCCTTTTTACTACGGCCCTGGGACAATCTCTTGGCACCAAGTCTCATGTTTACGGTCCCCGCGAGATGCATCGTGGCAAGTCTCCTTGGTCTCATGGGTCTTTAAAATGTCTTTCGAGATTATCACGTATCGCAGCCTTGCATTTGCTTTCCATTCCAGGATTTTTTTTATATATAGCGAGATTATTCAGGACTTTACAAATTGTCTTTGCCATCTTATCAGCATTTTATATATGTTAAATTGCCTGGGCCCTAGTTTCAGTTTTTTATTTCTATTATCCAGACTGTGGTGGTCTTACACTGCAGTTTCATGGCAGAATTTTGACTTCATGAATGACAAAGAAATATACCACCAGTCATTATCTAAACCACTTAAGGTTCAGGGAAACCAGTTCTTTATCTATATACAGTAAATAAAACTGTAAGCTGTTTGATGTCTGTTTGTTTGTTTGATAATCACACAACAACAGCTGAACTAATTTTCACAAAAATTTGCATGTGTCTTGCCATTGCTCCAATGTAATATATAGGGTATGTGTCATATAGGGGAGAGGGGTTAAAAGGGGAGGGGGCAACCCAAATATGGGGTATAGTTCCCATTAGGCAGCAGGAGTATGTTACAGCTGATAAAAAATTCATCATCAGTATGGACAAAGATTTGTTACTTAGCTTGCCAAAGTGCAATCTCAAAAAGCACAGATATGTACAGAATTTCTTCTTATCTAAATCCTGGATAACAGTTTAATTGTCTTGCTGGACTACAGCTTTTATCTAAGAGTACATCTTTTTGTCTCATTGTGAATTTCCAAAACAAAGTTTTTCCTCAATGTATGACAAAACTGGATATTTTGTCTATTGATAGAAATGAGCGTATGGTTACGTCAACCTTGGTTAAAGCAATTTCTCATATTTAAACAAATATAAAGAGGCACTTTGAGATATTTTGGGACATTAAATGCATTTTGAAGCAAAACTCCTTTTCAGGCCTATATAGGCTAAAGCAGGCCATTTGATTTTGGTGGTTAAGCTGCCTGAGGTGAAATCTATTCCGGGTAGGCTAGGGAAAGCCTAGCCTGGCTTTTGGGGATTATTTTGGAGGTCTTGCACCCTTTTTGCAATATTGGGGACCCTGCATCATAGCACAACTATTTCCAGTACAAGTTCTGACTCACATATGAAAGGGCCACCTGTTAGCATTGAATTTTTTACAATTTCTTGTTATTCACTTGTTTCTTGTTTCTTGTTATTAACTTTAGAGATACATTTCCTGTTATTTATAAACCTAAAATGTTAAAATAGATTAGCTGTTTTCTTGCAGAGTCATAATTTTAATATATAGATCAGCATGATGATCTTGCGTGACTTTCTTTGCTTACCTAACAGAGCAATCAAATTTAAGATCTGAAAAACACCAGTTCATCTTTTGTTGACTCATTTTACATACACTAAGACTTCTTTCAGCTTACTTCCTTTTTTATTAAGAAATTTTATGGGTTGTCAAGGTTGTGGTATTGCTAAAGCATTCAAAGTATGTTTTTAATTAATCCCCTTGCAACAGACAAGACTGATAATGTATGTAATTTATTTCATGCTTTTACTGCAGTACTGTGGTGGGCTGGCACCCTGCCCGGGGTTTGTTTCCTGCCTTGTGCCCTGTGTTGGCTGGGATTGGCTCCAGCAGACCCCTGTGACCCTGTAGTTAGGATATAGCGGGTTGAATAATGGATGGATGAAGTTTTACTCTTCTCTTCTCTCTTTCTTGGGGAGGGGGGGTTGATTTGTTTCTAACCTATTTTTGTAAAACTTGATTTATTTGTAAGGAATTCTATTTGATTTTAATAAAATCAATCAAGAAAAAAAATTGTTGGGATATCTTAAACAGACTGAACTATAGTATACAAAGTTTTAAAATTTTAAAATCTCTCATTAAAAAGCATTTCCCAATTTGAAATCTCATCTGTCTTAACACAATGAAACATTCTGTGCAATTCTCACTACAAATTACTTTACAGTTTCAATTTATTTATGACAGTTACATCAACTTGAATATTTTGCATGAATTCCTCTTTTACTCATCTAACAGCTTCTCTGATCCCTTTTACAAGTTAGTCAAAACTACATGAGAAGTGCACATAAGCCACTAGTCGAGGAATAAACACACACACACAAAGGCACCCATCTGGAAATAAATGGAAGAGAAAATAAATTCTATAAGCATTGCTCTTTAAGCATAGACTGAATTAACATGTCATCAGTAATTACATAACAGTATAAGCTACCTCATAGCTGCATTATCTGCAGATTATTATTGTAAAGAATGGACGCTATAAAGCTTCAGTTAAAGGTGTTTGATCACACATGAAGGTGAAGCTCCCCTAAGTGATATAAAGATAGCATTGGGTTAGGAAAAGAACTCCAATTTATATGTAGGCCAAAGATGGAGAACTTATTTTAGGTACTTTTCTTCTTTCATGAAGTAATATTGATTGCTCATTGTCTTTTTATAGTCATTTCCCTTTTGGTAATTTCACGTTGATATTTATCAGTTAACATTTAGTGGTTAACTGAGTGGTATGGTATTGTTACTACGGTTCAGAGAGATGAGATTGTATTTCTTCTTCTTTTTTTGGCTGCTCCCGTTAGGGGTTGCCAAAGCGGATCTTCTTCTTCCATATCTTCCTATCATATGCATCTTGCTCTTTTACACCCACCACCTGCATGTCCTCTCTCACCACATCCATAAACCTTCTCTTAGGTCTTCTTCTCTTCCTCTTGCCTGGCAGCTCTATCGTTAGCACCCTTCTCCCAATATACCCAGCATCTCTCCTCTGCACATGTCCAAACCAATGCAATCTCGCCTCTCTGTCTTTGTCTCCCAACCGTCCCAACCTGACCTGACCCTCTAATGTACTCGTTTCTAATCCTTTCCATCCTCATCACAACCAGTGTAAATCTTAGCATCTTTAATTCTGCTACCTCCAGCTCTGTCTCCTGTTTTCTAGTCAATGCCACCGGCTCCAACCCATATAACATAGCTGGTCTCACTACCGTCCTGTAGACCTTCCCTTTCACTCTTGCTGATACCCGTCTGTCACAATTACTCATGACACTCTTCTCCACCCATTCCACCCTGCCTGCACTCTCTTCTTCACCTCTCTTCCACAATCCCCAATACTCTGTACTGTTGATCCCAAGTATTTAAACTCATCCACCTTCGCCAACTCTACTCCCTGAATCCTCACCATTCCTCTGACACCCTCAGAGCAAATGTCGCATCTGTGGTGCTCTTTCTGTATGTATGAAGCCATACTGCTGCTCACTAATCATCACCTCACTTCTTCACCTAGCTTCCACTACTCTTTCCCATAACTTCATGCTGTGGCTCATCAACTTGATCCCCCTGTAGTTATTACAATCCTGCACATCCCCCTTATTCTTAAATATCAGCACCAGCAAACTTCTTCTCCACTCCTCAGGCATCCTCTCACTTTCCAAGATTCCATTAAACAATCTGGTTAAAAACTCCACTGCCATCTCTCCTAAACACCTCCATGCTTCCACAGGTATTTCATCTGTACCAACGGCCTTTCCATTCTTCATCCTCTTTATAGCTGTCCTTACTTCTTCCTTGCTAATCCGTTGCACTTCCTGATTTGCTATCTCCACATCATCTAACCTCTTCTCTCTCTCGTTCTCTTCATTCGTGAACCTCTCAAAGTACTCTTTCCATCTGCTCAACACACTCTCCTCGCTTGTGAGTACATTTCCATCTTTATCCTTTATCACCCTAAACTGCTGCACATCTTTCCCAGCTCTGTCCCTCTGTCTAGCCAATCGGTACAGGTCCTTTTCTCCCTCCTTGGTGTCCAACCTCTCATACAACTCATCATTCGCCATTTGTTTAGCCTTCACCACCTCTCCTTTCACCTTGCTCCTTATCTCCTTGTACTCTTGTCTACTTTCTGCATCTCTCTGACTTTCCCACTTCTTCTTTGCCATCTTCTTCCTCTGTATACTCTCCTGTACTTCCCCATTCCACCACCAGGTTTACTTTTTCTCCTTTCACTGTCCAGATGTCACACCAAGCACTCTTCTTGCTGTCACCCTTCCTACTTCTGCTGTAGTTTCCCAACTGTCTGGTAACTCTTCACTGCCACCCAGTGCCTGTCTCACCTCCTCCCTAAACTCAACCTTGCAGTCTACCTTTTTCAACTTCCACCATTTGATCCTTGGCTCTGCCCTCACTCTCTTCCTCTTCTTGATCTCCAACACCATCCTACAGACCACCATCCATGTTGCTTAACTACACTTTCCCCTGCCACCACTTTGCAGTCTTCAATCTCCTTCAGATCAACTCTTCTGTATAGGATGTAATCTACCTGTGTGCATCTTCCTCCACTCTTGTACATCACCCTATGTTTCTCCTTCTTATTAAATTACATATTCACCACAGCCATGTCCATCCTTTTGGCAAAATCCACTATCCTCTGACCTTCTTCATTTATCTCCTTGACACCATACCCACCCATCACCTCCTCGTCTCCTCTGTTCCCTTCACCAATATGTCCAATGAAATCCGCTCTAATCACCACTTTCTGTCCCTTGGGTACACTGTTCATCATTTCATCCAACACACTCTAAAAATCTTCTTTCTCACCAATCGCACACCCAACTTGCAGGGCATATGCACTAACAATGTTCATCATCACACCTCCAATTTCCAGATTCATAATCATCACTCTGTCTGACACTCATTTTCACCTCCAGAACACTCTTGACATAAAGTTCCTTCAGAATAACTCCTACCCCATTTCTCCTCCCATCCACACCATGATAGAACAATTTGAATCCACCTTCGATCCACCTGGCCTTACTCCCCTTCCATTTAGTCTCTTGCACGCACAATATATCAACCTTCCTCCTCTCCACATATCTGCTAACTCTCTCCCTTTACCAGTCATACTGCCAACATTCAAAGTTCCTACCCTCAGTTCCGCTCTCTTTACTTTCCTCCTCTCCTTCTGCCTCCGGACACGTCTCCCCCCTCTTCTTCTTCTTCTCCTTCTTTGGCCAACAGTAGCCCAATTTCCACCAGCACCCTATTGGCTAACAGTACTGGTGGCATTCGTTGTTAACCCGGGGCTCGACCATTCCGGTATGGAAATTTGTATAGTTGTCCGCATACTGATTTGGCAAAATTTTACACCTGATGCCCTTCCTGATGTAACTCTCCCCATTTATCTGGGCTGGGGACCAGCATGAAGAAACACACTGGATTGTGCATCCCCTGTGGTCAGGTTAGAGATGAGATTGTATAATCTGTAATATAAAATACCAATATGTCATTAAAAAAACAAAACAAACCTACAATTAGTCACAGACCTTCAACGGCTATTAACAACACATCAATCAATGCCATTTTCACTTAAATTGGAATCTTCTGTGTATGAACGTTATGGAGACACCATAACCTTATTTGTGCTCTGTTTTTAACTACAGGACATTGTAAAGTTCTTTAAAAAGGTGTATATTTATTGTAGCCTTGTAACATATTTAATTACATTTTGTCATCACTGTCATTTTTAAGTATGACAAAAATGTGATAGCAGACTCTAGTATGAAGTAATCAAAACTACTACTACTTTCATATCAGTTTTCTTACCCCCTGAACACACCAGAATGTTACGCCATGTGGTCATTTTCTGACCCAAAGAAATCAATAGGTGAATGGGTAATACTATAATACTGATTTTAGTGATTGGCAATAATGCATACAAAGAGGTTATCAGAAATAAACTTAATGCATTAGGATTAAAAATCAAGACGGAGGTAAAACACTTAAGCGTAACTGTTGACTGTAACCTGAATTTTAAATCGCATATTCATCAGACCACTAGGACAGCATTTTTTCACTTAAGAAACATAGCAAAAGTTAGACCTCTTATATCATTGAAAGATGCTGAGAAATTATTTTATACTTTTGTTTTCAGTCGACTAGATTACTGCAACGCACTCCTCTTAGGACTACCCAAAAAAGACATAAATCATTTGCAACTAGTGCAGAATGCAGCTGCGAGAATCCTAACTAGGAAAAGAAAATCCGAGCACATTTCTCCAGTTTTGATGTCACTACACTGGTTACCTGTGTCATTCAGAATTGACTTTAAAATTCTGCTTATGGTTTTATAAAGCCTTAACTAATCTCGCTCCATATTCCATGTATCGGAATGTCTGACACCCTATAGTCCAAATCGTAACCTTAGATCCTCAAATGAGTGTCTCTTTAGAATTCCAAGAGCAAAACTTAAAAGAAGTGGTGAGGCGGCCTTCTGCTGTTATGCACCTAAAATCTGGAATATCCTGCCAATAGGAATTCGCCAGGCTAATACAGCGGAGCACTTTAAAAAAACTGCTAAAAACACATTATTTTAACATGGCTTTCTCATAACTTCACTTTAATTTAATCCTGATACTCTGTATATTCAATTCATTATAATAACTATTCATGGTGGCTCTAAAATCCATACTAACCCCTACTCTCTCTTCTGTTTCTTTGTGGTGGAGGCTTGCGCTACCACCATCTACTCAAAGCACCATGATGTTCCAACATTGATGGATTAAAAACCAGAAGTCTGCATGACCATCGTCATCAAGTCCTTCCGTGAGAACCCTAAATACAAAGAGGACTGTTCATTTATGTGAGGTAGAATGCCCAGAGGGGACTGGGTGGTCTCGTGGTCTGGAACCTTTGCAGATTTTATTTTTTTCTCCAGCCATCTGGAGTTTTTTTTGTTTTTTCTGTCCTCCCTAGCCATCGGACCTTACTCTTATTCTATGTTAACTAATGCTGTCTTATTTTAATTCTTACTTTGTCTTTATTTTTCTTTTCTTCATTATGTAAAGCACTTTGAGCTACATTTCTTTGTATGAAAATGTGCTATATAAATAAATGGTGTTGTTGTTATTGATTTTGTAAGTGGCCAGAGATCAGTGTTACAATTCTAGCATTTGTAGTTTCTAATGAGTGTTCCTTGTTTCATAACAAATTACAATTGTATCCAGTTTTTCTTTTTTGGTTTTTGGGAATGATTTGTTGATGAATACAAGATAGCACTGGAAAAGGTATATATTTTGGAAGAATATTCATTTTAGCTCTCAGTTGTGCCGTCTGATGTTATATTTCAGAAACGGTTTATTCCCAAGGTTGTATTTATTTTCTGCTTTGTGTTGTTTTTGTTATCTTAGAATAATAATTTTTGATGTTCCTAAGTCATTTCCATTTATATTCATCCATGTAATGAATTGTTCTCACACGTTACTTGTATTTTGTGGGTGAAGCCCAAAGGGGAGGGACAGCCTGACATCACTACTGAAAGACGGTCCTCCTATTCTAGCATTTGTAGTTTATAATGAAGGTTTCATAACTAACCACAAATTAAGGATTCATTCTGATCTACTCAACATTTACCAAGACCGGTCCCTTTCATATGCAACAGTCAGACCATGACCTTCAGAGCTCCTTTGTGATAGCATGTCTCTTGAAGATGAACCCTGGGATGGCCAGCCTTTTGATACTAAAATTAAAATGTTGCCCATGCAGGAGAGAACTGTAATCAAGTAGTGACAGACAATGAACACTATCAGGATTAGGTATGGATCAGTATAAATTATTTTTAAATAACAATTAATTAAAGTGGGACACCTCCAAACGTTAGCTGCACAGTAAGTAGTATCGCCATGTTTGTAAGGGACAAAGGTATATCAGCCTCTAGTGTTAAGGGGACACACTGAGGCACCTGTTTGGTGCACACAAGGTGACATGGTGTCCAGGAATCACTCATCATCAGGGCTTAAGTGCAAGTATGTGTGGGTCTTTCTGAAAGTGTGTGTGTATTAATCTTGGGGTACACAAGAGGAAGCCCTTCTATAATGAACTTGGTGAGTCCAAGTCACCCCAAAATATTCAAGACCTGTGAAGGATTTTTTTTCTCCTGTGGCTTTTTTGTTTTCCAAATTACAATTGTATTGACTGCGGTGGGTTGGCACCCTGCCCGGGATTGGTTCCTGCCTTGTGCCCTGTGTTGGCTGGGATTGGCTCCAGCAGACCCCTGTGACCCTGTGTTCGGATTCAGCGGGTTGGAAAATGGATGGATGGATGGACAATTGTATTGAGCTTTTCCCTTTTTGTTTTTAAGAATGATTTCTTTATATATACAGTACAGGATAGCACTAGAAAAGTTACATACTTCGGAAGAATATTCATTTTAGCAAGGTCAGTTCTGCCATCTGATGTTATATTTCAAAAACGGTTTATTCCCAGGATTGTTTTACTTTCCTGCTTTGTGTTGTTTTTGTTATCTTAGAATAATAATTTTTCATGTTCCTATGTCAATTCCGTTTCTATTCATCCATGTAATGAATTGTTCTCCCATGTTACTTGTACTTTGTGGGTGGAGCCCCAAGGGGGAGGGGCCATCCTGACGTCACTACTGAAGGGCTATCCACAGCCTTTACATTCTGAAGCCAAAAGCAGATCCTTAGGTGGTAGTGTGACATTTATTGAGTACTTATATCTGGTTTATTGGATTTATTTGTTTCAATCCTGGGTTTTTAATCGCTGGACTGTGTATTGGGACTTGCTCACCTTTTCAAGCAAACCCTTTTTTGTGTTTTGCCCTTTTCATTCTTTGCTGCATTTATAAAAATACGTTATTGGCCTTGTAACTCATAGCAAAAGGTTTGATGGTTGCTATCCCTAGAAGGGCATTTTGGTGTATTTTGTAGTTTCTGAAACATAAAAGAGATTATTTGGAATGTTCAAAACCGGTTCTTAATATTTGGCCCTGAGTGGGCTGAAACCACCCTGTAGATTTGGGAGGTCAGACTGTCCGAGATGGAACCAGTTTTAGGCAGGCTTATCCTGACTTGTGGAGCCTTTAGAAGGCCTCTTGCCATCTTTACTCAGTTAGTAATAGTTAATGTGCAATGACAAAATTCCAGATAATGATGTTTTGTTTGAGGCATTCCTTTTAAAGATAAATTTAAACTGCTGTGAGAAAATACTGTAAAAGAAAAAGTTAAGCTGACATGTAAGGCTATTTACATAAATTAATGTTCTCTTTATAGAAATGAATCTTGAACTGTAAAATCTTATAGGACATCTCTATACAAAGATAATATGTGGAAGGCATGTGTGTATGGATCATTAATGTAGATCTCCATGTCATCTGTATAAATATTTTTGTTAAAGTCCATACTTGCAGTTGTTAAAACTGACAAAGGACACCTGTGCATGGTTCCATAAACTATAACAAAGAAATCAGAAGTAATTTACATGCCATGTTTATCATACCCTCTTTACACTACATGTAATCACCAAGCAAAACAGTTTTCCTGGTCTCTGTGGTGAAAATGACACTGGTTGGCTTCACTTTTGAATCCTGTACTGCACCCTATCTGGTTACATTTTTTCACCAAGAAAGCACTTGTGGCAGAGCAACTAACATACTCATATGTGGATTAATCCAGAAACAAATACCAAGAAGAAGTAGAATTCAACAGATAATGGGAAGCAGCCAAAAGGCAAAAATAAGCAAATGGTTGCTGCAAGAGCCTTCCATTCTTTTGAATTAATTGACCACTTTGAAGAGGAATACTTCATCAATGATTTGTTTTATTTAAGCATAAAAGAAGAAAAAAGGATACACACACAATTTAAAAAAATACCACAAATGCATCATGTATGGGTCCCAAAATACTGTAGCATTTAGAAGATTGTGGAGATGTTCTTGGATCAGTTCAGAGTTAATTATATTATGACAAACAACAAAATTAACATATCTATCCCCAAGGCATACCCATTTTCTAGCCAAAATGAAGACAGAAGCCATTACAGCAGCAGCCATACTGTCAAGCAAGCATGTTTGGAACTGGCCAGTACCTGGATAGGAGACCAAACAGGAAAATTTAGGTTGCTTCTGGAAGAGATATTGGTGATACCAACAAAGAGGAGCTAACCCTGTGGTCTGTGTCTGGATACCAATACCTCATTGCAGTGAGGAGGACACTGTATAAATAAATGGTGAAATCCGCCAGATGAGGTCCTGAATCTCTGAGTTCATAAAATATCCTTAGGCATCTTTCGGAAAAAGCAGGGTGTTCCCCAATGTCCTGGCTAAATTGTTCACCTCAGCCTGATCATTCTGCCCCCCTAACCATCCCTTGTTTTGTAACAGGCTATCTTTCTTACCCCTTCCCTGCCTAATAGTTAATGAGTAGTGAGCATGCTGGCACAGAAAGGGCTGCTGTTTCATCATTCAGGTGGATACTACACATTGGTGGTGATTGTCTACTTAAAGTACTTTGAGTGTCGCGAAAAGCGCTATGTAAATGTAATTCATTATTACTATTATTATTGTTACAACTATCCCTAATTATTAGTAAGACAGCTGTGCTCTCTTGCACTGGAAGTTGGGGGAAGAGTCCATCCATCCATTTTCCAACCCGCTGAATCCGAACACAGGGTCACGGGGGTCTGCTGGAGCCAATCCCAGCCAACACAGGGTACAAGGCAGGAACCAATCCCGGGCAGGGTGACAACCCACCGCAGTTGGGGGAAGAGAGTGAGGGGTTATGCTCATCCCAACCCAGTCCCTTCTCCAGCACACCAACTGGTACAAAACTGGAACCAACCTCATGTACCAAAGAAACTGACCATATTGTATGTTGAAGTCAGCTACAGGCTTTCTGAAAACCTTGTACTGTACGTTTCAAGTTTCTCTGGATCACTAAGATTATCTCAGAAAAGACTACACAATTGCTAGGGCTTGTGTGGTCCTAGAATTACCATATGTCAGCAGAGAATGCTGATGAGCTTATTCACAGCTGAAAGTTATCTAGAAGTGGTCTTCATTTTTCTGAATTATAAAACGATGTTGAAGCAGCTGCGGTGGGTTGGCACCCTGCCCAGGATTGTTTCCTGCCTTGTGCCCTGTGTTGGCTGGGATTGGCTCCAGCAGACCCCCGTGACCCTGTGTTCGGATTCAGCGGGTTGGAAGATGGATGGATGGATGGATGTTGAAGCAGGTGTCATAGCAGAGGTTTTTAGACTTTTTCAGAATCACACCAAATTTTGATTTGTGACTATTTCATTCAGTTTCTTTGCAGTCATTTTAGTCAGACCAAGAAAATAAAAAGGTTTTCTCTTGATGAAGAAGTAAATTAATATTAAGATAAAACAGGTAGATTATCAAACAAAATATGCACATTTGAACAGACTGCAGAAAACAAACTTTTACTTATGGAATTAACAAATTACGCAGTTAAATATTACTTCAATTTTGTGTCTGTTATCTGTGACTGTTAATAATAATAATAATATATTTTAATAATACATTTTATTTATTTGTAGGCACCTTTCTAAACACTCAAGGACACCGAACCATAAATAAAACACAAATTATAAACAAAACTAAAATACAAAATTTTAAGTCAGACAGAGCAATTGTAGTCAAAGAGAAAAAGCAGTCTTAAACAAATGGGTTTTAAGTTTACATTTGAAAAGTGAGAATGACTCAATATTTCTAAGCTCAGGTGGTAGTGAGTTCCAGAGCTGGGAAGCAGAGCAACTGAATGCTCTGTTCCCTATAGTGGTAAGACGGACAAAGGGGACAGTCAAGTGGATGGAGGAAAAAGATCTAAGGATACAGGAGGGAATGGCAACATGGAGGAGGTCAGACAGATATGGAGGGGCAAGGTTGTGGATAGCCTTAAAGGTTAACAGAAGAATTTTGAATTGAATACGGAACTTAACTTGAAGCCAGTGAATCTGCTACAAAATGGGAGTGATATGGTGAATAGAGGGGGTTCTAGTAATGATGCGGGCAGCTGTATTCTGGGCCAGATTTGCAATTAAATCCAAAGAAAAGGGAATTACAATAATCCATTTAATTTATAGAGCACCTTTCCCACGCTCAAGGTGCTTCACAGAGTTACAGAAAGAACAGCAGGGTATATGTAACATTGGATACAAATATCTTCTGCACAGAACACTAGAGCAGATAAATACGTACAGGATATAGAAAGCAATAAATAGAATAAAGGGAAGAAAAAAAACTGTTGTATGGTGCAGCATGTTACTACACAACTGTCTAGACTATCATAGTTTCCTGTTTATTTTATAATGCTACAGTAATTTCACATACATGCAAATCTTTGAAACCAAGTTCCCATAATACTTACTGTTATGTTTTATCTGTAGATAGCTGTGCTTGATATCCTAAAGCATTGCTTTACAACTGTAGAAGAAAGAAGGCCCATTGCTGTATAAGTCACCCTCTGTAACTCTTCACTTAATAGCCTTTTACAATTAATTTTTGTCCATATATCAAAAAAACTGTATTCTGCTTTATTGCACAAATCAATGACTTTTTTTTTACTCATTTCATAAAAGGTTTGCAGCACAAACAAAAACTTCCAACAACTTGCAACATCTGAGATGATGAAATTTCCACACTTTCAAATAAAAAAAATGAAATCCTGGGTACACCCATACTTAAAATAAAAACAATCTGATATGTTCATAAACACTAAGTGGAATAAAATAAATGTTTGTTTTGATTTCAAAAATATGTATAAACAATTTATATTTACTGATACTGTGAGGGCCAAAATACTAGTACTACAGTATGTACTGGAGCATAACAGTGTGAACTGGCCGACTCCCAACACAAATATTGCTTCAGAGGATATTCAAGAATGCTTTCTGGATATATCAAGACAATTTTATACACATGAAATGATCACCATAAAACTGTAATACCCATTATCTCTCAAATGTGTCTCTAGCATAACATTTCTTTACAAACGATATTTTGCATTTAATATTCTTGATACAGGAGTTCTAATATATTTTGATGACATTGTGATTTCTTCTTGTGAGGATTATAATTTAGTTTCTGTTTTACTGTGTTATCAGATGCAATTAATACAAAAACTAACTACTCCATTAGGTTATTTTCTTAATGGCCGATAGGACGAAATATTATATAACTGTCCATATTGTACCCTACATATTCAACACTAAGAATCTCTAATGACAGTCTGATTGCTAACTTGGACTTTGTTTACCCCCAAACATTTAGTTCAACCCCTCACAATAGAGTTCTTCAAAAGAGGAACCTCTGTGCCCTTAAGCTAGACAAGGAATGGACAATCCAGTTTCTTGGCTCGCTAGTAGCAATTGAACAGAGGCATTGCTTTAAGGTTTTACTTAAAAAAATATGTTTATTTGCATCATTACCAGTAAATACAGAGAATCATATAACCTGGAGAAATTCATGGAGACTTCATTCAGATGACAATTCCCAGATGGTCTAATTTCTTAGTTACAGATTACATGTCCGTAATTGAAAAATGAAAAAAAAAAAGATTTTTTTGACAGAGACAGAGCTAAATTCCAAGTGTCCAGTGTCAACAGATAGAACTTCACATGAAAGTTTCTGTTTACATATCCATTTTTGAGTAAAGCAACAACTGAGCTAAAAGTTCCATGAAAGTGTCAGGAACTGAACTAAGAGACCCTTTTTTGAAAAAAGTCAGACAAAATGTATACACTATTTCTCCACTCCTGCCCAAAACGAACACAAGTACATAAAAGCAATACAGCTGTCTGCTCCATTAACAGAGAGCTTACAGTTTCATAAAAACACAAAGAAGGTTTCTAAATCATTATCAGAAACTCAAGGCCATTTTCCCTTAGGAATCAAATACAGCTTGATTCTGCAAACAAACTGTCCATACAAAGCATTCTAAGGTCCTGCTTCACTTTCTAATTATGTATTCCCAGAGTACACTGCACTTTTGTTCAGCTTGACAAGATTTTCAGGGTAAGGCCTTTTGTCTGAAATCTGTTAGCTGAAAAGGATTAAAACATCTCCCACACAGCATGTTAGAAGTATTGTTTATTGGTTAAATTGGAGAATTGAGAATTTTGTAAGTCACTAGCATTTTGAGTGTATGAAAATTCAGACAAAGGAAAGGTTATGAATTCCATAAAGTCAGAATCCTCATTGGGTCACCTCAGGGTTTAGGACAGTGTTTCCCAAACTCGGTCCTGGTGAACCCCTGTGGCTGCAGAGTTTTTGTTCCAACCGGATTCCTAATCATTGACAACACCTGATAGCACTGATCCCTATTAATTAGCTGTTATTTTTTTTCTTTTATTCAACATTCAGAAAAGCACAGCAGCATGGTTTTTACATTTATAAGACATTTAGATATTTCTGCTTTTGCTATAGATTTAAATGCTTAACTCTCGTTTGTTGATTTCATTATACTTTGTCCTTTCTCTGTGTAGTTTTTCCCTCTTCATTGTATCTTAATAATGACAATTTAAAATGAGCAGATCAGACACCCAGGCAAACAACATTGAATAATCAAAGGTAGCAACTACTTTAGAGTCAGATCCACTAATTAGTAAATAATGGATCAATTAAACAATTAGAACACCTAGAAAAGTAGAATGAAAATCAAGATGAAAATACTGTTAAAAAGAAAAAAAAGATACATTATTCTTATATAACTGCTTGGTACATTTTAATTTTTTTTTTTAGCAAACTTAGTTTTCTAATTTCTATATTGTTCCCTAAACACAGAACTTGGGAAATATCAGTTCACTTAATTAGCCCAGGAGTTCAATTAAAAACAGAAGCTGGTTGGAACAAAAACCTGCAGCCACAGGGGTTCACCAGGACTGAGTTTGGGAAACACTGGTTTAGGAGAAAAAGTCAAGAGATCTAAAGATTTCTTATCTTTTTTTTAATGTTTACCCTCATGTTACAAGTTAGGAGGAATTTAAATTGTGAAGTTAATCAATTAATTATCTGCTTTGCTTTTGACAATGTGAATAATTGAAATATTTAGTTTAGGTTCCCACTTTATTTTCCTTATCTTATTTTGTAAGTAGGGATTCCAGTCCATTACACTTATATCCAAATATATGTCTAATTTTTTTCTCGCTTTTAAACAACTGACTAGTATAATTTATTAATAAGCACAAGGAATGTGAAAATAGGACAACTACTTGTTTATCAACATGCAATGCAGAAAGATAAATAGATAAGATAGGCGAATTTAGCAAAGAACAGGCGGTTTATAGTTTGTTTAGATGTTCTCTGTAGTTTCTTGGTTTGTATTTTTTTTAATGTTTTTGCTTTGGAACTTTAGCAGATGCCACTGTAAGCTAGCTGCTCACTTGTACACATCACCTTGGGTAAAAGAGGGCTAAACCATTACGTTACGATTCAAAATTGTAAAGTTAATGAAGGCCATGGCCAGTTTTTCTGTTTAATTTGCAGCATTTTGGATAGGAAGCCAGCCTTAATTTGTCCTAGAAGGGACAATCAATGTGAGAACCCATAGAGATAACTACTAAGAAAGAAAGGCTAGAAGAGGACAATGATTTTAGTGAATTCCCAAGCCAATTGTTCATGTCAGGGAGGAATGTTAACGTATATGTGGCTGTCTAATGCTTCCACTTCATGTGGGCAAAATAGAGACAATGTTAAATACATGATGGGAGACACTGTCCTACGTAAAACAACGTCTGAAAAGAATTTAGGGGTTTATGTTGACACAAAAGTGTCATCATCTAAGCCTGTGTTTCTTAATTTTTTGTTTTCTCATGGCCCAATTTTACCTTATTTATGTCTTTGTGACCCCAATCTTATCTATCATCATCCTCAGTTGGTTTCCCCCTTGGAAAATAGCAGTATGGCTTTCTGCCAACCAATCTGCAAAGCATTCATGACCCTTTCCCATTCAGTACTATTGTGATTCATCACAACCCAAGTTCAGCCATCACGTAACCCAAACTGGGTTGTGACCGATAGTTTAAGAAACACTGATCTAAGCATTGTATAGAAGTGATTAAAAAGACTTTTGAATATAAATCAAGGTATGTTATTTTCAGATTATAAATTTAGTTCTTGAGTTGTCAGAATTGCATTTTGTCCTCTTTCCTGGTGGTGCTGTCTTCCAGTTCTAACATTCTCCTTATTCATTGCTGCCTGTTATATGCACAGTGGGATGTTTTGAGATGTTCCCACACAAATATGTAAGAGACATCCCAAATAAAGCTATTCTTAATGAAGCAGTAAATCTGTAATTCATCTCCTTCAAGTAAAGGTGGTTTAAAACTCCAGGATCAGTTGGTCTATAATTAAATGTTTGTTAAAGAGCAAAGCAGGATCCGAGATTACAATACCCAATAACTACAAGATTGCACAAATGATTGCATTTTGTTGTTCTTGAAGAAACAGTCACTCTCCATGTAACTATGATATAATAGTCAAAACATCTCCATATGTCAAATATTAACAAATCCTAACTAAATAAAGTGTGTTTAATGGTCAGTAAAGAAAATGAACAATCAGTGGTCCTCCTCAGAAGACACATACAAAAATAAAATTGGTGCATGTTCTCTAGCCTATGGCATGCCAATTTAGCATCTACAGATATCTTAAAGTGATTTTTAACCTGAAAATATGTATATCTCAAGATATCTTCAGATCTTTCAGATCTCAGATGCATTTGAAGATATGTTGACATTTTAATGAAGAGGTGAGCCACGAAATACGATGGCTGGTTTTTGAGTGAACTTTATTCCATGATGCCAAAGCCTGATTAAGACCCCCACAGAGTATCAAAAGTTAAAATATCATATTGGGAATTCTTAGTTTGAGGCTTCATATCTCTTGCAATGGTCGTGCTGTCTGCCAAATTGTTTTTCCTGTCTATGTCAGCGTTATCAGACAGCAGATTGCTGCTATAGCTGCTAGAAATAAGTGATATCAGCTCTCTCCTGACTATCTGTAAGGTAAGGCTCATTAGTCTCAACTGCGGTTTTTATGGCTTGTTCAAATCATCATTTTGGTTTATTTATTTATTTATTTCAAACTGTAAAAGTCAGTTGTAGCTTTTAGCAAAACGGCACCTTTTCCTAGTCTCTTGTTTAATTGCTCTTTCATGGCACTGAGCTCTTGTTTTGAATTACCATCCATTTTTATCTTTTTCTCTTTTGTGGCCTGGTAACACATCAAATGATACATCTCATATAAGCATCTTATAAGACACCTGGGGCCTCATGCATAACAGCGTGTGTAGAATTCACACTAAAACTTGGCGTATGGACAAAATCGGAAATGTGGGTACGCACTCAAAAATCCAGATGCATAAATCTGTGCGTATGCCAACTTCCACGTTCTTCCGCTTCATAAATCCCAGTCAGCGTGAAAAGTAATGCTTGTACATGCGCCTGCTGCCCTACCTCGACTCCTCCCAGAATTACGCCTCTTTGGATATGCAAATCAATATAAATAGCCCCTTATGTTTTGCATTCTGTGAAAAGACAATTGCAAAAGCACTGGGAAAAAGAAGAATTTCAGTGAATACCTAGTAGAGGCAAGGAAAAACATACTATTTGTTGGTTTAAGCAGTGATATAAACAACAAAAGGAAGTTGATCGAGTGACAGAGAAACTCGAAAGTTCAAGTTCAGAAAGTTGCACAGTGCCCAAAATAAATAAAGAAGAGTTCAGATACCAAAGTTGCCATGAAAAGCATATTGGGTACAGAGAAAAGAAAAAAAACTGGGACACAGTGTGAAAAAAAGGTCAAAATTTGCACTTTAATCACATAGTATATTTTGACATTAAAGTAGAACGTCATAAACTTCATCTTAAAATCATTTAATTTAATAGTTTTTCAAATGCCATCGTAACTAAGGTAGCACATTAACTGCATCGTATTCTATGTACTCTTACGTGTGTGAATCTGTACGTGCTTTTCAAATGGGCTTTCTCTTACGCTGACAGGACACATAATACATTACATTCATGATGTTACAGCTCTTTGAACAATTTAAAGACTGAGATGTATACTTGTATATCATGATGACAGAAATTAAAGCATGTATAAAACATTGAGGCACATTGGTGCAGTGGTAGAGATGAGCTGGCGCCCCTTCCAGAGATTGTTCCTGCCTCAAGCAAGATGCTTGCTGTGCTGTGCGAGACCGTTGATAAAATAATTTATTGCAGCAGTACTGTCTCTTTCAAACGTACTAACCCCAAATTCCTGTCCTTCCTTTTCCTTTTCCAAATAACCAATCGCCACACAATCAGCTCTTTAATAAATTCTTCAAAACTTTTAAGGAACATTTAAATATCTTCTTAGTATATGTTTAATTATTCCATCCATCTAACCATCCAGGTTTGAGGCAGTCCTAGCAAGCAAACAGTGTGATGCAGGAACAGTCCCTGAACGGGGCGCCAGCGCATCGCTGACGTTGCGCCACTGAGTCCTCACATATTTAATCATTAACAATATACATTATTTAAATAAAGTTAAAAAAGTATCTGTATAATGTAATATAAATACTTTACTGCATTTCATCTTAAAAATGATATCAAGAGCGCCACGAAGATAGCGTCTGGAAATCTAAATCGACTTAGAAGCCAGTCGTCATCATCTGTAAATATGCGCTCTCTTCTATTGAATTGAATTCCTTGAATTCCCTCATTGTTATTGTATAGTACAGTAGAGAAAAGCCAAGCAAAATGACACCTTTTATTGGCTAACTAAAAAGATTACAATATGCAAGCTTTCAAGGCAACTCAGGCCCCTTCTTCAGGCAAGATCTTCTCTACATTCATAATGGCTAACACGGTACAACACCCTAGTACTATAGTACAGTGAAATTCAATATGCAAATCCTCCATAAACTTATTTTCCTACAAAATGGTAAAATAACAACAATAATAATAATAGGATAAAAACAGTGAAAATATACAATATGAATTCATAAGTGGCTCAGGTTGTGCAATATTACAACTGTAATGCAAGTTTACAGTGAGGTAATTGTACTTATAAGTACAAACAGTTCTACTGGGAGCACTTGATGGATTGATTGAGTGCGTTTAGCGCTCTTGGGATGAAACTGTTTCTGAGCCGCGAGGTCCGTACAGGAAAGGCTCTGACGCATTTGCCAAATGGGAGAAGTTCAAATAGACTGTGTGCATGGCTGTGCGTGTGCTATAAACTGTATCCCGATATTTCTCCCGCTCTTAACACAATCTGCGGTAGAGCTTTCTGATCAGCTGCTGTACAGCTGTGATTCCACACTCAGACACAATGGGTTAAAATACTGAGAGTAGTGCACTGATAGTAACAACACTAAAGTGGCTATGGTATTTGGAATAGTTTTGCCATTCGGTGCACCACTATATGGTTACAGGTTGATTACAATCAAATGCCTTGAACTAAAAAATGAAATGTGGTTAATTTCAGTGTATTTGATAACACCGGGTCAGGAATGTGAAACTAAAAAATAAAGGGAAACCACACAGGAACAGTAGCACTGACGCTGGGTGCTGCCAATCTGCAAAACCAAGCAGAGAACTTGCATACACAAGGGACTGAGCTGGCATGAAAATGTGTGTGGTTTTACGCCAAGTTTAGTTTTTATACATCACGATGTGTGCATGGAAATGGGCATATGTGTCATTTTTGTGCGTATGCACAATTTATACATGAGGCCCCTGCTCTGATCGTGCCCTACTCACTTAGATTTTCTTTATTTAAAAGCTTTCTATTTAGGTTTGATTGGAAATGTTTATAATTGTGTGGACATGTGTTGTGGTGTGGATGGAAGCTGGACAGCATAATGCTGTGAGTTCCTGTTCGACTTTTCTTGTCGTTACCCACTTTTCTTTTTGCAAAGACCCCAGGCATACCCAAGTCACCCAGATGGTAGATATGGCCATGCATGGTGCCAGTCCATTACCTTGACCTGGATTTCATTAGAATCAACCATATCCATTGAAGGAAAATTACATACAGTTAAATTCTTTTCAGTTTATTGGATATATTTCTTAATCGTGTCATTTTGAATTCTTCACCTTCCATTCATTGTTTTCTACATTTTTGTTTTTCATGCTCTACAAGAGATTATCGTTATTTCCTTTTTGTCTACACAGAAAGGATGTTTATATTTGTGATTTCTCTAATGAGACTTTATTTCCTTTTTAAGTAATTATTAAGCTGTTTTACAATTTTGATTTCTATCATATATACATTACTAGGGGGTTCGCCCCTGCTCGCTTTGCTTGCCAACCCCCCTGTTCGCTTCGCTCGCCAGCCACTTTGTGTCTCTGCCGCTCACGTTGTGAAGAGGGGAGCTGAACGCACCCCAAGGAGACATGGTCGATCCTCCGAAATCCCTCCGAAATCCCTCTCTTAAATGGTGATACAATAGGAAACAAATACAGTTTTTTTTATCTCCTCTTTGCTTGATCAGCTGCTGGCTTGCTGCTGCTGCCGTCTGCATCTCGTGCAGCGCTTCGAACATTTAAAAGCCTGTACACCAGCTATCCTACAGCTTGTGTTTTATTTCCGGCCCTGGGCGTGGTTAAATCTTTTGGCACAAAGTCATGTCTTGCGAGACGTGTGTTCTTGATTTTTTTTTAGTTTATAATTTAAAAACAGAATAAGAATCTGAAAATCTTACAACATCACATTAAAGTTCAATAAATTCTGAATAGAATGATACCAAACATATATATGTAGGTTTTAAAATAAGCCAATCCCGGGCAAGGTGCCAATCCACAGCAGGACACACACACACACACACCAAGCACGCACTAGGGCCAATTTAGAATCGCCAATCCACCAAACCTGCATGTCTTTGGACTGTGGGAGGAAACCGGAGCGCCCGGAGAAAGCCCATGCAGACACGGGGAGAACATGCAAACTCCACGCAGGGAGGACCCGGTAAGCACACCCAGGCCCCCAGATCTCCCAACTGCGAGGCAGCAGCGCTACCCACTGCACCACCGTGCCGCCCAGGACAAGAAACAACATTGGTAAATCTTTAAATGAGAAATTTTAAATGTAAAAAATTAATAGATTCATTCAGGCTAGGGTTAATTTAACAAGAGAGAAAAGAACAATGTATTGTCAAGATCTCTGGATAAGATAACTGTCCAACAAAGTCTTTTGAAGTTTGTAATCAGTTTTTTCAATACAATGTGGTCTGTAGTCAGGTTGTCTGTCATTCTGAGAGATGTAAACAATCCTCATATCTGGCCATAAAACTCTTGTCTCTATTCAAGCCATGTTGTAATGTTTTAAATTTTAGCATGAGTTTAACTTCCCATTCTTTTCTCTCTTACTGTGTTTTGAAGTTGCCCATAAGCACTGTGACTTTAAAGTCCCTCTCACAGTGTCCATGGGTGTTGAAGTGGGCCGCTACAGGAACCATCTGTGTTGCCATGTTTAATGTGGAACCTGTGTAAATTCATTGTTTGGCGGAGTGCTTGTCCAGTTTCTCCCACATAGAGTGCAGTGTCAGGACATTTCATGCAGAAAATTAGGTAGACTACATTAGATGATCTGCAGGAAAATGATCCCTTGATGTGATGTTCAAGTCGGCAGTGTGGTATAACTATATGGTCTGTATCATAGATGTGGGCACATGTTTTGCATCTTTTCTGTAGGCATGGAGATGTGCCATTTTCTGTTGGTTCACTTAGGGAGCTTCGGACAATTAGTTGTTGAAAGTTTGGTGGTTGTCTGTATGCCAGGAGGGGAGGTTCAGGAAATACATTTTTCAATGTTTGGTCATTGTTTAGTATTGGCTGAAGTTCTTTTATAATTTTTTGAAGTGTTTCAAGATGTGGGTTGTAGGTGACAACAAAGGGGATGCGGTTCTTGTTGTCTTTGTTTTTATATTCCAGAAGGTTGTCTCTGGGTATTGCAGTAGCTCTTCTTATTTGAGTGTCTGTTGTTTTCGGGGTGTAACCTTGTTTGATGAAATCTTGTCTGAGCTCCTGCAGTTGTTTATCCCGGTCTGTCGGGTCTGAGCAAATACGATTGTACCATATTGCTTGGCTGAAAATAATGGAGCGCCTTATATGCTTGGGGTGGAAGCTATCACTTTTCAGGTAGGTCTGTCTGTCTGTTGGTTTGTGAAAAACAGAAGTTACAAGGGTGTTGTCTTTCAGTTGAACGGTGGTGTCAAGGAAGCTGACTTCTGTTTTTGAGTAATTCAGCTTCAGCTTTATGTTGGGGTGAAAACAATTATATTCATTATGAAAATGCTTTGCCATTAAGAGACCTCGAGTTAAACAGTGCAATATTAGTTGATGAGGCTTCTTTTTGCACAGAGCCGCAATCAGGGTTTATTTCCACATAATGCAAATTTGGCACACTGACAATTCTATTTCCAGGGTCATGAGAAGGACGACGTATTCCTGAGCAAATGCTGCCGGTGGTCTTTTCATTCGCAGCCCGGCGGTGGCGGAGACCTGACCCGCGATGTATATATTTCGGGCGCTGCAAAATACCGGCGTCCTTTAGGATGTTCCAGTCAGACCATTTGCTCTGGACAAACTGTTTAATAAAAAGAAGTTTGTCATGAGAGTATTTTAGCATGATACTGGGCAATACTTATCTGAATAACAGTGGAGAAGCAGCACAGCACAGCGGTACCGGTAGGACAAGCGGGTGTGGTAGCGTAGGTGAGCGGCGATAGCAAGCAGCAGAAAGCATAGCAGGAGGAGGTAGCAGGATTTGGAGGTTCCAATACACTGCCACAAACAGTAACACTTGGTAATTTCAGGCATGATCGCCCCGGAGCCATAAGCCAGATTAGTATGAACTTCAGATCAGTTCCCAGTCGTAGAGTACTGTAAGATGAAACGTGAGCAGATCAGCATAGTGAATTTAATATAATCATGGAGACAGATCATCCCGAGGTCTTAGATTACCAGGTACAAAGAAATGTTCGTAGGTTCTTGTCCTGTGATCCACAGACTCAGCTGTTCCCAGTCAAAGTAGAGTCCATAAAATCTGTAAATATTAAGCCAAATCCATACAATTCGAGTCAGCTGTATCCACAAACTATACATACAATAAAAGAAATAAAACAAGTGTAAGAAATTGTAAAATTAAGGTGAATTTTGCGAAAAGTGTTGTTAACAGGGAGGAGCGGCAACAACAAGCGTGCGCCAGCGTCCCCTCACCTGTAACAAGATATAGTGCTATCTTTTTAAAGATATTTTCAGAAATTCTCATCCATCCATCCATTTACCAACCCGCTGAATCCGAACACAAGGTCACGGGGTCTGTTGGAGCCAATCCCAGCCAACACAGGGCGCAAGGCAGGAGCTAATCCCAGGCAGGGCGCCAACCCACTGCAGGACACACACACACACACACACTCACACATCAAGCCCAATTTAGAATCGCCAATACAGCTAACCTGCATGTCTTTGGACTGTGGGAGGAAACCCATGCAGACATGGGGAGAACATGCAAACTCCACACAGGGAGGACCCGGGAAGCAAGCCCGGGTCTCTATACTGCGAGGCAGCAGCACTACCACTGCGCCACCGTGCCACCCCAGACATTTTCAGATAGCTGAAAAGCAATCTAAAATATAATTAAGCATTAACAATAGCATTCTGTCCATTTTGGAATATCTGGAATACATTTCTGATAATCTTATACATTCTGAGATATGTTAAAATAGACAGGGTCACACATGCACATTCCGGAGTCCCCAAACAACTTGACTGAGGTAAGCAATACTGCTCCTGGATGAGAGAGGGCGCTGCCACTGATGGTATCCTGTTCTTTATCCAAAATTCAAAGAAGACACCCTGTCAGGGCACTCCTGCCCACCCGTGACTTTGGAAAAAAGTAATGGCCCTTCCACCCATATAAACCAACGGCATAAGCAGACCTGGACGTGAGTTCGCTAAGAGGTAGAGATGCATACCAGAGAGAGAAAGAGAAAGAGAGAGCAGAGAGTGAGAAAGCCTGCAAGACTGACCTTAAGTCAGTGTCTTTTTAGTTATGCACTTAAGAACCTATTTAGCCTTTTATTTTTGTACAATTAAATGAGGTTACTGGGATGGTACCCCAACATTTTTCCCTGCTTCCATCTGCTTCCTTGCCGCCAGCCACAGCAGGAATTCCTATTGAAAGTTTAGGACATCCTGCAGGAAATGATTTTGAGGCATATTGAAATGAATTTCACGTAGCTTCATAAAGTCAATTTGAGATATCTGAAAATAAATGTGAGATGGGGAGGCAGGGTGCTGCAGTGGAAGCACTTCTGCCTTGTGGTCAGGAGACCGGGGTTCATATTCTTGGTCCTTCCTGCATGGAGCTTGCATGTTCTTCCTGTGTGTGTGGGTTTCCTTCGGGGTGCTTGGGTTTCCACCCATAGTGCTAAGCCGTGCTATTTGTGTTGTTAGGAGTTTTGGTGATACTAAATTGAACCTTAATGTGTGTGTGTTCACCCTGCGATAAGTTGGATGACTTGTCCTCTATATTGGTTGGGATAGGCTCCAGCTTCCCTGCAAACCTGATCAGGATAAAGTGGGTTTAGGAAATGGATGGATCAATTTGAGATATCTTCAAATTGATCAAGGTAAGAATGGCAGACATTTATACTGTATAATGAAATAGCAGGAAGTGATGTATTAAGCAGGTGGCATTCTTGGAACCAGAAATTACATTATCTGGAAGTAGGACTTGGAGCGTTAGAACTGGATGTGGTCATTATTGGGGTGATTCTTCAGTTGTTCTATAGGGAAAAGAGGAGAGAGAGTTAAAATACAGTGCCAAACCTCCGTTCTGTGGAGCAATTACCATTATTTGAGCCTGTAATCTGTCTCCCATTTGTGTGTGTGACAATATATATATACTAGGGGGCTCTGCTCCCGCTTGGTTACCTTGCCAACCCCTGGGTGGGCACTATGCGCCAGCGACTTTGTGTATCTGCCGCTCATGTATGGGTAAGCAGATGTACAATTGTTATTGTTATTTTCATGGGAACTGTTACATATGCATAATAGAACTATTTTAAATTACAGCAAGTAATTAACCATAGTTAAAAATAGTAAAACGTAATAAATCGAAATAAAATGATAGATAGATAGATAGATAGATAGATAGATAGATAGATAGATAGATAGATAGATAGATAGATAGATAGATAGATAGATAGATAGATAGATAGATAGATAGATAGATAGATAGATAGATAGATACTTTATTAATCCCAATGGGAAATTCACATTATGTTTCATGTTGCGTTACCATGAGGACTGATTGAGGTCATTTATGTTAGGTAGAATGCCTAGAGGGGGCTGGGCGGTCTCGTGGCCTCGGAACCCGTGCAGATTTTATTTTTTTTTTTTTCTACAGCCATCTGGATTTTTTTTTTGTTTTTTCTGTCCTCCCTGGCCATCGGCCCTTACTTTTATTCTATGTTAATTAATATTGCCTAATTTAATTTTTTTTATATATTTTGTCTTTTTTCTCTTTCTTCATCCTGTAAAGCACTTTGTGCTACATCATTTTTATGAAAATGCACTATATAAATAAATATTGTTGTTGTTGATGTTGTTGCTAGAGGTATTAGTTGAGTTATATGTTTTTGTTCTGTCTGACTTTGAAATTAACATGCAAATACTTTTTAAACTTCTGTCTTTGATGTCTCAGTCTTTTGAAACTATTATCGCTGACAATTCATCACATGTTGGTTTATTATAAATGTGAACGTCATCTTTCGGATTCATATAGAAATCCAAAAAAACTTCTTTGTCTGTGTTTTGCAGATAAATCTCATGTAAAGTGTGATACTTTTGGACGTATGGATTTGTATCCATTATTGGCTGTAGAATTTATAATACGTTTGATCGTTTAACTCTTTCGATTCTATGTTGAATCACTTTTCTGTGATCATAAATATAAACCTGACCAAACTGTGGTTTCATCAAAATTAAACTTGTTGTAGCTTAAATGTTTGCGGGACCACAGATTCTCATAGCGTATGGTCCTGAATTGTGTAAATCTACATTTTGTGCATTGAATGTTGCAAACGCGAAAAGATTATTGTAGATTCTGATATTTTGCCTGTAGTGTTTGTGGATTTCACTTTCACCAAACAACAAATCTTTTCATTCTCACAGATACACCTCTTCATTGGGAAGCAACATTACTTTTCCCTGATGGCAACACGAATTAGACGATCTACAAGTCTCTGACTTAAACTTTAAAGCCTTGCAATATCTACATACTTCTCTTATATCACCTATGTCCATATATTCGATCTCTTTTCTCTGTTCCGTTATTTCACCAATTCCGTAATTTCCGTTTGTTAGCGCTAATGCTAATGCTATCAGTTTTTTGAGACTTTCGAATTTTAGTACTTTCATAATCTTTAACCTGCTCTGCATGTGTATCGCACCAACGTTTTTGAACCTCTTTATGATGTTCTACTTTGTCTTCTACTCTTTGTCTTATTTCCAACCACACTTGGACTTGCTAGGTTTTCAGATCCACTTGGTTGAGGTTGATTATTACTTTCCTCATTTTCCAAATTTGCACTTAGAGTATTATTGTTCTTTTTTGAATTCTTTTTACTCCAACGCTTTTGGGCCTTTTTTCGACGCGCTGCCCTTTCTCCTTCGCTTAGTCGTTGACGTGTCATCTAGAACATATAAAATTATTGTCCCGAATAGGACTACATCGAAGGAAACAAATAGATTGTGTGTCTAAAAATACTGTCCAGAAAAGCTTCTTTAAAGAATGAAACTGAGGACCTTTCCTAAATGACTTTAAATGAGGAAAAAGTAAAAATTTGTAAGAGCTGAGAGCACAGGAACTGTGACTGATAAAAGTTTTTACACGAATGAGAGTTAAGTGGACCGTAGGTGTGTTTGAATATGGTGGAGAGGAGGGCGTGACTTGAAAAAATCTCATGGCAAAAGTCTCATCTCACGGGACTTGAAAAAATCTCTTGAAAAAAGTCTTGTCTCATCACAGGATTTTTTTATATAATAGAGAGATATATATTAGGCCTGGGAAAGTTAGCATTAATTTTTGCGATTAATGTGGTCTGTTTAAAAAATATTGTCTCATCCCAGGCTGCCAATAAGGTAATTACGTTTCCATGTAATTTTTTTGTTTTACATTACGAAACAATAATACAAAAGAGTTAAGTGTGAACTTAAAAAATTATATATACATCCAGTATCATATTTATATACTACCTATACAATTTTGAGAAATAAAAACTTTATTTAAAAATTTCAAATTGCGTGTTTCACAATGCCTTGCCACATGTCAGTATATGGTATTGGTATTCATTTCCTTGATTTATACATACCGACATAGGTGCAGGAAAGAGGGGGAAGAAGTGGAGTTTATGACAGTCCTGGAGTAATGGCAAAGAAAAGTACTGAAGGTAAAAATTATCTGTGACGATGCCAGTCCCCTACAGACTCCCTCTTCTCACATGGGAGTCTGCTGAACCAACACCATCGATAGTTATGACCGAGATGAGCTGACAAATGAGGACAATTCAAAGATGATGCCAGAGGATGGTGAAAAAAAGTGCCCAAGTGCTTTTATTAAAAAACAGTCAACACAAAAATAAAACCAACAAGTGTCAATTGTGCAGTGTTCTAAAAAACAGTACATATATAAATCCATAAAAATCCAGTGAAAAGTGGGGATAAAATAAATCAATAAATAAATCCATTAAAAATCAGAGGTTAAAAATGCAGGCTAACTCCTCCTGATCTCAGCCAACCTCCTTCTCATTCTCCCCGGCTCACCCATTGCTCAATTAGCCGGCGGAGACTCAGCAACCATGAGCTTCATTATGCTGACCCTCGTCTTGACTGCCTCCGGACATCACAGCCAGACCATCCGAGGTCGGGTCTCCTCCCTTCTTCCTTCAAGCTCAATTGGACACACCTCGGAAGCCTAGGGAAGGCACCTGCCTTGCTCGCCACACTCCATCCGAATATTCAGGTGGGCGAACTAGCCCCTAGAGCGCCACAGCCAACGCTCCTTCTCGGGGCCCCAGCTCGTACTGTCAGATCATTGCCAAGATTGCCTTTCATGTCTTTTAACCTCTTTCCTTTCGATCTTTTTCTTTTTCTTTGATTCCCCCCTCCATTTTGTGCTGGCCAGTATATATATACACACTTGTCTCTGTGGGCGCAGCGCCGCAGGAAGCCAATGAAGCACCTGAGAACAATCGCACTCGCCCCAACTACCTCATTAACTCCCCAGAGAGTGACACGGGTTTACGGATTTAAAATCTGGCCCTATTTTTTTTAAAGCCGCAGACCCACTATACTAAATTATCCTCTCTCCTTTTTTTCATGTAATGTTTCTGTAAGAAGATCGAATCAATGTCATATCACATAAGTACAAAATACATTTTCTTTGAGTAGCACTAAAACTAAAATAAGTCTCTAGGACCTCTGTATTTAACTTGCCTGTCTGCCAGGTAGCTTAAAGTTCTGACTGACCTAATATAACGACAAAAACCTACAAAATAGAAGTGCAATGATTATCTTTACTCATTATTCAAGTTTGTAGTATCTTTGCTAAATTTATACAAAGAATGCAACATAACCACCCAAGTAATGCACGGTGTCAGTTTTTAAGAGAGATAGCAGTTACGGAGATCTTTTTTAGCGTGCCTGGGGTAAAGGTGTAGGTAGAGCAGTGTGAGCATACAGGGGAGGAAAATAAACTCTTTATGCTTGTTGTCTCTCTATTTTACTATATATTTGTGTGAGTGTGTAAAATTAAAATATATAATTTATTGTATTTTTGTACATGTGGTAGGTCAGCTTTCCTTTTTCACTTGTGTCTAGATTTTATGCATCACTGCTGGCCAGTTTTCAAAATTAAGGCAATAATGAAAAGGAGTAAAAGATACATAAATGGTCAAATTAAGCTCAGGAAAGCATTATATTTTTGAATATTGTGTAACATTAAATTGAATTTATATATACATATATATATGTGGGTTTGATAATGGATGGATGGATGGATGTATACCTATACTAATAAAAGGCAAAGCCCTACTGACTGACTGACTGACTGACTCATCACTAATTCTCCAACTTCCCGTGTAGGTGGAAGGCTGAAATTTGTCAGGCTCATTCCTTACAGCTTACTTACAAAAGTTAGGCAGGTTTCATTTCGAAATTCAAAGCGTAACGGTCATAACTGGAACCTCTTTTTTGTCCATATACTGTAATGGACTGCAGCTCGCTTGCCGTGGGAGGCGGAGTTGCGTATCGCGTCATCACGCCTCCCACGTAATCACGTGAAGTGAAAACAAGGAACAGCCACAAAGGGCGCTGAAGAAAACATTCATTACGCAATTGAGAAGGCAGCGAAACAATAAGAAGCGAGCGAGTGACTGACTGAACACAACACGAGTGATCACTTCGATGAATCAAACATGTTCAAAAAACACATTACACAATTGATAAGGTACGAAAAGAATATGAAGCGACTGACGCATACAGGCATAAATTAAGTTCATAGACCTACAAAAGATTGCCATTTTTCTCCTGTACAACTATACGTTCCATTCTCAACAGTAAGCTTCCGCGGCTTGATCATATTCCAGTGCTCAACTGACAACGTGGTATACAAAGACAACTATAACAATCATAATAAATGAACAATGAAACAACGGAGAACCCGTGCATTAAATAAAAAGGCTGCTTCCTTGGCAAAGCAAGGAAAAAGGATGGCCTTATATGGCGTTCGTTTATAAAAACAATCATAATAGACGAACAATAAACCACTACAGAACCGCGAAGCAAGCAGAAAGAATGGACTTATGTGGCGTTCGTTTATAAAATAGCGGAGAAGCTGTGTAAAGACAGCTTCACAAAAAAACAGATCCTTAACAAATTGTTATTGGTATATTTTCCCTCAGTTTAAAAAGGTTTTCTTTTCTTCTTAATAAAAATTTAAAAGCAGAACTTCGCCACTGCAAAGCGCGCCTGACTTTATTGAAAAGAAATTAAACTTGCAGTGCCACTATTCAATGACACTTGCCTAACGCCTGACTGTATATATATATGTGGATGTATATATATGTACATATATGTATATATATGTATATGTAGATATGTGTATATGTAGATATGTATATATATGTATATATGTATATATATATATATGTTTACATAACCTCTTTAACACACTACTTCTCCGTTGCGAAGCGCGGGTATTTTGCTAGTATAATATAATATACATACTGTATATATATTGCAAGAGAAGGAGAGTTTGAGTACTAGCTTGGTGACCACATATAATTAAAGGTTTGAACATAAACAAAAATACGCACTAAGTTGCAGAAATGTCTTTCCAGAAACGAGTTCAAAGCAGAAATAATAAAGATGGTGGAGATTCTGGTTTTGAGTCCTTCCAGCAGGAAGAGATGGATCCAGGTGGGCAGACACTGGAAATGACGTCAGAGGTGTTATAGCCATCAATCATCCAGTTAACAGAGAGAGGAAGAGAAAAGACATAAAGACACAGTGGCAGCTCCTGTAGTGGTAGTAGAATTACAATCACTAAAGCCCTCCAGCTATCCCCTGTGCACATATACTGTGTTTGTATGTATATATTGTAACAGTTGAGGTATTTATCGACCTCTCGAACCCTCAGGTAGTACGCCAGACACCAGGTAAAAGTCCAAGACTTTTTATTTTTATGATAATAATGTGCACTAAGCACCCTCCACTCCACACTACACATACAAATATGAATAATCAATAATAAATCACAATAAACACTCCTCCTCTCCCAGACACTTCGCCACCCTTCCTCCCAGCTCAGCGCAATGTCTGGGCTTTCCCAGAGTCCTTTATACCCCCTGACCCGGAGGTGTTTCCGTTCCATTACCCACAAGTTCTTATTCCTTCCGGGTCAGGGTAACCAGTCCTTGTCTTCACCCCGGAAGCACGTCGTTTCTTCCTGTCATTGGATTATGACGCACTTCCGGGTTATAGGGCATATATAAGTCCACGGGCCTCCCTACAGCGACCCCCAGTGGTCCCCAAGGTATCCAGCAGGACTGTGTATAAAAACTACAAAGTCCATGAGGCCCTGCTGGAATTCGGGGCACATCCATGCTGTCGGGAGAGCTCCTCCTGGTGGCCTGGGGGTGAGGGCCAGAAACTCTCGCCGGCCATCCATCACAATATATATATATATATATATATATATATATATATATATATATATATATATATATATATATATATAGTCATACACATGCATATAGGATGCATCTAAAGGGCTTGAATAAGAATAATTCCATGCCAGACCAAGAGGTGGCAGAGTGCACTGACTCTTTCTCTTACTTCCCTGCAGACCAGTTGCAGGAAATTCCGCCTGGTCCCAATGATGTCACTTCTGGTCCCAGGCCCAATGACACTACTTCTGGTTCCAGCCCTACTGATGACATCACTTCCTCCGCTCTCCCTTAAAGCCACCATTTTTGCGACAAGCAAATCATTTCTGTTCTGGACTCCAACCTGTACACTTCTGTAGAATTATTCATTTGATTTTGCACCCAGGAAACAATGGCCCAAACCTTTTTGTGGCTTTACTTAAGGTTGTGACAATATATATATATTGGGACATCAATCAGGTTGTCCCTTTTATTCTTCTCCAGACAATATTAAAGCAACAAAACAAGAAAAGCTGCATCTTTACTCTTCTTCCAGCGTGGGACTTTCAAAAGAGCAAAAATGGGTCTGGCTTTGCCAAGCTCCATCTTGTGGATTGCTCTGGCCTTAAAAGACACTCTTCCTGGGACGCCTGGCTTTTATGGCATTCAGACCAGAATGGGTGAGACTAGGTACCCTCATCGGGCAGTTTCCTGGCACTGTGAGGGAAGAAAGAGAAGAAAAAAATAGCTCCAGCTCCCACTCTTGTCTTAGCAGGTTATTGCTCCTGTGAAAAGTACATATATACATGTATTTTTACTAAATGCTAATGTTATTACCTCATGAATCCAGAGCCCTTGTTTTGAATTTCATGCCGATCATCATCTATATGGAGTCTGAATCTTATTCTAATGTCTCATATTTTTCTTATGTGTGTGTTGTGTGTAGTTCAGTATAACTTTGGGTGTATGTGCCCTGTCATGGATTAGTGTTCTGCTAAAGAATAAATGAAGACAGAGGAGAAAAAAATGTTATAATGCCAGATGAAAGAGCTATCAGCTAAGCTGGACTAATGCATAGGCGAAGCCCCCCAGCTTTATTTAATTCTACACTTCCTAATTACGGAAATTGCTGGCAAAAAAAGTATTGGGAGAAGGTTCTTTACAAAAATATCAAAGCAAAGTCATTCACTGGGAATTCAAAATAGCCTAATTTCAAAGCCAGAATGCTAGTCAGAGTCAAGGTCAAATAGTAATCATTAAAACTCAAAGCTAGAAACACACTGTGCAACCCACCAAAACTCTTTTAAATAATCACAAACTTGGATGCAAGTATGCACCTATTCATAAACCATTGTGCCACTATCTCACATAGCACATCATGCAACGTGTCATGACAATATAAACACAACACAGTGCCACCATCAGCAAAAACTAAATAGTATGGTGGCAGAGGAAGAGTGTAGCGCAAATGATTATTTAAACTTCCTGAACAACTGGTTGTCACTGTCATTGACTGGTAACTTTTTCTGGGGTTAGTTTCAGATTTGAGCCTTATTCTTGTGCTCATCACAGCCCTGAATTGGATTAAGTGGGTATGAAAATGTCTCATTGTATAGAAATAACTTTGTGAAAGTAAGGTCAATGCAGACAGAAAGATAGAGAAAGAGAAAGAGATTGCCATGGAGAAGTGGGAGATGAGAGAGTTACCTTTAGTTGCAAGCACTTCTTCAAGCTTTGTATTTGTTTTTGATATACTGTAAGAGTTCAGGGGTTGAAAAGTACTCTAATTTTTAATAATAAAATGCATCTAAATAAAGTAACGGCTGAATGTCAGTCATGTGTGATGTTACTGTTTTGAATATCAGGGCATATTATTGTATACTAATCCACACAAAGCTATTTTCTCCTATAAGACTAATTACATTATAAATGCCAAGACCACATTCCACCGAGCCGGCTGATGAACATGCTTAGTAAAGAATGACATAAGCTGTGGCAATGATTTTTTTTCTTCATCTTTTAAAAGAACTACTCCACATATATTGTACCCATCATGCTATGGTTAAAAAAGTAAACCTTTGCCTTCAGCACTTTCAGGCTCAGCTGATAGAAAGGTGATTTAAAAGAAAACTTCACCCAAAATGATTTTTTTTATCTCTTACCTACCCTGTGTTGTTTGTAGCAGGATGGCAGAGAAACATTTTTAATCTCTTGTTTTCATGGAGAACGTAAATAACAAACTTTCAGGTACATTGGGCTTCACCAGCACGGACAACTTTAAAGAGCTGCAAACAATACTAAAATATTCATGAAGAACTCAAGTTATTTGTGACACAAATGGCACATGTCAGTTATCCAGAAGTATGCTCACTTCCTCCTAAAACACTTGTATTACTGTGCTGAAATATTTTTATTAAATACTTTTGCATAACAAGAGTTGTGCACAAAACTGAAGCACATTCAAGAAAATTCCACCTGCAATGAAAGACTCACTATTAAGGTGTTATCTTCACTGGGAAGTCATTAAAACAAGCACATCATATGTGAAAACATGATGTATCAATGCTACATACACATTAGAAACCAATATCTGTATTTAAACTGCTACAACAATAAAAAAGATTCATTAACTGACAAGCTTTTAGTGCTGCTGCGACACACTAGTAGCATCCTGGGTTCACATCCCAGTGCAGCCTGTAGGGACTTTGCAGGTCTGCATGCTACAGTTTAATAGCACATCACATCTATGGGAACAGAAATTAATCTATTTTGGAAAATTGAGAGTAACTATAACATCAGGGGCCTCATGCATAACGCCGTGCGTAGAATTCACACTATAACATGGTGTACAGACAAAAGCAGAAATGTGCGCGCAGACAAAAATATCCAGATGCATGAATCTATGCATACGTCAACTTTCATGTTATTCCGCTATGTAAATCCCGGTCAGTGTGAAATGTAATGCATGTGCACGTGCCTGCTGCCACTCACCAACTCCTCCCAGAATTATGCCTCTTTGAATATGCAAATCAATATAAATAGCCCTTAAGCTCAGCGTTCTGTGAAAAGGCAATGGCAAAAGTACGGGGGAAAATAGAAGATTTTCAGCGAATACCAAGTGGAGGCAAAGAAAAATGTACTATTTGTTGGTTTAAACAGTGATATAATCAGCAAAAGGAAGTTGATCAAGTGAGATAGAGTGTCTGAGAAAATCTAAAGTTCAAGTTCACAAAGTCGCACAGTGCCCAAAATAAAAAAAGAAGTTGTCAAATATCAAAGTTGCCGTGAAAAGGCGAGTCGTAGCCCACCGTCTGAGTGTCATATGAAAGCTTATTAGGGTACAGAGAAAAGACAAAAAATAGGCACCCAGTGGCAAAAAAAGCTTGAAATGTCAACTTTAATCTCAAAATTTCCACTTTAATCACATAGTTTATTTTGTCATTAAAGTAGAACATCATAAACTTCATCTTAAAATCATTTAATTTACTAGTTTCTCAAATACCATCGTAACTAAAGTAGCATGTTAAATGCTTTTGTTTTGTATGTGTTCTTCTATGTGCTCTATGTGTGTGAATCACTACGTGCTTCTTAAACGAGCTTTCTCTTCCTCCAACAGGACACAGAATCCATTACATTCATGATATAATAGCTCTCTTAATAGATTAAATACTGAGGTGTATACTTGATATCATTTTTATGATGATAGGAATTAAAGCATGTTATTAAACATGGGAACACGGTGGCGCAGTGATAGTGATGAACTGGTGCTCCGTCCAGAGATTGCTCCTGCCTCACGCAAGATGCTTGCTGCGCCGTGCGTGACTTTCGATGAAATAAATTATTGCAGTAGTACTGTCTCTTTCAAACACACTAACCTCATGTCCTTCCTTTTCTTTCTCCAAGTACCCAATTGCCATACAATCAGCTCTGTAATAGATGTTAAGCCATCTGTAAGCTTAGAACACTGATTCTTCTAAACCTTCAAGGAACATTGAAATATCTTTGTAGTATATGTTTAATTATTCTATCCATCTATCCTTCCAGTGTTGTACCAGCCCCAGCAAGAATACAGTGAGAGGATGGAACAATCCCTGAATGGGGTGCCAGCTCCTAGCTAGCACTGTGACACCGTGTCCTCACACGTTTAATTATTAACAATACAGATTATTTAAATGATGTTAAAATTCTGTGTAATGTAAAAAACATATTTTGCTGCATTTCATCTTAAAAATGATATTGTCATCATATGTAAATACATGCTTTATAAAGTGTCTCAAGTTTACAGTGAGGTAATTGTACTAATAAGTACAAACAGACCTACAAGGAGCACTTGATGGACTGATTGAGTGCGTTTAGAGCTCTTAGGATGAAACTGTTTCTAAACCGTGAGGTCCCTACAGGAAAGGCTTTGAAGCATTTGCCGTATGGGAGTAGTTAAAAAATAGAGCATGGCTGAGGCAGCGTGTGCTTGATGCTGTATACTGATAATTCTCTTTCCAATCAGCTGCTGCAGAGCTGTGATTCCACACTCAGATACAGTGGGATAAATAGTCTGAGTGGTGCAGTGAGAGGAACAACGCTAAAGCAGCTATGGTATTTGGAATAGTTTGGCCATTCTGTGGACCATTATATTGTTACAGGTTAATTACAATCAGATGCCTTAAACTAATAAACAATATGCGGTTAATTTCAGTGCATTTGATAAAGCCGCGTCAGGGATGTGGATCTAAAAAAGAAAGGGTAACCACTCTGGAACAAAAGCACTGCTTTGACGCTGGGTGCCGCCAGTTTGCAAAACTGAGAACTTGCATACGCCAGGGATTGAGCTAGCATGAAAATGTACATGGTTTTACACCAAGTTTAGTTTTTATACATCGCGATGTGAATGTGGAAATGGGAGTACGCAACATTTTTGTGCGTACGCACCATTTATACATGAGGCCACAGGTCATGTTGCTTGGAAATTCTCAGATGATTCTGTACTTATGTATAGCACCTCAGTGGGACTGGGACTGCCAAGTCAGATGTTTTATTTGTTGTTAATATTCTTCTTTGTTCAAAAAGTGAGTATATTCATTCATTTATTATTTATTTACTTATCTTCCTATTTATGTAAAAAGCCAAATTTCCTCCTGGGGATAAATAAAGTTCTAACTAACTGATGGTACATTTTAAATATTTTCTTGCAAAAAGTAATCTCTGTACTTGGAGTTCATAAATAATGTACCATTTATAGCTCTATCATAGTGGTATTGTTCATGAATGGTAGTAGCACTTACTTGCCTTTTACTTATAATATGTCAGATTTTGTGACATTATTTCATTCAGTAATTCTACAAACCAACTTGTTCAAATACATCAAATGCACAAAATAGGACATAATCTGGCAGGACGCACTGAGACATGTTTTTTTGGAAACATCTCTTGTGCCTACACATTCCATTGCAGAGCAGCCCTGGGTTCACCTGAGTGTGCTATCATTCACTTACTAACAACATACAAGCAGGAACTGAAATAAGAAAAAACAGCCATACGGAAATCACAAATCTGGTGCAATAACAGTGCAGCAGAACTACTGGAGTGCCTCTCCTGTACTTCTCATGCAACTGAAAAGGCACTTGTCATGTTGCTGGTGTAAATATGACTAAATAAAAAGCTTTTAACCCTTGAACTCCTGAAATTCATTTATTTATTTTGTTTGGTTTACTTGTATTAAAAGGCTTTTAGTCACTGTTTCCTGTTCTCAAAAATATTGCATAGTATTTTGATATTTTGATTAGTCAAATCACCTCTGTGAGTCTGTAGCTGCTGTGTTTTCTGAGAATTTCCTGATGTTTAAGACAGGAGCGTTTACATAAAAACTTGGCTACTGCTTTTATGACTAGGACAGAATTAGAACCTGCTTCCCTGGAACTGGGAAGTAATAAATATAAACATTCTGCTCTCATACAGAGCTGGAAGGTTATAGTGGAACCGCCATTCAGTCTATTAAAAATGCACCTTCCAAATTCCACAGAGAAGAAAAAAATGTTGATTAGCCTTCTAAATAAACAGTAGACTTCATTAGAATCAGAATCAGATCGCTTACCCTTATGCCTTCACTGGTCCCTAACATGTTAGAGGAGCAAATTTCCCTCTTCAACCCACAGGCAAATATTCATAGGGTTTTGCATCAGTTCTTTTTTTATTTGTTTCATTTGAAATTCATAAGAAAACCCCCAAACAGACGAGTGGCAGTGTAGCTGAAGCAGTGTGGTGGGTTCAAATGTTTGTGTGACATACTGTATGCACTTTCTCCTTGTTTCTGCAGCCTACTTTATTATTATTTATTTTCTCCCATACCCCTTAAGAAAATAAATAATAATAATAATCATACATTTTATTTATATAGCACCTTTAAGATATGCTTGTTAGTCTTGGAGCAGTTTTAGCCACAGGCGCATTCCACCATGGTGTGCTAAGAAGCACCTCTGCAGGTCTTTTCTGCCCACTGCTATCTGGCAAATCAGTGCTTCCACTCAATGTACTCATTGAGTTTATTTTTATTTATTTATTTACTTATCAGTTGATTGGCTGTATTATCTGTCCATGTGAGTCCTGTGGCCAGGTGTGGGAATGACAGATCTAGAAACACTGGGGAAATTTTTGGCCGCCAACTGGATCACCCCTTTTACTGTCCATATACAATCAAAACAAAAAGAAAAGAAATAACATTCATAGGCATATGTTCCGTAAGTGGAAATTCTAAGAAAGGCTTTGGAGTTGCAGTTGTTCTAGCGGAGCAACTTGTTGTTGTTCATCCGGCAAGTTTCTCTGTCCAGTAATGACGCCTCCTTATGGGATGTCCAAGGTTTTATGGTGGCTGGACCGGAAGGGGCAGAGTTAAACAACTTCACTGGGTGGCTTCTCGGCACTGTGGGTAAAGGAGGAAATAAAAGTGTTGGCTGCAAAACCATCTCTCGTTTCAGTGGGTTATCACATACCTCAACTTGGTCCTCTGTCCAGCTAGCCCAATAATCCTCTTCAGCTCTGCCTCTATTACGCGATCTTTAATGTGAATATCACTCTAAATGTCTCAGTGTGCAGAAGTCAGTATCTATTAAACAGACTGCTTTAAAACAATCAGAATCAAAAACACCTTTATTCACCAGAGCTTATTGTACAGAAATTTAACTTGGTAGCTTTGGAGCTGCTTATAACAGAACACAACATCACATAACATAAGCTAAACAACATACATTATAAACAGTTGCAGAATAGTTCAAATAGATAGATAGATAGATAGATAGATAGATAGATAGATAGATAGATAGATAGATAGATAGATAGATAGATAGATAGATAGATAGATAGATAGATAGATAGATAGATAGATAGATAGATAGATAGATAGATAGATAGATAGATAGATAGATAGATAGATAGATGGCCCCAGAAACCAGAAGTAGCAAATTCAGTTTCCCTCACTGGATGGCTTCTTTGCACTGTGGGGAAAAAGATGTCAAGACAGTTAGTGGCAGCTCCCCCCTCTCGCTCAGGCAGCACATTCCTGAGAAGATCTTGGAGTGTGACCCTCGGATGCATGTGTGTAATAATAGATAGATAGATTGAACGTTATATATACATGTAGTTACACCTGAAGCTAAAATACCACAAAAATCAGTCACTTAAACTCTTCATCAGTGCAACAGGAGCAATCTTGTAGGAGAGAAAATAAGCAGATCCAAAATATTTAATAACAAAGGTGTGTTTTCAAAATATGCCTAAACACAAGTAGATTGGGTGTCATTCAAACAGATAAAGGGAGATCATTCCACAGCTTTGGGACAAGAATGGAGAAGCACGATTGGCAAGAGGAAAGATAGTCAGTAGACAGAGGGAGGCAGAAAGGAGACTCCTTGAGAAGATGTAAGAAAAGACCAAGGATTGAAAATACTGAAAAGCAGAACCATCCAGAGAACTGTAGGTCAGGACAAGAGTTTTGAACTGGATTCTTGCAGCATCAAAAAGCCAATGGAGAGACTGAAGGCGAGATGGAGTAGTAGGAGTGAAGCAAGGAACAGACAACACCAGTCGAGAAGCTGCATTTTGGAGGAGATGGAGAAGTTTGATTGCAGCTGAAAGACGTCCACCCAGGAGAAAGTTGCAAAACGCGGATCGAACCTCAGATGTCAGCGCCTGAGGAGAAGCCACTGATGTTGTGCCACGGCAACTGGTTCACTTATTTGACAAGGTGAAGGTTGGAGTATTATATCCATAGGCCTGAATCACATTCTCGATTATTTGGATGGTTATCTACCAGGTAATGCTTGTGGTTGGTTAGCCAGGCGGCAAACATCCGAGGCTCAAACCCCATAAGGGGAAGCAAAGGTGCGTACACCTGATGAGCACCAATAAGGGTGAAACACATGTTGTGGACTCTTTGTATTATTTACTGTACTGTATCACATATTTATAATCTGCTGCTCACAATTGAGAGGACGTGATGGATGTTTGTGTATGTGTATGTGTGTCTGCGTGTGTGTGTATAGTACACATGCACAGACACACACACCCACACGCACATATGTGAAAGAAAACACCGATAAGTTAGGGAGACAGGCTAATTTCTGGTTTGCAAGGTCTATGGCTGTGGGAAAGAAACTTTTCAGATGTCTATTAGTTTTAGTCTTTAATTGGCCTAAAGTATTTACCAGAGGGGAGTATTTGTTTCAAGTGGTGACCTGGGTGAGATGAGCAATAATTTTCTTTAGTGACCACACTGTGGGTGTTTTAGTGAGTCCATATTGCTCATACTAAGTTGCCTTTTACTCAAGCACTGTCCTTGCCAAACAAGCACGATGATGTAGCTTATTACCAGGTGGACTGCAGAAAGGCATGACATTTGGGCAAGATCACAGAGTGAGGGGCTGTGAAGGTGATTGACAGCACAGCCCTGTGAGCTCAATTATTGGCAATGTTTTATTGTTACTTGACTTTTGGCAGTTCACTACAGTTGCAGGAGCTCTCCATTGTCTCAGAATCTTCTGTGCCATGGATAAGGAGCTTCATTCGGCAAAGTCAAAAATGCCCTGGGATTTGTGAACAGTATCCCTTAATCATGTGAATGACACCCACAGCCTTCCTTCACCTTCCACCCCTCTCCCCAAAAGGCAGGAGTGACAGCTCCAGAATGACAGGCACATGTGAGATGAACACTGGAAGCCTCTAGTGCTAAGTCTGCATCTTGGTAGTGGAGACACAATTGTTGTTCCATCCAGTGAACTAAAGCTGCAATGGAATTCCGTATCAAATCTCCAGGACTCAGCGGAGCTATTTAGATACAGCTCTGCTCACTTCACATAAGGAGGTGCCTGCAAAAGGTGGCCTAAAAATCATTTCCCTTGCTGATGGTACTGCAGATCCAGTCACAATCTTGTGCCTTCAGTATCCCAGAAAGTTTTCCACACATCTTGGCCTTCACAATCACCTCAGGGCCCCCCATAAAAAATAAAAAAGTTTTGTGGGTCCACTTCTCGAATTGTGAAAGGCTAGTAATTAAAAAAGGTGTAATGTACTGGGTACTAGGGGCTAATCTGAAAGGAACCTCAGATGACTGTTTAGAAAAAGTTGTCAGTCTGCTGGACTTTATTTCTTGCTTCAGCCTAATAATGCCAGAACCTGCTCCTAACTCATGTTGTTTAAAATTTTAAACAGGGAATTTGATATCATCAGATTTCTATTGTTCTTGGAACAACATTGAAGATACTGTTCCAGGAGTATCGTTCACCTTCACCCAATCAATTTTAAACTCAGTGTCTGACGTTAGAAAACAGGAGCTGCACCTCACAAAAATGTTTTTCATATCTGCTGGGCCTGGACAACGAATCTCTCACAGTTTAAATTCATAAGGAGACCAGTTTCCTTTAATTTGTTATAACAACATGTGAAGTCATATGCCTCCAAGTACTAAGTCCCTCTATTCTTCCAAGATGAAAAGCAGCAGGAACAAAAGACAAATGAAGAAAAAACATACTCAAGGTTAGAAATCAAGAAGATTAAAATTCAGTTATACTAAAGTCCGATAGTTAGCTCAAATATTACCATCACAAAACCCTCAAAGTGCTGACTTTGTAAAAAGATTTTTTGCACAAAGAGAATTTCACAAAATATGCACAATTTTGAGTTGACTTGGGAATTTATTGTTATATGCCCGGTAAACTGTCAGTCACCTTGGTCAATAGAAATATTCCCCTGCATGCTCTTCTGGTCACCAGTATACACAAATTAAACAAAACAAATAACATGCTAATAGTCAATAGAATAGAAAAAAACAAATTTCCACAATCAATACAGTAGTACAATATAAGCATATATAGGGCAAATACCATGAGTACTATGTAAGCATATAAATGAGATAGTGAAATTGAAGCATATAATCAAAAACACATATAACACAGATATCATAATTCAAAATGTGAACAGAATATGTAAATTGCTTGCTAGAGCTATTTGCCAAAAAGTCAGATATTGCGAGGGGACAAGGTAATGGACGTAAATCATTCTCAGGTCCAACTTCAGACAGAAACTGTTTCTTAATCTTGCAGCTCTTGATTTCACTCTCCTGTACCGTCTGTCTAATGGTCGGAGTGTGAACAGACTGTGCTCTCCTTTATAATGCTGTGAGCCCTCCTGATGACTCTGGCATGGTAAATATTATCCAGAACTGCTCCAGAAATGGCTTGTGCTTTCCTGACCACCCACTTTAGGGCTTTGTGGTCCTGTTTAGAACAGTTACCAGACCAGCTTATGATAGCATTAGAAAGAATGCTCTCAAAGTAGCCCCTATAAAAGCTATCAAAAATTCTGTCTGCCGTGCCAAATATGTTTAGCCTTCTTAGGAAGTACAGTTGCAGCTGAGATTTCTTTTACCAATGAAATAGCATTGTGCGACAAGGCAAGACCCTGACTAATATAAACACAGAGATATTTAATGTTTTTCACTCTCTCCACCTCTATCTTACTGATGTGTACAGTGGTGTGTGCTGCTCCATCCTATTCTGTGGGTCCACAGCCATCTTCAAAGAGAGATGGTTGTCCTGGCAACATGTTACCACTGCTGTTTCATCTATTCCAGTAATTAGTCCAATGACTATGGCACCATCACCAAATCTGATGTTACTTAGTGTTGTTCTAGAAAGACAGTCACTCATGAAGAAGGTATAAAGCTGGGGGTCTTAGCACACAACCATGAAGGGACCTTGAATTTAAAACCTGTAATTTGGAAATGTGGTTCCCATTTGTGGACTACATGAGGTCTGCCTATTAGAAGATCCAGAACCCAATTAAAGATGGCAGATGGAAGACTGTCAGTCAGTTTTGATGGTATCACTGCATTGAATGTAGCGTTGTAATCAATAAATAGTGTTGTAACATCACTATAGATCTCAATGTGTGACAGAACTTCTGTACATCCATGACAATACTAACAGCATCCTCTGTGGACCTATTCGATCTGTATTCAAACTGAAGGGTGTCTACAGTATAATGCTCTGGATGTAAGTTATGACCAGTCTTTTGAAGCATTTCATTACAATAGGAATCAGTGTCACCAGTCAATAGTCAATGAGGCATATCACTGTGCTCTTCAAGTGGCAGATTAAATATTTCTGCACCGACATCCACCAACACTGATGAACAAGATCTGAGTACACGCACAGGGATTTTATCTGGACCCACAGCCAATCCTGAGACTGTGAATAGTGAGTTCATAATGTCCTCCACCACAAACTCACTCTTCTGTGGTTTGGTGTTAAGGGTCTTGAAATGGGCATAAAAGTCCTTCATCTCATCATGCAGGGTGACGTAGCTACTGAATTCCCCCCTAGTTCTGCTTTGAAAGTCTGCAATCTGTTGCAGTCCCTGCCACATACACTTGGTGTCAGCAGGGCTGTAATAACGCTTGTGGCCGATGCCTGAGGTTCTTGCCTGGCTGGGACGCCTCTGGGATGGAATGACTGGGAGAGAGGCAATACCTCTCCTGGAACATGAGAGCGCAACCTCCCTGGATTGCATCAGAGCCACAGGCTTGGAGCTTGGAAGCTCAACCCTGCTGGGGCCCGTGGCCACCGCCTGGGGGCACTTGGACACTTCCGGAGCCCTGGTCTGCAGCACTTCCACCACACCTGGAATTGCTGCCGGAAGAGGATCCAGGAACAGATGGAGTACTTCAGGGGACCCTTACAGCACTTCCGCTACACTCAGGAGTGCTGCCGTAAGAAGATCAGAGTGCACCTGGAGCACTTCCGGGTGCATTATAAAGGAGGCCACCTCACACCGTTCATGGAGCCAGGGTCGGGAGGAGGAGGACAAAGCTTGCAGAGAGGAACATAGGCAGCAGAAGAAAAGACAGAAAAAAAGAGAAGAGAAAGAGAAAAGAAAAGAGAGAGAAAGGGACTGAGCAATACAGTAATCCCTCCTCCATCGCGGGGGTTGCGTTCCAGAGCCACCTGCGAAATAAGAAAATCCGCGAAGTAGAAACCATATGTTTATATGGTTATTTTTATATTGTCATGCTTGGGTCACAGATTTGCGCAGAAACACAGGAGGTCGTAGAGAGACAGGAACGTTATTCAAACACTGCAAACAAACATTTGTCTCTTTTTCAAAAGTTTAAACTGTGCTCCATGACAAGACAGAGATGACAGTTCAGTCTCACAATTAAAAGAATGCAAACATATCTTCCTCTTCAAAGGAGCAAACAAATCAATAGGGCTGTTTGGCTTTTAAGTATGCGAAGCACTGCGGCACAAAGCTGTTGAAGGCGGCAGCTCACACCCCCTCCGTCAGGAGCAGAGAGAGAGAGAGAGAGAGACAGAGAAAAAAATCAATACGTGCCCTTCGTGCTTTTAAGTATGCGAAGCACCGTTCAGCATGTCGTTTCAGGAAGCAGCTGCACAAAAGATAGCAACGTGAAGATAATCTTTCAGCATTTTTAGACGAGTGTCCGTATCGTCTAGGTGTGCGAACAGCCCCCCTGCTCAATCCCCCTATGTCAGGATCAGAGAAAGTCAGCGCAAGAGACAGAGAAAAGTAAGCTGGGTAGCTTCTCAGCCATCTGCCAATAGCGTCCCTTGTATGAAATTAACTGGGCAAACCAACTGAGGAAGCATGTACCAGAAATTAAAAGACCCATTGTCCTCAGAAACCCGCGAAGCAGCGAAAAATCCGCAATATATATTTATATATGCTTACATATAAAATCCGCGATGGAGTAAAGCCGCGAAAGGCGAAGCGCGATATAGCGAGGGATTACTGTAGTGTTGTTGGCTGGTGATTTGTGCACTGTTCCTTAGAGGCAGCAAGAGGAAATAAGCATGTGGTGTGTGGACTTGTGTGTCTCTGAGCCTGGCTGTGTTCGGGTTAGGGGGCTTCATGACCCCCATTATTCCACACACTACAAATTGAATTGTGTTTTGGTTTCTTTGATTACTCTAAATTGGTCATATGTGGCCTTTTTGTAGTCTTGAACATTACAAAAGACAACTACAGCAGAATGAGCATACAGCTTGGACCGAACCTCACAGTTTATCCAAGGCTTCTGATTCAGGAATACCCGTATCTGCCAGAAAGCTGGTTATTGTTACAGTATATTCCTCTAAATCAGCAGTGGAGTGTTCCCGCATAGCAGTGATCTTAAAAAACTTCTACTCAGTACCCTCAAAACAGTCTTGAAGCATGTTTTCAGACTCTTCAGTCCACACTTTCACAGATTTACTTACTGGATGGACTTGTTTGAGCAGCTGCCTGTATGATGAATAGAGGAACAAGGAGATGTGATGTGATTGCTCAAAGTGAGGGTTGGGTAAAACCTTGAACACACCTTTCACATTCCTGTAAACATGATTAAGGATGTTTTCCTCTTTTGTTGGAAACTTAACATGTTGATGGGATTTTGGAAGCACAATCTGTAAGCCACAATGATTAAAGTACCCCATAACAATAAATACAGCATATGATAGCACGTGCAAACACCCCAGAGCTCTTGTGGTCCAGCTTAAATCAAATTGTACTGATTTTATTTGATTTTATATTCATTGACACACAGCTGTATTTATCAATAGCTTCTGATGACCCTGATTCTCTTGACTCACTAACACAATGTCTAACTTGTATCTCAAAATGGATGAATAGTAACTTTCTCAAGTTAAATAAAGAGAAAACTGACATCTTAGTGATTGGCAATAACGGATACAATGAGGCTATTAGAAATAAACTGGATACATTAGGATTAAAAGTCAAGACGGAGGTAAAAAGCTTAGGGGTAACTGTTGACTGTAATCTAAATTTTAAATCGCATATTAATCAGATCACTAAGACAGCATTTTTTCACTTAAGAAACATAGCAAAAGTTAGACCTCTTATATCATTGAAAGATGCTGAGAAATTAGTTCACGCGTTTGTTTTCAGTCGACTAGATTACTGTAACGCACTCCTCTCAGGAATACCCAAAAAAGACATAAATCGTTTCCAACTAGTGCAGAATGCAGCTGCTAGAATCCTAACCAGGAAAAGAAAATCCGAGCACATCTCTCCAGTTTTGATGTCACTACACTGGTTACCTGTGTCATTCAGGATTGACTTTAAAATTCTGCTTATGGTTTATAAAGCCTTAAATAATCTCGCCCCATCTTATATATCGGAATGTCTGACACCTTAAATTCCAAATCGTAATCTCAGATCCTCAAATGAGTGTCTCCTTAGAATTCCAAGAGCAAAACTTAAAAGAAGTGGTGAGGCGGCCTTCTGCTGTTATGCACCTAAAATCTGGACTAGCCTGCCAACTGGAATTCGCCAGGCTAATACAGTGGAACACTTTAAAAAACTGCTGAAAACACATTATTTTAACATGGCCTTCTCATAACTTCACTGTAATTTAAATCCTGATACTCTGTATATCCAATCCATTATAATAACTATTCATGGTGGCTCTAAAATCTGTACTAACCCCTACTCTCTCTTCTGTTTCCTTTTCCGGTGTCCTTTTGGTGGTGGCTTGCGCCACCACCATCTACTCAAAGCACCATGATGTTCCAACAATGATGGATGGATTAAAAGCCAGAAGTCTGCATGACCATCATCATCAAGTCCTTTCCGTGAGAACCTTAAATACAAAGAGGACTATTTCATTTTTGTTAGGTAGAATGCCCAGAGGGGACTGGGCGGTCTCGTGGCCTGGAACTCCTGCAGATTTTATTTTTTTCTCCAGCCGTCTGGAGTTTTTTTTTTTTTTTTTTCTGTCCACCCTGGCCATCTGACCTTACTCCTTTTCTATGTTAACTAATGTTGTCTTATTTTAATTTCTTATTTTGTCGTTTATTTTTCTTTTCTTCATTATGTAAAGCAGTTTGAACTACTTTTTGAATGAAAATGTGCTATATAAATAAATGTTGTTGTTGTTGTTGTTGTTATTGTTAATCCCCGAGTACAAATTGTCTTTTTATGTGACCTTTAGGGGTAAGAACATAGGGTCAGCCATTGTACAGTGCTCCAGTGTAATTTTCAGGTTAAGGGCCACGCTTGAGATGACATTACATCTCACAATTTCCAGTGGATGTTTGGTAGCGATGGGATGTTGTTGCTAACAATGGAGATGACTTTAACATAGTCACAGTAAGAAAATGGCATCATGTTAACTATAAAAAAGATAAAAAATATGTCAAGCCTTAAACAACAAAACTGTAACAAAAAGACAGTGAAGCTAAATTCACCAATGCTCAAACCCCCCAAATCATAATACCATCCATTATGGGTGTGTTGCTAAGTATAATCTGACTGGTTGAATGTGAGAGGTCGTATTTTACTAGCTTACTGCAATTCTGTGAGGAAACCACAAAAAGATAAAATCAGAAAGTTGCATAGGATATTATTATTTATCTTCATTTTCAGAAGGCATTTTCTAAGCACTCACATGATAGGCTAGCAATAAAACTAAAACAGGTGATAGTTCGGGGTGTGGTGTATAGATGGGTTAAAACACAGGAAGCAAAGTTTTATGGTGCCAGGAACCCTATCATAATTGAGTGATGTTAAGAGTGGTGTCCCAGAAAAGTCAGTGCTAGGGCTGCTGCTATTTTTAATTTATATAAATAATGTGAACAGACAACAAGTTGGTTAAGTTTGTAGATGATACCAAGCTGGCTGGGATAGCAAATAATCTGGAATCGGCAGAATCATTACAGAGGCACTTAGGGAGAAGACTGGCTTGGGAAGATTTATGGCTGATGAAATTTAATGTAAATAAATGGAAAGCATTACACATAGGAAATAGAAATGTTAGATTTGAATAAACAATGGGAGGTTGAGGTCTGAAAATTGAAAGTGCACTTTATGAGAAGGGCCCAGTGGGTCACAGTGGACTATCATCATCCAGACAGTGTATAGAAACCATTAGTAAGGCTAAATGAATGTTAAGTTATATAGCACGATGTGTAGAGGCCAATTTCAAGGAGGTTATACTTAAGAATGCTTAATGCACTGATAAGGGCTCACCTGGAATACTGTGTGCAGTTTTGATCTCCATATAACAAAAAGAAAATACAGCAGTGGTAGAAAAATTACAGATAAGAGTGATTGGGCTGATTCCTAGACTGCAAGGTAAAAGGTATGACAAAAGACTAAATGAGCTAAACCTTTTCAGTTTAAAAAAACAGGGATTACAAGGTGACATGATTGAAGTTTTTAAAATTATGAAAGGAATTATTACAGTGGAACCAGGCAAGAACAAAAGTAACTTAGGGATACAGGTGGAAACTTGTTAAGGGTAAATTTTGCACAAACAGAAATTTTTTCTTCACACAAGGAAACCACAGACACATTGATTAAATTATCTTGCAGTTTGGTAGAGAGTAGGACTTTGTAGACCTTCAAACCTCAATATTATTTTAGAGAGATTCAATGGATAGGATTGGTGAGCTTTGTCAAGCTGAGTGGTCTGTTCTTGTCAAACTTTTTCTAATGTGAAAACTGCCATTCTGTATTGTCAATGGTGAGAAAATGGAATGCGTATGACTACAATGTTTTGTTTCATTCCACAAAGTTGGATGTTTCTGTAAGTGTGCCACCATCTTAAATAGGAAGTGGCAGTGACATCATTCCCATGATGATGTCCGGACAGGTGGTAGCAACCATAAATAATTTGGCCATGAAAAAACACACAAAATGGCAGCATTCATAAAATACTGATAAAATGACAAAAGTTAATAAGTTCAAAATGAAAAAAAAAATCATAAAAAACTTTACAAAATTTACTTCAGTACACATAAAAATCAACATAAATGCACTTTCAAAGGCGGTCAATTGGCATCCACAAATCCCCACCAACCTCTGTGACACAAGGTGTTCCACAGTGCTCACTATGCAGCCCGTTGCTTTTTATTATTTATCTTATACCTTTAGTTGACTTTATTAATCAGTATGTTCTAGGCTTCGATTTCTATGTGGATGATAGTCAGATCTATATGTGTACACTAATCCTACCTCCGATTTCCTACCCAACTCACTGGCTGAGTGCACTGGTCACATTAATCCAAGGCAGTGTTGCTGCTTATAGGTTCTAAGACTCTTCTTATATCTGATTGTTACTTTAGTATTGATATTAATGGTTGGACTATCTTTACTTATTCAACAGTCAGGAACTTGGTGGTTGTTGTTGATTCCAATGAGCAGTAGAAGCTGTACAGAGAAGAGTAACCAGCCGTATCCTAGGACTTAAGGACATGTTGTACTCTTATAAACTCATAGAATTAAACCTGTTTAGTCTCAAGGAGAGGAGGCTAAATGCTAATCTAAGAATTCAAACTTCTCAAGGGCATTAATAAAGTAAAATCATCCAAGTTCTTTTGACTAAACAGCCCATCTTGAGGGCATCACAGCCCATCTTGAGGGCATCTTTGGAAATTAAGAGAAAGTTGTGGAAATCTGGAATAAGCTAATGAGTCATGGAGTTGAAGAAGAAACTTTGACAGCCTTCAAGAAGTATTTGGATGAGTTGTTGGGGCAGTTTAGTTATTACCTAAACAACTGAGCTTGATAGTGTGAAAAGATAACAGGGAAACAGAAAAAGGTTTAGGGAAGTCACCCCATATACTTGAAACAAAAATGCTAAGAAATGTCTATCAAAGGTCTTTTCAGACCTATTTCAAGACAGAACTGAATTAATGTTAACAAGATGGCATTTTTATTGCCGGTTTGAAAGAAGTGGCATCATTGGGTCTGGAACTGGAAATGATGTGATTGGGGCTGGAACCAGAAGTGATGTTGACAGGCTCGGGAGGATTTCCCTCAGTTGGTCTGTAGGGGAAAGTGAGAAAGGGTTAGTGAACACTGCCACCGGCATGTAATTACTACCTTTCAGGCCCATTGGCTGCCTCCTATTCACAAGTGTGTGAAAAAGGGCTAAATCGACTTCTCTTGTATGCCTTATATTCTAAGCACTCATCATCCCTCCAGCCATTAAGACCCCTCATGGTTCACCCTACAGCCAACAGCTGGGTATTGATTCCTGGGCTGAGTAACAAACTGGGAAAAACATGTGCATATATGTGTATGTAGTATGTATATGAGTGTGTATTTATGGAATGAGAGGTCAGTTTCTCCTATGACAGTGCATCGAAATTAAAAAACAGCACATTTGCATGTTTGAAGACAACCTAATAAATGGCTTGTGTTTACATTATCATCCATTTCAGTCCACAAAAGGACGAATGTTAGTTTATCAACCTGCAGCTGGCAGGTGTCTTAATCTGCAATAGAAGGGCACATCTTGCAGTTTAGCTAATGGATAAAGGTACAGAATAAGATTAAAGGGGACTGGAGATTACACCTGGGGAGTCTTTATGTATGGCAGGTGATCGAGAGCATGCAGCAAGAACTGGGGGATGTGGCTTTAGCAGAACTTGAAGAGCTGCCTGATTATTGCTGATTTTGGGACTGATCATAAAATCCTGTACATAAATGTCCAACTTTTACTCTTCCTGATACTATCTTAAATTTTAGCTGCTAATTTTATTTTATTAATGATGGGGGTTTAATGTTATTTTAGTAGGCCACTCTCTGGTGGCATTAGTGCCTCTGCTTCACTTTTGCATGGAGTAACATTGATCATTCTGTATTTTACTGCTCAGTTTTGTCATTTTACTTTAATGTTTAATATACATTTGTACATAGCAGTTTGTTTGTGGGTTTTTAAAGGAGGGGTTATAGGTAAAAATAGTGAGGTCGATACAGGCTAGTCGCTAGAAATATTTTTAGATTCAATGCGCGATACTGTTGAATATTTTATATTTATTACAGTTGTCTCAGGGTTGGTAGCGAGATCCTGCCCCAAGTGGAGGAGTTCAAGTATCTCGGGGTCTTGTTCACGAGTGAGGGAAGAATGAAGCGTGAGATCGACAGGCGGATCGGTGCGGCATCCGCAGTAATGCGGGCGCTGCATCGGTCTGTCGTGGTGAAAAAGGAGCTGAGCCGCAAGGCGAAGCTCTCAATTTACCAGTCGATCTATGTTCCTACCCTCACCTATGGTCATGAGCTATGGGTAGTGACCGAAAGAACGAGATCACGAATACAAGCGGCTGAAATGAGTTTCCTCCGTAGGGTGTCTGGGCTTTCCCTTAAAGATAGGGTGAGAAGCTCAGTCATCCGGGAGGGGCTCGGAGTAGAGCCGCTGCTCCTCCGCATCGAGAGGAGTCAGATGAGGTGGCTCGGGCATCTGATCAGGATGCCTCCTGGACGCCTCCCTGGTGAGGTGTTCCGGGCATGTCTAACCGTGAGGAGGCCCCGGGGAAGACCCAGGACACGCTGGAGGGACTATGTCTCTCGACTGGCCTGGGAACGCCTTGGGATTCTCCCGGAAGGGCTAGAAGAAGTGGCCGGGGAGAGGGAAGTCTGGGCATCTCTGCTCAAGCTGCTGCCCCCGCGACCCGACCTCGGATAAGCGGGAGACAATGGATGGATGGATGGATGTCAATAAAATTAACCTGTTTAGAGGTTATCAAAAACACTTTGCACTTCACTTATATACAGCATATGAATAAATTGTCTATATCGCAGGAAATCTGATTCCCAACTGCAATCAGCCTCACTGTCCCATCAGTTATAATCTGCTGGGTGGCTAAGATGTGCAGAGTATTTCTATAAGTTGAAACAAGCTTGTTATTCAGGAAGTAATGCAGAGATAAAGTACATTTTACCTGTATCTTTATGTTTATGTGCTTGTGTTCAAAATACAGAGGATTTTTTTGCATTTTCTTATGCTGAAGCTTTGAGCTAAAATTATATAAATTGTTTTTTCTCCAAATGAAGCAGCACTCAATACCCTACAATGACAAAGCAAAGACAGGATTTCATTTTTTATAGTATTTAAAAAAAATAAAGAAAGACAGAAATCATTGACAGAAGTATTCAGGCCTTTTGCAGTGACACTTGAACTCTGGCACAGGTGTATCCCATTTTATTGATCATAGAGATGTTTCTACACCTTGTTTGGAGTCCATCTGGGGTTGGACGTGGTTAGGAAAGGCACACAGTTGAGGCAAAACAAAGCTATTAGGTCAAAGGAAGTGTCTGCAGAGCGTAGAGACATGATTGTATTGACATGAGGCACAGATCTGGGAAAGGCTACAAAAACATGCAGCATTGAAGGGTCCCAAGAGCACAGTTCATAATTTTTGAACAGAATAAATTTAGAACAACCATGGCTCTTCCAAGAGCTGGCCACCTGTCCAAACTGAGCAATCGAGGAAAAAGGGTCTTGATAAGAGAGATGACCAAGAACCTAATGGACACACTCTGGCTGAGCTTAAGAGAACCAGTGTGGAGATGGGAGTAATTTCCAGAAGGGCAATCATCTGTGCAATACTATGAAAGAGTGGCCAAACTGAAGCGTCTCCTTAGTAAAAGACACATGGAAGTTCACTTGGAGTTTGCATAAAGGCATCGAAAAGAATCTCAAACTATGACAAACAAAATTGTGTGGTCTGCTCAAACCAAGATTAATGTCACGTCTAGAGGAAACCAGGTACTGTTCATCACATTTGCAATACTATTCCAATGGTAAAGAATGGTGGTGGCAACACCCTGATCATGCTGTGAAGTTGCTTTTCAGCACCTTAGACTGGGAGTTGACTAAAATGAGTTGAGGGAAAGCTGAAAAAAACAAATTACAGAGATATCCTTAATAAAAGCCTGCTCCAGAGCCCTTTGGATCTCACACTGGGTTGAAGGCTCAGCTTCCAACAGGAAAAAGACTCTAATCACAAAGCAAAGACAACACAGGTGTGGCTTAAGGATATCTCTATGAGTGTCCTTGAGCTGCCCAGTCAGTGCCTGGACTTGGGCGAAATTGAACCTCTCAGGAGGGACCTTAAAATAGCTGATCCCAAGTAGATCTCCATCCAACCTGACATAGCTTCAGAGGATCTGCAGAGAAAATTCCTCAAATCCCTGTGTGTTTGAAGCTTGTCTCATCATACCAAGTATACTTCAGGGTACAATCTCTGCCAAAGAGGCTTCACCAAAGTACAGAGATAAGAGTCTGAATATGTGTGCCAATGTGATATTTTTTATTTAGCTTTTTGGTAAATGTTTGGGAAAAAATTTCTAAAATCCTGTGCTTGATTTGTCATTTTGGTTATGTTGAGTGTTTCTAATTTTAGCACAAGACTGCAACAATGAAAACTGTGAAAAAAGTTAAGGGGTGTGAGTACTTTCTGATCCCAGCGTATGTTTCCCCCTACCATCTTGTCTCATAAACCAGTTTTTAAAATATTGCTGTGAATTTCAACACAAGAGCAATTTAGGAGATCAACCATAATTCACTGATTTAGTCTGATAAGCAAGGCACCTTTAAATATTTTTAAATAAGAAAATGCAACACCTTTAAATCTATCTGAAACCAAAAGAGCTCTGCTGTTGTTGAAAAACATCCAAATATTTTATGCCATTTCTTGCTTCCATCTGTTTTTGAATATTTAATTATATTAGTCAGAACAGAACAAATCTTCAATAAAAAATTAAAAATTTTTTAGAAGTATGGAGCAGAATTTAACAGTAGATGATATCACATAATAAGATTTGGATAATTTTAGACTCCTGGAGACCTCATCCATCAAGCTGCCTCCCCCATTTGGCCATTCCACGGCTGAAACAGTGTAAAGCCAGCCAATCCGATGAAAGGACCCCTCTTTCTCACGATTCCTGCGATCCTCCATCATGGATGACTTTACCTTAGGCAGGCAAAACAACTTGGCAGGTGGGCCGTGGCACCAAGTGCCACATTTGAGTACCGAGAAGAGAAACAGAATAGGTGAAGGTTAGTATCCAATTATAACTATCATGTTACTTATGTTTTAGTGCTGTGATAGTTTGAGGTCTCCGTGACCCCTTGAACCCTCAGACTCGACTCCAGACACCAGGTAAAAGTCCAATAATTATATTTATTTGGACAATACAGTGCACAAAGCACCCTCCTCTCCACAATACTCAATAATAAACAATCAATAATCAATCCTCCACACTCCCAGACACTTTGCCACCCTTCCTCCCAGCTCAGCTCAATGTCTGGGCGTACCCATGAGTCCTTTATACCCCTTGACCCGGAAGTGTTTCTCCCTTCTGTCCATGTGATCATGAACACTTCCGGGTCGGATAAAAAGCTCCTTTCTTCAACCCGGAAGCACGTTGTTTCCTCTTGTCACGTGATCATGACGCACCTCCGGGTTATAGGGCAAGTAAGAGTCCGGCAGTCTCCCCACAGCGACTCCTGGTGGTCCCCAAGGTATCCAGCAGGGCTGTGCATATAAACTACAAAGTCCATGAGGCACTGCTGGAATTCGGGGAACGTCCACGCTGTTGGGAGAGCTCCATCTGGCGGCCTGGGGGTGAGGGCTGGAATATTTAGCCGGCCACACACCACAGTGCTAATGACTAACAACAGAGATGTAGTATGTACAGTTAATCAGCAGCTCTAGTCAGGGTTTGCCAAACTGAAGTAGTGAGTCTTCAGCCGGGATTTAAAAGCTGAAACCGAAGGGGCATCTCTTATAGAAGCAGGCAGACCATTCCACAGTTTAGGGGCTCTGTAACTAAAAGCTCGACCTCCCATTGTTATTTTATTAATCCTTGGAACCATGAGCAGACAAGCATCTTGAGATCTTAATGTGCACTCTGGTTTGTAAGTCATGATAAGTTCAGACAAGTAAGCTAGACCTCGGCCATTTAATGTTTTACAGTGATCCCTCGCTATATTGCGCTTCACCTTTCGCGGCTTCACTCTATCGCGGATTTTATATGTAAGCATATTTAAATATATATCGCGGATTTTTTGCTGGTTTGCGGATTTCTGCGGACAATGGGTCTTTTAATTTCTGGTACATGCTTCCTCAGTTGGTTTGCCCAGTTGATTTCATACAAGGGACGCTATTGGCAGATGGCTGAGAAGCTACCCAGCTTACTTTTCTCTCTCTCTGTCTTGCGCTGACTTTTTCTGATCCTGATGTAGGGGGATTGAGCAGGGGGGCTGTTCGCACACCTAGACGCTACGGACGCTCGTCTAAAAATGCTGAAAGATTATCTTCACGTTGGCTACCTTCTGTGCAGCTGCTTCGTGAAGTGACATGCTGCACGGTGCTTCGCATACTTAAAAGCACGAAGGGCACGTATTGATTTTTTTATCTGTCTCTCTGTCTCTCTCTCTCTCTCTCTCTCTATCTGCTCCTGACGGAGGGGGTGTGAGCTGCCGCCTTCAACAGCTTTGTGCCGCAGTGCTTCGCATACTTAAAAGCTAAACAGCACTATTGATTTGTTTGCTCCTTTGAAGAGGAAGATATGTTTGCATTCTTTTAATTGTGAGACTGAACTGTCATCTCTGTCTTGTCATGGAGCACAGTTTAAACTTTTGAAAAAGAGACAAATGTTTGTTTGCAGTGTTTGAATAACGTTCCTGTCTCTCTACAACCTCCTGTGTTTCTGCACAAATCTGTGACCCAAGCATGACAATATAAAAATAACCATATAAACATATGGTTTCTACTTCGCGGATTTTCGTATTTCGTGGGTGGCTCTGGAACGCAACCCCCGCGATGGAGGAGGGATTACTGTATATGTTAAAAGAAGAATTTTGAAATCCGCCCTAAACTTAACCGGGAGCCAGTGTAAGGATTTAAGAACTGGAGTTATGTGTTCGTACTTTCTTGTTCTTGTAATAATTCTTGCAGCCGCATTTTGTATTAACTGGAGGCTGTATAAAGAACAATTTGAACATCCAGTGAACACTGCACTGCAGTAGTCAATCCTACTAGAGATAAATGCATGAATTAATTTCTCAGAATCCTGTTTATTTAGAAAGTGTCTTAATTTCCTAACATTTTTAAGATGGAAGAAACATGTTTTGAACAACTTTGTAATATGCACGTTAAATGACATGCTAGAGTCAAAGATAACTCCTAGATTGCGGGCTGATTCAGTAAAATTAATTGGGATTCCAACTGAATTAAATGATGACAAAATATTGTTATAATCAGCGTCATTCCCTCCAACAATTAACATCTCTGTTTTATCTGTATTTAAAGACAAGTAGTTCTCATTCATCCACTCCATTAATTTGCTAACACAACTAATTAAAGACAACATCGGAGAAACTTCATCTGATTTAAATGAAAGGTATAACTGGGTGTCATCTGCATACGAGTTAAAATTAACATTATGTTTCCTAATGATAGATCCCACTGGAAGCATGTAAAGTGAAAACAGTAAAGGTCCCAGTACTGAGCCCTGTGGGACACCATATTGAACTTCTGTGTATAATGATGGAGTACTGTCAGCACATTTCTGTACATATTGCAATCAATTTAATAAATAAGAACTAAACCAAGCGAGCACGGCGCCTGTAAGCCCAACATCATTTTCTAGCCTGTGTATTAAAATAGAATGGTCGATGGTGTCAAATGCTGCACTTAAGTCCAACATAATTATAGTGGAGTTTCCTTCATCGGAGGATATCAGAATGTTGTTTACAACCCGCTTTAGTGCCGTTTCTGTACTATGATCAGTGCGAAAACCAGACTGGAATTTCTCAAATAAATTGTAATGCATAAGGTGTGACTGAAGCTGATTGGCGACTACTTTTTCTAGTATTTTAGAGAGAAACGGTAGATTTGAAATAGGCCTATAATTATTTAGTATGTGTGGGTCTAGGTCTGACTTTTTAAGTAATGGTTTAATGACTGACACTTTTAGTGTATCAGGTACTGTTCCATGCAATAATGAACTACTGATAATGTTTAGGATAGGCGCTGCAAGAACATTCATTGCACTTTTTACTAGTTTTGTTGGCACTGGATCTAGGAAACAAGTAGTCTGCTTCAATTTAGAAATTAAACTTAATACTTCCTGCTCAGTTACAGGATTAAAATTACTAAAGTGCTGAATGCAATGTGAGACAGGGTCTGCTAAGCTAGTATTTGGTTTGTAGTGTGATGCAGAGATCTGGGATCTTATATTTTTAATTTTCTCATTGAAGAAGTTCATAAAGTCTGTACTGCTAATATCTGTTGGTATTTTGCACTGTTGATCTGAATTTCCATTTGTTAATTTAGCCACTGTTCTAAACAGTACCCGAGGATTTTTATTATTGTTATCTATTAACGTAGAATAGTATTCTGAGCGAGCTTTAAAGAGGGCTTTTTTATATTTATTAACACTCTCTGTCCATGCAATTTGAAAGACATGTAGTTTTGTTGTTCTCCATCCAGTGCTCCAAGACATGTAGGAAAACAATACAAAACTAAATTTTAAAAGCATTTTAACATGTAAAAGAACATTTGTGTAGGTTTATTGTATTCTGAGACATGCTATATGATTTCTTTCTCTCATATATTGAGCTCTGTTTCAACATCTTTGTTTTGATGACACATGCATACTTAGTCAAAACCATATTGTCTCATTTTGGTTCCAAAAATATACATTTTTTTTGTAATGTGAGATTCAATAAGTGAATGCGCCAGTAAAAATTAGGGGGAACAGGCAGGGTACAGTGAGAAGTTACCATTCCTTTTAGACAAAGTTTATGTTTGTTGTTACACTGGGATTTGACTAAATTAGGCACTCTTTTCTAACAGCAGGGCATGTTCACAAACTAATGAAGTTGGTTATTGCATTCAGAGAAGTATTCAGAAATGTTTCCTGGGTGGATTGTGACACTAGAAGTACTTCTAGGTCAGGCATAAAGGAAGCTCACCTAGGTGAATTGCAACAGGGAGAGGAGGAAGATAAAGTTAGCCTGGGGAGGAGTATAGGTGGAACTAAAAACAAAGAAAAGAAAATGAATTCTATTTTTTATAATAAAAAAAGAAAAAATTTCATTAAATAAAAGTATTTATTTGAACATGGGATTTGTGTCTTAGTGATTGCAGCTAGGGTTATTAGATGCCTCCAACTAGTCACACATGTCATAATGTACATAGTGTAGTTTTTAACCAGATCCTCCAATAAGCATTCATTCTTCTTTAGCAAGGCAGGGTGCCAGTCCAAAACAGGGCTCATTCACACATACACCACCACTAATATCAATTTAGAATTGCCAATCCCTATACCATGCATGCTTCTGCTGATGTTTGTTGGTGATTGATGACCAGCTGTCCTTCACTGACCATGTTGCAATGGTCTCTCATTCTTAAAGGTTCACTCTTACAACATCTGCAACAACAGACTGCATCCGAAAGAGCATACAGCACAACTTCTGGTCCAGGCTTTGGTCTAGGTCTTGTCATATCTGGACTACTGCAACTCTCTGTTATTATAAGTGCTGGCATGTGTCTCCAAAGCCACTACAACTAATTAAAAATGGGGTCACACCTCTTCTCAGATCACTACATTGACTCCCTCTAGCAGCACATATTAAGTTCAAATTCTTGGTGGTTGCATATAGAGTAGTTAATTGGACAACATCAATGTGAGGTATTGTGCTCTGTCTCAACCACTCGCATCTTCTGATGAAATGTGTCTATTGATTCCATTGCTGTGTGGTATCAAATCTCAATCCAGACTGCTTTTACGTGCAGCTCCTAAGCATTTGGAATGAGCTGCCCACCTCCATCTAAAATTCTGACTTCCTCACTGTGTTTAAGAAGCATGTGAAAACTATTGTTTGGTGAATTTCTGTCTAACTGAGATTAGCTGTTAAATTTTATAATCTATAATTGTCACTCGCTTATAATTTGTTCTTCAATTGTGATGATCAGTATTTTAACCTTGTTCTGTAACACTTGTTCCCAAACAGTCCTCAAGACTGTTGTTTATTCAATTATGTTGACCTATTTTGTAAGATGCTTTGGATAAAAGCATCTACTAAACAAATAAATATAAATGTTTAATGAAATCCAAATTCGGAAGTTACAAGTAAGTGACTGAAGCTCTCAAAATTATGAATAGAATTATAGATTTATAGATTTACATAAATTAGTATGGTGAAACCCCACTTTTTTTTAAATGTGCTCTTCAACAAAAATACGGAGACAACGATAGAAACTTGTTAAGGGAGGGTTTCACACAAATCATGAAGCTTTCCTTATGCACAGAGGGTCATAGATATGACGAATATATTACCAAGTAAGGTGTTAGACAAGTGTACTTAGGGACGGTCAAAATTCATTTTGATGTTATTTGAATTGCCTGTTTTATTATGGGAACAAAACTAAATTTTCAAGAGGAAAATGCACAAGAAAAACTGAACATGGACATTTAACTGGGTGTGGGATTCAACCCCAGAATTCTGGATCGGTGAGGCAGCAGTCCTGACAACTCTGCCACTGCTGCTCCCTACACATATCTAACTAAAGGTCATTTCAGTATGTGTATTCCATCACGCTTAGGTGCCAGCCTAAGTCTGAAGTATAATACAGGGCTGTTTATAAATTGTTTCTCCTTGAAATAAGTTTTGGTAATGCTTGATTTAGATCTTCACACAATCTGCATACTTTGAAGGCTATTATTTCAAGTTTGCTTTATTAAGACATTATATACCATGCCTGTAATATTTAATTATTATTTATCATCTGGCCACATGAACTATAATATTTTGGGATAAGAACCGTCATTGTGAGTTTGGGTTGTAAGGATGGAACTACTTGCTGCTAAGGAGCAGATGCAGGAAGTCATGCTGAGCTCATCAAGCATGATGGTATTTAAACTGGCAAGTCAGTTTAACAACTGTAAACCCAGCCACAGGGGATGCACAAGCCAGTGTGTTTCTTTGTGCCAGTCCCAAGGGTGCTGGCGGAAATTGGGCTACTGTTGGCCGAAGAAGGGGGGGGGGGGGGGGGGGAATGTGTCCGGACGAAAGAGGAAGGTAAGGAGAGTGGAACTGAGGGCAGTATGACTGGTAGGAGGAGAGAGTAGGTCGATATGATGGAGAGAAGGAAGGTTGATATATTGTGTGTGCAAGAGACTAAATGGAAGGGGAGTGAGGCCAGGTGGATTGAATATGGATTCAAATTGTTCTATCATGGTGTGGAGGAGAAACGGGGTAGGGTTATTCTGAAGGAACATTATGTTAAGAGTGTTTTGGAGGTGAAAGGAGTTTCAGACAGAGTGATCATTATGAAGCTGGAAATTGGATGTGTGATGATGAATGTTGTTAGTGCATATGCCCCGCACGTTACGTGTGTGATGGGTGAGAAAGAAGATTTCTGGAGTGAGTTGGTTGAAGTGATGGACGGTGTACCCAAGGGACAGAAAGTGGTGATTGGAGTGGATTTCAATGGACATGTTGGTGAAGGGAACAGAAGAGACGAGGAGGTGATGGGTAGGTATGGTGTCAAGGAGAGGAATGAAGAAGGTCAGGTGATAGTGGATTTTGCGGAAAGGATGGACATGGCTCTGGTGAATACGTATTTTAAGAAAAGAGAGGAACATGGGGTAAGAAAAAATAGAATTACAGTAAAACTTCGATTATCTGTCAGGGGTTGGGACTGAGACGGATAAGAGAAAAGACGGATAACTGAACAGCTACTTTAAAAATTATAAACAGTAGATTAGTTTAGCGAATAGTCAGATTTATTAAAAAAAAACTATATTAACAAAATATAATATAGTATTAACAAAATGAATAAATTTATATAATAGTAGTCGTCCCCCGCGGCTCCGCCCGCTTAGTAGTGAAACAGGACAGTGAGGAGGGTCCTGCCTGGCTCTCCACTCCTGATGTCACACTTCCCCCTTCCCTCAGCCCACAGCCTCTGTCTCGGATTAGCGTGAATATATTGCTCCTGCAAGTGAACTATGATTCTTAGCACGATGAGAGAAGTCACAAAATCAACCGAAATGTTCAAGCAAATTATAGAAAAAAAACAAGTCTAAATCCGTTAAGTAATTCTCTCGTGAAAAGCGGACAGACATACAGACAGACAGACAGACGTTAGAGTTTATATACAGAGAGATTGTAATGACCAGCGTAGTAAGCAAATACAACTCAGAGGTACTGGAGTTTTCTATGTTTTACTTGGAGTCTTCGATCCACAACAAATGGTGCCCTGTCTTACACTCCATTACGTGGGTTACAGAGTGCATCTCCAAAACAATAAAAGAAAGCTTTCCCTTCCAATAAGTATCTTCTGCCACTCACGTTCTGCCTTTTTCTATACTACAAGCACTCCTGCTTATTGTCTCCTGACTCCCTACCCAAAATTTCCTTCCACCACACCTTCCTTTTTCTTCTAACTTCTACTATCACTCACCTCCTGAGAGGCGCATCCGCCTCTCACAGAACAGAAGGCCTTCACCCAGTCCTATCGCTTACAGCATTACGCCCTTTCTGCTCCCACACAGTGCATCAAAGCTGCTTGCATGTCACAATGTGTTAACAAAACATAATATAACCGAATTTAAAAAGAAAATTACAATGCAGAAGAATAACATTAATACAGAATAACATTAGCGTCAGTGGTTTCCATTTTGTTGGCATCACACTTTATCTTGTTCACTGTTGTTCTTCCTGCTACGTAAATGGAAGCAGTACTTGAGGCGCTTTTGCCATTTTGTAAAACATTTAATAATTTAAAAATTTTTGTGACAATTCCAACACCACACACACATATTAATCAGCCATAACAATGTATAGTAGTTTATAACAAAAGAGGAAAGCTATGAAACACTGTTACAGCTGAAGGTATGTAACTGACACTGTGATTTCAAAATGCGGCATGACTCGTGGTGCAGGAGAAAACACTACGCGCTAGCAGAAGGGAGAGTTGTTCCAATGTGCAGAGCTCACAGTGCATCATGCGTCAGTAGTAATAGGTAGACGCTGGCATGCGCAATGTTTTGTTGTTTTTTTTTGCCCTGACGGTTAATCGAGGTCTTACTGTATATATTTATAAAAAATAATTAATAATGAATAGTATGACCAGTAAAGGGCATCTCAGAGCCCTAAATGCCAGACACAAATATACTGACACAGTACCACGTTCAAATAAAATATTATTTTTATTAAATATTTTATATAGGCTTCTTCTTTTCCACAATCCAAAATGCATAATTCAATGCAAATCCTTCCTGTTCTTCTGTTCTGTTCGCCACTCTCATGAGAGCTTTGCCCACCTCCACTCCCGACTTACTGAGGTGAGGTGGCTCCTTTTATACTGCAGCTGGAAGTAATTCTAATGTCACAGCATTGAGCAGCGGATGCACTTCTGGATCAGCTCTCAATTTAGGGACATCTGCTCTCAGCAGCTCCCTCTGATGGCACCCATGGCACCTACCAATGGGGCAACAATTCCCAGGTTGTCCCTTCAGGCATGCACATGAGTGAGCCAGTAAAGGGACACTGCCATTGCCACTCCACATTGGAGGAGTACTGTATGTAGCCCTGATAGGCAGTCTCCTACTGCCCTTCTGTCCAACCCGGGAATAGAAGCCCCGACTATCCAGGTCAAGATATCAATCCACTTAGAATCACCTTCCACTATGCAAGCCTTCTGGATGGAAATTGTCCATCTATCCCATTCAGGAAGCCAGTTCATCCTTGCTGCCCATGAAAACAGTAATGTCATTAGAGTTGGCAAACAAAATATCAACTATTATTGGTATTATTGGTCCCTAAAGTCCCTCTTTCCACCACATTGCTTGGTAATTTATGCCATGTGTCTGCGTTTTCTATGTAAAGAAAACATTTTTAACACTTGTGTGAAACGTACCCTTAAGTTTCCAACTGTGTCCCCATGATTTTGGTGAAGACCTTATTTTACAGTAACAACCTCATTCCACTTTAATATTTCCTTGCATAATTTCATGTAATCTCTTAATCCCCGTTTGCTTAAACCAAAAAGGTTTAGCTGATTTTATCTTTTCTTGTAGCTCATACATCTTAATCTCAAAATCAGCCTAGTTGCTCTCCTGTGGACTTTTTCTAGCACTCTCTATGCTTGTAGCCTGACAACCAAAACTAAACAAAGTACTGCCAGTGCATAATAAAACATATTATCTGAGACAAAAAGTTCAATATACATCATATTAAGTCAACCATAAGGTTTAATAAATTAGGGTAAGCAGAAGCTAAAAAAAAAAAAAAAAAAGGTGGAGTGGTGGCTCTGAGGCTAAGGATCTGCGCTGGTATCCCGAAGGTTGCCGGTTCAAATTCCCATCACTGCCAAAAGAGATCCTACTCTGCTGGGCCCTTGAGCAAGGCCCTTAACCTGTAATTGCTCCGCTGTACAATGGCTGACCCTGCGCTCTGACCCCAAATGGTATGCGAAAAATAACAAATTCCTAAAACAAGAAATTGTATAAGGCGAAATAAAGAACAACAAAACAAAAAAGGTTCTGATAGGGTGCAAAACTTTAAATACTGAAATTAAAGATACAGGTTCCACACAAGTTATATCGTACAAGCAAACTTCAAAAGTAAATTTATATCAAAAGCAACAAAATGTAAAAAACAAAAAATGAAGGGACATGCAAATGGCAATGTGGTAGCCTCAAACAGAGCAGTGATGATAAATAAAATCTGTCAAAACACAGAAGCAGCAGAGCTTTACTATTTCTAATTTTCTAATTTGTATCATTTTATTAGTCATTCTTTATGCTTTTTCTAACTTATTCATAATAATAGTTGGTATTTTTGATTTCCAATTGTTATTACATTACAGTTCATTATTATTTATTACATTTTCATATTATTATATTATTACATATTGTTCATTACATTCAGTCCTCAATAGCTTGACTAACAGAACATTACGCAGATGACTTTGGACACCTCGTCACTTTTAAGCCTGCATATCTTGAATGTTGTGTTAGGAAATCTCACACAGACACAGAGAGAACATGCAGGTGCCACAGAGCCAATGGCCAGTTGCAGTAATGGAACGCAGGATACCAGCTTACAACATTCAGTTAGGTTTATTTGGAATTTGAACTGTAACACATAAAAATGTTCATTTAACTTGAAAATATTCCAAGTTGCCTGTAAATGCCAGAAGTGATTCTACTTCACTTGGCCCTTGAGGAGGAGGAGGAGGAGGTTGGGATCACGCACTGAGTAAGGCTTTAACCTGCAATCAGCATCAAGCCATGCAAGCAGGTGCTCCTACTTGTAGGGAAAACTTGGGTGTTGGTGGCAGGATTGGCACCCCAGCCACTGTAATAAACCTCCCACTGTTCATCTCCATTCGAACTAGCGTGATGCTGAGGTGTCACCTATTGTTAAGGCTGCGCTCAGGTCATTAATTTGGGATCCTGAGGTGGTTCGTATTGTGGTAGGTAGACAACGCGGTGTGTCAGCTCACGCTCCCAATCTCCTCCTCCTATTACGTAAGATATTATTCGAAATAGGAATTGATTTAACAGCAATGGCATGTGAGTTGCGTTTGTACGTCAGACGCACCCTAGACACGTGTGCCCATGCCAGATATGGACAGGGCAAAGCCCAGTTGTAAGTAACTGACGAGTTTCACTCTCGAAGTACATAACATGTAATAATAAAAATCATTTAGACTTTTTTTTCCCCAGCCACTGTCACCCATTGACATTAAAGGCTGTACCGGTGTGCTCTTTAAAATAGCAGCATAGGGATAGGACTTCATTTTGTTCCACTCTTTGTGAAGACACCTTTACCAGGACGAGTCTCCACACGCGCACACTTCACGTCACTGCAAGGTGATCGGAGATAACAAAATGGTCTTCTCCGAATTTCAAAGAAAAGGCAAAATAAGGCTGCTGACGCTATCTTTGATAGAAGTTTGCGGAACCCTTTCGGTTGCGGGCGTTCCCGGATGCGGCCGGCGCGAGCAGAGCTGCCCATCCTATCAGTACACCCTGTGGCTCTCTCGGTATTTTGCTGCTGAGTGGTCGCGTCGCTTTGCGCGGCTTCCAAGTCTCAATCTGCGTCCTCACTGGCCGGACTTCAGGTGAGTCGGCGGCACATCGTGAACGCTCACTATGGCAGTTTTTATCCATACTTGTAATACTGCGCCCGCTTTGAAAAAACCTGAAACTCTGATAAAATAAAATAAGTCCCATTTATATATTTTTTAAAAAAAAATCAGTGTTATATAATAAAGACGAGCGATCGATAGGCCGCAGGTTTGAATTCCGTTATAACCAGTGAATACCTATTTTTTAAGAGATTGCACTTTAGTTTCTTTAGCTGGCCTTTTGGGGTTTTCTTTAAGTTACACTTGAGGTGCCTGATCTGCAATCGCAGCGCTGTAAAATCGGCCGTTGCTCCCACTGAACTGCGACAGACTTGCGTCCTCCCAGCTTTAACACTCCGCTTTGAAGTGGGAGGTAATTAAACGATGGAGATGAAAGTACAGATTTCCTGGAAGTAGCCCTTCAGTGACCACTTAGCTGGCATTGTTTCAACCGGGCTAATTTATGCCTTTAACAGATCTCAGCTAAACAGGCTTTTGTGTGTGTGCAGTATTATAAATATGAGAAAGAGCGTTAAGAATGAAGTAAAAAAATAGGAGTGTCACATAGAATTTAAAGTGTTATTCTGAACGTTACTGGCCAGATAGCGTTGCCTAATTCTAAATATTCTTAAATTATCTTTCTGTCACATTATATAGTTGGCTGGCCCTATAATAAACTGTCGTCTGAATACTTTATAATTGTCTGAATTAATGAGGGATGAAAAGTTTTAAAGGACAAGAAAGTCGCACAGTACCATGCACTTATGTTCCCAGCTTCAATGATTTCGGACTGATTCCAGCCCAAGTTGCAATCTTTGTGGATTTTGCATGTTCTTCCTGTATCCATGTGGGTGCTTTGGCTTACTCTCTCATGTCAAAACTGTTCATATTAGATGACATGTTTTGAAAGTGGACTCATTGTGTAAACAAGTGTGACGGAGTGTGAGAATGAGAATGGCTGTAGATGAAGGATGAGTGTGGCTGTGTGTAAGTCTGATTGACAATGATGTGGCATTACATCCCGGGTTGACTCCTAAGCATAAGCATAATTAGAAAATAGAATGAATTGTAAATCACTCTTCATTTACGGTGATCAGTTTTGTAACCTTGTCCAGTAACTTTCTAAAGAGTCCCCCATACTAATTTTACTCGATTTCATTGACCTCTTTTGTAAGTCGGTTTGCATCAAAGTGTCTTCTAAGCAAAAGTAAAATTTTGAATTTACATAATGTAGGTTATTACCACAGGGCTCTGCAGCCTTTACTAGCGGATTGCAGAAGACTGGGTAGGGTGCCAGTCTACTAACAGCACTTTCAGGCAGATGGAACCAAATTCAGGCTCCAGCTAACCTAACTACATGTCTTTGAGATGTGGGCGAAAAATCAGAAAGATACAGGCAGAGCATGCACATTTCTGAGACGGTGATTAGGCCAAGATTTGAACCAAGTCTCCTTTCACTGTGAAGAAGCACTGCAAACCACTACAAAACCATGCCATCCCACACTTGGTGCCAGAGCGATTCCTCAGAGCGATGCCATAGAGCAGCTGTGCGCAACCTGCGGCCGTACGGCCGCATGCGGCCGTGGGCAAGGACTTTGGCGGCCGTGGACGTGTATATTAAAGTGTACGTAATGGCGGCCGTGCAGGTGTAAGGTCTCTGGACTCCAGCGAGTAAGGGGTCTCAACGCCGCGGAATCTTTGTCGGCCGGGTCGGTATGGTGACGCCGAAAGCCGATTTGCTTACTTGAATATTAAGTTCGGTTGAAATGGGCTGACACCCAGGAGTACATTTGAAGTCACGTGACTAGCGGCTAGCCAATATGGAACTGAGAAGGAAATGGGAGTGTACGCCTGTACGGCCTTGTGTCCATACACTGCCTATCGCCATTAGCAAACGGTCATTATATGTGCGAAGCAGCGTTTTCCAGAATGAAATATCTGAAAAACAAGTACCGAACCCGATTGGTAGACAGCAATCTAGAGTCTGGAATACGGCTAATGGTCTCCAGCGAGTCCCCTGACTTTGCAAGTCTGTCTGCAAACATGCAAGAGCAAGGAAGCCATTAATGGCGATGTTTTCCAAACTTCCTGAAACAATATTGCTGTAAAGGTGTTTTGTCCTATATGACGTTTCGTAGACATTTTTTTACATATGTAGACCAGTAAATTGAATATTGTCAGATATATCATACTCTGTTTTAATGTGTAATCTGTAAATTTTTACATAAATCATAAAACATTATTAAGTTTACTTGGACTTACTGGCGTCCGTTATTAAAGTAAAAAGTCTGTAGTGCGGCCGTTATTAAAGTAAAAAGTCTGTAGTGCGGCCGTCAATAGCGGAAAGGTTGCGCATGCCTGCCATAGAGGAACCTTTTGGGAACCACAAATGGTTCCTCTACGGCAGATCAATCCACATGAAAGTTCTAGAAAGAACCATAATTTAGTTAGTTCCATAACAGTCTCCATCCAAGAAATAACCATGACTAGATGGTGACAAGTTTGTTGTAATACCATTGCCTCATTGATTTTAGGAAGTCTCTTGCTCTTGCATGTATGTAACAAAGGCTAAGTTCGTGTTTTCTTAATCTGTTAGTGCCCTGCTAGGTAGTCTACCATGCATTAAAGATTTCATTTTTTTTCTACATATCGGGAAGAACCCATGAACCCAGAATGTGACGGTGTTTTGTCAAACAATAGTTCTACAAGGAACCACACAATCTAGTAAAGACCATAAAGTGCCTTTAAAGAACCAGTAGTTTTAAGAGTGCGTTATTGAAATATGGAGCACACTACAAAGTCCTGCTACAGTTGTTAGAAAGTAAATCCTATTGTGAAGACAGCAGCTGAAAGACAATATAAAAATCTGTTTGAAAAGACAATATGTTAAGTTTCAGACAAGAAGAATTTAGTTTAGATCTGGCAAAAATGCATCTATTCCTCATATACATACTGTTATGTAATAAGACCTCAAGGAAGGCTTCTTTTGGTTTTAATAATGCCTATAAAACTTTAATCATGATTATCATCTGTGTGCTGTGAGGTCTGTGATATGCTGATGAAATCACTTGTGAAGCTAAAGGATTCAATTGCAGTTTTTCATTTATGCCACCTCTGACCATTTGAAGTGAAAGTGAAGTTTATTTTAGTAAGCCACATTGGACAGATGAATAGAATGAAGCATTATTAGTGTTATTAAGAGCAAAACAGGTCTTTGTTAAGGTTGTGATTCATAACAGCATATGCAATTGTTAAACTGCTGACATTTTTTCTATTTAGTCTTATTCTGCAGTTCACATTCTCTCTGAAACACTAGCACTGAGGACTTTTAGCCAACCAATTATTCAGAGAAGTGTGTCAAGAAACTGAGGCTCATTTATACCAAAGGCCTGTATAGTGGCTCACTGCAGCTCTCACTGCTCGCTTATCATTAGCCAAGTCAGAAGTTTTCTTTCCTTTTACTAATTCTAGTGTGTGTTTGAGAAAGGTTGTTGTTATCTGTTAAAATATTTATTTACTTATTTATTTATTAATTTTTTTAAAAGTTAAATCTCTCTCGAGGACAAATATAGGGCTATCTATCTATCTATCTATCTATCTATCTATCTATCTATCTATCTATCTATCTATCTATCTATCTATCTATTATATAGTGCCTTTACCATCTATCTATCTATCTATCTATCTATCTATCTATCTATCTATCTATCTATCTATCTATCTATCTATCTATCTATCTATCTATCTATCTATCTATCTATTATATAGTGCCTTTACCATCTATCTATCTATCTATCTATCTATCTATCTATCTATCTATCTATCTATCTATCTATCTATCTATCTATCTATCTATCTATCTATCTATCTATCTATCTATCTATCTATCTATCTATCTATCTATCTATCTATCAGTTTCACTGTTTTTTCTAAAAATGATAAATGAGATGTTTCCACCCCCCAAAAAAACTTTAAAGCTAGTTTATTTCTAAATCTATATTTAAAAGATTTATTATTCTTTAGAAGCAAACCCTGATGAGTCTTTTCTGTAAGTTAATTCCCTTCAGTCACATTTGATTCACTTTATTTTTCTTTCTCTCTAAACTGGGTTTATTTGCTGGCCATCTGCTTTTCAGGTCATCTGTTTCTTCTGAGAGAGACCACAGCTGACAACCAAATGAATTCTGGGTCTTTATTATATTATTGGGTTGTTGGGAAGCCAAAATCAAATTCTTCTTCTATGTCAGTTTTTTTATTTTGATTTTTCTAGTGATTTTTAATCCTTTATTCGCTACAGTACAGTTTCTTGTATTAGGAATTTGTCATTTTTTACATACCCCAACTCACTCTCCAGAGGGTTTTAGGGTCAGAACACAAGGTCAGCTATTTGTACAGCGCCCCTGGAGCAATTGCTGGTTAAAGGCCTTGTTCAAAGGCCCAACGGAGTAGCATTCCTTCTGTCATTGCACCCTTTGAGTTACCAGCCCAGATCCTTTAGCCACAGAGCTACCACTCTGCCCTTTTTCAATAGTGATTTTTGAAAGGTGGTGTAAGGTGGCATATCATACCTGCTCCCTTATCATTCCAGCAGGCTTGTTCAAATGCCATACCAGGTCACTGTTTATACATTCCTCTCCATGTTTGTGTGGATTTTCTTAGTGTGTACAGGGCAGCAAGCAATGCTAACAGAGGAGACCTAGAAACGCATTCACCCTTGGTTGTGATCAGGAGAGACCATCTGTACCAGGACTAGGGCACAGGGTATTTAAATTGTTTCCATTGCACATTAGTTAACAAACATTCAAATGCAGTATCTCCAATCTGATGGTGTTTTACATCCTTTTGTGGGGCTGATCACGTAGCAGCCATTTTGGTGAACAAGTCTCAAAATATCTTAAAACATGCCTTACTATGCACGGGTGCCATCTCGTTTTTTAGTGTGTAAATTTGGTTTTGATGTTAAATACAGTATTTTTCCTGTGTTTGCTTTTATCATATGTCCTGAAAATAATCCATTAGTCTGTTTCTTTTTGTCCAAACCTTAAGTGTTTTTTTTTGAGCACACAGTACAATATATGTAGTAGGCTTAATTAAGAGTAAGGGAATAAAATTAACTATATAATTGACACATGCAAAGTAATGTGACAACAAATTCATATTTATCTGTCCACATTCAAATTCTACAGTCTTCAGATTAAGAGAGCCAGAGCCTATACTGTATCTGCAGCCCCCTCACAACTCCAGGAGCTCAGGTTTGAATCCCCATCTGTCAGCTACCTTCTTTCAATTCAGTCAACTCAATGCACTCATACAGCTGTACAGACTCACTAAAGCAATAAAAATACACATACAAGTAAATCTGCTTGAATTAATTAATTTAAGGATCCATAAACACAGGCTGAAATATAATTATCCTGCTAGCCGAAGATCCTCATAATACATTTTCAGCCAGCTGACAATAGAAGAGGGGAAAACTCTAGTAAACAGAAAGATATGCAGTTGTGGGGTCATTTTTGTAGCTTGGCTGATGTAGGCCGATTAGCTGCCTTCCCAGTATCACAGAGTAATATTTCTCTCTCTGTTGACTGTAACTATTGTACGAGGTGATGTTTCAACACTGCTGCTATGTTTCCTAACCATTCTGATTTCTTTATCCATGGCTAGGAATAGCAGCTTAATTCAGAAAGCAGAGACTTAAAGTGCCGGAGCATGATACTAAAAAGAAAAAAAAAAAAAAAAAATAATAATACATTTTATTTATATAGCGTCTTTCCCATGCTCAAGGCACTTACAGAATATAATAAAGAACGGCAGCGTATACAGTATATAGCATTGTACAAACCAGATAAATAAATAAAGAAGATTAAGACAGTGAATTCTGAAAAAAAAACAGACAACATAATTGATGGTCTCGCACACACACACAGGTTACATGAGCATCTTGACAGAGAAGTAAACTGAGAGAAGGGTAATAAAGTCAAGTAGAGCTAAAAGCCTTCCTGAACAGATGAGTTTTGAGTTGTTTTTTAAAAGGAATTCATGGAGTCAGCTGACCTGATTAATTTCGGTAGGTCATTCCAGAGTCTGGGCGCTATACAGCTGAAGGTCCTGCTGTCACCCATGGAGTGTAGATTAGTGTGGGGCACAACAAGGTTGCCAGAATCAGAGGACCTAGCAGGCACATAGTGATGGAGAAGGTCACTGATGTAGTTTGGCGCAAGGTTATTTAAGGCTTTGTAGGTTATTAGTAGGATTTTATATTCGATTCTGTAAGACACAGGGAGCCAGTGGAGAAGGAGCAGGATGGGTGTGATGTGCTCACTGCTGCTGGTTCGAGTAAGGACTCTTGCAGCTGAGTTTTGAATAAGCTGGAGCTGTGATATAAGATTAGAAAGGGCACCTGCCAGTAGGGAATTACAATAATCGATGCGGGATGTGATAAAAGCATGGACAAGTTTCTCAGCGTTAGAAAAGGAGAGGAAGGAGCGAACGCAGGATATGTTACGGAGGTGAAAGTAAGAAAGTTTCTTAATGTGATTTATGTGGGCGGAATAAGAGAGGGAGGAATCAAAAATGACACCAAGATTTTTTACAGTAGAGGCAGGTCTGATGAGATCACCGCCAAGATGGACTGGGAAGGAGCTCATTTTATTAAGTTGCATTTTAGTCCCAATTTGCAGGAGTTCAGTTTTATTGCAATTTAGTTTTAAAGAGTTCTGCTCCATCCAGGTTTTAATTTCACTAAGGCAGGTTGTGAGCTGAGAAAGCTCTGATGAAGTTTCACTGTTAACATTGAAATAGAGTTGAGTATCATCTGCATAAAAATGATAACCCAGTCCATAGCTACGGATAATATGGCCAAGGGGAAGCATGTAAATACAGAAAAGCAGAGGACCGAGGACAGAGCCTTGAGGGACTCCTTGTGTGACTGGCGCTGAGCTGGATCTGCTGGATCTAATTATAATAATAATCCATCCAACCATCCATTTTCCAACCCGCTGAATCCGAACACAGGGTCACGGGGGTCCGCTGGAGCCAATCCCAGCCAACACAGGGCACAAGGCAGGGAACCAATCCTGGGCAGGGTGCCAACCCACCGCAGATAATAATAATTGTAATATAAATTATTATATAAATGTATAATAATTAGTCATGATTGACTCATGAATGTTATTGCAATAGTAAGAGTCTAGTAAGGGCTAGTAGTGAGTCTTCAGCCTGGACTTAAACAGGTCACCCTTAATGTAGGAGACAGATCGTTCCTGAATTTAGGGGTCCTGCAGCATTAAGATACACTTTGTACAGAAGTTTTATTTATCATTAGAATTTTTGTAGCACTTGGAATCTTGTGATTTTAATATGCACTCACATATGCATGCATTAGTAAGGACTTACTGTAAGTATATGAGGACAAAAAGCTTCTTTTATTTTTAAGAATTTTGAAATTAACCCAAAACTTGTCAAGGTAAAAGTCTAAGAACACAAGTTAATATCTTATGTTTGTTATTCCTAATCTTGGTAATCATCCTTGAGACAGCATTTTGCATAATGACGCAATGTGTGTCACTTTTGAATTAAGCATTGAAGTAGTCTGTTCTACTTTGTAAATTTATTTTGTACCATATAATGGAGAAATGTCTTAATTTGTATTTTTTCCAGCAGCAAAAAGTAGGTACTGAATGATGCAGCAATGTGAGTATTTAAAGGTAGAGTTGTGAGATCTAATATACTAATGACGAGGCCCTCTTAGTTAGAGCTGACACTGTCTCATTGTCTATAGCTTTTCAAACAACCAATAAAATTAGTTTTTGTTGTATTTATCAGCAAGTAGTTATCATTCACACCATGTATTTAGTCACTATTAGGAACAATAGGAGACAAGTTAGAAAATGTACACATGGTGTAACATTCAGTTGTGTTTGAGGACTTTTCAGGGACTGAGTTTAATTGATAGGTTCTAGAACTTTCACAAGCTATTTTATGGTTTCATGGGCCAAGTACGATTTTAGTAGGATTGGTCAAAAGGCTGAAAACAGGCCTGGACAGAACTCTGGTCCATCAAAAAGACCACTTTTAGTCACACAGACACAAACCCAACATTCATACACAATTTGTAATTTACAATAAACAAAATCATTTTGTAGTTAAATTGCTTACTTGTTTGAGCAAGTCTGGTTGTTGTAATTTTCATTAAATGGGACTTGCAAAACTATTCAGATATAATATTAAACTCCAAGAGGAACCCCCATACCCCCAGTGTAATATATAGTTAGGGAACAACAGAAATGAAAGGCAACTTTATTATAGTGAGTGATCAATATGAATATCAGGAAAATGAGACACGCTGATGGTAAATTATAGGGTGACTTTATTTTCAATGTCCCCAAACAGGACACTTGTGTATCATGTATGCTCATGCGTAAAGCCCATCCTCATTTGTTCAATTCCTGCATTATCTCATCACTGCTAGATGGATATTAGGGCACTCAGTGCTTGATGTGGAAACAAATAAATGGCAGTACTCGTTTTTTGTCTGGTTCTTGGTCCTCGTCATGATTCTGTTCAAATTTCAAGTTCTCAATCAAGCTCACCCATATCCAGTTTTGACTGCATTATTAAAAATATATTACATTGGGGGTATTGGGATTCATCTTGTCATTTCATATTCCCTGATCTAAATATATGGTGAGGAGCAATGTTTTATTAGATGAACAGCCTGTTAAAACCAAGACATTTTCATATTCTTCAGTTATTTATCAGGGCCTGAAATCAGGACTGTTCCTTGTCACCAAAACATCGGGTCTTCCTAGTAAATTAAATTGACATTGAATCATTGTAATCTGCAAATAATGAAGCTGTGAGGTTGGTTAAGTGTAAGGATACTACTGTGTTAATGTTTATTTACTCTTGTACATAATGTCACAGGGTAAGTCATTCATAGCTAGATAACCTTCTGTTTTTATTGCTTGCATTTTATACTTTTATGGTTAGGAAGATCATTTAGCTTACCTGTTACGACTTAAAGCATCAGGAAGTGCTGATGGACTGCTTCTCTTGTATTTGCACTCAAGCTATGTAGAAGACTTCATAAAGTAGAAACAATTTGCTAATGGAAACATGCAAACATCCAGTGACAGCTGAGTTCCTACCTGCGCACACAGTTTGCTAGTGTTCATTAACTTGTACTGGGGATCTGTTTACCATCTGTAGCCTCTATCAGACGTGAAAAAGATGAAAATATACAGGTTAGTGTAAAAACTATTAATGTAAACTTCAAACAGCAGACTAATTTGTTGTTGAAGTTGCAATGAATCTTTCTTCATTTTAAGATAGACAAGTTTGCAAACTCACCAATTCTTTTCAAAAGGACATTTGGAAATTTTAAAATTGTGAACAGCGTGATCTGTTCAAGATATCTCGACAAATTGAACTGTCTCAACAAATTTCCTTAAAGAATAAGTGTTCACATTTCAACAATATTTGTCCATGTGGTGTCAATTTGTTTCTTTCAGATAGGCAGCAAGATATGGCTATAACATGCATTATATGCTAATGCACCAAGAAAATCATTAGGTCTTGCTGTTAAGTAGAACTGAATTTCATCCTCATAAAAAGATTACATCTTACATGAAGAAGGGGCCTGAGTTGCCTCGAAAGCTTGCATATTGTAATCTTTTTAGTTAGCCAATAGAAGGTGTCATTTTGCTTGGCTTTTCTCTATCCTCATAAAAAGGAAAGAGAGCTTCTGACAATGTTTGCCAATGGTAATATATAGGAAGAAAACTATAATGGTTCCTGAACTTACTTTGGAGGGTTTGACTTCTAATAGCAATAGTAATAATTAGTAGTTAGCAGTAGAAGAGGTAGTAATAGTTGATGTATTGCCATGTGAGCAGAATACAATGGAATTCTTACTTGCATACCCAAAGCAACTTGCAACACATCACCATGCTTTTTTTCCATTTTGTTATGGTACATAAAATATGCAACATCACACAGATGAGCCCCTATAGTGTTTGTGATGTCTAAAACACCTGTGTTTCTTATTTGACGTAAATCCATTATATGTGTTGAACTCTTAGGAGATTCCCATTGGTGGTCAGCTTTTATGTGCACTCAAGTAAGCCCCTACAACTTAAGACAAAATTAATATGAAATTTGTTTCTCGGGGCAAGTGGACTGAGTTTCAGAGAATGTCAAATTGCACAAATGGCGATTTCTGGGGCACACTGTGACTCCCTCTGTCTTGCTAAAATGTAAATGACGTCTGCAACTTAAAATTGCTGGGAAATGTGTGTAATGTGACGTGGTTAAACTCTTGGTTTAATTTTACAATTTACCCACAGTTCTTTTATTAGGTTGAAATTACTAATGACATCCATGGAAGGAGTCATACAGTTAGAGCTCACTTTTCAGTCTGTAATCTTATGTTATCCAGATAATTATTGAAATAATAATAAATTCACAACTTCTTAAGATACAGTAGGCAGCTTTTTATGACAGCTTAATATTCTTTATTGTCAAATTACTGGCAGCTTTCAATAGTAAAAGTTGTTCTAATATTCATCTAAATCCATCCGTCCATTTCCATACCTACTTATCCCGAGCAGAGTCACAGGGAAGCCTAACCAATATTCATCTTTTAGTTTGGAATAGTAATAAGATTAAGTCTGTGTAGTCTGCATGTTTCACTTATGATTTTTTTTTACTAGGTACTCTAGTTATTTTTTTCACTTCCCAAAGACATGACTTAATTAGGAATCTCTGAATTGGCTCAGTATGAGTTTGAGTGGCCTGAGATGGATGGTGTCCTGTCCAGTGTTGGTTCCCTTACTGCACCAGAAGCCTCTGGGCTCCACTTTCTGTGAAACCAAATGAATAAACATGCATTTGTTATATCCTTTAACTGATGATATATTACACTGGTAGTCTTCAATCAAATCTGCCAGCAAGTTTCCAGTGGAATGTGTCAAATAATCAACCATATTTACTAACAGCCACATTATTTGCAGAGAATTATAGTGGCCCTGAAGTGCAATGTGCAAAATCAAATTAAATCATGGAAAAACAAATTATGGAAAACCATGGAAAAACAAGAAAACGCAAAGCAAGTTGGAAATGCAAAAATAAATCTGAAAACATTGAAACAAATTGAATACACAAAAACAAATGAGAATGCAAAAAAAAAAAAATCAAAATTGGAAACGCAAAAATAAATCAGAAAATGCAAAAAGAAACAACAAAAGCAAATATAAGCAGCACATAAACAAATGCACAAACAAATAGGGAAGCAAGGAAATAAAAAGAGCTGCATAACCCAAATTGAAGCAGAAAATAACAGTAGAAAGCTAAACGTATATCACGATTTAGTCCCAGCTTTTCAAAGAGTAGTGTGGTGGAAGCAAGAATGCTGAAAAGTGATAGAGATCTCTTATCTTTTCATGTACTTTGGCAGAAGAGATAGTGTTACCATAACTTAGAGCACTGTCTGGGTTTCTGTCCGGTAGACATCTGACATGTCTACTGCAAGCATAGCAGAACTAATCTGATGCTTTGATATTAAATATTATAGTTTGGTCTAAAATCAGCCAACTAATAAATTGTGTTAAAAATAATTTATTGTCGCATGTGTCACAGACAATTGCTTTTGGTCAGCTGTGTTAGTCCTGCAAACACTGTGGCGTTGTATGAATAGTTGGTTGTCACCTCACTCTCAGTATTATGTTATAGTTTTCTAACAGTCAGTACAGAACTAACAAACCTATGTGTGTAAAACTTTAAATCATTGAAAAAAATCTTAACTACAACAACAACATTTATTTATATAGCACATTTTCATACAAAAAGTAGCTCAAAGTGCTTTACATAATGAAGAAAAGAAAAATAAAAGACAAAATAAGAAATTAAAATAAGGCAACATTAGTTAACATAGAAAAGGAGTAAGGTCCGATGGCCAGGGTGGACAGAAAAAAACAAAAAAAAAAACTCCAGAAAGCTGGAGAAAAAAATAAAATCTGTAGGGGTTCCAGGCCACGAGACCACCCGGTCCCCTCTGGGCATTCTACCTAACATAAATGAAATAGTCCTCTTTGTAGTTAGGGTTCTCACGGAGTCACTTGATGCTGATGGTCATACAGACTTCTGGCTTTTAATCCATCCATCATTTTTGGAACATCATGGTACTTAGAGTAGACGGTGTTGCGCCACCACCAAAAGGACACCGGAAAAAGAAACAGAAGAGAGAGTAGGGGTTAGACAGATTTTAGAGCCACCATGAATAGTTATTATAATGAATTGGATATACAGATAACTAGACAGGAGACAATTGGCATCACTGCTTGCACTACACCACCCAATAAGACCCTGTAATTAATCTGTGATGTACTGCCACCACAATTCTTTTTTTCTTTTCATTTTAACCTCTGGCTTTTCCAGCATATGTTGTAGCATTTTAAAAGAATGGCCAGACTAATTTATGTGATTTAACAAAAAACTGTCATACATTAAAAGGAGTGTCTGGCTCTTTTCATACCCACTTTCTAAATGTGGTGATATCAAATAAAAAAATTGAAATGTGACTAAGTATAGTGCAAATTTCCTGAATCACACTGGATCTGGGATCGAAATGATCAAAAATGCTGATAAACAATACACAGTAATGACACTGTGTATGAATGTCAGAAAGTAAGATGGACATCCTCCGGTGGACGTGCTCTGTCCGAAGGAGCAGAAATACCCTGAGAAGCTGTCTATGAAAGGAGCCCTGTGAGTAGTGGGTAAAGGTGGGTGAAGACACAGCACTTTCAATCTCGTGTCCTCTGACAGCCGAAGTTCATCGGTTTTGATGCTTGACGTCCAGTGAGCGTCATATGTGGACCCTGGCCGTGGATCGGCTCACGGGGGAAAGTGTGGCATATGGGCCACCTCTGACCCTGGGTGAGTGAAGTGAGATACAATTGGGTGGCGTGTATGAGCTGAGGAAGTTAATGATGCTACTTTTTAGGGGCCACATCCCAGCAGTCTGCCTTAAAGCAGCTGGTTCCATTTCTCCTTCTCTTTCACTCCCAAGTCGTTACAATACATTTTAGGTCCACACCTAATACTACAACAGTGTTGACATGAAAAGTGAATTATACTAGGAACAGAACTATCATACAAACAGTACATTTCACATCTTAAGAAATACATGTCAGTAGTGTGTACACTAGTACAGTAAGAATAATGCCAATAGCAACTGTCTTTCATCATGAAGTGCTTTCGACTTTGTTTTAGCTTCACTGCCAATTAAAAATACAGAATATGTTTGTAATACTTTAAACACTGCTCTGGCAGAGAGTTCTCAACATTATACAAATGTTATATTTTCAGCCAAAGTTCTTAAAAACACCTAAAAAAAAAGTTAAAGTAATCTCTTTTACCTTTTAGTATTCTGGCTTCTGCCGCACCACTCATTGAAAAGTTGGGACTAAATCATGGGATACATTTAGCTTTCACTGTCTTTTCTGCTTCAATTTGGGTTATGCACTGCTTTTTTGCCTCCATGCATCCCAATTTGCATGTGCGTTGTCATTTTAATTGTGTGTTGCTTCATTTTCATGTGCTGCTTCTTGGTTTTTACATTTCCAATTTGTTTTTGTGTTTTCTCATTTGTTTTTGTGTATTCAATTTATTGTTGCATTTTCTGATTTGTTTTTGCAGTTTCTGATTTGTTTATTGTGCAATCAATTTGCTTTTGTGTATGTAATTTGTTTTTGTGCTGACAGTTTGTTTTTTTGCCTTTTCTGACTCATTTTTGTATTTTCTGATTTGCTTTGTTTTGCATTTCCAATTTGTTTTTGGAGAAAAGCCAAGCAAAATGACAAATTTTATTGGCTAACTAAAAAGATTACAATATTACATCTTGCCTGAAGAAGGGGCCTGAGTTGCCTCGAAAGCTTGCATATTGTAATCTTTTTAGTTAGCCAATAAAAGGTGTCGTTTTGCTTGGCTTTTCTCTACATTCATAATGGCTAACACGGTACAACACCCTAGTACTACAATTTGTTTTTGGGAATTCAATTTGTTTTTGCATTCCTGATTTGTATTTCTGATTTGTTTTTTTGCATGATTTAATTTGTTTTCATGGCCACTGTAGAGAATTCATTCTTGTGCCAAAACAAACTGTTGTTTTCACCCAGCACATATAAGGATGTGACCATACACATCTGTAGTGTATTGAAGGAGCAAATGAACAACAGGACATCAAAACAAAGTATTGCCTAAGCAGACTGGCACTGAATTTAAGGCAGAATGCTTGGCCATGCTGAAAATGCATTATCAAGAACTGTTTATACTGGAGGAAAAGTCTAAAAGCCCATATACACGCACAAGAAATGCTGATATCCACCAGGGTAATAGCCCTAGTCTAGCAAGTAATTAGTGCAGAACAAAGGGTATCTGAGTCCACCACCATTTGCCTTTGAAGTGAGCAGACATGGCAACAGAACAGGTTATGAAGAAGGACCTGGGAATGCTTTTGTTGTTATAAATGTGTACCTTAAACATAAAGTTTTATTTTACTTGGCATTGCTATGCATCCTCTTGTACACTTCCTTTCTGACATTATTTTGTTATAGTCCGTTAATAGATTTTATAAATAGGTGGCACTTAAACAGCTCCATCACACGTGTGGGGTCATTGCTGATTTGGAGGCATTGAGGAATACTAACTAACTTATGACTGACTTTTGTAACATTTCAAGGCAGTTACAGTCAAGCTGGTTCATAGCATCCAACAGTTCGCTTCCATCCAGAAGTGTTGGTATAGAGCTCACAAATGTGCTGTACGTCTGGAAATGGCAGTGATCTAAAAGATGGATCAGTCAAAGCAGGTAATGTGCAATGTCCATATTATAATGGTGCACCAGTACTTAGTTTAAGGGAGTTAGTCTCACTGGTGACGACTCAGCCTCATCTTGCGTAGTATTGGTCATTAAGGTGGTAATTTTCTCCGTCAGGGGACACACACTTCATTAAATAGAGTCACCTTACTGAAACCAATCCCCTTCCTGCAAAAGTGTGTTGGATACTTAACTGGCTTTTAATGTCAACTTTTACTGTCAAAGGCACAAGAACAATAGAAGGGGTCTAAATTCCTACCTCAGGAAGCAAACAGGACTTTTTGTATTCTCCAGGACTGGTAATGGTCATCTGTCATCCATTGATGTGGATCAGCTTTTGCATAAGGTGTGTCTACACTTTTATAATCTCAAGCCAGTGTTTGTTGCCAGATAACTCAATGGAATGTAAACTCATTTCACATTTTATTCGAGCTAATATTTACTCACTCTCTTGGCCACGTTAAACAGCTGACCACTGCTCCCAACATGCACACAACTTTTCAGCTCTTAGAAAATTCTAAAGCTGTCTGCTCTCCTCGTATACTAGCTACAAGCTTTTATTAACTGATGTCTTCTTTTAGTTTAAGTGTTTAATGCTTATTTATAGAACACAATTATACCTTTGTACACATATGGTTTATATACACACGTATAGACGGCCCCATAAGTCTGGTATCATAGGAAAAATAAGACATGACAGCTGAGGTGACATCTCTCTCTGACTGGACTTGTTCTTCCTTAAGCCAATGCCACATTATGTGACCTGTAGTTGTAGAGCAGGGGTTCCCAACTCTGGTCCTGGAGGGCCCAAGTGTCTGCTGGTTTTCATTCTAACCCTTTTTTAAATTAGTGACATGTTCTTGTTGCTAATTAACTTCTTTTGAATTAATTTTAATTGACTTGCTCTTGAAGACTCAGACCCCTTAATTGTTTCTTTTTCCTTATTTAGCAGCCATACAATAATAGAATACAAAATGAGACAAAACATGACGAGCAAACTGTGTCGATCATACAATATCTGAAAATAAAGAAAGGTGAAGGTCTCAGGAATGTTGATCTGCTCAAGTGCACAAAACATTTTAGCAGGGCTCTTAGAAAAGAGAAAATCAACAACTTCAGAAATGTCTGCTAATGCACCACGAGAGCAGCAACAAGTCATGGAATTAAAGAGCGGGTTTAATTAACAACAAGAATCAGAGCCTAATTAAGCAACTGGTTGGAGTGAAGTTGGTTGGGGTTTGAGGCCTTGGCTTAGTTGGTCTTCTGTTGGCTCACTCACTTCACATTTCATTTCTGTTTGGGTGCCATTTAAGGAAAGAAATGAAGCAATTCAGAGGAACAATAAAGAAATTCAGGGGAACAAATCTTAATAAACAAGTCAAACAGGTCACTAGTTAAGAAAATGGTTAGAATGAAAACCTGCAGCCACTGGTGCCCTCCAGGACTGGAGTTGGGGACCCCTGTTGTAGAGTATGTCAGACTTGCCAGGTGCATTTGCTGATCTCATCACTGGACCATGCCAATGTACACAGATGAAAATCACCGGACATGTCAATTCTGGTAAATGTCATGCACACCCTGAGGGCCGAGAGTGCTGCCTGATAATGCTGGTGCAGTAAGAAGCGTTAGCAGGTACGCCCAGTTCAGCCGCAATTCTATCCCCTTTTTCATTCTGTTGTGGTACATAACACAGAAAACATCACACTTCTTTCCTGTTTGTGAGGTCTCAAACACCTGCGTTCCATGCTCCTGATTCCTCATTGCTTCATTATATACATTATACTTATGGAAGAACATTCATTGCTCGTTATTTGTCATGCACTCAAATGTGCCCCTACAACTAAAGAGAGGATCAAACGTGTTTGGTTTTATCGACAGGAATAACAGAGGTCATGTCAGATTACATGACAGGAGATCATGGAGGCATGCTGCCAACCATCAGCCATGCCACATGCAATTCAGAAGAGGTCATCCTCCTGAAGCTAAGCATGTTTCGGCCCGGCCAGTACTTGGATGAGAAAACATCTAGGAAAAGCTTGGGTTGCTGCTGGAAGAGGTGTTGGTGAGACCAGCAGGGGGCGCTTACCCTGTGGTCTGAACATGGATCCCAATACCCCAGTGCAGTGATGGGGACACTGGGCTGTGAAAATGATGGTGTCCTTTGAATGAGATGTACAGCTGAAGTCCTGACTCTGTGTAGTAATGAAAGATCCATGGGCGTCCTTCATAAAGAGCAGTGTGTATCCTGATGTCCAGGCTAAATTGCCCATTCTGGCCCCCTAATCATCCTCTACCTCTAATTGGATATCTCTCTTTCTCTCACCCTTTCACCACATAACAGCTAATGTGTGGTGAGTGTACTGGCACAAAAATGGCTGTCGTCACATTATCCAGGTGAATACTGCACATTAGTGGTGGTTGAAGTGGCTCCACACTCACTGCAGTGCTTTGAGTAGTGAGAAACACATTGTATAAATGTAAAGAATTATTATCATTAATAACTGCGTCTGACTGACCAATGTTATGTAAATGAGGGCTATGGCCAAAAATCACTTGAAAAGTGGTCAAATATGACATGACCTTTACTCAAAGACATATTAGGGCTCCAAAATGAAATCTGTCAATCGGTTATTTTACTCTGTTTCCAGTCCTATGGGACATGTGTATTGACTGTATTTATGTAAGTGCACATAACCATTCACAGTGCCATAATGAATTTATGTTTATTGAAGTACTGAATTATTGATTGAAATACTGACTTTATTGATTGGTCAAAATAATCAGTCAAAAAACTGAAAGGTCCAATGCTTTCTATGGAAGTCCTGGAATATCATTGTGAAAGGCGCAACTAAAATCCCAAAACATTAGCCTCCCACGTGTGCCTCTGCAATCCTAGTGTGAAAGGATGTTGTGGAGGTCCATGCAGGCATTGACATTTCTTATTAAACTAAACCAATGAGTTAATCTTCCACTCTTTATGATTCTGTGCTCATATACTTCTAGTTAGTATATATATTTATTTTTTTTTATTTTTTTGACTAGAGTATTCTTTTTTTAATAGTACTCTAAAGAAAATCTAAACAAAGTAATTGCTTTTTTTAACTAATGAATGGATGTTCCTTAGGGAGTGGATTCTGCTAAGACAGAGGAAATACTTTGTTACTGGAATTTAAACCTAGCAGTTATCAAGCTGACTCCACCCACCTCATTCTTAATGGATTAGCTCACAGCAGGAGCCCCCAAAGCTGCTTTGCTATAACATGGAGTGCAGCGGTGGAGGGAGACATTCTCTAACTGACAGACAGAGACGCTAACTTTGTGAGTACAATTGTTTTTTATTATCTCAGTGTGTGTGTATATGTTCTATTTACTACTGGGCTATGAAGGAATGTGCGTATTGTTTCCTTGTAACAAAAGCTAAACTTGCCGTGTTGCTACTTTTACTCAGTGCCGTTTAGAAAGTAAAGTGAGTGGAGTGACATGGAGCAAGTGCTTTGCAGTTTCCAAGTTACGCTGCAAATAATACAGTAAAGACTCTAACACTCGTGTCAGATATGTGAATCCCATTTTCAGCATTACATTCTGTCATACAGTGAGCAGTGTTGTACTTTACTTTCAGGTCAGCAATTACATTAAGTATCTCTGGTGCTAGATAGATAGATAGATAGATAGATAGATAGATAGATAGATAGATAGATAGATAGATAGATAGATAGATAGATAGATAGATAGATAGATAGATAGATAGATAGATAGATAGATAGATAGATAGATAGATAGAACTTATTTGTCACAAGGAGGAATTATAGAATCTCAAGTAATATGAAAATTTAATAATTAACAAAAACAACAACCACCCCTCAAATGCACACACAAAATAATTGCAAAATGTTAGAGAAAAAAATCTGACTTTGCTAATGCTGAAAGAGAAGTCACAGTGAGGCTTTATAAAGGTGTATTTCCATAAGTATTAAGTAGCATTTCATGACACACTTCTGTTAAGTAATTGGTCACCATTAAGTACTCAATGTTAGTTTGTCATAGAGATGATCTGCAGCTTTCTGCATAATGGCTATCAGTTTAAGATGGATCAAAAGTACAGTAATGTAATCTGCATTACCCAGTTCTGTATTATTTCTTCATTTTACACACATGTAAGTATATTCGGCTGAACTGGTCATTTGTGGTCTCTAACAACTGTAGTATATGCATAATAATGTTTATGTGCACACAACTGAGCAGCTGTATTGAAAAGCTGCAGTGTGCTGTTTTAAATTCATTTTACAGAAAATTGTTCAGTTCATTTTTATACAGTTTAAGTCTGAAGTTTTTATACACTTAGAGTGAATTCTATTAAACTCACAATATTACACCTCCACAAATTTTATACTAACAAACTATATATTTGGCATATCATTTAAGACATCTACTTTGTGTAGGACAAAAGTAATCTTTTCCAAAAATGTTCACAGACTAGAGTATTTCACGTTTTATTGACTCTTATTACAATTCCAGTTGGTCACAAGTTTACATACACTTTGTTAATATTTGGTAGCATTGCTTTTAAATTGTTTATCTTGAGCTAATCGTTTTAGGTCATCTTTCCCAAGCTTTTTAGAATAAGTTGCTGTAGTTTTGTCCCATTTCTCCAGGCAGAACTGGTGTAACTGGGACAGGTTTGTTAGCCTCCTTGCTCGCATATGCTTTTTCAGTTCTGCCCACAAATTTTTAATCAGATTAAGATCAGAGTTTTGTGATGGCCGCTCCAATTCCTTGACTTTGTTGTCCCTAAGCCATTTTGTCATAACTTTGGAGGTAAGCTTGGGGTCGTTGTCCATTTGCAAGACCCATTTGCATCTGAGCTTCAACTTCCTTGCTCTGCTCTTGAAATGTTGCTGCAGTATATATAAATGTAATGAATTATTATTATTATTATAATCTATGTAATTTTCCTTCCACATGATGGCATCTTTTTTTGAAGTGCACCAGTCCCTCCTGCAGCAAAGCACCCCCACAACATGAGGCTACATCCCGAACCCTCCGGGGTTGACGGTTGAGATGATGTTCTTTGGCTTGAAAGCCTCACCATTTTTCCTCCAAATATAACAATGGTCATTATGGCCAAAGAGTTCAGTCTTAGATTCATCAGACTAGAGGACATTTCTCCAGAATGTAAGATCTTTATCCCTATGTGACACTGCAAACTGTAGTCTGGCTTTTTTATGGTGTCTTTGGAGCTATAGCTTCTGCCTTGCTGAGCAGCCTTTCATTTTACAGTGGATATAGATACTCATCTACCTGCCTCCTCCAGCATGTTCACAGGGTCCTTTGCTGTTGTTCTGGGAGTGATTTGCCCTTTTTGCCAAGGTAAGTTCTTCTCTAGGAGACAGAATGAGTCTCCTTCCTGAGCAGTGTGATGTTTATACTTGTATGTTTTGGCTGATTTCTTTTGATGTTCCCATTATGTCCAGCAAAGAGGCATTGAGTTTGATGCTAGGCCTTATCATACATCCACATGTTGACTCAAGTTAGGCTAATTGGCCATCAGAAGCTAATTGTCTAATTGCTTGAAGGCTTGACATAATTTTCTGGAATTTTCTAAGCTGTTTGAACGCACAGTTAACAACGTACATGTAAACTTATCACCCACTGGAATTTTGATATAGTCAATGAAAAGTGAAATACTGTCTGTAAGCATTTCTGGAAAAAAATAATTTCGACCTGCACAAAGCAGATGTCTTAAACAATATGCCAGATTTATAATTTGTTAGAATAAAATCTTTGGAGGGTTTATAAAGTGGGTTTTAAAGAATTAGTGTATGTGAACGTCTGACTTCAACTGTACATAAATATTATCTTTTATTAACCAAGAACACAGTTCTTATTTAGAATTACAACAGCTAAAATGAAACACAAAATATCCATTTATCCATTTTTAAACCCAATAAATGCAGTTGAGGGCTGTGGGCAAAATGGACAACAATATTCAAGTAAAAGCTCTGTGCAGTTTACTTGTATACATATGAAACTCGATTTTAAACCACAAAGTCTCCACTTGTGTCACTTAATCTTGACTTTAAACAATACCTTGTAAACATTTGGTACATATCCTGATCTTCTAAGTCATGTCAGATGAAAATTGTAACTCGTGTAAATACAAAATATATTTACACCTCCCATCCCAGTTTCCGAGCCAGGAATCCAAAGCAGACTCCCGTGCTGAATTCCTGGCTAGTGACTGGTGCCTTCAAGTTGCTTGTCGTAGAATAACTTCACTCATTATTAAAGGACATGCATAACCAGTTATCAGTTCTCTTTTGGACCCATTTCCAAAGTTTTGTGAGTAAAGTTTTGTTTACTGAAAGAACCAATTATTGTTTGACTTTCTTGTTGATTTGTTCAGCTCTTTAAAAATGTTGTAGTGCTAGGTGATAGCAATCAGAATAGGTTGGCACAAACTGCAACAATGCCCCAAGGGAGAGGGAGCAGCACACATTGGCAAGGATGGTGCATTTCATTGTGTCAGTGAAGAAGGAAAGGCACTGACAGGTGCTGGTGAAAACTATTGCAGTGCCAAATACAAATACTGTAAGAGTTAGAGACAATGATCCTTTGGAGCTAATAATAATAATTCAGTTCAGTTTAATTTACTGGTATAGCTCTTTTTATTAGTCTGTGTAGGTCTTTCCCACCTATGCATGTCACTAAACTACTATTGCAACCAACCGTTACCCTCAGTCTTGCCAGTGATAATTGCACAAGATGGCTGCAAATTAGGCTGCACCCGGCCAGGTTATGTGGATTTTCCAACCAGAAGGTGCTTCCTGAAGAACATCACCCCAAGCCTAACTGCAGGGTTAAGTCCCAATAACCAGTCTGTGGTTAATAACAGAAAGAATGAGATTGTAAGTACAAGCAGCAGAAATGAGGTTTCTTTGCAGTGTGACTTGGCTGACACTCCATGATAAGGTGGGAAGCTCATCAATTCAAGAGAGCATCAGAGTAGTGTCACTGCTCCTCCAGATTGAACAAAGCCAGCTGAGATGGTTTGGGCATGTCACAAGGTTGCCCTCCAGTCAGCTCCCTCTACAGCTTCTCTGAACATGTACCAGTGAGCGAAGATTATATGGTAGACATAGAACACAATTGAGGAATTATATCTCTCAGCTGGCTTGGGAATTCCTGAGAATTCCCCAGGAAGAGCTGGAATCAGTAGCTTAGGACAAGGAGGACTGGTCTGACCTGCTTAACTTGCTGCCACTACGCCCCTCTCCAGGAAAAGTGATGAGATGAGCTCTTTTCACAATGGACATTGCCACAAAGCAGTTGTGCAGATTTCTGAGCCCGGACCACAATAAGCAAGACCAAAGTGACAGTGGCAATGAAAATTCCCTTAAACTATAATAGGATGTGGAATCAAGGCTTATATGGGGGAGCATATTCTCTTCTGGCCTCTGCTGAGTTAATAAAAAATGCAAGTATTATAATGATAATAATTTCTATTTGATTGCACGTTTCAGGAAACCAAAGGACACTGTACAGGATAAAATCATAAAATACATAATATGTTATCAAAACAAATAACAAAATATCCAACTATTCACCTGTTTTCTTAACCTGTTTATCCAGGGAAGGGTTGTGGGGCAGCTGCAGCCTAAACCCAGCAATTGTTAGGCACAAGGTAGGAACAACTACTGGATTAAATGCCAGTCTATTGCAGGGCGAACAAATAAAAATGGCAATTCAACTAACCTGCATGTCTTTGAAGTGGGGGAGAAACAAGAGAACACGACAATTAAAATAACAAATAAAATGTGAGAGGGCTAAAAGAGGATCAGTAGTATGAAGAAAGTGGTTTGAAGGGGTGAGTTTTAAGTTGTTTTTTTAAGCAGAAATGTGTCAGTCCTAGCTGGTGGAAAATGCTGCACACCTCTGTCCAAGCTGCTGATTCCCTCATTTATTTATTTATTTTACTCCATTCTGTATTTAAGAAGCATTTGGAAAATCTTGTGTTCAGTGAGTATCTTTCTAAGTGATAATGGCTTTGATGATAAACCATTAGCAGCTAAGGAAATATTAACTAGTTTTTTATTGTTCTATTTGATTTAAAGTCTTAACTTGTGATGATCAATTTTTGTAACCTAGTCCTGTAGCGCATTTTTTTAAATAGTCTCCAGACTGATGATTACTGAGTTATGCTGACCTCTTCTGTAAGTGACTTACTGTAAAAGCATTTGCTAAAGGCTATGTTACATTAGATGAATTTCTTAGAGATTTTACAATTTATGCAATGCAATTTATTTTTGTATAGCCCGAAATTGCACAAGGAGTGCCTCAATGGTCTTTAATAGGCCCTGTCTTTTGACAGCCCCCTAGCCTTGATTCTCTAAGAAGACAAGAAAAAAATCCCCAAAAAACCCTTGCAGGGGAAAAAAAAATAGAAGAAATCTCAGGAAAGGCAATCTGAAGAGAGACCCCTTTTCAGATATATGGGGCATGCAGTGGGTGTCAAAAAAAGGGGTCAATACAATGCACAGAACAGAACACAAGTAATCCTCAATACAATACGAGAGTACAATAGTAATATTACAAGTACAGAGCAAAATGCAAGAGTAGATGATAACACATAATACGATTCAGATTTGTTCAGAGTCCTGGAGACCTTGCTTATCAAGCTGCCTCCCCCCTACTAGACATTCCACAGATAAGTCAATGTTGGGCCGACTGATATGATGAAAGGACCCTCCTACCTGATGAGTCCAGTGCTCCTCCATCAGAGATGACTTTTCCTGAGGCAGGCAAAACAACTTGGCAGGTGGGCAGTGGCACCAAGTGCCACATCTGAGTACTGAGAAGAGAAACAGAATAGGTGAGGTGAGGGTTAGTAATGAATGATTACTATCATATTACTTATGTTTTAGTGCTAATGACTAACAACAGAGATGCAGTTTGCACAGTTAATCAGCAGCTCTAGTCAGGATATGCTAAACTGAAGTAGTAAGTCTTCAGCCGGGATTTGAAAGCTGAGACTGAAGGGGCATCTCTTATAGTAGCAGTCAGACCACTCCACAGTTTAGGGGCCCTGTAACTAAAAGCTCGACCTCCCATTGTTATTTTATTACTCCTTGAAATCATAAGGAGACCAGCATCTTGAAATCTTATTGTGCACTCTGATTTGTAAGTAATGATAAGTTCAGATAAGTAAGCTGGACTTTGGCCATTTTATATGTTAAAAGTAGGATTTTGAAATCTGCCCTAAGCTTAACCAGGAGCCAGTGTAAGGATTTAAGAACTGGAGTTATGTGTTCATATTTTATTGTTCTTGTAATAATTCTTGCAGCAGCATTTTGGGTTAACAGGAAGCTATATAAAGAACAATTTGAACATCCAGTGAACACCGCATTACAGTAGTCAATCCTACTAGAAATAAATGCATGAACGAATTTCTTAGTATCCTGCATATTTAGAAAACACCTTCATTTCCCAACATTTTTAAGATGGAGGAAGCATATTTTGGGCAATTTTGTAATGTGCGCTCTAAATGACATGCTAGAGTCAAAGATAACTCCTAGATTGCGGGCTGATTCAGTAAAATTAATGGTGATTTCAGCTGAGTTAAATAATGACAAAATATTGGCGTGATCAGTATCATTCCCTCCAATAATTAACATCTTTGTTTTATCAGTGTTTAAAGACAAGTGGTTCTCATCCATCCACTCCTGTAATTCACTAACACAACTAACTAAAGACAACATCTGAGAAACTTTATTTGGTCTAAAAGAAAGTTATAACTGGGTGTCATCTGCGTAAGAGTGAAAATTAATGTTTTAATATTTTCAGTCATAGCCTTCATTTACACCCGTCAGAGGTGTGCTCCCATGAAGGTTACTGTCTAATTTGACATACTCAGTGACTGAGAACAAGTTGTCTATGGCTGGCTAGGATACAATCAAACAGGCTCTTTGTATGTGAGAACTGAAAATCAATGATCATTCAGCTAGCAGTACAATGCATAGAAGGACCAGGAATAAGGAGCATGCGTGTTTTGAACCTCATAAACAGAAGAGAAGCTTAGCTGTCTGATGTCTCCTGTTTTATATACTAAAAATAAATGGGAAAAAAAGAAAGACACTGAATGAGCTTTTAACCCTTCATACAGAGCTGGCTCCATCAGACAGCACAGGGTCTATGGACCTCACAAAAAGAAAGGAGGCTTGTCTTTCTGATGTCTCAAATATTTCACGACATAACAGAAAAAATAATGAAAAGGCCAAGATTGCTCGCTCCAGCAGGCTCAATCAGGCAGCACGCTATTGGTTGTCAGAAAAAGGGGTGAGCACAGCTGTCCTGGAAGATTGGCACTTGGTCGGTGTGACAGGGTCTAGCTGGACAAAGGAAGTGACATCAGCAATGGAGTGACTGTCAATCTTCCATTCTGCCGAGGGAGGAGAAGAGACACCATTAGAACATACGTAGCACCAACCCCTGGTCCGGTGGGTGATTATCCTAACCAGTGCCCTTAAGCTGTCTCCCACGTGCACATGTGTGACACTCACATATTTGTGTTTCATGTTTATTAATAATAGAAGTGGGTTTTGTCTCCTTCCTTTTCATGGTGTACAATGTAGGTAGGAGGTATCAAATTACAAATATATAAGGTTATGCACAATTAAAAAGAGCTGGAAATTCACTTCTTTTCATGGTAGTTTACATGACTACAAGATTACCTGGCATATTCCAAATTATTTCTTCTTGGCTACTGCTTGAATGGCTAAATATAGTTTGTTGTGTAATTTTTGAAACCTAATCAAGTATTGTAAAACTAGTTATGTTACAGAAATATTTCTCAATCCGAGGACTAAGGTTTGCAAAAGTGAATGTGGTCAGATGTCATCTTTCTGAAATGCAGAAGTCAGAGATCTGTTCACTGTATGCTATTTACGCCCATATGCAGGGTGTCTGTAAAAGAGTGATATATTCATCAAGCCCCAGGGTCACTGGGGATGGAGCCAATCCTGGCAGCACTTGGCACAAAGAAGGAACCAGTCCTAGATGGAGTAGTAGTGTAGAAGGCCACACTGCTACAAACACCCTCACCCTAATTCATCTTAGAGTTACCAGTTGATCTCACAGTAAAGACACGTTGTAAATTCCAACTGCTGCCATCTAGGAGGTGGTATTGAAATATCTGGTGACATACAAGAAGCTCCTGGAAAGCTTCTTTTATCAGCACTCTGGATAACTTTGGACTTCAAACCCTGAGTTGTCGGTGCAAATCCCACTGCTGACACTCTGTGACCACAAGCAAGTCACGTCACCTGTCTGTGCTCCAATTGGAAAAATGAATGAAATGTAACCAATTGCATCTCTCAAATGTTACAAGCTGCCTTGGTTAAAAGTGTCGGCTAAATAATAATAATTAAATAAGTAAAGTACTGCTTTTGTATATTTATGGGGTGCTGGAGGTAGTGGCATGGGAGAGAATGAAGACAAAACTGATGGCCATAATGAATAATACTGCACCTCCTCTCTGTGAGATACTAGCATTAACTACTTTTAGCCAACAAACTATTTAACAGAAGTGTGTCAATAAATGTTTCTAGGACGCCTATATATGCTGTTTTAATTCCACATCGTGACTGCTCTCTTATCCTTTTTTTTTTCGCTCCCATTACCAAGTTGGTTGGTAATTCTAAATTGGCTATATATAGCTGTTTACATGAGTGGGACCTGCGATGGACTGATTTCCAGGCCAGGGCCATTTTCTGCCAATCCAGGATAGGTGCTAAGTCCAAATCCTGACCTGGATAAAGCAAGTATGAGAATGCAAAGTGTTTTATGTGAAATATTCCTAGAAACATAGATAGATCAGAACACTTCATCCCCCAGTATGATAGATTTCAGTACTCCTCTGGCATGGTTCCAGTATGGACACCCACAGTGTTGCCTGGAGCTTGTAGTCCGGAAAAGCAACCCTGTTGAGGTCATTGGGTATCTCCAGAGGGCAGTCTCTCTGTTTTCTGGGTCATGACTCAGGAAGTGCTTGTGTCGTGCAATGCTGTTGCATCATAAGTACTCCTGGGTCCAATGTAAAAGATTACACCTCATCATCTTTTAGGTTTCCTAGAGAGCTTGTTTCAAAGAGGGCCAGAGGGGAAACAGATGAGTGCAGCTAGTTTTTAACACTAGAATTACCAGAGCCTACGAAAAAACTCGTAAATCCGTCCCACCTTAAATCGTGTCTTAAATCCGTTTGCACCTCTCCGCTAGAGTCCTTTGTCATCTAAATGTGCTGATAAACAAAAGCTACTAGCAGCCAGCTATTCCATCCCCCCACCGACTTAGAACGAATTTCTCCTAGCTCATGCCTTGCCTTGATTTGATTATCTGGGATTGAAGTGGAGTTTTAGAGTGGAAATAATATACAGTAGTGTTATTTGGAATACACGCATTTCATGTGTGTTCCGTTCCGTTCAGTAGTCTGTGCAAACACATTTTTAAAACAGAAACGTTTTTCATATTCCAATAGTAAATGACAAAATGTAGGCATAAACTATATAACGTATGAAGCCTGCAGTCGATATATCAAAGAAACACTTTCACAAAAGGTACAAATAAGAGAACACGTGCGCTTTTCTTCAAAAATATAACCGCACAAAAAAAAAAGCCGCGTTAGCATGCCACATTGACACTCTTACTACAACCTCCGCGGTGGCATAATGGTATCAGCTCCTGACTGGGAGTCAGAGGGTGGCGAGTTCGATCCTGCACGGCTCCACTTTGAGAAGTGAACTGCTCTTATTCTTACAATTTTAGAATAACAACATAAATTTGATTTCAGTCTGTAACAGCCGGTGTAACTTATGATACTGGTAAAGGTTAGCTTTTTTTTTTTTTTTAATTCACTTTTCATTCTCGCAGTCGCATTCAGAATCAATCCATACAACCCCATCTGACATAAAGACGTGCTATAGGTCTGCAGTGTACCACGATGCATACTACCGCCCCCCCCCCCCCCCCAAAAGGGTTCTGACACACAAACGCTGGCGAAGCTGCCTTCTTCGTATCTCACCATCACTTGAAATCAGCAGTTCTTAGCTGCTTATCAATCCATACAACCCCATCTGACACAGCTGTTTTCACATAAATAAAAGTGCACTTTTATTCAAGACTATAACCGAAGAATAAAGAAGGCAAATTACAGTTGGTGGTTGATACAACAGCTTGCGTGGTGCAATGCTAAGAACTGCTGATTTCAAGTGACGGTGAGATACGAAGAAGGCAGCTTTGCCAGCGTTTGTATGTCAGAACCCTTTTGGGGGGGGGGGGGGGGGGCGGTAGTATGCATCATGGTACACTGCAGACCTATAGCGCGTCTTTATGTCAGATGGGGTTGTATGGATTGATTCTGAATGCGACTGCGAGAATGAAAAGTGAATTAAAAAAAAAAAAAAAAAGTTAACCTTTACCAGTATCATAAGTTACACCGGCTGTTACAGACTGAAATCAAATTTATGTTGTTATTCTAAAATTGTAAGAATAAAAGCAGTTCACTTCTCGAAGTGGAGCCATGCTGGATCGAACTCACCACCCTCTGATTCCCAGTCAGGAGCTGATACCATTACGCCACCGCGGCAGTTGCAGTAAGAGTGTCAATGTGGCATGCTAACGCAGCTTTTTGTTTTGTGCAGTTATATTTTTGAATCAAAGCGCATGTGTTCTCTTATTTGTACCTTTTGTGAAAGTGTTTCTTTGATATATCGACTTCAGGCTTCATACGTTATATAGTTTATGCCTACATTTTGTCATTTACTATTAGAATATGAAAAACGTTTCTGTTTTAAAAATGTGTTTGCACAGACTACTGAACGGAACGGAACACACATGAAATGCGTGTATTCCAAATAACACTACTGTATATTATTTCCAGTCTAAAACTCCACTTCAATCCCAGATAATCAAAACAAGGCAAGGCATGAGCTAGGAGAAGTTCATTCTAAGTCGGTGGGGGGATGGAATAGCTGGCTGCTAGTAGCTTTTGTTTATCAGCACATTTAGATGACAAAGGACTCTAGCGGAGAGGTGCAAACGGATTTAAGACGCGATTTAAGGTGGGACGGATTTACAAGTTTTTTCGTAGGCTCTGGTAATTCTAGTGTTAATGGAAAGTGATTGGACTCTGATCATTTCCAGTTGCAGAACCTGTGCCTGTTCATAGGAACAACATTTTGTCCATCAATGTTAGTCATTCTTGAGTTATGGTCTTTTGCCTCTGAGCAAGTGTTTATCTGGTGCATCCCAGAGCCATGTCTGGGGTCTCACAGGGTGATTGATCATTTTATAACATAAGGCAGAGAGGCTGGATTCCATAGTGTCAGTATGAGCCTCAGTTTAGCCATTTAGTCTGGAATGTAGGCTGGGGGAAGTGCAACTGGATTTCTGCATCCTTATTAAGAACTAAAAAGCCTAGCAAAATGGGCAATGCCCACTTTGTCCTACAAGTGACATGTTTCAGTTCATGGTTTTTTAAGCTTGATGTTGTCAACTGGTTAGATATAGTTTGGTGATCTGTAGTAGGTAAGAAAATTGTCAATAACATCCTTCTAGTTTCTCCACCTGCTCCAGAATATCTTCAAATTGCTTTTTATTCACAATGTGCCTGATCTGTGGATCAACAAAATTTTATTCATATAAACATCTCAAGTATGGAAATCCTTCACCTTCCTTGATCATCACTTTCATAAAATTTTTCATCAGTCCAAGTTTTACATGAAGAGAAGGCAAAAAAATCTTTTTTGAGTTAACAACTGGTTTATGTGCCACCATATATTTGTGGAGCTGCCACTTCTTTTTCATGTGATAACACTCTTTAGCATGAATGTTCCATTCCCTTGGTATATCTGAGCTGCTTTCCTATCAGCAGTACCACTACTTTTTAGATCACCATGGGTATATGTATAATATAATTAATATTAGTTTCATTTAAAATTGGTATTTGCAGTGAAAAAGTATGTGACAGGAAAATTTACAGGTCATTTGTGTGATAAGCAGGACAAAATCTCTAAAATCCATCCAAACATGTTCAGGAAGCAAAATTTACATTGAGCAATGTAATTAATATAATTAACAAAACAGAAACATTTCCATAGCATGCCAAGTATGTATTTGAAAAGTTCATCAAATGTTTATTTCCAGCTCTGCCAAACATGTTAATTTTTTTGAAGTTATGGAAAATCACTGTTTTCTAAACATTATTGAGAAAATCAGAAGTGCTTATACTGTATGATACACATAATAGCAGGATGTAAAATGTTCCAGTTTATGGTGAAAGCATGTACGTTTTCAACAGTGAATGCTGGATGACTGGAAGGTTTTTCAGTGACAGAAATTAGTAAAGCTTAAATGCCAGCGTAATATTCTCAAACTCACGTAATCCACTAGCGGGATGAGTGGGTGCTGGCGCTCCTCCAGCAGCAGTGGGTACAAGGCATGGATTAATCCTTAATGGGACCTTAGTCTCTCATTACGTCCACTCCAGAATACACCCAAACAGGGCCAGTTTGGAAATGCCTACTAAGCCAGTGCACACGTCTTTTGGATGTGGGAGGAAAACCAGAGTGCACATAGAGTGGGTGTGTGGTTCTGGCTCACAATTTATTAGAAATATGAGGGAGCAGTGACAATCACACAGCCATTCACCTTACCGCCTAAGCAAGCTAACCATCCAAAGTAATTCAAGTGATGAGAACATCCATCCATCCATTATCCAACCCGCTATATCCTAACTACAGGGTCATGGGGGTCTGCCGGAGCCAATCCCAGAGCGCAGGCAGGAAACAAACCCCGGGCAGGGTGCCAGCCCACCTCAGAAACAGCATTTGGGGTTCCCAGGAGGTCTCCCATCCAAGTACTGGCCGAGCCCGAGCGTGTTTAGCTTCCGAGATCAGACGCGTTCACACTGGTGTGGCCATGATGAGAACATCTTATTATAAAAAAACAAAAAAAAACTACAATGTGTGCACAAGTGTGCCAGAACTCACACAAAATGAATGCTCCGACACCTCTAAAGGAGTAGATTATTCAAATATAAAATAGGTTGAAATTCTTTTAGACACTTACATTTTACAGAAATACTATGGTAATAATAATGGTGAAAACTTTTGAGTGACTGACTAGCAGGTGCATGAAGTAGAAGCTTTTATCTTGCCTTACTAGTGGCAATCATTTAGAATCTGTATTGCTTTATTCTAGTTTTCTCATTATTTTTCTTTCTATACATAATCTTTACCCACTCTGTGTGTAAAGCTTGTTTTCATGTTATTTAAGAAGTATTAAGAACACAGAGAACTGTTAGCAAAAAACTTGAAGTAAGCAAGTCATATGAAAGGGTTTAGCAAAGGTGCAGGTGGTCAACATATATTAAAAGTGTTTAACATGCAAGTGTCTTAAGCACTAAAAGTTACAAACATTATCATATACTATTATGAATGTGTACACAGTGCATGTGCCAAAACGGAATCTCCTCTTAATTAATCATACCAATGGCAGCTGACGGGCTGAAAGTCAGTGTTACTCTCTCTGTATTCCAGTGACGTGCGGTGAGGTTCATGGCTGGTGAGGCATGGACTCCTTCACAGTCAGATTTACAAATATATGAACCCCAAAGAGTAGCTTATTCACTATTCAATTGGCAGCTTGCACATTGACTACTGGTTATGTGTCATATCTCGTCAGCATTCTTTACACACACACATACTGTAGGTAAGGTACATATCTGGCTAAGAAAGAACGTTACATTTATATCGGCGAGAGAGAGTGCATTTGCTCCTCACCCTACATGTGTTCTAAATTTGCTGTTGCAATTCCACAATTCACACTCATTCAATACAAATGAATGTACTGAGTGGTGTACAAAAAATGGATTTCAATTTTGACCTTAATTGAAATATTTAGTTTTTATTTTTTAAAAAGCTTTTTATTCTGATGGTTTAAGCAATTGTAATAGAAACTGTTCAACAAAAGGATAACAACAAAAACATATATTTTATTTAAAAACAAAATTTAGTTTTTAAATATTGGATTTTTTTTCTTAGTCTGATTCCATATTTTATAAAATTGAAAACCGTTTATGGTCTTTTGTAAATGAAGTCCATGCTCCTATCCTTCGCCACGAAAATCTCCGTCACTTTCTTGTAAAAGTCCCTCCTTATTTTCCTTTCGTTCTAAAAATCTTAATCTTCTATTTTGGCAGTTAGTTGGAACAAAAAATAAAAATAAATGAACTGCTACAGTGCACTTGACTTTCTGATATCGTTAACTTATTGGCGCCCAGAGCCTCTGCATAGAAGAACAACAGCAACGAGCACCTGTTGGGCTCACAGGCGCCCCCTTTGGTGTGGCACAGTACTCTCTGTCTCACCTTGTGCCTTTTCACTGCAGTTTTATGTCTGATCAGCAAGACTATGTCATACACATTCATTAAAAATATCAGCCAGACTGTGTAAAGTTAGGGTTTATAATAAATGTGTCTGCAAACATTATATTGGTGACATACAGGGAGACAGCAACAGGCACTCGCCAATTGCATACATCAACCCCATGTGTGAGGAAGAGCGCAGTCCGAGGTGAGGTGAGGCTCATCGCTGCCACACCTCACGTTTCTCCCCTGTAGTTGAACAGGAAATGTGCCAATTCAATTATTTTGACTATAAAAATGATCAAAATTATTGGAATCATACAGAAAACAAATTTATAGCACAGACTAGTGGAGAAATTTATTTTATGTTATCATTATTAGTTTTTTTTACTTTTTATGATGACCTACCTCCCCTGACCACACGTCCCTGCTGTATTCTAGCAATAACACGTGTGTATCATCGTTTCCACAAAGCCCTGTGCACATTATGTTTAAATCTGCTAGCAATTGAGGATGTGTTTAAAGTGGGCAGAGAGGCTTCAGTACACAAGAGTCCAATTGTTAAGGCCAGCATTAGGAGGAACATCAGCTACAAAACATGAATGATTGTAAAATTACTTTTTATATATTTAGATTCTTGAAATCATTTGGAACAAACTCAGGTTTGTAAATAAGATAATTAAGTTACACCTTTGTAAAGATTTTAAAAAGTTTTTCTCCAGAATAAAAAGGTTAGAAATCTCACAGTCTGCTGCCAGTTCTTCATTTCCTCTAATATAATATGAGCAGCCTGTGTTGATTTACGTAATCTACATGGGAAAAACATGTCATTTGTACCACATGAAAAGTTTCTGTGTCTGCCTTTTGATTATTGACTTTGCAGCAGAACATTACACGGTTCGAATAGTTTTGGGCAGCTTGCATAACTGTGCACTGCCCTGCCTATAAAGATGTTTGTGACCATGGATTTACGAGATGATTTACTGCAACTTCATGAGACGTATGCACTCATTGAAGAAATTCTTAGATCCAGTAAATTAATACTGAGTAAGACCTCCTTTTACTCTCAAAACAGCAAAACAGCCTCATTTCTTCGTGGTATGCCCTCCACAACATCCTGGAAGCATTCCTACTGAATTTCTGGTTCATGCTGAAATACTTTCATCAAACAATTTCTACAGATTTGTCTGCTGCACATTCTATCACATCCCAAAGGTGTTTTATTGGTGCCTGGGAAGGCAAGTGCACTTATTGTCATGTGCATAAAACCACTATGAGATGTCTTTTCCTTTGTGTCTTGGTGCATTGTCATGCTGGAAGTAGCCATTAGAAAATGGGTAAATTGTGGCCATGAAGGGATGCACATGGTTAGTAACAATACTCAAATAAATTGTGGCATTCAAGCGATCATTGATTGATATTAAAAGGCCCAAAGTGTGCCAAGAAAACATTCCCCACACCATTACACCATGACCAAAATCCTGGACTGTTGTCACAAGGCAGGACAACATCACGGATTGATGTTGTAGATGCCATCTGTGTGCCTCAGCAGTAATCGAGACTCATCAGACCAAGCTATGATTTTCTAGTCTTCATCTGTCCAGGTTTGGTTGGCCTGTGCTCACTGCAGCCTCAGCTTTGTGTTCTTGGCTGACATTAGTGCAATCTGATGTGGTCTTCTGCTGTTATAGCCTGTCTGCCTCAAGATTTAACAAGCTGTGTATTCTAAGAATGCTTTTCTGCTCACCACAGATGTACAGAATGGTTATCTGAATTGCCATAACATTTCTGTCAGTTCAAACCAATTTGGCCATTCTCCTCTAACCTCTCTCATCGACAAGGTGTTTCCATCCAGAGGACTGCCACTCACTGAATGTTTTTTTGTTTTCAAGCCATTCTAAGTAAACCTTTGAGTCTCTTATATGTGAAATCCCAGGAGATCAGCAGTTACAAAAATACTTCAAACCTGCCTGTCTGGCACCGACAAACATGCCACAGTCAAAATGACTCAAATCACTTTTTGTCCCAATTCTGGTGTTTGATGTGAACATTAAGTGACAGTCTTGACCCGTATAGATAGTTAGAAGATAGATAGAATTCTTTATTGTCATTATGCATACACATAATAAAATTTTTTGTTGGTAGGACTCGGCTTCAAGGCAGAATACTTAAATACACAATACACTATAAATAATAAAATAAACATAATAAGTATAAAAGACAGCAGCAATAAAACATCATCAAGTCCAGACTTTTCCTGAGGTAGAGCGCTTGCAGAGACCAGTGATCTGTGTGCGTGGGTCTGCAGGGGAGGAATATGAGTGTGTGTGTTTGATTACGAGGGAAAGTGTGTGTGCATGTCTACAGGGGAGCAGGTTAGGGGTAGATGTATGTGTGTGTATCAGCAGGGGCAGATGGACTTCACAGTTCTGGGGAAAAAGCTGTCTTTCAGTCTGTTGGTACGTGTTTTTATGTTTCTGCACTGCTTTCCCAAAGGTAGTGGTACAAACAGTCCATTTCCCGGATGGGTGAGATCTGCAGCTATACATTTGGCTCTCTTCTGCGCTCTTCCAGCATATACAGAGTCCAGGTCTAGGAGAGGACTTCCCACGATCCCCTGTGCTGTTCTCACCACCCGTGCCAAGCCCTTCCTGTCCTGTGCTGTGCAGCTGCTGTACCACACTGTCATACTGTGACAGAGAATGCTTTCTATAGCGGATCTGTAGAAGTTTGTGAGCGGCCGAGAGGAGAATCCTGCACATCTCATCTTTCTGAGGAAGAAGAGTCTTTGTTGGGCCTTCTTTACCAGGTGAGATGTGTTCAAAGACCAGGTCAGATCCGATGTGATGTGGATACCCAAGAACTTGATATTGTCCACACATATTACAGCCTCCTCATGTATGAATATGGGAGCACGTTCTGTTCTTCTGGACCTCCTATAGTCCACGATGACCTCTTTGGTCTTGCTGGTGTTCAAGATGAGGTTGTTGGCTGAGCACCATAGTGCTAGGTGTTGTATCTCCTCTCTGTAGTGAGTCTCATCATTTTCTGATATGAGACCCACCACGGTCGTATCATCCGCAAACTTCACAACCATATTTGTGGCATGGATGGCAGAGCAATCCTGTGGCGTGCCTGTGTTCAAAACCAGTGTGGCTGATGTACGATCTTCAATTCTAACCACCTGAGGCCTGTTGGTGAGAAAGTCCCTGATCCAAAGACACAACCATGTGGACAGACCCAGATTATGAAGCTTTTGTACCAGCTTGTCTGGGATTATGGTGTTAAACGCTGAACTAAAATCAATAGCATCCTAACGTAAGTGTTAGGGCACTGCAGATGAGTCAGGGCTGTGTGAAGTACTATTGAGACGGCATCCTCTGTAGAACTGTTCCTCTTGTAGGCGAACTGATGGTTGTCAAATCCAGCAGGGATGGCATCCTTGATGTACTTTAGGAGGATTCTCTCAAAGCACTTCATTATTACTGGGGTCAGAGCCACAGGGTGGTAATCATTAAGGCAGGTGACTGCTGATTTTTTAGGCACTGGCACAATAGTGGAGGATTTGAGGCGGACAGGGATCATTACAAGCTGTAGAGAAAGGTTGAAAATGTCCAGAAAGACTCCTGCAGGAAGGAATGCGTGGTGGGTTGGCTGCCTGGCTGTCTTTGTGAGACAGGTGATTGGGGGTCGCAGTTGCAGTGAGACGCAATATGGTTTGTACCTCCTGTCATAGGTGGATCAGCTACATGAACGTGTTCAGCACCATGATCAGCTGGGGACTGTTGAGCTGATGTGGGTACCTCACTTTCATTTTCAACCTACATCTCCAGATCACTTGCATCAAAGTCAGAGTCCGACAAATCAGAGTTCAATTCAGCGAATATAAGAGAAAAGTTTTTGCTTTGAGCATTCACTTTGGTATCTCTCCACATACCATTTTAGAAGCTGTTTGCTCTTCGCTAATTCTGCAAGTGCAAGGAATTGAGGTCAAATCAACAAAGCTAACTTTCCTTCTAGCAAAAGCGTATCGAAAAGCGCTGTAACAAGAAGATCACTGATCTCTATCGATTGCTAGCGAGACTGAGGCTTTCAAAATAATAATAATAACAATAACGAGATAATAATGCATTAACTTGCCCAGCCCTATTATTAATATACTGTACATATTTGCTTTTGAAACATAATTATTGTAGTAGACATGTTGTAATATTGGAAAGATGACACATTTTTTGGTGTCTATATACAAAATCTATTATCAAACCCGCTCAATCCAGTTCAGGGTCATGGGAGCCAGACCTTACCCCAATATTAATATGTTGTTCAATACATATTGCAGTTGCTGTAGAACAATCCGGTCCAGTTCTGGGCGCTAAAATTGAAAATTGTACTTGGGAGGAGCTCTTGTGACCTGTGCCATCATGGTAGCCATGATATTAAAGACACTCTGCAATTTCCAAACTTTATTTGCTAAAGAAGAGATCTTGGGGGTGGCATGGTGGTAGTGCTGCTGTCTCACAGTATGGAGTCTGTGGTTCATGTTCTGGGTCTATACTTCACAGTGATTGAATGTTCTGTCTTTGTCTGTGTGGGTTTCCTCCAGGTGCTTTGGTTTCCACCCATAGTCCAGAGACATGCAAGTTAGGTGAACCCGTGTGTGTTCACCCTGTGATGGACTGGCACCTTGTCCAGGGAGTTGTTCCTGCCATGTATCTTTTGCTTCTTGGGATAGGCTCCAGCCTCCTCGTGACCCTGCTAAGGATTTGGGAGGCCTAGAAAATGGCATGGTATTGTACAGCATTTGTATGTATAACAGTTAAACTGCCCCAATATCCCATCCATATACATCCATCCATCCATCCATTTTCCAACCCGCTGAATCCGAACACAGGGTCATGGGGGTCTGCTGGAGCCAATCCCAGCCAACACAGGGCACAAGGCAGGAACCAATCCTGGACAGGGTGCCAACCCACCGCAGGACACACACAAACAAACCCACACACCAAGCACACACTAGGGCCAATTAAGAATCGCCAATCCACCTAACCTGCATGTCTTTGGACTGTGGGAGGAAACCGGAGCACCCGGAGGAAACCCACACAGACACAGGGAGAACATGCAAACTCCACGCAGGGTGGACCCGGGAAGCAAACCCGGGTCTCCTAACTGTGAGGCAGCAGCGCTACCCACTGCGCCACCATGCCGTCCCCATCCATATACATGTACTTCTTAATGGTTCTAAGTTTATTCTGCAAATACATGTCTCGGTAGTTTGTTTAAGATTCCCACAACTCTTTGCATAAAGAAATGCTTCTTGGCTTCTGTTCTAAATGTCCTTCATTGGGACATCTCTCTCCAGCATTGAGGAACTGTAAAGCAAATGTTGACAAAATATAGCCAGCAACATTATCAGAAACCACACTCACCTCAACAATGAACTGTCCGGCCTTCTGCCCTCTGGCAAGCAGTACCTCCAGGAGAACTGCAGAACTGCCAGATGTCATGAAACCTTCATCCCACAGGTCATTGGACTCTTAAATAAAGATCAGCCCCTTAATACAATACAATATATTATTTGTCTTTGCAGTACTACCTCTGTTATTGTCTGTTAAGTTAAATTTACGTGATTGATTATGTTGTGTAGAGTGTTTGTATTTAAGTATGTATGTATGTATGTTAGAGATTCTCTGTTGTTTATTCCTTTATATTCTTATATATTATTATTCTTGACTATTTTTTATTGGCTATTCTTGCACATAATTGGGTCCACTGCTGTGTGTGGTTTCAAATGACAAATAAAGTTAACAGTACACCCTGAACCCTTGAACCTTGAAGTCACTGGCATTCTCTCTTACAAGGGTGGTCTCAAAATATCTCTGGATATTGGCATTCACACAAGAATATCAAAGATAGTAAAGATAGTAATTCTTAAAGGTGCAAAAAAGGTGTGGGTTTAGCAAGGGTGGTTTATTTTTATTGTTATTTTTTAACAATGTAGAGTGCTACATACTGTATGTCTTAATTATTTATTGTAATTATTGTTTTGCAGAGTGTACTACAATTGTAAAGACTCCTCTGACACTATCAATGTGAAGCTGAAGAACAGCAGAGCTAAACAAAAGCACAAAGGATCTGAGTACGTATGTTACTCTGTCTTTGTTTCAGATTGCAGTTTTCATTAGACATACTGTATGCCACATTCTTTACAGGTTCACTAATTTTTCACTGCCAGTGCTATGCATAGATGAATTGCTGGTGACTGTGCTGTAAGGTTTTCTTCCTGGTTTGTACTGAAAATAACTCCTTTCTTGCAAAGTTTCTTTCACAAATTTTCTACATAATGAAGTAAAAAAAAAAATCACTAAACTTTGGTAAACGATTGATCCAGTAGTGAGGAAAAACAAAACGCTACACTTTGATAAAAACATTGATCCAGAAGTGAAGTTAAAAAAAAACTCTAAACTTTGATAAAAAGATTGATCCAGTTCCTTGAGTCTCTTACAACAGTATTCCTAGTATAAACATCAGGTTATGTATGTGACAATATTGCAACATTTTGAATGCTTTACCTAGCTGTTTTCTGCTTTTGTTTACACATGAGCCAACCTGGGGAATTTCCAGGAACTCTACTACTTCTCAACCTAAGAAATTGCCAAGTCAGTTTTCTAAAGATACTTGAAGTTTGCTTAAATGTGCACTCAACCCAAAAGTTTTCCTGTAAATTTTTCAGATAACTTAAGTTGCTATTAAGTGCACGTAACTTCTAAATCTTTGGTAAAACTCAAAGTCTAATGGCATGGACAGATGGATGCAGGACGGATTTTGAAGGTAGGGTGTCGCTGAGCTTGAACCGTTGTTCAGGCTCCCCAGGTGTTTTGAGGGAACCAAAGAAAAACTAGTATGTAATGACAAAGCTTAGGCACCGCCTAAACTTGAATAGGCACTACACAAGAACAGTAAGTTGTATGTCAGTATGTAATAAGTGTTTGGATAGCAGCAAAACCCACAAACACAGCATCTTAAATTATACGTGATATATACAGTACACAAATATATAAATAAATAGTCATACATGAACGGCAGAGGGTCGCCTTCCAGACTCACCTTAGGTATGTACTACCACCCTGGGATCAGAGGTTGTGTTGCTACTTAACAGTCTTGTCACCTTCTTCCTTCACAGTGCCAAGAAACCAACGTTGAGGGCAACAGGGAAGCTCCACACTTCCATATAAAAGGGAGACATTCTCTGGAAGGTGGTGTCTTATTTGAATCTGAGAGTCCGACTGTCTGGAATAACTCCAGACCTATTGAACCAGAGAATGCCACTAGAGGACAATAAAAGGCCATTGCCTGTGTTGTCTTGATATTACCATCATGTGTCTTTTTTTTTAATTAAAAGGTTGGTGCCTCAACTATTTCGGGACTCACTCTGCCTTATCGCTCACCACCCTACAATATATTTATACATACAGAGCAAGGTTATTATAATTAACAGAAACTAAAATCAAAGCTGGAACTATTATTAAAAAAACATTTTCGTAAACTGAAATAAAATAATTAACAAAACCAAAATGGAAAACTAAAACTAAATGAAATTATTAAAGTAGCTGGAAAAACTAACTGAAATAAAATAATAATTTACTAAAATATTTTTAGATTTCATTTTTGAATGAATACTCTTGCCGTTAGTCTTTAACCCTTGTAACTTTAACTCTGAAACAGAAAGTCATCCACCACAAGCCACCTGCATCTATTCATCCAGTGAATGGCGGCTGGTGACGGAGGGCGACTGTTCACACAGCATTTGTGGTGACAGAGCAAGCATGTAAAGTATGTGAAATAAAAAGCGATTTACTGTGCCGCCTTTCCTTGTTCTTGTATATCAAAATGTAATTCAAACGCCTGAATGTCGGAATGTGCTGGTCAAAAAAACCTTTACTATATGGACAGACAAATCAGGAGTGAGTAAAGTTTCAGTTTATCTCTTAGGTGTCTACGTTTTGTTGACAATAATTCACCTGCCACTTTGCACAGGAGAAATCCTTTTTGAAAATAAAACAACATAGATAGAGAGACTGACTAGGTCATCATACAAGATCAGCATATTGTTGCTAACAAATCACTTTTACTTTATAAAAGCCATTTAACAATGAAGCGATACAAACTTTGTAAAATTCCTAGGTTGGCAATGTCTCTACTGAACTATAGGTAGGTAGGTGAAAAGAGTTTTTGCCAACTAGTGAAAAACTAAACATACTAATGTGTTTTTGTATTCATTCTATATTTATTAATTTATCTTTTTTAGTTTATATTCACAGCTCAAAATACCTGATATTGTGAAAATAATCCAGTAGCAGAATTATATTTTAAAATATCTGTCCCCCTTTTTTCAATTTTTTTCTCTCTCTCTCAAAATAGATAGCTTAAATATCATATTGGTTTTGTTCTTAACATTAGCCATATCATACATATTGCATATTAGGGAATTTCCCTTCCTTGCATCCAAACCTGCTGGGGTAGGCTCCAGGCTTTAAACAGGTTTAGATAATGTACAGTAATCCCTCGCTATATCGCGCTTCGCCTTTCGCGGCTTCACTCCATCGCGGATTTTATATGTAAGCATATTTAAATATATATCGCGGATTTTTTGCTGGTTCGCGGATTTCTGCGGACAATGGGTCTTTTAATTTCTGGTACCTGCTTCCTCAGTTGGTTTGCCCAGTTGATTTCATACAAGGGACGCTATTGGCAGATGGCTGAGAAGCTACCCAGCTTACTTTTCTCTTTATCTTGCGCTGACTTTCTCTGATCCTGACGTAGGGGGATTGAGCAGGGGGGCTGTTCGCACACCTAGACGATACGGACGCTCGTCTAAAAATGCTGAAAGATTATCTTCACGTTGCTATCTTTTGTGCAGCTGCTTCCTGAAACGACATGCTGCACGGTGCTTCACATACTTAAAAGTTCGAAGGGCACGTATTGATTTTTGATTGAAAAACAAACTCTGTTTCTCTCTATCTCTCTCTCTCTCTCTCTCTCTCTCTTTGTCTGCTCCTGACGGAGTGGGTGTGAGCTGCTGCCTTCAACAGCTTTGTGCCGCGGTGCTTCGCATAGTTAAAAGCCAAACAGCCCTATTGATTTGTTTGCTTTTCTCTCTATCTACTGCTCCTGACACGCACTCCTTTGAAGAGGAAGATATGTTTGCATTCTTTTAATTGTGAGACGGAACTGTCATCTCTGTCTTGTCATGGAGCACAGTTTAAACTTTTGAAAAAGAGACAAATGTTTGTTTGCAGTGTTTGAATAACGTTCCTGTCTCTCTACAACCTCCTGTGTTTCTGCGCAAATCTGTGACCCAAGCATGACAATATAAAAATAACCATATAAACATATGGTTTCTACTTTGCGGATTTTCTTATTTCACGGGTGGCTCTGGTACGCAACCCCCGCGATGGAGGAGGGATTACTGTATATGTTGTTCATAATCTGAGATGCTGTCTCTGTTGTTTTGTGGCTGTCCGTACTCATATTACCTGATCTTACTCTGCTCATTAAGGCATTACTGTTCTTTTGGTTGGCTTTTCAAGTCTCATTGCCCCTAACCTTCACACTATATGCTTGTTTTTCTTTGTTTCCCTCAATACAGCTAGGTAGGGTCTGCACACTGATTCAAGCCTAAGAGCCCTGTTCTTCCTAAGCCCCCATGATTTTCATGATCACACCTGTCAGAACACAGTAGAATCTGTTTTCTGATTTTTGATATCTTTTCAGGCCTGCAGGTGGCAAAATTCTGTCTATAAATTGTATGTGCCTAAGATGGAATCAGAGATGAATATGGCAGGTAGAAAATAACAAATCTCAGTATAAGAGATTTTTAATGCAATATTGAAGGCATTCATTTTAAGCACATTGGTTTAGAGCAGGATATGCTGTGTATTGCAGACATTTAGAGTAAAAAAACGCTAAAACCTTAAAATTCACCTAAATTTCATTACAAATTTGCCCATTCTGGGCAATTAAAGGAAAAGATAAAAAGTGCCAACAGACAGCACACATTTGTTCAGCACAAATGACAAAGAAAAATGCTTAAAAAATTATAAATTTATGTAAAATTGTTCATATTCAGTATCGGATTTTGATTACTTTATGCTTGTTTTTATTAGACAAAACAAAACCAGATAGTAAACCATGTTGAGTAGTAAGCTTCCACTAACATTAAACTTCTATTATATCCAAATTCATTAACACTAGAATTACCAGACCCTACCAAAAACTTGTAAATCCGGCCCACCTTAAATCCCTTCGCACCTCTCTGTCAGCATCTTTTGTCCTGTAAATGTGCCGATAAAGACAAACAGCAAGCAGCCTGCTATTCCATCCCCCCACCGCACACAGAACGTACACAAAGTTCTCCCAGCTCGTGCCTTGATTATCTGGGAGTGAAGTGCTGGAGTTTTAAAGTGGAAATAATAGATCGTTATTTGGAACACATTAATTTCACGTGTGTTCTGTTTCTACAATACTCTGTGTAAACACATTGTTTAAACAGAAACGGTTTCCATATTTTAGTAATAAATGACAAAATGTAGGCATAAACAATATGTGAAGCCTGAAGTCCAAAGATCAAATACACACTTTCACAAAAGGTTCAAGGATGATACAACAGCTTCTGTGGTTTAGCGGTAAGAGTTGCTGACTTGTACTCAAGAGTCCCTGGTTCAATCCTGACTGCCTCTTATATTTACCATTTTCAGTAGTGAGTTGCTCTTATTGTTAATATTATACAGTACACACATACATTTGGTTTGTGTCTGTAAGAGCCACTGTAAATTTATAGTACTTGTAAAAGTTAGCGTTTTTTTTTTTCACTTTTATTCTCTCAGTCATGATTGCGATACATACTACCGCGCACCCCCCCATTTTATCTTTGATCAAGAAAACGGCTCAGGTGTACTATCATTTGCCTGACACTATTCAGTGTAACAGTTCGTCTCAACAATTCTTTCTATGATGTCATCATCAAGAAATAACAAGTAAGTGGATCTTGGCTTTCACAAAACCTTCCACAACAGGTTCAAAGATGATACAACAGCTTCCGTGGTATGGCGGTAAGAGTTGCTGACTTGTAGAGAGATAGATAGATAGATAGATACTTTATTAATCCCAATGGGAAATTCACATTCTTCAGCAGCAGCATACTGATACAATAAATAATATTAAATTAAAGAATGATAATAATACAGGTGAAAAAAAACAGACAATAACTATGTATAAACTCAAGAGTTCTCAGTTTGATTGTGACTTCCTCCTATATTTACCATTTTCAGTAGTGAGCTGCTCTTATTGTTAATATTATACAATAAACACATACATTAGGTTTGTGTTTGTAACAGCTGCTGTAAATTTATAGCACTTGTAAATGTTAGCGTTTTTTTTTTCACTTTTATTCTCTCAGTCACGATCATGATGCAACACCCACCCCCTGCCCCAGATCTGACGAGGTTACTTTTTATCAGAAACTTGGAATAACTGTACATGTGAGTGGTGTTTTGAGACAATTTAACTGGACATTCTCTGATTTGGATGGATAAAAGCTGACACGCAAACGCTGGTGAATCTGCCTTCCTTCTTCATATCTCACCATCACTTGATTTTTTTCATTCAGTTTTATTGAGTGTTCCAGCTCACGCTGAATTAGTATGCACCTCATGATCCATGATGTCAAAGCCGCACTGACAAAAGAAAACAGAGACATAGGTATATATGATATTTGGAATTATTCATTTTATGATCTGTATAGTACATTTCGGAAAACATTGTGCCACGGATGCAACATTATTCATATTCATTCGCATAACATCTTCCGGTTGTAATTGACTGCATGTTTTTTTTTTCCCCTGATCATTTCTGATAATCTTACATAATCAGAAATCATGCCCTTGATGTTGCATCCAAATTTCCAGTGAAATTAAAAACATAGATGTAAATGCCGCCACTAATTTCTGTCAATAATTCAAATGTAAAAAAACTCTGTCTCATAAAGTGCCTCTTCTCCCCCTTGTACATCAAAAGGCCTGTGCACATTACTGATTAGGATGTCACTACAATCTGCTGGAAAGGTTGTGAAGCAGGGAATTTCAAAGCCATTACCCATTGTAAAGTCAGCCTGAGATGATGGAGATGACCTTGGCCTAAGAACGGGTAAAGTTGGTTCAGCTCCGTGCTTAAGCCAAGCTTTGCAGAGTTGATTTTGCAGGACTGAGTCTGGCTCCAGAGAAAACTTTGTGTACTGCTAATAAGCCAGCTTTCAATTCCCTGATTCAGTACTTTTGAGCTGCTGCATGTGTCTACCCAAGTGCACTGCAAGTCACAATCAGCCATCTTGGACCACATATAACTAGATAGGATACCAGGGTATCTAAGTGGTCTGCTAAACAATGAGTCTGATGGACTGAATGGTCTCCACAGATATGTTTCAGTCTTTATGTTATTTTGAAGCAGCACGCAACCAATTGTACCATTTTGTAATGTGCAATTTGTAGATTGGGATGAAAGTGTCATTCCATAGAAAAATGTTACTGCTCAAAGGTTGATCTTTGATGGCTCATGAAATTCTCATTTATGTTTCATTTAAGAATCAACAGATGTTTCTCCTAAAATTCACTAGTAGAAATAACTTTAGACAAAAAGGAGACATGAGGTAAAAGAAGTCAAAATTGAGAATTTGATTTGAAAAGCATTGGAAAATCTGAGCCCATTGTGTGACTTTGCTGAACTCTCTGCTGAAACTCGAGAGACACTTTTGAAACCCCCGGAGTATTTTGTCTCAGGAGAAACATTTGAGTAGCATTAGACATAAGAAAATGTCACTATTTTATTTTTTTCTAAAACAAATATTAAGGGGATCTCTTTTTTCATTTTTCATCCCTATGGGATGGAACTACTGTAAATAAGTAAAAAAAAAAGAAATGTAATGCAACCCTACATTGAATTGCAGCTGTCTTGTTCAATGATTATTTCTGCCTTACTTATTTGAATGAATAAAACATTGTTTAGTTTATTAAATTGAATAATAATTATTGAATGATCAGTTGATTTTGATATAGCATAGTATTGTGTGGTGGCACAGTGGGTAGCACTGCTGCCTTGCAGTTAGGAGACCCGGGTTTGCTTCCCGGGTCCTCCCTGCGTGGAGTTTGCATGTTCTCCCTGTGTCTGCGTGGGTTTTCTCCGGGTACTCCGGTTTCCTCCCACAGTCCAAAGACATGCAGGTTAGGTGCATTGGCGATTCTAAATTGTCCCTAGTGTGTGCTTGGTGTGTATGTGCACACCCTGCGGTGGGCTGGCACCCTGCCCGGGGTTTGTTTCCTACCTTGCGCCCTGTGTTGGCTGGGATTGGCTCCAGCAGACCCCCATGACCCAGTAGTTAGGATATAGCGGTTTGGATAATGGATGGATGGATAGTATTGTGTTGAGTTAATTTTTTTTTGTTTTTTTTTATTACAAGGAACACTGCATTTGGAGCAAGTCATGAACTATTCCTGTCTTCTAAATTTTACGGATACCCAGAGATCCATTGGAATTTCGTTTTTGGCTTTCGCCTTCCTTCTTGGATTTCCAGGGAACCTATTTGTGGTGTGGACTGTTTTATTCCAGCTACGGAAACGATCTGTGACATCAATCCTTGTTCTTAATTTGGCAGCCGCGGATGCGGTAGTTCTGCTGACTGCTCCTTTCTTTATTCATTTCCTGGCAGTCTGTACTTGGGAGTTTGGAGATGCATGGTGCAAGACTCTTCATTACATGTGCTGTGTCAACATGTATGCCAGTGTTTACCTCATTGCCTTCATGAGTTTGGATCGCCTTATGGGAATAGCCAAACCCTTCCTATCGCAGAAGGTGAGAACAAAGTCAAAAGTATCAAAGGTGATTTTTCCTCTGTGGGTTGCGGCTTTTCTTTTTTCACTGCCAATGGTGTTTTATCGGAAAGTATTTGACGTGAATGGAGCATTCATTTGCAAGCCTTCTCATTCACATTATAAGGAGGAGATTTTTCAATACCTGTTTGAAACTCTTTTATGCTTTATAATTCCTTTCAGCATTATGGTAGGAAGTTACATTCATATAAGCCGTAAGCTCAAGAATGGAAGATTTAGAATACGATCCCGGAAGAGAGTCAATAGACTAATTTTGTTGATTGTTATTTCTTTTGCCATATGTTGGATGCCTTATAATATGATCAACATTGTTCAGGTGACTGGACATCTGGTTAATAAACCACTTAGTGACACACTTTTAACAGCTTCCAAAAACCTGCGTCCTGTCGTGACTGCCTTTGCCTTCATTAGCAGCAGCATTAACCCAATTCTTTATACATTTGCTGGAAGTGCCTTCATCAGGACTTCAGGGATGAAGTTTATTGCCAGACTCCTTGAGGGCAATACTGAGCTAACTAGTGTAAGGAAACCTACCAAGCCAAATGAGGATAAAAACAAAAAAGCAACAAACGGGGGCTCTGTAGTCCTTCATCAAATGCAAAACGGTGAGACGAGAAATGTTACCATAGAATCACCTGAAAAAAAGTGAAGATTATTGCTGCCATTAAGTTTGTATGAAACAAATTATGAAAAGAATATCACGTGCAAAAAGACCAGTTTCAGTAAATAAATGACTTCTTTCATCAACACACTTATTGTCATATAAAGAAAATTTGTGACTGTGATGCATTCTTATGCACAACAAATGGTTTTCCTAAATATGAGAGGTGTTGTCATACATAATCCACTGTAATTTAAAAAGACAGAAAATAGTGGTTGAGGCTTTCAACCTCAGCAATAATGAAAGCATTTCCGAAGTGGTTTAATTGTAAATCATGTATTTATTGACAGAAAATGAAGTTGAGGTATTTTTATGTTCTAGTCCATAAATGGTTTCCTCACAGCTCTGGAGCCATGTGTTTAAATGCCGTCCAGGTCAGATTATACATCTTCTTGAGTTTCTATGTCTGTTCTCTGGGCCTTCTTTTTAAGTTACATTGTAGTTTTCTGACTGTAAAGGTATGTGTGACCTACCTAGGATTAGCAGTGCTCACCGTTATCTACCCAGCCATTTTTACAACTTCCACTTGTATTATACTCAGTTATAAAAATGAATTAATTATGGAGTGAAGCTATAACGTTGTGGAGACTGAGGATTACAGTGCACACTGAGATAATAAGCTATCACTGATTCAAATTACTGTATGTCTGCATTATTGAAAATTTTGTTTTGTGTTTTACTTGCATAATATTTTGTTTTAATGGCTGCTTTTTTCTTATTAGAATAGAACACATGGTATTTAATTATCCATCCATCCATTATCCAACACTCTATATCCTAACTACAGGGTCACGGGAGTCTGCTGGAGCCAATCCCAGCCAACACAGGGCGCAAGGCAGGAAACAAACCCCGGGCAGGGCACCAGCCCACCGCAGATATTATACTTTTAAATGTGTTTTATAAGAATATTACAAAACAGCTTAGCAGACAACAAGAGTAAACTAGCCATCCACCCATTTTCTGAAGCTGGATAAAGGAAAGAAGTGCAAACTCTGCACAGTCAGAGTCAAGGCCAAAACCTAATACTCCAGTCACTTTCTTTCAGACTATTCAGAGTTCCGAGTTGTGACGTTTCACCTTCCCATTTCAAGGCGTTCTCATTGGTTCACGTGGGTCAAATTATTTGGAGAAATGTAAAATTAGTATTGACTTGTTACTTGGTTTGCAAAAAAAAAAGATATACAGGAATTGGAAAATAAACAGCAAAATAAACATATTAAATGCGTATCACTTCGCTGTAATGCAATTAGATAAAGAAAGGCATTTCTGGCTGACCAGGTTATATTTTATCTACTAACTAAATAAAACGATAATGTAGGTGTCCAATCTCTCTAAGCAATGTGATCCTCTCTAAGCAATCTGATTGGTCAGTTTGGCTTTGGTGTGATTGGTCAGTTTGACTTTGGAGACACAACGAAAGAGGAGTAAAGGCATATGAGTCACACAGGGAGAGTTGCCTTCAAAGATGGAAAATATAAAACCAGACAGGAGACGAGCAACTAATGAAAGAGTATGAGAAGCAGGCTTTACGGGAGCGTGCTCAACAGAGTGAGCACCGGTGAATAAGGAGGACAGGCACTGAAGGTGCACATAGGGCAAGAGATAACAAATATTTTTTAATTATTCTATTACCTCTCTGCGACAGGTACCATGGCTAGTTTTATATAATTGAATTAAAAGAAAGGTCAGCGTTACATCAAAACTTGGAGAATTTAGGTAGCTTTGTTTTCTAGGAATTTTTCGACTTGTAGCTTCAAGTTCTTAATATGTTTACATGGAACTACTCGGGAACTCTTACTTACTGACTGTCCAAGAGCACATGAACGTAGCATAAGACCTGGTGCTTTGTGGTTATATTGCCAGGCAGTTGCTCCACCATGTGGACTAGCTGTGGACAGTTAGATTGTCGAACTTTGCAAAGTGAAAATGAAAAGCATTATTGCTGAAACAATGTGCCCAGCCTTGGAGCATATTAAATGCAACTTTTGGATTGTTATACTGAAAATGAAGGCACAAAACAAATGTTTTGAAATTATTGCTGCATTGTTGGCAACTGTAGTCCAAAATAAGAAGAAAGCCTTATTCATGTTAAGCAATTCTGCACGAAATTTTCTATCAATTTGCACATTTTGATGGTGTCATGGAGAACTTATTAAAACACCATTGTTTGACCCGCACTTGAATGTAAACCTTAGATGGTTAGGTGACAGTAACCACCAAGAACTACAGAGAGTCATGCATCACTTGGTCTTGTTAAATATTTTAATTGCAGCTGGACCAGTTATTAAGAAGCACCTGACACATGTCTAAGGTTACCATCATGTGGCCAAGCTGAAGACTGAGCAGAGTCTTATGAAATCAGTGCACACCTTTGCCCACCTCACCCCTCAATCAGAGCCATCCCTAATGCTGGCGTTACAAATCTGACTTGACAGCTTCACTTACTTGCATGACTCTAACATGAAAGAGATCCTGGATTGTGAGACCAGGGCCCCCACTCGGACCTCACTACTTCTAGACTGTTCTATTCTGTGTGGAGCAATATTCACAGTGTTGGAAAATGGTGTGTCTTGGTCAAGCATATACATAAGAATTACAATTACATCGGATACAGTAAGTCTGAATTGAACTGATTAGATGAAATTACATTTCATGTCAAAGAGATTTTAGACTTTACAAAGAGATAATTCCATTGGCCATCTGCATGTGGTCACTTATACCAATTAACATACAATATTATGAGTTTATTATGTGAATAGACGATAAGATGAATATTAAGGAAACAAAAAAGATTAAGTGACACCCTGTATATCTAACTAATTACCAGTTTAGTTATTGATGTTTAGAGTATGATAAGCAGAAACAGAACAACTGAAGATGACCGGTTTGAGTAAGTAAAAGTATTCAGCAGCTAATACTGTTTATTGCCGGTTGACAGTTATTGAAATCCACAGTATGACATTGATGAGGCAATTCTATTCTTAGGATTTGATGCTAACACAAAGTTGTGATTCATAACAATTTTTAAATCAGCTTTATAACATTACTGGTGTTGTCTCCTGTAATGGTGAGTTCAGAACCATTCTCTGTGTATCATCCTCCACCATCTTGCACCATGAGGCCCCCTATGACACCCCTGCTGCATATGTATGCTTTTCACAGTTCATGCCACATTTTATGCCTTAAACGTATGTGAAGTTTTTAACAGCAGGGCCAATAGCAGGACCGTGTCTTCTACATTGGAATTTCTTCCTTGATTTGTAAATGTGAACAATGAATGGTGGTGAAATCATGTGCAATCTTTACACTGTCCTTTCAGACTCATGGGTAAGAGGCATGGCAAGAACATGCTGAGGTGAAACAGTTGATCTTGTTCTTAGAAGCTGTCTCCAATTACATCAAAGTAATTTCCAAGTGCACATAGAAATAGACTCCATCCAGTTTCTACTTGGGTAGTATCTGGGGCATTTTACCTACAGGTCCAGAACAACTCAACAAGCTCCTGCTGAGCTCGCCATGGAAGGCATGTCAATATATTTCAGATAGTGCTTTTCACTGAATTCATGCTCAAAAGTTGATTCCATGACCCACACCTGAAGCCAGGCCTGGAGACAACTGGAGAGTTTTTGGTCATTTGCAAACATGTAAGGCAAGGTTAGGCCCATCCTGAAGAGATAATATGGAGCCAACATTTGGACACAACAACAGCAGTGAAATCTGCGTGTGGAATGGATCTGATATGTAACCCTCGATAAGAACTTTTATAATAAAGTGAAATTCAGTATAGACCAGGCATCATATTACAAATGCACGTTGATTTTGTTTTGCATGTGAAGATATCTCTGCTCAAGCTGCTGCCCCCGCGACCCGACCTCGGATAAGTGGAAGAGGATGGATGGATATTTTAAAATATTTTTTAAATAATCAGTTATGGATTTATTGTTTTCTTTTAAAAATACTAAATGTTATAAAGAATCATTTTTTTATATTTTATAATAAACATGGTCAACGTCAAATGTCTTGTGTGTATATATGATTTTTTTTAAACTTTAAACATCCACCTATCCATTAATCAAACCAGTGCAGTCATTTTGGGTTCTAAAAGTGCTGGATCAAAAGCAGGCACCAGTCCATCTCAGGGCTTACCAGTTAACTTAACCTGCATGTCATTAAGATGTGAGACAAATACCAAAGTACCCAGAGTCAAATCCACAGGCGCAAGGAGAACATGAAAGCTGAACAAAGATTGTGAACACCACTGGTGAGAAACAAAAGTTATATAACACCAATAAAAAGTTTTCACATTTTATTATTATACCACATTGAATTGGTTTGTTATGTTCTCCCCATATCTGCATAGGTGCTCCAGTTTCCTCCCACAGTCCAAAGACATGCAAGTTAGGTGGATTTGCAATGCAAAATTAGTTTTTGTCTGTGTGTGTGTGTCTGTGTGTCTTTGTGTGTTTCTGGTGACCTGTCCAGTGGTTTTTCCTGCCTTGTGTCCTATGCGTGCTGGGACAGGCCCTGGCTTCCACATGACCCTACATAGGATATAGAAGATTTGGGAGATAGAAGTATGGCTGGACAACACTGAGTCATGAATTGATTTAATCTGTATTTTTTGACACTGGTCAACAGATAAAGACTCTTTAATGTCAAAATGAAAACAGATCTCTGCAATGTGGTCTAAGTTAATTCCAAATTTAAAACACAAAATAATTCATCTAATAAGTCTGAGGTGAGACACAAAAATAACCGGACTGGGCTTGGGGCTTTCCTGGAAAAACCGTCTGGAGGTCGGCTGGACGTGAATCAAAGAACTATATCCCCTTTTACACTCCCTCTCAAACTGACAACCGGCTAGGTATATCCTGTGAATAGCCCAGTCAGTATTTGCACAAGAATCGTTACACGAGTTGCCGCTATAATGTTGGGTGAAAAAATCGAACAGTGAATCAACATCAAATTTCTCACGAAATTGAACATAATGGCCACAGAAACTTATGAAATGATAAAAACAGTGTACTGTGATAACAGTTTGTCTCACACACAAGTTTTTGAGTGGCACAAATGTTTCAAGGAAGGACAAAAAAATATGGAAGATGTTCAACGGCCAGGTCGCCCACGATCATCTCGGACAGATGAAAACATCAAAATGGTGAATCAGATTGTTCGAAGTTATCATACTGCTTTTTCCGTAAGGCAGTTTTTAACTGACAAAAACAGTCCTGTCCTCGATCATCCTCCCTATTTGTCCGATTTAGCTCCCTGTGATTTTTACTTGTTCCCAAAAATCAAAAGTGATCTGAAGGGAACACATTTTTCTTCAATGGATGAAGTGAAGACAGAAATTGCAAGCCTGTTGAAACGCCTCAAGCAAGAAGGCTTCCAGCACTGTTTCAATCAATAGCAGATACTTATGGAGCGGTATAGAGATCGGGAGGGGGAGTATATACAAGGTGACAATGTTTAGAATGCTGTAATTCATCAATAAATGTATATTTTTTATCAATCCGATTATTTTTGTGTCTCACCTCGTATTCACCCTGTTCAACTTAGTAGATGCACATTTGTCAGCCATGACAGTCCTGAGTCTAAGTGCACTGGTCTCTCTTTAAAAGCTCAGCCACCCCATTCTCCTTTGCAAAACTGTTCAAGCTCTGTCAGGTGACATGGGGATCGAGAGTGAGAAGCTTTTGTCATGTCCAGCCACAAATTCTCAGATGGATTGAGATCTGAACTCTGTCTTGGCCAATGCAGGATATTAACATTTTTGTATTTATACTTGGGGTAATTTTCTGGCTGAAAACACAAATCTCCTTGAAAGGCATATATTTGTTGCAGACTGCATCAGGTTTTCCTCCGGGATTGTTAATTTTCCCATTCTGCCAGTACCATTCTTCGTGATGGGGATGGTGTATTTTTGATAATGTGCAGTGTTTAACCATGGTGTTTACTCTGATGACCAAAAAGTTAATTTTTGATTTCATTAAACCATAGCTTGCCATGCTCTTTACTTTTCTTAATGACTGAATTAACTGAACTCCAATGAATCTTTAATGACTTGGGGCCTCATGTATAGCATCGTGCATAGAATTGACACTAAAACATGGCATAAGGACAAAAACAGAAATGTGCATATGCACAAAAAATTCAGATGCAAAAAACTCTTTATAAATCCAAATCAACGTGAATTTTAACACACAATTACGTGCCTACAGCCCGACTCCGACTTCTCCCAGAATTTTGCCTATTTCAAAATACAAATCAATATAAATAGCAACTTCTGGTCAATGTTTTGTTAAAAGAACAATGGCAAAAGCATGTCAGAAAAGAAGAATCTAAGCAAACACAGAATTTATGTCCTGCTCAGTGAAGTATAGGCAAGAAAAAATGTGCTATCTGGTGGCTTTAATCTCACTTTAATCTCGTAGCTTATTTTGTTATTAAAGTAGAATGTCATAAATTTCATCTTAAAATGGATGTTTAATTTACTAGAGTTTCTCAAACCCCATTTAAACTAAAGTAGAATGTTAAATGCTTTGTATTCTATGTGTTCCCTGACCCAGTCGTTAATCACTGTGTGCTTCTTAAATGGGCTGACAGGCAGTGATCGCCACATGGAATACATTACAGTCAACACTAAGAAGAACATCCATTGATCCATTATCTACCGCTTATCCGAGGTCGGGTCGCGGGGGCAGCAGCCTAAGCATGGAAGCCCAGACCTCCCTCTCCCTGACCACCTTCTCCAGCACCTCTGGGGGGACCCCGAGGCGTTCCCAGGCCAGCCGGGAGATATAATCCCTCCAGCCTGTCCTGGGTCTGCCCCATGGCCACCTCAACTGATTCCTCTCAATGCGGAGGAGCAGTGACTCTACTCTGAGTCTCTCCTGGATAACTGAACTCCTCACCCTATCTCTAAGGGAAAGTCCTGCTACCCTGCGTAAAAAACTAATTTCGGCCGCTTGTATCCACAATCTTGCTCCAGATTGCGCCAGGGGTGCCCTTTGTCACCGATTGTATTCATAAGTTTTATGGACAGAATTTCTAGGCACAGCCAAGGAGTGGAGGGAGTCTGGTCCGGTGATTTCAGAATCTCGTCTCTGCCATTTGCGGATGACGTGGTTCTGTTGGCTTCATCGGACAGTGACCTCCAGCTCTCACTGGAGCGTTTCGCAGCCGAGTGTGAAGCGGCGGGGATGATAGCACCTCTAAATCCGAGGCCATGGTTCTTTGCCAGAAAAGGGTGGAATGCTCTCTCCAGTTTGGGAACACATTACTGTCTCAAGTGGAGGAGTTCAAATATCTTGGGGTCTTGTTCATGAGTGAGGGAAGAATGGAGTGGGAGGTCGACAGACGAATCGGTGCGGCATCCGCAGTAATGCGAGCTCTGCAACAGTCTGTTTTTGGTGAAGAGAGAGCTGAGCCAAAAGGCGAGGCTGTCGATTTACCAGTCAATCTATATTCCTACCCTCACATATGGCCACGAGCATTGGGTAGTGAACCCAACATTTACACATTATTTCAGTTAAACCAGTGGGATACTCGTTCATGCATCTAGCCTCTTAGAGCCTTATCACAACTGCTATAAATGTTCTCTGCATTGAAGTTACAGCTGCTTTTGAAATCATATTTTAGAGATATTGTGGCAAGGTGTCCTGGGAATTTAATGGATGTTCTTCTGGATGAACTTTCTTTATTCTTTATTCTTTATTTTAGCAGTACTATCTCTGTTAAACGTACTAACCCCCAATTCCTGTCCTTCTGTTTTCTTTCTCCACCTAACCAATCACCACACAATAAACATCTTCATTTTTGCTACCACTGTGCCACCGTGTCCTCACATGTTTAATACATGCTTTAATGCATTTCATCATGAAAGTTATTTCAAGTATACCTTTTAGTATTCTAGCAGCACACAGCTCCAAGAGGATAGCTTTTGGACATTTAAATCAACTTAGAAGCCAGAGATCATCATCTGTAAATATGCTTCTATTGAACTGAATTGAATTCCTTTATTGCCATTGTATGGTACAATGAGATTCAATATGCAACTCCTCCATAAGGTAATTTTAGTATAAAATGATAAAATAATGACAATTCTAATAAGTCAAAATAATTAAAAATATAGAATATGAAAACATAAGTACAATATGCTGTGGTGGGTTGGCACCCTGCCCGGGATTGGTTGCTGCCTTGTGCCCTGTGTTGGCTGGGATTGGCTCCAGCAGACCCCCGTGACCCTGTGTTCGGATTCAGCGGGTTGGAAAATGGATGGATGAAGTACAATATACACTTACATATAGTGCAGATAGTGCAAATAGTTCATACACTGGCTCAGGTTGTGCAATTTTACAGTTGTAATACACTTTTACAGTGAGGTAATGTTAATTTAAATACAAACTTCTGTACTTGATGGACTCATTGAGTGTGTTTATAGCTCTTGGGATGACGCTGTTTCTGAGCCTTGAGTCCATGCAGGAAAGACTCTGAAGCGTTTTCCAGACTGGAGAAGTTCAAACAGACTGTGTGCATGGTTAAGTGGAATCCATGCAGATGCTGGGGGCTTTCCTGAGGCAGAGTGTGCTATACACAGTGTGCCAGCAGAAGAGATGACCATGTAATGACTGATTGTTTAACACTATTAAAGATAGGCTAGTAGCTAAAAATTGCAGTATTCTGTAATACAAATTACAGTATTTTGTAATAATGGGAAGATGACAGAACAGAAATATTTCAGGAACTGATGCTGAGAATGCATATAGACTGCAGGAAGAGTTCCATGGGAGTAGAACAGATATTGTGCAATTCATTTTATCCCAGGAGAATCTGAAAAAGGCTTACATTCCTTAAGCACACTGGAAAGAGCTGAAGGACCATTGCCATATAACAGGATATCATTGGCATATAATGATATTTTATTGGTGGAGCTATAGGCAGTAATTGGGATGATTACTTAGTGGTAACAAAATGCAATAGCAAGTGGCTTAAGTGATAGATTAAGAAAATGGGGAAAGAGTGGACATTCCTGTTTAACAATTTTGACAATCTGAAAAAGGTGAGATATGTTTAAATTTGTCAAATTAACATCCATATCAAATTAAGAGACATCAGTTAAGAATGCAATATCTGAATCACATTAATGAAGGCTTCTCCAGAGTCCCACTGATGTCATAACCTGCCAAAGGAAAGTCCAGTGAATGAGGTCCAAGGTCAGTTCTACCTAAAGTGCCAATAAAGCCACTGGACTAGACAAAAATAAGGGACACGCCAAGAATGTGTAAGAGGCAACAATAGCCTGGTAAGTACAAATAAAGCCAAATAAAGGATGGATTAATGATTATGGATTGAAGTTGTTCGGCAAGAAGTTTGCCTAATAGTTTTGCATCAGTATGAATCTAGAGTTACTGTGTGAAAGCTGGAATAATCTTTTGCCATTTTTACCCTGTTTTTAAAATTGGGTAATTAGGGCTGAATAAATTGAAAATGTCTGTTTATAAGGGGAGATGGAGGAGTTCAGCATTTGCAGATAAGGGGGAGCTAGCTGTTTCCAAAATTATTTATGGAGTTAAGACATCAAGGGCAGGAGAACATCCAAAAGTCCTTAAATAAAGAGCCTCTTTCATCTTGGACAACAAGATCAGGGAATCTAGAATGGCATCCATTCTTAAAAAACAAAATTCTGCAGAGGGGGGTTGAGAGTTTTTCAGGCAAATCTTGGACTGGGACTCATTAGCAGTTATTAATCTGTAGGTCAGTGGAAAAAGAGGGAAGAAGCAGGGAGAACTGAAAGAAAAAGTGGAGCATGTTGTGGTGTGACAAAGCTGCAGATAAATTTCACCCTAATTAATACAAGTCCCTTTGTGAGAAAGGAGGTTGTGTGCATCAACACCACAAACCTCTGTTTATTTTTTGCACCTCAAATGTACTCTGACTGTTTGAGTTCTAAAGCAGCAACATGCCTGCCCTAAAGAAACATGGCCAGCAGACTAAGGGCAAATGAGCTACACTGGGACCCAAACGAAGAATGTCATGAGAGCAGCTTGAGCCCAGACCTTCTAGGTGAGTTTACCACCCATTGGTCTTACTTTAAAAACAGATACAAGCCAAAATAATTTTGCATTAGATATTTGTTTTATAGTAATGATGTTAAAGAAAATAATTAATGATATATATTAACGTATTTTTTGGGCAATTGGAATATCAGAGGTGATGAGTGAAGCATCAATTCTAATGAAGGTGATTTAAGCAAATCCAAAATGAAACAACCAATGAGCAGCGCCTATTTAGCATATCTTACAGCCTTGCGTTATCAAAGAGAGCGTTTTGGATGAGAATTCGTTCACTGTCAAGTATTGCTCAACAGAAAGATATTTTATTATGTGTCCATTTGTTTTGATGATGTTTAAAAATAACCATATAATGTAAATAGGTTAAGAAAGAGCATTAACTAAATACCATACTCATTAGCCGTTGTAAAAAGGAGCGGTATAAAAGCAGTGTGAGCACAGCTTGGTAACAGGTGGGAGGAAGCTCACTGTAGAGCTCACTTGCTGAGTGTCCGATCACTCAATATCTCTGCTCGGGGAAGGTCTGAGACAAAAGCCGATCACTGCCCTTGCAGGGCATCATCCTATCTGGGTGAGTGAGGAAACAGAAATCCTGCTCCAAGTGTCTCTATAAGCAGAGGAAACGCGATTGTCAACAATGAAACTGGCACCCGTGTAGATGCAGTGACACTGGGATTGGAAAAGCCTCACGGCTGGCAATTCTGAGTTCAATGTGTGAGGTGAGGCACATGAGCCTCACAACCTAATTCAGACTACTCTCCTTCCACCTTTTGGTTGCTTCTTCACGGATTAAATAAATATGCACAAAGAATATATCTACAGTAATTCCTCGCTATATCGCGCTTCGCCTTTCGCGGCTTCACTCCATCACGGATTTTATATGTAAGCATATTTAAATATATATCGCGGGTTTCTGCGGACAATGGGTCTTTTAATTTCTGGTACATGCTTCCTCAGTTGGTTTGCCCAGTTGATTTCATATAAGGGACGCTATTGGCAGATGGCTGAGAAGCTACCCAGCTTACTTTTCTCTTTCTCTTGCACTGACTTTCTCTGATCCTGACGTAGGGGGATTGAGCAGGGGGGCTGTTCGCACACCTAGACGATACGGACGCTCGTCTAAAAATGCTGAAAGATTATCTTCACGTTGCTATCTTTTGTGCAGCTGCTGAAACGACATGCTGCACGGTGCTTCGCATACTTAAAAGCTCGAAGGGCACGTATTGATTTTTGATTGAAAAACAAACTCTGTCTCTTTCTATCTCTCTCTCTATCTCTTTGTCTGCTCCTGACAGAGGGGGTGTGAGCTGCCGCCTTCAACAGCTTTGTGCCGCGGTGCTTCGCATACTTAAAAACAGCCCTATTGATTTGTTTGCTTTTCTCTCTATCTCTGTGACAGCCTGTGCTCCTGACACGCACTCCTTTGAAGAGGAAGATATGTTTGCATTCTTTTAATTGTAAGACGGAACTGTCATCTCTGTCTTGTCATGGAGCACAGTTTAAACTTTTGAAAAAGAGACAAATGTTTGTTTGCAGTGTTTGAATAACGTTCCTGTCTCTCTACAACCTCCTGTGTTTCTGCGCAAATCTGTGACCCAAGCATGACAATATAAAAATAACCATATAAACATATGGTTTCTACTTCGCAGATTTTCTTATTTCGCGGGTGGCTCTGGAACGCAACCCCCGCGATGGAGGAGGGATTACTGTATATGTTAAATGACCTTTAAAACAACAATGCACACAGTACTGAAAAGGGACTTTTTTGGCCAATCAATGGGCTTATTTTCTTTTTAAAGAATATTGATCATTTTTTTCTTACTTACTTACTTTAAAATTGAAATTACATGAATAAAAACTCACAAAAATAAGTAATATTTAATTCAATAAACACTGAATCTTTTCATCTTAAAAGTCAAAAGATTATACCATTTCTTGTTAAATGGGAAATGGAGCAATTTTTTTGCATCTAGCAGCCAATTAAACAAATCACACAAAACCATACTACTTGTAAGAACAATGAGAGAAACAAATGGTCTGTATTTTCAATATCTACAACAGAAATGATACAATTATTGTGATTAACATTACATTTATTAAATCATTTTCCTATCCATTTTAATATAAGGACAAGTGTCTGTGCGTCTGTTTGGTTGCTATGTCTCTGTCATTTCAAAAGAGGGTGCATCACAACTATTTTGATAATAAAATGCATTGCCTTTTTCATTCCAACAGATGGCACATCACACACATTAACCCTGTTTTTACAACTCACATACCAAATGGCATATAACAGAGACATATGCATTGCATTTGTCATTCAAACAGATGGTGTATCACAAACATTAACACTGCTTTTATGAGTTCCATGATGCACTGTAAACATTACAGTAATGCTGCAGTCTACATTAATTACTTAGATATCAACCCATCTTAGATTTTAGCACAGTAATTTAAATAAATAAATAAATAAATAAAATATATATATATATATATATATATATATATATATATATATATATATATATATATATTAAGAGAAGGGCAAGACAATGATAAAGACTTGCAATACCAGCCTGTACACCGCGTGTAATTGTACTGCATACTGCATTCCATGTGTCTCCAGATCAGGCATCAAACTACCGCATAAACTGGCACACACTCTGTGCACTGTTCTTTTTAATGCAAGTCAAGTTGGGGAGCATGAACTGGTACCTACTACATGACGAAACAATTGGGATCCCGGTTTGCAACCCCCCAGGAAGACATACGGTCCAGTCCCACCCTCCGGAAATGACCCTCTATCTTCTGCAGCCAGGTGTTACGTGGGCAACCCCTTGGCCTGGTCCAGTCACTCGGGTTCCCAACAATGAGAATCTTATGAGCACGCCACATAGCCGTAGTGCCGTAACTGACACTCCCTCACAATGCAGGTAATGTGCCTCATTCGGGACTCCATGAGCAACCGCTCATTCGACACAAAGTCAAACCAACGGTACTCAAGGATTTTCCGGAGAGACACAGTACCAAAGGAGTCCAGTCTTCGTCTTAGGTCACTGGATAGCATCCATATCTCACAACCATATAGCAAGACAGGAAGCACCAGGAATCTAAAGACTTGGACCTTCATCCTTTTGCATAGATATCGGGAGCGCCACACACACCCCTTTCCAGCGACCTCATGACTCCCCATGCTCTCCCAATCTGTCTACTGACTTCATAGGAAGAGTCACCAGAGACATAAATGTTGCTGCCAAGGTAAGTAAACCTCTCAACAAGGTCAACACTCTCTCCGCAAACAGACACAATGCTGATGGCTGTGCCCAAGAGGTCATTAAAGGCGTGGATCTTGGTTTTTATCCAGGATACTTGCAAGCCCAGACACTCAGTCTCTCGAGCGCCCCGATCAAAACCTCCATGGACTCTGCATAGATAACAGCATCATCAGCAAAGTCAAGATCTGTGAATCTTTTTTCACCAGCAAATGCCCCACAGCCGCTGGACCCCACAACCTTGCCCAACACCCAGTCCATACAAGCATTGAACAGAGTAGGAGCAAAAACACACCACTGACAAACCCCAGAATCAACTGGGAAAAACACAGAGGTTCTGCCTCCACTCTGCACAGCACTCACAGTACCAGTGTACAGGCCAACCATGATATCCAGCAACTTTGAGGGGATCCCGTGAACCCTCAGGATGTCCCACAGTGCAAAACCAACAGTAGGAAATCAGCAACAGAGACATGTAATGCAGTTTACAGTATACCATGCAGTTCATGCCCAGCTGTATATGTGGGACAAACGTCTAAAACACTCGCAACACACATACAGGAACATCGCAATGCTGTCAGCCGGAAGGACCCACGATCTCTAATATGTGCAAGTTCAACAGGACACACGTTTAACTGAGACACGGTGCCAGTAAAACTAAAGCTAAAAGTGCCAGGGAGTTGGCTGAATCATACCTTGCAAATGAAAACGCCATTAACAGACACTTGGGCTTCAACCCAGCATATGCAGACTTAAAAAGAAGAACATTCACATATTAAATAAGACTCTATGACCAACACCCTTCGAACAACACCTTATTAACCCCTTAACCGCCCTCTGCCGGATATATCCAGCATCGTAGCGTTATTGTTGACGCCTTACTGCCGGAATTATCTGGCACATTTGCCTATGGTTATGTGAATGCCTGGCACGTAGTATAACTGACAGTTTGGCGTGGGTATTATTACTACATTGTATTTCGACAACTCTGCGGTTGTATTGGCCGCTCACGTGATGTGATTCAAAAGTGAAAGCTGTGAATATGGCGAAACGTAAACTGACTTCAAGTGAGGTTTTGCAGGCGATTTTGGACAATAATTCTGATCATTATTGTAGCAGTTCTGAAGAAGATTTTAGCGACAATGATGATCAGCAACGTGCGCTGCATGATACTGTGAATGACGACACATCGGATGATGGCGATGAGTGGGTGTATCCCCAGCATCTCAACTGGACTGCTGCCCGTTATCTGAGCCAGATAAGAAAGATCCAAACCGTGACCGCTTGTTCAAGCTACGTCCTTTGATTGACCATTTATTTGAAACATTTCAGCAGGTATTTCAGCAGGTAAATATTGCTTGAATAAATGTAAAGTAAAAAAACGAAAATTGTTCAGATTTCTCCTGGCATGGGGAATATTTAGGGAGTTGGCAGTTAAAGGGTTAATCCACCCCTCCTTACACCCACCCGCCCTTCCTCATTTGCTATATATTGCCTTTGATTCCTGTTTGTCTAATCATTTTCCTCTGATGATGAATCCTGGTAGGGGTTGAAAGTTTAGGAAAAAAAAACTATTTTAAGATACTTGACTCATCTTCTCCTTTTGTAGATTTCTACCTGCAAATATATATATATAAAATCCTAAGCCTAAAAGTGCAACGATTTTATGTGACTTTTTATGGCACGTTTTTTTGTCACGCTTTAAATCCAGCTTATTTTAAAACCTACATACAGTATATATGTTTGGTATCATTCTTTTCAGAATTTATCGAACTTTAATGTGTTGTTTTTAGATTTTCAGATTCTTATTCCGTTTTTAAATTATAAACTAAAAAATAGCAAGAACTCACATCTCGCAAGACAAGACTTTGTGCCAAGAGATTTAACAATGCCTGGGGCCGGAAATAAAAGACAAAGAGTAGGACTGCTGCTACACAGACTTTTAAATGTTCCAAGTGCCACACGAAATGCAGATCACGCAGTACAGCAGCAGCAGCTGATCGAGCAAAGAGGAGATAAAAAAAACTATTTCTTTCCCATTGTATCACCATGTAAGAGGGGAACGACCACGTCTCCTTGGGATGCGTTCAGCCCCCGTCTTCACAGCGTGAGCAGCAGAGACACGAACTGGCTGGCACGTACCACAGGCCAGGTTAGTTGGCGAACGGAGCAAGCAGGGGGCGAACCCCCTAGTGTTTGTATATATATATATATATATATATATATATATATATATATATATACAGTGCATCCGGAAAATATTCACAGCGCATCACTTTTTCCACATTTTGTTATGTTACAGCCTTATTCCAAAATGGATTAAATTCATTTTTGTCCTCAGAATTCTACACAAACACCCCATAATGACAACGTGAAAAAAGTTTACTTGAGGTTTTTGCAAATTTATTAAAAATTAAAAATCTGAAAAGTCACATATACATAAGTATTCACAGCCTTTCCTCAATACTTTGTCGATGCACCTTTGGCAGCAATTACAGCCTCAAGTCTTTTTGAATATGATGCCACAAGCTTGGCACACCTGACCTTGGCCAGTTTCGCCCATTCATCTTTGCAGCACCTCTCAAGCTCCATCAGGTTGGATAGGAAGCATCGGTGCACAGCCATTTTAAGATCTCTCCAAAGATGTTCAATCGGATTCAAGTCTGGGCTCTGGCTGGGCCACTCAAAGACATTCACAGAGTTGTCTTGAAACGTCTCCTTTGATATCTTGGCTGTGTGCTTAAGGTCGTTGTCCTACTGAAAGGTGAACCGTCACCCCAGTCTGTGGTCAAGAGCGCTCTGGAGTAGGTTTTCATCCAGGATGTCTCTGTACATTGCTGCAGTCATCTTTCTCTTTATCCTGACTAGTCTCCCAGTTCCTGCCGCTGAAAAACATCCACACAGCATGATGCTGCCACCACCATTCTTCACTGTAGGGATGGTGCCAGGTTTCCTCCAAACGTGACGCCCGGCATTCACACCAAAGAGTTCAATCTTTGTCTCATCAGACCAGAGAATTTTCTTTCTCATGGTCTGAGAGTCCTTCAGGTGCCTTTTGGCAAACTCCAGGTGGGCTGCCATGTGCCTTTTACTAAGGAGTGGCTTCCGTCTGGCCACTCTACCATACAGGCCTGATTGGTGGATTGCTGCAGAGATGGTTGTCCTTCTGGAAGGTTCTCCTCTCTCCACAGAGGACCTCTGGAGCTCTGACAGAGTGACCATCAGGTTCTTGGTCACCTCCCTGACTAAGGCCCTTCTCCCCCAATCGCTCAGTTTAGATGGCCGGCCACCTCTAGGAAGAGTCCTGGTGGTTTCGAACTTCTTCCACTTACAGATGATGGAGGCCACTGTGCTCATTGGGACCTTCAAAGCAGCAGAATTTTTTCTGTAACCTTCCCCAGATTTGTGCCTCTAGACAATCCTGTCTCGGAGGTCTACAGACAATTCCTTTGACTTCATGCTTGGTTTGTGCTCTGACATGAACTGTCAACTGTGGGACCTTATATAGACAGGTGTGTGCCTTTCCAAATCATGTGCAGTCAACTGAATTTACCACAGGTGGACTCCAATTAAGCTGCAGAAACATCTCAAGGATGATCAGGGGAAACAGGATGCACCTGAGCTCAATTTTGAGCTTCATGGCAAAGGCTGTGAATACTTATGTACATGTGCTTTCTCAGTTTTTTTATTTTTAATAAATTTGCAAAAACCTCAAGTAAACTTTTTTCACGTTGTCATTATTGGGTGTTGTGTGTAGGAGTCTGAGGAAAAAAGTGAATTTAATTCATTTTGGAATAAGGCTGTAACATAACAAAATGTGGAAAAAGTGATGCGCTGTGAATACTTTCCGGATGCACTGTGTGTGTGTATATATATATATATATATATATATATATATATATATATATATAAAATGTATGTCATTTAATATTTTGAAGTAGACTTTCCAAGTTTTTTGGAGGCAAATGTAACTATGAAGAATCATTTTCCCAACTTAAACATATAATTGATTTGATCAGATTTGTTTGGACAAAAGCAAAAACAGTAGCAAAGAAGACAGGAGTGCATTCAGTGCAATTAATTGAAAAATTCTTAATCAAAGTACAAGCATCATTTCCTAACACAACGCTATTTGAAGCAAGGAACTCCCTGTCCAATGATCCCATTTTTCTTACACTTGATGTCCCCAGTGTGTGAGTGGACTGACAGTGAATTGTCAATAAGAAGCCTGATGGACTTGCCTCTGCCATTAATGACAGGAAAGCAACTCTTCAGAACCTGCGTGAAAGTCATTGCCTGGAATCAGCTGAAGACGATACCGGACACACCTTGGTGGAAAAACATTACAGTTCCCAATGGAATTAAGCCAACTTGGGTATCGCTATACAAGCTAACATTGGTTAACAGTATGCAGAGGAGATTGTTGCATGACATAAGAACGATGGATTTCTTTTTGGTAATAATGAGTTCTGGGCTCTCTGATACTTGTCCTTTTTGGGGGTTGACAGAAACTGTGCTTTACTGTTTTATGTTTTGTATACAGTAAGACGGGGCGGCATGGTGGCGCAGTGGGTAGCGCTGCTGCCTCACAGTTGGGAGATCTAGGGACCTGGGTTCGCTTCCCAGGTCCTCCCTGCGTGGAGTTTTCATGTTCTCCCCGTGTCTGCATGGGTTTCCTCCGGGCGCTCCGGTTTCCTCCCACAGTCCAAAGACATGGTGGATTGGTGGTTCTAAATTGGCCCTAGTGTGTGCTTGGTGTGTTTGTGTGTGTCTTGCAGTGGGTTGGCACCCTGCCTGGGATTGGTTCCTGCCTTGTGCCCTGTGTTGGCTGGGATTGGCTCCAGCAGACCCCCGTGACCCTGTGTTCGGATTCAGTGGGTTGGACAATGGATACAGTAAGACGTCAGTGTTTTTTTCTTCTAATACTTCTTTTCTTTCTAGCTAATTTGTGGCTAATTCCTGCCATATTCCAAAATTGTGAATGCATTTCCAAAGTGAATGCTAGCATTTCTGTCTGCCGCTGCTCACCAGTGCTCTGTTTCTGTATTTTTATTCTGCCTTATTTACTCATTTATTGCCTTTTGCATTGGATTTGTCTTCACCTTAACACTGGATTACAAACGTGATTATTTTCATTTAAACCAAGCACTCCCTCCAGGGTTTCTTTGCATCTCTAAATCGTGTTTGTCATTTTTCGGAGAGGGGAGGTGTTCTTGCAATAATCCACTGCAATAACCTAAAATGATCACCGGTACCTCTCCCAGATCATTCTTCTTTTGAACTGTTAAATGGCAAACTCTGCAGGCCCTCACCTACTATACTGCCGTCTTATTTAGACCTCCTAAACCATCAAATATTTTTTATTGCAGAACTGTTTACTGTTTTAACAACTATGTGTGCAATGCTCTGCTCTTACGCAACACAGTACTAAAGTATTGATTAACTAGCCAACCCATGGCGTACCATACGCCGCATAATCAGGCCGCTTTTTTAATGATTTTTAAGCACAGGGAGAAAATTAACATTTGAAAAATCGGTAATGTAATAAATCACCAAGAAAAATAACATTTCATGTGCCCACCCCCAAGTCGTCACCTGAGTCGTTTTCCTCTTTGCACAGTCCATATGCACATGTGAGTCACGTAGACTTTTCATTGTTGTTTGTGGTTTTGGCTGCTTTTCTATATATAATCCACCAAGTCACCCAACCATGGTAGTATCTTGGGGGCGGTGTACAAAGGGCAGGGACGTAATCAGTGAGAGCGTATGACCTGCTAGCCATGTTTATGAAAGTTTGGCCCTGTGCCTTATTAATTGTCATTGCAAAGGCAAAATCTAACAGGAAATTGTCTTCGTGTTAAAGGAAAAGGCAAATTATCCGTGACAAACAAACTGTTTTACATGCTGCATACCAAACCATGGCGTAGTATACACCGCATAAGCACGCCGCTTTTTAAATTTTTTTTAAGCAGAGGGAAAAAAATGAACATTTGCAAAATCCGTAACGCTGCTTTCAGTAAGTACAATGCACACGAATTTTATTTGTCGGCCACTTTTTGCAGGCCGTCTTTTCTGGTTTGGGCTACTTTTACAGTGTAACCGCTTGTGCATATTAAATCTTGAAATCCTTCGAGTAACTACTTAACTAACTAAAACCCACCCACCCAGCTTGTGTGAAATAAATGCGCCCGTTCTTTCATCATTTTGTTGCAGCCTGTCAAAGACTTGTTGATCATGTTTTTTAGACTCAATATACATTGGCTTTTCACTCAGCGCGGGGGCGCACATTAATTTTGGATTATTACATCCAGCTAGTCTGCTAGACTAATCTGCTACATGGCTGCGTTTGAAAAACCAACTTATCCCAGATGAGTTTCACCGGCATTAATGATTAGGAATCTGGTTGGAACAAAACCCTGCATCCACAGGGGTTCACCAGGACCGAGTCTGGGAAACACTGCTGAACACAGACGAAACCGACTCAGGTGAGGAGTTGGGGTGGGCAAAGTGGTTGCAGCTATTGATTATTCAGTGTTGTTTGCCTGGGTGTCTGATCTGCTCGACAGGATCATAAATAAAAGGAAAACAATGTGAAGGCAATGTCACAGGTGATCCTGTGGTATAGCGGGTCCACAGCTCCCCTTCAAAAGGCCATTTTTAAATAAATAATCATCGCACTTACAGCGTAGCGAGGGGCATGGAAGTGTGGCTGAAACGGTTTCCGGGTGGAGTCATGCTGCGGGCATTTCTCCCCTGTGCAGTGTGTGAGCGAGTGAGGAGAGTGAGAGAAAGCCGGTACGTTATAGTGAGCGAGAGCAGGCTCGAAGGCAATGTGTTCCTGCGGTATAGCGGGTCCATAGCTCCCCTTCAAAAGGCCATTTTTAATCAGGCGACTGACAGTAGTGGTGTCAGGCACAGAGAAGGTCAGCTGGTGAGAGAGCGTCTCGACTTTTGCAGGGCCTGCATCGGTGAAGCAGGTGAGACGCTAATGAAAAAGAGGCACAGGGCTTATTGGTTTTTAAAGACTGCTTCCTTCATTGTGTTTTAACCTCAGTTTTAAAGGATTGCGCGTCTCTCTCTCTCGCACTGCCTGTGTGTGTGCCTCTGTCTCTCTGTGGCGCTGCCTGTGTGTGCGCGCGGCTCTCTCTCTGGCGCTGCCTCTGTGTGAACCAAGGTTCCACTGAGGTTGACTAATGAAAAGTCAATGTGGCTCAGAGCTGCAAGTGGACTGTGGCACAGACAAACAGAAATGACGGCATGTTTTCCGAGGCATCGCGTCTGAGTTGGTGGGCGTGGCTCTGCAAGTTTTCGTCGTATCCAATGGTCTAAGAGTTGGTGGGCGTGGCTCCTTCCTGCATGCGCCATTGGTGTCTTACTTGTTGGCAGCTTAGTGAATTATATATATAGATGCCTTAGTCAAGTCACATATAAATTAACTGCAATGCCATTCTATCTGGAATCCCAAAAAAATGTATCCATCACTTTACAAATCCTGCAAAACTCTGCTGATAGAATACTTACATCTGTTCTAAGCCCACCAAACATATCACGCCTACTCTCTCTCAACTTCACTGGCTCCCTCTGTACTACCAAATACAATTCCCTGTACTGCTTTAAACATTCAAAGCACTCCACACTCTTGCTCATCCCTACCTCACTGATTTCCTACAGACTTACACTTCTTCTCGCCCCCTCAGGTCCTCATCTGCAGCTCTAATGGTTGCACCACACATCACACTCTGCTCTACTGGAGCTGGAACATTCTCTCATAGTGCTCCTCAACTCTGGACTTCTCTTCCCTCTGTGGAAGAATAATTTTAGGGTAGCATAGCATTCATCTTTAAGAAATAGCATAAAGGATTAATAAATGTCGGACACGAAATAAAGATCAAGTGAACAACAAAATGTACAATGAAATATAAGAATTGGTTTAGGAAAATTATTGAGATGGTCAAGTAAATAAAGAATGTACCAGAAGAAAGGTTGATGTAATATACAAAATGTACTGATGGAAGACTAAGAAATCAGCAGATGTCCTATAAACTAGAATGGACATTTGTTATATGCACAGAAATTTCAAGGGTGGTGGCTTATCTCAAAAGGTATAAGAAGAACCAGAATATAATATAATAGACTTTTATTTTATATAAATCATTTGGGTGTAAACCAACGAACCAACCAGAGTAAAATGTTGGTATTGATTGACACTGTATGTAAATTCAACAGTTTATAAAATGAACCTCCATGTCCCTGGGATGTGGCAGTAAAACCCATGAAGAAGACATAGGGAGAGATGGGTAGAATGTACAAATTTTACACACATATCTCCAGACAGAATTCCATCTTAGGATAATGGATCACTGAGGCAAAAGCATTAACCATTTTGCAAAGGTGTTTTCACCATTTAAAAAAGATCTTGAAATACCATAAAAAACCTATGCAGTTATCACTGCAATTCTCCCTTACAATTGTCCAGACCATGGAACATCTGTTACATAGCTGTAGTTACATACCCTGATGTTTTTATTACATTTTGAAAGTGCAGATACAATGTAACTATGTAAGTACCCTTTTTTTTGGATCAGTGATAAATTGTTACATTGTAATTATATAAACTGTGGAATAACAATGACAACTGAGTAATTAACTATAGCGTTACTTTGTATTACACAGTAATAACTTGTAGTTACACTGTACTTATACAGGTAATTACATAGTAGTTACAGTGTAATTATGGACAGTTAATGTAAAGTGTTACCAATTGTATTCTTTTTTATCTTTCATTTTTTTAAATACTTTATCTGATTTTATTGTTCTATTTGTTTTTATTGTGAAGATATAAGAAAGAGACCACACTCTCAAGATGTTGTGGGGTTTTGCCTTCCCTGTGTAGTGAAGAGACCCAATAATCTTGCTCAGACTTATACATTCAAAAGCATTGAATCCCAACCAGGCCCGAGGTATTGGTGAAATACTCGGATTTATATAAGGGACGTACAGGAAATTGTGTACAATGGGTGTGATGGGAAAATCCAGGAAGCGCCAGAGATGATGTGGAAACATGGAGCCGGAAGTGATGTCATCAGAATGAGACAGAAGGGAGGTAGTGGTTGTTGTAAACATGGAGGGAAATTGACTGCGGGTCTTTGAAAAGGTTTGCTTACTCGTCTGTTTTCCTTCTGAATTAAAAGAGAGGTGTTAGTACTCTGTTCCAAACCTGTTTTCTATTAATTATCAAGCTCCGTTGAGCCAGTCAGCTGCTCTCTACTCGCAATTGTGTGACATTATTTGTATTTATTTTTTGTAATTTTTTGTATAATGACCTAGAGAGCATATTAAATTAAAATACAATTCAATACAATTTATTTTTGTATAGCCCAAAATCACACAAGAAGTGCCGCAATGGGCTTTAACAGGCCCTGCCTCTTGAAACCACCCCAGCCATGTCTCTCTAGGAAAACAAGGAAAAACTCCCCAAAAAAAACATTGTAGGGAAAAAATGGAAGAAACCTTGGGAAAGGCAGTTCAAAGAGAGACCCCTTTCAGGTAATTTGGGTGTGCAGTGGGTGTCAAAAAGAAGGGGGTCAATACAATACAATACAATACACAGAACGGAACACAAGTAATCCTCAATACAATACAATAGTACAATATAAATATTACAAGTACAGCGCAGAATTTAACAGTAGATGATATCACATAATATGATTTGGATTTGTTTAGAGTCCTGGAGACCAAAGCCATCAAGCTGCCTCCTCCAATTGGCCATTCCACAGCTGAGACAGTCAATCCGATGAAAGGACCCATAACTTTACCTTAGGCAGGAAAAACAACTTGACAGGTGGGCACCAAGTGCCACATTTGAGTACCGAGAAATGTATTATTATTAAGTAAGATGCTGGTTATTGACAATAATGAGATGGACTTCTTCTTTGCCTATTTTTCACCAAGGCAAAGTAGCTTGGGATCATGCGCTGATAACGCGTTGCTGCACTAACCATACAAGGAGCCACCAGGATTGGAACCCGAGTGCAGTGGGTGACACCTCGGCACCACACTGGAACAGTGTGACATTTTTTACGGTGGCAGAGTGGGATGCATTTGCATTCACAGTGAGTGGTGCAGGAATTGATTCCATATTTATTTATTTATTTAAATTTATTCTGAATTTTACAGATGTGTTTCAGTGAAGATAATCTGCTAATAACATAACCAAATGAAAAGCATTTTATCATCATGTAGTGTATGTTCTGTTAATTCAGACTGGTGAACTATTTGCTGTATTAGATTCCTAAATGTTACTGAAATGTACTGTACCTACAGGCTTGGCAACGTCAGAGCTGCAGAATTTCCAGGAATTGCTGTCTACAAGATGGAACACGCAAAAGGTTCTGAAAAACCTCAAAGGAGTGAATCAGCGTGGCGTTGCCTCATTCTGGAAGAGCTGACTGTTGCCCATCAATAGACTTATTTATTTCCACTTGCAAAGCAGTCTGTAGTGGCGTCCTTGTCTCTGACACCTTCACATGAGTTTAAGGTTTCTTTATTTAGTCATGTTTACTGTAACAGATTGAGGTGTGGTCCACCTCTTGAACCCTCAGGTACCACTCTGAACACCAGATGAAAGTGTAATCACTATTTATTTTTCTATTATACTGTGTACAAAGCACCCTCCACTCCACACTCATAAACACAATTCTCTCTCTCACTAACCAATCCTCCTCGCCCAGACACTTCGCCCTCCTACCTCCCAGCTCAGCTCAGTGTCTGGGCTTTCCCACAGTCCTTTTATATGCCCTGACCCGGAAGTGGTTCCTGGCCAAACCCACAAGTCCTTATTCCCTCCGGGTCAGGGTAAACAGTCCTTTCTTCAGCCCGGGAGCACGTTGTTCCTTCTTGTCACGTGATGATGACGTACTCCCGGGTTATAGGGCACATAAGAGCCCACTAGCCTCCCGGTGGTCCCCAAGGTATCCAGCAGGGCTGTGTATATAAACTACAAAGTCCATGAGGCCCTGCTGAAACTCGGGGCACGATTATGCTGTCCGGAGGGCTCCTCCTGGCGGCCTGGGGGTGGCGACCGGAGTCTGTAGCCAGTCGTCCATCACATTACACAAGAAAACATGAAATTTGCCTTCTCAGTTGCATATAATAACAGATAGAATGAAATAAAACACACAAATCGAAACAAGAAAGATTAAGGTAAGGCAATTAGATAATACATATTTACACCAAAAAAAAAAAAAAAAGGTTACAAGATATATATCAAAACTTTAATAATTATCTCCGATATTTCTTATTGAAAAGTCGTATGGCACAAGGAAGAAAGGAGTTTCTGGAGCGATTTGTGTGGGTTTTCAAAGCAACTATCCTTCCTGATTTACTGAAGTTTAGTTCTACATGTAATGGATGTCTGTCATCAGTTGAGATGATATCCAGTTTCTTTAACATTGCCCTCTGACACACACTAGTCACATCATCTACATTAGTCCCAATAACTTTAGCTGCATACTTCGTAATCTGCTGGAGCTTTTTTGAGTTTTGGTTTGTCAGACTATTAAACCAGGCAATGAAACTGAAAATGATCACAGACTGGATCATACTGTGATAGAAGGACAACATGAGGTCCTTGTCTACTTTAAATAGTTTGAGTTTATGGAGGAGAAATTAGCGCTGGTTGCATTTAGAGAATAATTTTTTTGTATTTGTATTCTAGTTAAGATTTTTATCTAGGTAACTTCCAAAGTATTTATATTCAGTCACTATTTCTACCTCCTCTCCCAGAACTTCAATAGGTGAACATACAGATTCCTATCTTTTAAAATCAAATATCATTTATTTGGTCTTTTTTACATTCAGAGTGAGAGAGTTTTTATTGCACCAGTTTACCATACAGTCCACTTGATTTAGATAGTGGCTTTCATCCTCCCCAGATATGCATCCTATGAGCATGGTGTCATCCGCGTACTTGATAATGGAGCAGTGGTCATTATTCTGTCTCAGGTCACTTGTGTACAGAGTAAACAGTAATGGTGATAAGACGCACCCCTGCGAACTTCCTGTGTTTGAATGAATGACTATTGAAAAAGTGTCCTGAACTTTAACTGTTTGTGAACGATTTAAAAGAAAGTTCTGAATCCTTAGTGTAATAAATGGGTTTACATTCATACTGTTCAATTTCCCAGTCAGTGTATGAGACCGTATGCTATTGAACGCTGAAAAAAAATCCAAAAATAGTGATCTGACATATGAACCAGGCTGATCGAGAAAGGTGTAGATTTGATGTAAGATAACAAACAGAGCATCTTCCACACTTCTGTTTGCACAGTAAGCAAATTGATTGTTGTCTTGAAAAGACTTTGTCTCTGTCATTAAAATGTTTTTCACCAAATGTTCAAAGCATTTCATTGGAATAGATGTAAGTGCCACTGGTCTGTAATCATTTAAACAGCTTGGCCTAGAAACCTTAGATACAGGGTGTAACAATAATGACCACAAGACATTGCGAAGGTTTGGGGCAGCCACCTGTATAAATGTTCCCAGCTGCAAAACTTATTCAATATCAAGTCCATGTTCACACGACTCAGTCCAAAACAGAACTAACTCAGAATTAACAAGAACGCAGCTTTAAAGGCCAGTAAAGGAAGAGATGTCATCAGGACCAGAACCGGAAGTGACGTCGTTGTCTGCCCCAGAGCCGGGCAGGATTTCCCTAGACTGGTCTGCAAGAGATCGAGAGAGAGAGTTAGTGCACTTCGCCACCCCCTGGTCCGACGTGGAATTACATGTATTCAAGCCCCTTAGTTGCCTCCTAAACACACGTGTGTGACAAGGCGTAATGATTGATTGTTTCCACAGATTAGGTACAATACCACAGGTCAGAGACCAGTTAAAAAGCAAATGAAAAACTGGAGAGAGCTGCTTAGAGCAAGACTTTAAGAGCCGACCTGATATGCCGTCTGGTCCCACTGCACTGTTTGTTTTGGCCTGCAGCAAGCCTTTCTCCACTTCAGTTAAACTGAACCCCATCACAGCAGAATTCCTGGTGTTTTTATAAAGCATCTCCTTTATTTCTGTATTTTGGGTGCTGAAATCACTTGTTTCAAATCTGGCAAAAAAGTTATTCAGTTCATTTGCTAAAAGCTTGTGGTCTTTGTCAGCTGGAAAGTTCACACTCTTTTTAGAGCCCAGTCCTGTAATTGTTTTTAGTCCCTTCCAGACCCTGATTTGGATTGTTATCATTAAACCACCTCTTGATTTTTTCCCCATACATCTTTTTATTTTGTTTAATTAACCTGTTAATCCTTTGCTGTAAAATTTGCTTATCTTCTATCTTATTGTCGTGATGTGCATGTTGCTTTTCCAATAGTAATGCTTTAACCTCTTTAATGATCCATGGCTTACTGTTTGGGTACAACTTGACAGTTTTTTCCTTAATGATCATAGACTTGCAGAATTTCATATATTCACTGACAGTGTAAGTGGCCTCATTCAGTGGCTTTGAGGATATCAGCACATCCCAATTTGTACTGGAGAAGCATTCCTGCAGTTCCTCTACACTGTCCTTGCACCAGTTTTGCGTTATACGTATGGCTGGTTTTTCTTGTTTCAGTTTCTGTTTGTACTTCGAGAGTAGATGAATAACGACGCACCCAGGGCTGCTCTGTGATGCGATATGTAGGCACCAAGGATATTTCCATAGCACTTGTCCAGAGTTTTGTCCCCTCTAGTGTGTATACTCACATACTGATGGTAATTTGGTAATACTGACTCCAGATTGCATAAATTAAAATCACCCATCACAAGTCTGAAAGAACCAGGTGATTTGGTTTCTAGTTTATGAGCAGTTTCAAGAGTTGATTCAGCTGCAGCTCCCACATCAGCATGCGGCGGAATGTAAACGACTGTTACAAATAATTGATTAAACTCCCATGGTAGATAGCATGGGCGAAGTCTGACGGTGAGTAGTTCAATATTTGGCGTGCAGATGTGCTCTTTTCAGTGATATTCCTGCACCACCTTTTGTTAATGTAAAGGCTCATCCCACCACCCGTCTGCTTACCAGAAGCTGGATTTCTGTCTTGCAGTACACAAACAAATCCATCTACTTCGACTGCTGTATCCGAGTCTGTATTCTTAAATCAGGTCTCCGTAAAGCACATCAGACAGCTTTCACGGTACTTGTGGAGGTATCGCGCAGATGCTCTCAGCTCGTCCAGTTTATTTCGCAAGGACTATGCATTGCTCATGATGATGGTTGGCAAAGGTGTTTTAAAACTTCTCCGTCTCAGACGTACTCGTAGTCCACCTCTTTTTCCTCACTTTCTGGGTTTCACAAATTTTAATTTGCCCGGTATATTAGTAATACATGGGGAGTAACTGGTAGCTGGTCTCATTGAAAGCAGTGCATTCCGGCTGTAAATGAACAGCGCCGGCCACACATCTGGGATTTCCTGCGCAGGCAGTGCATTAGTGTCCCATTGGATTCCAAAGGCGATAACGATCAAAAGTAAGAAACTTTTGCAAATGTTATAAAGCATTTTATAGAAATAACTACTTGCAAACTAGTAAAAGAAAACAAAAAGAAAACAATTTTACATGATTTAAGAATAAAAAGCAGGTACAAACACGGAGAGATGAACTGAAAGGTCTGCTACAGAGCAGCGACCGGAAATAGTGGCCTTGAATCAAGCGTACTGCTTTATTGCTTTACTAGATTACAATAACAGAGCAGTTTGTGCTTGACACTGACCTTACTCACTCTCATCTTATGATTGATTTTACTATTGTGTCTACAAGCATTTTGACCCTAATGACCCTGATAACAAATGAAAGAATGGATGTTTTTGCTAATTCAGTGTTTATCCTTTTCAGATATGCCAGTTACTCTAATGTGCATATCTTTGGAATCTGGGCGGAAATCACAACATCTGCGGTTGGTGATTTCTTATCCGAGGCAAATTCTAGGTTATAATTGTACCTTATTGTATTGTTTTCCTGCGGGAAATAATCTCTTAACAGATGACAAGCAGAGATAGAGCCCAGCCAGGAAAACATTATTTAATTTGAATCCTTTGGAGACATGGATGACACCGCAGTTGTGACCCGCTGGGCTGGCTACCTTGAGAAGCTGTTCAAAGCTGATCCTCCGGCTAGGATGTTGGATATCTCTGGGTCTACAGTTCTTGAGGCTGATCCTCCAATTAGCTGTGAACCACCCAATCTCACTGAGATTGCACAGATGGTGAACCAGCTGAAGGGGGGAAAGGCTGCAGGGATCTGTGGTATCCGGGGTGAACTTTTCCAGGCTGGTGGTAAGGCTGTTCTCCTGGCATTGCAAGCAATCTTTGCTTCCATTTGGGAGACTGGCATCATCCCAACTGACTGGAAAATGGGACTTGTCATCCCTATCTGGAAAGGGAAGGGTGATCGCCTGGATTGCAGCAACAACAGGGGGATAACACTGTTCTTGGTGCCATGTAAGGTCCTTACTAGGGTTGTCCTCAATAGGATCCGTGATCACTTGCTCACCTACCAGTGACCGGAACAGTCTGGTTTTACACCTATGAAGTCTACCATCGACTGCATCCTGGCACTGAGGGTTCTCATGGAGCACAAACACGAAAATCGGCAGAATTTCTTTGCAGCCTTTGTCGATTTTCATAAAGTGTTCAACTCAGTTGATCGGACTGCCCTGTGGGACACCCTGAGGGTTCACAGGATCCCCTCGAGGTTGCTGTATATCATGGCCGGCCTGTACCTCTGTGTTTTCCCCAGTTTATTCTGGGGTTCATCAGGGGTGTGTTCTTGCTCCTACTCTGTTCAATGCTTTTATGGACTGGTTGTTGGGCAAGGTCGTGGGGTCCAGTGGCTGTGGGGCATCTGTTAGTGAAGAAAGATTCACATATCTTGACTTTGCTGCCGATGCTGTGATCTTCGCGAAGTCAATGGAGGCCCTGATCAGGGCTCTTGAGTGACTGAGCGAGGAGTCTGAGTTTCTGGGCTTGCGAGTGCCCTGGATAAAAACCAAGATACAGGCCTTTAATGACCTCTTCAGCACAGCCATCAGCAGTGTGTCTGTCTGCAGAGAAAGTGTCGACCTTGTTGAGAGGTTTACTTACCTTGGCAGTGATATTCTTGTCTCTGGTGACTCTTCCTATGAAGTCAGTAGACAGATTGGGAGAGCATGGGGGGTCATGAGGTCACTGGAAAGTGGTGTGTGGCGCTCCCGATATCTATGCAAAAGGACAAAGGTCCAAGTCTTTAGAGTCCTGGTGCTTCTTGTCTTGCTATATGGTTGTGAGACATGGACGCTATCCAGTGACCTGAGACGAAGACTGGACTCCTTTGGTACTGTCTCTCTCCGGAAAACCCTTGGGTACCGTTGGTTTGACTTTGTGTGAAATGAGCGGTTACTCATGGAGTCCCGAATGATGCACATTACCTGCATTGTGAGGGAGCGTCAGTTACGGCACTATATGGCCATGTGGCGCGTTTCCCCAAGGGTGATCTGGCTCGTAAAATCCTCATTGTTGGGGACCCGAGTGGCTGGACCAGGCCAAGGGGTCGCCCACTTAACATCTGGCTGTGGCAGATAGATGGTCATTTCCAGAGGGTGGGACTAGACCACATGTCTGCCTGGGGGGTTGTCAATTGGGATACCGGGCTGTTTCGTCATGTAGTGGGTGCGGCAACACACTGTACCAGAGAATGCTTCCCAACTTGATTTGACTTGACTTTGGAGAAAATTAAAAAAAAAAAAAAAAAAGTGTGCGAGTGCGTGATTAGCAACCACTAATGAACACTAAATTGTTATGATGTATGGAATCTGTCCCCTTTCACCATCTAGGTCATAAGACTGATGAATACTGTAACATAGTCCTTAATCGACAGACTTGTAGACTGATGTTGGGGCCTGAGTTAATGTTCATCTTCACTGTTAGTGACATCAGAGCTGAGCAGGAAGCAGGCAGAAATTGTTATCCTTGGAGGTTTTAGGAACTACAATTGCCTGTGTTCTATTTAATACACTGCCTGGCCAAAAAAAAAGTCGCCACCTGGATTTAACTAAGCAAATAGGTACGAGCCTCCTATGGGATAATTACTGCATGGGCGATTATCTTTCAGCTGGCAAAAAGTTATTTAACCCCAACTGTTGCAATGAGTTGCTTCTCATTTCTTAAACAACCATGTCGAAAGACACATCTCGTGGTCATGGAAAAGATGTTAGTCTGTTTGAGAAGGCTCAAATCATTGGCATGCATCAAGCAGAGAAAACATCTAAGGAGATTGCAGAAACTAGTAAAATTGGGTTAAGAACATTATTAAAAACTGGAAGGATAGTGGGGACCCATCGTCTTTGAGGAAGAAATGTGGCTGGAAAAAAATCCTGAATGATCGTGATCATCACTTAAAAGTTTGGTGAAATCAAATCGAAGAAAAACAACAGTTGAACTCAGGTCTATGTTTAATAGTGAAAGTAAGAGCATTTCCACACACACAATGCGAAGAGAACACAAGGGATTGGGACTGAACAGCTGTGTAGCCATAAGAAAACCACTAATCAGTGAGGCAAACCGGAAAAAAAGGCTTCAGTTCTCTAGGGAGCATAAAGATGGGACTCTGGAGCAATGGAAGAAGGTCATGTGGTCTGATGAGTCCAGATTTACCCTGTTCCAGAGTTATGGGCGCATCAGGGTAAGAAGAGAGGCAGATGAAGTGATGCACCCATCATGCCTACTGCCTACTGTAGACTGTGATCTTGGTGAAAAATGAATGCAACACTGGATGGAACTAAATCTTGTGACATTGCAGAAGCTTATCGAAACAATGCCACAGCGAATGCATGCCGTAATCAAAGTTAAAGGCGGTCCAACGAAATATTAGAGTGTGTGACCTTTTTTTTTAGTGCCGACTTTTTTTTTGGCCAGGCAGTGTATAATCCCACAGAAACAGTAGCAGTGTCACATTCATGATACCTGTATTTAATTGAAGTCTTTAGTACTTTGTGGACCTTTAAGTCTTAATAGGATTTTGTAAACAGAACAAGTTATAGCAGGCCTAGGGGACTGTCCTCCTGTAAACTTTTTTTACATGCATTGTCAAACCGGAGCTCTGTACTGGCTCTTCCTTTATTGATCTTCTTCCTGTCAAGCCTCTTTTACTTGTTAATTGCTTCCAATTAAGGGTGCAGAGTGTCATATTGCTGTTAACTACCACCTGAGATCAGACAAAATGGCTGCTCACACTGCAGTGCCCTTCAGAGGTGGCTCTCCTCTACATCCTCTATATAGTCTCGCTTCTCTAGCACGAGCTTTTGGTTTGTTTGTTTTTTTGGATTGCTGTCAGCTTCCAATTTCTATTCATTTGTTGGAACTTTAAAGGTAATTAAAAAGTTTGGATTTGCCTCTGTGTTTTGATGTTGTGTTTGTTTCTTTGATGCCTCCCTTTTGAATTATTTTTGCTTGTTTTTGGATTATTTGTAGTTGTAAAAGTAAAATCTTGTTAATTATTTCTGTTTACAGTTTTTCTATTCTAGAGTTTGGACTTTAGTTTTTGCTGTTAAATACAACTTTTCTTATAGTAAATTTGATACTTAATGTATTCATTATTCTTGTATTATTGGAAGAGGTTCAGTTGAGGACTGCCTCTTGTGGGTATGTCTAGTTTTTTGTATTGTTTTTCTAGCCTTGGAGAGGGTGTTAATGGGAGTCAAATCTTGGCATCATACCATCAGCCCAAGGTATTTGTTATGACCCTGCAGGTAGAGGTTTGCGTTCTTACGGAAGTCCCAATGGGCCAAACACAAGATTTTTTTGACACATATTGAAAGTTTAAGAATTAAGAAACAGAATAAGGTGGAGTAGACTGCCAGAGTGTAGATGAAAAATAAATTGTATATTGTGGCGGGCGGCCGGGTTCCATGCCCGGGCGGGACGCCCCTGCTGCATATGTTCTGGGGGAGCATCCACGGGCAGCTCAATACCTCCCCCGGGATGCTTGGTGGCAGCCTCCCTGGTCAATGGTGATGCCTCAACCTCCCGCAGGGCTCCATAGGAGATGGAGTCCTCAACAGTTGGGAGCTGGGGTGGCTGCCAGGAGGTGCTGCATGGATTCCACAGCCCAGCTGGACAACTCTTCAGCCCCACCTGGAAGTGCATTTGGAACCAGGTGGTCAAACACCTGAAACACTTCCGGGTGGGCTATAAAAAGTGCTATTGGGACTGTATTGCCTGTGAGGTTCACGGGGAAGACGTGCCCCACAGGTGAAGAAAAATAAAAGTCTTGTGTTTTTCACACGTGCCTCTGAGTGAGTCTGTGCTGGGTCAGGCGCTATATATTTTCAGACATGTGAGCTTCAGGATCATTTTATGGGCTTTTTCTAGTCAAATACGGTCGACCCTTGATATACGACCGGCCTGACATGCGAACAACTTGGTTTACAACCAAAATATTTGTTTTGAATTATGACCAACGTCTTGCGTTACGACCCGAATGCAGTCATGTGAATCCGCTTGTGCGATTGTAAACAAACAGCCGAGAGCGTTCGTAAGCGTCAGTCGGAGCCCAGATACATGTGTTTGTGGACGTAATTTTGCTCAGTGCAGTGATTTATATAATTTATTTCGATAATTGCTAAGGAAGGAAGGGAAGGTAACGAAGGTAAAGAAAGCAATCACAATCAAAACAAAGAAGGAAATTGTGCGGAAATATGAGAGTGCTGTTCGTATGACCGATCTCGCTAATATGTACAGCATGTCAAAATCCACCATCTTGACAATTTTACAAAGAAACGATTTGTATAAGGAGGCTCTTTCCAAACAATAACCACCTTCCATTTCATTCTCCTCTTCCTCCCTTCCTGCAACCCAAAGATGTCAAATTAAATGGTGAGTACAGTATGAAATTGTTGTTTCTGGTAGGCTAGGCACTTTTTATAACTTTTTGGTTAGTACATTAGAAAAATTATTGGTGTTTTGGTAAATTATGCACATTATACAACCCTTTTTTATTATGAAAAGGTTAAGTAAGTGTTGCTGTGGGAGGTTCGGAATGCATTATGGGTATTTCCATTATTTCTTATGGGAAAAATAGTCTTGACTTACAACCAACTTGAGTTACAACCAGCCTTCGCGAATGAATTGAGTTCGTAAGTCAAGGGTCCACTGTACAGGGAAAGATGGGAGTGTAGTACTGCCGTTAACTTCTGTTCCATCTGGTTCCCTAGACTGGAGGAATATAAATCCCAGGAGAACTGTTGAGGTCACTTCCTATCCCCACAAAGTCCTACCACTTCTAGTCTCTACCATATAAAACTGAAAGGCCTCACTGGTGGTTGACATTCACATTTGGAACAACTCTGGAGAAAATGTGCTTTCCTTTTCTTTTGTCCAGACGGGATCCCCAACATTTATTTACTAGTGGTGTTTCATCTTTTACAATATATATATTGTACTTTACAATTAAAATTAATACTCAGATGACTATTTCTAAGTGTTCTAATTAATATTGTTTCAATGTAAAAGAACATTTATACTCCAAATCTGAATGAGCACAGATAACTGTGGACATGGTTGCTGAAAGATGATTCTAGCCCTGTTGTGCTTATAGCAGAATCATGTGTGTGCGGCACTGTGTTGACAGAGTCATTTCACACGTGCAAACTGGCCTTCTGTTTGAATGCATCCACGTTCTGCTGTCTAGCAGATGCACAGTCTATGCACAGGTACACACGAGACAGTATGGACACAAAAATCTGGAGGCATGCAGTAGCACATCACTTCAGTGTGATACAACTGATGATTAAATTTACATGACGCAAAGCCTCGTGGGTATGTGGATGCAAAAAGTATATATAGGCTTTATGAGTACGACGAAAAGACAGTGTCCGTACATCTGAGAGGAGGTGGAGGCTTGTGGTGCATATGCATAGCAACTTGTGAATTGGTTTGAAAGTTTTTTTTTCCCTTCATACATGTATCGGTTTACCTTTGAACAGATAGGATTAGAGTGGTGTTCTGCTGCGCTGGGGGCAACTCAGATCTTGCTTGTTGTGTATTCAGATCACACAGATTTTACAGTAAATGCTTGTCTTTGCAGCATCCATGCCGGTGGCCAGTATGGTTCTGTCTGTTGATTGCTTCTATCTGTTTGTTATGGTGACCAGATTTTAGTTTCCAAAAAAGAGGATAGGGGGCTTGCATGATTAATTGACACTCAGCACATGTCTTCATATATTTTCATGCTTTATTAACTTTTTAAATAAAAAGTTTCAATAAATGTAAGTAGTTTATAACTGAGTCAACTGCTTAGTAAAACCTTTCAGAAACTGCTGTGTTGCTATTGCTCCCATAATGACAAAAAAAAAAACCCACAAAAATAATCACCTATTTTAATATTAAAGTAATCTTTTTAAGCACAATAAAAGTCTTAACATATGAGGGTGTAAAATTAATCAGTTAGCACAATCTGAAACATAATGAAACGTATCTGACAAGGTAGACTTTCACATTTGCGGACGAGCTCTCATCCTTTACAGCAATTTTGCGCTTTTCGGAGTGAACATGAGTCTTAAGTCTCATTTTCCAACTCTACACAACATAAATTCGGCTTGCCACTTGTGTTGCCCAGATCAATAACATAAATGTTTATTTCTTTAACTCGTCTATAAATATCCACTTCCATTTGGGCACCTATTATACTTATAAGATGGCACTGAACAGTAATGTGGATCTACTCAGTCTGGGTAAAAGACTACATCTGGTCACCCTCTCTCTTTTCCTCCTCTCTTTATTGTAATAAACACGCAGATACAGTTAGACGTATTTGGGCACTAGTGGGCAAACCCTGTATAACTTATATCTCAAAAAGAGAAAAAAAAGGAGGAAAGAGCATTAAGATGTGTCTTTCAGACGGAAGTCTGGTTACAACTACCAAAATGGTGGATCTTACAGCTATGAGAGAGAGGCAGGTTAAGGTAGACGGACACTGGAAGTGATGTCAGTGGTGGAAAAGCCTTTAATCTTTCAGTCTGCAGAGGGAGATAAAGAGAAGACATTATGCCAGTGTTCCTTCCCCTGGAGCAGTCCAGAGCCCTGAAACTGCCCCCTATGAGCACAATTGTGACACCATCTATTGATTTTTTTGAAAATGATTGAAATAAGCCACAACAGATGAAAATGAATAAACAGTTATAAACTGATTCACTTATACTTGTACTAGCCGTGTAAGCCCGTTCTGTAAAATTGCCCGGGCTCCTAGAAACTATTAAAATCATCATAAAAAAAATTGAAATGTTTCACTTTGGCAACGGAGTCACTTTCTTTCAGCTTCATGCTGTAGCCTCATACTTCATTCTCTCATAACTTGGGGCTGCCTTGCCGGTTCTTTGAGGTTCATGCTGTAGCCTCGCACTTCTGGGCAGGACAGACAGACACGCGCACTTCCAAGCATAGTTGTTTATATATAAGATGATGTTTTCTCCCCTTTTAGATTCTGCTGTTTAGAATTCACTTGGGCTATAACAATAATTAATTACATTTATATAGTGTTTTTCTTGCTACTCAAAGCACTTTACATAGACAAAAGGGAACCACCTCAACCACCACCAATAGGTAGCATCCACCCGGGTGATGCAATGGTAGCCATTATTGCACCAGTACCCTCATCACACATTAGCTGCTTGGTGACAGCAGTTTGGGAGAAAGGGCATGATTAGGGGGGCAGAATAGACGAAGCCATGATGGGCAATTTAGCCAGCACATTGGGATAGACCCTACTCTTTTTGAAAGATGCACAGAGTTCTTTTATGACCACTGAGAGTCACAATCTCATTTTTATATCTCATCCGAAGGACAACCCCATTTTTACAGCACAATGTCTCCATTACTGCACTGGGGCATTGGGATCAACATTCAGATCATAGGATAAGCACCCCCTGCTGGCCCATCAACACCTCTTCCAGCAGCAACCCAGACTTTTCCTAGATAGTCTCCCATCCAATTACTGGCTGGAAACACACATTCTTAGCTTCAGGTGGATGACCTGTTCTGAAGTCCAGGTGGAATGGCTGCTGACCTATTATATGACCAATTAAAGTAACTTTTCTAGAGAAAGACAGGAATATTGTCTGGAGTGGAATGGAATTTTCTTGAGAGATGTTGAGAACAGGATAAAAAAGAAGCAGTTGAGATCTGGATTGAAAAACCAGTAACAAACAGATCTTTCCTGCAGATGCCAGGGACAAGGGGCAAAAATTCACTTCCAGGAGATGAAAAATTCCTAAGGAAGAAACTAAAACATAGTTAGTGTCATGCAGAAAAGCTAACAAAAGCGTTATTGTCAAAGCCAACTACACAAACAAGGATTGTGATCAAACAGGAAAAAAAAAGTCAAATCAATACGCTAGCAAATAACCCAAGCTTTCTCCACCCCCAAAAAAACGGTTGATTTGCAAAAGGCATTTTGGGGTCAACACTAAGGTTTCAAATCAATCTTTTTTCACTTCTCATCTCTCTATATAATGGCCCTGGCTTTTCTTTCTTTTACTAATCAGATCATTCTCCCAAATCACCTACTGTACCTACCTTGGGATCAATGGGTTACTGTTGGCAAGATGTTTTTAAGATATAACAAGGAGGCAGTTTCAGGGTCAGGTTCTTTATGTGACAGGGGCATCATGTTAGGGACCTCCTTGTAATCTTGCATCCTCGATCCTCCTCTATGTGCATGCCCTGTAAAGTCCTGGTGGTGTTATAATTTGAGGGCCAGGCATTCCTGTCAATATGTGAGATGCCTGCCCCATAGAATTCTGTCAAGCCTAATGTCCATTAATTAATAATAATAATAATAATAATAATAATAATAATTATTATTATTATTGTTGTTGTTGTTGTTGTTGTTATTGTTATTGTTATTATTGTTATTTATATTTATATACTGCTTTTCTCACTGGTCAAATCATTTCAGTGAGTGGGGAGCCACTTATTAATGTGTGGCATCCACATGGATGATGCAACGGTGAATATTTTTGAGCCAGTACACTCATCTTACATTAACTGTGAAGTGGTGTAGTGGTGAGAGAGACAGCCAATCAGAGACAGGGGATGATTAGGTGGCCAGAATGACTAGGCCATGGAGGGAAATTTAGTCTGGACATCAGTATACACCCTACTCTTTACAAAGGATGCCCCGGGATCTTTTAAGACCACAGAGAGTAAGGACCTTAGTTATACGTCTCATCCGAAGGACGGAGCCAATTTTAAAACACAGTGTCACCATCCCAACTTACTTTAACACTTTTTCTAGGTGATAATGTTTGGTTCTGCTAGAAGAGGTGTTGGAGAGGGCAACAAGGGGTGCTTACCCTGTGGTCTATGTTTGGATATCAATGCCCCAGTGCAGTGAGGGGGACACTATGCTGTGAAAAATGGCGGCATCTTTCAGATGAGTTGCAAAACTGAGGACCTGACTGTCTGTGGTCATAAAAGATCCCTGGGTATCCTTCATACAGAGTAGGGTGTATCCTGATGTCCAGACTAAATTGGCCAGCATGGCCTACTCATTCTGGCCCCCTAATCATGGCCGACTATCTCTTTCATCCTATCTCCACCTAACAGCTAACGTGTTGTGATTGTACTGGCACAATAATGGCTGCCGCCACATTATCCAAGTCAGCGCTACAACACATTGGTGGTGGTTGAAGTGACTCCCCACTCCCAATTTAAAGTGCTTTTAGTAATGAGAAAAGAGTTACATAAATGTAAAAAAATAAATATTTTCTTTTCATCCTTTGCAATATTGCTCTTGAGTACAGTATATCTACTTCTTCTTTTGGCTGCTCCCATTAGGGTTTGCTATAGTGCATCATTTTTTCCATACCTTCCTGTTCTCTGCATCTTCCTCTGTTACACCCATCACCTGCATGTCCTCTCTCACCACATCCATAAACCTCCTCTTAGGCCTTCCTCTTTTCCTCTTGCCTGGCAACCCTAATCTTAGCATCCTTTTCCCAATATACCCAGCATCTCTCTTCAGCACATATCCAAACCAAAGCAATCTTGCCTCTATGACTTTGTCTCCAAACTATCCAACCTGAACTGACCCTCTAATGTACTCTTTTATAATCCTGTCCATCCTCATTACATCCAATGCAAATTTTAGCATCTTTAACTCTGCCACTTCCAGCTCTGTCTCCTGCTTTCTGGTCAGTGTCACCGTCTCCAACCCATATAAAATATGTGGTCTCACTACTGTCCTGTAGATCTTCCCTTTCACACTTGCTTCTCCACACATTCCTTGATTCCTCTCCTCTCTAGAGCATATCTCTACCTCTCCAGGGTCTCCTAAACCTGCTCCCTACCTGCGGTACAGATCATAATGTCGTCAGCAAACATCATAGTCCACGGGGGGGGGGGACTCCTATCTAATCTCGCCTGTCAACCTGTCCATCACCATTGCAAATAAGAAATGACTCAGAGCCGATCCCTGATGTAATCCCACCTACACTTTCAATGCATCCGTCACTCCTACCCCAGTCCTCACCACTGTCACACTTTTCTCGTACATATCCTGTACCACTCTTACATATTTCTCTGCCACTCCCGACTTCCTCATACAATACCACAGCTCCCCTCTCGAGGCACCCTGTCATAGGCTTTCTCCAGGTCCACAAAGACTCTTTCTGGCCTTCTCTATACTCCTCTATCAATACCCTCAGAGCAAACATCGCATCTGTGGTTCTCTTCCCTGGCATGAAACCATACCTCTGCTCGCTAATCATGACCTAGCTTCCACTACTCTTTCCCATAACTTCATGCTGTGGCTCATCAATTTTATCTCCCTGTAGTTACTACAGCTCTGCACATCCCCCTTATTCTTAAAAATCGGTACTAGTACACTTCTTCTCCACTCCTCAGGCATCCTCTCACTTTCCAAGATTCCATTAAACCATCTGGTTGAAAACTTCACTGCCATCTCTCCTAAACACCTCCATGCTTTCATAGGTATGTCATCTGGACCAATGGCCTTTCCTTTTTTCATCCTCTTCATAGCTGTCCTTACTTCCTCCTTACTAATCCATTGCACTTCCTGATTCACTATCTCCACATCATCCAACCTCTTCTCTCTCTCGTTCTCTTCATTCATCAGCTTCTCAAAGTACTCTTTCCATCTGGTCAACACACTCTCCTCACTTGTGAGTATGTTTCCATCTTTATCCTTTATCACCCTAACCTGTTTCACATCTTTCCCAGCTCGGTCCCTCTGTCTAGCCAATCGGTACAGGTCCTTTTCTCCCTCCTTGGTGTCCAGCCTCTTATATAACTCATCATACACCTTTTTCTTTAGCCTTCACCATCTCTCTCTTCACCTTGCGCCTTATCTCCTTGTACTCTTCTCTACTTTCTGCATCTCTCTGATTATCCCACTTCTTCTTCGCCATCCTCTTCCTCTATCCAGGTTTCCAATTCCTCCTTCCTCTGTCCAGATGTCACACCAAGCACCCTTCTTGCTGTCACCCTTACTACTTCTGCTGTAGTTTCCCAGCTGTCTGGTAACTCTTCACTGCCACCCAGTGCCTGTCTTACCTCCTCCCTAAACTCAACCTTGCAGTCTTCCTTTTTCAACTTCCACCATTTGATCCTTGGCTCTGCCCTCACTCTCCTCCACTTCTTGATCTCCAACGTCATCCTACAGACCACCATCCTATGCTGCCTAACTACACTTTCCCCTGCCACCACTTTGCAGTCTTCAATCTCCTTCAGATTAACTCTTCTGCATAATATAATCCACCTGTGTGCATCTTTCTCCACTCTTGTACATCATCCTATGTTCCTCCCGCTTCTTAAAATACATATTCACCACAGTCATGTCCATCGTTTTGGCAAAATCCACTATCACCTGATCTTCTTCATTCCTCTCCTTGACACCATCCCTACCCTTCACCAACATGTCCATTGAAATTCCACTCTCTGTCCCTTGGATACTCTGTCCATCACTTCATTCAACTGTAGAAATCTTCTTTCTTATTCATTGCACACCCAACTTGCGGGGCATATGCACTAACAACATTCAATATCGCACCTTCAATTTCCAGCTTCATAATGATTGCTCTATCTGACACCCTTTTCACCTCTAAAACACTCTTGACATACTGTCAACCCCTACCACATTTCTCCTCAAATCTATGCCATGATAGAACAATTTGAATCCACCTCCAATCCACGTGGCCTTACTCCTCTCCATTTAGTCTCTTGCATGCATAATATATCAATCTTCCTTCTCTCCATCATATCTGCTAACTCTCTCCCCTTACCAGTCATACTGCCAACATTCAAAGTTCATATCCTCAGTTCCACTCTCTTTACCTTCCTCCTCTCCTACTGCCTCCAGACATGTCTCCCCCCTCTTCTTCGGCCAACAGTAGCCCAATTTCCGCCACCATACTATTGGCTAACAGTACTGGTGGCAGCCGTTGTTAACCCGGGCCTCGACCGATCCGGTATGGAAATCTGTATTATTGTCCACATATTGATCTGGCAAAATTTTACACAGTATGCCCTTCCTGACATAACTATCCCCATTTATCCGGGCTTGGGACCGGCACAAAGAAACACACTGGTTTGTGCCTACCCTGTGGGTGAGTTATTGATCTTGAGTATAAAAAGCATAAGAATAAATGTATTATTATTATTATTATTATTATTACAGTTATATCATTATATAATTTGTAGAAAGGCTGTGAGTCTAACAAATCAGGAGGCTTTAAACAAGAATATAGGGAAATGAAGTGTGCAAAAAATCTAAAGTACCTGGTTATATGTGACAGCTGAATGGTATTCAGATTTGAATATTTAGGCATGCCCTCAGGGCAGCAATGCTTAATCACAGAACCAATATACTAACAACCAATTGTGCTTCATTCACTCAGAATATGGAATCAATGTAGGAAGTATTTTCAGATAGAGAAATTTTTGTCTGTGTTACCTCTGCACGATTAACCACTGTGGGATATGGCCGGCCGTTCATCCCGGCCAATACCCCCAGGCCGCCAGATGGAGTCCTCCCTGCAGCATGGAGGTGCCTCGAATGCCAGCAGGGAATTATGGACATTGGAGTTTTCCTTCACAGCCCTGCTGGATACCGTGGGGGCCGCCAGAGGACACTGCAGGGAGGATCAAGGACTATTTTCCCTACACCCCGGAAGTACGTCCCAGTCACATGGACAGAAGAAATGACGTGCTTCCGGGATGAAAAAGAAGAGTTTTGATCTGACCCGGAAGTGCTAGGAGGTCACATGGACTGAGGGTTCAGAAGCACTTCCGGGTCATGGACTATAAAAAGGACTGTGGGAGATCCCAGGGTTGAGCTGAGCCGGGAGGAAGGATGGCAACGCGTCTGGCAGAGGAGGATTGATTATTAGTAGTGTATTATTGTATTGATTTATGAGTATTGTGGAGTGGAGGGTGCTTGCTGCACTGTATTGTACCAATAAAAAATTCATATTGGACTTTTATTTTGTGTTTGGTGTCTGATCAGAGGGTTCAAGGGAGCGATAGTCCCCCCCAATCTGTCACACCACCTTTTTCCACCCTCTTAAACTTACACAGTTTTTAATGTTTGGAAAGTGTACAGGATGAAATCACTTAGAAATTTGTATATAAATAATGTCTTTGCTTCATATAAACAATTACACTACAAATTTAGCTTCCCATCAACACAATTTTTCCACTATTTCCAAAATTACAAATTTTAATAAACAGAATTTGCCCAATTTTCCTCACCTCCCACCTACTTCTATTCCAGAAGAAATATTGCTCAGTCTTGAGGACTCAAGACAGCATTTCCGTAATATATAAAAACATTTTACAGTCCCTCCTTTTCAAAGATCCCAGAGTACAGTTATATACTTATATACAGTTATATAACTTATATACAGTTATATAACTTATATACAGTTATATATATATTGCAGGTGAGGGGACGCTGGCGCACGGATGTTGTTGCTGCTCCTCCCTGTTAACAACACTTTTCGCAAAATTCGCCTTAATTCTACACTTTCTTATGCTTGTTTTATTTCTTTTATTGTACGTATAGTTCGTGGATATACAGCTGACTCGAATTGTATGGATTTGGCTTAATATTTACAGATTTTATGGACTCTACTTTGACTGGGAACAGCCGAGTCTGTGGATCACGGGACGAGACCTACGAACATTTCTTTGTACCTGGCAATCTAGGATCTCGGGATGATCTGTCTCCGTGATTATATTAAATTCGCTATGCTGATCTGCTCCCGTTTCATCTTACAGTACTCTACGACTGGAAACTGATCTGATATTCATATTAATCTGGCTTTTGGCTCCGGGGCGATCACGCCTGAAATTACCAAACGTTACTCCTTGTGACTGTGTATTGGAACCTCCAAATCCTGCTACCTCCTCCTGCTATGCTTTCTGCTGCTTTGCTATCGCCGCTCACCTACGCTACCACACCCGTCTGTGCTACCGGTTCCGCTGTGCTGTGCTGCTTCTCCACTGCTATTCAGATAAGTATTGCCCAGTATCAAGCTAAAATACTCTCATGACAAACTCCTTCTTATTAAACAGTTTGTCCAGAGCAAATGGTCTGACTGGAACATCCTAAAGGATGGCGGTATTTTGCAGCGCCCAAAATATATATATCGCGGGTCAGGTCGCCGCCACCGCCGGGCTGTGAATGAAAAGACCACTGGCAGCATTTGCTCAGGAATACGCCGTCCTTCTCATGACCCTGAAAATAGAAGTGTCCGTGTGCCAAATTTACATTATGTGGAAATAAACCCTGATCACGGCTCTGTGCAAAAAGAAGCCTCATTAACTAATATTGCACTGTTTAACTCGAGGTCTCTTAATGGCAAAGCATTGGTGCTGTCAGAACTCATCACTGACACCAAACTTGATATTCTGTGCCTAACGGAGACTTGGCAAAAACCAAACGAATTTGCATCTCTCACAGAGGCGACTCCAATTGGTTTCACTTTCCACACAGAGCCTCGCAGCTCTAGACAAGGCGGTGGGCTTGCAGTAATTGTCAGAGCTGACTTAAACATCAAACGAATCCCAATTGATTGTCCATTGTCTTTTGAGTGTCTGGCTCTTAAACTAATAATGAAATCAGGTCCTGTCTCACTCATTGTTCTTTATCATCCCCCAAAATACAATGCATCATTCTTATACTATCTGATTGAACTTTTAACCCACCTAAGCTCTTACTCTCAGAGAATTATCCTTCTTGGTGATTTCAACATCCATATTGACACCCCCTCATCTAAACTGAGAAATGAATTCCTATCCTTACTGGACTGTTTTGACTTGACACAACATGTTGATTTTCCCACCCACTCTGGTGGTCATATACTGGATCTGATCTGCACTTCTGGACTATCTGTTGCCAACATTTACAGCACTGATTTGGGACTCTCTGACCATAAAGCAGTATTTTTCACTGTTTCATTGCCTTTCCCTCCTCTTACCTGTAAACGACAAATTTCTTACAGAAACCTTAAAAATATCTGTCCATCTATCCTTTCTGGATCCATTTCTGATCTTTTACTGTCTTCACCTATTCCACCAACACTAGATAGTCTTGTTGACCACTATAACTCAGCCCTTCAGCATTAGATAAAACAGCTCCTTTAAAACATAAGGAGGTTTCCTTTAAACGTTCAGCTCCTTGGTATAACTCAGAATTGTGATCTATGAAAGCAGCTGGCCAACGCCTTGAGAGAATGTCACGTAAGACTGGCCTCACCGTGCACATCCAGGCTTTCTCTGACCACCAAAGAGCTTACAGAGAAGCACTAACTTCTGCCAAGAACACCCATTACGGCAGAATAATAGAAAGTGGCCACGATAACCCAAGAGTTTTGTTCTCTGTAGTTAATAAACTAATCAAACCCGCATCTGGCCCAACTACCACTTCTACTGAAGTTTGTGAGGAATTCCTCCACTTTTTCCATAACAAAATTAACGATCTAAATAATTCAACTAACATAAATACATCATCTGTTAATATCTCTCCCTGTTTTCCCACTCCATCCAGCTCCTTCTCTAAGTTCTCACCAGTCACATCTGCGTCTGTTAATAACCTACTTTGTAAGATGAGGCAGACTACTTGTGTACTGGACCCCATCCCCACCACACTACTTAAATCCTGCCTTCATGCCATAATTCGACTGTTACAACAATAATAAACTCATCCCTTGACACTGGCTCTGTGCCAATCACTTTTAAAATCGCTTCTGTAACCTCAATGTCAAAAAAGTCTGGCCTTGATGCCGACAATCTTAACAATTTCCGGCCTATTTCCCACTTACCTTTCCTGTCAAAAGTTCTTGAGCGTGTTGTAGCTTCCCAACTCACCAATTACCTAACCTTTAATAATTTGATGGAACCCTTTCAGTCTGGTTTCAGGGCGCGGCACAGCTGTGAAACTGCTCTGCTACGGGTAACCAATGATTTGCTTATGGCAGCAGACTCTGGACAAACCAGCATATTAATTCTGTTAGACCTCAGTGCAGCATTTGACACTGTCAGACATGACATTCTACTGTCCAGAATGGAGAACATGCTGGGTATCTCTGGCACTGTCCTCCTGTGGTTCAAGTCCTATCTGACTGATAGTCAAGAGTTTGTTAGTCTTGGCAACAGCAGATCCAGCTCAGTGCCAGTCACACAAGGAGTCCCTCAGGGCTCTGTCCTCGGTCCTCTGCTTTTCTGTATTTACATGCTTCCCCTTGGCCATATTATCTGTAGCTATGGACTGGGTTATCATTTTTATGCAGATGATACTCAACTCTACTTCAATGTTAAAAGTGGAACTTCATCAGAGCTCTCTCAGCTCACAACCTGCCTTAGTGAAATTAAAACCTGGATGGAGCAGAACTCTTTAAAATTAAATTACAATAAAACTGAACTCCTGCAAATTGGGACTAAAATGCAACTTAATAAAATGAGCTCCTTCCCAGTCCATCTTGGCGGTGATCTCATCAGACCTGCCTCTACTGTAAAAAATCTTGGTGTCATTTTTGATTCCTCCCTCTCTTATTCCGCCCACATAAATCACATTAAGAAACTTTCTTACTTTCACCTCCGTAATATATCCCGTGTTCGCTCCTTCCTCTCCTTCTCTAATGCTGAGAAACTTGTCCATGCTTTTATCACATCCTGCATTGATTATTGTAATTCCCTACTGGCAGGTGCCCCTTCTAATCTTATATCACAGCTCCAGCTTATTCAAAACTCAGCTGCAAGAGTCCTTACTCGAACCAGCAGCAGCGAGCACATAACACCCATCCTGCTCCATCTCCACTGGCTCCCTGTGTCTTACAGAATCGAATATAAAATCCTACTAATAACCTACAAAGCCTTAAATAACCTCACGGCAAACTACATCAGTGACCTTCTCCATCCCTATGTGCCTGCCCGCCCACTAAGGTCCTCTGATTCTGGCAATCTTGTTGTGCCCCTCACTAATCTACACTCCATGGGTGACAGGGCCTTCAGCTGACTCCATGAATTCTTTTAAAAAACAACTCAAAACTCATCTGTTCAGGAAGGCTTTTAGCTCTACTTGACTTTATTACCTTTCTCTCAGTTTACTTCTCTGTCAAGATGCTCATGTAACCTGTGTGTGTGTGCTAGACCATCAATTATGTTGTCTGTTTTTTTTTCGGAATTCACTGTCTTAATCTTCTTTATTTATTTATCTGGTTTGTACAATGCTATATACTGTATACGCTGCCATTCTTTATTATATTCTGTAAGTGCCTTGAGCATGGGAAAGGCGCTATATAAATAAAATGTATTATTATCCATCCATCCATTTTCCAACCTGCTGAATCTGAACACAGGGTCATGGGGGTCTGCTGGAGCCAATCCCAGCCAACACAGGGCACAAGGCAGGGACCAATCCCAGGCAGGGTGCCAAACCACCGCAGGACACACACAAACACACCAAGCACACACTAGGGCTAATTTAGAATCACCAATCCACCTAACCAGCATGTCTTTGGACTATGGGAGGAAACCGGAGCGCCCGGAGGAAACCCATGCAGACATGGGGAGAACATGCAAACCCCACGCAGAGAGGACCCAGGAAGCGAACCCAGGTCCCCAGGTCTCCCAACTGCAAGGCAGCAGCACTACCCACTGTGCCACCGTGCCGCCCTCATGTATTATTATTATTATTATTATTATTATTATTACAGTGGGGAAAAGGATCTCTCACTCAACATTTCAGAAACGGAGTGGAAGGAAGCCACACACAGAATTCACTTGAGCTTCAATTTCGTTGTTCCTTTGTAAAAGTGACAATGACAATAAAGATCTATCTATCTATATGTGCAAAGCATACAATTATTCAACTCAAAATTATCTATCGAGTGCATCTGTCTTGCTTAAAATTGTCCAAAATGTTTCCAGGGCAAAATCCAACCTGCAAACGCTTCAATCAAGTTGCAGCTTCACTGGGCCATATGTTTTGGGGCTGCACCAAATTAACATCATTTTGGACCAAAATCTTTAAATGCCTTTCAGACAGCCTTGGAGTCACAATTCCTACTAATCCACTAACAGCTGTGTCTGGTGTACCTCCAGATGGGTTTAAAGTGGAGAAGGACAAACAAACTGTGATCACCTTTACCTCACTATTAGCACAGAGACTTATCTTGCTCAACTGGAAGAATCCTAATTCACCTCTGTTAAGTCAGTTGGTAAGTGATGTTATATACTACTAGAAATTGGAAAAAATCTAATTCTCACTTAAAGGATCTGCTCAAAACATTTTTAAAACCTGGCAGGATCTAATCAATAACATTTCAGAATAGGCATTTATACTGGAGAAAAGGATCCTCTTTTCTACTCTTAAAAGTTTTAGTCTGGCTATTGGCCTTCTTCTCTTTCTCATAGATGGGGGGTGAATTGAATTTAGTTTTGTTAAGTTTGACTTGTTTGTATGGAATGTTACTTGCTTTTAATAAATTCAATAAAAAAAAAGACAAAGCCTATGGGGGGGGGGGGGTGATTGTCATTGTCCAGCTTCTGTGCTACCACTTCTCTAATGAGCTTGGCACGACCCCTAAGACTGAATTAGCCTTCAGTTGGCATCACCTGCCTTAATCACATTTCCATAGCACACTCCCACTTAGAAGATGGCACTGGCCACTACAGACTCTCGAGTTTGTTTATTAATACAAAAAAGTTTAGGAATTTTTAAAGTTCAGGTTATCCTGAGTGTTTGCTTGTTTAATCAATGTTAGATCACACAATTCAGATTTTGGCTTATATTTTCTGTTCAAGTTTCTGTCTTAAAATATTATTTATTTCATAGTTCAGAACTATTTTTGGACATTTGTTCTTCATACAGTAAATATATACACAATCATATCCTATAAACACAGCAAAGAGTGCTTCAAAGACTGTTAAAAAGAGATCACCCAAGAGACTGCTGATTGAATGTCACATTCCAAACATTCCAATGTGACAGTCCTGTAAATCAGTAGTGTTTCATCTTATTCTTGTAAAAATCCATCCATCCATCCACTATACAGGGTCACGGGGGTCTGCTGGAGCCAAAACCAGCCAACACAGGGCGCAAGGCAGGAAACAAACCTCGGGTAGGACGCCAGCCCACCACAGATACAAATCTTTATTATAGATGTGAATTGGTCAGTGCCATTATCTTATGCATACCTTGCACCGTTTCATAGGTGTATCACCAGTCATACCAGTTCTATGAAAAACAGACAAAATTTGACTAACCGTATCTCTTTCGATTTTACCTGAACTCTTAAAAATAAAGGCTCTAAAGTGGCATTGAGTTGTGTAATTCCTCGTAGAGCCGTTTCATTCTGGAAAGGGTTCTTTGCCAATTAAATTGGATCTTTTGGCTTTGAAAGGTTCCTAATATGTGGACAAAGCAGACATTTGTAATGAATGTCAGACTGCCTAACAGGATACTAACAGATCAGTAAAACCTGAACTCAGCCTGTGTTATCGTAAGCAGGAAGCAGGGCCAGCAATTGTCTCAGGCAACACTTTGATAAGGACTGTATTTTCATGCAACAGAATTTAACTTTGTGAAATAATAATACAAAAAATGTGATTAATTAGGACCTTAAAAATCACACACATATCCAGGATGGAAATGGGTGTGAAAAACATTTTCATTTTACAAGCTTCACGTTACGCATAACAGAGATCACACCACAAACTTAGGTGGGGGCTACATGTCAGTTGTTCACTTGTATGATTTTCACATATCATAATGTAGTACTAGGGTGTTGTACCGTGTTAGCCATTATGAATGTAGTGAAAAGTCAAGCAAAATTACACCTTTTATTGGCTAACTAAAAAGATTACAATATGCAAGCTTTCAAGGCAACTCAGGCCCCTTCTTCAGGCAAGATGTAATACAGAAACTGGAGTTCCCTGTGTTTATATACACACTTTAGGACAAGAAACAACATTAGTAAATCTTTAAGTGAGAAATCTTAAATGTAAAAAATTAATAGATTCCTTCAGGCTAAGGTTCATTTAACAAGAGAGAAGAACAATGTATGGTCAAGATCTTTGGATAAGATAACTGTCCAACAAAGTTTTTAGAAGTTTCAAATGAGTTTTTTCAAAACAATGTGGATCTGTAGTCAGGTTGTCTGTCAGTCAGAGAGATGTAAACAATCCTCATACCTGGCCATAAAACTCTTGTCTCTATTCAAACCATGTTGTAAAGTATTAAATTTTAGCATGAGTTTACTTTCCCATTCTTTTCTGTCTTGCTGTGTTCTGAAGTTGCCCATAAGCACTGTGACTTTAAAGTCCCTCTCACAGTGTCCATGGCTGTAGAAGTGGGCCACTACAAGAACATCTGTGTTGTATATATAATGATTATCAGACATCTTTTAGTTTGCAGGACAGATTTTGAATGCGCCAAGGTATTTAGAGAAGCATGTGGACTGATCGAAGTTTCATTTCACATTCAATTTTGCAATTGCAAAACTAAATAAAACATTTTTGGGCAGGGGGTGTCAAACAGAAGAAGCCAATAATGTATACATGTTATTGTTTTCAATGCTTATTTTATGTGTTTCATTGTTTTAAAGCTAGTCATTTTCATTTTTTCCCAAAATAATATACAGTTAGGTCCATAAATATTTGGACAGAGACAACTTTTTTCTAATTTTGGTTCTGTACATTACCACAATGAACTTTAAATGAAACAACTCAGATGCAGTTGAAGTGTAGACTTTCAGCTTTAATTCAGTGGGGTGAACAAAACGATTGCATAAAAATGTGAGGCAACTAAAGCATTTTTTTAACGCAATCCCTTCATTTCAGGGGCTCAAAAGTAATTGGACAAATTAAATAACTGGAAATAAAATGTTCTTTTCTAATACTTGGTTGAAAACCCTTTGCTGGCAGTGACAACCTGAAGTCTTGAACTCATGGACATCACCAGATGTTGGGTTTCCTCCTTTTTAATGCTCTGCCAGGCCTTTACTGCAGTGGCTTTCAGTTGCTGTTTGTTTGTGGGCCTTTCTGTCTGAAGTTTAGTCTTCAACAAGTGAAATGCCTGCTCAATTGGGTTAAGATCAGGTGACTGACTTGGCCATTCAAGAATTTTCCACTTCTTTGCTTTAATAAACTGCTGGGTTGCTTTGGCTGTATGTTTTGGGTCATTGTCCATCTGTATCATGAAATGCCGCCCAATCAATTTGACTGTATTTAGCTGGATTTGAGCAGACAGTATGTCTCTGAACACCTCAGAATTCATTCGGCTGCTTCTGTCCTGTGTCACATCATCAATAAACACTAGCGTCCCAGTGCCACTGGCAGCCATGCACGCCCAAGCCATCACACTGCCTCCACCGTGTTTTACAGATGATGTGGTATGCTTTGGATAATGAGCTGTTCCACACCTTCTCCATACTTTTTTCTTGGCCATCATTCTGGTAGAGGTTGATCTTGGTTTCATCTGTCCAAAGAATGTTTTTCCAGAACTGTGCTGGCTTTTATAGATGTTCTTTAGCAAAGTCCAATCTAGCCTTTTTATTCTTAAGGCTTATGAGTGGCTTGCACCTTGCAGTGCACCCTCTGTATTTACTTTCATGCAGTCTTCTCTTTATGGTAGACTTGGATATCGATACACCTACCCCCTGGAGAGTGTTGTTCACTTGGTTGGCTGTTGTGAAGGGGTTTTTCTTTACCATGGAAATGATTCTGCGATCATCCACCACTGTTGTCTTCCGTGGACGTCCAGGTCTTTTTGCGTTGCTGAGTTCACCAGTGCTTGCTTTCTTTCTCAGGATGTACCAAACTGTAGATTTTGCCACTCGTAATATTGTAGCAATTTCTCGGATGGGTTTTTTCTGTTTTCGCAGCTTAAGGATGGCTTCTTTCACCTGCATGGAGAGCTCCTTTGACCGCATGTTGTCTGTTCACAGCAAAATCTTCCACATGCAAGCACCACACCTTAAATCAACTCCAGGCCTTTTATCTGCTTAATTGATAATGACATAACGACAGACTTGCCCACACCTGCCCATGAAATAGCCTTTGAGTCAATTGTCCAATTACTTTTGAGCCCCTGAAATGAAGGGATTGTGTTAAACAATGCTTTAGTTGCCTCACATTTTTATGCAATCGTTTTGTTCACCCCACTGAATTAAAGCTGAAAGTCTGCACTTCAACTGCATCTGAGTTGTTTCATTTAAAATTCATTGTGGTAATGTACAGAACCAAAATTAGAAAAAAGTTGTCTCTGTCCAAATATTTATGGACCTAACTGTATATTATTTAGTCATTTATTAGTTAATTTGTTGTTTTGAGGATGCAATGTGTTGTGGAAGCATTGTATGGTGAACTCAAGAGTCACAAAATATGGATTGTATATGGATTAAGTAGTAATGAGAGGGGAAAGAAAAATGTACCATGCATTGCTATTTAGCGTGCCAACCCTGGCAACAAGAGTGAACCCCTTTGGTATTTCACAAGTCTGCTCATGGAGACGTATGAATCCCGGTATGGATTTAAATAAACAAAGATTCCTCCTGGAACCTTCATGTGGATGATTATTTTACCCAGATAGACAGAGAAACGAGCACACCTGTACCTCCAGCTGAGAAAGCATATTTTTCAAGTATGTTCTTGTAAATTATAACTGATCTATCCATACTCTCTGCTTGTAACTTTATTGGCTGGTTTTGATATACACTTTGAAGTTAGTATTTTTCATCCTTTTCCTTTTTGTTTTCACTGTTAGCTTTACATGTGTAGTATGTTATGATCAGACTATGTAGATAAATGGTCCTGAGTCTAAATTTTTTAACCTTTTTCATTTCAAATTGTTAGCACAATTTGTTTTTACATTTGTTGAAATAATTTCTTGTTAAACCAATGATGCCATTTCGATGCTGTTATGATTTAAGGTTTAATTCATTTTTGGGAGCGTCCCCTGAGGTATAAAATTTTCTTGGTAGAATTTCTTGGGGTTTTATGCTTACAATTTTCTGAATCAGAGTCTATTTAAAAGTTCATTTTTATATCATGTCCTTTTCATCAGCATTTTATTATTATGACTTTTTTGTCAGCTTTGCATCAGGTGTTTCCATGGCATTGTATCCCAGGATGCATCAGGATGGTACAGCCATGATGTCATTGGGGCAACTATTTAGAGTTCACCTAGACAGTTCCAATCTATCCATGATTTGGGTAGTAAGTATAGCATCATTTTATGTCTCTCCCTCTCTGTTTATTTTGGTTTCTGAATCTTACGTTTTCCTTGATTTTAATTTTCTGTCTTCTCCTTGTATTTTGATAATCCATTTAGCCTTCAGGTTTTGATTTGTGTTTTGTTGTTTGATTTTGTTCTTTCTCCTGTCCTCAATCTCTAAATATCTCACTAGCTGTCTCATTAGATAGTACAGATGCCACCTTGTGACTTTTGTTCCTCATAGATGTTGCGATTTTGTCTTGCTGACACCTAATTTTTTACAGCAACCATGCCCTCTGCTGGTAACCCACGATTGTGTCTTGGCATCACCAAACTGTCCCTGCTTAAGATGGTGATGTGTAATATTTGGCATCCAAGATTTGAATGATACCACATTTTCCATTTCTAATCTGGAAAGTTACTAAGGTAAGAGTTTCTAGTTATGTCAGGGCCATTTTGAAGCACTACTTTTGACTTCATCTTTGGTTTTGTTGTTTTGGTTTGATGATCAGTTCCTTTGTTTTTGTCTCTAGCTGGGTTCAGTTTATACTGAAACCTCTGTATTACATCTTGATTTTGTTTCCTTGTTTTGAGCATTTTGATTTTCTTATGACCCCTGCTCTTGCTTGATATTACTGTCATTGTTTTGTGATGTTGGAATTGTTTACTGCAGATTTCCCCATTTTTGACTCTTTCTTCCCTTTCTTCCCTTTTGTTCTCCTTTATTTTGAATTCTTTAAGTAAATTATTTTATTTTAAAGCAATTCTTGTTCTGCTAATGAGAGGAGCAGTTTGTCAGTGTCCCTCTTGACTGTTTTAATAATTTTGTAAAGTATTTTTCAACTTCTGAAGCCAGTATCCCATTTTGGGCCTAGGCAGGTTGCCTGTTGATTTGGAGCTTGGCTGCCTGGGGTGTGGCAGGTGTGGCCTTTTTGTGGGCTTTTTTGTTGGCTTACAGACGTTTTTTTCTTTGTTGTCGCAAGAATTTCCAACACTTTATTTTTATTGGTACTACTCGCCATGATTTTTTTCCTACTTATTTTGTGCCATTCATTAACATAATACTTTTCCTTGGGCCATCTTTATTTTGTTATACTTTGTTATAGATAGATAGATAGATAGATAGATAGATAGATAGATAGATAGATAGATAGATAGATAGATAGATAGATAGATAGATAGATAGATAGATAGATAGATAGATAGATAGATAGATAGATAGATAGATAGATAGATACTTTGTCATCACAACACAATGTTGTTTTGTGGAATTCACCATTTTGTATTGTTTTCATGGTGGCAGGCATACTGTATTATTTTTTGTCATGGTATCCAGCTTATTTCAGTGGAAGGTGAGCATATTTTTAATTCTATTTATTCATTCATAAATGAATCTATTGTTTTCTCCTTGTTGCAAGAGGAAGCTAAAAGGCACTGTCAACAAAAATTTAGTGGGTTAATCTGCTATAAGAAGGGCAGTTCAGTCAGTCATTCTCCAACCCTCTATATCCTAACACATGGTCACGGAGGTCTGCTGGAGCCAATCCCAGCCAGCACAGGGCACAAGGCAGGAACAAACCCCGGGCAGGGCTCACACACACACACACACTAGGGACAATTTAGGATTGCCAATGCACCTAACCTGCATGTCTTTGGACTGTGGGAGGAAACTGGAGCACCCGGAGGAAACCCACGCAGACGCGGGGGTGGGCAGTTCAGGTAAGACTAAAAGGACATCAGATCTGCTCAGTTCAGGTTTAGTGGGAGACTAGTGCTGCTTTTGAGCAACTTCTCTACAGTTGCATTTTCAGACCCTTTTTGCCAAGACAAGCCGCTTTTCACTGTTGAGTTGTACAGAGAGGGAGAGCGTGAGAAGCATTTTTTTTCTTCAAAACCTAAGGGCTCACCACTTAGTGCCCTTCAAAAAGCACTCTTTTTTTTTCCTTTGAGATTTTTTTTATATGTGTGTGTGCAATATTTTATATTCATAGTTTTTATCACTAATATGAAGATTTATATTAAGTGCACTTTCTGGTATTATTTTTATGTGAACATTAACTTTGGCACACTACCTCCCATATTACTTCACTGATCCCTTGGCCGCTGATACTCCATGTCCCCAAGGTCCTGTTAGAAGCAAAAATGAGGACTTCAGGATATGACATGAAGCAATCCTTGTATCTGTTGTGGTCGAGTGAAGTTTTGCAGCTTCACAAGTAGAAATGTTGTGGTGCCAACCCGGTACCCCCATTTAATCAGTTGAAAACAGTAAACAAAATATGTGCTTGATGGTACTAGAACTGAACATCAAAGCGCTTTCTTAAAGTTGGGTACTTCTCTTGGCTTGTAATACCTGGCTTAATCACTGGAGTTAGGAGCTCCGTCCTGCGGTGCACTCTTGTATCGAGTGACACCTTCATCTGGGGACTGTGGGGTACATAGCTGGGTGACCAGAAGGTGCGGAGTCAAATGCCCTCATCTTCTTAGCACTGTGGAGGGAGCAGAAGAAGATAAGGTTAGCGCCAACATTCCTTCTCAACCCAGTATGGTAGTACATACTGTACTTCAGACAAGCCCGAAGGATGATCCACTGACACGTATTTGTGACACTATGCAGGGCTCACAAATGACACTTTAGATTTCATGAATGTGAATCTCATGCATAATTTTCTAAGCAGCGTATAGAATAAATTGCAGAATTCAATGCATTGAATATATATTTACAAATGCACATGTTTGTAATGGTAATACTGTATTTATTTTAATGCTACACTTTCTGCATGCAAGCACATCTACCATTTCATTCATTTCTATTGCTCTGCAGACTTTATATATTTTTGGTATTTATTTATTGTCCCCAGTTTTACACATGGCCAAGCATATGTTACTCGGTCAAGAGCAACCTCAAGAGCAAAAGTTAAAGTAAAGCTTCTTGACGCAGCAGAACAAGGAAAGCTAATTTACAATGAAGACAGAGGGTTTGTTTAGAATAATGTGTATAAGTAAGTGTTTTCTGATTAAATACATTATTTAATTCTATAAGGAGTTATGTAAGTATACAAGTATAAATACGATAAGCATTTGAGCATGCAAGTTGCAGGTAAGCATCTATATATATAATTCACTAAGCAGCCGACAGGGCACGCAAGACAACCATGGGATACATACGACATAGCCACGCCCGCCAACTCACAGAGCCCTGCCCACCAACTCTAAGACCATGGGATACGACGACAACTCACAGAGCCACGCCCACCAACTCTAAGACCATGGGACGAGAACACCTGCTGACCCGCCCGCCCACCTGACTGTTACCAGCATTCATCGCAATGTACTGGAGTGTAAAACTATCGCAGCTGCTAAGCTTTCAGCCACGTGAAATTGAGCAATAACAGGTCTGTGATGCCCTTGGATGTCCGGTACTGCACACGCGCTACACTGAATGGATCAACGTGTGTCTACCCGGCACCGAGATGCGTGGGTAAGCCGTTGAACCCCATTTGTGATGGGGACCAGGGCTTGCAATTGTTCCCCACGAACAAGGAATTCCCAGTAAGTGCGGGTCATAAGCTCGCACTGATTAAGTCCCTGCCCTTTGTACACACCGCCCGTCGCTAGTACCGATAGGATGGTTTAGTGAGGTCCTCGGATTGGCCCTGCCATTGTCGCTTGCGGCCTCTGGTGGAGCACCGAGAAGACGATCGAACTTGACTATCTAGAGGAAGTAAAACCTGCGGAAGGATCATTACCGGATGTGCCTACCCGTCATTGGACGGTTAGGACCCAAAACCTCTCGGGCCCGCTCCCCCCCCCCCCCCCCCTCCGGAGAGGCGGAGGGGGCGGAAAGGGCATCCTCCCTGGGCTTCCTTCCCCTCTCCACCCGTTCCGCCCTCCACGCCAAACCGCCGTCCAGCCCCGTCCCTCGCTCTGGGAGGTGGGGGCACAGCGGCGGTCCTCCAGTTTTCAGTCACGGACAATTGTATGTTGCTCTCTCTTTTTATTCACTTACAGTCATATCCTCAAAACCAACCCCATTTGGACAACTGTGTCTTTCAGGAAGTGTTCACCCATCAATACATAATTATGCGCCGTATGCTACACCGCGGGTTGGCTAGTACAACTTATTTATCAATCTTCTCCTTCTTCTTTTGTACTTTTTTCGTAAGCACTCAGCACCCTTTGTCATGCATGCGCATCAGAAGGTCACATTCCTGGCTTGTTAAAGATAAGCACTACCAATCCTGAACACTAGGGGGTGCAATTTTTTAGTATTTTTTTGTTAGTTATTAGATGTTTTTAATATTTTATTCACCCTATACAATTAGGAATCTGCTCTCCACAGAGTTGTGGTGTCAGAGCGCAGGGTCAGTTATTTTGTACAGCACCCCTGGAGCAATTGCAGGTTAAGGATCTTGCTCAAGTGCTCAACAGAGAGGCATTCCTTTCAGCCACTGCAAGGATTTCAACCGTTAACTTCGAGTTACCAGAAGTGTCTTGCCTGCTTTTCCACCCACAGCTCTGAGGAGATGCCTAATGAGGACAACGGATTCAACCCCTTCCTTTCTACAAGCTATAAAAGTAGGGCACAGTAGAGGCGTCTCATTTAGGAGACTGCTACTTGCAGCAGCTCTGCCTTAGCTGACTGCTAATTATATTTTTTGTTAATTTAGCGGCATCATGTGACTGTTATATTAGTTTCTTTCTTACACAAGAAAATGGGGAGGCCTGAATTGACATTTCGTTTGGGCTCCTGTACTAGAATCAGTCGATAGCATCTTTCAGTATTACAGCTTTCTTTCCATTGATGGTAGGATGTGCTATTATGGCTAGTATTCATGTGTGTGAAATGTATGAATGTGTATTGTAATTCAAGAATTAGAGCTGAAAAGTTTAAAAATATGAAAAAATATGTAGCTAAACTTAATTCTAACCACAAACCTACTTGCTGAAAAGCCCTCACCCAGGTGGCATTTACTCGAAGGGCACTGGCAGGTGGGAAATTTCACTGGAGCAAAGTACCTGTCAAAACATAATGTAGATGCCCCAAAATGAGTTCAAACAAGGAATTCAAGATGGGGCTAAGCACACAGCCCTGCGGCGCTCCTGTGTTTAAAATGAGTGATGATTCTATTCTATTCTGACTTGATGCTACTGGTTCTGATTCTATAACAAACATCCATCATTTTACATCATTATACAGAGAACATACTTCTGCCCTTGTAAAACATATATAAACCTGAACTGTATGTCTTTGTGACGTGATCTCCACTGCTCTAGAGCGGTGCTGGAAAAGAGGAGCTCTGAAGTACATATCATAATAAAGCATCCACCTTTTAGCTTGGAAATACAGAAGCTTCCTTATTTGAAATGTTTCCAATTTCCAGATGCTTTTTTAATAGTAAGCACAAGAAAACTAACTTGAGAGAAGTGATTGAGCTAGTCATTTACTGTCATTTACTGTGTGACTGTGTTTTACAGAAGAATGTCCTGACACTTTGTATGCTTTAACAGGGAATCTTCTGGTTTAGTATAAACATACAGTAAGTCAATCTGGGGAATTCCTGGAACATAAACCATGTTGTGACCTAAAATTCTCAGCTTAGTTTTTTTCGCACAAACCCATGACCTTACAGTTTCTGGGAAAATTCAGGGTAAAGCCTGCTGGTTATGGGTGTGATAAAAAAAGACTTTGGTTACTACACCATCTGCCTCACACTTGCTGTATCAAATGTAAACTAGCTATTTATAGTGTAACAAATACAAGATGCTATCAAAAGCATTAAACAAGTAATAATTGTGGAGATGTCTTTCCAGATGTGAGTCTTTAGCTAGACTGCTAGAAGATGGCGGAGCCAGTTTTCAGGCAAAGCAGGTGGAAAAAGCACTTTCAGGTTGTCAAACACCAGAAGTGACATTATCAGTGTTGAGTACGTCAATCTTCTGCTCTGCAAAAGGAGGAAGAGGAGGGGCGGTAAGAGACAGCACCAACCCCATCGGGGTGGAATTACCATTTGACTACCCTGAAGTTGTCACCTAAGTGCATATGCGTGACATCATTTCTCAGCCCGGAACAGTAGGCTCAGACAGTCCAAACCGAGAGGTCATGTATCCAAGAAAGAACATCAGTTTTGACATGTAGGAAGCCATGCGATTTGGACCTTAAATTTAAATTGATGAAAATCCAAAAACCATCTGGAGACATGCAGAATTGACTCTTTGTGAAGATAAGGTACAGTGACAAGAGTAAACTTGCGGCTGAGAAGGTAGTACCTCAGCAGTTGTATTGCCCTTTACCTTTCCACTGCCACATGCCTTGTTTGCTGGTCCAATAGTTTGCAGCTCGGGTACATCCCAAGATGTTCAACACCTAGATCTGCATGTGAAGTCTGGAGGATAAAGTTCAAAGAAAAATCAGGTGCCAATGATACTGGTACTAACGTAAGGGCCTTCTTCAGGTCACAAAATGCAGTCTCCAATTTTTCATCCCATACTACCATATTGCATGCTCACTTTTTTGTGAGTTTTATCAAGGGTTTAGCTCTTGCAGAGAAGCGAGGCACGCACTGGCAGTAATATCCTGCTAAGCCCAAAAATGCTTAAACATGACCTTTGTTTCTTGGACGGGGCCAGTTTAATATGGCATTCACTTTGGTACACCATGGACTGACAGTTTCCCCACCCACCATGTAGCCTAAATATTTGGCGTCAGTTAGCCCAAAATAACATTGTTTGGTTATATTCAGAGATTGACCTCACATAGTGTTTGAAGCACTGCCCGAAATAGGTGCCAAAATAGATGAAAATGTCATCCAGATAGGTGGCACTGTAGGCATTGTGGAGCGTTGGCACTCCATCCACCAGACACTGGAAGGTGGTTGGTGCCCCGTGCAATCAGATTGGAAGGTACTGATACTGCCAATGACCACTGGGGGTTTCCTTGGCAGACTCCATTTAAGTAATTTGTCAGTACCCTTTTGTCATGTCAAGCGTGGTCAAATATTTAGCCTTTCCAAGTAGCTTAAGAAGTATATACACTTGCGGCATTGGATATGCATCAAATTGTGTCAAAACTTGATTAAGCCGATTGAAGTCAATGCAAAAGTGGCAATTGCCACTCAGCTTTGGGACCAGAAAGATAGGATCAGACCAAAACTCTCCTCAAGAACATCAAAGTCTAGCATTCGTTTGATCTCAAGTTCCACTTTTGCCCATTCTCTGACAATGAACCTTGGTTTGATGACAATGTCGTGTGTAATCAGATATGTCCAACTGGGTTTTTCATTCACCACCTCTGGGACGGACAAGATGGCTGATTCAAGCTCTTGTCGCCATTTGGATCCCAAAGTAGAGCTGAAATTAAGTTGTCCTTTGAGAGCAAAATAAGAACGGGGTTGACTGGTGTGGGAATTTGGTTCCGGTTTCTTCCACTGTTTCAACAAGTTAGTGTAGTAAGCCCATTCAGCTTGATGGCATTTTGGCTGATTCACCAAACAGTCGACCAAGCCTTTCCTCTCCTTAAGTTCTTTAGGCTACTGCCACTGGGCCAGCAATTTAGAAAGTGAAGTAAGAATGAGAACCATGAATCGATCACTGGAACTCTCAGAGGGTTGTGACATGGTCCTATAGCTGGGCCTGGGCTGCTTGTGTATGTATATTCCAGTATATTTGTGGAAGGGAGTGCCTTGTTCCATCAACCCTCTTTTAGGTTGTCCAATAAACCATGGGGGATGTCTACCATATTATAAATCAATAGGCAAGAAACCTGTCCAGGCTTTTGGTACTTCCTGGTATGCAAACAACATGAGGGGGAGTAACTGGTACCTTTTCCTTCTATCTGCATTGACCACCCTGCCCAGCTTTTTACTTGAGTGTCAGGTTAAACTGCTCTACCAAACTATACGTCTGAGGATATTTTTGATATTGGTTTGTCAAAAGGGGATTGCCTCAGGGTATTGTGTAGCATAGTCCACTATGACCAGAATGTATTTACATATCAGGGCCAAGTGTTCAAGTGGTCCTGCAATGTCCACTCTAGTTCTCTCGAAAGATATGTCAATTAGCAGTACCAGAACAAGAGGAGTGTAGTCCTTTTGAGGAATCTGTCGCAGTTGACATTCTGGGTAGGAACTACAAAAGCGATGGACCTGCTCACTAATTCCCAGCCAATAGAAATGTAGTTTGATTCACTTGAGAGCCTTATCAGACCCAAGGCGGGCTCCAAGGAGGTAGGTGTGTGCTAGCTTGCAAACCTGCCACCAGTAGGCTTTTGGAACTACCAACAATGACATCACCTCTCCTTCATGTTCCACTATGTAAGGCAACAAATCACATTCAATTGGAAAAATTCTATCCATGTGGCATGGGATGTGCAGCATGCTGCCCATCAACAAGAACAACTGCATTTTTTGCAGATTTAAAGGAATCATCTTTCCATTGTTTTCTTTTAAATGACAATTGTTGGATTTGAAACTATAACTGTGACAGGGGACCAGGTGATCAGTTGTGACCTTCCAGTGCAGAGTTCCCAGCTGTGGTGTCACACCCAACACCTCTGTCAAAAGTGTTAGCATGAGACAGTGTGACATTATTTGCTTATACTGAGTTGGCACTTGATCTATCTCTAGTGCTGGCATAGAACATGGTGTGGAGACAATTTGAGATGGAGATCATCCATCTAATGCCAGGTCCAATGAGTCAACAAGTGTGTTCTCTGCTTATCTGCTGTTGTTTTGCACAAGTATGACAGAATACAGTGGACTGAGCATAACAGCCTTTATTATAGTTCAAGTGGCACCCTGGAAGGTCATCAAACATGCAGTGGTCCTGTACCAATGAGTTTCCTTGTGGAAACAGGGTTAAACTGACCTTGGTGGTTTCCTATTATAAGCATGTATTGGTGAACAACAATAGAAATGTTACTCCTGGAGTTGCTAAGTACTGTTACCTTATGCCTATTTATTATCACAACACCCATATAAGGAAGAGGGTTAGTAGATGCACAATACCTTCTTCTTCACTCTCAGTTGTAATCCATCAGCTTACAGGATGATGTGTCCAATCTCCCCACACTTGAAACAGTGGAGGGGAGGATGGTCATTTTTTCTTTGGCATTGTGATGTGCTCCACTTTTTGGGCATATCCCATTCGAGGTTTATGATGATTATTGGAGTGTTCTGACCATTCTAGTTGCAAGCCCTTTCTATGCAGCTGCAAAGTCTTGATCAGGCGATCCATGTTCTTCCAGTCTGCTGATGGACCTGCTGGGTTAAAACATTTACTAAGTAGCCACAGGTGTCTATTTTACCTACCTTTTAGGTGGTGTTGGCCCTCGGTTTAAGTCAGCACCCAAACTTCTCCCATAGCTTAAAAGCCTGAAAGCACACCAGCTGCTCTGGTCCAAAGTGCCACTCCATAAATTGCCACACATGCTGGTCTATGGTAACTTTGTATCTTGCCATTATCTTGGCATTGAGCTTTGTACTTTTACTTTGAATCATTTCCACTGCCATTTTGTTTTGATAGTTTGTCTTTTTTGTCACTAGGGACACCTTACGGTATGTTGGTTGGTTGGTTGGTTATGGAGTTCATCACCCGAAATATAATTTCTGCAGGGTTTAAAAGGAGAAGCTTCAGGCTGTACTGAAGTGTTGACATTGTCTATTGGTCCTCGATTCCTGTTTTTGATCCGTGATTTGTGTTTGGATTTACTGGCTTGTTGACCCCGCATTTGTTGTAAGGTACTGTTTATTTGATTTTGTCTTGGATTTGTTTGCTTAATGTTTGGCCTTTATGGCACATCTTATTTTTGCTCCGTTTCCTTTCTTATCCTTTCTCTTGTGATTCCTTTTATTAAAATAAATGTTTTAAATATTATGGAACTTTGTTTTTTGTTTGTCCTTTAGAGCATAGTTTAGAAGAAAACGATTTTCATTTCCTCTTAAAAGAGCATTTTGTAACTTTAAAAGCCTTACTCTTATTGCAACTCGGGTGTCCAGGGTGAGGTCTGCTCTGTGGGTCCAGACAGGTCTCAGTTTCTGATGTTTTTTGTTTTCTTTGAGGTCTGCACTTCATTTCTGAGCTTGTTGTAGCAGGAATCACTAACACAATAATGAAAACATTCAATTGTTTTTTTTTTTTGTGGGGCTGTGATCTACCAACTTGGCTGGGACTTCAGATTTTATGTCAAAACACTTACAAAGGTAATGCTTCAATTTGTAGTGTCCATAAAAGTAAAGATACCCTGCTTGGTAGTGGTATTTAATATAATTACAATTCTTTTGAAAATAGTTGTGCTAATATACTGTATGATGATATCTTTTGAATACACAATGGGAAGTCTGAAACTTCAAAGTACTCCTTAAGGACCTAGGAGTCATAATGAACTTGTTACGGCTAGACAGTTTACAGGAGCAAATCTAGAGACTAACAGAAATATACAAGGCTTGCTCAAGTTTCGTCAGTAAGTCGTCAGTACATGACATCAAACTTGGAAATCTCATTCAAGCATCCTAAATCTATACAAAACCTAACCAAACCATCCGGTTTGGAACCACAACAATTGAACTTCATCATTCGCTATTACTGTGGAGAATCATACCCAAATCGAGCATCTGTTTCATCTCCATACGATATGGGCACATCTGTATCTTAACACTGGGTTCGGTTACTATCTTGTGTTCAACAGTTTCCATTCTGCCAGGCCAAAAAGTCATCAGAGTTCCGTCTGATCAGAGACAACAACTCAGCCTTCTGAGTGTCTTTCAAATCATCACCAATACAACATCAGACTGAAAGACTGCAGCGGATGTGGCCAACACCTTGTTAGGTTCATGCCACTCCTTCAAAAGATAAACATGTAAGATTTGCACAGACTTTCGCATAGCACAGTTGAGGGGTTATTAGGGTCTCAAAAATCTCACAATATCTCCCCCAAGAAAGAGACCAGATGTCACTGAGATAAATTCCTTGCAGGCTTTATCTGGCCCATGCCCATCAGGAGTAATGTCTAGGAAGAGTGAACAGGGTCCTTTGAATCGTCACCATGTTGTGAATCCAGTAGGATGAAATCTGTCACTCATTGTCCAGCCACTGATGTGGTCACTGTGTCTGCCAGCTGTTTCAGCTGCAATGCAGGTGGCAGATCTGAAATAATTTCTCAGATGGACTAGTCTGATGTGTCAACCCTGATCTGATGTGCTCGCTAGAAGGCAACTGGATTTTGAACAGTCATCTGTCCTTGTCATTTGCTGAAGCGTTGACTGCAGTCAGTAAACATCGGAGTTGTTAATTTTATAGTGCCTAGCAATGTGGGAAACAAAGGTTGGCTCCAAGCAACATGGCAATGGTCTTCTCCCTTACTTCTGGTGACATTCATGGCATGATATAATGCACAGACAAGTGAATGGGGAGGCTTTTGACCAAAGCTATGAATGAAGCTCTACTATATGGTGACCTGATCAGAACCTGCTTCACCAGGACCACGGTGAGTAAAAGTGCAACTAATGGGCTTTTGTGTGTTTGGCAAATTTCAATGCTTCACTACACAATCAGGATTGTTGGTCAGAGGGTTAAAATGAATTATTTTTTCTTTGCACAAGCTAAAACTTGAGCTCTTCATTTCCAGAAAATGCTGTTTCTTTTTTTCCTCCTCACTATCTCTCTGTGTTTATACTCCAGGGGCGGCCAAATCTGATCCTTGGGGGTTGAAAGCCTACTTGGGGGTTTTCCTACCTGCCACTTGCTTCATCAGTGACCAATTTCTACTGTTATTTGAATTCTTTTCCCTTCATTTTAATTGCTTTGTTTTCGAAGACTCAGTCCTCTGAATTAAATCTTTTTTTCCTTCAATGGCAGTGAAGCAGAAAGGAGAGGTGAGCTGAGCCAACATTTAACCGTCTAAGTCTAGGTCTCAATCTCCAACCAATTTCACTCCAACCAGTTTTTTAATTAGAAGTCGATTCTTGTTGTTCATTAAGTTATTTAACTCCATGACCTATTGGTGCTCCCATTCTGTCACAGCAGACATTTCCAAAACTGTTGATTTCCTTTGTTCTAAGACCACCATCAATGTGTTTTGAGGGCCTGAGTAGATCAACATTACTGAGACTTTTACCTGTCTTCATTTTCAGATATTGTATTTGTTGGCTCATTTTGTAGCTCATTATTATGTAGCTGCTAATTAAGAAAAAAAGAATCAAATAAATAGCAAGCCAATTTAAATTAAGGCAAAAGATGTTGATTAGGCAGTACAAACTGGTCACTAATTAAGAAAATGACTAGAATGAGAACCTGCCTTAGTCCCCTGTGTTGTGGTTTCACACAACACGGTGGGGTCCTTTAGCTGCCCCCTAATCTCTCGTGTGTGACAATATGTATATGCACTGTATACTGTGGACTTACTGTATCTATTTTGAATTGGTCAAATTTTGATTTTACTAAATGCTTTGCTATCCAGGCCTATTCCTTCCTTGTGCAATTAACTGTCAGGAAACACTTCAGCTCCCCACAAATTTAAACATTGAGAATAAAGACAAACACGTTCTCTCCAGCGTATTATACAAAGCATCTTTACTAATGGCAGCAATTTTAAGGCTGTAGATGGTGATGCATGCAGTGGTGCATGTCTTTGTGTTTGAGCAAAAATAAATGACCAAGAACTTACTAATGAGTTGTTATCTTTATAAAAATTCCAAAAACAAGTCAAATAATGATTCTTAGAAATCTACAGCTGGCAGTTTGAATGGTAAAATTGCGTAGTGAAGCTCTCTTCTCGGACTGCTGCCTCTACTTTGAAATTCGGAAGAAGAACTACGCCAAAGTTAGTGAGCTTTTAAAAAGTATTTTCCATGCATGTTGCACTTCCTTCAGTCTCAGACTGAGCGTCATACATTCCCAAATGCTAGCAGACTGGGAATAGGCATAGAATAATACGTAGAAATCAAGCTCTTTGGGGAAAAAGTATTAGGACTAAGGTCAGAGGATATATACAATGTGTGACCCGATGAAAAAGCCTTGAACTGTGAACTGTTCCACTAGTGACACATTGGAAACATTTGAGTGAGTCAGGGCACCAGATGGAAAAATGTGGAAATGTGTGGTCAAAGAAATATGAATGACCTGAGCGTGGTGAAGTTTAAGTGTTACTGTGTCAATGACTACTGTCTTGGGTCTCATAGATAGATAGATAGATAGATAGATAGATAGATAGATAGATAGATAGATAGATAGATAGATAGATAGATAGATAGATAGATAGATAGATAGATAGATAGATAGATAGATAGATAGATAGATAGATAGATAGATAGATAGATAGATAGATAGATAGATAGATAGATAGATAGAATTTTATTGAACCATGAAAGGAAATTCATTTGATTCGCCATCAGTTTAGAACCTAAAGTAGAGTAGTCAAATACTGGGCTGAGATTACGTCCTTTTCTCTCGCTTTCAATGGAACAATGACAGACTATCCATTAAACATTCAACTTTGGGTCATGACAGATCAGAGGTTGGTGTCTCTCTACCAGATTTAGAGCTATATCACTAAATATTTACACTTTTGCCTGACTTGGACTTGGCTTGATTTTCCCTTCAGTCCCATTCTTTCACTTCCATTGAATCCAATGTTGCAACTTTCAAATCTTTATTTTTCTGTCATTAAATTCAAATATAAAGCCCATTATCTCATTAGTTCTGCAAACTTGGCATTAGATCAAAAAGCTTGTAGGCCCATATCCAGTTTTATACAGAAGCTCAATAAATAAATAAATAAATATTATATTATATTATCATAAACAACAAATGAACATCAGAATGTCTCAAAATAGAAAAAAAAAACCTTCTGATCTGGTTAAAGGTAAGAGTAGTCCAAGTGAGACGCTATAGAGGCGAATTGCGATTAAATTATAAGAACCTCGATAACGTTTCTTGACAAACTTCTGCAGAATAACTTGCTTGGCAAAAATCTACTCTTTTATTTATCAGTTTTTTTAAGATTGTGTCGATTTATTTGTTTTTTTCTTTGTTACTTATTCTTTATTAGTATTGCCTACTCTTATTTATTTTTCTTGTACCTTTTTCTTTGACATCTTATAAACCACTTTGACCTACACTGCTTATATGAAAGTGTGCTATAGAAATAAATGTTAGTGCTCTTGTTGTTGTAGTGTGTCATGGAGAGGATGTGCAGCATTGTTCATATTGGCACTCAGTTTTGTTTCAATTCTCTCCTTTCCTACTACCTCCAGGGGGTCCAGAGTGTGTCCAATAACTGAGCCTGCCTTTCTAATTAGCTTGTTGATTTGGTGGGCCTTTCTTCAAGTGATGTTACCAGTCCGGCACACCACAGCATAGAAAATGGCACTGGCCATCACAGAGTCGTAGAACGTGAAGAGGATGTGACTACCAACTTTAACTGATTGCAGTGTATTAATATAAACAGCCTGCTCTGCCCTTTCTTACATAGTCACACAGTGTCACTACACCAGTCCAGTCTGTCAAGTACCTGTAGTAGTGCATCACTCCTACATCCACTCCATGAATAGTGACTGGGCATAGAGGTTGTTTGGTGCAGCAAAAGTCAATAACCAGGTCATTGGTTTTGTTGATGTTAAGTTAAAGACAGTTCTTACAGTCCCTCCTTCCAACTCCCATACTCTGTTTCACCCTTTTTATCAATACACCCCATAAGTGTGAGGCGTACAGAGGGAACAGAAAAGGAGACAGGACTGTTCCCTGTGGTGCTCTGATGTTCCTCACATTCACATCAGAAACATAGTCCTTGAGTTCTTCCCAACAGATAGTCCATTATACAGGACACCATAGACTCATCTACCTGCATATCTCAAAGTTTACCCCTTAACTGGGATGGATGGATGGTAGAAGGCACTGAAGAAATCAAAGAACATGGTCCTCCCAATGCGGTCAGCTTTGTCCAGACTTGTGGAGGAGACTGTAAATTCCAATCTTTGTCCATTAGGCAAACTGCAGTGGGTCCGAATGGTCTTTCAGAAGAGGACTGATATAGCCTTGGACCAGGCTTTCGAAGGTCTTCTTGATGTGAGATGTAAGTGGCACTGGTCTGTAGCCAGTAGGTGAAGAGGTGTCCGCCTTCGTTGGATCAGGAACAATGCAATAAGATTTCCACAGCAGTAGGACTTTCTAAAGCCTTACAGACAAACTGAACAGATGACAGAGGACACCACAAAGTTGGTGAGCATAGACCTTAAGAACTATATGACTGATTCCTGAATGCCACTCCTATCCATCTGATGTTGGCATCTAGATGTTTTGCAGTGATGAAAATAAGAATCTTCAGGAAATAAATGGATGAATGAATTAAGCTTAATATATTTCTAGCCCTGCGGTGAGTTGGCGCCGTGCCCGGGATTGGTTCCTTGCCTTACGCCCTGTGTTGGCTGGGATTGGCTCCAGCAGACCCTGTGACCCTGTGTTTGGATTCAGCGGGTTGGAAAATGGATGGATGGATATTACTAGCCGACGCTCGCCATAGAATACGGTGGTGTAAGAATAGGAATGGAAAATGGTGAGAAAGGAATTCAGAAATCAACAAGTGCATGTAGAATTTCCGGCCAAGCAGGATTACATGTGAAAGTGATAAATAAATCAGGCTTTCCGAATTTACATACTATGGCCATGGCATCCTGATAGTTTTGTTGCATGTATCTTGGACATCCTGGAGATGTGGATGGTAATATGATCATTTCGCCTACACGTACGTTGTTATTTTCAGCGTTTGCTTGCAGTGCGTCTGATAGTTCCACGTGCAGATCTTGTTGATGTAATCTGAGATAGTTGAGACGTGCGCCCTCTGTTTAAACATACGCATCTACAGCGTACTGTTGGAATAGTTTGCCACTGGAGTGCAAAATACTAAATGTATTCCTCATTGCTAATCTATACGCGTAAGATTGGCATTGAGTAAGCCTTATTCGCTTGGCAGTTCTTTTATCAGGAACATGTTGTAAATCTTTGTACAAGCCAATGTCTCCATAAGGGAATAAAGGTGGGTAAACCATAGGATCGCAATTCATGTTGAGCGTGGAAATCTGTTTACAGGAGTTGCCTATGGAATAGATGCAAATGTCCCTTTCGGCAGGCGTTTCGCCATCTTCTCCGACGAAAATCGCTGCAACATCGGTGTGACATGTCGGGGTATTGTATTGTCGTAAAACCTGCCTAGGGGTTTCCTTGAAAACCATTCGTACAGATGCTGTTGGATTGGACTGAGCAATTTCATGCATGTGTTTGTATGATTTAGCGAAGGGGTTGATGGTTCTGAACATGGAATCTAGCTGGAGAAGTGCATTTTCGCTGCATGCAGAATTTGCTTTATTTTGTAAGCGTACTTTAGTAGCTTGCGCTGTGTCAAAAACATACAACTGTCCATATCCCTTTAGAGGTAGAAGTGTTAGCATATTGTGGAGAGATATGGTGATAAATTTGCCCGTGTATTTTAAAACAGTATAGTCCATGGAAGCAAACGCTAGAGAAGGGTTTGTGACAGATAGGGGCTCTCGCTCCCTTGAACCCTCGGATCAAATGCCAGACACCAGATAAAAGTCCAAAATTACTTTATTATTAATAATAAATGTACACAAAGCACCCTCCACTCCACTATACTCCAATACATCAATACACAATAATCAATCCTCCACTCTCCCAGACACGTTGCCACCCTTCCACCCAGTTCAGCTCAACGTCTGAGATCTCCCATCATCCTCACAGGTGGTGCAGTGGTAGTGCTGCTGCTTTGCAGTAAGGAGACTGTGGAAGATTGTGGGTTTGCTTCTCGGTTCCTCCCTGTGTGGAAAGCACTTTGAGTACTGAGAAAAGTGCTATATAAATGTAATGAATTATTATTATTATTATTATAGTCCCTGACCCGGAAGTGTTTCCAATCCTTCAGTCCGTGTGACTTTCTTTCACCTCTGAGTTAGATAAAAAGTTCTCTTCTTCATCCCAGAAGTACGTCATTTCCCTTGTCGCTTTGCCTACGACGTACTTCCAGGTTATAGGGCACATACGACTCTCTGGGCCTCCCTGCAGCATCCTCTGTTGGCCCCTGTGGCATCCAGCAGGGCTGTAAAGGAAAACTCCATCATCCAGGATTCCCTACTGGTATTCGGGGCACCTCCATGCTGCAGGGAGAGCTCCACCTGGCGGCCTGGGGGTATTGGCCTGGATGACAAGCCGGCCATAGGCCACAGGTTGTATTCTCGAATGTGTTCACAATAATTTTTAGCTTCTGATGTTTGCTGTATAAGAAGCTGTTGTAAAGACACAGGTGGCTCTTGCAAGGGTGGTAAAGCTACTTTACCATTGTGGCAGCACCTCAAGTACTTGTTGGATGTATTGCATTCAGCAGGCTAGTATAGTGCATGATATGGAAGACGACTAATAGGAATCGAGAAATGCCATGTCGGCTGCTTGTGGGCGGGACCAGTTTTGAAGTGGAAGCAGGACGAACCAAAAGAGAACATCATATAAGAGATACTATATTATTATGTCATATTATACTAGCTGGCCCAGTCCATATTGGTCTAGCACTTAAATCTCACTGCTGAAGCACCACCTAATTAAATTGAATTGAACTGATGAACCTGCAGTCCACAATGCCTGCAATGTCACCTGTGACATTCACGCTCAAGGGCGTATCTTTCACAAGTAGTAATGAGATGCTTCACATTTTTCATTCCAACATTTGACACGTACAACCAATACTTTTGTATTAACCTAATAAAGGAAATACAAAACAGGAAAAAAATGATAGAAAGTAAAAAAAAAAGGTTGTCACAAGGAGGGAAGTAGCTGATGGTCTGACTATTTGGGTCTCAATATTGGTTTCTGGGAAGCTAGAATGCCCTCTTTGTGGCTGTTTGTGAACTTTGTTATTTATTAACACAATTTATTCATGCTCTCAAATGAGGACAGATCATTAGATTCGTACTCCTGCTGTTATTCTTTTTATTTAATGTATTTTTTATTTAAATTTTTCTTTAGTGAGAAGTCAAGTAAAATGACACCTTTTATTGGCTAACTAAAATAGATTACAATATGTAAGCTTTAGAGGCAACTCAGGCCCCTCCTTCAGGCAAGATGTAATCCTTTAATGAATTTTCCTTTATTAATTTATAGTATTAGTTTGTCTGGTACCTCACTTATATGGAATTTGGTTGAGGATTTTCAACAACAGTGCTATTGTTTGTACTAAATGCATTAATAAATACATTCCCAATGCATCGACTGCCAGATTAAAGGAGTAATTCACAATTCTGTTTGGGCCTTCACAGCTACACCACCCCCTGATGCTGCTGTTACATACGATTGGATTAATTCCCTCAGCTACACTTCTGTTTCACAATCATCTTCCTGTAATTTTTTCAGCAATTGATTAAAAATGTGGAAATTGAAAGCAAAATTGGGTTGAATTAATGAACAAAAAGCAAAAAAGCTCAGGGTCAGCATACAAAATTCCTCATAATGCAGGGAACCTCAGGAGAGAACTGGCAAGACAGTTGTCAAGCATAAACACTGAGCACTGCCAAAGCAGGTCCTTATGTACCGGTGGCTACCTAGAAGTCACAGTCATGCGCATGCAGTTACAGAACAGCTTAAGGGCTCTGGTGATTATAATTCCCTGCTGCTCCAGGGGTTGGCACTGTGTCCTAATGTCTTTTTCTCTTCCTCCTTCTGCACACTGGAAGATTAACACCACTGACGTAACTTCTGGTGTCCGTCCACTTGGACAAGCCGTTTTTTTTATTTTATTTTATTTTTTTTATGGTTATTTCACTTCAGTTATACTGGGTCACCAGGGTGGTACCCCAACTTTTTATTGTGATCTGTCTGTTCTCTTACATCACACAACAGTCAAGACTGGACAGTCAAGGCATGAGTGCAGCAGCTTTGATGTTATAACATGCATGTATCTTTTCAACTTCCCATTCATTTTCAGAATCCATCAAATCAAATTTTATTTGTCACATATAAATAACACAAACAGTACAATATGTAGCAAAATATTTAGTTGCTAAACTCCAAGACTGTGTGTTTAGGAAGAAAATAAAAGAACAATAACAATAATACATGACTTTATAAAAATCGAATAAGATCATTACATTAATAAATGCTATAGTATGCATTACATTAGAATTATTGAATATTTGATAACAAATACATAATACATAATGTAATTAACTTAATGTAAGAAAGATTATAATAATTTTTTATACAGATAAACTGTGGAAAGAAGCTCCTCCTCAGTCTCTCTGAACTGGTTTTCAGGCAGCCACAGTGTTTTCATGGCCGCAGCACAGAGAAGAGGCCGTTGTTGAGATTGCTGGCCACTAATAATTTTTTATGACCTGGTCTGATATCAATTGGCATAGGTGTCATGGAAGTTAGAGAGTGCACTCTCAGTGATGCATTTAGATGACTGTGCCACTCTCTGTACAGCCTTGTGGTCCTTCTACATGCTGTTCCTAAACTAGGCAGCAGTACTCCCTGTAAGATACTTTCGATGGTAGATATGTGGAAATTCTTTAGTATCTTCTGGGCAGCCTGAAATCCCTGCGACATCTGAGGTTGTAAAGACCATGTCATGCCTTCTTCATAAAGGTGTCAATGTGCTTGGAATAAATAGGTCCACCGTGATGTGGACACAAAGGTATCTGAAACCGTCCACCCTCTCCACCTGAGTGTTGTTGAAAACTGAGTGGGTGGTAATGCCAAAGTCCACCGTCATCTCCTTGCTGACATTCTGGAGTAGAATGTTGTCCTGACACCAATGGGACAGACTCTTCATTTCATCCTGGAAAGCCTTCTGTTTTTTGTCAGATATCAGGTCTACCACAGCTTTGTCATTAGTAAATGTGACAATGATGTTAGAGTCATGTGCATCAATGCAGTCATATGTGAAGAGGAAGTACAGCAGAGGGTTTAGAACAAAGTCCTATGAAGCGCCTCTGAGGAATGTGAGGGATGATGAACTGTGGCCACCCACTCAAACCCACCACAATGCATCACATCTGACTAATTCAGTTCTGGGCTTTGTGGGGCAGGAGTCTATCCTGAAGCCAAAATGTGCCAGGCATGAACCAGCTATTTACATAACTATACTGAATTAATATGCTTTATGTACACAAACAGGGGCTTGTGGACCCAGAGCAAGGAAACATTGGCATTGGATTCTGTTTTTTTTTTTTAATTTTATTTATTGATTTTCCCCAGTTGTCTACCAACTAATTCATCCTTCAATTAACTTCAACCTTAAGTTCTATTTGTTTTAGTAGACAAAACACTTTAAGAACCTACAACTTCTATTCATCCACCAAACCCTATTGTCAACTGGTCACATCCCAATGATAACATTAATGGCCACTGTTAGAATTCATGCATGTTACTCATTCTGAAATGCATTTATTTTATTATGTGTTTAACTAAATCTGTGTTTTTAGGTTTATATATTATGTACTAGAGGGTTCCCCCCTGCTCGCTTCGCTCGCCAGCCACTTCATGTCTCTGCTGCTCGCATTGTGAAGAGGGGGGCTGAACGCACCCCAAGGAGATGCAGTCGCTCCTTCAAAACCCCCTGTTAAACGGTGATACAATGGGAAACAAATTTTTTTTTACCTCCTCTTTGCTTGATCAGCTGCTGGATTGCTGCTGCTGCCGTGCCACATGATCTGCATCTTGTGCGACACTTCAAACATTTAAAAGCCTGTACAGCAGCTGTCCTACTCTTTGTGTTTTATTTCCGGCCTCGGGAGTGGTTAAATCTTTTGTCACAAAGTCCCATCTTGTGGGATGCGAGTTCTTGAAAATCTAACAACATCACATTAAAGTTTGATAAATTCTGAAAAGAATGATACCAAACATATACAGGTATACAGTATGTAGGTTTTAAAATAAGCCCAATTTAAAGCATGATAAAAAATGTGACATAAAAATGTCACTGTTGCACTTTTAGGCTTAGGATTTTATATATAGAGTAGATATGAAGATATACTGTATACATATATATATATATATAGAGTAGATATGTAATATGTATAATTTGCATTTTACTTGTAAATTGATTACAGTGATGTAAGTCTATTCTCAAGAACAGTGCTATATAAAAATAAATAGAAATTGAAATCTTCCTGCTCATGAACTGTAAGTGATGTTCCATTGGTCTCAGCACTCTAATCTGTTCTAAAGATTCACAACTTTAGTCAAGAATACCATAATTCGATTAGCTGTTTAGCAGTGCATATTTAAAGTCTGTTTATTTGTCACTCACTCAGAAATGGATGCTCTTATTACCTCATCTTTAATTTTGGTATTCTGCTGTGTCACTTGCTGCTGTTGCTCCCATCAAATGATTAATGAATAATACGCCAGAATGTTTGGGAAATGTGTGATTCAGTAGTTACTGACACAACAACACGCCTTCTCAGTTTACTTTATTTCATACAGTGGCACATTTCAACATGTGTATTTAGAATTTTAAAAAATGGCCAGACAGGAGAGCCCAGCCATGGAAGCGTTCAGGAAAAAGTGATTTTGAATGTTATAACTGGCCGTGAAAACACTAAAGTTTGATGTATGCTGGTCATATTTCAATTCCTATATTAACAGGAATTTATATTATCAGAGCCATGTATTTGTGTATGTGAAGTACTTTATTGTCATCATGTTAAGCATTCTGAGAATATACTCAATGACATGTGCTGCTACTCAAAAATGAATCAAATCGGTCCACATAGTGCAGCTTCATCACAACTGTGCAATGCTTTATTGAAGCATTGGAACCCTGGCCAAGATCAGTACAGCCTCCCTGTATCTCTAAGCTTTTTACTTAAGCACTCAAATTTGTTCTATATGCCAATAGGGATTCACATATAATGCTCGACACACCTATTCCAATACCAACCATAGATGAATGTTCTTGAAATGTAGAGCATTTAATTCTTCAAGGAAATTTGACTAGACACTTTAATTTTTGTTGAAATACCTTGAACAGGCTATGCTGTACACAGTTTTAAAATTTCAACTGAAAAGCACTGATGAATTTGTAAACTCGTCTATCATAAAACAAAGAAACATTCTATATGACTTCAACTATGAATTAGTCTGCTGTTTTAATTTTACCATGACAGCTGTTACACCAACTTGTATATATCCCTCATTTTCTCATTCGATAGCCTCTGCTGACAGCAAACAGATCCCCAATACAAGTTAATGAAACACCAGCAGACTGCGTGTGTGGTTAGAAACTCGTGGTCACAAGTTGCTTAATTGTAGGGGCAGGGACTGCATCGACAAACTGCTTCTGCTTTATGAAGTCTTCTCAGTGGCTTGAGCTCAAACAAAGAGAACAAGTGCACTTCAGTCCTCTTGTTCCTTTAAGTTGCAACAGGTAAGTTAATTGATTTTCCTAACCGTAAAGGTATAAAATGCAAGCAAGGAAAACAATAGGTTATTTATGAATGATATGAATGATTTACCTTGTGATGCTATCCACAAGAGAAAATAAACATTAACTCAGTATTACTACAGATTACAATAATTCACTAATTTGCTGTCAATATAATTTACTTGGGTGACCACACATCGCGAGGACAGGGACAGTCCCCATTCCAGGCTATGCTTCCTGATGAGTACCTGAATTATATCAGTTACTATATCCAGTTTTAATAGGCTGGCCATCTAATTAAACATATTTCCACCAAACCAGACATCCTCAAAATATATTTAGAGCAACATGTACGAAGCTCCAAGGGGTTAGCACATATCCGAACCACCATCCTCTCTTCAAAGAAATATATATATAATAAAACAATAAAAACTCAAAAAAGCAAAAGATTGATTAAGAACTTGTGCTGACTTTAAACAGCATCACAAGGTAGACCAAGAAACAGACAGTACTGCCATTTATTTTGTTCCCACATCACATACTGCGTGGAATCATTGGTGTTCATTTGTGAACACCAATTCATTTTTTTCCCCTTGCCTTTATCCCTCTCTGAAGATGATGAAATAAAGGAGGTATTAAACAAATGAGGGAGGGCAAACATGCGACCCAAGTGTCCCAGCTTGGAACTTACCATCAGAGCGCCACATTCACCCGATATCCATAAAGGTCACTAACTGTAATAAAGTTTGCCTTTCACCTTTGTTATTGCCTGACATTTGTCATAACTGAAATACAGTAGCATTGCAAATCCCATTTCATAAAAATTGCAGTGGCCAGACATGCACAGCCCCTTGAATGCACCTGATGTTACGCCATGTGTACATTTTCTAATTTGTTTCTACTATCTTGGACTTGGACATTCATACTTTGCTCTTTAATCAAGACCAGTTGCCTACTTTAATATTATATTTATTTTACACTTATATAATTAATCATGATATATATTTATTTTTTGTTTGGTTGTTTTTCCCTCTTATGTAATTAGAAGAATTGTGTGCACCAGACTCCTTGTAAAGCTTCATTTTTTGATTAAGTTGACCTTATACATTTTGAGAATTTTAATTGACTAACATGCTGTATTGCTTAACATCCTTACAAGGGTGGGGTGTTTTACACAGTTTTATCTTTTTAGATAGTTTTTTTTTTCTCTTTTAACAGCATAGAGAATGTTACTGGTATGCTACAGTAGAAAGATGATACAGATCTATGTGGTATGTTATAGTCATATCTGATGCTGAGTACTCTATAAAGATGTTAAGTTTCAGTTTATCTTAAATTGACTTTCACTTCAGCGCAGCTCAACAGCCTTTAAAAGGGTTGTGGGTCACATGCTAAATTTACCCATGGGGTTAATAAAGTTTATCTCATCTAATCAAAAGCTGTTTTTTTCACAGAATGTTGAGTGTAATCCCATGGGAAAAGCCATAATGTAAGTAAATAACATGACCTAATTTGACGGTACGCTGTTATTTCACTGCACTTGTTTTTTTCATCATTACAAATGTGAAGTGCAAAGAAGTGATGGCTTTTCACTGCTAGTGTCCAAAAAACAAAGCAGAAATGGGCATGTGGTGGCAGAACAGAAATCGGGTGTATCAATTGCCCTCTCAGCCACTGTGGCTACTCAGATAAATCATCTCTCTCGAGTGGGTCTTGGTTGGGGGGCTCAGTGTATCCAGCAGGGGGCATTAGCTCCCTTGTTGGAATGAGTTCTTTTGTAATTGCGGCGTGTTACATAACCTAAATCTATATAAATATGATATTAAAAGGTGATACCCCTCCCTTAGTGATACGAGGGTAGGAAATCATATAGGAGAAATAACTTAGCTTTGTTTAATGGTGGCTTACGCTGCATAACAGATGAAGGAAGCCAATGACTAGAACCCAGTTTGGGAGTGGGGGCCCAATGTGTAAAGTCTGCCATTTTCGCCACTACATTGGAAGGAATTTCAAGATCGGATGGCGGTATCTCCCATCCATCTGTTGGCTTCAAATGTGTGCCGGGCAATGTTCCAAGACTTTATACTCTTTCTTCATGTGCAGGCCCCCACTTAGGTGAATAATACAATTCCAAACAAGGCAAAGAGAATACAATTTCATGCTGACTCTGACAGACAAAAAATAACAGTATACGACTGTTATCAGTCTGACTGCACATTTCGCAGTTGTCCCTAACTGTCTTGTCTTATAATGCTTGCCTAGCAGTTCTTATATGGTGAACCCCTGTGGTAAATCTGGCTCTGTGTCAACTGTGCATGCGAGTAGAAAAGGGCAGATTTATAAAATATATTTGCATGGAGCACAGTGACTTATTAAACTTATACACTTATTACACTCAGTCAGAGAGTTTTCGTTAGAATGAGATGTCATCTTCAGGGACCCCTCGAATATATATTGTGTGAACCAGAAGAGGCAGGGCTTAGCTGATGGTGGGTGTGGCTTCGGTGCCCTCACTGGGTGGCTTCTCAGAGCTACAGAGTAGAAAAGAGACAGCATTGTTAGAAGTGGTGTCCTCTCTTGCCCTGGTTGGGTATTGCAAATCTTGTCTGAGCCAGAAAAGTGCTCCTCATAATTATGACTCCATAAAAATACTCAAAAATTGTAACTTAAAAACTTGCATTTATTAGTTCCTCTGATGTAAAGTATATGTCCTCACTCAACAACTGAAATGACAGCAATAGAAAATGATCAAATCTGGGCTGAAGCCTGTTGAATTCTAGTCAAGGAGTCTAGGAGTCTAGTGAAGTGTGGAAGGTTTGGATTTTTCTGTCTCAGACTTGACTCGGCCTTGATATCATTTGGACTTGGTTTTGATCCCCCTTAGACTCGGTCCAGTCTGGTCTTGTGTGACAGGCCTGCATCACTGAGTCGATATTAGTCGGAACATTTTCTAGTTGTAACTATTTACTGTCCAATAGACAAGTGTAAATACTTAAATTAATTAAACTGGATGGTGCAGAATGGCAATCTATTGAGGAATCGTTTTGTAGTTCACTCCACGCCTTTCGGGATTTAAAGCGACCTTTGTGCTGGCATTTGTAAGATACATTAGTCTTAAGATTGATTCCAAATAGTCAAAGCTGATTGATTACCTTAGCTATATTGCTTGAGAGAAGTAGAAGTAGAAGTAGAAAACCACAACACTGATAATATGCTTTGTGAAGACAGATGGAGCTTTATTTTAACAATGTCCTGGACATACGGTCCAAGAAAGCAGGACACAAAAAGTAACCCAGCCAGGAGGTGCAAAATCCAGGGTGTGTACAATGGAGTCCCACCAAAATGATGCCAGTACTTTGGCTGGCAGAGGGTGCAGAGTTGAGAGCCTTAAAATGGTTGGTCAAATGCAACATCAGTACTTCTCTGGGCTCTTCATGTGGATGCCCCATTTTCCGTTGGAGCTTCCTGAGTGGGAACAAAGGTATGACAGATACTCGCTTGCTTCAGGCACTGCTGGGTTAGGGCTTTCAGGTGCCTGTAGTAAGCGCAAAGTTTCTGTATCTGTTCCTCCAAAGCCTTTAGTTCTACATCGATGTAAAGAAACTCACAAACCTCTGTTCTCCGTTGTATGAAAAGATCTGCTGTGGGATCTTAGAGTTGACAAAAACAGAAAAAGTGTGATAAGCTGACACTTAGAGCTTCCGCATGAGACTATTCCTCACAGGAAATGACCCAAAGGAAGCACTAAAAATCTCTTCATTAGTTCCTTTGTTTTTCCAGTTTATTCATAGAATTCTTCATTGTTAGAAAGCATCTATTTTCCATTTTAGATCTTTATTCAGTGTAGTCTGACTATGCCAGATTAATTGGCTTTATGGTTTCCTTTTACCCGATGCTGACAGGATAAGCTGTGACTCTTAACTTGATGAAGTATATTCAAAGATGGAGATAAGGAATATTTAGAAATGCAGGCCATTCATTCATTTGGATAATCAACTAATGTTGGCGGGGGTCCTAAAAAGCCAATAGTAGTGAGAGTGAGAAACAAGTCAAGAGCAGGATAGAAGGTTACCCCAGAAAACACTACGACACTTTCATGCATTAACATTTCCATTTAATAGCAGTCAAATATTTAAACTCTGTGGCAGGAGGCTGGGGGGCAGACCCAGCCGGAACTCCTGGAAGGAGATCTATACGTCCCCAAAGGGCCACGAGGGGGCAACCGCCCTGGATAGCAAGGGGACCACAGGGAAGTAGCAGGGAGGTTCAAACCCATGGGGGCCCGTATCTACCGCCAGGGGGCGCTCCAAACCTCATACAGCCTGGGAGATCGACACTTCCACCACACCTGGGAAGGTGGAGGAAGGACCTTCCAGCAATGCCCAGAGTGCTTCCGGGTGCTCATGCGGCACTTCCGCCACACTAGAATTTATGTTAGTGTGAGATACACTAGAAAATGCATACAGACATACAAAATGCACTTGCAGGTGAACTAAATATTTTTTGTGATGTTTTAATGCAAAATGTGAGTTGTGGACACCAACATTTTGTAAATGTTCAGGCAAAACAAGCTTATTTAGTTTGTTTGGGTTGAAATAAGCTATAAGAATAAATGTAAGAAAACATGAGTAGTTCTCAGCCATTTTCATTTTGTAAAAGTAGCTCTCAGGAGAAAAAAGGTTGGAGACCCCTGGTTTAGATCATCTGAAGCCCATCTTCCAACTCTTCAGAAGTGGAACAGCAGTCAGTGTTATGGTGTTACACCAGTCATGAAAACCTAAAGTGGATCGGCTAGACTGCAGCAGAGATGATAACTGCCTGCCTTTTTGTTTCAAGCCAATCCCTTTTTATTCTTCTGGTAAGAAGAGAAAAACATGGAGTGAGCAGCTGCTAAAATGAAAATAGAAACAGACCAGTAAGTATGCTTTTTGTTTTAAACAAAAGACATAGAAAACATAACAGGTTTCTCAAAAGGCTGTTACTTTCTATGGAAATTAGAGGTCTGTTATCATAGTTGGGCATGATTTGATAAGAGTGTTTACTAGAGAATTACATTTCTTAGACAGATTATAGAGTTGAGAGAAGAAATCTATAAATCGTAAACCAAAATGCCTGAACTTAAATCACTAAATTGCACTTGTTTACAAATTAAATCCATAATTTTGGACAAAACCAATTTGTCAGCAACCATATCACCTGTGCTTCAGAAATGTCACCCACCTGAAGCTATGCATGTTTTGGGCCCGGACCATCTAGGAAAAAGCATGGGGTGCTACTGGAAAAGGTGTTGGTATGGACAGGAGGTGGCGCTTATCCCGTGGACTGTGTGCGGGTCCCAATGCTCAGGGGTTGCTGTTCTGGAAATATGGTGATGGGACATGAAACCAAGGTCTTGACTCTCTGTGGTCATTAAAAATCCCTGAGCTTCCTTCAGAAAGAGTAGGGGTGAATTGGCCTTAGTGTGTGTTTAATGAGTGGGGTTGTGCTAGCTGGGATAGTCTCCATTAACCCCCCACAACACTGATTGGGTTAGGTGTCATTAGAAAATGACATGACATGAGAAATATAAGGAGCCTGAACTCATTAGGGTGCCTACAAACTGATACAGTAACGCTGGATTCCCATAACCCTGTGTGTGTGGACGTGCTTTCTTCATTTGATCTTGGCAATAGTCGGGGTGAAAAGGTTTTAGCAGCTGGTAAGCAGACTTTTAAGAGTATGACATTTGTTGATGGATGAGTTCCAGATATTTACAGAAATAAACTCTGCTCCTAACATCATTTAAATCATAGCAGAGTTCCATTTGTTACATTAAGACCATGAGATATTTTTCAACAGAATATCAAGTCATCGCAATTTATTTTTTATTTGCTAGATTCAGCTCCGCTGTATATTAATGTTATACTCAAATATTTTCTAAACTATCCCTTTTCCTTGTGTTTAAATTCAGAAAAAAATAGAAGTTCTTTAACTGTGTGATAACACTGTGAACAGTAAGGCATTACAGTATTAGCTACTCTTAACTCAAAAGGCTGAAATTTAACTTTAAATGAATCTATCTAAAATGTCGGCATTATCTCTGACAAGGATTTAACTTTCACTCATCACATATATTTGCTTTCTAAAACTTGCTTTTCAAAGTTAAGAAGGCAGATCTTGAAAAGCTAGTTCACTCATTTATAAACAAAAGGCTACTGTAATTCTTAATGATGAAGCTGTTCAAATCGCTCACTTATTATTCTATAGCTAATTCAAAATGTTGCAGCAAGGATCATCACTAGAAGTGAGAAGTGTTGTCATATTACTCCAGTGAATATTGTGCTAAAAAGAAGAAAGGCACTACATCAGATCGCTAGATAAACAGAGGGAAATGAACTACAAAAAAGATAGATAGTGCTATTTACAAAAAAATAGTACTTTAAAAGTCACAACTGTGGCCTAGAAATTTGATTCTGTTCATCTGGACAAATCTGGGCTCTATCATCCTATCCTGGAACACCACCGAGCCATTGGTTCAGATATGTGGATGACAACTGGGTGAAAATCAGATCTCAGGAGGTACCACAGTTCACAGACCACATCAACGGGGTGCACAAAGACATCAAGTTCACCAGAGAGGATATGAAAAATAACAAGCTAGCCTTCTTAGACTGTGAAATTTCCATCGTCAACGGGGGACATTTGAAAGTGGATGTGTACCGTAAACCCACACATACGGACCAGTATCTAAGGTTTGACTATCACCATCCACTAGAGCACAAACTAGGTGTCATTAGGACTCTACAACACAGAGCTAACACCATTCCCACAGACTCAGAGGCCAGGGAAGCAGAAGAACACCACGTCAAAAAGGCCCTGAGTAAATGTGGATATCGCAGCTGGTCCTTTGTCAAAGCAGGGAGGACACCTAAAGAACGCTCCAAGCGATTCATGAGAGAGGAAGGACATCCACTGCCTAAGCGAAAACCCTTAGTGATCCCGTATGTGTCAGGAGTATCGGAACAGCTGAGGCACATTTTCTCGAAACACCAGGTCTCAGTGGCTTTCAAACCCCAAAACACACTACGCCAAAGATTGGTCCATCCCAAGGATCGGGTCCCACGGCACAAACAGAGTAACATAGTTTACGCAGTTAAGTGCCAGGAGGAGTGCCGTGAATTGTACATCGGGGAAACAAAGCAGCCATTGGCTAAGCGCATGTCACAACACAGAAGAGCTTCCTCGTCAGGCCAGGACTCCGCAGTCTATTTACATCTACAGGATAGTGGTCACTCCTTTAAAGATGAAGAGGTGCACATCCTGGACAGGGAGGAGCGCTGGTTTGAGAGAGGAATCAAGGAGGCCATTTACGTGAAAAAGGTACGACCATCTCTGAACAGAGGAGGGGGCCTAAGGGTACATCTGTTGCCATCTTACAATGCGGTGATTGCAGCCATTCCTCAACCCTCTATGAATGGTTCACACGTCTACTAATCAGTGGACAATTTGCATATCACTGATCAACTGGCCCTTTGTCAATGGTGCTAGTCTCTGTGATTAAGCAAAGGTACTGTTTATAAGGTTGGGGAAACCTGCAGTCAATTGAGACTGAGGAAGAGACTTGGATAAGTTTCGAAATATTTCTCCCACTTAAAAACTTTGTCCAGATGAACAGAATCAAATTTATAGGATTTCCTTACCTGGATTATTGAGCATGCATCGAGACACAACTGTGGCCTGTCTGTTACTCTGCACAAGTCCAGTCAGCCTCTCACTGTTATGCTAGATGTGAGTGCTTAAAGTGACTCAGCTGGACTGCAGCACATACGCTCTCCACCTGCCTTTTACTTTCCAGCCATCCTCTTTGAATAGTTCACTGACAAAATGAGAGAGAGAGCAACTGTTAGATGTTATTAGCTACAGACCAGGAGATGCTTGTAGTTTTTGAGACAGAAACTGGAACAAACAGACTGTGTGATAAATATGAAAAGCCAGAGGGCTTTACTGTTTATTGTAGTCAAACAAGAATTAGTTTATTACTGGCTTGCAATGTAATAGAGCTTGAAAGGATCTGTCTGGAAGAAATGGATAAACTGCTCAAATCCAAGTGTGCAAAGCTTGTAGAGATTTACTCAAGATGGCGTAAAGCTGGAAGTTCTGCCAAAAGGGGCTTCTACAAAGTACCAAATTCTAAATACTTATATGAATGAATTATTTCAGTTTATTTTTTAAAAATTAGCAAAACTTTCTGAAAACACGTTTTCACTTTGTCATTATGGGAGTAGCCAAAAATGGGCAAATTTACCAACTTTAAATTTAAAGTGGGTAAATAGAGCATGCAGAAATTGAAGGAGTTTGAATATTTTCTGAATATACTGAATACATATATATATATATATATATATATATATATCTATACTAATAAAAGGCAAAGCCCTCACTGACTCACTGACTGACTGACTGACTCACTCATCACTAATTCTCCAACTTCCCGTGTAGGTAGAAGGCTGAAATTTGGCAGGCTCATTCCTTACAGCTTACTTACAAAAGTTAGGCAGGTTTCATTTCGAAATTCTACGCGTAATGGTCATAACTGGATCCTGTTTTTTGTCCATATACTCTAATGGAGGAGGCGGAGTAACGTATCGCATCATCACGTATTATGCCTCCTACGTAATCACGTGAACTGAAAATGAGGAAGAGATTTACAGCACAAGTCAAACGCGGGAACGAAGGTAAATGACGTTAATTGTTGAGTGTCTTTTAATACTGTTTAAGCATACATATTAACACGTGCAATTAAACGTGTGCATTTACGGGGTGATTTCTCAGGCTTAAAAGCTCACCTTTTATTAAAAAGGTAAATGCAAACTCTTTTCATTCTGAAGGGCACAAACCACGTTAGATTTCAGCCGTTAAACGCGCAAAAATGTCGGTACACCAGATAAATAAGCGCAACATATTATCAGTTGTATTGTATGCTTACAATACATATAGAAATGTGCTAATCGTTAACTAATATTATGGGATGGTGTTTTTCGACTCACGCCTTGATTTAAACGATTGCATGTCTTGGTGGGTTTGCGTAGCTTATTGTCAATATCTTTACACCTCTTTTTAAGACTTAATTTAAAAAGGTTTTCTTTTCTTCTTAATTAAAATTTAAAAGCAATACTTCACCACTGCGAAGCCCCTCTAGCGCTGATGTCCGAGGTTCGATTACCGTAAGCGAGTGCAGTGAGTGTGTACGCCTGATGAGCCAAGAATAAGGGGGAAAGACGTGTCGCGTACTCTTTGCATTATTTGACAGTAAACTATTTTCATCCATTCTATGATCTGCTTCTCACAACTGAAGGCACCGTGGCTGATGTTACCTGACTTGCTGGCCAACCATAAGCGTTACCTGGTAGGTAACCACCCACTCACTTCACTCCCTTACGGGAATCGAACCTCGGACGTCAGCGCTACAGGCGAAGCCCCTAAAATTGCGCCACGGCGTGTGGTTCGTTTATTTGACAGCATGTAGATCGGGGTAATTACATTCACGGCATTCGTAGTCTGATTCACAATCTGATTGTATGGGTGGTTACCTACCAGGTAACGCTTATGGTTGGCCAGCAAGTCAGCTCGAAGTGATCACTCGAGTGAAGGCAGCTTCACAAAAAAACAGATCCTTAACAAACTGTTATTGGTATATTTTCCCTCAATTTTAAAAGGTTTTCTTTTCTTCTTAATAAAAATTTAAAAGCAGTACTTCGCGGGGATTTAGATAAATATATATATATATATAGATGTATATAGAGATATAGATATATATAGATATACATATATAGATATAGATATATATATATATATATATATATATATATATATATATATATATATATATATATATGTATGTCTATATATATATATATATATGTAAGCTTATAAGTACTGCCTTACTTCTCTTTAAGAAAGGAAGATGTAATGATACTTGATTTAAACGATTCCATGTCTTGGTGGGTTTGCGTAGCTTATTGTCAATATCTTTACACCTGTTTTTAAGACTTATTGACTGAAATGGGCTTTCACGAAAAAAGTTAGGGCTTTGCTACAGGATACACCCTCCACAAGTTAAGGAAGTAAAAATAAAAGTGTATATTTCTGTTTTATTTAAACCTTTTAAGTTCGTATGCATAGCCCCATTTGGCTGTTTTAGTTTTTTTTTTTTCTTTCTTCAGTAATATTTAATCTCCTTAAAGAAAAAGAACATATGCATTTTACTTTTTTTTGTATCTCTTTAGTAATATTTTAGTGTAAAAGTATAACCAGTATTTAAACCTTTTATGTTACTTTATAAATTTATTTTACACAATGTTGAAAAATTAATAAGAAAGCTACATATTTTGGCAGCTGCTGCTTTAATTTTCAATGAAATGAAAAAAGCTCTCCAAGAGAAAACGTCAATGAAGAAGAAACAGTTTCCACTATCTAAAAAGGAGAAACCCTCATTTATAAAGGTTTGTTGCAGATGACTTAACTGAAAATAAATTAATAGTTCCTATGTGTATAATACATATTTATTTATTTTACTTATGCCTTTATTCCAGCAACTTGCAACATCTGAGGTACAATTTGTTACATTACTTTTGTTTTTTGCAGCACAGGCAGGTGAAGTGACTTCCTCAGGGTCACACAGTGGTGTCAGTACCAGGATTTGAACTGACAAGCTCCGGGTTTGCTGAAATATTACTGACGAAAGAAAAAAAACGAAAACGGGCAAATAGGGCTATGCATACAAATGTCCATCCATCCATTATCCAACCCGCTATATCTTAAATACAGGAGCCAATAAGTAGATATGTATATATACAGTATATATATATATATATGTGAATGTATGTATGTATATATGTATGTCTATATTTATATCTATATATATATGTAGATATGTAAATTTGTATATATATATATATGTATATGTGGATGTGTATATGTATATATATATGTATATCTAGATATGTGTATATGTAGATATGTGTATATATGAATATATGTTTATGTATATATATGGTTACATAACCTCTTTAACACACTACTTCTCCGCTGCGAAGCACGGGTATTTTGCTAGTATATATATATATACATATATATATATATATATATATATATATATATATATATATATATATATATATATATATATATATATATATATATATATATATTAAGCAGTTGGGTTGGAGCAAAAACCTGCAGCCACTGCGGCCCTCCAGGATAGTGATTGAGGACCCTTGGTTTAAAGTTTAAAACTATATACAGTAAAGTACATTCAGAAAAGTTATTTCTTTATTAATATATAAGAGCTTCTATAAAACAGACTTGGTAATGGCTGCTTAAGTAGTGATTTGTTTGAATCTGTACAGTGCTAACGCATTTGGTAACTTCTGTTCAGTGCCATTGCCAACGACGACACGTCATAGCGCGCTGTTAATTTCTGCTGCCATCTACTGACCTTTTTGGGTATTACCTGTTTTTAGCATCCTGTGTGCTTTTATTTTTGTGACAGTTATTTTATGTTATTGTGTTTTTTCTGTTTCAGAAACCACACACACATTTATCTGCAAATAAATATTTAGCTTTATAAAGCCATTGCAATGAATCCTTCCTTTGCAACGTTCAGCAGTTAATTGAGTCATTCCTACATTAATTCTCGTTTGCTTCATCCTTCTTATTGGGGATTAGGATTTGGCGCCACATAGACACCAGTTTGACGTGCGCGCTGTTTAGCAATTATTATTATTGTTATTATTTATTATTACTATTGCTTTCCTAAGGCACTTCACCGTGAGCACAAATGTCCTCAGTTCTGTTGACCATAAATTGGTGCATGCCTGTAATGGGCGCAAAAGTACAGAATTAAGTTTTAAGGAAAAATCTCATCATCCCAAGTTGTCTCAAAATTGGAGTTTTGGACCAAAATTTAGAGTACACCCCTGACCATATAGTAGCTGAATAAACAGTTCATTCTTCTCATCAGTGGAGACTGGGCATCTCCCTCTGCAGGTCTTAAATGGGTATTGTCTCAGATTATCCTATAATGTGAGGTCTGTAGTGTGTGGAACGAGCCCAGGACACAGACAGAGGACATGTTTCGAACACTACCACATGTTTATTTACAGTTTCTATTTACAATTAAAGTGCACACACAAACCCCCAAACTCGCCCAAAGTCCAGGCCAACGCCACAATATGCCTCACTCTTCAGGCCGCCTCCTTCTCTTCCCTCCAGACCTCATCTTTCTCCTCACCCAACTCTAGTATGAAGGGACGCTGCCCCTTTTATTAGCACCCGGATGTGCTCCAGGTGTGCCCTGGCAATCTCCCACCGACACGCCCCAGTGTGACGGAAGTGCCGACTGCATCCCCGGAAGCACTCAGGGTGTCCCTGCTCTTCTTCCCCCCAGCACTTCCTGGTGTGGCGGAAGTGCTGAGGTCCAGGGCTCTCCAGGCATTGGGGCGCCCCCTGGCGGAGACCACAGGCCCCTACAGGGTCGAGCTTCATAGCTCTGTACCCGTGGCCCCCAAAGGAACCAGGGCGGTCACCCCTTCGTGGTCTGGAGGAGGCACAAGCCCTCCTCCGATCTTCCTGGGCGTCCCGGCTGGGTACCACCCCCAGCGGCATGCCACAAGTGATTAAAGTTAACCTCTCAGAATTATTCAAAAGCTAGTTAGAGTCATCCTTATTTGAAATCATAAATGTCAGATGCATTTAATATTTCTGATTCCAATTCCTGCAGCTTGGAGGGAACACTACGTTTTTTATATGTAACAAGACAAACAGGCTATTAGAGACGAGCGTAAAATCTTAAATAAACATGGCAACAATGGCTGGGAGCTCCTTTCTTCTGAATGAGATAAACTAATTTTTAGTCTTTTTTCAATTTTAAGGACAAAATCACACATAATGTAGAAGTTTGACCTTTTGTCCACTTTTTTTTTTTATTGAAGAGAAATTCTGAAAGAGTCCAGGGTTATACTAATCATGAATGTAAATCTCCTATTGTGTGATGCGTTTTCTAGATATAATCTTCTGGTGTGTGCTACAATACCTGAAGACAGACTGAAGGGCAATAAAAGTAGTGAACGCTGGTATTATGAGTGTTGTCTCTCATATTTTTAGCACTAATTAAAGTAAAAAAAAGAATTCCAGTCTGTGCCAGTTGGGAATTAGGTTTAAAAAACAAATGGATACAATCACCTTTAATCTTGATACTTGAAAGAAGACTCACCGCTCATCATAAAAACAATGTCAAGCATCACACTAACTTAAGAATAAACAGGTAATTGTTATTCAGAAGCCATTTTAGACTCCTCAACCATCACTAAGAATCTACAGCATCATTCAGTTTAACCTTGAGAGCGGTTATTTCAGCTTCCATATTTTGCATATTGTTTTCTTTTATGCATCTGAAAGCCACTCAAATCCCCAGTACAAGTTAGTCAAAACTCCAGAACAGAGGCGCACAATCGAGCCACTCATACAAAAATACACACACTTCATCTACCTGGAAATGAATGGAAGAGGAAAGAAATTCTGTAAGCATTACACTATAAACACAAATTAAACCAACATGTCCTCAGTATTTATGTTAGAGTACAAACTACGTCACAGCAGCATCACCAGCACATTATTATTGTAAACAGGGAAACTTATTTCAGGTGATTTTCTTCTATAATTGAGGCTATTTGTGTTCTACTTTTATTTAACTGACAATGTCAAGTGCTGTTAAAAAGCAGCCATTTTGGTCTTGTCCCTTGTGTGAGATGGACGTCTGAGATAGTGCTCCACTGGCAGCAGTGTTTAGCTTTTTTCTGCTATCTATCCAAGATATCCTGCATTTAGTCAACCCAAGAGGATTTAATTACAAGTATATTAAAAGCATGAGCAGGAAACAGTGAGGTCAGAAAGATAGGGAAAAAGTAGGAAAAGTTTGATAAAGTCGAAGCTGGTCTCACGTTCATGATAAGCAGGAATAGATGAAGGAATGGATCAGCCAGGACCTCACACTGTAGCATCAGCTACAGTCAACAGCGAATGTGGCAGCAAAACTGTGAGTGAGGCGGTCAATGAGAATTCATCAATCTCAGGCGGGTTATTGGAACTCAGCATGGACTCTTTATCCCCTCTGTCATCTACTACCAACCCTACCTGTAAGTCTATAGCATCAACTGCAACTGGATACGTAACTCTGCCTTTGTAGCACACAGAAGATGGAGCTGAGCTATCCGAGCTGAAGGCATTCACTATTGCACTCGGGGTTAAAATAAATGATGCAAAGGAGAATATGAAGGAGGCTATAAAGAATGATATTCACAAGAGAATAGACACCAGAATAGACAAGCCGCTTCAGGATATAAAGACCAGGAGGTACATTTACACAATAACTTTGATGCAAACCTTAAAAATAATCTAGCTACAATTGATGAAAAAATACTGGAATATATAATCAAAATTGAGAATAAAATATGAATATTTAGTGCTCACCTTTAAAAAGTTATGCAAATGTTTGACTCGTATTGAAGAAGTATGATAATGGACATGCGCCGCTGACAAACAAGCAACTGCTGCAGAATCCGAATGGAAATTGGTTGTTTAGAAATGAGCTATTTTGTAAGATAGACATAGAAGGAACAACATCAGAATCGAAGGTCTCCCTGAAAACCGTGAAAGTCCAAATCTATTGGAACCCATAGCTAAATTATTTTCGAAAATATTTGGAGAGGACTTTAAATTGAACACCGAGATCTTAGCAGCTTATCGCATACGTGGATCAATTGCCTGATTCAACAAACTATCGGTTCAAGAAAATTTGATGTTGATTTGCAGACAGAAATAGGTGATTATATTAGAAAATTACTGCATTCATATTTTCCCAGATTTCTATCCTTCAACAGCTGCTAAATGAGCTCCATTCTACAGCATTAAACAGCGCATGCTCAGAGTTGAAATCAGGTACAGCCTCTTTATTGATTTTAGCTCTGCTTTTAACACCATCCTCCCTCACAGATTGGTGTGCAAGCTGCTAGTCCTGGGACTCCCATATTCCACCTGTCTATGGATTAAAGACTTCTTGACAGACTGCACTCAAAGCACCAGCTCTCCTCAGGAGTGTGTGCTGAGCCCACTGCTCTTCACGCTGTACACACATGACTGCACCCCAGCCCAACACAGCAACACCATCATCAAATCTGCAGATGACACCACTGTAGTGGGCCTCATCTCTGGGAAGGATGAATCCGCCTACAGGGATGAAGTGGAGCGTCTGACAGCATGGTGCACTCACAACAACCTGCACCGAAACACAATTAAGACCAAGGAGCTCATTGTGGACTTCAGGAAAAAGAAAACGGACATCAAACCACTCTACATCAGAGGGGACTGTGTGGAGGGTGTCAGACTTCCGCTTCCTGGGAGTCCACATCATGGAAGACCTGTCCTGGGGTGTGAACACAGCTGAGCTGGCAATGAAGGCTCAGCAGAGACTTTATTTCCTGAGAGTCCTCAGGAAAAATAACATCCCAAAAAATTGCTGGTGTCTTTCTATCGCTGCTCTATTGAGAGTATCCTGTGCTACTGCCTCTGCATGTGGTCAATAGCGCAAGGGAAAACACTTCAGCGGATCGTAAAGACTGCCCAGCAGATCATCGGCTGTTCTTTACCTTCTCTGGATGAACTGCACAGCTCTCGCTGCCTCAGGAAGGCAGAAAATATCTTAAAAGACTCCTCACACCCCACTCATGACATGTTCCAACTGTTGCCATCAGGTTAAAGATATAGGAGCATCAAAACAAAGACTAAGAGACTGAATAACAGTTTCTACCCTGTTGCTATTAGGGCACTGAATGCCACCTAATCACCTCCAATGCAGCAGTGCAATAGATGACATCTTGTGCAATAGTGTTCATGTGCAATTAAGGTCTTATGTTGAATGTTTGTGTTCTACCTTATTTCTTCTTATCATTTCTTATCCTTTTGTAATTATATTTATTTATATTTTGACACCGTAGGGACTGCACCTAATTTCTTTGTATTTGTTACAATGACAATAAAGATATTCTGATTCTGATTGTTTCCTGCTAAACTGAAAGTAATTGTTGATGACAATTCTGCATCTTTAGTTTTCCTGAAGAAGCAGAAAAAGAGCAAAAAAGACTGTTCCTGACATCATCTACAATATGAACATAATGGCTGTAGACTGTGTTTTAAATCCAGAACTAGATAGGTCTCCAGATGCAGTGATGATAAAATCTAATATCACAATAACAATCACACATTTGTAATGGATCATAACTTATCAGACCTATAGAGATTCTTAAATCCAAACTCAAGAGCATATTTCTTCTTCTCACCAATTACTTCATAGTTACTTAAAAACTGATTATTTCTTTACTGATAATAATTTATTGCCCACTATATTTACCTGTTGCATCTCTACATGACAATCACCTTTTTCTACCCTCTCAGACTTACATGCTATTTAATGCTTGGAAAACGACTGGGATTAAAACACTTAGAGAATTGTATATAGATAACGTGTTTGCATCTTATGAACAATTACGCTTCAAATTTAACTTTCCATCAACACAAATTTCCCACTACTTTCAAATCAGAAACTTTGCTAAAAGTAACCTTCCCAATTTTACACACTTCCCATCCATTTCTATTCCAGGAGAAATACTGATCAGTCTTGATGACTCAGACAGCATCTCAGTAATATATAAAACATTTTAAAGCACCTTCCTTTCAAAGATCCAAGTGTATGGTGGGGAAAGGATCTTTCACTTAATATTTCAGAAAAGAAGTGGAAGGCAGCCATGCACAGAATACACTCCAGCTCCATATGCACAAAGCATTCAGTCATTCAACTTAAAATCTTTTATCAATCACATTTATCTCATTTAAAATTGTCCAAAGTTTTTCCAGGTCAAGATTAAACCTGTGAGTCTAGCTCCAGCCTCATTGGGCTACATGTTTTGGGCCTGCACCAAATTAACATAATTTTAGACAAAAATCTTTGAATGCCTATCAAACAGCCTTGGTGTCACAGTCACTACTAACCCATTAACGTCTGTGTTTGGTGAACTCGTAGATGGGTTTAATATGGAGAAGGACAAATTACCTTTACTGCACTACTAGCATGTAGACTTATCTTGCTCAACTGGAAGAATTCCAGCCCACCCGTTATAAGTCAATGGGTAACTGATGTTCTGTATTGTTTGAAATTGGAAAAACATCAAATTCTCACTTAGAGGATCTCTTCAAAACGTTTTTAAAATATGTCAAGATCTAATTTTAGAATAAGCATTTATATTGGGGAAAAGGGCATTTTCCTTTCTTTGTTGTTTTTAAAGATTTGCTCTTGCTGTTGGCTCTCCTCCATTTCTTTCTTGCGAGACTTTTCAGTTTAAGCAAAAGAAGATTAAAACTGTGACATGATTGAAGTGTTTAAAATTATAAAGGGAATTATTCCAGTGGATCGAGACTGTTATTTTAAAATGAGTTCATCAAGAACATGGGGACACAGTTTGAAACATGTTAAGGATAAATTAACATAGAAAACCATGAACACATGGAATAAGCTACCAAGTAGTGTGGTAGACAGTAAGACTTTAGAGACTTTCAAAACTAGATTTGATGTTATTTTAGAAGAATTAAGAGGATAGAACTTGTGAGTTTTCTTGGGCTGAATGGCCTGTTCTCGCCTTGACTGTTGTAATGTTCTAATGTAAATAAATAAATAAAAAGACATGTAAGTGTAATTTGCTGTCAAGCAATTTCTACTGTTTGAATAATATTGTACGCACTTAAAATGTAACTAGAAAAAAACTAATACAAAAAAGTTGAAACATCAAAAACAATTGTTAAATTACAACAAAAAAAGATAAGCACGGCCATTGATTTCCTACATTTCAAAAATGAGTGCATGAAGTCAGCTCTTTATCATCAGGAGCAGTAGACAGACCATTAAACAACATCATAGTCGTAACACTTCAGCAGCAGTCCTTTTATTTTCCAAGAAATTATTTCATTCAAACATGTACCCAGTTACAGAATAATTATGGTTATAACTGGAAAATCACCATTCAGTGCAATTTTAAAACATTCAACCAATGAATGAGTTTTACTTGAAACGTAAGTTTTAATTAGGCAAGTGAAATCAATGTTTTATTTAAAAAGGAATCAGACATCTTTTAATCACTGAAATATAAAAGATAAAAGCATTTTATGACATAGTATATGTTTAAAAAAGATTAATAAAGCTTCTTAAAAATATAAGATATTTCACAGGAGTGTCCACTATTCAGTTTATCAGACATTTCTGTTAGCTAATAGCTAAATTGGTTGTGTAAGATCCTCCAGATTTTTTTTAGTTTGGCTTAGTGTGTTCCTGTTTGATGATTCAGTTTTTACCATTAAGCACCTCTTTCTGTTTACCATATTAAATGTATGAAGGGAGACATGATAATAGGAGGATCTGCACCAACTTTCTCCTCCTGAATGAGATGTCCAGATATGCATTAGCCAGTTAAAATGCACACATGATGGGGGGACAGCTGGAAATATTTGGTGAAGAACTTTTAGCCCTAAAGCCTAGCATCTAGCATCAGCAGCCTTTTTCAGATGTAGTCCAGGCTCCTCCAAAGGAGTTTGGTAGATTTAGTGTATGTCAGGGTCCAGTATTACATGGGTTAGATACAATCAAATGGAAGTGGTGCTGCAGGCACTCCTGATTCCAGATGTATAAGGGCTTCCCTCTCCACAGTCAGAGAAGCTTACAATTGGAAGTGGAGCACAGATGGAGGCTTGTGAGACAGGATGATAAAAAGAGGCCAGATGTTTCTACTAAAAGAATTAGGAGGTAGTAAGGAATGCTTATTGCTTTGAAGTAGTGTTTCTGCTGCCAATATACGGTAGTACAGTGCCAGATCAGGCCTAGCATTTGCTATTTTGTAGATTTCTTTGTTAGAGTCATTCCTTCAGTTCAGTCCTACTGTGTATTGTTAATTTTGGATTAAGTACGGCTCTCGTGTTCCATTTGAATCTTGATCAAAAGAAAATTTCATTTTTTATATTTGAATCTTTATTCAATACTTCTTCTTTAGTACAATTATAACAATAGTTTAATACTGCTATCCTGTGAAGGTAAGAAATATGGACACCATGCAGTCTGTCAAGACCATTTAGCTAATGAATAGCTAAGTTTTCCCAATTCAAGCCTTCTTAAAAACCAGTCCTTTCTAAGACTTGCAAATCTTTGTTAGATAGAATTGCTTCCTATTGACTCCACTTCTATTTCATTTTCAAGTAATATACTATTATACTATTTAACTGAAAGAATTGTGATGGACCAGCTTGATCAATTTCTTTGAGGACATTGAAGGCCCGGATTAGGTCTCTGATATCCTTTAGTCTGTGCAGAACATGCTTATTAGCCCAGGGGTGGTTTTGGTTGATCTTCTCTATATTTTTGTTGAAAGAATGATGACCAGAATTATACAAATTGCATCATATACAGACTCACTAGGTTAACTTAAATTAAAATAAAAAAAATTAAAAAGCAATAAAATTACCAGAAGGAATTAAAACAGCATATACATAAATTCACTCTTTGGAGATTACATTTCCTCCCTAAATTCTCTTCCTACGGCCATATATTTATATTATATATATATGTATACTGTATGTATGTAAACTGTATGTACATTCTCCCCGTGCAATATTCCTTCCTCTGGAGGACAGAAGATTGATGATTTCACCAACTCTGATGTCACTTCTATTGTCCACCCTCCTGGACTCACCCCTTCCTGCCTGGGCTACCATTTTGAGTCAATCCACTTGTTGATTCCCGTTTTGTTTTGCTTTTTGTTTTTTGCTATCATCCAATTATTTGAGGTTGACCACAGTGCCCCAAACCTTGTTATAATATATATATATATATGGTATATATACACACACACTCACATACACACATAAGGATCAGACAAAGTCCAGGAGAAAAAAAATAAAATAAACTGGAAAACATTTGGCATACATCACAAATTTCCATTTATAAAATCTATAAGAATGACTTATAGCTGAAAGTCTTTATGATTTTCTCAAAACCAATTTACAGTTATTAAATCTGAAGTTTCATTTGATGACATATATGCAGGACATAAAAGGAGATCCAGACTCTGACACTCCTCAATTAAAGACAACATGTCTAGAGTTAATTGTTGACCGTCGCATGGCTTATTGTGAATGAAAGAGGCTTCGTCATCAGATCCTCTACAATTTTTTTGATTTCCAAGACAGGATTATTTCCTTCCAGAATAGATTTTTAACTCTCTGCTAGAAATTCCAGAAGTAAATGAACTGATGATTTTTTTCTTTACAGAATACATTTTTACTAACTTGATTACCCAGCAGAATGTCATGATCTGTTCTAATGCAATTCTGATTGAGTTCAGAAGTTTTACCTGTTATCTATGTCATTAGACTCAACCATATCTTTACAAGATTGCCCAGCTTTGCAGTGGTCTTCTCAAATCAGATATTAGCCAGTAGCCGTGGTAGAACTGTCACCATCCTTATTCAAGTCCACTGATTCAAGGTATGCTGGGTCCTTACTTGGTTGGCGTGACAAGGTATTGCCAATCCTGAACCTCTTGCTTGTAAGATCTTGAGCAGTGCCTTCAAATAATTTTGCCATGAAGTTCAATCCAGCTGTCTTTATGTAGTCTTTTCCAACAAATGTGTAGAGAATTGGGTTTGCACAACTGCTGAGGAAGGCCAAGGCGGATGTCACTACGCGACATGTCTTCCAGATGTGGTCAAGTTTGGTCTGAAGTGGAAGAGGTGCCAGCCCTGCAGCCACCTGTATTGGAAAGAAATGTATTGATGAGTGATTAAATCAGATATAATTTGACACATTTGTAGAAATGAAAATGGAAAAGAGAATGAATGAATACACAGAAGGCATTGCAAAGGTAAAGAATGGAATGGAATTCTCAAGAAATATCTGACACTACTGACATGGGCAGCAGTGTAATTAAAATGTCTGACATCTCCCACATATTAAATGTAATTAAATGTATTGCTATTATTTTGTTTATAATTTTTAATCATTGTATTAACTCTTTTAGGGCTCATTTTTTTTTTTGTTTCTTTTCTCCCAGGGCTGAATATTTTTCCAAATACTAACTTTTTTAAAAAAAGAACAGAAAGCAATTGTTTAACATATCAAATCAACAAAAAATATTTATTTTTGACAAATGTTACCGTTTTGCATGTTGTATGAGCCTGCATACTATATGATTTCACGTACTGCAAAGTATGATATCGCTCAAAGCAGCCAATTGCATGCATTGCCACGTTGCACTGCTTACAATACGTGCTGCACTGGTCTTGTCTTTTGTTGTGGGTTTCCACTTTGAAAAACGAGAATACAGAGCAAACGCATCCCGCGATTCAAAAAATTTCTCTGCCTACCTGTTTGTCTCGTCTGACAGTAGCTGAAAAGCAGCATCAGGAGAGAGCAGCCTGAAGTAGTTCAGCAGCTGGTGATCTGTTGTGTCCAACAGCAAGCCATGCCGTCTTGTGAAGTCCGGCTCCCACAGATCAATGTCTGTGTATTCCTCCCACGCGAACCTTGCCGTAGATGCATCGGCTGCGCGAATGCGTTCAGCTGCCAGTGGATCAGCTGGCGCGGCATCGGCTGGTGTCCGATCAGCTGATGCCGGCTTCTCACTCTCTTGTTCGATCTCCTGATCACTGTCAATAAAATCCGATTCTGAAAAATCAGAGTCCGACTCCGCGATAATGCGCAAAACATTGTCTGCCGAGTGTTTTCTTTTCTGCACTCGCTTCGCTACCTTGTGACATGTCGATGCCATCTTGCCATTATTTACATTTCGTAACTCATGCACACACAAGGATTAGTTGCCGAGTCAACGAGTCTAGCATTCCTCCAAGCACAGAGGGAATGCCTGCGACGTGACAGTGAGTTTTGTCGCCATTAACAGCTGATTGTCGCCCTCTATCGCAGGATGTCGACTTTTGTCGACATTCGCCCTCAACCCCTCCTGTCGACAAAAGTCGACATCCGCCCTAAAAGAGTTAATTATGATATTGCATTGATATTATTTTTGCTGCTTTTCTAAGTATGCTTTTTTGTGGGTAATGGATGCTGACATTTTGTGTAAGAATTACTTTCAGTGTTATTGTTGTGTCACTGGCAGTAATCTGTCCTAAGGAAAGACCTCTCTAACCCTAGCAATTCTGTATTTCAAAAATCTAAAAAAAATAGTTTTGTTTAACTGATTACTTGTTGATTTGTTTGATGTTTTAATGTTATTATTTGGCTGGCATTTTATAATTATCAGTGCTGATGATCTAATACACAGTACATTGCACATCTCTCACTGCCTGCACATTCACACTACCTGTTTTGCCTCTTACCATTCTTTCCACTCACTTGGGGTCAAAAGTAACACATCTACAGCCAGGATCATTTCCAGGAATAATTAGTGGGCCGTATACCCAGGCAAATGAATTTAAGCAAAGGAGGGGGACTAGTAGATTCTGCTTTTTACATCTTTCTTTCTTTCTTTCTTTCTTTCTTTCTTTCTTTCTTTCTTTCTTTCTTTCTTTCTTTCTTTCTTTCTTTCTTTCTTTCTTTCTTTCTTTCTTTCTTTCTTTCTTTCTTTCTTTCTCATACTTACACATATCCTCTTAATATGAGGTGTCTCCAACACTGCAGCAGGTACCCTGTGTGGTGTACTGGTTAAGGCTTTGGGCTGCGAATGTGGTTCAAATCCTACTACTGACACAGTGTGACCATGAGCAAGTCTGCCTGCGCTCCAACTGGTGAAACAACCAAAATACAACCAATAAAATTTCAAATGTTATAAGCTGTGTGGGATAAAGGCATCAGTCAAATATGTAAATCATTTAAAATGTTGCAACATACTTTTTGTTCCAAGAAATTTAAAAAGCAGAGTAAATGAACCAGAAAGCATAATATTCTTGACTCATTGAAAATTTGCTCAATGCAAATAGTTTCAGGGCACCATGGTGGAGAGGAAGCTCTTTCCTGTTTAATTTGAGTTTTCTGGAAGTATCAATAATATTTCATAAAAACATTCATGCATTTTGCATGTTTTGATCATACGAATGAATAAAGGACATTATGTGACACAATTTACATGAGAATTTTTAAATCTTTTTGTTTCCATTGACATTTTTCACATTGTTTGCTGTTGGGCAAAGCAGGTCACCATTACAGTCCAGATTATCAAAAACTGTTTCCTCTCATTCTGATTGAAAACATGAGATTAACATTTTTTCTTGGCCACTACTACAAACTACATTAGGTAAGTAACATATAAAAATATGATTTTTGGGTAGAGTATTCCTTTTTATTCAGATGGCACTGTACACGTGTCTGTCTAAGAAGAATTAGAGTTGGTTCTTGTCTTGACTCCATGGTTTCAGTAATTCACAAAGTAGATGTATGGATAATTTAAGTTAATAGTTGGATGAACATCATTTAATCTTGATGAATTGCTTTAACATTTTGCAGATTGTTCACAAAGCATCATAATATGTATCCCTTCTCTATAAATAATAGTGTATGATTTTGATTTATTTGTTAAAAATTTCTTTATGTGCTGGGCTGCTGAAATTGGAGTACAACAACCACTTCTTACTTAGTTTGTTTACTCGGTTATTCTCCATTATAGATTTGAGAGAGATATAGCATCATCACATGTACAGTGATGTCTGACCAGCTCTCAGGCACCATGATAAGCAAGAATGTATTAAATAGAATGTATTTCTTCCTGAAATGTAGTCTTTTTATATTCTCCAGAGCAGCAGAACAGTTTTTGAAAGTGTCTGTTGTCTGACTGCTCTAATTTTACTCATTATGTTAGTTCCACTTCATACTCAATAATTAGAAAACAGTATCCTTTATTATCTAAATGTGTGACTGAGAATTATTACCCAGGAATAAACTAGTCTACCATGCATTATGCTTATTAGCCAGCATAGACTGCAGCATCGGACAGACATACATTTTCTGTAAATAAGAACTTGTAAAATTTAAGTTTTTTTTTTTTTTTGCAGTGAGCATATCAGTTTGTAGTTTGGTGACTATGTGACTAGTTGTGCCCTGTCTCATGACCTGTTACTTTTTCCTAATCTGCTGCACCCATAATCCATGTCTATCTTGAGTAATAATGATGCCTTTCTAAGAAGACAGGCAAAACAGTGATCCAAATCTGACCTTTATGAGAGTTAGCCACCCATGGACAGATACAGCTCAAAATGGCTACCTGGTGCTATCAGTTAGACTGACGATGAAGCTGGCATGTAATCCCAGATAAGGGAAAGGGAAACTTGGCCAACCTGCTCACCCTATCGCCACAGTGAGTCTTAACATGAGACGAGATCTGGAAATTTTTGGTTGGATGGATTATGGATGAACAGTCGGATTTTGCTTGAAATGTATGTGAAATGTAGAAGTACTATGCATTAAACCTAATTGTTAAATTGTGATTTACAAATTGTAGAAAATCTATACATATTTAGATTATAAAATGTGCATATATTTGCATATATGTAGTTATTTCCTGCTATCAGATATACAACAAAAAAATTAGTGGTTGTTGTAGTAGTAGTAGTAGTAATAATAGCAGTAGCAGCAGTACTGCCAAGTGAAAGTTTTACGTAAATGACCATCCAAAAAGCAATATGTTGACACTTTCTGGCCCCACAATAAACCAGAATTACTTAAATATGCAATCTTAAATTAATAGATAACACAAATCATCTTATCTCATGTACTCCTTAGGTAATACTAACATTTTTTATACTGTACATGTACTGTATGTTGACTTATGGGGCTGGATATGTCAGTGACCAAGATCATCATGTTGATTACATCATGAGATGCGATGGTTCCATTACCAGAAGTTTTCATATTATTCTTTTCTTACTTAACAAAAACTAATGGTGGCGCTGGAGTGTGGTGATGAATTGCATGATGATTAGTACATGCAAGGAGGAATTTCACTGTACTCTATACTTGAGACTATAATGACCCTACAAACCTATAAAATGCTTAAAAGTGATTATATTTATAGAAATTGATCTAATACAGATATATAATATTCAATGCAATGCAATTTAATTTATTCTTAAACACACTTCCATTTATGAGCTCGATGAGATACACAATAATTACATATAAAATCTTAAAAATGAAACACAGAATTAACATATACATTAACATATGCATAATATATATATATATATATATATATATATTCATGGCAGGCGGCACGGTGGCGCAGTGGGTAGCACTGCTGCCTCGCAGTTGGGAGATCTGGGGACCTGGGTTCGATTCCCGGGTCCTCCCTGCGTGGAGTTTGCATGTTCTCCCCGTGTCTGCGTGGGTTTCCTCCGGGCGCTCCGGTTTCCTCCCACATTCCAAAGACATGCAGGTTAGGTGGATTGGCGATTCTAAATTGGCCCTAGTGTGTGCTTGGTGTGTGGGTGTGTTTGTGTGTGTCCTGTGGTGGGTTGGCACCCTGCCCAGGATTGTTTCCTGCCTTGTGCCCTGTGTTGGCTGGGATTGGCTCCAGCAGACCCCCGTGACCCTGTGTTCGGATTCAGCGGGTTGGAAAATGGATGGATGGATGGATATTCATGGCATTCGTAGTCTGAATCACAATCTGATTGTATGGGTGGTTACCTACCAGGTAACGCTTGTGATTGGTCAGCAAGTCGGCTAACATCAGCCATGGTGCCCTCTTTCAGTTGCGAGAAGCAGATCATAGAATGGTTGAAATAGTTTTACTGTCAAATAATGCAAAGAGTACGCGACACGTGTTTCACCCTAATTCTGGGCTCATCAGGCATACACACTCATTGCATCCCCTCTCGGGAATCGAACCTTGAATGTCAGAGGCGAAGCTCCTAACGCTGCACTACGGCGTGTGGTTCATTCATTTGACAGCATGTAGATCGGGGTAATTACATTCATGGCATTCGTAGTCTGAATCACAATCTGATTTTACTTAATACATTTTAAATGTAAAAGTGAAATGAGGGAATATTTGTGGCAATCAATGTGTTAAAGTTATTCTAAAATTGTTTATTCCGCATCACATATCAGGTCTGATGCTCTTTTTATCACAATGTCCATTTAACTTAGACATGTGAGATGGCCTTTATGGTTTTAAGCCCGTTTTGACTCTTGAGAAGTTGTTGGGCTTATGGGGTAGCCACACTCAGGAGTGGCGGGATACTTTAATTGGGCTTCCCTTCTAACTGTTCCATCATAACATACGTTGCCCCTGTAATGAGCCTCTTGGTTAATCAGCATTAAGTAGCATTTGCCCACTTTGGGTGTTGGGCTCTATCATGTTTGTCTCCTGTTTATGGTTTTCATGGACAGGATATCATTGCACAGCTGAGGATGTGAAGGTGTCAAGTTGGGGTGGTTAGGGTAGCATCATTGCCTTATGCAGATGATGTTGTCCACTTTGCCAAATCTGACTGTGACCTTTAGTATGCACTTATGCGACTTATTGAGGAGTGTGAAGTGGCACGGATGAAGACCAGCCCCTCCAAACCTGAGGTTATGGTTCTATCTTGGAAAAGATTGCTATTACCAGGTGAGGAGAGATCTTGTTCATGAGTGATGGATAAAGGAACATGAGATGAACAAGTGGATTGGAGCAGCAGCAGCTATTCTGTTGGTGCTGTACCACTTCATGGTGGTAAAGTGGGAGCTTAGTCTATAGAAGAAACCCTCAGTTTACCAGTCTATCTACATTCCTCTTAACTGTGGGTAATAACCATAGTGGTACAACTGATTTTTCTTTGCTGGGTGGCTGGGCTAACACTCTGTGATAGGGTGATTCAGGAGAGCCTCAGTGCTGAGCTGCTGCTCCTCCAGATTGAGAGGAACCAGTTGAGGTCTTCTGTGCATGTCATCAGGATGCCCCCCTGGATGGTTCCCACTAAAGCTGCTCCAGGCATGTCCCACTGGGCAGAAACCCTGCGACAGACTCAGGACAACCTGAAAGAATTACATCTCACAGGTGGGAAGTGGAATTCCCCGTGATAAGAAGAAATTTCTAGCTGTACAAAGAGAAGCCTGGGCTGACCGGCTTAGTTTGCTGTCACTGCAGCCCTCACAAGCAAAGATGGTTTCAGAGAATGAGATGAAATTGCATTTTTGTGATAAAATTCCCCCTGCAAGTTATTTTTTTACATGTTCAATTAATCTGCAGTTGAAGCAAGCCTCCATGAGAAGCTCCAAATGACTGGTCCTAGTTGGGATGGCCACCATCTTTGTTACAGAAACGGAAAAATCATTTTTTGTATTTGACCTTAATGGTAAAAAAATGTGTAACTGTAGGTTATGGAGAGCTAAAGTCGATCTTGGCAGCTTTGAGCGAAAGGCAGATGCCAACCTATCATGGAACATTAATTCTTTCCAGAGCCCACTCACTCCTGAAAGGCTTTGGAGAATTTGGAGTCTTTGATCATCGGAGCCTTCACATCTTTGGGAATTGGGAGGAAATCTGCATAGCTATAGAAAAGCCATTCACATATACGGAGAGTCTGCAGGCTCCTCTCAGATGCTGACTGTTTAAGTATTGAATTACAAGTTTCGTGAGCTGTGCAGAAGCAGTACTAACCACTGTGCCAACATGTCAGCTTTCTTAATTTAAAAGTGTGACATTTTTTTTAATCAAAGGCTTTATACAAGAGAAGACAGTTTCAGTAAGTCGAGTGTTTTCCTGGTTTACTGAAAATGCTAAAATGACTTATAAATATGACTTTAAATTCTTTCATTTAAAGTGCTTATATGCCAGTTTGCAGCCAATGTTAACACTTTTTGTCTGCATCCAGATTGTTACTGAAATGATCTCTCAAGTGATAGCATCAAAGTACAGAGAGCAGCACTTGTGGTTCAGTTATTTGTTAGCTGGGGCAAGGGATTCTCACAACCCCTAGCAATTAAAAAAAATGAACACTCAGAATATGAAAGCCATGAGTGATTCACGCCATCTACGGTTAATGTTGTTAAACTATGTACCGCTTTACCATAGAAAAGAAGATCACAGACAATTGTTGATTTCTATCTCTGCCTTTAATTTCTGGTTGAATCAATGGTACACTCAGTCTGTGAGTCAAAATTCACCTTGCACTGCTTAATTCTTAGAACTTTGCAAAACAGTGCCATGGATTCTTAATCAGACTGAGACCAAGGCTTTCACTAATTCATTGTAGCACGTTCACAGTTTCTTTTTTATGAGCCATTCCAAGGTTACTGCGGCCTTGTGTTTTGCGATCAATGTCCTGCTGAAAGGTGAAGCTTCAGTTTTCTAGCAGATTCAAGCAAGTTCTCTTTGCTTACATTTTCATAATTCATTCTTCTTTCTATTTTAACCAGATACCTAATCCATTGTGAAGTACAGCAGACACACAGCAAAATGCCCCACCACTGCTCATTTCTGTAGGTGTGCTCCCCACACGTATCTCTTTGATCTCTGGCCTAAATGCTCTATCTTGGTCTCATCTCACCACAAAATCTTTTCCCAGATGACAACTGGGTTACTCTAAATAACTTTGGCAAACTGCAAACATGCTTCAGATGGTTCTTTTTGAGTAATTATGTCTTCTGTGCTATCCGGTGCAGCCGGTGCGGACCATACTCCCTTACCTGGCTTAGGAGGCCTTGGTAATGGAAGGTCAGGGAGGAGTGACAATATTGTCAGGACACCCTGATGTGAAAGGACATTACAGAATCTACATCTGGGCCAGTGTCCTAACAGCCACTGAACGACACCTGGGATGAACTTGGGAACCGGAAGGACTGCACAGTGGGTGACTTCCTATGGTTATAACATCCCCCAATACACTGGATGGCAGCATTCTCTCTGGCAAATGCAGCATGAGAGTTGTGGCACCATGGACCTGCTCTGTCTGATTCTGTGGGTGCACCAGGGAGTTTTTGGATAGTGAAGATACAAGGACCATTGTGGTTCAGCCTGACCCAGAACTGTTTGCTGAAGGCATTAAATCAAGCGGCAGACATACTCCCGGCTCCAAAGTTAAAAGAAAATTAGGGAGTCTGTGTAGGAGAGAGGAGACAGACAACACTGACCTGGGAGGAGTGGAGGAGATCAGTCAGAATAAAGGACTGAAGAAAGTGCTGTGCTGCATGGTTGGGTGTTAGAACATTTTGCGGTAGTGTGGGGAAGAAACCTGTACAAGGTACACTTTGGTGGCTAAATATAAGAACTGGGTTTAAAGTTCTAAAGGTGTATGTGACAGTTGTGTCTGGGGTTTGATATATAGTGGCCTTAGTACATATATATATGAAATGAAAATTATCAACCTACAGAGGGCTGAATTCAAAGACACTCCAAAAATCAAAGTAAAATAATGATGTGGCAGGCTAGTCTATTTTGCCGAAATTTCATTGCAGCAATTCCAAATCGTACTCAGTAGTTCGTATGGCCCCCACACGCTTGTATGCATGCCTGGCAACATCAGGGGGACATGCTCCTAATAAGACGACAGATGGTGTCCTGGGGGATCTCCTCCCAGATCTGGACCAGGGCATCACTGAGCTCCTGGACAGTCTGAGGTGCAACGTGGCGGAATCAGATGGACTGAAACATAATGTCCCAGAGATGTTCTATTGGATTGAGGTCAGGCGAGCGTGGGGGTCAGGGAGGAACCCAGGACCCACTGCACCAGCATAGGGTCTGACAATGGGTCCAAGGACTTCATCCTGATACCTAATGGCAGTCAAGGTGCCGTTGTCTAGCCTGTAGAGGTCTGTGTGTCCCTCCATGGATATGCCTCCCCAGACCATCACTGACCCATCACCAATCCGGTCATGTTAAACGATGTAACAGGCAGCATAACGTTCTCCACGGCTTCTCCAGACCCTTTCATGTCTGTCATCCTGTTCCTCCTTGCCCAAAGGAGCAGATAGTGGTCCTACTGAAGGGTTAAGGACCTTCTACGGCCCTGTCCAGCTCCCCTAGAGTAACTGCCTGTCTCCTGGAATCTCCTCCACGCCCTTGAGACTGTGCTGGGAGACACAGCAAACCTTCTGGCAATGGCACGTATTTATGTTGGACTACCTGTGCCACCTCTGTAGGGTCCAGGTATCGCCTCAGTAGTACCAGTAGTGACACTGACCATAGCCAAATGCAAAACTAGTGAAAAAACACTCAGAAAAGATGAAGAGGGAAAAATGTCAGTGGCCTCCACCTGTTAAACTATTCCTGTTTTGGGGTCGTCTCATTGTTGCCCCTCTAGTTCACCTGTTGTTAATTTTATTAACACCAAAGCAGCTGAAACTGATTAACAACCCCCTCTGCTACTTAACTGACCAGATCAATAACCCATAAATTTCATTGACTTGATGCTATACTAGGATTAAACAGTGTTCCTTTTTTGAGTAGTATATATATATATATATATATATATATATATATATATATATATATTGTGGAGGATTGCCGGCTTCCCAGTCCGGCCCTCACCCCCAGGCCGCTAGGAGGAGCCCTCCGGACAGCATATTCGTGCCCCGAGTTCCAGCAGGGCCTCATGGACTTTGCAGTGTTGTGACACAGCCCTGCTGGATACCTTGGGGGCCGCCAGGAGTCGCTGTAGGGGGGCTAGTGGGCTCTTGTATGCCCTATAACCCAGGAGTGCGTCAGCATCACGTGTCCGGAAGAAACGACGTGCTCCCGGGATGAAGAAGAGGACTGTTTACCCTGACCCGGAAGGAAATTGACTTGTGAGTTGTGCTTGGAACCACTTCCGGGTCAGGAGCTATAAAAGGATTGTGGGAAGCCCAGAACACTGAGCTGAGCTGGGAGGTAGGGTGGCGACGTGTCTGGGCGAGGAGGATTGATTATAGAGAGAATAGTTTATTGATTTATGAATAGTGTGGTGTGTTTAGTGCTTTGTGTACATTATAATAACAAAATAAATAGTTATTATACTTTCACCTGGTCATCAGAGTGGTACCTGAGGGTTCGAGAGGTGGACAAAAGCCGTAACTGCTACAATATATATATATATATATATATATATATATATATATATATATATATATATACACAGTGTATATATATATATATATATATATATGTGTGTGTGTGTGTGTGTAAAAATGTACTTCCTGGAATGGCAATGTAGTGTCACCCATGTCCATTGAATCTTCACAGATTAACAGATTAACCCTTTAACTGCCAGCTCCCTAAATATTCCCCACGCCAGGCGAAATCTGAACAATTTTCGTTTTTTTATTTTTTTACATTTTTTACATTTATTCAAGCAGTATTGACCACTAAATGTTGTGCAAGTTCTAGAAATGGGCAAACACATAATAAAACACAAAATCTACCTTTTCTCAGGCTTCCACAACAATAAACTTTCATCAACTGTAACTGACGGTCCTGGCATGTAGGGCAACTGAAATGCTTCAAATAAATGGTCAATCAAAGGACGTAGCTTGAACAAGCGGTCGCGGTTTGGATCTTTCTTATCTGGCTCAGTTCCAAATGAATTTTTTCATTTCGTTTTCATCAGTGTCTACCCAAGCACGAACACGGGAATGTGGAGGTAAATTGGGATTTTTCTCAATAAACTGTGCTGCACACAGATTTGTCTGATGAACAAAATGTCTGATCAAATCAGGTGACACAAACAGCTCATAAAACTGCTCAGCAGTGTAATTGTTTACATCAACAGTAAAGCCACACGTTGCCTCAAACGGATACAGAAAAGGTAGTTCACCTCGGGCAGCAGTCCAGTTGAGATGCTGGGGATACACCCACTCATCGCCGTCATCCGATGCGTCGTCATTCACAGTATCATGCAGCGCATGTTGCTGATTATCATTGTCGCTAAAATCTTCTTCAGAACTGCTACAATCATGATCAGAATTATTGTCCAAAATCGCCTGCAAAACCTCACTTGAAGTCAGTTTATGTTTCGCCATATTCACAGCTTTCACTTTCGAAACACATCACGTGATCGGCCAATACAAGCGCAGAGTTGTCGAAATACAACGTAGTAATAATACCCACGCCAAACTGTCAGTTATACTACGCGGCAGGCATTCACATAACCACAGGCAAATGTGCCGGATAATTCCGGCAGTAAGGCGTCAGCAATAAAGCTACAATGCCGGATATATCCGGCAGAGGGCGGTTAAGGGGTTAACAGCTTGAAGCTGTGACTGATCTTTCTTCAAATGAACACATGTTCAGTGTTATTATGGATGATGAAACACGGTGAGACAAAAGTCAAAGTCAGGAAACTAAAACAAGTCAAAACCTAGAGATCAGTGTTTTCAGTACAACCCAGAAACAAAACTGCAAAGCATGTAGTAGGAAATGGTGAGTTCATCAGGGCCGAATATAAGCATGCATGTCACACTTGCAGTTCAAGACCATGCTTGTGTGTTTTTTTTTCCTTTAGCTGTAGAAAACTCAGCATTTTGTTTCTTCATTGTACTGGAAACGCCTTGTTCTGTCACGTTTGACTTCTTAGTTTTGTCTTGTTTTTAGTTTCTTGACTTAGATTTTTGTCTCTCATATTGGCTAATAAATATCAATCAACTTTCTGGCCCCTGACCCTCTCACTGTGTTCTTTTTGACCCAGATTCCTGCTTCACATTTTGGGCACAGTTTAAAATGCTCATTTTCTTCCTCACTGGCATCGACCTTAGTTTGCTTTTCTGTTGTAATCTCTTTCTTTCTGCACAGTCATTACACAGAGGGTATCCCAATGATCTGATGCCAACTGAGACAGACCAAGCGCCAGTATCCTATTGTTAATTTTGTTTCTGAGGTCAGGGGTGTCTGACTTGCATATATCACTAGTCATTAGCAAAAGCGAGTCAAATACTTAATTATTTATTAGGTCAGTCAATGATTACATTAGAGAAGTCTGCATACAAATTGAAAAATTTTAATATGGCCCCAACAGAATTTCCACGCCAAAAACAACTCATAAGTGATGCTTCACAGCAAGTCGTTGCTTCCTCAATAGTATTCAATCATGACGTCTTCTTCATAAGTCTTCAGTTACGGAAGCTGCCAGCTGCTGATACAGCAGCACAGGGAGACTGAAAACAGAAAGGTCTACCAGGACAAGATGGCTGGGCTAATTTAGTAGGAGCAGCTGCTGCTGTGGAAGAAGCTCTGGGCTTCTGGAGTATGCTGCAGCACTTAGCCTCTCTTGGAGAGCAAGGTAAGATGCCAGCAAAGTACATAATGGATGATTCTGTAAACAACTCGTATTTAGACAGAATTAATCTTATTAACATTATTCTAAAGAATTAAAATTATTATATTTATTCTGTCCCCAAACGCCGAATCAGCAAGGCTTCTATCCTAAGACCCATGTCCGTACAGAGTGTGAGTCACCCTGTTGATTGTAGTGAATGTGGACAGATAGCTTTACTCACCAAGAAAGTCAAGGCTGAGAATCTGTATATGTTAATGTAAATTTCTGGCAAGAAGTCATACAAAGTATTAGGATGTGAAAACCATTGACAACTTGAAGGTAAAAGGGTGATAATTTCCTTAACCTAAAATACAATGTGGCGGAAGGTTAAGCAATGACTACAGCAGCACCAGTAAGAAAAAGGGAGGTGGGGACATATCAATATATATTAAATTAAAAAGTGGGGAGGGTTAGGAATGCACCAAACAGTCTAATAATAATATTAACACAGGCTGATGTAGCAGCACAATATTTATTACTTTGAAACACACTTATGATTATCCTTATTCTGATTCAACACAACTGTGAGATGGTGTGTCTGCCCCACAAATTACTACCATTTTGTTTTGACTAATATTCAGTATTTCACCCAGCTAATATATATTAAAAAGACCAAAATGCCAGCAGAAACCATACCTGTATGATGTTGACCACATGGTAAGGTAACCAGAAGAAACCAAAAGCTCCAATGATTGCAAGGATCAGATTTTCACTGCGCAGTCTACGCTGAAACTTGGAAGTCCGGAGACGGTATAAAATGTAACCATAGCTACTCAGGATGATTGTGAAAGGCACTATAAAGCTGAAAACTGTCTCAAAGCTGTACTGAAAGACTTCATCTTTGCGGGAAGGATGATGAGCACTGCACAGCCTTCGGGTGCTGTTGTCCGTAGTAGTGACGTGCCGAAACATCACAGCTGGAATTGCAAATACGAATGTGACCACCCAAAGTACAATCAAAATTTTAACCACTATTCTTTTCCTTCGAATGGAAGGCACTTGATGAGGCCAGGCTACAGCCACAAGACGATCGAGGCTCATAAGAGTGATGAAAAATATACTGGCATACATGTTCATACAGCATAGGTAAAAGAGACATTTGCACATGAACTCTCCAAATATCCAGTCCCTCAGTGCCAGGTAGACGGTGAAGAAGGGTGTCAATAACATTAAGCCGCCATCTGCGAAGGCTAAATTAAGGATCAACAAGCAAGTGACTGAGCGTTTCCGAGTTCGAAATAAAATACTCCAAACAATGAAAAGGTTTCCTGGAACTCCAATGAAGAAGACTAAACTAAGAATGAAAGTGCCTAACCCAGTAGACAAGTTGTTGCTAACTACACTCTCAGACTCCTCGGTGTCGTTGCTTTGGTTGGTTGCCATAAGAGCCATTGAGTCTTCTGGAAGGGGCCTAGAAAGGAAAAGAGAAAAGCGTGATAAGTCTCTTCTAGATCAAGAAAACAGTAAGTTTAATGTAACTGGATCTAGTCTAGAATTAAATAAAGAGCAGATGGAAAGGACTTCACTGTCTTCACGTGCCGTGGGGATTATCTTAGTGACCATTTGTGAGATGTCACATATCTCAATATCATTCTATTCATGTGAATTTTCAATGGCTGTTTTTGGAGAAACACAGAGTCATATCCACAAAAAATATTTACTGATTAGTGCCAATGTTTTGCAGTAAATAAAAAGCTATTGAAATACATTAAGTAGATTATCATGTCATTCCATAAGTAATGCAACCAGAATAATAACATCAGAAACATTTTTCATGGTGTAACAGTTAATGTCTCACAGCTCCAGATACCTGCAGGTGCGTCTTGACATGGACAAGTGGTGTCTGCACACTCTTCCCATGAGATATAGTATTCTCTACTATTGGAAACTCTTAACTGGGCTATCATAAATGAGTGTCCCTGGCAATGGATTGGCATCTGGTCTAGAGTTGGCTTCTGCCTTGTACTACTGGAATAGACATCAGATCCATTTGAACTTGAGCTGCATAAGAAGGTCTAAAGATAAGAAAAGCAACAACAACACTCTATTTCTTGTATAGCCTATAATTAAACAAGTAATGCATTGATTGGCTTTAACCGGTCCTGTTTTTTGACAGCCCTCCAGCCTTGACTCACTAAAAAGACAAGAAGAAACTCCCAGAAAAATAACAACTGTATGAAGCAATATAACTGATTCTGACACATATGAAATTGTGATTTACAGCAAGCAACCATTTTCTATAAAAGCTCTCAATGGTTTCCTAAATTACCAGATATTATAAAAAAATTACTTTTTAATTGGGTAACATAGTGCCACAGGACCCTAAGCTGGAAGTGTGAGTTAGTACAGATTTGGACATTAGTGATCAACTAATGTGATTGTGCTGGCTCTTACTGTCTGAGCAAAAAAAATATGCTTCAGTTCGCATACAGTTTACTGACACTAACAGTAAGACTTGTTTTGCAATCCATTTCATAATTGCAAAACATGAAACTCACAAAATAGTTTTTAGGGTAGAAAACAAAGAATGTTGCTCCTTAAAGCCTCATTCATGCTTCCCTGTTTACCTGTCTTCTTCTCTCCGGTAATCTGTACTATACATATTTAATCATTTTGTTCTGTTACAACATTAGAACACTCTAGACGAGAACAGGCCTTTCAGCCCAACAAAGCTCGCCAGTCCAATCCACTTAATTCTTCCAAAATAACATCAAGTTGAGTTTTCAAAATTCCTAAAGTCCTACTGTCTACTGCACTACTTGGTAGTTTATTTCAAGTGTCTAAAGTTCTTTGTGTCAAGAAAAACTTCCTAATGTTTGTGTGAAATTTACCGTTAAAACAAGTTTCCAACTGTGTCCCCATGTCCTTGATGAACTATGCTTATCATTCATTACCATGAAGGAGTGCAGCATGTTTTTGTAAAGTGTGACATGCTGTTTATTTTCCAAAAGAAGACACACTAAAGTGCAGCGTTGAGCACAGTACTGTGTTTTCAGTATATATCTTTATTTAAATATTAAGTGACAGGCAGGAATTAATACAGTATGTGGAAATGCTTCCACACTGGAACTTAACATCTTTCTTCTCGAGTGAATGGCATGAATTTCACCAGAAGCGAATTTATGTCAAGAAGTTTTTCTAAAGGGAAACACTAAGTTTCATTGCAATTTCGTTCACTTATCACTACTTCTACCACTTGTTACTAAGATGAATGGTGTCTCACTACAAACCTGTAATTGAACAAGCAGCATCAGAGAATGGATTGATGTGTGGACAATCTTATGCTTTTTGTCTCCAAGAATTAAGAACATTTGAAAAAGAAACATATTATATTATATTATATTATATTATATTATATTATATTATATTATATTATATTATATTATATTATATTATATTATATTATATTATATTATCCATCCATCCATTTTCCAACCCGCTGAATCCAAACACAGGGTCATGGGGGTATATTATATTATATTATATTATATTATATTATATTATATTATATTATATTATATTATATTATATTATATTATATTATATTAAGCTACAAATGGTACAGTAGTTAGCACTGTTGTCTCATAGATTCAGCATCCTTGGCTTCAGTTCTGTGTTTCGTCATGGTTTGTGTGTTGTGTTTATGTTTGCCTTGGGCCTTCCTGTAGTTACACATTTTTTTTTTCTTTCCCACATTTCCAAAGAGATGTACGTCAGTTTAATTTATCAATTCCAAATTGTCCCTGTGACTGTTTCCTATATTGTGTAGACTACTGTCAGGATAGACTCTGACTCACAGCAATCCTGATTTGGATTTATCATATTATATTATATGGGTGGCATGGTGGCGCAGTGGTAGCGCTGCTGCCTCGCAGTTAGGAGACCCGGGTTCGCTTCCCGGGTCCTCCCTGCGTGGAGTTTGCATGTTGTCTGCGTGGGTTTCCTCTGGGCGCTCCAGTTTCCTCCCACAGTCCAAAGACATGCAGGTTAGGTGGATTGCCAATTCTAAATTGGCCCTAGTTTGTGCTTGGTGTTTGTGTGTGTCCTGCAGTGGGTTGGCACCCTGCCCAGGATTGTTTCCTGCCCTGTGTTGGCTGGGATTGGCTCCAGCAGACGCCCGTGACCCTGTGTTCAGATTCAGCGGGTTAGAAAATGGATGGATATTATATTATATTATATTATTACTGTTAGATGATATGAAATGATTGGGTCTCACCTGGAAGATTACTAAGACTGTGAAGAGTGGAAGAAAATATTTGAGGGACAACAGACTATCCTGGATAAACCCAGAAAATGGCCATTAAACTGGCAATTTACATTTTGTCAAGTATGAGCAAACAGGGGACATCTTTAGGGCTCTCAGTAAGTAATCAATACTCCACCCTGAGCAAAGAGGGAGTGTTGTCACTAACCACTTCTCCCTTTTCCAACCACAGTTCCAAGGCTTGTTGGTCAGAAAATGGGTTACCTAATTCTTCTTCTACCAAGAAGCCTTGCCTCTTCCAGTGTTGATAATATATAAACCGAGAAGCCACCAGACATCAGAGTTCATTCCAGAACCAGTGCACCAAGAGGACTGAGAGCTTCTTCCACCTTTAATATTTCTATTTTGCCTTAATGGCAGTTTTGTACCCACAAGTGCTTGTTATTTTCCCTTTTTCAACATCACGATTAAACAGTGCTACCTGCTGGTATATTATATTATATTATATTATATTATATTATATTATATTATATTATATTATATTATATTATATTATATTATATTATATTATATTATACAGGGCTATTCAAAATGAAAGAGCAGATTTCAAAAATTTATTTCAAATAAAAATGTGTAAGACAGTAACACATTCCGCATATCACTGGATAGAGGAAAGTTCAAAGTTTGATCCTATGGTCCTTGAGTTTGCATGCACTAAACATGAGCACCATGTGTAGCGTGACAAACATCAAAACGGTAGACCAGTTCTTGCCACACACAAGTCAACTGGCAAGATTATATTATATTATCGAAGTTTTGGACATGCATTTAAGAAATTCAGTGTGTTCTGTGTTCTCGTTCGGCAGGTTTCCAGGATGGTCTGCAGGGTTCAATAACATATTCTTAGACTAATTAACAGGGAGGTCCATCTGCTGGGTGCAAAGGTTCCACACACACATACGTTAACGACCATTAACAATGGAGATAATTTAGAGTCACCAGCCCATCTTTCACTCACATACTTTTGATGGTCGAGGAAAACCAGAATACCTGGAGAAATCACGCACACTGTGCACAATTTCTGAAGCCATGACACTGTCAATGTAAGAGGGCAGCACAAACCGCAACACAATCCACAGCAAGAAGTTTTTTAATTTGGGGTTGGAAAAAAAGAAGCAGAAAATGGTAAGCAAAGACTTCTTTTTTAAACAACAAAGTTAAAGCTTACCTATCCATTTTCTAAACCTGCTAATTCAAATCCATCCACAGGGCCTATTGAGGCAATCAGAGACCACAAATCAGAAACTCCCTGTACTTGAGGCGCCCCTTCATTGTTTGTCAGTTAAACTATAATCCAGGGGAAAATGTACACATATATGCACATTCTTACAGAGAAATACCAGGATGGGAGTAGATGCCCGATGTCTAACGGTGAGAGGCAGCTGTGCCAGGTCTCTGATATGGTGTGGCAGCTATGCTAGCCACTGTGCCACCCCTGCTTTACATTCTCTAAACTCAGTGGACCTTCTAAGCTGTGCCTCCTGCATGCACTAACTTGTGCAAGTCTTACAACATTGACTCCCAGCCCAGGAATCATTAATCATTGCCATTTGATCTCCTGTAAGTCTTGCGAAATTTATGGATGTTTCATTGAACTTATTCAAATAATTTTAGGAGGCACTTTATTTAATTAGAAAACAGGATAATGCAAATAAAAGATAAGATGGTTAAGTTGTGAGGGCAAGCAGATGATACCATTTTAGATAATGGGAAATTAATAGCAAATATTAGAAGGATCAAAGTCATTGCATTAATGGAAATGTGATAGCTGAGTTGGAAATCTGATGTGCAAATATTTATATACAAATAAAACACACTGATAGTGGATACAGAATAATCCACATGACTGCATGATTCAGTAGGTCATTCCATACTTCAAAGCTCATATGCTTTGTTTTAATACCCATTATTGTATTTTCCAGTTTTGCTCATTCCTGTAAACAGTTATGGGAGGCCACTGCCTATCTGGACAGCAGGTGCAAACTATGGGCAGCACTTCATGGCAGTGCACAGTCATGCTCACACCCCTCATCACTTCTACTGAGCCAATTCAGAATTAGCGATTATAATAACACAGAGGGCATGTTTGCTGATGACATTGTGATCTGTAGCGATAGTAGGGAGCAGGTTGAGGAGACCCTGGAGAGGTGGAGATATGCTCTAGAGAGGAGAGGAATGAAGGTCAGTAAGAACAAGACAGAATACATGTGTGTAAATGAGAGGGAGGTCAGAGGAATGGTGAGTATGCAGGGAGTGGAGCTGGCGAATGTGGATGAGTTTAAATACTTGGGATCAACAGTACAGAGTAATGGGGATTGTGGAAGAAAGAGGTGAAAAAGAGAGTGCAGGCAGGGTGGAATGGGTGGAGAAGAGTGTCAGGAGTGATCTGTGACAGACGGATATTAGCAAGAATGAAAGGGAAGGTCTACAGTAGGGTAGTAAGACCAGCTATGTTATATGGGTTGGAGATGGGGGCACTGACCAGAAAGCAGGAGACAGAGCTGGAGGTGGCAGAGTTAAAGATGCTAAGATTTGCATTGGGTGTGACGAGGATGGATAGGATTAGAAATGAGGACATTAGAGGGTCAGCTCAAGTTGGACGATTGGGAGACAAAGTCAGAGAGGCGAGATTGCGTTGTTTTGGACATGTGCAAAGGAGAGATGCTAAGTATATTGGGAGAAGGATGCTAAGGATAGAATTGCCAGGGAAGAGAAAAAGAGGAAGGCCTAAGAGAAGGTTTATGGATGTGGTGAGAGAGGACATGCAGGTGATGGAGGAAACAGAATAAGATGCAGAGGACAGAAAGATATGGAAGAAGATGATCCGCTGTGGAAACCCCTAATGGGAGCAGCCGCAAGAAGAAGAAGAATAACACAGAGAGCAAATTATGTATTTATGGCAAAAAGGTTTATGGTTAAGCCATAATAACCTCGCTAGCTGAGGTCAGGATGCTGCTGCTGCTGAGTCTACTGTTGAGATCTTCCACCAGCCAGTCCTCCTGCTGACACTTGTCAGTCAGTAGATACTCATGGATGATGATGAGTGAAGTGATTCGCCTGAAATTAAATTTGATATAGTGAGAGATATAGTGTTTCATTTCACAAAAAAACAAACAAACAAAAAAAAAACTAGCAAAACAAATGATGTTTCGCTTCCAGTGAAATTTGTGCCATTCACACCTAAAGAAAGATGTTTAGCTCCTGTCTGTAAGCATTTTCATGCATTAATTCTGTATGTGTCTCATTTAGGATTTATATAAAGATCTCTAGTGAAAAAAAAAACAGTGTGTATATCCTTAACTTAGTTAAAGTGATGGTGACTTTCTGTGTAGTTTGCTATTCTGTGAAGTAAACACAGAAATATGGATGATGGTGCTTTGCGGTGTGTCTTCATTCAGAAAATATACAGTACAGCATATCACATTATTCAAACACATACTGCACTCCTCTGCAATAATGTCAATGACAGGCATAAACTGAATCAATTTTACTGATGCGTTCCAGATTACATGTTTTAGAAAGCTATGGAAAAGAACACATGCAAGTGTGCACAATCTTTAGGAAGCATTTTTCTTTATTTTCCACCCTAGGAATAACCTTTAAAACCCCAAAAAACTCTTTAGTGAGTTTAGCATTTCACAATTGCAACAACGCTTGTAAAATGAATTTCAGTGTCAGTTTTTTTGCAAAATTGTATACAAATCGAACTTTGCCTGCATCACCCTTCTCTACTTGTACACCTTTATCTTTATCATTTCAAGCCACGTTGTATGAGTCTAACTCATCATATCAGAGTCATTACTCTTACTCTCAATATAATTGAATGTCAAAGTGTACAAGAAGTTGCTAGGCACACCTTCATGCACAATTCTTAAAGCTGGGCAAGAAAAGCAAAGTACAACAAACAAATGCATGTGACTGAAATGCTGAGATGGTCACTTGATGTTACCTTGCATGAGCAGATGGATAATAAGTACATATAAGGATCATGGGTATGTAGTCAATCAAGAGAAAGCTGGAACAAGCACAACATTGCTAGTATGGTCAGAAGATGAAGCATATCTGGTGGAGCAAACACTGACAATCGAGTAGCCGAGAGGATAAAGGCAACATGGTAAAGGACATAAGAATAAGAGCTGGTGATGAAGACAAAATCTAGTGTATGACAGAAGACAATACTCTCAAAAGGGTTAGTACTAATGACCATACATGTGGGGACCAAACAGAATGGCCAGGAGAGGAGAAGAGAAGATCTGCATTGTTGTTGTCAGCAAGGGTAGCTCAACACAAACAGAGTGAAATGGGGAGAGGATGGCATCAGAAAAAAATGCAAGCTGTGATCTGAAAGATAGGGGAGATCTGAATGAAACTGCCATTTCTTGAAGCATGTTAGTGTTAACTTCAATTTCCTCTCTTGGGGCTCCTTCTCTGAGATCTCAGTTCCTGTTTTGTGTGATATATTTTTGTTTTAATTTACATTTGCAGGGCATTACCCATTTACTTCTGGGTTAATCTTCTCATTTATTGTAAATGCATGTCATTTCAAATACCTGAAGACTCTGTGCATCCATGTTTGATGAACCTCCATGGGTTGCTCATTTTCAACTATCTCTCCCACCCTTGTTTATAACCCAGGCAGACTGTGGTCACAGTAGCATTGATTTGTTCTTCTGCAGACTTTATGTAGTCAGTGTATACAGTCTGACAGGCAAGCTAAGGTTAACATCTCCTAAGTAAGGTCTGAGGAGCTCATATGCTGTAAGCTGAAAGGTCAGCTTCTAAGTATGTGTGCTTTTCACCTGAAAACCTTAATAAAAGTGCTGCTACCATATTAGCTTCAAAGCCAACATATGCACAGTATAACTTAAACAGAAATGTTCCCTTTAATGAAACTTTGTTACACACAATAGTCAGTGTTTATTACACCTTTAATTATTAAATTACATTTTTTGAAAAAATATATATATATCAAATATTGACTAATCAAACTCATTTTTCTAAAATGATATATTTTACTTCAGCACAAAGGCTTTCACATACTAACAAACTCTGATCAGGCAGTTTTTCCACAGTTTATGATGTTATATATCAAAATCTGCAAACCAGTAAAGCCACAACGTCCAAACCAATTGCTGAAATCCTTGAATTATTCATCACGGACTACTGTTCCTTTCAGGGACAGATATAAATGGAGACCTAAAATAAAGTATTTCTCTCAATACTTACAGTATGTTAAAAGTTGAGAACTTGTAACTTCTAATATTTGATCAAAGAGTTTTGCCAAATGCCTTGCTGTTCTTTGTTTTCAATGTAAGTATGATATATTAATCGAAGTACCCAGTGTTACCCATTTGTATAATCAGTTAAGGTAGAAGAGCAAATATTTATGTCTTTTAAATGTTCAACCTTTCTTCATTACTGACTGTCTATCTGTCATCTGCACTACTTCTAATCTGTCCATTATTGCTGTAACTCCTTGCTGGGTTGGAACCACAAAAGCTACTTTTTTGAATTTCCTGATTTACTGTGGTTTTACAAATAGATTTCACACACATGCACACAGACAACACCTTCCGGGTTCGTCTGATTGTAATAGAACTCCAAACCAGGGGTTGGTGCTGTCACTTAATACCTCTCATCTTCCTCCCTCTGCAGAAGAAATGATTGACAGGCCGACCATCTGTGGCATTACTTCCAATTTCTGGTCTCCTGAACCCTTGAAAGCAAGTCCTCTACCATCTTGAGACAGTCTGTTTTGATGACTCTTATTTAAGAAGACTACTCGGGTTTATTTTTATTTACTTCTTTTTTTGAGTGGTTATTTTAATCTTGAATTATATGGGGATCACAAACATGCCCGAGACCTTTATGATCTTTTTTGTCTGTTCTCACATAATGTTTATTAAATTGGATAGCATGTCGAATAACTGAATTATTGATATAGCATATAAGCTGAATATCGATTCTTCAACTCAATCCCTATTCACAATGAAACCATTCCTTTTTGACTCCACAGTGAAATTCTTAAAACTCCATGAATGCTATATTTTAAATTATATGAAACCTAATATAAATGCAAAATTTTGTGCAAATAGACATAGCCATTTTTCAGTGATGCTCGATTTCTGAGTTGACCCCCCATCACACCACAACCACCCTCCCTGCCGTTATTTACATTGAATCACTTAGGTGTAACGCAGCCTTCACTGTTAGTAGTGTTTGGCTTTGAGTGATTCCATTGCAACCCCATTTCTTGATGGAACATTTGAAGGTTTAGATTTTTAAGTTATATTAACAGTAAGTTGCATTAACTTTGACTGTGCCTTTCAGAGGGATGCACATTACAACTACCCATCCCAGTGAAATTTTTGCAAGGATATGGTTCTCACAGGTGGCACAGTGGTAGTGCTGCTGCTTTGCAGTAAGGAGACTGTAGAAGATTGTGGGTTCGGTTCCTCCCTGTGTGGATAGCACTTTGAGTACTGAGAAAAGTGCTACATAAATGTAATGAATTATTATTAGCCTGGAATATAATTTGATTCAGCTTTCTTATCTTCTTCCTCTTCATGTTTTCCCACTTCTATGTGGGGTTGAAGGGCTTGATCAACTTTCTTCAAACAGCTTGGTCCTGCACCTCCTCCCTAATGAGTCCCTTTTTCCTTCAGATCTTCTTTTGCTTTACCATTCATCTCTGCTTTGTCCTCCCTCGCTTTCTCTTCCTCTGTACTTCCATTCCCATCACTCGTTTGCCCACATATTCATTGTCCCTCCTAATTAAATGTTCATATCACTATAATGTACTTTCCTGTACTTTCTTAGATATCCCTCATGTTTTTTATGTTCCTCTGATTGTCTCATTTCTTATTCTGTCCTCATTTATAATTCCACACATCCATCTCAACTCTCCTGTGCTCCCTTTACTGCCCATGTCTCAGCTCTCATACATCATTGCTGCACTTACCGCTGTCTTAAAAATCTGACCTTTAACCTTCACCTTAGTTCTTCTATCACACAGTACCTCTAATACCTTCTTCAAATTGTTCCATCCACACTGCACTCTATGGGTTATCTCTGCATCCAATTTTTCATCTTAGGCTACCACTGATTCTTGATATTTAAATGTATCCACTCTTTTCGATAGCTCTCCCTGCAGGCTAACTTCTGAATCTTGATCACCATTAAACCTCAGATAATTTCCTTTGGTACTGTGTCCCCCCAGAAAATCCTTGGGTACCGTTGATTTGACTTTGTGTCGAATGAGTGGTTGCTCATGGAGTCCCGAATGAGGCACATTACCTGCATTGTGAGGGAGCATCAGTTACGGCACTACGGCCATGTGGTGCGTTTCCAAGAGGGTGATCCAGATCGTAAGATCCTCATTGTTGCGGACCCGAGTGGCTGGACCAGGCCAAGGGGACGACCATGTAACACCTGGCTACGGTAGAGAGAGGGTCATTTTCAGATGGTGGGACTGGACTGCCTGGTGGTCTGCCTGGGGGGTTGCCAACCGGGATCCCGAGCTGTTTCGTCGTGTTGTGGGTGCGGCAACGCACTGTACCACTGCATGCTCCCCAACTTGACTTGACTTGCTTTGATGTTCCAAAGCCCTTCTAAATTATTCCAATGTCCTCTCAACTTCTTCTTTTCAGGTGCTACACAACACAATGTCATCAGTAAAAAGCCTACACAAGAAGGAAAGGTCAAATATCCCATGACTTAACACATCCATAACCAGACCAAAGATGCAAGGACTGAAAGAAGATCCCTGGTGCAGACCTTCTCTAATTGAGATCTTTGTCTGTTACCCCAACACTTCTTTAAACCTGAGTCTTTGCTCCATCATTCATATCCTGGACAATCCTCACATACTTCTCTGGTGATCCTTTCTCCTTCATGTACCTGCAGACCTCTTGATGTGGCACTCTGTCATAAGCCTTCTCCAAATCAATGAACACCATGTGAAAACCTTTATGTTTCTCTGAATGCTTCTCTCGCTTTATTATACATGTAAAATTTCATTAAGATCGACTCATCCAATTTGGAATTACAATCAGTTTTAGGAGTGCCCCCCATTATAACCCCATAACACCATAAATCCTACATTTAACTTGGGCCAATGTCTACCAACATTTCATGAAAATCATTCAGCTCTTTTTGCACGATATGACGAGCAAACAAAAAAAAAACAAGACACTGTCTGATTTCCCTAGTGTGCAAAATGGAAAATAACATCAAAAGATTCAAAAGACAGCCAAGAGGGAATTATGATATTACAACATATTTATGTACTGGAGTTGTGCCATTTAAATTAACACAGAAATCTCTTAAACATTTAAAGTAGAAAGAGGAAATGGTGCCTCATTCAGGAAAGACCAGGGGCCTGTGTTTCACACCGTGATGCAACACACATTTTTGGGGTATGGAAGGAAAATCAGCAGGATGTGGAGGAAAAACCCACACATGCATTGATTTGAATAGAAGTTACTTAACAAAAATACTTGTATTCCAATCCTTCCATCCATTTACTGAGCTTTCAAGCCACCTTTCCATTTTCTGCACCTGCTTTTCTTATTCACAGAAGCCAATTTGAAAACCTCAAAGGCCCAGGGAGAATTCACAGAGTGCACACTGCTATTTACCAGGCTTGGATGTGAGTGATCCAATTCACCACCAAAGGTATGAATGCCGTCCAGACTGGAGGCCATTCCATTGCAGGGGAAACACTGGGACAATTTAGAGGTGCCACATGTCCTCGAGACCAGTCCCACTATGAGCTAATTTGGTATCATTGATTAAGTTGAAAAATTAAATTAAATTAGATAGATAGATAGATAGATAGATAGATAGATAGATAGATAGATAGATAGATAGATAGATAGATAGATAGATAGATAGATAGATAGATAGATAGATAGATAGATAGATAGATAGATAGATAGATAGATAGATAGATAGATAGATAGATAGATAGATACTTTATTAATCCCAATGGGAAATTCACATTCTCCAGCAGCAGCATACTGATACAATAAACAATATTAAATTAAAGATTGATAATAATGCAGGTAAAAAACAGACAATAACTTTGTATAATGTTAAATGTCAACGTTTACCCCCTCCCCGACCGGGTGGAATTGAAGAGTCACATTGTTTGGGGGAGGAACGATCTATTAAATTAAAGTCAATAGTCCCAAAACAAATAAGTCAGACCTGAATACAGAACGGACACTGGCCGATTTACATCTCAAGCCGCTTCACACGTGTGGTAATAACTCAGTTTTGTGCTGATTCAGGCTCTCTTACCACAGTAACGGGCAGATGGCAGAAAGCCAAATGCAAATCTGCTGACGGGCTTCCGCTTTGGCATAAAGATTTTGCAAGTGACAGTGGCAGGGAAAAGAAAATGGTGATGTTTTTTGATAAAAAGAGATCACACATGTTAACCACAAACTTTCAAAATGTCAAACAGGAAACGTCTTTAAACAGAAATAAAAAAACAGTTCAATAAAGAGACAGTGTAAGCAGAAGAAAATGTTCAACTCAAAACCCAATTGTTATTGTTGGGTTTCTTTGGGTATTCCACTTTCATTTAACTTGCGAAAGAAGGTTCATTGGTGTCTCAAGTGATTATAAGGGTGTGTGAGTGTGAGCGTGCCCTACCATAGACTGCTCTCCCATCCTGGGCTCAGGCACAAATTCATTGTTAATTGTACACCATTCAGTGGGACTCTGGTGTCTCCCACACCCTAGTGACATCACTGCAATACCAAAAACATACAATGAATTCAGCACTTTACAACAAGCTAGTCAAGCCTCTAGCATTTATAAAGCACTTTGATTCTAGAGTCCTATATTGCAGAGCTGTCAGCTAATTACAAAGAATTACACACCGCAAACAGACATGGACCCAAAATAGTGTAAATGTTACTTTGGAAAAAACTATTGCCTCTTCCAGAATGTATTGTTGTTATGTGACTACTCTGCTTTAGAGTTGTGCTCATCATTAACGTCAGCCAAGCTGATTTAATGCAAAGGAATTGTTCTGTACTGACATTCACGTTTTTACATGTGCATGTATAACACATTTACTCAAACAGAGCTCGCTCCACATGAACGCATCAGTTGAAACAACGTTGCTATTGCCATTACTTGGCTGAGGCCTTTTATCCGAGTTAACTTACAATATTAAAATACAATTGGCTGTGCGTCTTTAGTTTTTACAATTGGAGCACAGGCATGTGAAGCGACCTGCTCATTGTCACACAGTGTCAGTAGCAGGGTTTGAGGGCTTAAACTGCATACCAAGCAGTAGTAAGCTAGCATACAGAACATATATAGTGTGTAATTGATACAGAGGAATTGAACACACTTACTTCCCGACGCAGTAAAACTCTCAAGTAAAGGAATAGATTTTCTTTTTACTTATTTTAGCCGAAAAGTCAACATATGGCTCATTAGCACCATCTTGAGTTCAAAACTGAGTTGTTATAATTGTGTGGTAAAGATGTGGGAAGTTCTTAGCTACTTCATATCACATAAAGGAACAGATACAAACAGGGCTGGTTAAAGTCCATTTGGAAAACTAAACAGGATGGATGGACGTCACCCCTTGTTGTCCATAGCAGGTAGTCAGTGTTAATAGACCTGTGTTAATAGATCAGGGTCCCCCTCGATGTCCAAAGTGCATGTCCCTTCAGTATGTAGCACAAAGGGTGCCCATTTTTGTATATACAACTGCTGGAAGTATCCATAATAAAACAGTGCTAGACTGTGGCCATAAAGGAACGCATAAGATCAGCAACAATGTCTTGAGCACAATTTGGCATTCAACTCAGTTGATATCAGGAGGCTAACATGTCCCCACACCATTGTGCTGGCACAATAATCCTGTACTGTTGACACAAGTGAAAATGTTCCTGTACTCGGTTTCAATAATGATCCCATAAAACTATAAACAAGGCGGAATAGCTCTACAGATTCATGCTGTTCACAGCAAAGTCTCTACCTGCCATCTGTATGTCATGGCAGAAATCCAGATTTTTTAGACTTGGTGACATTGTTCGCAATTTTGACTCTTTTCTATTCTGTAGTCTCATCTTTCTGTTCACATCCAACAGGAGTGGAACTCCATTGGGGTCCTTTGCTGCTGTAGCCCAACCACTTCATTGTTAGCGACATCACTATTGTAAAGAACTGTTATTTGAATGTTTGTGGTCTTTTTGTTAACCTGTCCATGGCTGGCCACTCTCCTTTGACTTCTCTGATTAACAGATTATTTACACTCCATTCCTTTTAAATTCTAAAGCAGGGGTCCCCAAGTCCAGTCCTGGAGGGCCTCAGTGGATGCAGGTTTTCATTCTAATGCTTTTCTTAATTGGTGACCCATTTTTGCTGCTAATTAACTTCTTTTCCTTGCATTTTAATGGATTTGTTTTTGAAGATTTGTTTCCCTGAATCTCTTCATCGTTCCTCTGAATTACTTAATTTCTTTCCTTAAATGGCACCCAAAAAGAAATGAAATATGAAGTGAATGAGCCAACCAAGTCAGGGCCTCAAATTCCAGTCACTTTTACTCCAACCAGTTGCTTAATCAGGTGTCCTTGGGAATAAAAGTAGTTCTAATCTAATCTAATCTAATCTAATCTAATCTAATCTAATCTAATCTAATCTAATCTAATCTAATCTGATCTGATCTGATCTGATCTGATCTGATCTGATCTGATCTAATCTAATCTGATCTAAATTTGGGTCAGTAGGGGTGTGCAAAGGTTGTCCTAGAAAGTATTTGTGAGTGAAACTAGGACAAGAAAGACAGGCAGCAGAGAAGCCTAACAAAGAGTGTAGAAGATACGGGCTGGCAACATGAACACCACTGTGGCATCTCATCTCATCCATTCTACCAATTTGCAATTAAAAGTAAAGCAGCCATAGGATGAGGTGGGTTTCAGTAGACTTTGAACTCTTCTGGAGCACTCTGATGCACTTTTTGACTTCTTTCTTGCTTGCCCAATTGTTCTCAAACACAGTCCAGGGAACCCCCTGTGGCTGCAGGTTTATGTTTCAACCAGTTTCACAATCAGTCATTTCCCTCTAATTAATCTCATTATTTTAGCTGATCTTTTTTCTCTTCTCCTTTTCTTTATTCAGAAAATCATAGCAGTGTCACTTGTATATTTATAACACATTTAAAAATACTGTATTTGTATTTTTGCTTCAGCTTCAATTGCTTTACTCTCTTTTTTCCTACTAATTGCTTTTTCTCTGTGTATTTTGCTCAATTAATTGTATCATAATAAAGACAACTAATAAGGAGCAGTGCAGACATCTGACACTGAATGCTGAAAGGCTGTAACTACTTCAGCATCAGACCAGCACATGCACTTATCACTAAATAATGGATTAAGCACCCAGAATTCCTAGAAAAGCAGAATGAAAAGCATGATGATAAAAATCTTAAAAACCAAATTAAAAAACACATGTTAAACACATAAATATTGGTGTAGGGAGTACTTTGTGAGGATCTTTTAACATGTGCAGTATGCTGCTGGAAATGTTTCACCAGTCCATAGTAGGCGATGTATTGTTCTACTCCGTAGTCTGTGGTGAAAGCAATGGAGTTCAAATGACACAAAATGCCTGACAAACTTATCAGGAAAGTCTGCTCTATCAGAGGGCTAATCCTGGACACACTGGAAGTTGTTGTGAAAAAGAGCATGGTACCAAAATTGGATACCATCCTGAAAAATTTCCTCCATCCCCTCCAAGAGGACATCATGGAGCACTTTTAGCCACAAGCATATTCCTCCATGGTGTGCTAAGAAGCGTCTGTGGGGATCTTTTCTGGTTACTGGTAGCAAGCAATTTAATGCTTCCTCCCAACGTTCCAGATTAAATACCCATAATTTCTAAATACGCTTGTATTCATTTTGCTGTTTCTGCAAAAAATTAATGTATTATTTATTTGTTTATTTATTTATATGTGTGTTGATTGGAAATGAATATAAATAACAAGCTGGTTAAGTCTGCAGATTATATACCAAACTAGGTGGAATAGCAGATGATCTAGAATCTGTTGAATCACTACAGAGTGACTTGGGCAGCATACAGGCCTTAGCAGGTTTGTGGCAGATGGAATTTAATGTAAGTAAATGCAAAGCATTACATGTAGGAAGTAAAAATGTTAAGATTTCAATACACAATGGGATGTCTGAAAATGGAAAGTACATCTCATGAGAAGGATTCAGGAGTCGTAGTGAACTTAACACTGTCATCTGCCAGAGAGTGTTAAGAATCCATTAAGGAGGCTAACAGAATGTTATAGTTTATATAGCGCCCTGATGTGTGGAGTACAAGTCTAAGGAGGTTGTGATCAATCTTTATAATGCACTGGTGAGGCCTCATCTGGAGTCCTGTGTGCAGTTTTGGAATCTGATCTAAAAAACAGATATAGCAGCACTGAAAAAGTCCAGAGATTCCAAGGCTACAGGGGATGAATTATAAGGTAAAGATCAAAAGAGCTGAACCTTTTCAGTTTAAACAAAAGAAGATTAAGAAGAGACATGACTGAAGTGTTTAAGCTTATGAAAGTAATTATTCCCTGCGGTGGGTTGGCACCCTGCCCGGGATTGGTTCCTGCCTTGTGCCCTGTGCTGGCTGGGATTGGCTCCAGCAGACCCCCGTGACCCTGTATTCGGATTCAGCGGGTTGGAAAATGGATGGATGGAAGTAATTATTCCAATGGATTGAGACGGGTACTTTAAAATAACACAGGGACACAGATGGAAACGTTTTAAGGGTTAATTTCACAAAAACATTAGGACGTATTTCTTCACACAGAGAACTATAGACACATAGAATGAGATACCAAGTAGTGTGGTAGACAGGCGGACGGTAGGACACCTTCAACCCTCGACTTGATGTTAATTTGAAAGAAGTGAATTGGACTGGTGAGCTTTGTTGGGCTGAATGGCCTGTTCATGTCTGGATTGTTGTAATGTTCAAGTGTTCTGGTGATTACATTATTTGTCCTGTGAGTCTGTATCTTTGTTTTTGATGTTTTTGCTGCTGTATACATTTAAATTGCCCCTTGGCATTAGTAATGTTTACCTAATCTAATCTAACAAAAATGTGGCAAATTTAGTTTTGCAATTTCTACATTGACCCCACAGCATAGAAACTTGGAAATAACAGCTGGAATATCAATATATTGTGGCAGGCAGCCGTGGGCCCATGCCCGGCCGGGACACCCCTGCAGCATATCTTCCGTGGGAGCAAGGATGGGAAACCCAGTATCTCCCCTGGATGCTAGATGGCAGCCTCTCTGGGTTGCAGCAGTGCCTCGGACTCCCCCAGGGCTTCATGGGGGTTGGAGTTTTGTGCAGTCCTGTTGGGGTCCGCAGGTGCCGCCAGGGGGTGCTGCAGCTGGGACTCCTGAGCCAGTCTGGGCAGCATAATCGCCACACCCAGAAGTGCAGTCGAATGTTGGCAATCAAACACCTGGAGCATGTCCTGGTGCCCAATAAAAGGAGCCAGCAACCACCACTCAGCAGCCAGAGTCGGGTGGAGGAGGACAAGGTTGCCTGGGAGGAGTGGTGGTGCAGAGAGAGAGCGTTTGGTATTGCTGCATTGGTGCTTTGGGACTGTGCCCTCCAGCTGAAGAAAATAAAAGATTATTTATTTTATACGTGTGCCTCCAGTGTGAATCTGTGTCGGGTCGGGCGCATATATAGCGCCTTTTTTCAATATTTTGATGTAATTTTTGTGATAAATAAGGATTCTAATTCTGATGTGTATACTATGTTTATACTGTAATTGAATTAATAAATTAAATTTCATAACCGCCTTCTTTTTTTGCATTCTGGAGTCGTTACGTGATTGTGACTGTTATGCTGCTGATGTCACAGAACCAGGAATATAAATATCGCAGTATTAGTACCATTTATTATCCCTTGGTGGATAAAATACCCTTTCAGCAATTCCTTGCTGATAGTTACATTTACTATCAAGTGCACTCTAACGATAGGTTTGTGTGTTTTGGTAAAGCTTCTTAGTTTCTTTTTAAATTTTTTCTGACCTCAACATGCAAATTTTTTGAAGTTTCTTTGTAATTGTAAGGATATGGAATCATCCAGTTCTTCACTTTAAAAATATTTCTGAAACATATTTAAAAATGCTTATTTATTTTCATGTCTTATTTCAACGTCCTCTCGCTTTTGTAACGCATCATCATTTTGTGAACTTCGTAGTTGTCTGGCTTCTGACCAGGAGTGTGCAATACGCATCACTATCAATACCATGCACTCTTGAAATTTGGATAAAAATGCTTTTCATGTGTTGTGCTTTTTCGTCTTTTGATCTTCAGTATTGAGACTCTTCTTTTGTTTTCTCACTCTAAATTTTGATTTCTGTTAGATAGGAGTGATTCTTTGGCTATGAACCTTTTCTTGGCTTCTGAATTTCGTTTCATATCCAATCCCCGTTTACAATAAAATTATTCCTGCCTTTCCTCCTAAGGCGTAACAAGTTTAAACTTCATTCTGACATTGACATTCAAGTTTGTCTTGACCTTCTGGCTTGGTTGCCGCTTCTTAATTAATTTCTCAATTTTGACTTCTGGCTATCCTCTGACAACGTTTTTGATTTTGTTAATTGTCTCCTGGTATTTTTGTGTTCACAATAATGCGCTAGCACATTAACATGTCCAGCTTGTTTAACCACTTTTGGAGTCCAATTAACAGCAGATCTTGGTTGTAACAGAAACTGTGGCGTCCCCAGGACTGAGTTTGAGAATCATTGGTCTAGCTTTTCTGCTTTGGATTTTTCAGGCACTTTGTTTTGACTTTTCTCAGGTTTTTGACATCATTTTCAGTTGTTAAATTGTTCCCAGCTGTCTTGTGATTTCATTTCTACAAGTGATGTATCTTCATTTCCCAAGTTCAAGTCATTTTCTTATTAAGACAATATGTGGGTTTCGAAATTAGTTGCTGCTACTGATTAAGAGCTACTGTCTGTTCCCACGTTACATTTATATAAATCCTTTGGAGAGCACTAGCAACTCTCGAGTTTAACGGCTGCCCCCAAATCTGTAAGCTATTTCTTCGATGACCTGAATTGACTCTTGTTTAGTCTTAAAGACCAGTGAAGGACACTGACGTAGGAAGCTGAAATGGGATAAAGTCACACTGGAGGGAGTAAAACAGCAGAGTTTGAAAGCAAAAGTGGTGCTTTGAATTGGAGTAAATGGAGACCACAGGGTCATTTAGAGAATACTCCATTCTTATTCAGGCACAGCAGGGAAATATGGCTTCATTTTTGGTCTATTTATTGAGCTCTCAATTTGATCATCGTTCCCTTTAGTTTTGTAACCATGTACTCGCTGCAGGACTGATTTCTTCTTTGTGTCTGCATTCCAACTACCCACCAACCTGAGCGAGATGAGGCCGGAATGAAAATTAGTGGATAATGTCTGATAAACTGTACTGTAAAAGGTTTTCAGTCTTTTTGACTTGTGCACTGGTTTAAGTACAAGAAACTCTTAGAGCGGGTAGGTCCCTCTTGAGGTTTTGAGCATCCAAATTAACCCTTAAACCGCCGGAACCCGCTATAGTTGGTTCCCAATGCAAATTGCCAGTACGCTGGAGCCGACTATATTCGGTGACGTACATTCTTTGAACTCCGCAACTGGCTAAAGTTGGTTCCCAGTGCAATTTGCCATCACACTGGAGCTCATCAGTCAGTGCCATGCATTTGTTGAGCACTCAGCTCATGACCACCGCTGCCCCCCGCAGCACTGCAGCATCACTGTCCCTGGGATTCAGCCGCTGCACTAGATGAGCCTGCAAGCATCAGCGTTTACCTCTGTGTGCCTGCATGCAGCCAGTTCAAGCGCAGTTCAGTGATTTACCGAATTTCCAGTAGTTTTTTTTTTTATATAGTTTTTACAGTTCATTGGCAGTGTGTTAAATGATCAGTGATGCAGTAATTGTGATGCTCTTTGCATGAAAAAAAATGTGTTCCATTAAAATTTCACTTTTTCTTGGTGAATTGTGATGCTTACTTAAAAAGTGTAGCAAAAGAGTGTTTGGCGTCCAGGGGTGCATTAACCCCCAAGTATGTGGCAGTTTAAGGGTTAAGTAGCATCGGATTGGAGAGTTGGGGGGTGGCCCTTGCAGTTTTGACCATCTAGATTTAGTAGCATTACATCTGAGAGCAGGAGGGATACTCCCTTGGAGTTTTGATCATACAGATTTAGTTGCATTCAATTCAAGTTGCAGTTTTGAGTGTCCAGATTCAGATGTGGTTGGGCCCCACTGGGAGTACCAAGTGTCTACTTTTACCAATAATACATTAATGAGGGGAAAACTCTGCAGACCAAAATAGCTGACTGGTTGGATCAGCCAGGGTTTGTTACCTGGACTCTGTTCATGTAACTTTTTTCCGTCGTACTTTACAGTGTTTTTTGTGTTTTATTGTAGCTATTTATGTTATGTTAATTATGTACTACTTGGTTAGTATTATGCTTTTATGTTGTAATATTATATTCTTGTATGTCCCTTGTATTTTGTGCGTAGCACCCTGACAGGTGGGGCCAACCTGTCATCACCACTCATGAGCCTTTTTCTGGCTATTTAAGTCCGAGCAGAGAGAGCTCAGTTGTGGTGCATTGAAGTTTGATGTTGCATGTGGGTATCTTAGTGGTTATTGTGTTTTTTATTGGATTTACTGGTTTTGTGGATTTTTCTGCTCTGTTTCTTGGATTATACTTTTGGATTATGTATTTTGACTTGTTTACTTAGGATCACCTTTTAGGGAACTCCTTGAGTATTTATTTCATTATTTTTTTTCCTTTTTGTTCATAAATATTTTGATTTAGGAAGATTCATTTGTTGATGGTCTCTTCATGCCAAAGATTTTTTTATGGTTTCCTTTCCCTTTGGAGGTACCTTATGATTTTTGGGACATTTAAAGTCATTTTAAAGAACAAAGTAGGCAGTGATACATAGTAGTAAAGGCTGTGAACTTCAAACCCAGAGGTGGTAAGTTCAAATCCAGCTACTGACACTGTGAGAGCAAATCACCTTATCTGCCTGTGTTCCAATTGGATAAAACAAAAAAATGTGACCAGTTGTATCTCAAATGTTGCACGTTGTCTAAGGCAAAAGTGTCAGCCAAATACATACATTTAAAAGCCGTTTTGGGGCCTGTCTGGCTGAAGCAGGCCAGTACAGATGGTGTTAGACTGTTTGGGGAGAGACATGGTCTGGCTTGTGGAACCTCTAGAAGGCCTCACACCCTTCCTAGCTGTGGGTTTGACTCCATTTCATAACAGGTACAGTGGCTCAAATAGTTAGCAGTGCAGAGGTTTGGATTCCAGTTTAAAGACTGGTTTGTGTGGAATGTTTATGTTCTCCCTTTTTTATTGTGAATTTTCTTCCATAATACAATGGGAGTGTACGGGGATGCTTGTCAACCCTAAATTAGTCCATAGGAGTGATTATGCCAGAGTGAGAGAATATGATGGAATGGTGTCCCATCCAGACCTCCTGCCTTGCCCCCAACACTGCAGGGGCAGTCACTGTAACAGCATATAGAAATCAATTAATTCAGAAAATGCATGGATGGCAGAATATATTTTTTCTGCTGAAGTAATGAAATTATATTTTCTTGCTAAATATTTTAAGAACTCACAAAAACTACTGTGGGGTTTACTGGCATATCTTATTACAAGGGTTCTTAACCTGAGGTCCATGGGGGGATCCATGTATGGGTTTCAAGGGGTCCGTGAGGGTGAAATAAAAATTAACATTTATATTCACTATAAAGCCCAGTAATGTTGATGTAGTAGTAGTAGTAGTAATGGTAGTAGAACACGTAGTAGTAGTAGATCTTTATTTCATAATTACAATAAGTGGCCATTACTTTTTGCATAAAAAGGAGTGTTTTTTTAGATCGTTTACTTTAAAATTTAATAATACTTTGTGTATGTCATATATGTATGAGTCAATCAAATCTCGATAAATAAAGTACATTATATTCATTGCATGCAAAGTTGTGTTTATGTGAATATTTCTGGGGAACGGGGTCCATAGCTTTCATCAAATTCTTAAAAGGGTCCGTGACTCAAAAAAGGTTAAGAATCACTGTCTTATTAGAATGTCTAGCAGGCAGTGTGGTTTAGTGGTTAAGTCGGTAGACTTTACCTGAAAGTTGTTACTTCAGTCTCCTCCTTCAATTCACTTGTAACAGGCGGGATGTCGCTGGAGTTAAGTAAGACTAATTCCTAACAATTAAGGGTGAGTATAAGACCAGCAGTAGTGGAGAAGAGATAAGAGTCTGTAACCTGGGCATTTTGTAAAAATCTTTGCTCGTCAACCCCCCCATCCTGACCTACGCGCCAGTCACTTCGTATTTCTGCCGCTCACGTATGTGGATTTCACTTTCACCAAACAACAAATCTTTAATTTGTGTGGAAAAGCCTCTTCATTGGGAACAAACACTACTTTTCCCTGATGGCAACATGAATTAGACGATCTACAAGTCTCCGACTTAAAGTTTATTCACGGAGTAATAATTTCTGTTATTTTGTGCTAATGCAATCTTTACTATCATTTTTTTGAGACTTTCAAATTTTAGTACTTTCATTATCTCTAACGGGCGGCACGGTGGCGCAGTGGGTAGTGCTGCTGCCTCGCAGTTGGGTGATCTGGGGACCTGGGTTCGGGTCCTCCCTGCGTGGAGTTTGCATGTTCTCCCCGTGTCTGCGTGGGTTTCCTCCGGGGGCTCCGGTTTCCTCCCACAGTCCAAAGACATGCAGGTTAGGTGGATTGGCGATTCTACATTGGCCCTAGTGTGTGCTTGGTTTGTGTGTGTCCTGCGGTGGGTTGGCACCCTGCCCAGGATTGTTTCCTGCCTTGTGCCCTGTGTTGGCTGGGTTTGGCTCCAGCAGACCCCCGTGACCCTGTTCGGATTCAGCGGGTTGGAAAATGGATGGATGGATGGATTATCTCTAACCTGCTCTGCATGTGTATCGCGCCAATGTTTTTAAACCTCTTTACGACATTCTACTTTGTCATCTACTCTGTGTCTTTTAGGCCCCAGGTGTGGTTAAATCTCTTGGCACAAAGTCTTGTCTCATGGGACGTGAAAGTATCTCTCTGAAAAAGTCACGTCTCATCCCAGGAATTTTTTATATAATAGAGAGATGTTTTAAAAGGGTTTTTTAATTTCTTTAAATAGTTGACATACTACTTTTAACTTGTCAGATGCTGCATTGCATTTTATGCTATTGTTATTTTGTTTGTCTTAGTTTTCTGAGTTTCTGCTGGTAATGTTATATTTTAACCTTGAATGTTGAACTCAATGTCAGAGGGTGCTAGCAGAATCGATTGTTTCATTTTATTTCTTTTATTTTTCACATATATATGTTTTGCTTTGTTTTGATATCACTTGTAAGTATGGTAACTAGCATACTATTTGATTGACTGTTGTTATTTTTGAATGTTTTGAAACTATTGACATTTGCTGCAATGTTTCCCCATGATAATTGGTGTTATCAGGGTTATAAGCATTCATCATAAATAATTGTATTTTACTCTTTGGTGTTCCTTTCGCTCTTTCATTCATTTAAAAAAAGGAACTTGTTCTTTGGGGAATATTTTTCTAATTTTCCACCAACCTCATTGCACACTCAGTGACTGTTAGCAAGTCACTTTACCTAGTTGATCGAACTGTAATAAATACAGTATCCTCATCTTGTAAGTTGCATTAGAGAAAGGTGTTAGATAAAAGCAAAATAATTCTTTTTTTTTTTTAAAGACTTGAGAGTTGGCATCTGATTTCTATAACGATTTCATGCTATCACTTCTCATTTGTTTTTTATAATTTTCAGTTTGGCCTTGACTATAAGAGCTGTTAACTAGAAACAATAGAAAGAGACCTTCAGAAGAAACCAGCAGGAAACGTTGCTATCTTCAGCTGCCAGAACAACATCATTCATTTTGTGCTGCCTTTGTTCATATGTTCAATGACACGACTTTCCCAAATCAAGAAGTGATGTTTTAAAGGCGTTCCTGTTCAGGAAGCAGCAGGCAGGAGATGCAGGTCTCTGAATAAGTGGCAATTGACGGGTTTCTCCCATGGCATGGATTTAAAGAGCAAAGCATCCACCGCAGTGAAGGACAGGGCAAAAATTTGTCATCCATGAAGAATTTCAATAAAATGTGCAAACTCACAATGCTGAAAAGCACAATAATAGCAGAAGCATACCGTGTCAGCCTAGGTAAAAACAGAATAAACAGCGTAATAATAAAGAATATTGTAAATCTGATGTGTCCAGAATGTAACTAAAATACCTTAGGCTCGCATTTTATTATATTAAATAAGCTAAAAGATTCAAGTTGAAAAAAAAAGCATTTTCCCTCCTTTGCTTTAGTTTGGGAAGAAATGTGTGATTAAAAGGTTTAATTATTGCCTCTGTAGGGCCTCAGGCATTTAACAGAGCTACAGTAAGTATTATGATATTTATAAGGCATCTGTGAGCACCATTTCACCACTTTTAGAGTGATATCTCTCGATGTTAGGATGTGACATTATGGACTTAATAACTCAAAGAAAGATCATTCAATCTTAATGAAACCTGGAAAAATGGTAGAAATCTCCAAGGATTGAGAAAAACTACTCCATTAGATTTTCCTCCACAGCAATCAGTGTACGCACCGCAGTGGATTCTGAACATATTCAGACCCTTTCTCTTTTTGCACATTTTGTTATGTCACAGCCTTGTGCTAAAATTGTTTAAATTAATTTTTCCCCACATCAAGCAACACTCAATATCCCAGAATGACAAAACAGGATTTTAGAAATGTATTAAAAATATAGAGCTGAATTATCACATTGACATGGCATGCGGGCCATTTTGGAGGATTCACATTAGTCAGATGCTGGTCACTTGCACTTATGAATGTGAACCGTCAAGATAGGCACATCTGATCTGAGCAAAACTTGGAATTGAGCAATAAGGCTTGTAATATGAACATCGTGTAATGTTCAAGGACTCAGTCCTGTGGCTTCAGCCAGCTTCTCAATCAGTCAGACATTTTTCATTTAACTGACCTCATTTAACCTTTTAACCGCCAACTCCCTAAATATTCCCCATGCCAGGAGAAATCTGAACAATTTTCGTTTTTTTACTTTACATTTATTCAAGCAGTATTTACCTGCTGAAATACCTGCTGAAATGTTTCAAATAAATGGTCAATCAATGGACGTAGCTTGAACAAGCGGTCACGGTTTGGATCTTTCATATCTGGCTCAGATAACGGGCAGCAGTCCAGTTGAGATGCTGGGGATACACCCACTCATCGCCATCATCCGATGCGTCGTCATTCACAGTATCATGCAGCGCACGTTGCTGATCATCATTGTCGCTAAAATCTTCTTCAGAACTGCTACAATCATGATCAGAATTATTGTCCAAAATCGCCTGCAAAACCTCACTTGAAGTCAGTTTATGTTTCGCCATATTCACAGCTTTCACTTTCGAATCACATCACGTGATCGGCCAATACAAGCGCAGAGTTGTCGAAATACCCAGTAATAGTAATAGTAATAGTTGTCGAAATACCCAATAATAGTAATAATACCCACGCCAAACTGTCAGTTATACTACGCGCCAGGCATTCACATAACCACAGGCAAATGTGCCGGATAATTCCGGCAGTAAGGCATCAGCAATAAAGCTACGATGCTGGATATATCTCTTCTTCTCTTTTTCAGAAAAGAACTGTGGTTTTAAAATGTATAAGACATTTAGAAATATTGCTATACCTTTAAAGGATTCATTTTCTTTTTTGTTTTTTTTTATTAATTTGCCCTGTTTCTGTGTTGCTTGTTCCCTTAATTGTATCCTATAAGTGATAATTAACAAAGAGTGGGGCAGACACCTCAGCAGACAACATTGAATACTGAAAGGCTGCAACTACTTCAGCGTCAGACCCACTAATGTGATCAATAGAAAATAATGATTAAATAACCAACGTTTCTGGAAAATCAGAATGAAAATCATGATGATGATGATGATGAAAATCTTTAAAGGCAAGTTAAAAATAAATGAACGCAAAAGTGTCTTCATGTAGTATATGTAAATGCTTAATAAATTCTAATATAAATTTTCTAAATATAGTTTTCTAATTTCTATACTGACCCTAAACATACAAACAGGGACATAACAGCTTGCTTAATGAGGCTGGCAGTCCGATTAAAAACAAACTTCAGTTGGAATAAAAACTTAAGGCCACACGGGGTCCCCAGGACTCAGCTTGAAAGACCCTGATCTTATGAAGGCTAGGAGGCAGTTGGCTGCTAGTACTGGAGGTCACTTCATTCAGTAATTCAAATTCATGTAGTAAACTACATTGCTTAACCCTTAACTACTCGAACCATTTCTTATCTCATAAGTACTTGTGTGGTGTACTTTATGCACCCGTGTTAAATTGGCTACTTATATGCACGCTGTGAGGTTGGAATATAAAATATTGCAATAACTTTAAATTGTACATGTTTTTAATGTAATTTAAAACTGTAAGAGCCAATCCTAGAAAGTTAAAGTTTTGAGTTAAACTCATATTAAAGTTTGCTTAATTTGAATAGAATATAATTTCTTCTATAGTCATAGATAATGGTATAGTCTTTTCCCCCTATAAGTTAGAGATAGAATCTTCTTGCTATAACTGAGAAACAGTGTGATATTAGATCTAGTTGTGTTTAGAACAGGTTCCAGTAAACAGGGACTTGAAAGACCCATTTTCAAGTTAGAAATGGGATAAGCATACAGTTTTCTGACCGCTTTGAAATGGTTCAGAAATGATAAGTGAATAGTAATGATTTAAGATGTAACAAGACTAAGCTTAGAATTGAACTTTTCCTATTATAAATTTTTCCCTCTTTTGCTATATTAATTTTCTTTTTTGTGTGAACTGTTTTATTTTGAAACTTAACTAAACACTGAAAAACGAAGATATTTTGTCTGTGGAATCATTTCTGCGCATCAGGTCTTTGTTGAATCCCATTGTTTAAGTTAGAGCTGCTGAACTTTGGTAACTTTGGGAAAATGTAGCTACAAATACCATATTACTGAATAGTATGACACAGTCAAGGACTATCTGATAATAAACCTGATCCACTTCTCCAGTGCTCATTCATCACCGATGACACTTTCACCCACTGCAGAATCAGCACGTTTCACATTTCACTTCAGTTGTTGAATGTTCTTTGCAGACAAAGTCAGTGCAAGAAGAACATCTCATCGTTGTCACACATAAGTATGTACCTGTGCGGTGTGTCAAATGTACCATATGGAACTTGCAACTGTGCGTCCACTCATAAAACCGGCTGGAGGCACACTGGAGGGAAACCATTGCGGCACTGTACTTGTAGTAAATCAAGCTGAGGACAGATGGCGGATGCTGCTGGTAGGTTCAAGTAAAAGGACGTTGGACAAAAATAACTGAGATTGGTGTGCAAAATACAACAGCATGAGTAGTTAAAGGTTAAAGGTCTCAAATCATTTTTTAGGTCGCAATTTTTATTTCAACCAGTCCCCTATTTAGCTGTTAATGATGCCTGTTATTTAATTCTATGGCCTATTAGCGCACTCATTCTGCCAGACCAGTCATTTCCAGAATCTGTTTTCTTTTTACTGAGATCATCATCCAAATAATTTGTGTAATAGTATTTCTCAGACCTTCCTTTCTTCCTTTTTAAATATTTTATTAACAGAGATAGCATATGAAAGACACAGGTAACTTGCTAGCTGTTGGCTTGCTGCACGTCTCATTATTATCTAGCTGCTTGTTAAAGAAAAAATGGAACTACTAAAATGCAATTCATTTAAAATAAAGGCAATATTGATAATTGGTCCATAATAAAAAAAAGTGGCTGGAATAAAAACATGCAGCCACTGCTGCCCACCAGGAGCTGAGTTTGACATCCTTGGTCAATAGCAGAGGTCACTAACTCTGATCTTGGACAGCCACAGTGGCTATAGGCTTTGATTCTAACCGTTTCTTAATTAGTGACTTGTTTTTGTTAGTAAATAATTTAATTTGATGTATTTGCTATTTAAAACTCAGACCCTTTAAATCAGACCTGAGCAACGTCGGTCCTGGAGGGCTGCAGTGGCTTCAGGTTTTCGTCCCAGCTCAATTGCTTCATGAGAGATCATTCATTGCTGATGACGTACTTATTGCTCAAGTGACATTTTCTTCTTCATTTTAGAACCCTTGATTGCTTATTTTAACCTTAAACAGCTGTAGTCATTGTTTTAACTGAACCTTATTAGCAATAAGATGCAGATGACAAAGGAACCAGAAGATCTCCATTTAGCTTGTCTCCATTTCCACCGTGTGTATTTATCATTCTCTATTTGGTTTAACTGAGTACTCAGAAGGAAACTGAAGAAGAACTGAAAATTACTCATCCATTTTAGGCTTCACATCACTTGGATGATACCTCTATCATTAGAAAGGAAAAACAATCTGTGATTTAAAAATGAGCTGACATGGTAAAGTTAAAACACTAACAAGCTATGATATTGAATAAGATCTGATATTGGGGGTTTTGTATTGGCTTCTAATTAAGCAACTGGGTTGGAACAAAAACCTGGCGCCACTGTGGCTCTCCAGGGTCGAAGTTGGCCACCCCTTGGTCTATAGCAGGAGTTTCCAAACTCGGTCCTGGGGACCCACTGTGGCTGCAGGTTTTTGTTCCAGCCAGATTCCTAATCAGTGACAACAACTGATAACACTGAGCTCATTTAAATAGCTGGGATTTCTTTTTTCCTCTTCTCTTATTCTACATTCAGAAAAGCACATCATCGTGATTTTTACATTCATAAGACATTTAGAAATATTTCTACTTTTGCTATAGATTTAAATGCTTAACTCTCTTTTGTTGATTTCATTATATTTCGCCCTTTCTCTGTGCCATTTGCTCCCTTCATTGTATCTTAATAATCTTAATACATAATTCGCCAGTCTCCTCACTCACTCACTCACTCACTCACGCCCGTCCGAAGCCGAATGCGCAGTCGCCTTCTGCACACGTTGCATTCTGCGCATGTCCGAAGCCGAATGCGCAGTCGCCTTCTGCCCGAAAAACCTTACGAGGCCGACATCATGGCAGGCGGCGGATTTACGGGCGCGAAAATTCAAAGAGAAAGGCGACTACGGCCGCGAAAATTCAAAGAGAAAGGCGACTTCGATTAAAGCTCTAGAGGCCTGAAAGGCGATTTCGACTACAGCTCGAAGCCTAATTACACATTCATTCGATACACCTATATCAGGTTTGCGGTGCTTATACTTATTATATATTATACTATTCCACTCGTGCCCATTTCATCTTACGTTGTCGAAACAGGCTCTTTGTCTACTGACAAATAAAAATGAGCAGAGCAGATACCCAGGCAAACAACACTGAATCGTGAAAGGCTGCAACTACATTAGAGTCAGCCCCACTAATAATGGATTAATTAAACAATTAGAACACCTTAGAAAAGTAGAATGAAAATCAAGATGAAAATATTGTTAAAAAGAAAAAAATAAATACATTATCTCCATATAACTGCTAAGTACATTTTAATATTTGTTTTTACCAAATTTAGTTTTCTAATTTCTATATTGTTCCCAAAACACAAAATCTGGGAAATAACACATCACTTATTTAGCCCAGAAGCTGGTTGGAACAAAACCCAGTAGCCACAGTGGGTCCCCAGGACTGAGTTTGAAAACCCCTGGTCTATAGCAGGGGTCCCCAACTCCAGTCGTAGAGGACCGCAGTCCCAACAGGTTTTCATTCTAACCCTTTTTCTTAATTGGTGACCAGTTTTTGCTGCTAATTAACTCCTTTTCCTTTCATTTTAATTGGCTTGTTTTTTAAGATTTGTTCTCTTCATCGTTTCTCTGAATTGCTTTATTTCTTTCCATAAATGGCACCCAAACAGAAATGAAAGGTGAAGTGAGTGAGCCAACAGAAGACCTAAGTCAGAGCCTCAAACTCCAACCAATTTCTCTCCAAGCAGTTGCTTAATTAGGCTCTGATTCTTGATGTTAATTAAACCCGTTCTTTAATTCGATGGCTTGTTGCTGCTCTCACTGTGTAATAGCAGACATTTCCCAAATTGTTGATTTTCTCTTTTCTAAGAGCGCTGTCAAAATGTTTTGTTGACCTGAGCAGATCAACATTTCTGAGACCTTCATCTTTCTTTATTTTCAGATATTACATGATGGTCACAGTTTGCTGGTCATGTTTTGGCTTATTTTGTATCTCATTATTGTTTGGCTGCTACTTGAGTTTTCAAGAGCAGGTCAATTAAATTTAATTCAAAAGAAGTTAATTAGCAAAAACAGGTCACTAATTAAGAAAACGGTTATAATGAAAACCTGCAGCCACCATGGTCCTTTGGAACTGGAGTTGGGGATCCCTGGTCTATAGGATGTGAGGACCAACAGAAAATAATATGGGGCCTGAATGAAGCCTGAGTATTGAGTACCAGCACTAACCCCTGTGCCAGTATGTAATCCCTAACTACCATCCATTACTTTTCTAAACCCAGTACTTTGTGTAAGAGTCAGCAAGAACTGCAACCTATACCAGAGGCATTCTTCAAACTGGAAAAGTTACTAATTAATAATAATAAAAATAATACATTTTATTTATTTGTAGGCACCTTTCTAAACACTCAAGGACTCAATTGAATGCTCTGCTCCCCATGGTGGTAAGATGGACGAAGGGGACAGTCAAGTGGATGGAGGAAGAGGATCTAAGGGTGCGGGAGGGAATGGCAACATGGAGGAGGTTAGACAGATATGGAAGGGCAAGGCTGTGGAGAGCCTTAACAGTTAACAGAAGAATTTTGAATTGAATGCGGAACTTAAATGAAGCCAGTGAAGCTGCTGCAAGATGGGAGTGATATGGTGAATAGACGGGGTTCTAGTAATGATGTGGGAAGCTGAATTCTGGACCAGTTGAAGCTTATAAAGAGATCTGCGAGAAAGACCAAAGAAAAGGGAATTGCAATAATCCAGACGAGAAGTGACAAGGATATGAACGAGGATAGTAGTGGTGTGGGGAGTGAGGGAGGGGCGAATACAATTAATGTTACGCAAGTGGAAATATGCAGACAGGGAGATGTTATTGATGTGGGACTGAAAGGATGAAGAACTGTCAAGGATGACACCCAGACTCTTAACCTGTGGGGAAGGGGAGACAGAGGAATTATAAATAACAAATGAAAAATGATCAGTTTTGGATAATGTTGATTTTGTACCAATGAGGAGAACCTCAGTTTTGTCACTATTTAAGAAAATTTGAGAGAAAACCAGGATTTGATTTCTGCTATGCAATCAATAAGCGAGGAGGGTGGAAAGGAAGCAGTTGGTTTGCTGGTGAGATAGAGCTGGGTGTCATCAGCATAACAGTGGAAGCTAATGTTATATTTACGAAAAATATTACCAAGGGGAAGTAACAGTGGTGGGATGAGATATTGCCAAGGGCAAGGAGGTAAATAATGGGGCACACCTGAAGTAACAGCGTAACATTCAAACAAACAATCAATTAATGAATTATTAAATGTGTCTACCTCCTTCCATCAAGGTTTCCAAGTCAGGTCTGATTAGCATATCACATTTAAAAACAGATGGCATATTTTTGCATTTTCTGGTAACTGAGAAACAAAGAGAAAGCAAGATGAGGCAGGTACCTAGTGAATGATGCATGTCTGAAATAGAGTCAGCCCTGAGTCTTTCTAGACATGGCCATAAAACGTGTGCTGTAACGGATGTGATTTTATGAAACAAGTAAAGATGAACTGGCATCTACACTGAAAATGCAGTTCACAAAGAACATGAAAGATGAAAATGATTCAATCTGATCAGTCACTGAGGTAAGAGCAATGACTCCATAGTAACACTTGATGAGACCCACAACACAATGACCGACAACCTTAGTAACCACCAGGCCTCTTGATTCTAGGCAGAAGATGATAAATGGCTCATGCATAAAGTTTGGAGTTCACATAATATTATGCTCAAGTTAAGGATGACAAAGATTCTGATCTGTCTGCTCAGATTCAGTCATCATCCAACATCTGCTGCTTCTGTTTTCCACTTTCTTACCAGCCAGCTTTTGATTGCACAAACCTCTCTTTGTGTTTAACTTTGATTGAGGGTCCAGATAGAGCCTTCAAGCAGCATGTGTGTTGCACATCATCTAGCTATTAAGTATGATCAAACTGTCATTAATAACCGTTGTAATGCTTTTGGCACTGACGTCTTTGTGTAAGGTTAAAGGTGTAACCTCACAGGAGGAACACATCCCTACTGTGTGCTGCTCAGAATCCGGTGAGCTATAAAAATGCCTAATAAGGAGGCACAATTCACTCACTGGACCATTCATTTTTGAACCCTCTTAATCAATGTTAAGGTCACAAGGCTTAGAGCTTTTTTCAGCAGTATTGGGTGAAGGAACAAAGCCAAGATGGGGAGTCTTTTCATTAAAAGGCATATTAACACATGCAACAACACTGTTTTGAGTTGCCAATTCATCTGCCTCATGCATGATTGAGATGGAAAAGAAAAACCTGAGTACCTGGAAAAGTGCCTACATAGATAGATAGATAGGAATGGCACTATTTTAGAACATTAGAACACTCTAGACGAGAACAGGCCATTCAGCACAACAAAGCTCGCCAGTCCAATCCACTTATTTCTTCCAAAAAAACTTCAAGTCAAGTTTTGAAAGTCCCTAATGTCTTACTGTCTACCACACTACTTGGTAGCTTATTCCAAGTGTCTATCGTTCTTTGTGTAAAGAAAAAACTTCCTAAAGTTTGTGTGAAATTTGCCCTCAACAAGTTACCAACTGTGTCCCCATGTTCTTGCTGAACTCATTTTAAAATAACAGTCTCGATCCACTGTACTGATTCCCTTCATAATTTTAAACACTTCAATCATGTCACCTCTTAATCTTCTTTTGTTTAAACTGTAAAGGCTCAGCTCTTTTAATCTTTCCTCATAATTCAACCCCTATACCCCTGGAATCGGCCTAGTCGCTCTTCTCTGGACCTTTTCTAGTGCTGCTATGTCCTTTTTGTAGCCTGGAGACCAAAACTGCATGCAGTACTCCAGATGAGGCCTCACCAGTGCATTATAAAGGTTGAGCAGAACCTCCTTGGACTTGTACTCCACACATCATGTTATATAACCTAATATTCTGTTAGCCTTCTTAATGGCTTCTAAACACTGTCGGGAAGTCGATAGCTCAGAGTCCACTGTTTCTCCTAAATCCTTCTCATAAGTTGTATTCTCGATTTTCCAACCGCCCATTGTGTACTCAAACCTAACATTTTACATTTACTAACATTAAATTTCATCTGCCACAAATCTGCCCAAGCCTGTATGCTGTCCAAGTCCTTCTGTAATGATATAATGGATTCCAAATTATCTGCTAATCCACTTATCTTGGTATCATCTGCAAACTTAACCATCTTGTTACTTATATTCCTATCTAAATCATTTATATATGTTAAAAATAGCAGCGGCCCTAGCACTGACCCCTGTGGAACACCACTCTTAACATCGGCCAGTTCTGATGAGGTTCCTCGCACCATCACCCTCTGCTTCCTGTGTCTGAACCAATTCTGCACCCATCTAAAAACATCACCCTGAACTCCCACTTCTTTTAGTTTGATGCCCAACCTCTCATGTGGCACCTTATCAAATGCTTTCTGAAAGTCAAGATAAATAATATCATATGCACCCCTTTGATTGTATCCTTTTGTTGCCTCCTCATAGAATTCCAGCATGTTAGTAAAACATGACCTCCCTCTTCTGAACCCATGCTGACTGTTCCTAATAACGCCTGTCCTTGCCAGGTGTTGCTCAATCTTATCCTGATGCATGTTAAGCTTACTGGCCTATAGTTGCTTGGATCTGCCCGGTCACCCTTTTATAAAATGGGATGATATTTGCCATTTTCCAGTCCTTTGGAATCTCTCCAGTGCACAATGACTTCCTAACAAAAATGTGTCAAGGGTTTATATCTGTATTCACTAGCCTCCTTAAGAACTCAAGTGTAAGTATTATCTGGTCCTGGTGATTTGTTTGATTTCAGCTTATTTAATCTGAGCAGCACTTCTCCCTCTACAATTTCCAAATCCCTCAGTACCTCCTTAGTAGTCGCATTTACCTCTGTGAGGTTATCCACTTGCTTACTTGTGAACACTTCAGAAAAATGTAAGTTTAGGGCATCTGCTATTTCATTGTCTGTATCTTTTAATTCCCCTTTACTATTTCTGATGCATTTCACCTCCTCCTTGACTGTTCTTTTACTACTAAAATACTGAAAGAATCTCTTAGGGCAGGGGTGGGCAAAGTCATTCCTGGAGGGCCGCAGTGGCCACGGGTTTTTGTTCCAACCCAGTTGCTTAATTAGAAAACAATCCTTGCCAATAATTACATTTCATGGCTTGCTAGAGCTTTAACTCTGCTATGTCAAGTCATTCTCATATCCTAGATTTTTTTTTTTCCATTCTAAGGATATCATCCAAATACTTTGAAGTGTAAAACGGATGGGTAATTCTCAATCCTTCACTTTTTTCTATTCTCTTTCCTTCCAAGTATTTAATTAAACCAAACAGTGCATGATAAATACACACAGGTGTAAAGGGTAACAAGCAAAATGGATAACTGCTGGTTTCTTTTGTCATTTGTATCTTATTGCTAATAAGGAGCAATTAAAAACCAAGAATGCAGCTGTTTAAGACTTAAATAAGCAATAAGGGTTCAACATCTTAACGAGGGAGATAACTAAAATGAAGCAGAAGTGTTTCTAGAGCAATACGTGCTTCTTATTAAGCAATTGGGTTGGAACAAAAACCTGCAGCCACTGCGGCCCTCCAGGATTGACTTTGCCCACCCCTGCCTTAGGGTCTTCTTCTGCCTTATCTGCTATATTCCTCTCCAACTGTCTTTTAGCCTCCCTGATATCCTTCTTAATGGTTGCCCTCATGTTCTCATACGCTCTACGATTCACTTTGCAGTCATTAGTCTTATATGCCTTATAAAGCAGTTTTTTTCCTTTGCAACTTCTTTTTTAAATGATAGATAGATAGATAGATAGATAGATAGATAGATAGATAGATAGATAGATAGATAGATAGATAGATAGATAGATAGATAGATAGATAGATAGATAGATAGAATTTTATTGAACCATGAAAGGAAATTCATTTGATTCACCATCAGTTTAGAACCTAAAGTAGAGTAGTCAAATACTGGGCTGAGATTACGTCCTTTTCTCTCGCTTTCAATGGAACAATGACAGACTATCCATTAAACATTCAACTTTGGGTCATGACAGATCAGAGGTTGGTGTCTCTCTACCAGATTTAGAGCTATATCACTAAACATTTACACTTTGCCTGGCTTGGACTTGGCTTGATTTTCCCCTCAGTCCCATTCTTTCACTTCCATTGAATCCAATGTCGCAACTTTCAAATCTTTATTTTTCTGTCATTAAATTAAAATATAAAGCCCATTATCTCATCAGCTCTGCAAACTTGGCATTAGATCAAAAAGCTTGTAGGCCCATATCCAGTTTTACACACCCACACATGTCTTTCACAATCTGGCCCTATGAAATGATAAAAAATCCATTACTTTTCCTGCTTAGTCATGTCAAGCTATTCAGTTCCTACAGGATGCTCTTGATAACACTGGGCTATTAACTTTCCAGTAATTGAGAGCCTCATTTACTCTTCCCCCTTCATGCTTTTGCTTCTACCTTCCATTTAGATCTGTTCTTAATACAACTCGACCTCCATTTTCCTCTTTGCTCCTCTCCCACTCATTATTTGCATTTACATTTAAATTTATTTGCTTAGCAGACACTTTTTTCCAAAGTGACTTACAAAAGAGGTCAACATACAAACATAAGTCTGGGGAACTGTTTGGGAATAGATGTCACAGGACAAGGCTACAAAATCATTATCACAAATGATGAGCTCAGAACAAAACACAAGTGAGTTACAATTCCTAGATTACAAAATCCGACAGCTAATATCAGTTAGACAGAAATTCACCAAACAAGAGAGTCTTCAACTGCTTCTTAACGCTAGAATTACCAGAGTCTACGAAAAAACTCGTAGATCCGGCCCACCTTAAAACCGTTCTCACCTCTCTTTTGTCTTCTAAATGTGCCGATTAAGAGGAGCAGCGAGCAGCAGGCTATTCCATCCCTCACCGTCGCAGAACGTTCACTAAGTTTTCCCAGCATTTGCTACTAGAATATATAAAACATTTCTGTTTTTACAATGTGTTTACACAGATTACTGTAGAAATGCAACACATATGAAATGCGTGTGTTCCAAATAACAATCTATTATTTCTACTCTAAAACTCCACTTCACTCCCAGATAATCAATCAAGGCATGAGCTGGGAAAAGCTCGTTTACGTTCTAAGTCGTTGGGGGGATGGAATAGCCGGCTGCTGGCAGCTTGTCTTTATCAGTACATTTAGATGACAAAAGACGCTGGCGGAGAGGTGAGAACGGTTTTAAGAAGTGATTTAAGGTGGGCCGGATCTACGAGTTTTTTCGTAGGCTCTGGTAATTCTAGTGTTAAACACATCGAGGGAACGAAGGTGGGCAGCTGGTTTCACCAGATAGGAGCTATAGATGAAAAAAGTGTGAATTGAGATTTGATGCTACTCAGAGGTGGCATCATCCAACGCTATTCATTAGCAAACCTGAGTGGTCGAGCAGGAACCTAGGACTGTGCAAGTATCTTCACATATGTAGGTGCTAACCCATTGACTTCTCTGTAGGCAAGCATTAAAGATTTTAACTTAATACAAGATGCTATAGGGAGTGAAAGTATTGATCTGAAAGGAGAAGTGATATGTGCCCAGCTCAGATGATTGAAACTACGACGTGTCATACAGTATGCTGGTACTCCTGCCAGCAGAGAGTTGCAAAAGTCCAGATCTTCTTCTTTGTCTTCTTTTTTCGGCTGCTCCCGTTAGGGGTTGCCACAGCAGATCCTCTTCTTCCATACCGTCCTGTCTTCTGCATCTTGTTTTGTTACACCCATCACCTGCATGTCCTCTCTCAGCACATCCATAAACCTTCTCTTAGTCCTTCCTGTTTTCCTCTTGCCAGGCAGCTCTATCCTTAACGTCCTTTTCCCAATATACCCATCATCTCTTCTCAGCACATGTCCAAACCAACGCAATCTCACCTCTCTGACTTTGTCTCCCAACTGTCCAACCTGAGCTGACCCTCTAATGTACTCATTCCTAATCCTGTCCATCTTCGTCACACCCAATACAAATCTTAACATCTTTAACTCTGCCACCTCCAGCTTTGTCTCCTGCTTTCTGGTCAGTGCCACCATCTCTAACCCATATAACATATCTGACAAGGCCAAACCCTGGACAGTTGTGCTGCATTCTCTGTCCGATACAATCTTATCTTGTGGAAGTATTATTATAACTTAAAACTTATCATTATCACTTATCTCATTTACTTTCCCCTACTCGGAAATCAGTGTTAACCTTTTTTGCAGTTCTTTTTAAAGCATCACTGCCATTATTCCCCTTGTTTCTTGGAAATCAGTTTTTAAAACCTTTTTCCTTGAAAATCCACATGTTCAGCATTTCAGCATGTCCAGTTTTAATATGTACACTGTTCATATGTCATGCTTCTAAAATGCTATGCCATTACTCTAGCTATGAAGTTTTACTGTCATATTACCTGGCACATTCATGCATTTATTCTGGGACCACCCACTCCAAATGTTTTATGTTTTTTGTTAGCTTTCTATCCTCTATCCTCTCTCTTCTAGTGTACACCTTCTACCTCAAATATTCCTTATTTAATATTTTTCATCTCTTCACCTTACTTCTTTCTAGCATAATTGTTGAAAGATCCACATGAGTCCCTCAGTGGAGATCTGCTTATTCTCTTCCTTTTACTTGGTATAAATCTGTCTTCTACAATTTACTTCATCTTGAACTCTCTACTGCACTGGTTAAAGGGTCATCTGGCCCACAAACTCTGAAATGGAAATCACTAGTGAAACTGGTTAAAGATTGGATGCTGAACTTTTCCTGTTTGATATTTTTCTTTAACTTCTTCTTGGAGAGCTTGCTGGGCATGATGGTCCTCCTCCTGGTTGTCTCAGGTTCTGTTTTGTGAAGTTTATTTACAGGGCGAATGCTAATATTTTTGGTGGGTTTGGGGGGGGAGGGGGTGTTCTTAATTTTGAAAGATTTTTTTTTAATGATAAATTGCATTTATATCTTTGTTGCTATATCATGTCAATAAAAATGTGATTGCAAAAAAAGTACTAAGCAGTTTGCAAACAGTCAAAATAAAGTACCAGCTGTTACATAAGGGCAAGACCTTATGCACACAGTATAATAAAAATTGGAGGAATATTGTCTCTATGCCAATGTGTCGATCAGAACGGGCTACAATGAAGATGAGTGGAAGAAAAGGAGGCACTGAAAAGTTTGATGTCTGTGGGGGAAAAAAATGATCCTCAGTAGTGCCTTTTACAAATCCATGATGGAATAAGCCTAATGGGACAATACATCAGGGACAAGATACTCATTGCATTAGTCATGATGGCCAATAAATTTGTCAACATCCCTCTTTTATTGCCAGTTCTCCAGAAAGTCTGCTGACAAGTTGATGTCATTCCTTTTTGGACAAAGTGCTGAGCTGAGACTTGTGTGCTGTTTCTGTGCGATTTATAGTGAAAGTTTAATTAAATTCATATTGTTTGCTACGAAAAGTTTGTTTTGTTTGTCTCTAAGCGGGTTATAACATATTTTTTTACACTTTATTTTACTGTTGTTTCACACGTGAAACAGGAGCGATCAGCAATGCCAGAAGCTCAGGAGGGAGGCTGCTGTACAGTAGACCAGGGCAGGAGAAGCACAAGCTGAATTAAACATTAGCTATTAGACATTAAGTAAATATTTAACCAGTGTTATTGATGTTAAAGCTAAATGATTAAACAAGTTAGCAGAGAGGAAAAAATTAAAGGATAGAAAAAAGAAACCTCATTCAGTCCAGTTAACAGCAGGCACAAGCTAAAAGAATGGCAGTGTAAAGAGCACCATCTAAAGGAGATGTAGTTAAACAAGTAATGGCAAGACAATGGCATTGGGCTATAAAAGGAAGAAAGAAAGAGAAGGTCATCTAGGGAAGCAGACAGCAGTGAAGGAATGTTCTGTCTAAAGACATATTTAGCAACTGGTGTAGAATAAGTGAAGAGCCACAGAAAGAAGGCGTGTGAGGGAATACCAGGTATGTTCTTGTTTGATACTGGACCTTTCACTAGCTTGCTTAGATGAGGCCTTCTTTCCAGGACACCTAAATAGGTGGGACATGCCACCTAATCCAAAAATTTCCAGTTCAGAACTGGCAGATCTTGTCCAGCCGTCCTATAGAATAAATTGTGCAGCCACAAAGTGGAGTGGGAGAAGATTTCAAACCAGAACGGTAGTAACACATGGGTCATGGTTGGAGTGGTTCTCAACCCGTGGGGCTGCAGTTCAATAGGGGACCCCAGTATACTTCTTTGGAGCTACAATATGACTGAAAATAGTTATAAAATAGAAACAAACTATTTAAATCACTGAAAATCAAGCTACAGTAGGGATATCAAAATTAAGGATCACGAACAAAATCCATCCTGGTTATAGTTAAAACAACCCAACTTCATCAATATTCAAAACATGCTGTAAACAGACTGCACTGATTGTTAGTTTTATCTAAGACCCCCCTTTAAATGTGTATACAGTTAGGTCCATAAATATTTGGACAGACAACTTTTTTCTAATTTTGGTTCTGTACATTACCACAATAAATTTTAAATGAAACAACTCAGATGCAGTTGAAGTGCAGACTTTCAGCTCTTAATTCAGTGGGGTGAACAAAACAATTGCATAAAAATGTGAGGCAACTAAAGCATTTTTTGAACACAATCCCTTCATTTCAGGGGCTCAAAAGTAATTGGACAATTGACTCAAAGGCTATTTCATGGGCAGGTGTGGGCAAGTCCGTCGTTATGTCATTATCAAATAAGCAGATAAAAGGCCTGGAGTTGATTGAGGTGTGGTGCTTGCATGTGGAAGATTTTGCTGTGAACAGACAACATGCGGTCAAAGGAGGTCTCATGCAGGTGAAAGAAGCCATCCTTAAGCTGCGAAAACAGAAAAAACCCATCCGAGAAATTGCTACAATATTACGAGTGGCAAAATCTTCAGTTTGGTACATCCTGAGAAAGAAAGCAAGCACTGGTGAACTCAGCAATGCAAAAAGACCTGGATGTCCACGGAAGACAACAGTGGTGGATGATCGCAGAATCATTTCCATGGTGAAGAGAAACCACTTCACAACAGCCAACCAAGTGAACAACACTCTCCAGGGGGAAGGCATATCGATATCCAAGTCTACCATAAAGAGAAGACTGCATGAAAGTAAATACAGAAGGTGCACTGCAAGGTGTAAGCCACTCATAAGCCTCAAGAATAGAAAGGCTAGATTGGACTTTGCTAAAGAACATCTAAAAAAGCCAGAAAAGTTCTGGAAAAACATTCTTTGGACAAATGAAACCAAGATCAACCTCTACCAGATTGATGGCAAGAAAAAAGTATGGAGAAGGCGTGGAACAGCTCATCATCCAAAGCATACCACATCATCTGTAAAAACACCGGTGGAGACAGTGTGATGGCTTTGGGCGTGCATGGCTGCCAGTGGCACTGGGGACACTAGTGTTTATTGATGATGTGACACAGGGGACAGAAGCAGCCAAATGAATTCTGAGGTGTTCAGAGACATACTGTCTGCTCAAATCCAGCTAAATGCAGTCAATTGATTGGGCGGTGTTTCATGATACAGATGGACAATGACCCAAAACATTCAGCCAAAGCAACCCAGGAGTTTATTAAAGCAAAGAAGTGGAAAATTCTTGAATGGCCAAGTCAGTCACCTGATCTTAACCCAACTGAGCAGGCATTTCACTTGTTGAAGACTAAACTTCAGACAAAAAGGCCCACAAACAAACAGCAACTGAAACCCGCTGCAGTAAAGGCCTGGCAGAGCATTAAAAAGGAGGAAACCCAACATCTGGTGATGTCCATGAGTTCAAGACTTCAGGCTGTCATTGCCAGCAAAGGGTTTTCAACCAAGTATTAGAAATGAACATTTTTATTTTCCAGTTATTTAATTTGTCCAATTACTTTTGAGCCCCTGAAATGAAGGGATTGTGTTAAAAAATGCTTTAGTTGCCTCACATTTTTATGCAATCGTTTTGTTCACCCCACTGAACTAAAGCTGAAAGTCTGCATTTCAACTGCATCTGAGTTGTTTAAAATTCATTGTGGTAATGTACAGAACCAAAATTAGAAAAAAAGTTGTCTCTGTCCAAATATTTATGGATCTAGCTGTAGATTGTATTCTTATGCTGTATAATTTAGCTGGATTACATCTACATCTGCCTTTAAAATGTGTCTCTAGCATCTGCATCATGTCCAGATAGAGATTGGATGGACTTCTCACCTGCACACAGCGATTCAGAATTTAGTGGTCACTCGCTCTTATCTGCACATCACAGTGCACTGTAGCTACTAGACTATAGTTAGAATGGGAACAGTCTGCTTGTAATGACCCAACAAGAAGGTGACATACCATAATGCTTGAAAGAACTTCAGTATTTTAACATAATGGCAAAGATGTGACAATCTCATGAAGGATGTGGTGGGTCCACTTCACATAGGCTGCTGCCACCATTCCACTCTCTTTTTAAGCAGCATCAGACTCAGAGATGGCCACCCTTGTGCAGTTTAGCTGACTGCTGGATCACCCCCATGATGCTTTATTTTCCTGACTTGATTGTTTCATGTAGAGAGAAATTTAATTCACATTACCTCATGTATTACATGTGGCCATTGCTGGTGAAAAGGATCTAGTGCTGGATCCAAAGGACAATCAAGTAATAATAATGATAATAATTCTTTACATTTGTAATTGAGTTAGGAAAAAAATGTTTGCAGCAAATAATTCTCCATTTTAAAAATTATTTACTTATTTATTTGAATTTTCAGAAATAATCATTTTAAAATTCAGGATAAAAAAGTAATGCTTTTTTATTTTGGTAATTACTGTTTTTTTATTAATCCCTAAAAAACGGCAACTCATTTTATGTTGTGATTAAGAATTTCATGAGCTCCAGAAAAAAAAAAACAACTTTTATTCAATACAAACGTGTCTGTTTTCTAAATAGCCTTTTAGTTTTATTTTATGTCTTAAAAACACTGGAAGTGTAATAGTAGTAGCAAAAAATATGCTTTTATCAATAAATGTAGAATTAAAATTAAGGACACAAGACTGATGCCAAAGTACAATAGGGAAAAAAGTGTTGCGGGGTCCTCATATATTTTTGTGGTACACTTTTCTTGTAGTACACTGGAGGACTTTTGAGGAATAAAGTTTGACAATCGTTGGTCTAGGGGCATCACTCCAGAGTTTGAGGTGTCCATCAGTTTTTCAAGACCTCACAGAACTGGGGGGGACTTTTATACTTCTGTAGACACGGATAAGCAGCCCCAACTCTTCACCTCAAAACCAGCCCCCAGATAAAGAGAAATATTGACTGTGAGGGATGATTCACTAATCAAAACAGCACATTCTAGAGCCCATCCTCTCAACTTTGATGGGTGAAGATGGCAATTTTCATTTTATTCTATACTAGCTGAAATACCCAGTGTTGCGCGGGAGGAAAATAAAATGTTTACCGTATATACTCGAATATAAGCTGAGTTTTTCAGCACCCAAAATGTGCTGAGAAACGTCACACTCGGCTTATATTCGAGTCAGGTCCCGCTGCCCCCCGGTATACGAACAAGCCAGTTTCCCTTTCGGTTTGTGCACGCCGATGATCTCTGCACATGTTCAGTTTGTCCCTGTGCATTCCCTGCTAAGAGAGCGAGAGAGAGAGAGCACGAGACAGATCACACACGCGAGAGAGAGAGAGACACACACACACTCGAGTATATACACTATTTTTTAATTGTTTGAGAAAAATATAATTAAAAAAAACACAACTTTAATATGTTTGTCTTGCGGTCTTGTATGTATGTCATAATCCAGTTGATGCTCAGAACTGGCCAACTCAATTTAATTTCAGAAGCAACAGGGGCGCAGTGGTCTTCAAACATAAAGAATGCTGGCAGTCGCCTCCAGTTGCCCCTCTGGTGGTCATTCTGAGTGTCAACTGGATGATAACATGCATACAAGACCGCAACGATCACCCCCCACCCTTAGCCAGAAGGGGGTGGGTTAGGATTGATTTCATGGTACAGTATTTTTAGTCAACTAATGAGAAACATGTGTACCAAGTTTCATGAAAATCACTCCAGCCGTTCGGAAGTGATGCTGGAACATACATACATACATGCACACATTGACTTTTATATATATATATATATATATATATATATATATATATATATATATATATATATATAATATATATATATATATATATATATATATATACTGTATATATATATATATATATATATATATATATATATATATATATATATATATATTTCATGTGTTGTGTGGTGTTACTGAAATATTTAAATAAGTATACAAATAAATAATCAAAATCAGAAGTGTAATGTATTGTGAAATGTAACAAAAAATATATAAAAACAATGATGTGTGTGCATAAATAACTCATTGTTTATTCATTTGTTTATTTAATTTTGTATGAAGTATTCTTTCATATTAGTGAGCATCAGCTTTCAAAAATGAAGTTTGAGTGGCAGACTCCACACAGACAATGACGCTAAATCTATGAAGTGACAATGCCACCCACTGTTGCTACAATGCTGCCCAATTAATTATTTAGTAGGATGAGTTACAGATTACTTTTCATTTTACTGTAAGGCATAATCTAATACATAAATGGAATGTGTAGGTGAGAGTTTGTTCATTGTGCAAATCTAAACTGTCCAACCCACTGCATGTCTGTCAGATTATCCACAGATTCCCCTTTTGTACAGGGTAAACACCATAGATGATATTTCTTTACAAAATTGAGTTTGTGCCCCTGCCCGGGTGGTGCCGGATACCCCTGCTAGTTATTTAATAAAGACAGGTAAACTCGAAAATGTGGGAGAGTTGACATTTATTTAACAGAGGATCTGAATGCATGCTTGCTGCAACTATGTGATGAGTGATAACTTGGTGAGGAACAAAACAGTAGGGGACTGAGGCCTGATATTGATATTGTAAACCCCAAATTCATACTATAGTTTCAAATGCACGTCTTTTTAATAATATTAAATAATAGTCATAGGTATTTCATTTGCCCAAATATTAATTGAAATAACCTTACAGATAGTGGAGCACAATACCAGGATTGCATACAAGTAACCAATACCCTTGTTTTCTTTACACAGTATCGCAAAGCACTAATAGCAAGAAAAGATTGTCTTGATTTAATATATTGTAATAATCAGGATAGAATCATGGAGTAATGACCATATTATGATGCAGTTCATGGCTTTCAGTAGCACATATATTCAAAAAGTTAAACTGTTAAATTTAAAAGTGTTTTACCAACAATGCAAAGCAAGTTCATCACAAAATTTAGAAGCAGTAAAAATTTAAAGTGAATTCTGCAGTCAACAAATAAAGAGCAAAAGCAGAAGCTGCAAAGGAAAAAAAAACAGCTGCAAATGTCATGTAAGATTAATTACTCCAGGATTATAACTACTAGGGATAATAAGAGAATGAGAGCAATGGCTAAAAAGGTTTATTCATAAAGCTAAAAAGATTTAGAGAGAAATGTTGAGGAAAAGGCAAAAGAAGATCCAAAAATTCATTTGTGAAAAAGTCCATAAATTCCCAGCTGTTAACGGGACAATTAAGGAGATTCTGAGTAATATGAATATCATTTACCCTAAGGATGTTAGTGAGTACATGTTAGATTTGATTACAGAAAGGGAGGTTTGAGACTTCAAAGTACAGGTGGATTTGTTACTTTCGGCATCCAGGTAACTTACAGAAGCTATTAAGAAGACTCATAGCATGCCAAGTTATACAGCCTGATGTCAAAGTAGATTATCAATATGATTTTTTTAATCATGAAAAAGAAATAGAGAAAGAAGGAGTTTTTAATATGATTTAAAGATGGTGGAAGACTATATTTACACTAGTGAGGTATCATCTTTAATATGGTGCAGTTTGGGTTTAAATATGATAAATATGACTTAGCAGCGCTAGAGAAGGTAAAGGAAGGGGTGACTACATTAATTCCAGGACTGCCAGGTATGGGAAAAAAGTGAAGAAGCTAAACCCTCTTAGTTTAAGCAAATAGAAATTAAAAAGGTGGAATGAACTGTTTAAATTCACGATACAAATTAGTATGGTGAGTCCTGGCTATTATTGGGATTAATAAAGTATCTATCTACTGCGGTGGGTTGGCACTCTGCCCGGGATTGGTTCCTGCCTTGCGCCCTGTGTTGGCTGGGATTGGCTCCAGCAGACCCCCGTGACCCTGTGTTCGGAGTCAGCGGGTTGGAAAATGGATGGATGGAAAGTATCTATCTATCTATCTATCTATCTATCTATCTATCTATCTATCTATCTATCTATCTATCTATCTATCTATCTATCTATCTATCTATCTATCTATCTATCTATTTTGAAATACATTTTTCAACATGAACACATGGACATGGCTGGAAACTTGTTAAGCACAGAGTTCACACAAACTTTACAACGTTTTTCTTTACTGTCAATACCCTGGTGTACTTATCCATCAGTAACTGCAGACAAGACACCACAGATGCCGACATACAAATGCATTCGTGGTGCCTTTAAATTCAAGCATTGCATACACGATACATTTTAAAAGTCTCACATACCATCTTTTGTGCCATCTTTTTTTTTTTTGCAACTTCACAACAACAGCATAATGTACAACGCTGTAGTTGAGTCACAGAGAAAAAAATTTAAGGACATGGTGAAAAGGTGTATTTTGTGATTAAAGTGGAAATTTTGGCTTTAATCTCGAAATGTCCACTTTAACCTCGTAGTTTTCTTTATCATTAAAGCAGACCATCATAAATGTCTCTCCCAGTTGTTAATCGCTACAAGCTTCTGGGGCTTCTTCCTGACCTGACAGCAGCGGCAAGCAGCAGTAGATCACCACACAGAACACATTAAATGTATGATATTCCAACTCTCTACACATTTACAATCCTTAGATTTATACTTAATATCACTTTCATAATGAAATGCAATAAAGTATGTATGTTACATTTTACACATAAATTGTTAACTTTGTTTAAATAATGAATACTGTTAATAATTACACACATAGGGGTGACACGGTGGCGGAGAAGTAGCAGGGAGACACGTTGCTGGTGTTCCCTGCCTGGAGTTTCCATGTTTTCCTGCTGGGTTTCCTCAGTGTGCTCTGGTTTCCTTCCAAAGATATACAGATTTGGTGACACTAAAATGACACTAGTGTATGTGAGTCTTTGTGTTCACGTTGCGATGAGCTGATACCCCATCTAGGTATTGTTTCTGCCTCATGTTCAATGCTAGCTGGAATGGGCACATTCCTGGATTGATGGATTTAATCATTAAACATCCTTTTCAGAGATATTGCGGTAAGGTGTTGTCAGAATTTAATGGGTGTTCCAGGCAATTCACAACACAGCGAAGCCAAACCTGTTCTCACTGTGATAATATCTCATACTGCCACCTGGTGGAGTCTTCCAGATTTACATAAAGTACGTTCACAAGTATAAACAGTAAAATGTTTGCGTAGCAGTAGCATCCACTGGAGCACATGTCACGTCGCGTGAAGTATAAACCTGGCCTAAGAGCGAGAATAAGCTATATGCACACAGTAGTACTGATGTACTTCGGGTGAAATCTCAGCCAACTCAGTCACTTCTGTTGTCAATACTGCAATTGTGTTTTTTTGTTTAGTGGCAAGAATATCCGAGAAAAAGAATTTTATGTTTCAGCGTACAGTTATAGCTCTACAGCTGAACATGTTGTGTTCCTTTATGTGTAGCTTCCAGTAAGTACAACAAGCTACTTAGTTTTCATACATCTCCCTCCAATGCGGAAACCTGATCTAAATGGATCATCGCCATCTGGAGGGAGAGTTTTACATGAGGATTTTCATGAGACAGGGTCTGAGACAGGGTGATGACTATTAAAGAAGGGAACAGTTCCTGAACAATTTGTCCATTCCACTTTCAAGACCGGGGGTTTGGGAGAGAAGTTAACGATCTACGAGTGATGACACATCACGCAAGGAGGAAGATGATAAAATCCTCGAGGACCACGACTACGCTCCAGATCCAGCAAATGTCGACCTAGCACTTGATGAAAACATGTTGCTCTAGTTGAGGAAACAAATTGAGACCCTTACAATGAAGACATTTGGTATTTATAATTTTGCTGGCTCAGAAACAGAAATTCACTTTTTTACAAGGCAAGATGTCCAGCAGAATCATGTTACAGTGCATCCGGAAAGTATTCACAGCGCATCACTTTTTCCACATTTTGTTATGTTACAGCCTTATTCCAAAATGGATTAAATTCTTTTTTTCCTCAGAATTCTACACACAACACCCTATAATGACAACGTGAAAAAAGTTTACTTGAGGTTTTTGCAAATTTATTAAAAATAAAAAAATTGAGAAAGCACATCTACATAAGTATTCACAGCCTTTGCTGTGAAGCTCAAAATTGAGCTCAGGTGCATCCTGTTTCCCCTGATCATCCTTGAGATGTTCCTGCAGCTTAATTGGAGTCTACCTGTGGTAAATTCAGTTGATTGGACATGATTTGGAAAGGCACACACCTGTCTATATAAGGTCCCACAGTTGACAGTTCATGTCAGAGCACAAACCAAGCATGAAGTCAAAGGAATTGTCTGTAGACCTCCGAGACAGGATTGCCTCGAGGCACAAATCTGGGGAAGGTTACAGAAAAATGTCTGCTGCTTTGAAGGTCCCAATGAGCACAGTGGCCTCCATCATCCGTAAGTGGAAGAAGTTTGAAACCACAAGGACTCTTCCTAGAGCTGGCCAGCCATCTAAACTGAGCGATCGGGGGAGAAGGGCCTTAGTCAGGGAGGTGACCAAGAACCCGATGGTCACTCTGTCAGAGCTCCAGAGGTCCTCTGTGGAGAGAGGAGAACCTTCCAGAAGGACAACCATCTCTGCAGCAATCCACCAATCAGGCCTGTATGGTAGAGTGGCCAGACGGAAGCCACTCCTTAGTAAAAGGCACATGGCAGCCCGCCTGGAGTTTGCCAAAAGGCACCTGAAGGACTCTCAGACCATGAGAAAGAAGATATTCTGGTCTGATGAGACAAAGATTAAACTCTTTGGTGTGAATGCCAGGAGTCACATTTGGGGAAAACCTGGCACCATCCCTACAGTGAAGCATGGTGGTGGCAGATCATGCTGTGGGGATATTTTTCAGCGGCAGGAACTGGGAGACTAGTCAGGATAAAGGGAAAGATGACTGCAGCAATATACAGAGACATCCTGGATGAAAACCTGCTCCGGAGCGCTCTTGACCTCAGACTGGGGCGACAGTTCATCTTTCAGCAGGACAATGACCCTAAGCACCACAGCCAACATATCAAAGGAGTGACTTCAGGACAACTCTGTGAATGTCCTTGAGTGGCCCAGCCAGAGCCCAGACTTGATTCCAATTAAACATCTCTGGAGAGATCTTAAAATGGCTGTGCACCGACGCTTCTCGTCCAGCCTGATGGAGCTTGAGAGGTGCTGCAAAGAGGAATGGGCGAAACTGGCCAAGGATAGGTGTGCCAAGCTTGTGGCATCATATTCAAAAAGACTTGAGGCCGTAATTGCTGCCAAAGGTGCATCAACAAAGTATTGAGCAAAGGCTGTGAATACTTATGTACATGGAATTTGCAAAAACCTCAAGTAAACTTTTTCACGTTGTCATTATGGGGTGTTGTGTGTGGAATTCTGAGGAAAAAATGAATTTAATCCATTTTGGAATAAGGCTGTAACATAACAAAATGTGGAAAAAGTGATGCGCTGTGAATACTTTCTGGATGCACTGTATTATGTATTGTAACATCGGCACCGAGCACCGCAGTGGATGGATTCTCTGCTCTTTACATGGCTCTTTGAGGTAGCTCGCTGTACTTAACAATACTGCTTGCCTTTTGGCACACTAGTTGGAAAAAGCGCGTGCGACTGTGCAAAGTTGTCATTTTTATAGGTGCTCCTGCTATTGATGATGTAATGCCAGTTCATTCTTTTGGTGACTTATGCCTAGCTGATATATCTTGTACAGTGCCGTTGCAGTTTTAAGGTTACATACATTTTTCCTTTAGCACTTCAATAAAGTTTAATGGCTAATTATTGAAATTCTGATTTTTTAAAGACGTCAGACGTAATCACACATTGGCCTCATGTAAGTTCATAGTAGACACAAGTTTTTAATATGTCCTGATCTTACCTTCGTAATTAAAAAAATAGTTTGAAGTCCTTCTCCTCTTTAGCTCTTGATGTTGGGCACAATGTTTGAATAATGCGACTTACATCATTTACTGTTAAGTCTGGGCACATCATGAAGTGATCGGGTGAAAAATGCGACAGCCAGTCTGTTTTGATATCACAGCTGGAAGTGCAGTAGTTGGCTGGTGCAGAATCTGGAAGAGAGTTTGCATATATCCTATTCTGTCCTACACTGTCAAATGCATACTTACGGCTGGAACATCACCCACAAAGTGGCATCGGAAATGATTGAGACTATACAAATGACACCCTCAGCATTTACCAGTGGACAGACGGAGTCATCAGTCATGGTAAGCATACACCTGCTTGCCCTGACACTTAATGCTCACTTGTTGAAATTTACATTCTGTTACATTTACACATATAGCTATAGAAACATGGGCACCTTCAAAACTTGCCTTGATTTCATTCTGGAGAGGACTGACAAGCTTATTGGGCTGAATTATTGTCATAATTATCCTGCTGTCCCAAGACTTCCAGATATGTCATGTAAATACAGTTGGCCTTTCAGATCAAGCTTCTTACAGATGGTGAATAGGCTGGGGATTCAAACTCAGGACTTGTGAATTTCGAGGTACTGATGCACCACTGTGCTATCATGTTTTTATTATGTTTATCTCTAGCCATTTTGTCATAGTGTCCCTCATTTAGAGGAGTGTGAATCTAAGGCCCTGTTTACACTACTACTTTTGATGTTTAAAAACACAGCCATTTGTCTCAGTTATCACCTTTCATTCACAGTTTTCCAGTGTTTTCAAGTGCCAAAAGTGAATATTTCAGAAAATGCCGGAGGGTTTTGAACAAGACAGCATGGCATTTCAGTGTGGACAGATAACAACAACGTGTTCACGCTTATTACGTGGCTCTTCCCTGATTGGGTCCTGCTCACTACATCTCATTCCTTGATTGGTCAGTCTTAAGGAAAAAAAAAAACAAACATATTTTTCAGCATAGTATGAATAGAAGACTTGCTTTCCATGGTTCTTGCCCTGCTGCTTGCCTGTAGGCATCTAAATTGCATTTGTGCAGTTTGAATGCACAAAAGGCAACTAATTTAAAGGTAAGTACAGTTTTGTGATAAATCCCGTCGCTAGTGGTGTTACCATTATAGTGAATATTTACAGATCCTAATATAAATAAAACAGCTGACAGCCTCCTAGCAATATTTATTACTCAGACATGATCCATTCAATAAAGAGGAGCAATTCAGACAAACAATTAATAACAAAGCGCTTAACGAAGTGGATGAGTGTAGAATGGAGCCAAGCTTGGGATATCACAGACAGTCACACAAAAGCACAATGCAGTAAAGTGAAGATATACACACGCATACAATTGCAAAATTATTTATTTATGTTTAGAAATGTTGCATGGTACAAGATGCACTTTGATCTTTGTGGACTACTTGTAATCATTCCTCTCACAAATGCACATAAAACCTTTCACTTTCTTTTTTTAGGTGTCACTTTAACATTAGAAGAGTTTTTATTTAATAACAAAACTACTGTTGCCAGCTTTGTTAGTATTGTGACACGGGGGCAATTTGCGGCGGCTGCGTAATGAATTCTTTTTGTTTTTCAATGCTGTGAACACACTAACAGAGTCCTGCACATGCTGATACTTTTGAAAGGTAATCTGATCTTCATGGAGTTCTGAATTTCTCACTACACAACCCCTTCTAGGAATTTTCTGCCAATGCATGAATGCCCAGTGTAGGCAAAAGTCTATGTCATAGAAGTTTTTGGGTGTTTTAATGTGGACAAAGATACTTTGTAAAGTATGTGACAACTCTAGTGTGGATAGAGGCCATTTTTATTTAAAAACATTTTAAAAAGAAAACATAGTAGTGTGGGCATAGGCTAAATACAACTGGTTACTGAAGCAAAAATTCGACAGCTGCTGAAGGCCACGGCATGTTCACTTACTGTCACCTAACAATCAAAGGTGAAGCTACAATTGGGACGTTATCACCAAAACTGAATTATTGAATTCTGGAAAACATTTACTTGGTCTAATGAATCTCATGCAGTTTCAACTGTGACATGTAAATTTGGAATAAATATAATGAATCCATGAATCCATCTTGGTATGTGTAAACAGTACAGGTTGCTGGTGGTTGTGTAACAATGTTGAAAATGTTTTTTTGGAACATAGTATGCCTCTTTATATCAGTTGAGAATTGCCTGAATGCCCTAATGTACCTCATAGGACCACCTTTTTCAAATGGATACTTCTAGCAGGATGATGCACCATGTCACAAAGCACTAATCATCTCAAGTGGGTTCCCCAAACAAAGGTGTGATACCTTTCAGGTCAGCAAGGCCATTCTTCGAAGAATTTGTGGTATTCCAGAGGCAAAAACAGGACCAACCCAAAACAAGTAGACCTAATAAAGCGTACTGGATCTCAGTCCTAAATAGTAGTCTTGGTATGCAGGAAATTACTGACCACCAATAAGATAAAGTGTTTCCCAGAATTGCTCCAAAGTGCATCTGCACTACAGCTTTGATTTATGAACTGTATTTCTGTTTCAAAATTCCTTAAATTAAGCTTTATTGTAAATGAAGCAGGAAATGACCCCTGTATAATGCTATATTTTAGCAGCTGCTGGCCATTCTTTAAAAGAGAGAAACACAAAGGACAATTACTGGCAGGAGACCCTATTTCTAAGTCAGACTCACTACGTCAGATGAGACTGTCGACCGCTCCCCATTCACATCACACAATAATCTCTAATCCCTTTATCACATTCTTCTTCTAGCCATAAATCAAGGAAGCTTCAGTCGGAAATTATCAGATCATATAAGGATCTGCTGACTTTGACTACAAAACATCTGTGCCCTTTAGTATTCTGAAATGTTTCTGTTTGTACAACTGTATTTTTACAGCAGCCCTTTCAGTACAAATATGTCTCCTAACACAAGAATCTTTTCTTCATGTGCAGAACACTTAGTATAAATTTGTTTATGAGTAATATTTAAATACATAGCATTGCTTTATTGGCAGAGTAGTAAAAAATGATTTTATTGAACAATACTGTGAGCATTTTTTATGTTAAATAATGTTCATAGCTGTAAAGCTAACACAGTATTTCTTGCAGCAAGGAAAGGCCCCCGTAAAAACCCATCTGTCAAATTTTAAAATCACTTAATTCCAGTGAGAGTGGGTTCAAGGCAGGGGGGCAGCTCAGGGCAGAGTGCCAACAATCCAAGGTGGGCCTCCTATTTTTGTTGAATATACTTTAAATAGGACAGTGTAGTGTCACAGTGGATAATGCTGCTGCCTTGAGGATCAGCATCCTACTGTACATTTGAAGCCTACATCCAGCCATTATCTATTTGGAGTTTGCACATTCTTTACATATCTGCATTGGTTTTCTTCTGGGTACTGTGATTTTCTTCCCAACATCCCCAAAGATGTGTACTTTAGTTTAATATGGCCGTGTGCATCAATGTGCCCTGCGATGAACTCCTGGGACGCCAGGCACTTTCTGCTTTCAGTGAGTTTCTAACAGATTTGAAAATAAACATTTGAACTATTATGCTCTAACTTTAAATTTCCAGCAACATACTATTTTTTTTCATGTAGAAATGAGAACATCCTACTTAACATTCCTCGTCCTTCATCTTTACTTGTATCTAAGGTGATGTTGGTGAAGATTTAGGCAGCATCTATGGATTTTACAGGGTGGCACAGAGAAACGGAAAATTTTCAATTGACATTCAATGCATAAATAAACACATTATAAAATACATTTAATAATGAAATATATTGTACAGGATATGTAATTAAAGATGGTAATGTTCACTCAATATTCATTTTATGTTTATGTGTTGATCATTTCTCCGTACACATTCGGACAGCCTGTGGTGGAAATTCTGCATTGCTTGACGTAACATGTCAAGACGAGGGCAGCGATTTCCTCTTCAATCCTTCTTTTTAAGTTCAGCAATGATTGAAGGACGTGTGCGGTACACTTGGCTTTTAAGGTGACCCCACAGAAAAAAAAATCTGAAACAGTGAGATCTGGGGATCTCGAGGCCATGGAATATCACCATTACGTGAAATGACGCACCTTCCAAACAATCGTTGAATTGCTGCCATTGATTGTCAGGCAGTACACAAAGTGGCTCCACCTGGGGACACATCATATAAAAGTTGATTCAAGTATGTACGATAATGGTTATAATTGGAGAAATTTTCAGATTGTAAGAGTTATTTATTTATTTATTTTTGGAATCATTTAAGGAATCTATATAGAGACCTGTAGGATCTCAGTAGAGACCTGAAAATAGCTGCCAACTGATAGTCTCCATCCAACCTAAGAGAGCTTGAAAGGATCTCCAGAGAAAAATGGCAGAAGAACCCAGGGAGGACCTGGGATGCAAATCCTGGTCTGTTGGATTAAAAATAATCGTACTGCTTTAACAACAGTATTTGAGACAACACCAGATGGAATAAAAATGTGCAGTGATAAAAGTTGTAATATCCTACAACACAGCCCTTTCATGAAGGCTCATTCTGCTCAGGAGGAAGAATCGCAATCTGCTTTCTCTAACTCAGTGGGTTATAAATATTCCATATTTTCACACATCTTCTCTTTATGAAGATCTGTTCAGAATTGTTTCAGAACTTGGAAGGAGTTTATAAATGTAATTCTAATGTAAGTATGGCAGGCTTGTGTTGTTTATTTCTGTTATTTGCTGTTGGATACTACTGTATATAAAGAAACATTTTAGATGGGGCTGAGTGCCAAAGAGGGGTATACTCTTGAGTGATTTGCACTTGATTGGGTTGTGTGTTGTTTTATTGTTTTGTTTCTTAAATAAAAAGTTAAAAAAAGAGAGAATGAAAGGCAATACAAAACTAGGAAAGTATACACAAATAGCCCAGAGTACCCTACCTTGTTGCAGGAAAATGAGAAAGAAAATGAGACGTAAATAATTAACATCAGTGCTGATCATCACAGAAAGGATTGCAAGGAAAAAATAAATACTGAAATAAAAATTGCTAAGATTCATTTATTTGTTTGTGAGCCCCCAGCATTGCCATGCTGTAGCTGGGGTGAATTGCAAACAACTAAGCAAGAAATGAAGAAGTAGCAATGTTCCTCTTTCTTCTCATGACCTGCAAGGAAAAACTGCTGATGCAGCCAACCTTTCTCAACCCTGTAAGCCCCTTTGTTGCTTTTACTGCAATTTGATCTTTGCATGTCCCCTGATTTGAACTTTACTTCATTTAAAATTACTTGTTGATTGCCATTTTACCATTTTGCTAATCTGCCTTCAAGTTTTGTGACGTTTGTTTGGGTACTAAACAGGATGTTACAGTCAGAGAGCCCTTCCCTGATGGCATTAAAAGAACAAGAAGAAATAAGAGAGATAAACTGCAGCCAGATTACTAGAAAAATATGACTATAAGGGGCTGTACAGGTCAGAACACCACCCTGTAAGTCCAGATGTGTGTGTGTTGCCTTGAGTGGTGCAGCACTGGGAGAACTTCAGTTTCATTCCCAGGCTTGGATGCCATCAGTGTTGAGGATGTGTGCTCTCCCTGTGTTCCTGTGGGTTCCCTCCATTTACTCCACTTCCATACACCCCACCAATAAACATGCAGTCAAGTGAACTGGCTATGAGTATCAGTAAGTGGGACCTGAATTGTACTAGCATCACACACAGGGTTGGCTCTTAACCTGCACCATTTCTGGCAGGTTTAATGGGAAATACCATACTGGCATTGAAAAGTATTGGGATAAATGCTCCCGGTCCATGGCTCAAGAGCCATTTCATTAAATATTTAAAGCTATTGTCAGTTTTACTTACTCATTTTCAACTAACCAGGTACTATAATGGCAGGGGACCAGTGTCCACAGGAACAGGCCTCATCTAACCATCCAAAGTACTCCCTGTTTACTGATATGGAAGACTGACCTCTTCACAATGTGCTCTCGGCCTGTTATTCTCTGGATAGCTACAAATGTCATGGCACCTTGACCAAAACTACAATGTCTGAAAGCCTGATTTCTCTCTCCTGTTAATGGATCCTGAAAAACATTGTCTAGATGTCACCACCCAAGAGGAGCCAAAGTCAAATCTTAAAGCAGGTCTTCCCATTTAAGTTTTTGTTGGAGGCCTGCAAAGGCAGACTCAAGTGAAGACGAAGTAGGCCATTATCAACTGGAAAACAGTTCTAAATAAGAGGATGCTCTGGGTATTCCAGCTGGAGAATAAAGACTGGCACCCTTTTGCAAGTTAAGTTTGATTTTTAGGAGTAAACTTTTAAGCCTTATTGAACGAATATTCCTAGCATGGCTGGGTTGAAACCACAGCACTGGTGTCCTGTCTTTGTGTTTGATGAGCAGCTCCCCGTGACCACAACAACTAAACTGATCTCATCATCCGTGTGCTTTTGTTACACTACTAGGTAATGATCCTTGAACAAACTGTTGCACTAAGTTTCATTCTCTCAGGATTAATCTTTCTTTCCTATTGTCTTTTACTGTAATTGACATTATTGTTTCATTTTGAAGATTTTTATTATTGCATTTCTTCTCAATTACTTTAATGGGACTGACTTTGAATCTTGTTTCTTACAAATCTTTGCCCAATCCTCTAATTTTATTGAATAGCAAAACCTGCTCCGAAATTTCAAACTCTGCGATATATTTATTTAAAGTCACCAAAAGTCAACATTAATTTGTAATTGAGACATTGTCTTCCATTAGAAAATAAAATCTTACAAAGAAAAAATGGAGGTATGCTGCAGACATATTCAAGCTCTATGATGTGGAAACTCTCAATTTCTCAAGTTGCCTAATGGGGGCACAGTTTTCTTACAATTTACCCTTCACCAGCAAATCATTTAAAACACTGACACATTTTCTGGGTAAAAATTTTAATCATTAACACTGGGTAACACAGTGTTTCCCAACCTCGGTCCTGGGGGCTCACTGTGGCTGCAGGTTTTTGTTCCAACCAGCATTCTGTTTTTAATTGAACTCCTGGGCTAGTTAAGTGATGTGTTATTTCCCAAGTTCTGTGTTTTGGGAGCAATATAGAAATTAGAAAATTAAGTTTGTTAAAAAAAATTATATCTATATATACTGTATATATATATATATATATATATATATATATATATATATATATACAGTATACACATACATACATACAGTCATATGAAAAAGATTGGGAACCCTTCTTAATTTTTTGGATTTTTGTTTATCATTGGCTGAGCTTTCAAAGTAGCAACTTCCTTTTAATATATGGCATGCCTTATGGAAACAGTAGGATTTCAGCACTGACATAAAGTTTATTGGATTAACAGAAAATATGCAATATGCATCATAACAAAATTAGACAGGTGCATAAATTTGGGCATCCAACAGAGATATGACATCAATACTTAGTTGAGCCTCCTTTTGCAAGTCTTAACAGCCTCTAGACGCCTCCTATAGCCTTTGATGAGTGTCTGGATTCTGGATGGAGGTATTTTTGACCATTCTTCCATACAAAATCTCTCCAGTTCAATTAAATTTGATGGCTGCCGAGCATGGACAGCCTGCTTCAAATCATCCCACAGATTTTTGATGATATTCAAGTCAGGGGACTGTGACGGCCATTCCAGAACATTGTACTTCTCCCTCTGAATGAATGCCTTTGTAGATTTCGAACTGTGTTTTGGGTCATTGTCTTGTTAGAATATCTAACCCCTGCGTAAGTTCAACTTTGTGACTGATGCTTGAACATTATCCTGAAGAATTTGATATTGGGTTGAATTCATCTGACCCTCGACTTTAACAAGGGTCCCAGTCCCTGAACTAGCCACACAGCCCCACAGCATGATGGAAACTCCACCAAATTTGACAGTAGGTAGCTGGTGTTTTTCTTGGAATGCAGTGTTCTTCTTCCACCATGCAAAGCATTTTTTGTTATGACCAAATAACTCAATTTTTGTCTCATCAGTCCAAAGCACTTTGTTCTAAAATGAATCTGGCTTATCTAAATGAGCATTTGCATACAACAAGCGACTCTGTTTGTGGCCTGAGTGCAGAAAGGGTTTCTTTCTCATCACCCTGCCATACAGATGTTCTTTGTACAAATTCTGCTGAATTGTAGAACGATGTACAGATACACCATCTGGAGCAAGATGTTCTTGTAGGTCTTTGGAGGTTGTCTGTCACCATTCTCACAATCCTGCTCATATGCCGCTCCTGTAGTTTTCTTGGCCTGCCAGACCTGCTGGGTTTAACAGCAACTGTGCCTGTGGCCTTCCATTTCCTGATTCCATTCCTTACAGTTGAAACTGACAGTTTAAAAGCTGAGATAGCTTTTGTAGCCTTCCTTTGAGAATTGCTTTGAGGATCCCATGCTGTCACTCTTCAGAGGAGAGTCAAAGGGAAGCACAATTTGCAACTGACCACCTTAAATACCTTTATATCTCATGATTGGACACACTTGTCTATGAAGTTCAAGGCTTAACAAGCTCATCCAACCAATTTGGTGTTACAAGTAATCAGCATTGAGCAGTTACATGCATTCAAATCAGCAAAATTACAAGGGGACCCACATTTTTGCACAGCCAGTTTTTCACATTTGATTTAATTTCATACAACTAAATACTGCTTCACTAAAAATCTTTGTTCAGGAAACACCGCAGTACTCGGATGTTCCTAGAAAATGAAAGACATACCACTGTTATCTTTTTTGTTGACAGTAGAGTCAATTATTATGCAGGCAGAGAGGGGTTCTCAAACTTTTTCAAATGGCTGTATATTAAAATGTACCACGTAGTTATATGGGAATAATGTATTTTTTTTCTTTTAACAATATTTTCATCTTGATTTTCATTCTACTTTTCTAGGTGTTCTACTTGTTTAATTAATCCATTATTTACTAATTAGTGGGTCTGATGCTAAAGTAGTTGCAGCCTTTGATTATGCAGTGTTGTTTGCCAGGGTGTCTACTCTCCTCATTTTTAATTGTCATTAATAAGATACAACGAAGGGGAAAACTGCACAGAGAAAGGACAAAATATAATGAAATCAACAAAACAGAGTTAAGCGTTTAAATCTATAGCAAAAGCAGAAATATTTCTAAATGTCTTATAAATGTAAAAATCATGCTGCTGTGCTTTTCTGAATGTAGAATAAAAGAAAAATAATCCCAGCTAATTAAATGAGATCAGTGCTATCAGGTGCAGCCACAGTGGGTCCCCAGGACTGAAGTTGGGAAACACTGGGGAAACATATTTTTTCAAGAGGTTTACTTCCTGAAATGAATAATGATTATGACACACAGTTTCAATTTTAAAACAAATAACCTCAGATTGATTACAGTAATCCCTCCTCCATCGCGGGGGTTGCGTTCCAGAGCCACCCGCGAAATAAGAAAATCCGCGAAGTAGAAACCATATGTTTATATGGTTATTTTTATATTGTCATGCTTGGGTCACAGATTTGCGCAGAAACACAAGAGGTTGTAGAGAGACAGGAACGTTATTCAAACACTGCAAACAAACATTTGTCTCTTTTTCAAAAGTTTAAACTGTGCTCCATGACAAGACAGAGATGACAGTTCCGTCTCACAATTAAAAGAATGCAAACATATCTTCCTTTTCAAAGGAGTGCGTGTCAGGAGCACAGAATGTCACATAGACAGAGAAAACAATCTCTGGCAAACAAATCAATAGGGCTGTTTGGCTTAAGTATGCGAAGCACCGGGGCACAAAGCTGTTGAAGGCGGCAGCTCACACCCCCTCCGTCAGGAGCAGACAAAGAGAGAGAGAGAGAGATAGAGAGAGACAGAGTTTGTTTTTCAAGCAAAAATCAATACGTGCCCTTCGAGCTTTTAAGTATGCGAAGCACCATGCAGCTGCACAAAAGATAGCAACGTGAAGATAATCTTTCAGCATTTTTAGACGAGCGTCCGTATCGTCTAGGTGTGCGAACAGCCCCCCTGCTCAATCCCCCTACGTCAGGATCACAGAAAGTCAGCGCAAGAGAAAGAGAAAAGTAAGCTGGGTAGCTTCTCAGCCATCTGCCAATAGCGTCCCTTGTATGAAATCAACTGGGCAAACCAACTGAGGAAGCATGTACCAGAAATTAAAAGACCCATTGTCCGCAGAAACCCGCGAAGCAGCGAAAAATCTGCGATATATATTTAAATATGCTTACATATAAAATCCGCAATGGAGTGAAGCCGCGAAAGGCGAAGCGCGATATAGCGAGGGATTACTGTATATCTTGTAGGAATTTTCAGAAACATGAAATTAACTTTTACTGAATTTAGTGTGTTTAACCACTTAATGGTGCTAACACATTGTATTAGTTCAACTGAGCTAAACTGTTTTCCTGCTGATTTTCATTTATACTCATCATCTGATGTGTCTCGTTCCTGTGTCCAAAAATAGTCGGAAAGCATTGATGGATTACACTTTTTTAATCATTGCACTGTCCTGCTGAAACCTTTCACCATGTTCGTCACTAATTGCATAAGGATTAGTAGGGAAGAAGTCCGGGTGTGAATGTAGAAAATGACTCTTTAGCAATATGTTGCACTTCATTGTTTTTTATACTTGAAACCCATTGCCAACCAACTGACAGTATTTTGGTGCTCTGTAGTTTCCAAGGAAATTCTCAACAGCATTCTTGAATGCCTTCCATGTGATTTCCCCTGGCACCACAAGGAGATATTTGAGCTACTTGTCATTTCTGACATGTCTGATTTGTGGACCAACAAAAATGCAGTTAATAAAATAAATCAGTTATTTGTTGAAAACATCTTTGTTGCTTTCACAAAATCTTTCATCAGTCTAAGTTTTATATGAAAAGGGTGCAAAAATATCTTTGTTGGGTTGAGAAGTGGTTTATGTGTTACACTTTTCTGCCCAGGAACCAAATACTTACAGAGCAGGCAGTTCTTTTGAAAGTAATGAGACCTTTTAGCACAGCTGTCCCATTTTCAGTAGTCATGCACTGACTTAAAGTTTCATTTCATGTACGCATACTTTAACTGCCAGTAAGGACTAGCACAACCCAATCTTCACATTTCAATGGTGCACGCTTGGTCTGTGTAAGGTAGTGTTAATCAAACCACTGAATCTCACAGTCAATGGATCACAGTTTGTTGTCGTTGGTTTGCAAGTGGGTTATGGTGGGTCTCCTAAGCCAGTGTTTCTCAGCCACTGGGTTGTGACCCAGATTATCACTGGTTGGTTGTGGGTAGCCATCTGTAGTTTGTGAGTGGATCACAGTGGGTTGCCTAAGCAGGTTACTGTTGGTGGGCTGCAGATTGCTGTTGTTGGTTTGTGAGTGAGTCACAGTGGGTTGGCTAAGCAATCGGTAGCCTTGCGAGATATGTTTCCTTGTTTCACCAAGAAGGCAGCTTGCAATTGCTGCTGGTGCATTGTCAGTGAATTTAAAAAAAGGCAAACTTCGGTCAAGGGACCATAAAAGATCAGAAACACTGGTGTAAGGAAGATGTAACGGGACCAAATAAATAACAATTACCCATGTTGATCAGCACCGATCAAAAAAAAAAACAGAAAAGGCACTCCAAAAGTCAGAAAACATATAAGACCCTGTGAAATAATACTAATAATAACAAGGTTCAAGGTTCTTTTATTTGCTATTTGTGCATAAAACCAACAGTTAAAGCACATTGGAATTCTTGTGCAGAGCTCTGTCCGAGTCATAGTAAAACATTTAAAAAAAGATAAAAAAACAGTAAAACAAAATAATAAATAATGTAGATTATACCAGCACTATACAGAAAGGTGGTAATATCTACTCAAAAAAAAAATACAGTATATGTCTATATTGCCCAGTTAAAATATTGCACATTTTTCACTCGTCATTTACACGATATTGAAAAACTTTGTTCTGTGAGTGATGACGCTGTCCGCTCTGCTGTGTCTCAGATTGTACGTACAGTTTTTGTGTCTGAACAGAGAGTGAGCTGGATGGAGTGAGTCCCTAATAATTCCCTCTGCTCTTTTCCGACAGCGATGTGCATACATAAAGTCCATGGAAGGAAGTTTTGTCCCTATGATGCTCTCCGCAGTTTTTAGGACTCTTTGCAAAGCCTTCCTCTCTGCCTGTGTGGTGTTCCCATACCTGCAATCCCAGGAATCTGTGGCAGTCGGCCCTCTCCACCTCAGTCCCTTTGATGATCCGAGGCGGTTGGATTCTTCCTGAAGTCCAATATTATTTCTTTGGTCTTATCTATGTTGAGGATGAGGTCATTCTCCTCTCCGTAGACAAGAATGTTGTTTATCATGGTCCTGTACCCTGACTCGTCCCCCCCCCCCACCCTTGATGAGTCCCAAGATGGTGGTATCATCAGCGTATTTAATGACAATGGTGTTGTCCCGGGTGGAGACACAGTCATAAGTGTACAGAGAGAAAAGTCTGGGGATAAGGCAACAGCCCTCTGGGGATCCTGTGCTAACTGTGAGCTCAGCAGACAGCTGTCCTCCCATTCTCACCACCTGTGGTCTATCTGTCAAGAAGTCCAGGATCCAGTTGCAGGTGGGAGTTGGGACGCCGAGGTCTGTCAGCTTCTTGATCAGTTTTCTCGGGCGGATAGTATTGAAAGCAGAACTGTAGTCCTGGAAAAGCATCCTGGTATACGATCTGCTACTTTCCAGGTGTTGCAGAATGTGATGTAGGGCTATTGCTACCGCATCATCCACTAATCGATTGGGGCGGTAGGCAAACTGGAGGGGGTCAACAGTGTCCACGACCATATGGTTGATGTGCGTGAGAACCAGTTTTTCTAGACATTTCATAGTGACTGGTGTATCCGATCTTTTGGGGACTGGTAAAATGGTGGAGGATTTAAAAATACGGGGCACTACTGCATGGGATAATGACAGATTGAAGATATCAGCATACACACCAGCTAATTGGTCTCTACAGTCCCTCAAAACTCTGGGAGGAACTCCATCGGGTCCCACCGCCTTGTGGGGGTTCACCTTCTTCAGGGCTTTCAGGACCTATGTGTGTGTCACCTGAAAGGCAGTGTCTGTAGAGTCACAGGGGGCCTTTGAGGTTGTGTCTGTATTCAGCCTGTCGAACCTGGCATAGAAGATGTTTAGGCTGTCTGGAAGGTTGACATCTCAGAGATCTGTAGTTGTTGTGGTTCTCCTGTAGTTTGTGACAGATTGAATTCCCCGCCACATGCTGTGTGTGTTGTGGTTAAGGTAATAGCCTTCAAGTTTTTGTGAGTGAGGCCTTTTTGCTGCTCTGATGGACTTCTGCAGCTCATATCGGGCTCTCTTATACTCCACTTGATCTTCTGACTGAAGGCCTCCTGCCGCTTCCTGATTTTCTGTTTTATATCCCCATTAAACCAAGGTGTTTGGTTGGGGAGCATATGCACGGTCCTGGGAGGGGCACATATGGACGTGCACCAGCTAATGTAGTCACCCACAGTCTCTGTATATTCATGAATATCGTTAGTGGCCTTTTCAAAAATGCTCCAGTCTGTGGCCTCTAAGCAGCCCTGCAGACTAGCTTTTGCATCATCAGTCCAGATGTTGACGGTCCTGGTTGTGACTGGTTTTGTCTTGAGCCTTTTGTTATAAACTGGTTTAAGCCGGATCGCCAGGTGATCAGACTTTCCAAAATGAGGTTTTGGTTCAGCTGAAAAGGCGTTTCTGATGTTACTGGAGATTGCAGTGGTTAAAATCTCCCAAAATGATCACAGTGGCGTCTGAATATGTGTTTTTATGATTGTTGATCATGAAAGATTAGTTACTGTGGCTGGTATTGGAAATTTCTAAAACATTATTGCCCTATTGTTTTCCAGTGGCCTTCAGCCGCAAGTATGAATTGCCACAACTTGGTCGGCTACAAATCTGAGCATGACTATTCTTGGTATATCTGAGGTGCACTCCTTAAAGCAGTGCCATTATTTTTAGATGACCACATTGCTCCCGCTGTATGTGTATGCTTATGATAGGAAATCACACAAATACTCAAATGCAATTAAACAGCATGTGATAGGAAAATTTAAAGGTGGGTTTTGTGAACAGAAGGCTAAAATCAATAAGACACACCCAGAACTGTTTGTTAAGCAAAATATTTGATGCCCAGTGTAATCAGTCATTATTGAAAATGAAGACTAAAGTGCATTCAGAAGAAGTCTGAGGCCAAATAATACAAGTGCATAAATTAGGAATCATGTAAAGACAAAGTTTTTGAGATGTCATTAGTGGGTACTGTTGGTTCAATTATCAGGAAGTGAAATCTACAAGATAATGCTGAGATGCTACCTAGAAAAGGAAAAACTATCTGTGAAAGCAAGAAGGAAACTTGAGAGACAGAAGAGACTAACAGTCACTTGAAGAGCCACAGAGCTCAGTAACTGAGGGTGGAGCAAATCAATACCAGTCAACCACATCAAGCGCCTATAAGGAAAGGCAGAAAAAAGAAGTAATTACTCAAAAAGAAGGACATGAAAGAAGATTTGGAGTTTAACTGAAAGTGTGAGAGTGACACAGTTGAGATATGGAAAAAGGTTTTGAGGTCAGATGAGACCAAGATAAAGATTTTAGGATGAAGTTCAAAGATCTGCGTGGAGCAAATGTAACACTGTCGACACTTCAGAAAACAAGCACCACACCTACAGTGAAGAATGGTGGTGGTAGCATTATACTGTGTAACTGCTTTTAATCAGCATGGTCTGGGCATCCAATAAAAAGAGAAAGAGTAATGGATGGTGAGAAATACAAGCAAATTTTGCAAGAGAACCTGTTTCAGTCTGATACAAAGCTGAAGCTTGAATTGCTTAAAGACAAAAAGGTGAATATCCTACAATGGACCAGTGAAATCCCTAAACTCAATCTGATCAAAGAATATCTGGTGTTATTTTAAATCAACAGTGCAAATGTGTCATCTGGTTAACCAAAGCAAGCTGGAAGATATCTGCTTTGTAGAATGGGTTAAAATCACCCGCTAACAGTATGAAAGGCTGAGATATGCTCTATATAACCCCCAAAAGACGTAAAGCTGCTATTGCTGCAAATATATAACATTTTTTGTAAACAACATATTTCATTTTATTTTTTCTCAAGATCTATTTTCTAATATACAATATCACTTCAGAAAAAAATAATTTAGAGTTATAGCATTTTGAAATAAACATATCACAGACAATAAAGTTTTAGTGTAGGTTTTATTCAGTGAAATTAGGGACATGCTCCAGATTTTGAATGCTGTCATTTGAATACAGAAATGGCTTGAGGAGTAAGTTAATCAAGCAAGGGGTTTGTTAGCCAGGGATTAAGAAATTTAGGATCAAAGAAAACCTGCAATCACTTTGATGCTTCAGGACTGATGTTACTTACTCCGGTTGAGTGAAGCTATAATATTACAGTACCATTTGCAGAGTCTCTAAAAGTTCCCATTCTGCTCTATTCCAAATCATCATCAAATATCCTGTTCAGTTCTTTTATTGATATTGAGAAAAATTCCAATCTCATGAAGAAAAATTTGGTATTTGACAGTAGAAAACATGAAAGGCAACAGCTAAGGTTTCCTGAAGATTGATTCTGTTGTGAACTTAGCACATAAGGCCCAAAAGTTTCAAAAGCACTTCCAGTAATGCCCATTTGTTTGTGTGTAGGGGGGGGACGGGGGACGGGGACACTCTATCAAAATCCCTAGCTAGATACAAACAAGCCTTGAAGAATCTTTATAAAATAAAAGATTTATTTTTCACAAAATACTCTTTAATATAATGAAGCTCTGTGGAGCCCAAGAATCAAATGAAATGGCCAAAAATACTAAGGCAATGGAATGCACACAAAGCCCCAATCTGGTGATCCAGGACCATAGTCAAACACAGAGCAAGAAGCTCAACATTCCAATAAATACCTAAGCATAGAAAAAGCTCAAGAACTCGCCAAAATTCCAAGAGTAAATTCACAATGAACCACCAGGAGCTATGGAAGAACTCTCCAGAATTCATGGGCATAAGCCAGTTTTTGGCAGTGATTGATAGGTGGCCCTGCATCTTGGAGACCAACCACACAATACATGGAATATAACCAAGGCATAGTACATAATAAAATAAAAAAATATATATTAACATAAATAAACAGTGAGCCAGTGTGGAGGACTAAAGGTAAGGTGTTCGAGAAGAGGTCCTGCAGGGAGTGAGAGGAATGGCACTCCATGGGTGGGTCACTCCTGCTGAGCATCCAGGGACCTGGAGTGTCCAAAGGGCTTTGAGGGTTGTCCTATTGGAAGGTGAAGAGACAACAGAGCCAGGCTTTGGACGTCCCTAGTGGTGACAGGCTGAAGGGGCTGGGGTGCAAGCCATTTAATGGATGACCATGCATGCTGGTGTCTTGGCCCTGCTGTGGAGACCCAATGGGTGAGTGGGAGAAGCGAGGAAGAGAGAAGCAGTGAGCTCGGAAATGAAACAGAAGAGGGGGACATGATTTTAACTCCAAGATTTTAGACTTGACTTTAATCCTGCTATGGATTTATTTATTTATTGGTTGATTGATTTCAATTTCCACAAATGAGCAGTGATTGTATGGCCTATTTATTTATTTATTTATTTATTTATCTTAATACAATTTATTTATTTATTTATTTATCTTAATACATAATTCGTCTGCCTCCTCACTCACTCACTCACTCATGTCCGTCCAAAGCCGAATGCGCAGTCGCCTTCTGCGCATGTCCGAAGCTGCCCGAAAAACCTTACAGGACCGACATCCAACCCCAACAGGTGGCAGATTTACGGCTGCAAAAATTCAAGGAGAAAGGCGACTTTGATTAAAGCTCTAGAGGCCTGAAAGGTGATTTTGACTACAGCTCGAGGCCTAATTACGCATTCTGATTCAATTACGCATTCATTCAATACACCTATATCAGGTTTGTGGTGCTTATACTTATTACTATTCCATATTGTACTGGAACATTCATCATTCAATATTATACTATAGGCCTGGAAAATTCATCAACTAACAGTACAAGCCTGTACGGTAATGAGTAAAGCAGACTACAATCATTACAAAACAACTTCTTCGTTACTTATCATTTGTTCTTCATACACTGCTGACACAAACTCGTGCCCGTTTCATCTTACGTTGTCGAAACGGGCTCTTTGTCTAGTTTATTTATAAAAGTACTTGCACTATACTTATTTATTTGGATGTTATTTTGGGAATAAAACTGCATTATACAATTTACACATCTTTTTGTTATGTGTCCTCATTGCACTAGACTATCCTGGTCATGACCATCAATGAAGAAGATGTCAAGGCTTCAGGCCATCCGGCATCACAGAGTGAAAGCTGCACTTTAAAGCAAGTCAAAAATTTCCTTTCTTTTGTATCATATTTCTCTTGTTTTAAAATCTCTGCTGTGTTTACTGGGAAGGGACATGTACAAGTTCAAAGTATGAGCTGCAGCTGTAAAAAGACACTTTCCCTGGGAGCAAATGTTCCTGCTGAATACAAAATGGCTTTCAAAATACGCTTTGTTTTAATATTATATATGAAAAAAGTGATAAAACATGCACCATGTTATTTTAATCAATCCATGATTACATCCTGAGATTTTTTTCTGATTTCTGAAATGACTTCAACCTCTCTAAGCCCCATTTTTGAATTTAAGAGTGTAAGAAGTATGACAAGCCACAGGAGGCCATTCAGTCCATTAGACTCATCTGGATATGTTTAATGTTTCAATTATTGTCATAATCATACAGAATATTTTCATAAAATTGTGGCTGTGTGGTGTATGCTGATTAAGGATCAGCCATTGAGTTACATTATGGGTAGATTTCCAGTTCTATGATTAAACACGGGCGGCACGGTGGGGCAGTGGGTAGCATTGCTGCCTTGCAGTTCGGAGACCCGGGTTCGCTTCCCGGGTCCTCCCTGCGTGGAGTTTGCATGTTCTCCCCGTGTCTGTGTAGGCTTCCTCTGGGTGCTCTGGTTTCCCCCCACAGTCCAAAGACATGCAGGTTAGGTGCATTGGCGATTCTAAATTGGCCCGTGTGTGTGTGGGCTGGTGCTCTGCCCGGGGTTTGTTCCCTGTGTTGGCTCGGATTGGCTCCAGCAGACCTCTGTGGGTTGGATGATTAAACACAGACATTGAAAGGGTTTGCAGTAAAAACACTATTTTATTAAATTCAAAGCACTGCCATCAAGTGTGGCCTGCCAAGTGGACTTACAGCCTTCTGGGCTTTTTAATTGTCCCATTGGGTTTAAAAGCTGCTGCATTTTGTTTTTGGATAGCTAGAAGTTAAATACAGTATTTAAGGATCTTGCCATGAGGCTACTGTAATTCTTCCATGAAATTCTTTAAAAATAACAAACAACTTTATTTGTCTAAAATTGCTTCTCCAGACTTAAAGTGCCAGAAAGCACGAATAATAAATTGTCTATTTGAACTTTTATAAAATATTCTGTAGGTTCATGTTCTACTGGAAAGGAAGCCAGGGTAGCAATATGTTGAGATGTAATCTGATCTTCTTTTCTGTGTCTCCGTTTTCTGTTTAGGTGTATCAGTGGTCTGCTTATTTGTTCAGAAAAAGTGTGCATCTCCTCCTTTGTAACTGCAGGGTCTTCCCTGTACAGATGAGTGATGTAATCCCACCATTGTCTCATCAGTCTGCTCCTATGGAGCAGATATGTTTCACCTACCAAGGGATGCACCCAGGATGGAAGCCACCTACATGAGCTTCTATTAATAAAGACCAGTAATGGCTCCACTCTGGGGTCTTCCTGAATTTTCAAGCTTCTTACTTGATACCCAGTATAAGATCCTTATTTTGGAAAATGCACCAGTAATTAGTTTCTTTAACTTATTACCACAAGTTTGTGTAGTTTGATTTTTTTTTCAATTTAAGATTATATAGCGCATTGCCTTACAAATGTGTTATAAAAGATGGACTGAGATTGTTCCATTTCAGCAAAATGGTTGTGGTTTAGAACATTCCCAAAACATGTGACCTAGCCATGTAGGCACTTCATGACATCACTCACAGGTTGGATCTTGCCTTAAGGATATTTCAAGCAATTTTAGAAAAAATGTATGTGAAAAAGTAATATTTTAAGTTGAACTGTCATGTTCTTGGCATATATTGGACTGGAATGTATCCTGTAACGTGAATGAATTCCATGACTATTCTTTCCTGATTACATCTTGCCTGAAGAAGGGGCCTGAGTTGCCTCGAAAGCTTGCATATTGTAATCTTTTTAGTTAGCCAATAAAAGGTGTCATACTGCTTGACTTCTCACTCAGCTCCTCCTGATAGTCTGTAATAATGCACCTCAGCATAGACTTTGTCTGATGATACAGTACCTGAAAGAGCTGTAAAAGCCATAATGATGGTATGAAAATCCAGCAGTAACTGACGATTGATCTTTTAGCAGCACGGCTGTGAGAGTGTTACCTCCTTCTTCTAGTATCTGTGTTTGCTGTGACGACTTGATTGCAAGGCATACTTAGAACAGGAGGAGTTTTAAGCTGTGGCTTCTGCCAATCTAGTTACCTGTGGTGAAGTCGCCGACATGGTCGATGACATAAGCACACACACCTTCAATTGAATTGTTTAAAACTCGACTAAAGACACATTTCTATTCTCCAGCTTTCTATGATCTTCAGTGATATTGATGGTTTCCTCCTCTTAGTCATTTGTTTGTTTTCAGTTTACTGCTGGTTGTATTGTGTTTTACTGTATTTTATTCTATTTATTTTATTTATATTTGTTGTATGTTTTAATGTAAAACACTTTGGCTACAGCATTACTGATATTGTTTTAAAAGTGCTCTATAAACAAATTAACATTGACAAAAGAATAAAATAATTGAAAATGGTGTAAATACAGTACTGTACTATTTTTCAGTGTTAGTAGCAACTGCCATGTATTCATCTGGATCAAAACCACTAAGTTTTGTTTGTTAGTAAGTAAAATGGAAATTGCTTGATGACAATTAATTGCAAGGAACATTTTTGAGTTTTATGTTTATCATATTTGCGGAAGTTGCTTAAGTTAAGACTGCTGTTATCTGAGATCCACCTATAATAATAATAGTAATTAAAGTGATTTGTTTCCTGCAGGTAGTGATAATTATTTTCCCTAAGTTGAGAAGTTCAGCTTCCTTGGTGTCTTGCTACCAAGTGAGGTTAATGAATTGCAGATGAATTGGTAGAGCAGTAAATGTTGTGCGCATGTTGGATTTGGTGAAGCAGCCAATCCCCAAGTGGAGCCCTCAGTTTCACTGTCTGCTCAGAGCTCAATCCTCACCTATGGTCACACATTCTGGGTAGTGACTGAGCAAAGGACATACCTGTAGAGATGTTTCCATTGAAGCTTCTTTGTTCTAAAAATACTACCAGGAGATGAATAATGTTCAGAGGGGTACTTAAGGGACCGGGAGAGGATCAGTACAGTGGAACCTCGGTTCACGAACGTCTCGGTACACGTACAAATTGGTTTACAACCAAAAAGTTTGCCAAACTTTTGCCTCGGTTCACGACCACACACTCGGTATACGAACAAGTCAGTTTTCCTTTCGGTTTGTACATGTTCAGTCTCTCCCTGTGCATTTCCTGTGCAGTGACAAAAAGAGAGAGAGCGTGACAAACACACACACACACACACAGGCAGCGTGAGAGAGAGAGACAGTCGCACACACACAGGCATCGCCAGAGAAAGAGCTGGACGCATAAGGTAGGAAGGCAGTTAAAGAATGCACTGGGCTTGATTTTGTTTTCACTTCTGTAGCGTGCATTGTTGCAATGTTACTTTTCTTGGTGGTTTATTAAAATTATGGATTTTTTCAAATGTTCATTTTTTACCCTGTGCTTAAAACTCATTAAAAAAAAGTGTTTTTAGCCAGTGGTTGGTAGCGCTATAGCGCGAACTATTGCAGTGTTAGTTTTTTCTTTTGTTCAAGGTTTTCTCAGTGTTATTCAATGTTTTTACATTTAGTTTACTATTACGCTGTGCATTCTATGGTTTAATTAACTATATTTGTGCTTAAAAACGTAAAAAAAATATATATTTACATACAGTTCGTATGGTCTGGAATGGATTAATTATATTTATATACAATCCTATGGGGGAAATTGCTTCGGTTCATGACCAAATCGGTTTATTACGACCAGAGTTTTGGAACAAATTATGGTCGTGAACCGAGGTTCCACTGTACATAGAAAAGCTAAGGAAAAAAATCATTAACAAATCCCCGTATGCAAAGGAGGATTTGAAGTCAAAGCAACAAAACAGGAGTCAAAACACTAGGTAAGGATTCTTAACTCTTTCTCTGAAAATACAAATATGTCTTTTTTTGTCTTTTTCAGTTAAAACTAGGGCAGCAAACCATTCAGACCACAATGTTTCAACAGCAGCACTTCATATGACACACTGGTGATGCCTAACACCTGACCAGCAGTAGTAACTTAAAATTCGATAACTGAAAACACAAAAACTTGCACATACAAATTTTTGAAAAATAAAATCCTAGCTGCAGAACACAAGAAAGTATAATAACAACAGGTACAAACAGACAAAATGAGGCTCCTGCATAGGGCTGCAGGGCAATCAGTGGTGAGAAGCTCAGCAACACAGAATGGCCTCTAAGTATAAATGCTGTCTCTTCGGACCAACACAAGCCAGTTGAGATGGTATGAGCATGAAGTTAGGTTGCCCCCCCCCCCGGGTGCTTCCTATGGAGGGTGTTCAAGACATGACCCTGGAGCAAAAGTCCCAAAAGCAGTCCCAGGACATGACGGAGATCTAGTCCTGTCAACCAGCCCTATGTGCATCTGAGAATTCCTTAGGAGGAGCTGGTCAAGTTATTTAGGATAGGATGGCTTGGTCTGACCAGCTATATTCCTTCTTTTTTATTATTATAATTAGTAGTAGTAATAGTAGTAGCGTTATTAAAAAAAAAAAGAATCTTACTTGGAAATGAAATTAGATTTAACGTTATTTTATTTGAAAGATGAGTAAATGGTGTTCAGTATGACTAGGAGTAATTCCTTTCAACACTACCTGTTAAAAAATAAATAAACCACAATATTGTCACATTAACATTATCTTTCAATCTTGGAATAAAATGACTTTCAATTTACAGGTGGGAGGTTCAGTGCAGTGCAGAAGGCACAGAGAAAATGATTCCCTGTCCAGCTACAAGAATGAATGAAGTTCATTACTTAGAACATTTCAGGAGTTGACAATGTGGAAGCCCCCACATTCCTTGTGATGCATACTGTATATGCTTGTACCATATACCAATTCCCTTTAGCTACATTTCAAAAAGACTGGATTGTCTTTCTTGGCTCACACTTCTCATCCCTTATTCCCTATTGTCATTGTGAATCTATGCGAGAAGAATCATAGACCTCTCAGACCAATTTTCTGTGTCTGCTCATCCTGTTAGTTGCAAGGTTCACTGAGCTTTTCATAAACAAATACATAGGGAACTTTGAGCAACAGTTAGACATTGTTAAATTATTTTAAAGTTTACAGGAAAATGAACAGTCATCATACAAATGAGCTGCTCTCGTTTCTCAGATTTTTATGTTCTGTTTCCCTCTACCCTGCGTTCAGTCAGTAACACAATACTGCACACAGTCATACAAAATAATACATCTCTGAAAATAAAATAATAATCAGTAATGTGACCACCTTCTACCTGTTGAGAATCAGGAAAGAACAGTATCTGTCCTCCAAAGGACTCTGATACTAAGCAAACAGTCAGACATGTATAACCTCTACACCCTAACTGTTCTGTAAGAGTCCACTTCAAAAGGTCAGAGTAGAACGGGCACAGTAAATATCTTCCTGATGACCTCCTAGCATCTACTGTGTACAATATTCTGTATCTGCACCTTATTGCATACAAATCACTACATACTTTTCTGAGGAAGGTGTTCTGAATTAACCAGACTTTTGAAACCTTTCTGTTAAGCTGTCGGTCAACCCGCTTACACACCCACATTTATTTAACATTAGTCCTCAGGTTGTCTGAGTCTGGAGGACTTTATGTAATAGTACAGTACTTATGGCATTATTACAAGGCAGATAGAATTGAGCATAACTTATGTTTAGACAAAATGGATCTATTATGTGTAACCCAGCCAGCAGGAAAAAGTAAAATATTTAATCATTTGGAATGCATGAAACCTTCCTCCGAATACCATACGTTGGTTAAATGAGAGGAGAGCATACAATCGATTGATCTTTTTTGGTTAGATCTGGAGTGAACAACATCAGTCCTCGAGGGCCACAGTGGCTGCAGGTTTTTGTTCCAACCCAGTTGCTTAATTAGAAACCAATCCTTGCCAATAACAGATCAATGGCTTTTTAGTGTTTTAACTCTGCAATGTAAGTCAGTCTTTCATCCTAGACTTTTTCTTTCCAAGGATATCATCCAAATGACTTGAAGTCTAAAATGAATGAGTAATTCTCAGTTCTTCACTTTTGTCTCTTCCAAATATTTTATTAAACCAGATAGCTCATGATGAATACACACAGGTATAAATGGGAATATGTTAGATGGAGGACTGCTGGTTCCTTTGTTTTTTGCATCTTATTACTGTTAAGGAACAATTACAACAGTGAATGTTTAAAACTAAAATAAGCAAATAAGGGTGGGAAATGTTAATAAACGAGACAACTAAAATAAATCAGAGCAATGCCGCTTGAACAGTAATATCCCTCTGAGTCAACAAGAAACTTAACGTAACAAGGAGACTAAAGTAGTTGAAGTCCAAGACAATTCAACGGGAACTCAATATGTGCCCAGGGAATGCAGCTAAAATGAAGGTGTTACCTTCATGCCTATGTCTTGACTGCTGGTAGCTCTCCACAATGTCTAGGTAGACTGAAATGATTAATGGAGTGGCAGGAACTTAGGAAGTTCACGGAATCAGTAACACTAAAAGTCAATAGTTTGTGCATCAAAGTTTAGCTAGCTGGCAATATTCAAAATTGTAACAAAAACTCAATTCGTAATCAGAAAATGCTAACATGAACAAATTAAATTTTCTCAAAAAGTTCTTACTTTTTTGCAGGGACTGTTTAATACATATGGCTATCATTTATAGCATGGTTGCAATGATATCACGGGCCATATGGCAAGTGCATCACGTGCCAGGCAACTATGTTGTATCATAGTGACGAGAGACACAAAATGGTGGCACCAATTAAAACAAGAAATACTAAATTGTGGCATTCATACAAACAAATGTGTTGAGTGTCAACTCCCATGAAAAAAATTATCTTACTAAATGATAATGAAAATGTGTTAGCAAAGTAATGGGAAAATTATCAATAAATTCAAAACAAAAATGGAAATTATTTGCACAATCCTGGAAGCTTGTTAGGGATTTCTTCTCTCAAACTGGCTCCATGTAACCAAAGTTAAGTGCCTGCCTAAACTAACTAGCTACTCAAGGGTGCAAAAGTGGAATGAGAGTGAAAACAAAGTGCAAAAAACAATAAAAGAATGAAAGTGCAAAATATACGAACAAGAACTGACTGAAATAAATCATAAAAGTATATCAAAGTATAACAATGCTCCTTACTAACAAAAGCAGTCCTCATTTTAAATGGAAAATGGCCACCGTGACAACAGACATCGATACCATCAGCCATCTCCATTGAACAATATGATTATACTCATCATGTGACATTAAGATAACATCGCTATTCTAAATACTATGACATAATGAGAGATCATCAGAAACAAAACATCATGAACAAAAAAAAAATTAAATTAAAAGAAAAGAAACTCAGTTAAACTGTTAAATCTGACATCAAGTAACCCAGAGGTAATTTTCAAAAAATATAGAAATACCAATAGAAAATAATGCAACAGTCACAAGATTAAAACTCAAAGGTACTTAATATTTCTCTCTCGTTGCTGCTCCTCATTATCATTACCATTATTATTACTGCATATTTGGCCAACACCTTTACTACAATATCAGTTGACATTATGTTATTCACGTCCATTTTTGTAACACGTACACAGGAAGGTTAGTTGACTTGTTTAAAGTCGGACAATAAAAGTCTATAGCAGGAATTGAAGAGGCAACCTTATGGTTTAAGGTACAAAGCATTAGCCTCTACACTGCATTGCCACATTGCACTAGTGATGAACCTCACTGAATTTTCTCCACCTTAAGTTTGTTGAAATCACAAATATGTTCGGAACTTCTCTAAACTCAGTGAAATGCGTTGAAGCCAAGAGTGAAGAACAAACTGAACTAGATTTGAATGGATTATCATGGTGTGATGTTCTTTTAAGCATCCCTGACAGCTAGGGAAATGGTCCAGAATAGTCTACCAACTATCCTGGATCAATTATTGTGGCCATAAATGTGACCTGAGCTGTGAGGCAACAATGCTAACCACTGTGCTACTGCACCTCTCTGAGATAAGATGAATAGATTTAAATATCAAAACGGTATAATTTCTTGAAGACAGTGACAGACAGAAAGCATGAATTCACTAAGTCTTCTTGCCACACACATATTCGATAGCAAATACTTGCCTCTCTGGAAACGAAAAGTACAGTTGTGTTTTTCCCTGATGCTTTTGCTTTTTCGCTGCCACTGCTACCAAATAAATGCAACACTAAAGCATGTGGATTCTTCATTTCTTCCTGCTTGAATCAACCGCACTGCACACTGGGTAAGGCTCATGTATAGCACACAGGTCAAATACAAGTCCATACAAGAAGACATTACTTTTAAGACAAGAATACATATTTTCAGTTTCATTCTGTTTGTACATTTGGCGTTTAAAAGTATTCACACGTTTTCTGCTAATTTGTATTAGGTTCAGTGTTATATAATCGGGGAGCTTTCCCATCCAACATTGGCTGCTACAGCTCTGTAATGTCACACTGACCTCACAAAGTATCATAAGGTATTATCTGGGGAAAAAAGTAAATTTCCAGAAAAATACTTGACAAACAAGGTCACTAGCAGACACAGCAGATTCACTGCAAAAATGCTTTAGTGAATGTCGACTATCGACACTAGTGATGAGTAAAACAGTGGAGTTTTGTTTCACATACAGATACACAAAGTTGCATCTAAAGTTCATTTGGCATGAGATTTTGTGAAACTCACTAAAATTAGGTTTTTGATGTTTGTGGTGGGAAGCGAGGGGATATTCCACAGCCAAAACTTCTGTCTTCCTCAGTCATCCTGCAATGCTGTTACCACTACCCCAGTCCTCCTGGGCTTCTACTTTGAGTTGACACATATTCTTGTCTGCCTTGTGCACAGCCTGACTGCACATTCACACTTGGGTCAAAGGGAACACAATTTGCTTTTACTTTCCTCGACTCGATAAGCTTATTTAAGCCAGTTTGCTTCTGAAGATTTGCCAGTGGTCACACACCTAGGCCAGTGGATTTAAACAGAGAAGAAGCATCTCCACAGTGCTTGCAGGTACCTGCTCTCTATCTTTGCCCCCTTTCCACGTTCTACACCAGAATCAATTGTGCTGTGTTTTTGAACAAGAAGATAAAAGGCTGAAGGTGAGATGAAAACGTATGTAGTAATGTCATGAATGTCACTCATTGTGAAACATCATTTATTTTTGTGTTTTGTGACACAAAACACCAATGGGGGATGTTTGAGAGAGCAAACTCAAGCACAGTCAGGAACACATCTACCTCTGTAGGTCTCTGCCATGTGGGGTGAGCAATTTAGAGTGGAGATCTAAATGTTTGAGCCTGAACCTGGAAGGACTATTCTAAGGTACTGATTTTGTAAGTCACTAAAGATTATCCCCTGTGTGGTAAAACATGAACTACTATACACATTTCTAGCTTTTATTTTTTATAGTGTGGGATTCTCGGTTCAAGACTAAGTCAATGCGGAATCAAGTGTCAAGATATAATTGAATTTCAGAGAACAAAAGGAGGAGTCATTCTCGGCTAATCAATGTGCACTAAGACCACTCACCTCCATATGCTAAAATAAAGACTATTTGAGGAATTTTGGCTTTCAATATCATCAACAAAAGAAATTGTTTCCCAAGTTCATTAATTTGTAAAGAAGAATCAAAGAGTGATTGTGTTTAAGACAGTACATACTATATGGGTGATTAATGAGACAAGTGGATCTATTTTTTATGAATGGTTAGATGTTGGGAAACCAGAATGTTTACACTTGATATGAAGCATTAGTAGTTCAAAAAAGAAATTTTAAGATAAGTTTCATGACTGCGGATAACACCTCGATACATCACTGTGACCGAAAGTCCTAACAATGGAAGCTTAGCTTATGGTACCAGTGAAGTTCTGGATCCAAGCTCCTATCGACAAGTAAATGAGCACAGTTTCTTACGATGGTAAGTGTGTAGTTCGTATCGATTACACCGATTTGCTTTGGTGTTTGCAATAGTTGCTCAAGAACAAGCAGCAAGGAAACCTGTCGACCATCCCTCTTCTACTTAATGACTCTGCACAGGTTGCTAAAGCTGATCTGCAAGCCTGTTAGCTTGAAGAGATGTCTCACCCACCTTGATCTCTAGACTTTGTCCCATCTGACCTCTACATTTCCCCCAGTCTGAGGAACTACCTTTATGAAATGTGGTATATCAGTTGTGAACGGATCAAGTCAGCTACAGAGGAGTGGTTACACAGTCAAGAGAGAAAGTTCTACTAGAGCACCATATAAAGCTTTGTGAATGTTATAACACATATATTAGTGCTGACAGGATTTATAAAATAACATTCCCAAACCTGCTTAACCCAAGTTAGTGTCATGGTTGGGTTTTGGGCAAGTGCCTATCATAGCAGCAGCCGATGCATGCCAGGAAACAGACCTGGACAGTACCCCAGTTATATCACAGTGCCTACTCTCCCACATTTTACAAACAGCAATTAACCTAACCTGCACATCTTTGCAAATGAGGAAAGAAAACCCACACAGATGCAGTAAAAACATTCCAACTCCACACTGATAATGGCCAAGCACACAGGGTTCAAACTCAAGAACCTGGATCTCTAAAGCAATAGGTGTAACCACTGCACTTCTTTGCCACACTGAGTTAGGGTGACAAGTAAAACCCTTTGTAGGTCAGATCCAACACTGTTTTATCATTCCTTCATTGCTCATCCCTCCAGCCACATCACAGCCCTCTTTCCCTTCCTCAGTTTTCCCACCAAAACAAATATATACAGGTAAAGGCGCATGGACTTAAAAACATATCACTTAAAGAGATTATCTCATTTTATCTTTATTTGACTTCTGGTTCCTGACTATTTATTTAACAACAAGGCAGAGGAATTTGATTGAGAGACAGGCTTGCAGCATGGCATACTGTATCTAGAAAACCAAGTGAGAATGTGATAAATATCTGCTTCTAATAATTATATTAATCTCTGTACACCGATCCATGTTTTTTTACAATGTTTTGATTATTCAGGAGAGTAGGAAATATCAGTGACATTATCAGCACAAAAGTTTAGATTAATATAATAAATATTCCCGGCCTACCTCAAGATTAAAATGTGTGTTCTTCCAAAAAATTATCATCCAGCTTCATCTTCGTCGTGCTCCTTTCTTTCAACAGAATGTTTGCTTTTACTTTCATCCACTATGGCTGTGTTGTAATAACTGCAGACAGCGGACAACTAGTACTGCGCCGGTGTCTCTCCTCAAGCACATGGGTGTGCTTTTAATCACCTACTTATGTTTTTACCACACACTTGCCAAGCTGGGACATGTTGATTCACCTCAAGGCCACACCTTTCTGCAGGGGGGCTTGGAATTTAAATTATTCAGAAGCAAAATCATATGGAAGGAAGGGAGGGGCTGCCAGGTGGAAAAAGTGATAAGGTGATGGAAGGCGTCAATAATTAACTCTGAAGCTCCTGGAAAAAGGACCCACAGGCACCACATTAACATGGTGAAGGTATGATGAGAATTCAGATTTTCTGCAGGTACTACATCATACCATTAACTGGGCGACCATACAGCAGCACATGCTAAAGGTGCACTTATCACCGTATCTGTGGCCAAATCTGATTATGGATCTCATCACAATGTGAATTAACATGCCAGTTTCAGGACTCTCCTATCAGCCAGAGCCATGTGAATAATTCAAACTGACATTTTAAGTCTTTCAAACACACTTTGGGACTTTCAAATTCAAAATTTGAAATGAGGAGTTTTATATTGTATGATGGGGGACTGGGAAGTGACTGAGGCCACAGTCAGCAAAATGCCATACAGAACATGTGATGTTATGCAATAGTATTAAATAGTGCATTGCAAATGACAACTCTCGTGGTGTTTTTAGTGACACTAGACTGCCATTAGAAAGGGCTAATAAAATCTTTAAGGAAAGGCATTCTCACAAACTAATTATTAAGGGTGTTTCCAATGTTAGAAAAGGTATGCGCCCTGGAGGGAGTAGGGATACGTCACAGGGCTTTCTACATGTCTTTAAAAAGGGATAAGTGATGCATGTTTATTAGGAAGCTTCTATCTTTAGAATTATGAACAGTAATCTGGAAACATTAGTAACACTGCACAGCAAAGATTTTGCTTCCTGGAGACTTTAGGGTGTATTGTCTGGATTGCTGATGACAAAAACCACTTTTGCATTGTCCTTTCACTTTGTTACTGCAATCTCCTATCTGTGGTGATCTACCGCTATTAGGAATGCAGCTCGGATAGGCCAAATACTGTTGTCCTTTTTCTGTGTCGAAGAGTCTCATTACATTAGGAAAAGAACTGGAACCTGTATAAGCATTTGGTTTCAGGGCAGAAATGCGTGGCCCAAAGAAACACTTGTCGACCTGACAAAGATATTTTTGCCTCCTTTTCACATAAAACTTGGACTGAAAAAATTTACTGAAAGCAATAAACAAGGAGGATGAAGGATTTCAATATTTGAGACATTTCCATAAATGCCTGAAGTCAAGATTAAGGAAGGCATTTTGGTTGGTCCACAAATTAGATATGGCATCAAATGACGTATGGTTTGAAAATCTGCAAGTGCAGTCTGAGGAAACCACATGTGAGGCATTCAAGGATGTTGTTGACAGTTTTGTTGGCCACTACAGAATACCAAACTACAGCCAGCTAATTGACAACATGCTTCAAGCGTACAAAACCATTAAGTTCAACTTGTCGCTAAAGATTCATTTCTGCATTCTCACTTGGACTTCTCTGCTAATTTTGATGCAGTCAGTGATGAACATAGTGAATAGTTTCATTACGACATTGCAGCAATAGAAAAGCGCAAGTATAATCCATCAATGCTGGATAATTATTGTTGGAAACTGAAACGAGAAAAATCAGATGATGAGCAGAAATAAGTAGCGAAATATTTTTGCTCAAATGAACTAATGCAATGTTTCAGAATCATTAAGTGAATAAACACCCCTAATTTCAATAAAAATTATCTTCAATATTCCTACATGATACAGTCAACCTGAAACGATAATATAATACATATAATATTTGTGTTCATCTTGAAGCTCTCTGTTATAACTACCAACAATTTTTTATAACGCAAAATTTCTGAAAAAATGTATTGTCAAGTGTAATCAGAACAAAGGTTTATTTCAGATATTGCATGTACAATGTAATGATCGCTCTGATTATTAGTAAATTGTGCCCTCGTTAGCATATTCAAACAATGTGATGTGTTGAATGAAACAAGAAAGAGACAGACAGAGAGACAGGTAAATGAGAGCAGTTAAACCAACACTATATAAATTATTACTCTATAGCCCTAAATAAAATAAGCAGAATTGAGTGGAATTCTTTAATTAAGTAACTGGAAAATAACACTGCTAATCTGGACTAATAATGACAGCTAACCTTCGTCCAGATTGAAATGTGGAGTTAAGAAAAAGTTTTCGAGTTGGCCAGATACAGTTACAGCCAGAGTATGTTTCCTGGCTTGTGTTTATTTTTATTTCTTTTGTCATCTTTGTGTTTTCTGGTGTATTTTTTCTTATGCATTTTTGTTGAATCTGTACATTTTCTTAATATTGTTTGTTAGTTTTGTTTTATTATTTCCAATGTTTGATGTGTTCTCATAAGTTTTGTGGATGAAACTCCAAGAGGCTGGGCTACCCTGACATCACCGCTGAAGGACCACCCTCATTTTTTTTTTTTTGTCGGAGTCCTTCAGTGGTTGTTTGTCTCCTAAAGAGAGCCTTCCCATCAGTATTATACAGAAGTTTGCAAATTTTTTTCTTCTCTCTTTGACTTTTAAGTTTTGGATCAGGATTTATTGCTTTGTGTTGCCTTGTTAGGTGCACCTTTTTGCTTCATTACTTTTTTGCCTTTGTGCTATTTTTTTTTCTTTTGATTAAATTTAAATAAGTAATTTTTTTAAAGATCCTAAGTAGATTTGTTTCTCAAGCCAAAGGTTTTACCGTTTTCCTATGTTCATTAGAGAGATTTTTGGATATATTGGGATATTTAGAGTATTTAAAAAAAAAAAATGCATGTTGTTCGTTCTGGGGGCCTGGATGGGCTGAAGCCTGCTAGGAAAGTTTGGGGATAAACTGCCTAGGATGAGGCCTATCGTTAATGAAGACTCTGGACTGGTTTTGTGGGTCTTTTAGAGGCCTCACACATTTATGCTGTTTTGATTTCACTTGACACACTATATTGGGTACATTGGATAATGTACAATTTATAGAAATAAAATGTATTATTATTATTATTATTATTATTATTATTATAGAAATTATAACACCAATAGAGTGTCACAGGGCCAGAGCAGAACAATATTTTGATTAGTTAATTTCTAACCTCTGTTTCAGGACCTGCAAACTTGTATTGAGAAATGACTATAGTTTTATGGATTTCCTGTGCCACAGGGCAATATACCCCAGTCAAATACAGGTTCAGGTTTTTATTCTTATATGAATATAGGGAAAATAGTGATTTTGTAAACTGCATGCTCATATATAATAAACATACTAAGTGACATAGGAAAGTTGGGGAAGTGAGAGGGTCTGTGATGCCCCATGCCAATACAATCCTGGGCATGACTTTGAACCCTAGACATCTAATACTTCATGATTGGGGACCACTGGTAGAGACACAGACCAAATTAGAGTGTCAAAAATAACATAAATCAAAAAACTCAGTTCCAATGACACCCCTAAACAGACAACAGAAACAAATATGTACAAAAATCTAAATTTTCCTTCTTCACTTCTCACCCAAAAATCAAGAAAAAGTAAAAGGATCCTCAAAAATATTTACACAAAAAAAAAACGAGAAATCTACTCACCCAAAATTACACAACTTTAACCATTGTATCTTCTCCTCCGGCACAGCTTCAGGTCCAAAGGCTGATAGTGGTAAGGCGTTTCTGCACTCAGGTATGTGCGGGATTGTAAGCGTCTTTGGATTTGCTCGTACCTCATGTAAAGTAAAGCTTGACTGGCTGGTCCAGTAGTGAACATCAGCTTCTGGTACGTTCTTGGTTTAAAAACTGTTATCACAAGGGCACTGAAGTGACATCAGACATCTTCTAGCAGCTACTTCTCCACTCTAAGGTTGGAAATGGACATGTAGTTAGCGACTAAATTTGCCCTCCTGTTTCTCTTCAGAAGAGCCTGTGAAACACATCTAATGATAACATGGATGACACTACATACAGATGTACATGTGGCTATAGAAGAGGAAAGAGTATATAAAATACATATGATATGGTGTAAGCAGCCTGTACTGTACATAAACATGTAACAAGCATGAGGGCTGGAAGAGGTAGTGGTGATACAAAACAAACAGTGTTATAATGTGTATTATAAAATAAAGTAAATTCAACATCTGGCTATGGAAAACATTCTCATTATATACAGTGCAATGGAGGAGAAGATGTAGGCAATAAAATGTGTCTGATATATGCATGTATCACCTACTGTAGTTAATAGCCTGGGGAGAAAAATCTCTTAAATGTGTGTTGCAGGAAGTGATACTCTGATAGCATTTGCCAGAAGGTCGGACGTGAAGAAGGCGTGAGCCGACTGACTAAGCCTTCCTTTGACATTAGGTGGAGTGGATGATCTGAATCTGTGGAAGGTCAGCACAGATTCTTTTGTGATACCATTTTTACTGCACCCAGAAAAAGATTTACATTCTTGACATATAGATTGCCAACTGATACTATGGTGCATTCTTTTAGGAGGATTTCAACAGTGCAGCAATACAAGTTCAACAATAAACTTTACTCCTCACTGTAGAAGATGCAGGTGAAGTGTTCTAATCAACTGCCTGTATCACTGTAAGGGCAATTTTCTGTGTCCATTAATGCGTAACCAAGACTTAATGTGCCCGTCTTTACCAGCACATTTACTATGGAGACGATGAGATCATTAACTGTAATATTAGTATACATGAAGTTCCTATTTAATAATAAGCTGTTTTTCGAATGATTTCTGATCTTTCTAGGTATTTTGGTACCTTTCTATCTATGCAAAAAACAGCATTTTAGATAGGCTATGTTGTTTTTCTTATTTTGAGGGATGTAAATAAAATATTTGTTTTAAAGCTATGGTAAATGAATTATCTTAGGTTTTATAAGCTAAAACTCCCCCAGATTTGTTCAGTATGGGTGTTTGTATGCTATGCTCCCTCAGATCTGTTGTAATAAAAAGATGTTCATTGGAACTGTTGCATTATCGATCCTAGCTTTCATTTAAATAAAAAGTCAAAAACAATCATCCATGGCATCAACGCTGTTCCTATCGCCACTTTCAAAATGCTCCGCAATGGATCACAACACTGTCATTCTTTTTCATTTATATTTACAGGTTTGACTGACAACCCACAGTTTAACTTATTGTTGTTTCAGTCGTTTTACAAGGCAAGCAAGCCCTAGTGCAATACATGACTCACTAAGGGTCATACAATTGAGATTGAATCAGGAGCATAGTGGTTTACAAATCAGATTGTTAGCCACTAGCCAACATTGCCTGTCTATTTAAGGTCCAGGATATTTTAGATGCACATTCTTTCACAATTAATAGAGTCTGACCTTATGTCTGGTGAGGTTATTCAGTTCAACATGATTTTTCACCATCAGTCTTGGTCAGGAATCTAGGCATAACTCTGGACTCCTCTCTTTCATGCATCATACATATAACTTCAATGACCCAGTCCTGTTGTTTCTTTCACCATAATATTCAGAGGCCTAATCGTGCCATGCAACACCTTGTTCAGGCACTGGTTCTCTCTTGGCTGGATAATAATAATTCATTACACATATATAGCGCTTTTCTCAGTACTCACAGTGCTATCCACACAGGGAGGAACTGGGAAGCGAACCCACAATCTTCCACAGTCTCCTTACTGCAAAGCAGCAGCACTACCACTGCACCACCTGTGAGGATCATTACAACTCTCCCCTGGCTGGACTTCCTTTTGCTACAATCAGACCTGTCCAGCTCCACCAGAATGTAGTTGCATGACTGGTATTCTGTGCTCCTCGCTTCACTCCTACTGCTCCTCTCCTTTAGTCACTCCACTGGCTTCTTGTTACTGGAGAGGTTCCAGATCAAAACTCTTGTCTTGTTCTCCATATCTCTGAATGGTTCTGCTGTTCAATATCTCCAATCCTTGGTCTCTCCTTACATCCCATCAAGAAGTTTCTGTTCTGCCTCTGCCTATCTGCTGACCATCCCTCTTCTTGCAAGATGTGCCCAAAATGCTCCCCTATTTTTGCTTAAAAGCTGTGGAATGATTTTCCTTTATGTTTATCTATTATTTTAAAATGAGTTCATCACGAACACAGGGACACAGTTGGGAATGTGTTAAGAATAAATTTCACACAAACATTGAGACATTTTTCTTGACATATTGAACTAAAGATGCATGGAATAAGCTACCAAGTGGTGTGGTAGACAGTAGGACTTTAGGGAATTCCAAAACTCGACTTGATGTTAATTTACAAGAATTAAATGGATAGGACTGGTGAGCTTTGTGAATGACTTGTTCCCATGTAGAGTTTTCCAGATTTCTAATATTCAAATGTCTCCCAATTTACTTGTGTTTAGGCATCTTTTGAAAACACATATTTTTATTAAATATTTTGTAACTGCTTACATTCTCTCTTACAAGTTAGCTGCTGTTACACTGACAAACAGTTTATGGTGCTGATTTTTGTGACATGTTAGCTACAGGTATAGTTATGTGGTTGTTCTTATTTCTTTAGGTTCACTTTTTATCTTGCTCTGTGTTACTTTTGATGCTTGCACTTTCATTCTTCTATGTACTTAACTTGCTTTGTAAGCCACCTTGGATACATTGGCATCTGCTAAACTAATGATAGAAATAATAATTTTCTTTTTTTTAAGTTCAAAGAGAGAAACCTGGTCTGCTAGTAGGGCTGTTAAGACATCAGCTACAGTGGGGGAAATAATTATTTGATCCCCTGCTAATTTTTTAAGTTTGCTCACTTACAAAGAAATGAACAGTCTCTAATTTTTATGGTAGTTTCATTTTAATGGAGAGAGACAGAATATCAACCAAAAATCCAGAAAAAAAACACATTACATAAAAGTTATAAATTGATTTGCATGTCATTGAGAGAAATACCTATTTGATCCCCTACAACCCAGCTAGAATTCTGGCTCCCACACATTGGCTATGTGCTCAAGTGGCACACAGATTACAATCAATCAATCAATCAATCAATTACAGATAATCCTGATCTCAACTAGTTATGTGTATAAAGCACACCTGTCCACTAAATCAATTTCTTCAAATTCCAATCTCTCCACCATGATGGGCAAAACCAAAGAGCTGTCAAAGGACGTCAGGGACAAGGCTGGAATGAGCTGCAAGACCATTGAAGCTCAGTGAGAAGGTGGCAACTGTTGGTGTGATTATTCGGAAAATGGAAGAAATATAAAATAACCATCAATCGCCCTCGGTCTGGAGCTCCATGTAAGATCTTGCCTCATGAGGTGAGGATGATCATGAGAAAGGTGAGGGATCATCCCAAAACTACATGGGTGGAAGCTGTTAATGATCTGAATGCAGTTGGGACCACAGTCACCAAGAAGACCATTGGTAACACACTACACCATAATGGATTGAAATCTTGCAGCACCCGCAAGGTCTCAAGAAGGCGCATGTGCAGGGCCGTCGTAAGTTTGCCAGTGAATATCTAAACGATTCAGTAGGCTTGCGAGAAAGTGCTGTGCCTTGCTGAGCAGGGGTACAGTGATATGCTGAAAATCAGTAGATATCTAGTTCACATTTAATTGTAGCAAAGGACCCTGATTCTAACACACACACACATGCATTGAACACACATACACTGAACACGCATACACTCACATTTTACGGTTGAGAGTACGCTGTGCGCATTTGGCTGCCGCTTCTCACCAGTGTCGTTGCATTTGTTTTGTTTTGTCCCGTCGGACTTGCCTGCTCTTTTCGAATTTTATTTACGAATGCCACTGGCAATTACCTATATCATCACCTGCTACAGTCCTGCGCGAGCTCTCTTCCTTCTCTCTTGTTACTGCCTTGGCGGTGAGTATGAATCTACTCTTGCTTTGTTTGCAGTCGCCAGTCTGAACTGCGAATGTGCAGCCTGCCCGCTGTGCTTTTCCTTTTCTAGCTGGTTATGCAGTGAGATTTGGGTTGGCTAACATGTGTAGCTGGAGTTAGCATGGTGTTGTGTTTGCTCTTGGCGGTGTCCACTGGTGTCTGGATATTCTTATCCTGTTCTGTATCTGCTTTGGAGTTGTGCTGTGTGTTGTCATTTCTACTTTTTTGGCAATGCAGCTCATATTCTCCATATGAACTTAAAAATCTTGAATGTCATCCACGATTGGTCTCCCTGACTTATAGTTTTTGCCAGTCACTTGAATTACTCAGCGTCCTCGCTATATTCACCAGTCTAAAAGAGGCCCCTCGTGGATCTATGGCTCGGACGCGTTGATTCCAAGTATATTGACATCTCACTGTGTTCACTGGCGTAACGCTAGGGCTGTCCGAGGAATAAACATGGGCCATCTTTGTCCTCTTCAGGAAGTGTCTGCGACCTACTCTCCCAGCTGTTCCAACTTTAGGCTCACCCTATTGAATGCTCGCTCCATCATTAACAAGACCTCGCTGATTAATGATCTCATCTCCCAGAAGGAAGTGGACATGTTTCTTCTTTCAGAAACTTGGCAACAACCTGGTGACTATTTAAATTTAAACTTGCTGTCTCCCCAGGCTATAGCCACATATCTAAACCCAGGTTAACAGGAAAACGGGGTGGCCTGGCTGTGGTTTATAGATCTACCTTGACAATGAAGGAACTCTCCTTTTTTGAAGTCACATCTTTTGAATATATTGCTGTTAAAATGGTTTCCACCCTTCCTGTGCTGCTGTTGTTAGTTTATCACCCTCCCAAATCTGTGGTGAACTTTCCGTCTGAATTTAATGAACTTCTCACTGTAATCTCATCTCTTTGCCCTGCTGTAATTTTACTTGGTAATTTTAATATTCATGTTGATATCAACTGCTCTCTTACAGCTGAATTTATCTCAACTTTGGATTGTTTTGACTTGACACAGCATGTGGATTTCCCCACTCATACTTGGGGTCATATTCTTCACTTGCTTTGTTCAAATGGCTTGAATAATGTCTCTGTCTCAGGTTCACACTCTGGTATTTCTGATCATAAGATTATTGAATGTAACTTTAGCATTATTACCACTACATCTGTCAAGAAAAAGTCTGTCTCCTATCGCAACATAAGATCTGTTAATTCTGATTTGTTTCCTGCTTCTCTTCTGTCTTCATCTCTTTCTGAATTGCATAGTTTTCCCTCTCCTGAAAACATGGTTTCCCTTTATAACAGCTGTGTTTCCCAACTGTTAGATAACTTTGCTCCCTTAAGGACTAGGCAGGTTCCAGCCTCCCGCTCCTGTCCCTGGTACACCGATGAGTTCAGAGCTATGAAAGCCACTGCTTTCAACGTAGACAAAGTTTGTGCTCTGGAGGGAGTAGGGCTCGTACATCACAGAGCAGTCTGAGTGTCATTTAAAAGTGGTAGCTGATGCTCTGCTTAATAAGAAGGTGCCACCTTTGGAATTATGCAGGGTGATCTGGAAACATGAGTAATCAGAACATTGGTTTATGTCAGGCATAGCATGTATGCTGTAATAGTCACAATGATTCTGTTATCTCACACTCATCCATGCACGCACATGCAATAGGGCTTCACAAAAAATCTGTCTCCTTTCTTTGTCATAGATAAAGCAGTGTTGAAACTTGGATACTGAATTATATGGCCTGGTAATTCCTAACTTGTTTAAAATATTGAAGTCACCATACCAGATAACTGGAATCATGATGAGTACTAAATATCTATGAATTCTCTACTGAACTAAATGAATAATTTATGATGCCCTTAGGTCCAAATTTTGTTATCACAACTAACAACTTTGATTTAATGTGCAGAGAGGTTTCTGGTTAAATTTGGAAATTTGGGGCAAAGGGACTGGCACACTACACCTAATGAGATCCTGAAAAATTAAAGAAATGCAATATGAAATGCCATTAGTTTGCAAAAGCCAAGGGTGGAATATTAACAAGTTGTGGTAGAGCATTTAAAGTAACCTGGTAGTTGCTATTCCAGATGAAAATTCCCAAAGAATGGCCACAGAGAACAAATATTAATTTAATTTAAAAATAGTTTAAAATTTTGATTAATTAAAACAGAGGTGTGAATCCCTGCTCTGTATTGAGGGGGTGGGCTGTCTGGGCATTACCTGTTTTTTTTAAATGGCATTTGGGACTCATTTTTACTGGACATCCATAAACCTAAGAGAATCTATGGGACGGCAGTTCTCTGGGTTTTCTGAGTATCATATTGGTCCTCTATGCACTCATAGAAATTGCCCTGGAAATGACTACGGGCACTGTGACCCTCACCAGAAAAACAATTAAGCAAATGAGATGGGATGAGTGTTTGTGTTGTTGTTGGGGTGGATGAGAACCCACCACTCCACTTCTCTCATAATTGTTAGACCCATTTCAGCAGGTCCCAGAGTGACTGTAAGATTTTCATTTAGTTCTGGTTGGGTTTTCAAAACTCTTTTTGCATATCCCTTGTCTTATGTTGCTTTTCTGAATAAAACACTTTTGTTTATACTTTAATCTCACTATGGCATCATGTTGGGTTCTGAAGTTCTGTAACAGAAACTCCTTGTCTTAATAACTTGAATATAGATTTCACTAAAAATAAAAGTGAAAACAGAATTTGAACAGTTCAATTCCAGGAGTAGGTGGCAGGGTTTATGAACTACAACAGACTATAAAGTGACAACTGCCACCACGGTGGGTGCCAGCACCTCTTGTAGATGAGCGTAATGAGCGCTAATGCCAGCCAGAGGTACAACACATTGGCAGTGGGAGCACCACCCATGGAGAAAACAGTGCTCAGTCTGTCGGAACATGGCACAAGGAGATCCTTCAGGAAGGCAGCAGGTTCAGACGGCAGTCCTGCATGTACTTTTAGAATCTGTTGCACCAACTTCAACTAATTTTCATGTTAATATTTTATTACTCTTTAACCCTGTCATTGTACTTATATTCTTTAAAAGAACACTGTTGTGCCTGTACTTAAGAAACCACATTTAACCTTTCTGAATGATTATTGCTCTATAGCAGTGAAGTGTTTTGAAAGGCCAGTCAAGAATTACATACGCTCTTCACTGCCTATTACAGTTTGCATATCGCTCCAGTAGATCCACATATGATAGCTTCAGTTTTATCCTAAATACAGTACTGGCCCACCTTGACAACAGGTAAGGGAATTATATGTGAATGCTGTTTATAGACTGTAGTTCAGCATTTAACACAATAAACCACTCTTAGCTCATCACCAAGCTCAGGGACCTGCATCTGAACACTTCACTGTGCAGCTGGGATTTTAACATCTTGCCAGGCAAACCCCAGGTGGTTTGAGTGGGTGGCTACACCTCATAATCACTCATCCTCAACACCGGGGTCCACAGAGCTGTGTTCAGTTATAACTCCCTCTGTAACTTCATAGTCAACATGCTGATGACACAGCTGTGGTAGGCCTGATCTGTAGTAACAATGAACAGGCTCCTCTGGATGAAGTGGAGTGTCTGTCACACTGGTGTCATGGCAAGAGTCTACTGGTGAATGTCAGGAAGACAAAGGAGATGACTGTGGACTTTGGGAGGACACAGTAGAGGTGCCTTCACCCCCTCAGTTTTAACATCACACAGGTGAAGAGAGTGGATAGTTTCAGATACCTCGGTGTCCACATCACAGAGGAGAACCTGACCTGGTCCAAGCATTGAAACCTTGGTGAAGAAGGCACAGCAACACCTTTACCAACTCAGGCACTTTAGGGATGTTAGGCTACCCCTGAGATATTAAAGAAATTTTACACTTACACCATCAAAAGCATCCTAACAGGAAGTATTACCACCTGCTTTGGAAACAGCATGCAGAAGGCATGCAGAGAGTGGTGCGGTCAGTTTTAATACATCACTGGGTGTGCTCTCTCCCTAACTTCCAGGACATCGGCACCAAGCGATTTTGGGCCAGGACAAATGAAATTGTCAGAGATACCAGCCATCCCAATAATGGCCTCTTCTCTGTGCTGTGGTCAAGAAAATGTTACCACTGCCTAAGATCCAGTTCAGAGAGACTGGCGAGGAGCCTCTGTCCGCAGCCCATTCACATCTTGATTGAGGACAGTGTTTAGGACTACATGTTGCCATTTGGTCAAGGATAAAACTTAGTACACTGACGCTAAGAGAGTTACAATGACTGAATTTTGTCGTCACATGTTTACACATTTTTACTTTTGTAATAAGATCACTTTCTCTGATTACCACCTGTAATGTCATGTAGAATGCGTGAAGGGCTCTTACATTTACATATACATTACTCTTCCTATTATTCAGTGTATTATTTATTATATGGTATATATATATGTACTTGTGAATACTGTACAGGTACACACTGCTTGCTAATTTGTACACTTGTACAAACTGTATATATCTTAGAGTCATACATAATATTTAGTTATATTTTATTAATATAATGCACATTAATATTGTTATTGTATATATTGATATTTTATAGTGTTGTGTATAATTTGTTTATTGTCTGTTTTATTTACCCTTTTCTAATGCAAAGTCTTTGGAGTAGGAGAAGTTCTAATATTAATATTTGTTGGTGACAGGAGTGACCTTCCTTCACATGGAATCCACACTTTTGATTTCCACAGAATTGCAAGGAAAGCATGGGAAGAGACTACATTCTGTTTGTAGCTTTTTATATCTTGGCATTAATACATGCTCTAATGTTAGGTTACAGAAAATGAAGATAGCAGCTGGAAAAGCCAAAGAACTACTGTATATTATGCTTGAGTAATTTCATCAGAAATAAAAAAAGTAGCTTTACCCCACATCGGCAGCAGCTGCCATTCTCAGACATTGTATGGTTTTCTTTCTCGAAGCCAGATGTTTTCATAGTAGCACAATGGAATGGAACTAACACCGAACCTCTTTCCCTGACTCGTTTTCTCAGGCCCTTCTTTTATTTTTTGTTTTTTTCCCTTTAGTTTTTTTATAAGGGCAATTGCTCCCCCCTTCAAAAGCCTAAAGGGGCTCCCATTATGCTTAATTACTCTGATATTGGGCGGAGTGGTGGCTCTGAGGCTAAGGATCTGCGTTGGCATCCCGAAGGTTGCCGGTTCAAATCCCCGTCACTGCCAAAAAAAGGTCACTGCTCTGCTGGGCCCTTGAGCAAGGCCCTTAACTTGTAATTGCTCCAGGGGTGCTGTACAATGGCTGACCCTGCGCTCTGACCCCAAGGGGTATGTGAAAACTACCAAATTCCTAATACAAGAAATTGTATAAGGCGAAATAAAGAACAAAAAAAAAAAAATATTGCTGTTGTTTATGGCAGCCAACTGAGGCCTACTAAAAGGACTAGCTCAAACCTCAATAAACATTGTGTGTGTTCTAGCTTGCCAGTCGCCCTTCTCTTGATTCTACTCAAGTCTGTAGTTTCTAGGTTTCAAGTTTGAATCCCTGGTCTTGATTTTAGTTTTATATTTATAGCCTTGTCGTATGTCTTGTGATGTTGTAGGTTCCAATCTTGAATTATTACAATACAGTGGAACTTCGGTTTGTGAGTAACTTGGTTTACGAGTGTTTTGCAAGACGAGCTAAAATTTTTAATAAAGTTTGACTTGATAAACGAGCGAGGTCTTGCAATACGAGTAGTATGTATACGCTTTGTCTGCTGAGCGTCATGTGATCACAACTGAGCTGATGGTTCTTCTCTCTCTCTCTCGCTGCGGGATTGTGGGCAATTGTCTCCTATTCTCCATCTTAGTTGGCCTGCCTCAGTCATGTAGTCAACATCTGTACGAGCGTATACTGTTTACTACAGCATTGTGTCTGTGTGTGTTTGCGCTGTGATTTGCGAGTCCCCGTCTTGCACCCCAAAACACGAAGCTTAGTCTCAGTACTTTAGCAATAGCTCAGTTATTTATTGTAGCAGGATCTGCCACTCTCCTATACACAGACACAGCAGTCAGGCAGGGTCGTGGCCAAATAATACGATGCCCTGCGCATTTTTAATGTTCCTTGTTCCTTGTATCACCCATCAACGGCAGGTGCTTATAGCATGTCCGCAATCTTTTCGGATTCACTTTTATGGCAAACTGCTACAGCACTGGGAGACTGCGATTGATTCGGGATGCTCTTCCGCGTGTCGTCCCATTGGGTGCAATCCCACAAGAGTTTAGAAACTCATTCACACCAGCCATGATTCTTTTTAAAGGTAAAGTGCAGGTTAATTTGTTTTATGTATTTTTACTTTATATTTTGTATTAATCATTTTTATATGAATAGTTTTGGATTGTGGAACGAATCATCTGAGTTTCCATTATTTCTTATGGGGAAATTCGCTTTGATACACGAGTGCTTTGGACTGCGAGCACGTTTCCGGAACAAATTATGCCTACAAACCGAGGTTCCACTGTATTTTGGAGTTTAGATTTAGAGTCCAAATTTGACTCTTTGAATTTCTCATTTAAGTACAGACATGTCTATTAATAACTAATTGATTAATTGCATTTTTTTGGCATTTTTCTAACCTACTTAAAGCATTTTACATAGACAGTGGACAGTCACTTCAACCACCACCAATATATAGTCTCCACCTGGGTAAAAATATAGAAGTAAATAATTTACGGGTTAACTCAGACAGACCTACTAATGTTCTACTAAACCTGACCTGACTATTCTTATAAATCATCTTAGTTAATGGGTGGCCTCTGGGGTAGTGTCCTAAACTTGTTTCAGTCTTATATAACAGACATAAAATTCTTTGTTAGTTGTGGTGATTGTAGTTCAGGGATCCGTGAAATTGCATACTGCATTTCACAAGGATCAGTTCTGGGCCCACTGTTATTTTCACTCCACATGCTCCCATGATTATTTCAAAATTATCACAGCTATGCAGATGACCTGCAGCTTTACTTATCTTTAGTACCCAATGATCCTAACACTCTCTGACCCAGCAATAACACCTTGTATTTCTGAATAACCATAAAAAAATCTTAGTCTTTAATAAAAATGGAAATAATGAATGTATTAGAAATAAACTTGCAATTAAAAGTCAGTGGAAGTAAAGAATTTAGGTGTAATCATGGACTTAGACTTTAAATCACATATTAACTATATTACTAAAACTGTAATTTTCCATTTATAGGAACATTGCAAAAGTTAAACCTTTTATAACATTGCAAGATGCTGAGAAATTAATTCACTCTTTTGTTTTTAGTCAGCTAGATTACTGTAATGCACTCCTAACTGATATACAGAAGAAAGACATCAGTGGCAGTAAGTTCAGAATGCACTTGCAAAAATCCTAGCCAGAAAAAGAACACGTGAAGTTTTAGCATCAGTACATCATTACATTGGTTGGCCACGTCTTTTAGAAGTTTAGCTTTTTAAAATACTACTGATGGTATATATAGCTCTTTATTATGTTTTTATTATGTTTTAGAATGCCTATCCCCCTACACTCCAAAACTCAACCTTAGATCTTCTAATAGCTGTCTGCTTATTACTCCATGAGCCAAGCAGAAGAGAAGTGGTGAGGTGGCAGGCTAACACTTCTAAAAACCCTTTTTTTAAATTTGGCTTTCTCATAACTACAATTTAGTTTTACCCTTAATAAACTAGATAATGCATTGAATTATCATGTTTTTTATGAATCTGCAATCCTTGTTAAACTTTACATTTCTCTGTTTGATTTTCTAACTCTTCTACATTAGGGTTCTATATATGATCAGTCATGTTCAGCTACCTGTGATGGTTGAATGTTTGAATGCAACCAAATGCCCCAGCTTGTCATGAGACCCACTGTGTCAAATCCTCTCAGATGAAGATTTAACAAAAACAAAAGCAGTAAAGAGTGACAAAAACATTTACTGTATGTTTGGCAGAATGCCCAGTGTTGACTGTGGTCTTTAGGCTTGGAAAACCTGCAGATTCTTTTTCTGTTGTGAAAGGAAACGCCTTGACACTGGATAAATCTTTGAAGCAGCTACCCGTATACTTGAATAAGGCTGCAAAGAAATGAAAATTGATAGTACAGTTATGGACAGGCTGAGTCCAAAACAGAGCTGAGTTCACAAGCAGAAGTTGACAGGTTGGCGGAAGTGATGTCAGAGGGGCCAGAACAGGAAGTGATGTCATCGTGGCCAGAACTGGGAGTGATGTAATCAATGCCAGAACAGGAAGTGATGTCATTATGGCTGGAAACCTGAAATGACATAATCAAGGCTGGAACAGGTAGTGACGTCATCGAGGCTGGAACCAACACCACCGGGTCCAGGCAGACTTTCCCGTGTTTGGTCTGCAGGAATAAAAGAGAGAGGTTTACTGCACCCCGCCACTCCCTGGTTTGGTGTGGGATTACCTTCTTTTGGATCTTTCAGCTGCCTCCCATGCACACCTGCGTGACACTGTCTGCCCTAGCCAAATGACCTTATCATCTGCCATTTAGAGACTTAACAAAAAAATACAATTCTATATTTATGGACTCTATTGCTCATAATTATATACAGTATCTGTCTTATGTACATATGCATCTTTTGTGTACTATATATGAATTATTTTTCTTATCTAATTTTAATTTGCTTTTCTTTGTATATAATTACTTCTTTGACATCTTGAAAAGCACATTAAGCTACATCTTTTGTATGAAAATGTGCTTTTGAAAAAAATGATTACGCTGTTGGATGGAGTGATGGCTGCCATTCTTACACATGTAGAGGTACCACAAATTATGTATTAGGAAGTGAAGGAGTGAGAGAGGTAGTTAGCCAGTTAGAGACAGGGGATGATTTGGTTGCCAGAAAGACCAGGCCATGGTGGGCAGTTTAGCTAAGACATTGGGGTACACCCTATTCTTTTCAAAAGATACCCAGAGATCCTTTATGACAGCAGAGACTCAGGACCTCAACTTTACATCTGATCCAATGCATTTTTACACCACACTGTCCCCTTCACTGCACTGGGGAATTGGGATCTACACATGGACCACAGGGTAAGCACCCCCTGATGATCTCACCAACACCTCCTCCAGGGTTATAAGCAAGCACATAAAAAACAAAAAATATTCTTTTCTACTTAATTTCACCTCATTTTCGTCCACTAACTTGAATTTTTTACTTACACATTAAGCACACCAGTTTTGACACATGAATACATAGCAGGTGATACTAACACTAATACGCAATATAGTACAGTAAATACTGTAAGAACAAAATCTTTTAAGTTAATGTTAGTGGTAAAATTTCTTTAGTCTGCTTTATCTTGAATTTGACAATAATAATACATTTTAATAAATAATCCTGTCAATAATGGAGAATCCACTGCATCCACTGAACAGGATCATCTCCAGACAGAGGAGCAGCTTCAGCGACAGACTGCTGTCACCGTCCTGCTCCACTGACAGACTGAGGAGATCGTTGCTCCCCCACACTATGCGACTCTCCAATTCCACCCGGGGGGGTGGGGGGGGGGTGACATTAACATTATATAAAGTTATTGTCTGTCTGTATACCTGCATTGTTATCACTCTTTAATTTAATATTGTTTTTTATTAGTATGCTGCTGCTGGAGTATGTGAATTTCCCCTTGGGATTAATCAAGTATCTATCTATCTATCTATCTATCTATCTATCTATCTATCTATCTATCTATCTATCTATCTATCTATCTATCTATCTATCTATCTATCTATCTATCTATCTATCTATCTATCTATCTATCTATCTATTATAAAGTTACTTTCAGTATCTATCTATCTATCTATCTATCTATCTATCTATCTATCTATCTATCTATCTATCTATCTATCTATCTATCTATTAACATAGATTTTGGAAAATTCACTTTATCCCTCCTATAAGTTATAGAAAATGGAAAATTATTATTTTATAAATAATCTTAACTCTGTGTGACAGTAGATTAGCCCATAGTTTGAATTTAGACAGTGTAAGAAGAATGACCCTCAGACATTGCGAAGGTTTGGGGCAGCCACCCGCATAATTTTTCCCGGCTGCAAAACTGTTGCAAATACATTTACATGTTCACACAATCGAGTCCAAAACAGAACTATCTTATTATCCACAAGATGTCAGCTTTAAAGGCCAGTAGGGGAAGTGATGTCATCAGGAGTGACGTTGTTGGCTGCCCTAGAGTCGGGTGGGATTTCCCTAGAATGGTCTCCAAAAGATCAAGAGGGCAAATTAGTGCACTTTGCACTCCTGGTCCAGCGTGGAATTACATGTATTCAAGCCCTTTAGCTGTCTCCTAAACACGCGTGTGTGACAACAGCTAGGAAGAAATATGAATGTTCATATAGATATTAAAGGCATACAGTTTTCTGACCATCTGCTACATAGAACAATACAGTATATAGAAACCTTAAGAAATGTAACCTGGATATTTAAGCAGGATATCTTAAGTTCCGCTTTTTCCTTTTATTTTTTGTGTTAACTGCTTGCTTTGAATTTCACTAAATTCTTTAAAAGCAAAGACACTTGGACTGTGAAGTATTTTTTGCACAATGGGGCATACTAGTGCAGGAATGTCTATCTGATAGCTGCATTTGAACTGTTTTGAACCATTAGGAAGCCTTTGTCAAATGCAGCTACACATACTGTGCCACCATTTTCAATCATTTTGTGCTTTCATTGGCACATGTCATGTAACGTAATTGGCTGTGCATGCAGTGTGATAAGCTCCATCAGAGCAAAACAGCTACTGTAGATTGTCATCTGGCTGTTTAGGTGAGCAGTACAACCTTGTTTGTATTTTTCAATGTCATATGCAGGCCATCTCAGAGACTGTAGCTGCTGGGTGTGGAAACGACACTCTGATCAATTCCTTAGCAGAGACAAGACGTGTCACCATTATGCTTTTTTCAATTTCTTAAGTGTATTGTAAAATTTTCAAACACTGTAAAATTCCAAAGCATAAGGTCAACATTCTGTGGTGTGATTTAGTTCAAATTAGTTATTTGCATTTTGTCATTTAAAGCGCAGCATTATTACTTAATTTGTCATCCACTTCAATAAAAGTACAAGTCTGTCTAGTTGCCATGTCTCTGTTATCCAACACAAACATTACCATTGCTTTTACATTTCCTATACCAAATGGCATATAACAGATGCACCATCTGTTGGAATGACAAATGCAATGCATTTTATTACTATATAAATTACAAAATACATTCCAATAGATGGTGCACTGAAAGCATTAACATTGAGGTCTACATTGGTTACTTCAACAGAAACCTGTCTTAGATGGGTAGCAACGCTAGTTCCACATGACACCGCCAATTCGCTGTCTCTGACGGTGGCAGCAGTGGTGCAAAACATGGCTTGATAGCTGGTCTGCTGAAAATTTCTACTGAGTAAGTTAGTAGCCCCGCACTGAAATTCTGTTAGCTGCACGCTGACTCTCTGTTAAACAGTAAACCGATGGCAAAGAAGCGCATCTGCCCTTCAAAAAACTCCCTCTTAAACAGCATTTCAATGGGAAACAAGAACACTCTTAACTCTCTGCAGGATCAGCTGCAGGTTTGCAGATTTACCGCATAACATGCTTGTCACGCGATGTCTAGAAAATTTAAAAGACAGAGAGCCGCAACGAGCCCAGTTGTTCAATCTTATTTCTTCTCTCCTCTGCGTCTGCCCCAGCTGCTGCTTCCAAGCCACTGAACCTGCTCAAGGAAGAAGACTTTGTATTCTTTTAATCTGAAGAAGGGAACTACAGTAGAGCAGGACGATTGTTTGCGTAGCTGCTTATAACCTGTGTGCTTGTGTGCTGAAGACAAACACCTATCTTGAATAATGTCTTGATTCTGTTCCTGCCTGCTCAGCAATAAAGTTATTGTTCTTTGGAAACCTGAGCTCATCTTCCTGACTCTTGTGCAACCCTAGCTTTGTAATATATAAAATGCTAAGGTCTGTCCATCTATCATTTGACTACTTGCAAACTACTGGGCTAGAACCTTGATCTTCATCTTAATCAAAAGCTTATGACATGATACATTCTGGAAATTAAAAAAAAATCTGAGGTAGCATCAACATCAGCAAATTGGCCTGTGTCCAAAGCTGTATTACGACAGACCTAACCTGGGTGTCCTTTATTGAGATGGTGTATACCCCTAAGCTGGCCCAGAAGGAGACTCAAGACCAGAGAAATAGGTTGGTCGGAGTCGGATGGCCACAACAGGCCACCGCAAAACTAGTCCCCAGAAGGAGAAGGATTGTAATATTGGGGGACTCAAACATTAGATGGAATTTAAATGCACATTTGCCCCAGACACAGAGAGTTTCATACAGTGTGTTGATTTCCAGGTGGGAGACCCCCCTGGAAAGGTGGATAGGCCCTTGACCAGAGTGGGGGTCAATTTATTTGTCATTATTCATGTTTGGAAAAATGACTTACATAAGAGTAGGCTGTCAGTTCTTCAGTCGAAATTTAAATAGTTACTGTAAGTGCCAATCTGATGGGTAGAACTGACAATGTAGTCTTCTCTGAAGTTCTACTTATGCCACGTGTCAGTCCATGTAAGATCAAGGAAATCAGATGGCTCAAATCCTGATGTAGGATAGAAGGGGTATAGATTTATGGAACACTAGTCATGATGCCTGTCGAATACAGGAGGCAGAATAATTAAAGAATGTTTGCTATATCTTGCCTTACATGTACCTTCAGTGCCTGTTCTCTGCATTCATGTGTGTGTTCTTCAATGGCTCTCCATCTCTTGAGCACATTCGTGTAAAGCCTGCTTCTCAGACTCCATCATTATTTTCGAGGCAGCTTTCTCATCTCCTGTCTGGTTTTACACTCCCCATTTTTCTCAGTGTGGTTCATGTGCTTTTACTACTTTGCATTTGCAATTCCTATTTTGTTGCATCACCAAAGCCAAACTGACCAATCACACCTAAGCCAAACTGAACAATCAAATGGCTCAGAGAAACTGGACACACAGACTCGAATGTTTTATTGATAGTAGATTGGGACTCCTTTTGGAACAGATGGGTTACATTTGAAATGGAGGGGCACCAATGTTTTGTGGAAGCTAGTCGAGGACTGTTTAAACTAGGAAATGGGAGGTGGGGAGTTTAGGACAGGCCAGATTTAGAACGTCACAGGAATGGACGAACAGTAAGTGTAGTTAGCTTCCTTTTTCAGGGTAATCAACAGAATTATAAAGACTTTTAACCAGTGAGTGATGTTTTTATTTATTTTTTTATTATAATTTACCAGTAGATTTTGGGCATAATAATACAATCTAATATATTCAGCCCCATAACAGAACAAGATGCAGAGGACAGAAAGATATGGAAGAAGATGATCCGCTGTGGCAACCCCTAACAGTAGCAGCTGAAAGAAGAAGAAGAAGAATATATTCAGCCCCACTTAATCCAGTTCAGGATTGCAAGAGGCACCCTATCCTGGCAGCATTGGATGTATGGAAGGAGAAAAGTATGGGTAGGGCAACAGTTCATCATAAAATCCACTCACCCAGACACTGACATTCACAATTAAAACTGTCCTTTTTTAAACGTTTTTTCCAAGACTGCCACAACCAGTGTTGTTATGATAGAAAAACAGACAGAGAAAGTAAAATGCATTACTATGACACTCAGTTAAATATATACTTTTTTTAAAAAAAAAAAGATTCATGTCTCTCAGTTGCCTCTCCTGTAGTTTGCTCTTCATCTGTAAATTTTCTAACTTACTTTTCCAGTAAAAAGCAGTGGGATGTAGTTTGTAATTATACTGAAAATTCACACACCATTAAAATAATCAAGAAGGCTAACAAAAATTTCATCCAGAATCCAAAAATAGCAAAGTACATAGCTATATAAAAATCTCTAGCTGGCTTTGAAGAAACATGCCAAAGTTTTGTGTGGTGAGGAGATGGCGCCATAACAGACTGATGTGTGAACTCTGAGATTCCTTGTATGTTAAGCCCTTTATAAAGTTAAAAGGATTTTCTCTTATTCTTCTGACTTGCTTTGCCTTATTTGGCAACGGAAAGCACCCAAAAAGGAACATTGTGCTACAGAATGATTCTGTCTGAACAGAGAACAAGTAACCTACAGAATACAATTGTGAGGGTGTGCCCAGGTGGCCAGAGTCTGCCAGGGGTGAGGGCAATGTAGTGAACAGAATGTATAGTCAGTACAATCAATCACTAAAAACTTCAGCGTGTTATGCATTATGCTTGCAAAGGTTTTACAGATGGAGTCTGTTCAAAAAGTATTCAGACCCGTTTACTTTCTGCACACTTCACTGTGTTGTAGATTTATTTCTAAATGGATACATTTGCTAATTTTATCCATCGGTCTACACTCAATAGCTCATACTGACAAAGTGAAAACATATTTTCGGGAAGGTTTGCAAATTTATTAAAAATCAAAACCTGAAATCTGTCATTAACAGAAGTATTCAGACCCTTGCTATGGCTCCTAGAAATGTGTATAGAACTTGATTGGAGTCCAGTTGTGCCAAACGCAATTGACTGCACATCATTTATAAAGGGACACAGCTGTGTACATAAGGTCTTACAATTCACACTGCATATTAGGACAAAACCAAGTCATGAAGTCCAAGTAAACCACCATGATCGAATTGTGGTAAAGTATAGTTCGGGGTAAGGGGATTAAAGCACTTCTAAAGTTTTGAATGTTCCTAGAAGCACATTGGGCTCAATAATTATGAAATGGAAGAAGTATGGAACCACCAGGACTCTTCCTAGCGTCATCAGTCTGGCCAAACTTAGTAACTGACCAAGAAGGGTCTCGATTAGGGATGTAACCAAGAAACCTATGGTCACTCTAACAGAGCTTCAAAAGTCTGAGACGAGAGAAACCGTCAGAAGGACAGCTTTTTCAAAAGCACTCCATTCAGCAGGTGTTTATGGTAGAGTGGTTAGACATCTTACAATACAACTTATTTTCGTATAGCACTCTTCACTGAGTGCAGGCACAGAGTGCTGTGAGTGTCCTCAGTTAAAATACAAGTATGTATTATACTAGTTACTAAATACAAAACTGGTATACCTATAAATGTAACGGGCAGAGTGGTGGCTCTGAGGCTAAGGATCTGTGCTGGTATCCAGAAGGTTGCCAGTTCGAATCCCCGTCACTGCCAAAAGAGATCCTACTCTGCTGGGCCCTTGAGCAAGACCCTTAACCTGTAATTGCTCCAGGGGCACTGTACAATGGCTGACCCTGCGCTCTGTCCCCAAGGGGTATGCAAAAACTAACAAATTCCTAATACAATAATAATACTACTGCGGTGGGTTGGCACCCTGCCCAGGATTGGTTCCTGCCTTGTGCCCTGTGTTGGCTGGGATTGGCTCCAGCAGACCCCCGTGACCCTGTGTTCGGATTCAGCGGGTTGGAAAATGGATGGATGAATGGATAATAATAATAATAATCTACAAGAAATTGTATAAGGCAAAATAAAGAGCAAAAAAAAATGTGTAGACTTGTTAAAACATACAAAGAACAAGGTGGAGACTGGTTAAACACAAATTGAAATCAACAATTATCTGTCCATTGTGGTACACGGCTGGGGATCAGACCCGGCCGGGACGCCTGGAAGGACTAGGTTGTGGCATATTTGTCCTCCGGGCCACGAGGGGGCAACCGCCCTGGAGTAGAAGAGGCCCACGGAAGGGGAGCACGGAGGCTCAAGACCGTTGGGGCCTCTGGTCACCACCAGGGGGCGCCCTGAGCCTCATGGAGCCCGGTACTTATTTACTTCCGCCACAACCATGGAGGACGATCCTTCCAGGGACACCCGGAGTGCTTCCGGGTGCTCTCATGATGCTTCTGCCACACCAGGACGTGACGTCAGGTAGAGCACCTGGAGCTCATCCAGGTGAGGATAAATGGGGCCGCCTCCCTCATGTCATTGAGCTGGAGTCGGGAGCAGGAGCAGGACAAAGCTCCTGGAGAGAGGAGACAGATGGCCCAGGGACAAGTGAGAGAGAAGGCTCAGGAAAAGGGAGTTTGTGTTGTGTGGATAAGAAAATAAAAGCATATCTTTGATAAAGATGTGGTCTCGGTCTGATGGTGTCCGGGCAAATATCACACCATCAATTAATTGATAAACTACGGGCAGTTGATTAAAACTGTAAATGAGAAAGAAATAAAGTAGGAAAGTGAAAGAAAAAAATATAATGAGAGAATCTTTCCATCCAATGATTCTAGTGTTCTACTGACTTTTCCATATGTAGGAGAGCAGCCTGGTAGTAGAGCAGTGACACTAAGTGCCACATTACAGAATAGAGGAGGGTTAGTAATGGTTTAAAAATATTGTATTACTTATATAATAGTATAAGTAGTATATACAAAGTTGGGACGTTGTGTAAAAGGTAAATAAAAACAGAATACAATGATTTGCAAATCCTTTTCAGCCTATATTCAATTGAATACACTACAAAGACAAGATATCGAATGTTCAAACTGATAAACTTTATTGTTATTTTGCAAATCTTCACTCATTTTAAATTTGATGCCTGCAACACGTTCCAAAAAAGCTGGGACAGGGGCAGCAAAAGACTGGGAAAGTTGAGGAATGTTCAAAAAACACCTGTTTTGAACATTCCACAGGTGAACAGGTTAATTGGAAAGAGGTGTTTGTCATGATTGGGTATAAAAGGAGCATCCCCAAAAGGCTCAGTCCTTCACAAGCAAGGATGGGACGAGGTTCACCACTTTGTGAACAACTGCGTGGGCAAATAGTCCAGCAGTTTAAGAACAACGTTTCTCAACGTACAATTGCAAGGAATCTAGGGATTTCATCATCTACTGTCCATAATATCATCAAAAGATTCAGAGAATCTGGAGAAATCTCTGCATGTAAGCGGCAAGGCCGAATACCAACACTGGATGCCCGTGACCTTCGATCCCTCAGGTGGCACTGCATTAAAAACCGACATCACTCTGTAAAGGATATTACCACGTGGGCTCAGGAATACTTCAGAAAACCATTGTCAGTTAACACAGTTTGTCGCTACATCTACTTAGTGCAAGTTAAAACTCTACCATGCAAAGCGAAAGCCATATATCAACAACACCCAGAAACGCCGCCGGCTTCTCTGGGCCCGAGCTCATCTGAGATGGACTGACGCAAAGTAGAAAAATGTGCTGTGGTCTGACGAGTCCACATTTCAAATTGTTTTTGGAAATCATGGACGTCGTGTCCTCCGTGCCAAAGAGGAAAAGGACCATCCGGATTGTTATCAGCGCAATGTTCAAAAGCCAGCATCTGTGATGGTATGGGGGTGTGTTAGTGCCCATGGCATGGGTAACTTGCACATCTGTGAAGGCACCATTAATGCTGAAAAGTACATACAGGTTTTGGAGCAACATATGCTGCCATCCAAGCGACGTCTTTTTCAGGGACGTCCATGCTTATTTCAGCAGGACAATGCGAAGCCACATTCTGCATGTGTTACAACAGCGTGGTTTCGTAGTAAAAGAGTGCGGGTACTAGACTGGCCTGCCTGCAGTCCAGACCTGTCTCCCATTGAAAATGTGTGGCTCATTATGAAGCGCAAAATACGACAACGGAGACCCCGGACTGTTGAGCAACTGAAGTTGTACATCAAGCAAGAATGGGAATGAATTCCACCTACACAGCTTCAACAATTAGTGTCCTCAGTTCCCAAACGCTTATTGAGTGTTGTTAAAAGGAAAGGTGATATAACACAGTGGTAAACATGCCTCTGTCCCAGCTTTTTTGGAACGTGTTGCAGGCATCAAATTCAAAATGAGTGAAGATTTGCAAAACAACAATAAAGTTTATCAGTTTGAACATTCAATATCTTGTCTTTGTAGTGTATTCAATTGAATATAGGTTGAAAAGAATTTGCAAATCATTGTATTCTGTTTTTATTTACGTTTTACACAACGTCCCAACTTCATTGGAATTGGGGTTGTATGTCTGTACAAATAACAAAAAAGGCAGAGATGCAGTATGGCACATCTAATCAGCAGCTTTTTTCAGGGTATGTTAAAAGTTGTGAGTCTTAGGCCTGGATTTGAAAGATTAGACTGAAGGGGCACCTCTTATACGGTAGTAGCAGGCAGACCATTCCACAGTTTAGGGACCCTGTCAGTAAAAGCTCGACCTCCCACTGTTATTTTATGAATCCTTGGAATCATACATAGGCCGGCATCTTGAGATGTCAATGACCGCTCTGGTTTGTAAGTAATGATAAGTTAAAAGGAGGATTTTGAAATCAGTCCTAAACTTAACTGCGATCCAGTATGAGAACTTGAGAACCAGAGTTATGTGTTTGTACTTTCTTCTTGTTGTAATAACTCTTGCTGTAGCATTTTGGACAAAGAGGACACCTATATTTGGGTGAAAGGCATATGGCAGATGCAAGGACTCTGAGGACATGAGGAAAAAGATTCTCTGGTCTGATGAGATAAAAATTGAACTGTTTGGGCAGAACTTCATGTACTCTGTTTGGTGAAAACCAGGAACTGCTTATCACCTCCATAATTCCATCCCCATTGGGAAACAAGGTGGGGCAGCATCATGCTATGGGCATCTTTCTTGTGATCAAGTGTAGGGAGAGTGCTCAGAATTGTGGGAAGGATGAATGCAGCCAAATACAGAGAGGTCCTTGAAGAAGACTTCCTCTAGCGTGTCAGGTGATCTCATAATGGGGTGACAATTCACTTTTCAGCATGACAATGTTGGGAGTGACTTTGAGATAAGTCTTAGACTGTCCTTGTATGGCTCAGGAAAAGTTCAGACTTAAACCACATAGAACATCTGTGGAGAGATCTGAAGATGGCAGTTTACGGACTCTTCCCATCCAATCTAACGAAGCTTACAAGGATATGCCAGGAGGAACAGGATAAACTCCCCAAATCCAGGTGTGCAAAACTTATAATGACAAACCCATGGACACTTGCAGCTGGAACTGCTGCCAAAGGAGCTACCACAAAGAACCACATTAAGGATCTGATTACTGATGTGAATGAGAGATTTCAATATTTGATTTTAGATGAATTTGCAAGCCTTTCAAAAACAGGTTTCCTGTTTTGATTATGTCATTAAGTCATTATACGTTGTGAAGTGTAGATTGATGGGGAAATATATACATATAAAATTAAATCTATAACACAATAAAGCCTTCAAAGTGAAGGGGTCTTTACTCTTTCTAAATCCCAGAAGTGTTTCTGCAGGAATTGGAAGTGACTTACAAGCTAGGGCTTGAAATGAACTCTCAGGCATTGAAGGCCATTGAAGTTGGAGTTGGCAGGAGAGCTGGACATGTATGTCAAAATTTCCTCTTATAGGCCACCCAAAAATACTAGAACTACCTGACAAAATAATGGCAGACCACACTTTAACATTCCCAACAATCAAACAAAACAATAATTATTAACTGAATTGTATGATGTATTAGTCAAAAGAAAAATCAAAATTCAAAAATTAAGACAAGTAGATAATCAATAAGCAAGAATTACATAAGAATAACTTATTAATACAAAATAGAATAACTAAACTAAAACAAGAAAAATAATTCCAATGTAAGAAATGCTCAATAAAAACTCTAACTACTTTGTAATAGAAATTCAAAGTGCCATAGCCTAATCACCATCTAATTGTAAATGAATGAATGAATGAATGAATATCTATATTGTCATTAAACGTATACAACAAAACTGAATGACAACCTATCAGTGCAAAAAAACAAAAGATATAAAACTATAAAAAATATTTAAATATGGATAATTGTAAAAACATGTAAAGATTTGTAAAAGTGATTCAAAAGATAAAAAGTTAAAGCACACATCATATGACACATACAAAACATTTTTTCACATTCTGCTGGTATTCATTGCATAATTAGAAACACAAGAAAGAAACTAAACCTGTTAATTACTGTAAATCCAAATGCAGACTATAAAACAAGGCCAGGTGGAGCACATACTCTTACACAACACCTAACAAAGACATGAAGCTACTGCTTGTTCTTACTCAGGTCATTGATGTCAGGATTTGACTCGATTTTAATTTTTTGTGGGTAAAACAGCTGGAATGGCCAGTGATGAGTCCACCTCAGCATGGACTGTCCATAACTGAAGACCAAGTAAGAAGACGACTGAGGAAGCTACACAAAGGAAAAGCCGCAGAACAGGATAGAGTCAGTTCAGTCAGTTCTTAATGCCTGTGCTGATCAACTGTGTGTTGTCCTCTGTCACCTGTTTAGTTTGTCCCTAAGGCTTCAGAAAGTGTCACTGCTGTGGAATACATCCTGCATGGTCCTCTAAAGAAGGCAGGCACCTCTTCATCTAATGACTACAGACCAGTGGCACTTATGTCACACATCATGAAAACCTTTGAGAGACTAATCCTGGACTATATGCATCTACCTGGACCCACTGCAGTTTGCCTCCACAAAGATTGGGGTGGAGGATGCAATTATCTGTTTGCTCCACAAGGCTTATTCTCACCTGGACACAATTGGAAGCACTCTAATTATGTTTTTTGATTTTTCCAGCACTTTCAGTACCATCCAGCCATCCCCATTAAGGTATAAACTCAGAGGTATGCAGGTGGATGAGTCTATGGTGTCCTGAACAATTGATTTCCTGTCATGCAGATTGCAATTTTTGAGACTCAAGGACTGTGTTTCTGATATGGATGTGAGCAACATTGGAGCACCTAAAGGGACAGTCATGTCCCCTTTTCTCTTTACTGTGTACACCTCAGAATAAAAATATGCTGCAACAGGAGGTAATGTCACTTTTAGAAATTCTCATATGATTCTATACATATGGGGTATATTGATAAAGGGGATGAGGCAGAGTATAGGAGTCAGGTGGAGAACTTTGTTTCTTGGTGCAAAGAGAATTGTCTGCATCTTAATATCAGCAAAACCAAAGAACAGGTTACTGACTTTCACAGCACCAAAAAGCCTCTACACTATGTACAGTCACTATTCAGGGAGTGGATGTAGAGGTGGTCCACTCCTACAATTACTTGTGGATCAACATCAAAGACAGGTTGGACTGGTCTCGGAACACAGAGCAGGCTCTTTCTCCTTAGGAGACTGCCTTCCTTTAATATGGGAATTGACATCCTCTACAACTCTCTGATGGTCAGTGTAAGTTTCTACACTGTGGTGTGCTGGTCTGGTAGCATCACTTCAAGAAAAGCCCATCTAATTAACAAGCTAATCAAAAGGGCAAGCTCAGTTATGGGATGCACTCTGGACACCCTGGAGGTCGTAGCAATGGAGAGAGTCAAAACAAATCTGAGTGCCGTTATGAACAATGCTGCGCATCCTCTCTCTGACACACCAACAGGGAGGACTTTAAGCCAACAAAGCATTCGGCAGAAGTGTGTCAAGAAATGCTACGGGGGTCCTTTATATAAACAGAAATACACCTTCATAATACCTCACTGATTGACAAACCAAAATGTGTGTGTGTATGTGTGTGTTCAAACTATAGTATGTATATATGCATATGTATGTATTTGTTTCTCTAAACAGCCAAATTTCCCCATGGGCACAAAAAAAGTTCTATCTATTGTCGCAGATTAAGGTCACTGTCGTCCTCTTGAACCCTTCGACCACTCCAGACACCAGGTAAAAGTCCAATAGTAATATTTATTTGGACAATGTACAGTGCACAAAGCACCCTCCACTCCACAATACTCATATAACTAATCAATAAACAATACAATAATCAATCCTCCACACTCCCAGACACTTAGCCACCCTTCCTCCCAGCTCAGCTCAGCGTACTGGTTTCCCAGAGTCCTTTATATAGTCCCTGACCCGGAAGTGTTTCTCCCTTCTGTCCATGTGATCATGAACACTTCCAGGTCGGTTAAAAAGCTCCTTTCTTCAACCCGGAAGCACGTCGTTGCCTCTTGTCATGTGAACATGACGCACCTCTGGGTTATAGGGCAAGTAAGAGTCCGGCAGCCTCCCCACAGCGACTCCTGGTGGTCCCCAAGGTATCCAGCACGGCTGTGCATATAAACTACATAGTCCATGAGGCCCTGCTGGAATTCGGGGAACGTCCACACTGTTGAGAGAGCTCCACCTAGCGGTCTGGGGGTGAGGGCCGGAATATTTAGCCGGCCACACACCACACTATCTATCTATCTATCTATCTATCTATCTATCTATCTATCTATCTATCTATCTATCTATCTATCTATCTATCTATCTATCTATCTATCTATCTATCTATCTATCTATCTATCTATTATATAGTGCCTTTACTATCTATCTATCTATCTATCTATCTATCTATCTATCTATCTATCTATCTATCTATCTATCTATCTATCTATCTATCTATCTAATTCTTGGTCTCAAAAATATTGTTACTTTATCCTTTTGAGAGTTTCTAAGATCAGGGAATTCAGTGGCTTGTTTGTTTATATGAACATTTCTTTTTTAATTTTTTGATGCAACCTTGCTTTTATAAAAATGGCACCATTTTTGTTTTACAGTTACTAAGATGTTACAAAGCTTAACAATCAGAAGTGACAATGCAGTAATGGGATAAAGGTCACCATCACACAGTTCCAGTTCCAAATCTGAGTATACAATGTGGAAACAGCAGAGGGACCTCATGTCAACGTGCTGGGGTAGAACTAACAAAAATAACAGAACAAAAGAAATCAGGATTGTGAATTCAAGACTATTTTGCCAAAAGAGTTCCTCTGCAAATTAAGGTTGTTTATGTGGGAGAACTTCTCTCATTGGAAGGAGGGTCCAGAATGAATGGTGACTTTCAGCTATCCATGTTCTTATATAAGAGTTGGACAGAAAGGGCTGGGGCTTCCAATAACTGAGTGGAAGTGACCTCCTGTGTCTGGGGTCTTTTCTTCTCCATTCAAGGGAAACAAAGACACAGGATGTTACTGACTGTGTTACATTCAAAGCCTTCCCGTTCATATTTGCCTCACCAGGCTTGCACATAGAACATTAGGGATCTTCAAAGAAGTTTGTGTTGCTTCTTGTTGTATTAGTTTGGTCTCTTGGTTTTGATTTGTTGTTTCGTTACATTTGGCTCTCGACCCTTTTGCCATATCCCTTTTGGAGGAGGTCCCTAGCACCCAGGCAAGACCTGATAGCAACCCAATATCAGTGGTCGTAGCTCGAGTTCACGCCACTCTGGGCGGGGCTTAAATTTGCCACCCTCCAACGTATCTGAATATGTTAACCTATTTAAATAGCAAATTAAAATGACGTATACAGAAAACTTAAGATACATTTTGCATAGATTTATTTATATATAGAGAAACAGCAATATTTTTTTCACATATAATTATTTATAAGCATCAACTAGACAAGAATATAGTATGGACGCACTGATAAGCCATGTTCTGACTATTAGTTTAATATAATTATGCTGCAAAAACCAGAACCAGTGTGGTGTACAAGTGATAGGTGGGGATGAGCAAGAACACATTTGGATTGTTAACAAAACGAAATTATACATTGTGAATTAGTTGTTTATCTTCCTAGAAATTATTATCGGTGTTATGAATTTGTGAATTTCCCCTTGGGATTAATAAAGTATCTATCTATCTATCTATCTATCTATCTATCTATCTATCTATCTATCTATCTATCTATCTATCTATCTATCTATCTATCTATCTATCTATCTATCTATCTATCTATCTATCTATCTAATGTTTCTGTTATGTTATTGCCTCATAAATTTCAACTGCCGTGTTTGATGCCGTCACAGAAGGACCGTCTGAAAATGATTTTTGAAGCATTTGTGGATGAAAATCAGAGAATTCATTAATGAGTGATATTTTTCCGAACCCTGCTGCTTACACGTGAAGTGTTCTGAGCATTTTGGCCAATAATACCACCCCCAACAATGTGCCGCCCAGGGTGGACTTCCCCCTCCGCCCGCCCCTAGCTACGCCACTGCCCATTATCCACTTGTAAAGATTCTAAAATGCTGGTGTGAGGCACTTAAAAATGACATCAATAACACTGAAGATTTACATTTACTTATTTGGATGACACCTTTATCCAAGGTGACTTACCACATTTAAGATACAATTGGTTACATTTCTTCTTCCAGTTGGAGCACACGCAGGTGAAGTGACTTGTTCAGGGTCACACAGTGTCACTGGGGGGATTTGAACCCACAACTGCAGGGATTGAAGTCCAAAGCCTAAACTATTATGCCACACTGCCTGCGTTAGGCTTTTTTAATTTTAGTAGGAGTACTGGAGTCAAACATGTCTTGAAATTTATTATGTTTGTTGTTTTACTGTTTTACTTGTGTTCTGTTCTGTGTATCATATTGTATTTACCACATTTTTTGACACCCATTGCACGCCCAACCTACCTGGAAGGGGGTCTCTCTCTGAATTGCCCTTCCCAAGATTTCTTCATTTTTTTTTGAAGAGTTTTTTTCTTGCCTTCTTAGGGAGTCAGGGCTGGGGGGGATGTCAAAAAACAAAAGCCCACTGAGGCACTCCTTGTGTGAGTTTGGGCTGTGCAAAAAATAAATTGTTTTTGTTGTTTGTTCTTTGAAAGACTCCAATATTGTTTTTACAAGCTAAAAAAGAAAGTGTGATTAAAAGGACTAGTGCAAGTTTTATTGTTGCGACTCTAAACTTGGTATGTGGCTAATACATGCAAACAGCATTGTTGGTTTTGAATTTCATTTGGGTTAGACATTACGTTTTCTTTGCTAATTGGTTACAACTTTTGGCTTGGCTTCTCAACTTTTGGTTAATTCCTGATTTCCTTTGTACTAGGGTGTTGTACCGTGTTAGCCATTATGAATGTAGAGAAAAGCCAAGCAAAATGACACCTTTAATTGGCTAACTAAAAAGATTACAATATGCAAGTTTCGAGGCAACTCAGGCCCTTTCTTCAGGCAAGATGTAATCAACGTTTGCCTCGAAAGCTTGCATATTGTAATCTTTTTAGTTAGCCAATAAAAGGTGTCATTTTGCTTGGCTTTTCTCTGATTTCTTTTCTAATTCACCCTTCTGGTCTCCTGACCTGACATTTCTGTATCCACTGGCAGAACAATTGTGGCCCACCATTCCGTGACAGAACACTCTGAATTAGTTGTTTTATCAGTTTTTATTACACAACTATTTGATAATATCTAGGATGTTGCAAGTGTAACAATGAGTAACTAAACTAGTTTTATGTTATGCAATCAAGAAAAGTACGTTAATAGGCCAGTCTGGCCTGCTTATTCCAACATTGTTTTACAAAAGCACTTACCTCAGAATGTGTTAGAAACTTTCAAATAAGTAACTCAAGAAAACATAAGAAATAAAGATGGCGTTCACCTGTTTTTTGAGAATCTACAGGACCATGTGTATGTTTAACTTTGTTTAGCATTACTGCTAGTCAGATATACAGTATAGTGTACACATTACTAAATGATTGCTAATACTTTTAAAGAAAAATATTATGAAATCTTTTACAGCACATTACATATACACAAAAAAAAGGGTTACCCCTTTTAATTGGAGTGGCAAGCAATGAACGAAACAGGTGCCTGTGGGCACAGATATATAACATTAATAGCCTTTTGGTGTTGTTTAAAGTAGCTTTTATTAGCAGGTTATGGTGTTGGAGCTCCATTCCCAATACTGTCTGGGTTCAAATGAGACGCCGATATTCGGGGGCATTGGATTCTTATAGCTCTCTGGCCAGAAGGGGCAGGGTTAGTTGCCCTCAAGGGGCATCTTCTCACTGCTGTGGAGAAGAAAAAATAACACAGCTACTGGCATCATCCCCTCCTTGCCCCAGTAGAGCATTGCATACCATAGATGAGCCCTGAAGGTGTCCCTTCGATGTACATGTGTGACAACATACAGCATCTTCTATAAAGTTTGAACAGGCAGAATAGAAAACAGAGGGCATTTTTTATTTCTGTTTACTACATTTGCCAGTCCTGAAGAATGCCTATGGGACTCACAAATGCTCCCCTCACCTTCCAAAACTCAAACTCCAACTGATCTTTGTTAACAATAGATAGATACTGTAGATAGATAGATGGAAAAGACACTATATGATAGATAGTGTGGGGCTACTCTTTTTAAATATACTAGGGGGCTTTGCCCCCTGCTTGCTTCACTCACCAAACCCCCCCACGCCAGCCACTTCACGTCTCTGCCACTCGCGTATGTGGATTTCACTTTCACCAAACAATAAATCTTTTAATTCTCGCAGATACGCCTCTTCATTGCGAAGAAACACTACTTTCCCTGATGGCAACACGAATTAGATGATCTACAAGTCTCCGACTTAAAGTTTAAATCCGAACAATATATTCGATCTCTTTTCGCTGTTCCGTTATTTCACTGAGTAATAATTTCCATTTGTTTTGTTTCCAAAAATGTGACTTTTACTATCATTTTTTGAGACTTTCAAATTTTAGTACTTTCATTATCTCTAACCTGCTCTAAATGTGTATCGCGCCAACGTTTTTGAATTCTTTACGACATTCTACTTTGTCATCTACTCTTTGTCTTTTATTTCCAGTCCCAGGCGTGGTTAAATCTCTTGGCACAAAGTCTTGTCTCGCGGGACGTGAAAGTATCTTTCTGAAAAAGTAATGTCTCATCCCAGGCTAAAAAGTCTCATCTTGTCCCAGGATTTTTTTGTTATAATAGAGAGACTAGCAAAATGCTCTATTAAAAAGAAATAAATTAAATTAATAAATTAATGCAGAGAGATTACTTGGTTAAGTTATTATTATTGCTGCTATATGCTAACTTGAACCAGGATTTGACCTAACGGTTTCCTCTCTAATCACCTTTGCTCTGTATTTCACTATCATTAAAACAGTACTATGCATTGATTTTTTAAAACTGTCTAATGCAATTCCAAGGAGGCCAGAAGCTGTCATCATTGCAACAGGCAAAGTAAAAGAACAGGCCCTAGATGTGGTGCCAGTCCATCAGAGGTCACAAAGGAGCATTTAAAAATATAACAGCTAATCAAACTGAGATAAAGTCTGCAGGTGAGGGAGAGAAAACTGGAAGAGACTCAGGAAAGTGGGCAGCCCACAAAATCAAGCAACTGTGCCACCTTCATGAACAAAATATAAGGTCTATCATTATTTTCAGATCCCTTACACGGTCTAATTTTGTAGAGCATGCAATGAAATATCAACTCTGCAGGGTTGTTTTCAGAGTGAATTTCTCTGTGTACTTTTGTATCACACATAATGTCCTCACCACATTTTGCAGAATTCTGAAGTTATTTATGCAGCTTGTTAATACTTGTTCAGAACTGCGACATATTCAGGAGGAAGGGAGGGATGTTTCTTTTATGGCAAAGGTTCAAGTCTTTAACCACCAAAAACACCTTTCCCTCCTCACCTGATGCATTATTGTGTATTTATGGAAAATGTTTTTCAAGCTGCACTTTACTGTCCAGCGCATTTGTGAGGTTGATAAGGTCATCACAGAATGGAAACCCACTGGCAGCTACTCCAGTAAGAAGGTTTCCTTCCCACAGACTTCAGCTGGTGTCGCAGTGAAGCAGAACTTGGGAGTGTGCTTGTTTTGGCAGGTCTCTGGTTAGCGGCTTATGACAAAGCTAACATTCTTGCTAATGTCTACTGCCAACATTGCACAAGCTAGTGATGAAAAAAAAACTCTTCATATGTCAGTTGGCTTAAGAAGTGCTTATAGTAAACTGTATTATAAAGTATAAAATGATTTTTTTCTATATATTGATCATCACATCTACCTTATGTTTGCTGGAACAGGCTACAGTGCCCCACTACCCTGCTGAGGATAAAGCAGGTTTAGAAGATGGAAAAATGGATGGATGGAAAATAGATTGTGGAAAAGGAATGTCCTAACACAGGAATCCGCAGCATAGAGGCCTGCTAGGCCTTGCTACAAGGTGTAATGAACTGGGAACCTAAGAGTTGGCAGAACCTTTGAATAATAGGTGGAGTTTGAGAGTGCAGGGGTATCTGAGAGGTCTGGGCATAGGGTGGCACCATCTATATAGAACTCAGGGGCTAACCAGACTTGGACTTGAACTTGGAGTATAAGGCTATCTTTTTCCACTATTCCATTGAACACGGAGTCAGATGAATAGTGGACAAAAGTTCAAGTTGCATGGGGAAGTGGAGAAGTGAATAAGATGAAAGGAGGGAAATAAGACGTATATTTATTATAAATTATAAAAGGATTTTTTTTGTATATATTGATACCAGACTGTTTTGTCATCACATCTACCTCATGCTTGTTGGAACAGGCTAGAGTGCCCTGCTACCCTACTGAGGATAAAGTAGGTTTCGAAGATGGACAAATGGATGGATGGATCTGTCACTCTTTCCCATCTACATAACACAAAAAGTAAAATACTGCATGGTATCTGGACAAAGCAAAGAGTGTAGATTTTGTCACCTGGTTCAGGCCATAAAAAGCTCAAAACACTATGGTGACAAAGGGCAGGCTCAGTAATAGGAGGCACTCTGGACCCACTGGAGGTAATAGTGAAGGAGAGAATTATAACAAAACTGAGTGCCTTTACGATCAATGCTGCACATCCTCTCTCTGACACACTGACAATGAGAACTTTCAGCCAACAAATTATTCAGCATAAGTGTGTCAAGAAATGTTACGGAGGCTCCTTAATACCAGCAGCAATATGACTGCTTAATGCCTTACAGGGACTGGGACCGCAAAGTCAGAACTTTTCTTTCTTTTGACTTTTCTTGCTTTATAATCATTCCAGTGTGTATTCAGACCAAGGTGTGCACGTATATTGATTTATTTATTTACTTACTCATCTATTTATGTATTTATTTATTTAAAGAGTTTCTGCAAAAAGACACATTTCCACCAGGGTACAAATAAAGACCTATCTATTTATTGTCACGCATATGTACGAGTAGGAGGACATTGTATGTACCAATTGAAGGTAATTCCATGCCAGGCCAGGGAGTGGCGGGGTGTACTAAACCTTCCCCTGTTATCTTTGCAGACCAGCCATGGGAAAGCCTGTCTGACTCATTGCTGAAGACGTCATTTCTGGTCCCGGCACCTAGGACGACGTCACTTCCAGTTCAGGTGCCTAGGCTGACATCACTTCCAGCTCCGACACCTACGATGACGTCAGAAGAAGATCACTTCCTGTTCCCCTACGTAACTTCCGGTCTTGTCAGGTAAAACCACCATCTTCTCAAACCTCAATCAGTTCATGTCTGGACTCCATCACAGACACTTCTGTCTACAATAAAACAAACCCATTGTAGCCAAAGATAATATATGGGTGGCTGCCCCAAATGTTTTTAACTGTGTCGAGTCTGATCCTTTCTCACTCTCTATCTATCTATCTATCTATCTATCTATCTATCTATCTATCTATCTATCTATCTATCTATCTATCTATCTATCTATCTATCTATCTATCTATCTATCTATCTATCTATCTATCTATCTACCAGAATAGACTTAACAGTGCAGTGAGACCCTCCAAAGTTGGGGACATGAAAATCCTAAGACAATGGAGGGAAAATAGATTATGGAAAGGAAATGCCCTAACACACGAGTCCGCAGCACAGAGGCCTGCTAGGCCTTGCTACACTGTGTAATGAACTGGGAACCTAAGGGTTGGCAGAATCTTTAAGTAACAGGTGTAGCTTGATAGTGCAGGCATATCTGAGATGTCTGGGCATAGGGTGGCACCATCTATATAGCACAGGAGACCTCGGATGTAGACTCAGGAGATAACCAGACTTGGACTTGAACTTGGAGTGTAAAGCTATCTTTTTTCCACTATTCCATTCAGCTTGGACTCAGATGAATGGTGGACAGATGTTCAAGTTGCATGGGGAAGTGGAGAAGTGAATAAGGTGAAAGGAGGCACATTTGATGATAAATACATAAATGGCAAATGATTGTGTAGTTAGTTCTTTATTTTGGCCAGTCATCTGTTTTATTTTTGTCTGTTCTCTTGTTACTATGTTTTTTATCCATATATCCATCCCTTAAATCCTTTCCATACTTTTGGCTTCACTAATGTTTATTTTGGGTGCACACCATACTGATCATTACAGTATTCACTGCCACACCTAAACCAAATAAACTAAAACCATCATAAACTTGAGCCACCATCTACTCTGGATGCTTTCTGTCGCAAGAGGTACAGTTACGTCACACTGTGTATTACACAATGCATTTCAATCTTTTTCCTGTCTTTATCTTAATATTATTATTGCATATATGACTGATGATTAACACCCTGTGACCAGAAGCTACAATGAGCTCACTTCTCCTCTTGTATATTGTAAAATTCAACTACAGAAGGTTAGTGTCAGGAAGGGCACCCCGCTATAAAAATATCTGCTCCCTTATTCCCTTTGAATGGAACAACTAGCCAATGTGACCAGGAAACCCCCTTTACCTCTGGCATCTTGATATTATATACCTGAAAACATCTATCTGCCATTCCCAAAAATGATGGGCTGCTAAAAAGATTCAATCAAGCCTTGTAACAAATGAATGGAAAAGTGTAAAGAGTGGACAGATGGGGACTGAGGTGAGCTCCTACCTCTGGTCCTCTTTGCTTACCACGGCCTACTTGATATGGTACAGGAGGGCTAGGAGGAAGAGCCAGGCCATCCCATCAACATGATCGAGTACATAGTGTAGGAGCATAATTTGCTCCAAAAATCTGACCACTCATATGTGAGCACCTGGAAAGGGACCAGCATGCCCAAGCCCTTGCATATTTTCAGTGGGCCACCATGCATGAATTCCAAACAGAAATGGTCTTCATCCAACCATTGTACAGTACTCCAAGTTATTAGCCCTTTGGCAAGAACTGTTCAAGGTCAAGGAAAAATGGGGATTAGTATATTATGTGGTACAACAGCCTAACAGATGACCACAGGAGTGCGTCTATCACGTCAACCTCCTGAAGCTGTGGTATGAGAGGGAAGTAGAAACTGCGGCTTTGGGAATCTTGACTTGCTGTACACACAGCACCTAGAAGTAAATTATGGGGACAACCAGAAGCAGGAGCTCGAAGGAGCCATCTAATCAGTGCATCAAGTGGTGAATGAACTCCCTGGTAACACCAATTTGATCTCCCATGACATTGTGACTGACCCCAGAGTTATTGTAAGGGAATGGCTGTATCATCTCCCGGAGGCTAAGCACGCAGAGGTGGAGTTAGAAATAAAGTGGATGCTTGACCTCAGAGTGACAGATTAGAGCCACAGCCTGTGGCTGAGCCCAAAAACCTGAGTAGGCATTGTGATTTTACAACTACTTCTGCCAACTGAACCAGGGGCCTCATGTATAAACAGTGCGTACGCACAAAAATATTGCGTATGACCGTTTCCACTCTCACATCGGGATGTATAAAGCCACGCACATTTTCACGCCAGCTCAATCCCTGCCATACACAAGTTCTCTGCTCGGTTTGCAAGCTGCCGGCTCCCAGAGTCAAAGCAGTGCTATTGTTCCTGTGTGGTTTCCCTTTCTTTTTTAGATTCACATACCTGACGCAGCTTTATTAAATACACTGAAATTAACCGCATATTATTTATTAGCTTAAGGCAATGCATTGTAATCAACCCATTACCATATAATGGTGCACAGAATGGCCAAACTATTCCAAATACTATAGCTGCTTTAGCGTTGTCAGTCTCAGTGCACATAAACGAACACATAGAAAGAAGCATTTAACGCACTACTTTAGTTACAATGGGTTCTGAGAAACTAGTAAATTAAATGATTTTAAGATAAAGTTTATGACGTTCTATGTTAATGACAAAGTAAACTACGTGATTAAAATGGAAACTTCAAGATTAAAGTTGAAATTTGGACTTTTTTTTCAACTGTGTCCCTATTTTGTTTTTCTTTTATCTGTACCCTAATACACTTCCATACGACACTCAGACGGTGGGCTATGACTCACCTTTTCACGGTGACTTTGATATCTGACAACTTCTTATTTATTTCGGGCACTTCGCAACTTTCTGAACTTGAACTTTTGAGTTTTTCTGCCACTCTTTTACTCGATCAACTTCCTTTTGTTGTTTATATCATTGTTTAAACTAACAGATAGAATGTTTTTCCTTTCCACTTGGTATTTGCTGAAATTCTTCTTTTTCCCCGTGCTTTTGCCATTGTCTTTTCACGGAATGCAAAACATAAGGTGTTATTTCTATTGATTTGCATATACAAAGAGGTGTAATTCTGGGAGGAGTCTAAGAAGGGTGACAGGTACGTGCATGAGCGTTACATTTCACGCAGACCAGGATTTATTTAACAGAAGAACGTGGAAGTTGGCATATGCACAGATTTATGCATCTGGATTTTTGCATGCATGAGTCTTTAAATGTGACGCCTACCCCATGCTGTGAGTGGTTCCCCAACACCTTCTCTGGCTCCACATTTGTTATCTTCATAATACAAATTTTAAATGCAATGTATGCACACAGTACATGAATATTGTTGAATGGTAATAAGCTTGATTTTTTTTGGCAACAACATGCTTGAGCAAGTAATTAAAGTGCACCTTGTAATGAAGGATTTTTTTCTTTTGTTTCTATGTCAATCATTGAGTATTATCTGTACAGTCACTTTGAAAATGTTTTTTTAATAATACAGGTTGAAGAAGAAAACAATGACTTGTAGAGTCATGCAGCCTGTAAGCAGGATTTCCAAATGACTGAGCAGTCACAGTTGAAGCCTCGCACAGTTTTAGTTAAGCTCCTTTGTAAAGAGCAAGCAGAGGTTAGGAAGAGTCAGATTGCGATAACTGAATTGTTTCTGAAGAAAGTCAATAAAACACTGAATACACAATGGCTTTAGAGACAAGCTGCAAAAGTAATGTGCTTATTGAAACAATGCAAGAGCATGATTAACATCAGGACTGTGGTTGTTGCTTCTCCCACAGATTCAACATTCCATGAAAGAGGTATGAATCACACTGGATATGAGCAGTACAACAAGCAAGAACTTAAGATTAATGGAAGTCAGCGATACAAAAGTCTGAATTATATCAAACCCATGGGTGGTGAATGTTTACATATTAAATGTAGATAAATGGGCATTTATTCACAAATCCCTTTTCCTTGGAAATTGAATGTGTGAGTGATCTAGAGTCCTGTTAATGCTTTACTAATAACTAAGGATGGGCTGTTGACCAGTGCATCTCTATAGCATACACTTTGCCTTGAAGTCATTTGTGGATCAAAGCAGCAGGGCTCTTTCCATACAAAAGGATTTTCAAATATAAAAACACCAGACAGTGGTGACATGTTGCACAATGATTAGCACTTACAAGTAAAAATGTCACTGTACCCTGTTCATGTAAGAATATTAATCCTATGAACCTATTATGTTACACTGATTTCTTTTTCCCATCTTTCATTTATTTTACAGGACAGGTGCACATTTTTGATGTGAAACAAGGTGAACTGGAAATAAGAGATTAATGGGTTACATTAGTTATAATGAAATGTAATAAATGAATAAACACCTAATATTTATTACAAGATTATTTCTTAGCGATGGATGTAAGTATATGGTTGGTTCATCAAATCAGTTGTTAATTATCTGGTATAAAGAAATACATTAGAAGTTGTCACTATAACAGACTGAAGACATTGAAAATGTTTGGGGCAGCCACCCGTATATCGTGCCCTGGCTGCAATTGGGTAATTTTGAAGAGATGTTCACAGGTTTGAGTCCAAAACAGAACTGAACTGAGAGGGAAAATATGGCAGCTTAAAAGACAGGAACAGGAAGTGACGTCATCGGAGCCGGAACTGGAAGTGGTGTTATCAGGACTGGAAGTGACATCAGTAGCACCATGATCGGAAGTGACGTCTTCTTGACCGAAAGTGACGTCATCAATGGTGTCAGTAGCAGAAGTGACATCATTAATGACGCCAGTACCGGAAGAGACGTCATCAATGGTGCCAGGACCTACTGGGATCTCCTGTGGATGGTTTGAGGAGGATTGAGAGAGAAAGTCAATGCAGTTCGCCACTCCCTGGTCCAGTGTGGTACTACTATTATTCAGGCCCTCTAGCTGCCTCCCAATTGCACGTGTGTGACAAAGTAAATACATTGTATGAGGATTCTTGTAATACATGTGAAGTTAAAATGTTAAAATGTTGGGTAATTTTGAAGAGATGTTCACAGGTTTGAGTTAAAATGCAGACAATTTCAAGCACTTTAAAAGTTGTTATTTGAGAGAGATAAAATATGAATTGTAAACAAAACGGGAAAACTACTGTCTTTTATCAAGGAGCCACAGAGAACTTGGTGAAAATAGGAAACCAATGTCAAGGTAGGCCTCAAAACTGGTGCTGGTGTGGAGTGGTGGCTCTGCGCTGGTATCTGGAAGGTTGCTGGTTCAAATCCTACTCTGCTGGGCCCTTGAACAAGGACCTTAACCTGAAAATTGCTCCACAGGCACTGTACAATGGCTGACCCTGCACTCTGACCCCCAAAGCTCATGCAAAAAGACAATTTCCTCTTAGGGATTAACAAGGTATATCAACAACAACAGCATTTATTTATATTGCACATACAACAGTATAGCTCAAAGTGCTTTACAAAGATGACAAACGAAAGTTACAAGAAGAGAAGAAAATTAAGATTAGGCAACATATACTAAAGATAAGCAACAACAAAACAAGATAACGTCAGATGGCCTGGAAGACAGAAAAAGAAAGTTAGGCTGGAGTAAAAAAACAAAATCTACAGGGGTCCCAAGGCCAAAGGACCACCCAGGCCCCGCTGAGCATTCTACCTAACATAAACCTTCCTAAAGTCAAACCTCTTGGTTTTCATGCTTCACATGAATGAAATTTGTCTCATGGACAGCTGAGACACCCGCCTTTGTTCCATCATCTCATTTAGCTGCATGTTGTCTTTATCAGGTGATGGTGGCGCAGATCGCCATCACAGAAGAACTGAGAAAGACAGCAGAGAATATTGGGGATTAGTACAGATTGAGGATCCCTGAGGAATATGATAATTCTATACGCATATAATCTATTAGGAATACAACTGAAATGTAGCTACAAGAAAGCCATATTCAAATAATGGGTGTTAGCAGTTTTTTAAAATGTTCCACAGTATTAGCCTGGTGAAATTCTATAGGAAAAGTATTCCAGATTTTAGGCACATAACAACAAAGGGCCTCCTCACCACTTCTTTTAAGATTAGCTCATGGAATAATAAGCAGACCTCCAAATGAAGATCTAAGGTTATGACTTGGAGTGTATGGGGACAGGTATTCCAAAATCAAGGATGCTGCAAAATTATTAAAGGCTTTATAAAGCATTAGCAGTATTTTAAAATCAATTCTGAACAATATGGGTAACCAATGTAAAAACTGGTAAGATGTGCTCAACATAAAATATCAGGTGTCCTTTTCCAGCACAAGGCTGACACCACCAACCTGCTCCCACTCAGTCCTAGTTAATTGATTTCTGTTCAAAATGCTTGGACTCCAGCAAAAGCTGCACTGTTATATGATTCCCCTGGTGCGCACCAAATGATCTGTCAATGATCCCTTCCTTTTCTTCTGCCCTGGTTGACCCCATTACACCATTTGTCAAAAAAGGGAATGAACCAGTTAGTTGAACAGAAGTGATATGCTTCAAGGTTTACAGCCGTTTGCAATTTAATGTGAGAAAGAATTGTGGAGTTAGTGGATCAACACTTCCAAAACCTTGGGGTGCTTTTATATATATTCAGAGGATGCCAAAAAGCTCTCACCAGGATCCCATTTTGTCAATGCTGCAAACAAGAACCCCTGCCAAGGACTCCAAATAAATCAGCTTCTGAAATGTATTTATCTTACTGTGAGTGCATGAAATGAGCTAATGGGATACTTAAAAATAAAACTGCAAAAACAAGTACCAGTGCCAACTCAGAGTGGTCACAAGCCTTAACTTTCACTTTAATGTTTCAAAGTAGGAGCCACAACAGAACGTTCAGCTTCTTGCCATATGAAATCTTCATTGGAGACGTAATGTCTCATCAGCTCCCTTGATTGACTGTGACCAACTGATTGTGATATTTATCACATGCCTGAAGATATAGTAAACTATTGCTTTGCTTTAACAAAGACCTTGAGTGCTGGTTAGCAGTTGGTAGAAGAAGTACTTCCGGAGCCAGTTACTGAGTCGACACATCCATTTCAGCCTGGTTCTATGAAAAGATTTTGGTGAAAGATCACTCTTGGTCCCAGGTGGAAAGACCCATTTCAGGCTTTACTGACATAAACCATTGCTCTCTGATGTCAAGGTTTATGCATCCCAGTCTCACCTGGTTAAACCACCTCCAAGTGATACCCTACCAAACCAGTCAGAACTCGACGGTTCATTGGTTCAAGACCTACCTGTTGAAGAAAGATGTAGAAAGAGCTACCACTCAACTTTGGTAATTTTTACCATGGAGATGAGTCAGAATAAAGGAAGCTTGAGGAGTACCACCTGCAGCTCAACATCAACAAGACAAAAGAGCTGGTGGTGGACATCCAGTGTGACAAAGAGCCTCTGTGCGTTGTTCTATGGTGTGGTCACCTAGGAAGCAACCTGAGCTCAAAAGAAGCACAATGCCTGAACAAAGCTATCAGGAAAGCCTGCTCCATCACAAGGCGAACCCTGGAAACACTGGAAGTTGTTGTGGAAAAGAGAATGTTGTCAAAATTGGATGCCATCATGACAAACCCCTTCCATCCCCTCCAGGCTCATTCCAGCATGGTTCATTCAACCATGGTGTGCTAAGATGTACCTCTGGGGGTCTTTTCTACCTGCTGCTGACACGCAATTCAATGTTGCCTCCCAAAATCCCAGACAAAATGCTTATACTCTTAAACTCTTAAAATCTTTTTTTGCACAAGATACATTATTTATTGATTGATTGATTGTTTATTTGCCCCATGAGTCTGAATCTTTGTTTATTTGTATTTCTGTTGCTGCATGCATCTCAGTTTCCCCTAAATGTATCTAATGTAATCTAACCTAATCTGAAGGATGGACTTTTTCTTACAGGGTTACAAAAGCCAGTTGCACCTAACAACACATATTTTGTCTATGGACATTCATGTTTACCACTGGTTACTCAAAGGGGGTTTGTGACCTGTTGGCTGGTTTAGATTTTACCACACATGACACAAAAACCCACAGCTTCCCTGTTACAGAAGGCAAAGATTTGCCAGGGCTGCCTCTAAGGTGCACATTCTAACAATTCAATCAGTTCTTGAATGGCTTAGTGAGCTTGGCATTGTTCCTCCAAGTGCAAAATCTCTTTGTTATGGACACTGCATTAATGAACTTGCTCAGGCCGTACAGGTGGTTTATCATCTTCACTGGTGAGTCAGTTGACCTGAGGAACAAAATGAGAAAAGTATGAAGAATCAGATTTATTTGTCTTGTCCATGAAGGGTTAAATGTATTGTGTGTATGCATGTAAGAACTTATCAGCAATGTACATGCCATCTGTCTGACTTATCTTTCTGTGATAAGCTCTTTTAATGATGTAAGCTATTTTCTGACTGGCCAAAAAGAGTCCGACATCTGTGTTTTGTATGGTGTAAATACGCTAACTGCACCAATTCTCCAACTTCAGAGCGATTGCTATATTGTACTGTGCTTTCTGCTGCCATTAAATTAAACCCTCTTAATTCTGAGGCGTCCAGTCTCCATCCTTCCGCACCCCAATGATGGGTATTTTGCTTTAACATTCAAAAGATCAACAGAATCTTCCCACTGCAACGAAAAAAGTGAATTATTTTTTAGTTCTTTGTGATTTAATTTTTCCAATTGACAGAGGTTGAAAACACCTACCAGAAATTGAAACCTAAAGGCTAAATTGGAATCTGAAATTATCAATGAACACAAACTCTCCATCTTGAAATAAAGCCTTTTCTTTATTTTAGGTAAAGTTTAGATAAGGATTATCCACAGAACCTTAATTATAAGTAACACAGCGTCCCTAATTTCAGAATCCAGCCTTTTCACCGAGCCAGCCTGCAATGAGACTAGCACTAACCGCAACCTGAATGAAACAAGTTTGAATGTCATAAACCATAGCACGACATATGGATAAATCCAAATAAGGAAATGAATCCTAAATACTCCAAAATGACCTTAGACAGAGATAACAACATAACAATGGCCATGCCTGAAGAGAGAATATTGATCATTTGGTGTCCATAGCCTATTGCACCTGCCAAGCAGCATATCCATATCTTCTTTGATCAGTAGGCATAGAAAAGGACAGACCAACTGAGGAATGAAGAGAAGTGAGAGAGAAAGTGAAACAAGGAGATGAACCTTCCTACTATATCATAATTTAAGCTCACTTTAATGTGTGTCCTCCTACACCTTCTAAATCCTATGCTCTCCAATCCTCAACTTCACTTATTTGAAATAAACTCAAATCATCTGGGACTGTGGAAACTCAGCTATCATTCCACAATTACAGACAGCAAAGAGCACATAGCAGCAGTCCCAGCCAAATCCTCAAGTAAAAACAATGCATCATCATAAAACAATACAAAAAAGCAAAAATTGTTAGTAAAAAAATAAATGAAAAAATAAAACCAAAAGGTCATGACTTCCTAAACACCCTTTCCCTGAATAACAAGACGGGTTGAACTTTTATTTTTTTTTAGTTTAGCTTCACTTATCTTCAACTTTTAGATTTTTGGAATACACATAATTCACTTCTTGTGTTTTTTTGGAAAGTTCTTAAGACCTAATAATTATTTCACAAATTAACTTTTTTTTAGCTTAGTTTTACTTATTTTAATTGTTCTTTCTCGTCATTTTTTGGAATACACAAAGATAAATTCTTGTGTTGTTTTTTTTGGAAAGTTCTTCGAAAGAGTTAATAAAAATTTCACATATAGACGAGCCTCTATCCTGTTTTATCATGGGTGCCACCACTTCCAGAGGGTTGTGTACCTGTTGCTAGCCCTATATCTATGATAAAGACTTACAGACAGAAGTCGTGACCTTTGACATCATCTATGGGATGGTTTAAATATCAGCATCATGCACTGTCTGTGATTTTGGATACGAGTAAAACTTAACCAGGATCATTTGTGATTTCATTTCAATTTAAAACCAAAGACCTTTTGTGTGTCATTGAGTATTGCTGAGGGATTTGGATTTAAATAGAGGTTCAAATTCTGAATATTTCTTAACGACTCCAGCTACCTATTCTGATTCTGATTTTTGTTTATTCCATCTCACAGTCTTTGTTTCCAGTCCTTGTCTGCCTTTTTTTGCATTGGCACAACACTAGAGTTGGCACAGTTTACTTTGAAAAATATCTAAAAACCTGGCAACCAGTTATATTACAACGCCAACTTACTGTAAGTAGGACTGAAAATCTTCATGTCACATGCACTGCCACCAAGAAACACGTGACTGCGAACAGACATCATTGTTAAAAAATACTAGTTGTGTAATTTCAAAATGTTACTACGATGAAGGAGCTAACTAAGTGATTACACATATAATAACATTAAAGTTAAAATTATTTGTAAAAATCATAACTAAGATGCAAATTTGAGATTCATAACACAGGTATGCTGATTTGTGTTTCTTTACATAAAATGAAGTTATGTGTTTTAATACATTTTTGTTTGTCATGGCACCGTGTTTCATTTTGGTTGGACATGCAAGTAAGAATTTTACTGTATGCTGTACAAAGTTGTCACTATTACTGCACCATCTTTATTAGTTCTCTAAAAAGGACATAAGAACATGAAATATTTGGCAGACAACCATTCTGTCCATGACGCTCATTTGTTTAGTTGATAGCTAAACTGTCCCAATATTTCATCCTTGTTCTTCTTAAAGGTTGTCAAGGTTTCTGATTCAACTACACGCCTTGGTAAGTTTGTTGTAGATTCCCACATTTATTTGCGTAAAGAAGTGCTTCAGTCCTAAATGCACTTTCCCTTAATTTTCACTGGTTGTCTCCCAGTGTTTGATTCATCGTTAAATTGAAAGAATCCTGGATTAGGTGAATCTCCTCAGCTTGGACTAAACTGGTTTAAGTTTGCCAGAGTAGGACATGTCTAAAAGTCCTGGTTGCTTTTTTCTGCACAGCTTCAAGAGCTGTTGTGTCTTTCTTGTAGTGTGGTGACCTGAACAGCACACCGTACTCCAGATGTGGTCTCACTGTAAACTCTGAGCATAACATCCCTTAATTTATATTCAATAGTTTTTATAAAATTACCTTACATTTTATTTGAGCATTGCTTAATCGATGAGAATGTTGTGTCAGCATAAACAACTGAAAGCTTTCCGAGGCTGCTTCCATTAGGACAGTGTCCCCCACCTTGAATTTAAATGAAGGAGATATCAATTTAGCAGTGAGTAAGCATGAGTTCCAAGAAGGAAAGAACAAACAATAAAAGGCACAAGTTGTGGGCAACAGAACTAATCTTGTGAGGTACATTGTGTTTTTAGTGATGGGGTATCATCAGGGCCAAGGAAAAGGTTACAAATATCTTTCTTAACAAAAGGAAACACTGGAAAGAGTGAAGTTAAATTAAAGGTAGCATATTTTATTAAAACAAATACACAGAGTTATACAATTTGTTGGCCTTAAGATGCAAAATCAGAAAAAAGTAACATCTCAAGATAAGCAAACCATACTAGATGTGCCTATTTACTACCACACTGCCGAGCTGTAATGAGAGCGAAGAAAAGAATGGAAATCCAGTGAAAGGTGCAGTGCCCTCTATAATGTTTGGGACAAAGACACATTTTTCCTTGATTTCTCCCGCTGCTCCACAGCTTAAAATTCCAAATCCAACAATTCAGACATTATTAAAGTGCACAATGCAGACTTTCATTTAAGGGTACGGTATTTGTATGCATTTCTATCACACCATATAGAAATTACAACTAATTTTTCTATAGACAAATGTGTCTTTGTCTGAGACATTATGGAGGGCACTGCAGAGAGAGTTAAATATGCAATATCTGTTTTTATTAACAAAACAAGAATTACATGAACAAAAGCATGTGGTTTCAAATTAGATTACGCCAGTTCTCTTCACAACTCATTACCTTGATGTAAATTTTTTATTACTGTGAGTATTGTTGTTGTAGGTTTGGCAAAGGGCTTTGACCAAGATGACCTACAAGGTGAGGATATTTCAGAAGTACTTGCACACAATGCCATGAAAAGGTATTTGTCCTCTTTTCGATTTCCTCTGCTATAATATAATTTTAACACTGGATCATTCCTAATCTATAACTGTATTAAATGTAATGAGCCTGAGTGAACAAATAGTGCAAGTTTTAAGTCATGTAATATATCAACGTAATATCTGGGGGACCTACACTGTATGTGTCACTTACAGTTGGAACACAGGCTGTTTATACCAGCAACCAAATGGATTGAAACGCATTTACTTATAGAGGACCCACTATTTTAACTTTCATAAATTAAATATATTTATTTTCTTTTATATTTTAATTTTGGAAAACATGTTCAAGAAAAATTGAATCAACTTATGAAAAGCCACAAAGACACAAGGAGAATTCCACACAAACAATTCAACGTCAGGATGCTGGATTAATGAAGAAGGAGTTCTAATCATTGGTCCCCCATGTTACAAGGGGACTAAAACAAAATTATCATTATTAGCATATATACACCTTCATCTTCTCTAATGGGAGCTTTTTCTCAACTACACTCACCTTTTCTCCTTTCATCTGCCTTGACTGTGTTCCTTCTTCTCCTCATATATACATTATGTTACCTGCTCTTTCCTTTTCCATTGCACAGCTGATGAAGCTTAAACAGTTGAAATATTTTCTCTTAGCCTGTTATCAAAATCATCCATCCATATGTTTATGTCCAAGGAGGGAGATAAATCTGCATAGGTCATTAGCCCATTGTAGGACAAACAATGCAGGGTCAGTTTAGAGTCACCAACTAGCCTATCACACATACGTCTTTGTGATCTGACAGAAGAAGACATAAAGGTAATTGAGCAATCAGGACCACACAGCCAGAGGACTCACACCCAGGACTCTTAATGCGGTGAAGTAGCTGTTCTGTATAATCTGGAAGTGTTCCATCAATAAGCTTTATTATTATTATTATTATTATTATTATTAGTATTATTATTATTATTATTGTTGTCGTTCTTTACATAGATTTGTTAGTGTCTGTTAGTGTGAATGTGATCGTATATATATTGATTTAATCATAGCACTATTTTATATATCAGTATAAATTAGGGTGGCACGGTGGCGCAGCTGTAGCACTGCTGCCTCGCAGTTAGAAGATCTGGGTTTGCTTCCCGGGTCCTCCCTGCTTGGAGTTTGCATGTTTCTCCCCATGTCTGCGTGGGTTTCCTCTCATAGTCAAAAGATATGCAGGTTGGGTGCATTGGCAATCCTAAATTGTCCCTAGTGTGTGCTTGGTGTATCCAGGGTTTGTTTCCTGCCTTGTGCCCTATGTTGGCTGGGATTGGATCCAGCAAACCTCCGTGACCCATTATATCCGTAATTAGGATATAGCGAGTTGGAGAATGGATGGATAGTATAAATTACAACTATAATAATAAAGTATCTATCTATCTATCTATCTATCTATCTATCTATCTATCTATCTATCTATCTATCTATCTATCTATCTATCTATCTATCTACAGTTAGGTCCATAAATATTTGGACAGAGACAACTTTTTTCTAATTTTGGTTCTGTACATTACCACAATGAATTTTAAATGAAACAACTCAGGTGTAGTTGAAGTGCAGACTTTCAGCTTTAATTCAGTGGGGTGAACAAAACAATTGCATAAAAATGTGAGGCAACTAAAGCATTTTTAACACAATCCCTTCATTTCAGGGGCTCAAAAGTAATTAGACAAATTAAATAACTGGAAATAAAATGTTCACTTCTAATACTTGGTTGAAAACCCTTTGCTGGCAATGACAGCCTGAAGTCTTGAACTCATGGACATCACCAGATGCTGGGTTTCCTCCTTTTTAACGCTCTGCCAGGCCTTTACTGCAGCAGCTTTCAATTGCTGTTTGTTTGTGGGCCTTTCTGTCTGAAGTTTAGTCTTCAACAAGTGAAATGCATGTTCAATTGGGTTAAGATCAGGTGACTGACTTGGCCATTCAAGAATTTTCCACTTCTTTGCTTTAATAAACTCCTGGGTTGCTTTGGCTCTATGTTTTGGGTCATTGTCCATCTGTATCATGAAACGCCACCCAATCAATTTGACTGCATTTAGCTGGATTTGAGCAGACAGTATGTCTCTGAACACCTCAGAATTCATTCGGCTGCTTCTGTCCTGTGTCACATCATCAATAAACACTAGTGTCCCAGTGCCACTGGCAGCCATGCACGCCCAAGCCATCACACTGCCTCCACCGTGTTTTACAGTTTGATGTGGTATACTTTGGATAATGAGGTGTTCCACGCCTTCTCCATACTTTTTTCTTGCCATCATTCTGGTAGAGGTTGATCTTGGTTTCATCTGTCCAAAGAATGTTTTTCCAGAACTGTGCTGGCTTTTTTAGATGTTCTTTAGCAAAGTCCAATCTAGCCTTTCTATTCTTGAGGCTTATGAGTGGCTTGCACCTTGCAGTGCACCCTCTGTATTTACTTTCATGCAGTCTTCTCTTTATGGTAGACTTGGATATCGATACGCCTACCCCCTGGAGAGTGTTGTTCACTTGGTTGGCTGTTGTGAAGGGGTTTCTCTTCACCATGGAAATGATTCTGTGATCATCCACCACTGTTGTCTTCTGTGGACGTCCAGGTCTTTTTGCATTGCTGAGTTCACCAGTGTTTGTTTTCTTTCTCAGGATGTACCAAACTGTAGATTTTGCCACTCGTAATATTGTAGCAATTTCTGGGATGGGTTTTTTCTGTTTTCGCAGCTTAAGGATGGCTTCTTTCACCTGCATGGAGAGCTCCTTTGACCGCATGTTGTCTGTTCACAGCAATATCTTCCACATGCAAGCACCACACCTCAAATCAACTCCAGGCCTTTTATCTGCTTAATTGATGATGACATAATGACAGACTTGCCCACACCTGCCCATGAAATAGCATTTGAGTCAATTGTCCAATTACTTTTGAGCCCCTGAAATTAAGGGATTGTGTTCAAAAAATTCTTTAGTTGCCTCACATTTTTATGAAATCGTTTTGTTCACCTCACTGAATTAAAGTTGAAAGTCTGCACTTCAATCTATCTATCAACATTTTTAATAACATGATAAGGTTCACAACATACTGAACTCTTTCTTTGTTCAAGTCTGCCCTCTACTGGCCATTTCTGTGTACAGTTTAAGACTCAAATGGAGCTGGACTACTGTCATAGGAGTAAAGATTTATTATTGGCACAGTGAAATTCTTACTTGCATGAACTAATCAACATACAAAATGACAATGTAAAAAGGCTCAGCAAACACAGCCCAGCACAGTCTGGAATTAAACCAGTTTGTCTTTCTCTTTAAATGTTTTTTATAAAGTATGTGTGAGAAAGTTAATTGAACTTTTTAGAATAGTCTGTGCTTTTACTTTACAATGTGGTTTGTTATTTATCTAAGTCTTATAATCTTTACCATGCCTACTAATCCAATTCAGCATCTCCTGGGGCTGAGTATTCCAACAGCATTGGACACAAGGTAGGAAAAGAGCAGTGCCAGTCCATCACAGGGCCCGCACACGCATACCCCCATCCAGTGCCAATTTGGAATCTCCAATTAATCTAATATTCTATTAAAAAAATTTCTCACAAAAAATTCTGCACTGTGTCGAGTAAGACTGACTCCAACATAACCCAATTTTAAACATGAATTAGGCAAGACTGTGGATAGGTGGCTGTACCCAGAGAGGAACTCAAATCGGATGTTCTAGTCAATGAAATGGCATTCAGGTGTAAGCCCTTCTTCTTACCTGAACACAATCTTTCATTGTCACCATCAGACTTTCCTCTTCACACCACTGGTATACGGCAGGGATTCATGTAATATTCAAAGTAACCTTCTGTGTATTTTGGGCAAAGGTTTGGTCAAAGAGGCTAGTAAAAATTCAACACCATTGTCGGTCTTTCCAAGTTCTGCAGTCCAACAAAATTCTAAGAATACAATGCTCATTAGTCTGGAAGGTCTCAAAGAACTTAATGGAAATGCAATTCTCACAGGGACAAACGTGATTCTCAAAAGAGAATGCAAGTCTGGGGACAACGTGTTAAATGGGTAAAATGTCCCAGCACTAATGCCGTCATATAAACAACTTTTAGCTTCCTTTAATTCTAAGGAAAATGCCAAACTTCTGGAATGCAATGAGGCTGAAGCAAGCATAGAATCTGAATATGGGATAGAGAAAAATAAAATCGAGCACCAAGGCCAAAAGGAGAAACTATAGTCATTGGCAATAATCAAGCCAAAGTTCCTATCAATAATTGGTAGTTCTTAGCCATCATTAACACTAAAATATGTAAAGTTTTTCTTTTAGTGTTTTTTTTTCAATCAATCCTGCACACAGATGAAATCCGTCTTTTTCGTCTTCTGGGTTTTTATGGTGGTTGGTAGACCAGCATAACTGGTGCATTACTGCCACCTTCTGAGCTGGAGTGTGAAGGAGAGATTCAGGAAAATAAAAAACTCAAATAATATCAAAAAGTCCCACACTTCTTAAAAATGCAAATACGCATTTTGAAACAGTAAATTGCCAATACTCTCCTAGTATACTCTCCATTGAAATTACCTCCTGTCCCATAGCTCTCAAGTTTTCAAAAAGGTGCCATCTTTGCTCCTTATAAGCAGTGCACTCCATTACCAGGGACTGTTTGAAAATGACCTTTAAATCCTGGACCTCTAATGACTCATACGGCGTGACCCTGGATATCAACCAAAGTAACACCATAGCAACTGCTACAGCCAAAATGGTGGCATCCAAAACAAATAGCATTGAAGAAAAATGATAAATATTTTCAAGTTTTTCAATTATCCATAAACTTTGGATTCCTCTATGTTCAAAACCTCTCAATAGAAGCATATCTTTTGAAAAAGGTATCATAATCTATATATATAATTCACTAAAGCAGCCGACCATGGCAGGTAAGACGCAAGACAGAGTCCCGCCCGCCAACTCACCGAGCCCCGCCCACCAACAATTCACTACGCATGACACGACAGAGTCACGCCCACCAACTCACAGAGCCCCGCCCACCAACAATTCACTAAGCAGCCGACCATGGCACGCAAGACAGAGACCATTGGATACGTACAACAGAGCCACGCCCGCCAACTCACAGAGCCCGGCCCATCAACTCTAAGATCATGGGATCCTTAAAAGAAATGTGAAAGTTTAAAAAACACAACAATAGAAAAACAATCAATCCTTTAACACTGAGATTAAAACACAATGCAGGAAGCAGTCTTTAAAAACCAATAAGCCCAGTGCTTCTTTTTCATTAGCGTCTCACCTGCTTCACCCATGCGGGCCCTGCAACAGGCGAGACGCTCTCTCAGCAGCTGACCTTCTCTGTGCCTGACTCCACTACTGTCAGTCGCCTGACTGATCCTTGGCCCAGTCGGCTCCCCCTGACAGTGACTTGGGATTCCCCAACGACCAAGATTCTCATGTTGGGGACACCACGTTCCAAGTCCCGACTCCCGCTGCCTTCCTCAGTGGAAGTGACCACAACTACTGCTCCCCCGGGTGTCCCCCGGGTGTCGGCCAAACACCCAGGCTGTCTGCTCAGCTGCCGCGAGCCTGCTCTCACTCGCTCTACCATACCGGCTTTCTCTCTCTCCTCACTCACTCGCTCACTGCACAGGTGAGAAACGCCCACAGCACGACTCCACCCGGAAACTGCTTCAGCCACACTACCACACCCCTCGCTATGCCGCGAGTGTGGTGATTATTTATTTAAAAATGGCCTTTTGAAGGGGAGCTGTGGACCCGCTATACCACAGGAACACCTGTGACATTGCCTTCACATTGTTTTCCTTTTATTTCTGATCCCGTTCAACAACTATATGGTGACATCGACTTCTCAACTGTCACTCTGGAACAACTCAGCATGCAAGCTATATTAAGCGTCACCAACGAAGACTCGCTACACCTTAATGAACAAGTGCTGGAACTTATCCCTACCGATGAAGTGACTTTCACCAGTGTTAAATCCATCATCACAGACGATCCTGCAGATCAACTTTCATTCCCCGAAGAATTTCGTAATAGTCTTACTCCCACTGGCATGCCTCCGCATAAACTCAAAATTAAAAATATTTCAGTCATCATGCTTCTCAGAAACCTCCTGCCAGCAAAAGGTCTCTGTACTGGCACTAGACTTTCTGTTACCAGCATTCACCGCAATGTACTGGAGTGTAAAACTATCACAGCTCCTACCTCACAAACTGTCCTTATTCCCCGGATATCCCTGACCCCATCAGATTCAGATTTGCCTTTTGCTTTTACACGCAGACAATTCCTGTTAGATTTGCCTTCACAATGACAATTAATAAGGCACAGGGCCAAACTTTCAAAAAGATATGCCTGTATCTGCCAAAACCAGTTTTCAGTCACGGACAATTGTATGTTGCTCTCTCCAGAGTTCCATCTTTTCATTCACTCACAGTTGTATCCTCAAACCCACCCCATTTGGACAACTGTGTCTTTCAGGAAGTGTTCAGTCATCAGTAAATAATTATGTGGCGTATGCTACGCCGCAGGTTGCCTAGTATTAAATAAAAATCAAAACTGCAGCCTTGACTTAACTATAGCATTAAAAAGGCATCATGTCTCCTATGCCGATCTTCTTAAGCAGGAAACAGAGTCTGCTCTGAGGCACTCCAGGATGTGTGTGCTGCCTCCTTTTGGGTTGGAGGGAAATGACAAGTGTTCTGTCAGTCTTCCTGTTCATTGACCTTAAAAGAATCACATGATCATAATTTTCAACGCTTGGGAATATGTGCATCCACCTATCAGTTAAGGGTATTCTAACGTTTCTTTGTTTAACTTTCTTTCAAGTACACAGTTTCTAAGAGGGTCATTGCACATCTGCTTACAGTGCTCTCCTTCCCCTGCAGATTTCCTATTTCTCTTGTGCAAATGATGAGTCCTTCTCTTGCCTTGTCCTCCCCTTTGGTTCTACTTCCAACTCTGGTATCTCCTTTCTTACCTGCTAACCCACAACATTTGTGTGTATGCCCATTTGAACTTGACGTAAGGCAGAAATGTAGAAAACATCCTTAAAGAAATGTCAGACATAGCCAGGGTCAAAACATTAAAGATCTGAAAATGGGATGTAAAATAAACTTGAAGTTTATAGCATGGCCAAAATCGGAAAATAATTTTAGTGCTCTCAAAATAATTTCTCACATGGAGTTCTTCCTTTATTATAAGCAAAATCCAGATGCCTTTTAAAATGCAGTTTAATTTTAAAAAGCGGACTGGCAGTGTGTTAAATACCACACAGCACATGTCTCATGAGCCATAACATAACTAATATAACGGAAAAACAAATAAAAACAACACAAATTGCCACAACTACTTTTAAATTATGTCATTACTTGGGATTTGAGGTTTGAAAGTGGTCAGCTAACCCAGTAAAGTAAATATCTTAATAACATTCCTAACATACACCATACCAGGAAACCACGTGTTTATCAGATTGGTCATATGTTGTGAATCTCCACTAGGTGGCAGTAACAAATAAAAAATGCAGTCTGTCTTTCCTATCCAGGAAGTGTGTGCAGTCTCATTATAAACCTAATTCAGTCATAAATGTGAAGTGTGCATTTCTCATTGCATAGGGGTTTATGTTAACACAACTTTTTCATCATCTAAGAAATGTGTAGAAGCAATTAAAAAGGTAAATAAAATGTGTGATGGGCGGCCACAGCCACTACCTGGCCCGGGACGCCAGCAGAGTGGAAGGACCAGGGGAGAGGGCATTGATGAGGCAATATCTCACCTGGGACACTAGAGGGCAGCCCTCCTGGGAGGCTGTGGCACTGGATTTTGGTGAAGCCCTGTTGGGTTCCGTGGAAGACGCCAGGGGGAGCTCTTTAGCCGTGTAGAATGATTCCAGCACCTGGGAGTGTTTCCAGGTAATACTGATGAGCCACCTGGATCACTCCCAGGAGCTGAATAATAGGAGTCGCCTCACTCCATTGAGAGGCCAGAGTCAGGAGGAAGGAGTGGACAAAGCCTGAGGAAGTGGAGGCAGATGGACTGGCGGCAAGGAAGGGAATGGACTGTATATTGGTGTATTGTGGTGTTGGTAATGTGTGCACAAACTGTAAATAAACACAGGGGTTGAGTAAACCTGTGCCCTGCCTGTCTGTGTCGGGGGTTAGGGTGGCAGTACACTACCTAGTGGCTTACAAATATTAGATTATATCATAAAAACTGAGGGGCATTATGCTCAGAAAGTATAATGCACTGGTGAGACTGCATCTGGTGTATTGCATGCAGTTGTGGTCAGCACTCTACAAGAAAGACATTGCAACACTTGATGCTGTGCAGAGGAGACCATCCAGGTACATCCCAGCACTGAAGGACATGCCATATACTGTGACAGACTCAGAGAATTAAACCTGTTTAGCTTCAAGCAGAGGACTAACCCAGGTCTTCAAAATACTCAAAGGCATATCCGGCAGGATTCTTGTAATTTAGGAGATGATCATGTACTTCAGGACATCAGTGGAAAATAAGGGAAGTACATTTAGGACTGAAAGCCAGAAAGCACCTCTTTAAGGAAAGAGTTGTGGAAATCTGCAGCAAGTTTAGCGAGGTGTGTAGTTGAAGTAGAAACCTTGACAACCATTAAGAAAAATCTGGATGAGATATCGGGAGAGCTTAGCCAAATGAGCCTTATACACTGAATGACATTCTTCCAAATTCCTCATGTTCGTAGGTCCTTAAAGATGGTGTAGCAGCAACAGTAATCTTATCAAATGAACACAGTACAGTGAAATTTTTACTTTTAAGTCCAAACAAAGCAGAACACCAGTGCCATCAGGGCCGTCTTAACGCATGGGCACGCTGGGCAGTTGCCCGGGGGCCCCACGAGCATATAACCCATGCTAATCTATGTATGTTATGACTTGCTAAGTGGTTGTGTAGGTAGGGGCCACAGTGCATTGCTTTGCCTGGGGGCCTGTAATGCTTTTAAGATGGCCCTGAGTGCCATGATAAACAAAAATGTATTAAAAAGCATTTTATGTAACAGAAAACACAAATCAGCTTACCTGTGCTATGAATCTTAATGTGTGCCTTAGTTACGACTAGGGGGCTTCGCTCGCCAACCCCTGGTGTTGGGCAACCCGAAATACATTGATGTATGTATGAGATATATTGAAGTGTAAAGGTGTAGATGACGAACAAAGGAAGTAAAGAACCCGTAGCATGGCACATTAGAAAGTTTTATTGGAATTTTTCTTTATACACAACATTTGTAGTAAAGATGGTGTGTTGTCCTTGAATGCGTATTCCTTGGTATGGAGTATCTACAACTTTAACTTTAATGTCAGATGAACGCCGAACTCTTGAGAAGGCTACATAAAGTTGTCCATGTCCAAGTACAGGCTCAATTGGCGGAATTGTTTAGCGGCCGTTTGTCATTCCCTTCTTTGCCGTTTATGTATTGGCTCTGCTGTTTGAGAGTCGCGTTGTAGGCGCCTGCGTTCATTACTTGTATTCAGGCGGGCTCGTTTCTGTATGTCTGTCAGTTGAGATGTTTCGTTTTGGAGCCGTGACATCCTTTGGTTGTGTTGTTTGAGAAGCGCGTTGTAGGTGCCTGTGTTCATTGTTTTTATACAGGCGGGCTCGTGTTTGTAGCCCCGTTAGTCGAGCTCTTTCTTTTTGGAGCCGTGCCTGCTTTGCTTGCGGCATTTCAGACACGCGTTGTAGGCGCCTGCGTTCATTGATTTTATCCAGGCGGGCTCGTTTGTGTATCTCCGTCAGTTGTGGTGTTTCGTTTTGAACCCATGCCTGCTTTGCTTCCGCAGTTTCAGATGTGCGTTGTAGGCGTCTATGTTCATTGTATTTGTCCATGCGGGCTCGTGTTTGTAGCTCCGTTAGTCGAGCTGTTTGGTTTTGGAGACGAGACAGTTTTGCTTCCAAGGTTTCAGACGCGCGTTGTAGGCACCCACGTTTAATGATTTTATCCATGTGGGCTCGTTTTTGTAGCTCCGTTAGTTGAGCTGGATCGTTTTGGAGCCGTGACCGTGACTCCATTAGTTATCCATTGTCTACCGTTAGTAATATGGATAATTGCACTTACTGTTAATATGGAGCGTTTTCTGTGGTTGTACTGTTAATAATGCATCAGTGTACAGTGATCCCTCGCTATATCGCACTTCGTCTTTCGCGGCTTCACTCCATTACGGATTTTAAATGTAAGCATATGTGAATATATATCGCGGATTTTTCACTGCTTCGCGGATGCCTGCGGTCTACAGTACGTGTGCTTCTTCAGTTGATTTGCCCATTTGAATTCAAACAAGGGATGCCTTTGAATTCAAACAAGGGACGCTATTGGTGGATGGCTGAGAAGCTACCCAATCAGAGCCTTCGGTTAAGTTCCTGTGTGCTGCTGATTGGCTCAGCGACGGAGTGCTGCATTAACCAGGAAGTCTAATCTCACTCATTCATCATTAACGCACGTTACTGCTACTGCTGCAGGAGCCATGTCCAAGCGCCAACAGAAGATGCAAATGATTGCAGAAAAGGTAAAAGTTTTGGATATGTTGAAGGAAGGAAACAGCTACACCGCTGCAGGACACCATTACAGCATCAATGAGTCCATGATTCTTTTTATTTAAAAAGGAGGAAAAGCATATAAGATCTACGGCCGCAGTGTCCTTTAACCAGGGTGCAAAACGAGTTGCAAGTGGACGTGATAAGGCAGTAGTCTGGATGGAATCTGCTTTAGGGATTTGGATTGAAGAGTGATGGAAGAAGTACAACGGCGGTGCTACACAGTCGCCTGAAGAGGCTCCTTTAGAAGAGCTGTAACGCTATCCTTTGTTGTGCAGTAAAATTAAATTCATCGTTATCGGACAAGTCGTCGTGTCATTGTTGGTGAGTAACCATAATTAATTATTTACATACAGTACTTATTACATGTACATAGTTTAGTGTCACTGTACACACATTTTACTGTATACAATTTTTCTTGCATTGTACGTATTTATTGCTGGTGGCCTGTCTGTCGTAATGGCTGTAACATATGTGATATCGGAGACACTCAATATCTTTACAATAATATTTAGGTTTTACTGTATTTTACATACATAATTTCAACGAATCTTACCTAATATCTAAGAGAATACAAAGGGTTTATGCTGTATAATTGTGCGTGAAATGTTTATAATAGTGTGGGAGAGTTTATAAGGGCTTAAAATATATAAAAATAACCATATAAACATATGGTTTGTACTTCGCGGATTTTATTATTTCGCGGGTGGCTCTGGAACGCAACCCCCGCGATGGAGGAGGGATTACTGTAATGTGATTCACATATGCTATATGGTTTGGACGTGTGAGGATGCCGAATGTTTAATACGGAGAGTTTGTTTATTCTCATTACCTGGACCATGCTGTGTAGTGTGGACGTTTAGTTCAAAAGCGCGTTGTAGGTGCCTGCGCCTTTCGTACTATCTTTGTGGACCTTTGCAGACTCCGTAGTGTCTTCCGTTTGACTCTGGGGTGCAGTGCAGAATCCTCTTTTCTGATATTTTTATTTTATTAATTTTCATTGTAATCATGCCATACAAACAGATCAATTTATAACCCAACAAATTTGAAGACTAATCAAACCCCACCCCTGAGAAGGAGAGCTTAGCTAAAGGAAAATTGCTTAAGGCTTTTTAATAAGGCAACATTAAACAAAAGAAAGGGAGAAGTAAATATCTATGTAAATAAGAGATGGAGAAGGGAGTTAAATGCGATAATAGTTATTTCTCTTATTCTAAAATAATATTGATTAAATCCTGCCATGTTTTGAAAAAAATTTGTACAGATCCTCTAACTGAAAATTTGATTTTTTCCAATTTCAAATAATATAAAACATCGGTTTCCCACTGACTTATAAGAGGAGAATTAGGATTCTTCCAATTTAACAAAATAAGTCTGCGTGCCAAAAGTGTAGTGAATGCAATCACAGTTTGCTTGTCCTTCTCCAATTCAAGTCCATCTGTAAGAACACCGAACACAGCTGTTAATGGGTTAGGAGGGATTGTGATACCAAGGCTGTCTGAGAGGCACTTAAAAATTTTTGTCCAAAATGATGTTAGTTTGGTGCAGGCCCAAAACATGTGACCCAGTGAGGCAGGAGCTTGGTTGCAGCGCTCGCAGGTTGGATCCTGCCCTGGAAACATTTTGGACAGTTTTAAGTGAGACAGATGGGCTCGATATATAATTTTTAGTTGAATAATTCTATGCTTTGCGCATATAGAACTCGAGTGAATTCTCTGCTTTGCTACCTTCCACTCCTTTTCTGATATATTGATTAAGAGATCTTCTTCCCAATGTCCTCTTGGATCTTTGAAAGGTAGGGACTCTAATAAGATTTTATATATTGCGGAAATAGTGTTTGTTTCCTCGAAATTGAGCAGTATTTTTTCCAGCATTGTGGAGGGTGCAAGGTGGGGGAAATCGGGCAATTTCTGTTTAACAAAATTTCTAATTTGAAGATAGTAAAAGAAATGTGTAGCTGGGAGGTTGAATTTTGAACGTAATTGTTCAAAAAATGTAAATATGTTGTCTATATAAAGATCTCTGAGCATTTTAATCCCAGAACTTTTCCAGGTATTAAAAACTGGATATACTTGCGAAGGTTGAAAGAGGTGGTTCTCTTGCAGAGGTGCCACTGATAAAAGATTTTCCATCTTAAAATGCTTTCTAATTTGGTTCCATATTCTGAGTGAGTAAAGCACAATTGGGTTATTAGTATATTTGCGATAACTTTCATTTATTGGAGAGCAGAGCAGGGAATATAAAGAAGTACTACAGGATTTTACTTCTATTGCGGACCAAGCCTGTGTATGTTCATTTATTTGTGTCCAGGTTTTTATGGCTTGTATGTTTGCTGCCCAATAATAAAACTGAAAATTAGGTAAAGCCATGCCACCTTCTGCCTGAGGTCTTTGTAGGGTCGCTCTTCGGATACATGGGTGTTTTGAGTTCCAAATGAATGAGGTTATTATTGAATCTGTTTAAAAAACGATTTATTGATATATATTGGAATGTTTTGAAATAAAAAGAGAAGTTTAGGAAGGATATTCATCTTAACAATGTTAATTCTTCCGGCTAGAGTGAGATGAAGGGTTGACCATCTATGCAAGTCTTGCTTAATTTTTTCCATACAGACACCAAAATTTTGTTGATAAAGAGCTTTATGTTTACTTGTGATATTTACCCCTAGGTATTTAAACTGATCTGCTATGGTAAAAGGTAGGGTGTCAAATCTAATATTATATGCTTGTGAATTCACTGGAAAGAGTATACTTTTATTCAGATTAATTCTAAGACCAGATATCTTTTGAAATTCTGTTAGTGCTGTTAAAACAGCGGGGACAGTGTTTTCTGGGTCTGATATATATAAGACCATATCATCTGCATATAGAGAAATTTTCTGTTCCAGTCCTTCTCTGACACTCCCCTTTATCTGATAAGAATTTCGGCAGTGAACCGCCAGTGGTTCAATAGTGATTGCAAACAACAGTGGCGACAAGGGACATCCTTGTCTGGTACCACGTTCTAGTTTAAAGTAGTCTGAGCAAATGTTATTAATACAAACTGAAGCTTCTGGATTGGTATACAGTAGTTTGATCCAAGCACAAATATTCGGGCCAAACCCAAATTTCTCCAATGCAGTGAAAAGGTAATTCCATTCAATCATATCAAATGCTTTTTCTGCGTCTAATGATAGTAATATCTCTGGGGTGTTTGATTTTGCTGGTGAATATATAACATTAAACAAGCGTCGGAGATTTGAAGATAGGTGTCGGCCTTTAATAAATCCAGTTTGATCTTGTGATATTACCGAGGGCAGCACTTTCTCCATCCTTCTAGCTAGGATTTTTGAGAGTATCTTAACATCATTATTCAGGAGTGAAACTGGTCTGTATGATGCACATTGTAACAAGTCCTTATTTTGTTTAGGAAAGACGGTGATTAATGCTTGTCGAAATGTTTGAGGTAGTATTTGGTTGTCTCTAGCTTCTGTAAATGTTGCCAATAAGAGGGGAGCTAGCTGAGTGGAGAATTTCTTATAAAATTCTACGGGGTAACCATCAGGGCCTGATGATTTCCCGCTTTGTAGTGACTTTATAGCGTCTAGTAATTCTGTCAGTGTTAGAGGTTTATCCAGTTCCTCAGCACTTAAAGCATCTATTTGTGGTATCTGTGAAGTATCCAGAAATGCATTAGATTGTGTGTTGTCTTCTTTGGGCTCAGTGGAATATAAAGACTTATAGTAATCTCTAAATGTGTGCATTATTTTATTATGGTCGATGATTTCTTCTCCATTCTTGTTGGTGATTACTGGTATTGCATTGTGAACTTCTTGTTTATGAATATGTTGAGCTAAAAGCTTATTAGCTTTTTCTCCGTGTTCATAGTAATGCTGTCTAGACTTATAAATAAGTTGTTCAATTTCTTTAGTTGTTAAGATGTTAAGTTCTGTATGCAGGGCCTGCCTTTTCCTGTGGAGAACTTAATTTGGACGCCTGGCTTGTTCTTCATCTATTCTAGTAATTTCATTTCTTAGCTCTGACACTTTCTTGGTTTCTAATTTATTTCTGTGGGAAAGATAATCTGTCCTCTTAAGAAGGCCTTTAGAGTTTCCCAGAGTGTTCCTGCAGAAACCTCTGTGGACGTGTTTGTGTCTAGGAAGAAGCTGATTTGTTTGGATTTAAATTCTGTGCAGTTCTCATCTGCCAATAAAAGAGGGTTAAGACGCCATCTGCGAGGTGAGTGTGAGGGGCTTATTGATTTTAGCTCCAAGACTAGAGGGGCATGGTCAGAGATAACAATTGTGTTGTATTTGCATGATTTAATTGTAGGCAGGAAATTATTATCTATAAAAAAATACTCGATTCTTGAGTAGCTATAATGCACTGGTGAGTAGAACGAATATGTTCTTGAGTTTGGGTTAAGAAACCTCCAGGGGTCTAATAAGTTGTGATCATTCAAAAACTGTGTAATTATCTTTGCAGTATTAGATGTCATCCCCCCTGTCACAGGAGTCCTAGCTAAGAGTGGATTTAAAACACAATTAAAGTCCCCAACCATTATAATTTTATGAGTGTTCACATTGGGAATGGATGCAAATAGATTTTGCATGAATTCCTTATCATCGACATTGGGTGCATAAACATTTATCAAAATCATTTTACTGTTATATAAGTTGCCCATGACCATCACATATCTCCCTTCAGGGTCCGACACTACATCTGATGCTACAAATGGAACTGTTCTATGTATGAGAATTCCCACCCCTCTAGTTTTCTTTATAAAGCTAGAATGGAACACTTGGCCAGTCCAGTCTTTTTGTAATCTGAACTGATCCTTGGTTAGTAAGTGGGTCTCCTGTAAAAATACTATTTTAGTGTTTAAGCCTGTTAGGTGAGAGCATACTTTCTTTCTCTTTAATTCGTGATTCAGGCCTTTAACATTCCAGCTCACAAAGTTAACTGTCCCATCATGGAGACACTGATTCTAAGTTTTTAATGTCATTTTATAGTTTTAATTGGTAATATGGCAGTTTTAATCTTAGTTTCAAGATTCCCCATGAGTTATTGCATTTTAGCCTATTGTTGCATTGATATTTATAATTATAAGAATTACAAGAATAGATTAGATATAACCTGCTCTCCTTCTCTCCCTCCTTTATCCCCCCACCCCCCCATTTTGCCTCCCCACGAGGCTAGATCCCAATTCGCGATGTTCCAGTCCTCTGACATACGAAGAGACAGAGCACGTCCAAAACAAAACAAACCCCACCCTGCAGCAGCGTTACAGAATTAAAACAGAGATATCTTTTGCAGTTAAATTCTTAATACTATCTGCCGAAGACGTTCTCATTAACAATATTTAAGCTTGAAATAATCTTCAGCGCTTTTAAGTTAAGATATTAAGATTAAAAAAAAAAACAAACAACCCTGGGAATGATTTTAAAAACTAGTCTAGGATAAACCTGGTAATTCCTACTGTAATAGTATAATGGTAATAGTATAAATAGTAGAAAAAGCAATAAACCAAGGGTATGAAGTTAAACAGTCTACTTTAAGGTATCTATACTAATAAAAGGCAAAGCCCTCACTGACTGACTCACTCACTCACTGACTCACTCATCACTAATTCTCCAACTTCCCGTGTAGGTAGAAGGCTGAAATTTGGCAGGCTCATTCCTTACAGCTTACTTACAAAAGTTAGGCAGGTTTCATTTCGAAATTCAAAGCGTAATGGTCATAACTGGAACATATTTTTTGTCCATACACTGTAATGGAGGAGGCGGAGTCACGTATCGCGTCATCACGCCTCCTACGTAATCACGTGAACTAAAAACAAGGAAGACATTTACAGCACGAGCCACACGCGGGAACGAAGGTAAATGACGTTAATTTTTGACTGTCTTTTAATACTGTGTAAGCATACATATTAACACGTGCAATTAAACGTGTGCATTTACGGGGTGATTTCTCAGGCTTAAAAGCTCACCTTTTATCAAACGCGGGAAGAAAGGTACTGACGTTGTTCACTGTCTTTTAATACTGTGTAACCATACATATTAACACATGTCCAATGAAACGTGTGCATTTACGGTGATTTCTCAGGCTTAAAAGCTCGCCTTTTACTAAAAAGGTAAATGCAAAACTATTTTCAATCAGTTTATTGAAACGCTCCCGTTAAGGATTGCAATAACATATTCGCGAGATAAAAGAACGAAGTAGGGGGAAATGGAGGAACAGCCGCAAACAGCGAACAGCAAAAAATTAATTAAACAATTGAGAACGGAGCGAGTTAAGCATACAAGCATGTTCATAAGGGAAACAAAGCACGGTGTAAAACGTAAGTTTAAATAAAGTTTATAGAAACGCTCCCGCTGCGGATTGCAATAACATATTCACGAGATAAAAGTTTAATGAGAAGACACGAGGTATAAACGAACCACACGCCGTGGCGCAACGTTAGGGGCAACAGTTTCAACCATTCTATGATCTGCTTCTCGCAACTGAAAGACGGCACATGGCGGATGTTAGCCGACTTGCTGACCGCAACGTTAGGGGCTTCAAGTATGGCGCTGACGCCACATCTCAGTGCCAACACTTTGCAGACTGTACTTAAAAGACACGCCCTCCTCACTGGACAGTTAAAAACACCAATCAAACTAACGATGACATCAAGTATTACCCAATCAAAAGTAGGAAAGGAGGCATCTTCATAAAATGCGTGTGGGATGATTTGCATGAGACGCTGCTTTAAAAAAAAAATGATAAAAAAAATACGGGATAAATCCCGTCCAGTATTCATTCAAAACGGGACGCGCAATTTCATTCTCAAACGCGGCACGATTCCGTATTTTAAAGGACGGGTGGCAACCCTACAGTGCCAGGTAACCACCCATACAATCAGATTGTGATTCAGACTAGGAATGCAATGAATGTAATTACCCCCGATCTACATACAAGGCGAAAGTCTTGCAACATTCAAAGATGATGGTTTGGGATAATTAGTACTTATAAGTACACCATGGAACATAAAAGAGCTTATGAAGCCTTGAACCGAAAAAAGCAAGATCTCAGAGATCGTACAAAAAAAAAAGGAGGTAATGTCGTTTTACTCGCTGTAGATTTTAGTGAAACATTACCAGTTATTCCACGAGGGAGACCAGCAGATGAACTCAACGCTTCTTTAAAATCCATGCTTCTCCCACGGTCGGTTATATGTCGCGTGTTCTCGGGTAGGTACACCAAAAAATGTATACATTTAAGCATGTAATGGGCAAAGAAAAAATGAGGTATACCCGAAGGCACTGCAGTAGTACTCAATGTAACTTTACTTCTTAAATGTTAATGTTTTACTGTTTAATAATTTATACGCTTCTTATATATTGTTCAAATTCTTTTATCAAAATACCAGTGACAGCGCAATGCACGATAACATGGAGTGAATACACCATACGCATCTGCCCACGGCCGCCCTGGTGTGCGCAGATAGGAGTTGATTCTAAAATAAAATAAACATAAAAAGAGTAATACAATCATCACCCATAAAGCGGATAGCAGACGTGACGTATTATATGTGTACCACATTTCAAGTCAATAGGTGAAACGGTTTGCAAGCTACAGGTGATTTAAATATCCTGGACAGACCAACGAAAAGCCACGGTAGCAAATTATAGAAGAAGATTTTACTGTTTAATAATTTATATTTATATGAAATGTGCTTCTTATATATTACTTCATATTCTCATATGATAATGATGTTAATGTTGTTTATATTGATTTCTATGTTATTGTAAGTGCATCTATGTGTGTATATGTATGTATGTATGTATGTATGTGTATATATATATATATATATATATATATATATATATATATATATATATATATATATATATAAAAAATATATATATAAAAAATATATGTGTATATGTATATATAATATATCTGTATATGTGTGTATATGTGTGTGTATATGTGTATATGTATATATATATGACAGCAACACTCATAACAATGATAACACAATTACATTGACAATCATGTTACGTTATTTTTAAAATGTTTCCTTTACTTTTTCATAACCTCTTTAACACACTACTTCTCCGCTGCGAAGCGCGGGTATTTTGCTAGTAGTAAAATAAAATAAAAAAAAGAAGAAAAAAAAAACGAATCCTACTTTAATTACTTCCACATTTTCACACTCACGTCTATAACTCTATAACTCTGATTAAAACATAAACATATAAAGTCCAGATAAAGAAAAGGAAAAAAAAAAGGGATGTATAATTATAATACCAGTCTCTTTAAACATGGATCCAGAGAGCAGATCATAGGTCCTTCCCGTGCCTTGATAGAATACGGCTCCTTTAGCTTCTTTAGTTCCTTTTCAGCTTCTTCTTTGCTTAGGAAAATATAATGTTGATATATTGAACTTGAACTTCCACTTTCAGTTTGGCGGGATACAAGAGGCTGTATTTGATATCGGCTTTCCGTAGCAACTTTTTAATGTTGATGTAGGATCTGCGTTTTGCAGCTGTTGATGGTGAGAAGTCGGGAAAAATACGAATAAGATTATTTTCGAATATAATCTCTTGCTTGCGTCTGAGAAGTGCCATCACATCAAGCTTACATCGTAGTCGCTCGAAGCGGACAATAAAAGACCTAGGTTTAAAGGTGCTTGGTCTGTTTGTGCGATAAGCCGTGGCTATCTCAATGTCGAGTTTAAAGTCATCTCCAATTATTTTAGACAGTAATTCTACTGCAAATTTCACTGCACTTGAGCTTGAGCTTTCTCGTTTCTCAGGTATACCCTCAATTCTTATATTATTTCTTCTGCACCCATCCTCCAGGGCTGCAAGTCTGTCTCCAAGTTTTTTGCATTCGGAGTTCGTAGCTTTGGCTTTTTCATCAGCGTTAGACGCCAGTTGTTCCGCTGTTTCAACTCGAGCCGTGAGTCCCTGCTTAACGTCTTCCAGCTGATCTGAAACGTCATTAATATGGTCATCAAGCATTTTCAGTTTGGAATTAGTTTCTTCGATGTGTTCCACTAATTTCTCCAACATGCCTTTAAAGTTCACTTCAAAACGTTTAAATAGATGCGTTTCCTTATCTTTGTTATCCTTCTTGAGCTCAATGGTCACCTTCTTAAGATCATTCATGTTATCTTTCTTAAGCTCATTCATAAGCTCATTCATGGCCGTAACCATGGCAGTGGCCAGTGTAGCGATCATCTCTTTCAGTTCGGACAGTTCGCTTCGGCTTTCGTGCTCCGCGAGTGGAAATGCAGCTCCTGTTACAGCAGGCGCTGCAGGCTCGCGATGAGTAGATGAGAGCACATCCTGCAGAGCCCTTTCTAGTCTCGAATGATCCTCAGAAATCGGCGATCCATCGCGATCTGTATCACTTGCACCTTCGCTCCCATTTTCACTCTCGACTGGAAACGATACAATGGAGCGGGGTCCCAGGAATTCTGCGCATTCGTCTGCCTGTTCCAGGTCAGTCTCCGTGAGGCCATACCTTGCACTTGCACTCAGGCCGGAAGTCTGTCCAGACTTTGATACAGCTTTAAGTTTCTTGTCCAGTTCTTTCTGACTTTTCTTCTTGTTACTCATGCTTGTATATTGTAGTGGAAGTTCCTTGGTCGGGTTAAATACAGGATACCTCTAAATAATATGAAATACGTGGGAAAATAAAGCCGCTGCTAGCAGAGCTCTGCTTCAGACGTCCATCTCCTATAAACGGATGAAACCAATTCTGTGTGGCGTTAGTTGAGCTATTTCGTTTTGGAGCCGTGACTCCTTCATTAGTTGAGCTCTTTCGTTTTTGAGCTGTGACTCCTTCATTCGTGGTGGATCAGACTTCGCTTGCGGTTTATGAGACGCGCGCTGTAGGTGCCTGCGCACTATGTCTCCTGCGTCCATCGCCGTGTACCTGGGTCCGTGCCTTCCGGTTTACTATTCTCGGTTAGTAATATGGATTCTTACAAATAATTTTTCATTAACATACTGAGATACAGAGCTGACAACCTGTAAGAAGTATCTGAATGAGACATTGGGACAACTTAACTCTTACCTAAACAAATTAGCCTGATTTTTTTTTCAAATTTGTTATATTCCTGTGTTTTTATTATGTAGCCCAAAATTTAATCCATAATCCAGCAATCAATGACAAAAAAGCCACAATAAAGACAAAGACAAAAATCCATTCCACAGCAGTTAATACCACCAATCTCCATCCATCCATTTTCCAACCCGCTGAAACCGAACACAGGGTCACAGGGGTCTGCTGGAGCCAATCCCAGCCAACACAGGGCACATGGCAGGAACCAATCCCGGGCAGGGTGCCAACCCACCGCAGGACACACACAAACACACCCACACACCAAGCACACACTAGGGCCAATTTAGAATCTCTAATCCACCTAACCTGCATGTCTTTGGACTGTGGGAGGAAACCAGAGCGCCCGGAGGAAACCCATGCAGACACGGGGAGAACATGCAAACTCCATGCAGGGAGGACCCGGGAAGCGAACCCAGGTCCCCAGGTCTCCCAACTGCGAGGCAGCAGCGCTACCCACTGTGCCACCCACCACCAATCTCCTTTACTTCAAATTAAATTCTGAGGGTCATCCAGCAATACTGATGTCATGGAGGCCCCGCCTCCAGGGGATTCACCAACAAAACACAAGCCTTGAAGTATATATACACAACACATGTAAAACAATATATACATGAAACAATATTAACAAATAATACATAAAAGCAAAAGATCATATCAGATATAATAATAACAAAATAACAATATAAAAGAAAAGAAAAATAAGCCAGGGAAAAACCCCTGGCTGCAACGTAGCACTCATAAACTACAGACTGGACCTGCTTGTCAAAAATTAATGACTTTATAAATACAAACCTGTGGTACAATCTGAGCAGGTCTGACCTTCAAGCCTGTTATTGACAGAAGCAGCTCTCTGTTATCTATGCCAGAAGTTTTTAATGTGTATTTGGTCGTCTCATCAACTCCAACCTTTTCTAACCCTGGTGCCGCATTACACAGAAAGAATGAAGGGATTGTCCCAGGCATCATAAAATATAATAAAGTCATTTTGGTGAAGCGTTTTCACGTTATTGCAGATACAAGAGGCTAAATCATAAACATTTTATCTCATTTTAATGATTTTAGCAGTGCCTACAATAGAATAGAGAGAATAACATTTGGACACATCAAAGACAGACTGGAATGTATTTATGAAAGTAAAATGCCCTATGATTATAATAATTCACTGGAGTGGGGTCACGACTTTATTTGTGTTACAGTTCTGAAATGTCTGAAAAAACGATTGTCAGAACCATTTAGAAGAAGTAAGAAAGGGCCAGCAGGAAAACACAAAAGCTTTGAATCAATATCTACTCTGAGAATGCTTGCGGCTTCTGTGGCATGCCTGCTCAAGTGCTTTTGAGGTTGTTTACGACTGGGATCCTAATTAACGGCACTTTCATGTTGCTCCATTCTGAAGCACTCTGCTGTCCTGAAGCAACCACTTGATCCTCTGCAGGGGCGCTGTTTAATTACGACGTTTGCTGATTAAAAGCTCCTGATACCAGAGTTTAATTGAGACAGATGCCAAGCATTAGAGATGTTCTCTCTAAAGAAGAACAGCACACAAAAAAGAGAATACATGCTGTTCAGAGGGAAAAATAAGAGCCCTTAACCCAAATCTCATATGTTGTGGGAGCAAATATGAAAGATGTCATTCTTCTATTACCCTTATTTCATCATTAAAAAATTGTTTATTGTGGCAACTGAATGTGGTAAAGGGCAGGGACAGGGCTTTGAAAGACCCGGACAATATGTACACTGACAGTTGGTAACACACGTCACCATGCCAGTGAAGTAATATGAACACCATCAGTGTTCTGAGAGTACATGGGCTGGCCGAGAACGGCTACAGGATATCTGACCTGAGTGAAAACATTTCCTGTTTTCTGTGGACACTAGAGTGCAGACAACTTGGCAGTGGACTGATTTGCTTAATCCATGTAATTAAAAAGGACTTTCTGACATCTCAGTGATGCAGGGACACCAAAGGGCAATTCCCAATTATGATTTTTTCATAATAAGCAGTTTAATTTAAAGGAAAAATAACCAAGAGATGAAAGCACCAATTAACAACAGGGAAATCAGAAATGGGGCCAGGCAAGAGAAAGAAATAGTACATCAAAACTCAAAAAGCAATAAATCATAGCCAAAGAAACAAACAAAAAGTGCTAACTCCAAAGTCTCTTTTAGATGTCCTCTATGCTACAAAATTTGAGAAATAAAGAAACGGATCCAATAAAAGGATGCCAGAAGATACACACTGCCATTTTAAAAAAATGCTTAGTAAAGACATCACACACACTCACCAGTGTAAATCAGGCTATAGTGTCGCTGGAGCAGATATAGGGCCTGGACTTGCCCCCAGAAGTGAATTTGTGACTGGGCAAGAAGTGACCCCCAGAATAGGGTTTAAGCCGAACTCCCAGTCAAATGCTGGGTGAGTGTGCTTGGAGAATAGGCAAGTGAACAAATCACCTCACAAAGAAGGTTGTCCAAGGAAGAGATAGGAGTTGAGTTTTTGTCTCTGGTTCTTTATACTTGATATAATTTTCAATTGGCAATAATTGTCAATGAAACTCTTTGATTTTATATATTGCTACCCTTGGTATTATTTTGGCTTTAAGGGATGCTATGATAGCACCATTTAGCGTCCACAATATATACTTTGTGGCCAAGTGCAGGAATGACAGGTTGCTGGAAGAAAATTTAAGGCAGCAATCGGGTCGTCTCATTTAATAAACAGCCAAAAATAAACAAAAGCAGCACTCCTTAGACGTTGTTACCCTTGTCTCTGGGTAACATACCACAGAAAGTAAGCCTCAGTTTCTAGATGTGGATTAGGGTCAGTTTGCTCAGGAGCTCTGTCTGGCAGGTTTCTCTTACCAAAATGACACGCTCTTTCTGGGAAGCCAGGGTTCTTATGGGTGGGGAACCCCTTCTTTGTACTATGGTGAGAGATTAAGAAAACAATGTTAGCAAAAGAGCCCCCTCTTGTCCCGATGAGCAATTACATACCTTGAAAGAACTGGTAAGTAGATCCTCTGAAACGCATGTGTGACAATGTAGACCTGTCCATATCACTTTTTTATTTGCCCATTAGATGCAATTCATGGCTGAAGGACTAGAAATGATTATCACATTACAACTGGCTGCAAGGCAGGATCAAACAGTAAATGGGAGGCAGTGTTGTATCCATCCATCCATCCATCCATCCTCTTCCGCTTATCCGAGGTCGGGTCGCGGGGGCAGCAGCTTGAGCAGAGATGCCCAGACTTCCCTCTCCCCGGCCACTTCTTCCAGCTCTTCCGGGAGAATCCCGAGGCGTTCCCAGGCCAGCCGAGAGACATAGTCCCTCCAGTGTGTCCTGGGTCTTCCCCGGGGCCTCCTCCCGGTTAGACATGCCAGGAACACCTCACCAGGGAGGCGTCCAGGAGGCATCCTGATCAGATGCCTGAGCCACCTCATCTGACTCCTCTCGATGCGGAGGAGCAGCAGCTCTACTCTGAGCCCCTCCCGGATGACTGAGCTTCTCACCCTATCTTTAAGGGAGAGCCCAGACACCCAGCGGAGGAAACTCATTTCAGCCGCTTGTATTCGTGATCTCGTTCTTTCGGTCACTACCCATAGCTCATGACCATAGGTGAGGGTAGGAACATAGATCGACTGGTAAATTGAGAGCTTTGCCTTACGGCTCAGCTCCTTTTTCACCACGACAGACTGATGCAGAGCCCGTATTACTGCGGATGCAGCACCGATCCGCCTGTCGATCTCACGCTCCATTCTTCCCTCACTTGTGAACAAGACCCCGAGATACTTGAACTCCTCCACTTGGGGCAGGATCTCGCTACCAACCCTGACAGGGCATATAAATTGTTGTATAAATTACCCAAATGCCATTATTGAATAGGGGTAGCGTTCTCCCCATGAGAGAATCACTCAAGTAGAAGTTTAAAATAATCTAATATTAGGTGTACTTAGGTATCAAAAGTGCAAATAAATACTAAATCTCTTCTTGTATTATACACTGAATAGTCAAAAAGGTTCTGACAAGCTTAAAATAATTAAGGCTACCTCCTCTTTGCATGTGAGTTGTATTGCAGTTACTAAAATGTGAACCAAGTAGTGTCCTAGGGCGAAACATATAATATAACGTCTAATGACAACTGTGAGTGGACTTGGCTTAAATGTTGGTAGGAGCAATTAGACAACTCCATGAGTGTCATATTTCTAAACCAATCCAGCATCTCATGAAGGCAGAGCTCATGGTAGGGGTGGTGATTTAAACTGGAAAGAGTGCTGGGGCTGTTCTCAATGCCATTCGACCAATGTCCGGTCCACAATTACGATGGATAAACCTTCCATTGTCCAAAAGTCTCCCCAAAAAAATCCTTGTGAAAGAAATAAACGTATGTTATGTGTGTGGTGGGCACATTCCATGCGTTAAAAATAAACACAATCTGTTAACAAGGGAAAATTATTTCTGCAAAAGCATTCGAGCACATCACTGGACATGGAGTAAAAGTGAACAATGCATTGCCTCTGGCTAGTTTTTGGTCAATGTCATTCACAATTAAGACTTTACAGTCAGGGTCAATGTGAGGTACAAAGATTGTCCGAAAAAAATTACTTTATAGTATGTACAGTATTTGTATTAAATGTTATGCTGTCACACTGAGTAAAAACGATGTGAACAGAGTTCCCATTAAGAGAAGTCTTTTTGCTGTTGAGTGTACATTCTACACGAATAACTAAAGTAAGGCAACATTACTGTCTAATTCAATATGTCAAACATGCCATAGCAGTATATGGTTTACAGCGCTTTAACATGTGGTGCAGTGTATGCTGTACGTCTAGACCACAGTACCTCACTAAATACTTGTTGCTGTTGTCATACCATTGAGTGATGCAATAGTCAAAATGACAGAAGGATTGATACAGTAATCGTTAAGCTCCACTTAACTTGTGTTATTGAGCTCTTTAATTGTAGTATTTTATTTTCTCTCTTTTTTTAGTTAATTTTTTAATTTGCTTCACGTGCATTTTTAGTTATACCCCAGTCATTCAAAGTGCATGGATAGGAAAAAGTTGGGGGCGGGTTTTTAGGAAGAAATCCTGTGGGCGGAGCCTTTTCAGCTGTGGATTTTGCTGCTATTCACTACAAACTTTTTTAACAAGTTGTCCCCAGATGTCCTATTTGATAATCACACCTGACCCCATGAGACTATTAGCCAAGTCACTGCAATTTGAAGCAGTGACATTCGTCTGTGACATGTGGCAATCATTTAAGGTACAGAAACTACGCTGAGCTTGTGATATCTAAAACTGCAGCTGTTGTTGAGACAGATTGTCTCCCCCTTGTGGCAGTTTATTTGAACAAATGGGTGGTCTGCAGTATAAAGACATGTGTAATGGTACGTGTGGGTGGCAGACCACAAATAAGTACTTGAAGACAGACTTTGCCACATGTTACATTTGCTTGTAGATGTGAGTAAAGATCTTTTTGCAAAGTTTTGTTTATTTTTTTTTACAAATAAATTAAAGGGATTACAAAAGAACTCATGGGAATAGTGTAGGATTTTACTAAGGGCAAAGCATCTGCAAACAAAAGGTTGGTTACAAATAAAAACATCTTTCATTGACCACACACACATGAAAACCAAAAAGAGATAGACAAAAGAAGAATGCAAGACAAGCAAACACATCCCTGGCCACAATTATTCCCAAAAGAATATCTCTGTGGCCTGAATTCCTAGCTCTGAAATTTTCACAAATGCTTATCATTCCGTTCTGTTCTGTCTAACCTGAGCTGACCCTCTAATGTACTCATTTCTAATCCTATCCATCCTTGTCACACTGAATGCAAATCTTAGGATCTTTAACTCTGCTACCTTCAGCTCTATCTCCTGCTTTCTGGTCAGTGCCACCGTCTCCAACCCATAAAACATAGCTAGTCTCACTACCATCTTGTAGAACTTCCCTTTCACTCTTGCTGATAACCGTCTGTCACAAATTACTCCTGACACTCTTCTCCACCCATTCCACCCTACCTGCACTCTCCTCTTCACCTCTCTTCCACTCTGTGTTACTCTGTACTGTTGACTCCAAGTACTTAAACTTATCCACCTTCGCTAACTCTACTCCCTACATCCTCATCATTCCACTGACCTCCATCTCATTTATACACATGTATTCTGTCTTGTTCCTAATGACCTTCCTTTCCTCTCCTTTCTTGAGCATATCTCCACCTCTCCAGGATCTCCTCAACCTGCTCCCTACTCTCACTACAGATCACAATGTCATCAGCAAACATCATAGTCCACGGGGACTCCTATTAAATCTTGTCTGTCAACCTTTCTATCACCATTGCAAATAAGAAGGGGTTCAGAGCTGATCCCTGATGTAATCATCATTGTCACACTTCCCTCGTACATATCCTGTACAACTCTTACGTACTCCTCTGCCACTCCCGAATTCCTCATACAATACCACAGCTTCTCTCGAGGCACCTTGTCATATGCTTTCTGCAGGTCCACAAAGATACAATGCAACTACTTCTGGCCTTATCTATACTTCTCCATCAACACCCTCAGAGCAAACATCACATCTGTGATGCTCTTGCTTAGCATGATACCATACTGCTGCTCACTAATCATCACCTCCTTTCTTAACCTAGCTTCCACTACTCTTTCCCATAACTTAATACTGTGGCTCATCAATTTTATCCCCCTGTAGTTAGTACAGCTCTGCACATCCCCCTTATTCTTAAAAATCGGTACCAGTACACTTCTTCTCCCTTTCTCAGGCATCCTCTCACTTTCCAAGATTCCATTAAGAAATCTAATTAAAAACTCCACTGCCATCTCTCCTAAACACCTCCATACTTCCACAGTTATGTCATCTTGACCAATGGCCTTTCCATTCTTCATCCTCTTCATAGCTGTTCTTACTTCCTCTTTGCTAATCCGTTGCACTTCCTGATTCACTATCTCCACATCATCCAACCTCTTCTCTCTCGTTCTCTTCATTCATCAGCCTCTCAAAGTACTCTTTCCATCTGGTCAACACACTCTCCTCACTTGTGAGTACGTTTCCATCTTTATCCTTTATCACCCTAACCTGCTGTACATCTTTCCCAGCTCGGTCCCTCTGTCTAGCCAATCAGTACAGGTCCTTTTCTCCCTCCTTAGTGTCCAACCTGTCATACAACTCATCATACGCCTTTTCTTTAGCCTTCGCCACCTCTCTCTTCACCTTTCACCTTATCTCCTTGTACTCTTGTCAACTTTGTGCATCATTCTGACTATCCCACTTCTTCTTCACCATCCTCTTCCTCTGTATACTCTCCTGTACTTTCCAAGGTTTCCTTTTCCTCCTTCTTCTTTCCAGATGTCACGCCAAGCACCCTTCTTGCTGTCCCCCTTACTACATCTGCTGTAGTTTCCCAGCTGTCTGGTAACTCTTCACTTCCACCCAGTGCCTGTCTTACCTCCACCTTGCAGTCTTCCTTTTTCAACTTCCACCATTTGATCCTGGGCTCTGCCCTCACTCTCTTCCTCTTCTTGATCTCCAACGTCATCCTACAGACCACCATCCTATGCTGCCTAACTACGCTTTCCCCTACCACCACTTTGCAGTCTACAATCCTCTTCAGATTGACCCTCCTGCATAGGATATAATCTACCTGTGTGCATCTTCCTCCACTCTTGTACTCACCCTGTGTTCCTCTATCTTCTTAAAATATGTATTCACTCCAGCCATGTCCACCCTTTTCGTGAAATCCACTATCATCTGACCTTCTTCATTCTTCTCCTTGACACCATACACATACACATCAGGATGCTACATAACCTGACATTCTGATGGCTTCTGAGCAGTGTTTGGCAGTTGATAGTGACAAGTCCACTATGACTCCTAAATCCTTTTCATATTTTGAAATTTCTGACCTCCCATTGTGTATTCAGATCTCACATTTCTAATACTTTACATTCACTTACATTAAATTTCATTTGCTATAAATCTACCCAAGCCCATATGCTGTCCAATCTACCCAAGCCCATATTCCTCTATAATGACCCATCTCATTGAAGATTAGCTGCCAATCCACCCACCTTGGTATCATTCTCAGACTAAACCAGCTTGTTGTTCAGATTCCTATTCCAAATCATTTATATATATATATATGGTATTAAAATGGCTTCAGTTCTTCACAGGGTCCACTCACCTGTACATGTTTAATATGAAATAGTCAGTTAGCATACACTTCTTTGGGGAGCAAAGACCACACAGGGATGGGAAAATTTTCAAGCTACACACCGACATTGAATGAGCCTGATACATTAAACCAGAATGCCATATCTGTGAAGTGGCAGTGCTTCCCACAGTGTCACCATACTGGCAAGGTACAAAATAATCAAGAGAAAAATGTTAACTTAAATGATGTACGTGTGCAGTGAGTTGTAGAATACGTTACATCCAATTACAGCATTATACTGTAGACTGAGATCAAGATTAAGCTACCTAGGCCTGAAATTAACTGCTGCAATAAGTCTATGTGAATAGAGGAACATCAGTATTGGAAAAGCTGGATCCAAAAACTGACATAATACTTGGATAGAATGCTTAAAAGGAAAATAGTATTAATTTTCTGTATAATGATTGGCTGGTCAGCAGCACTAAGGCATGTATTGGCAATCGTGCAAGTCTGAGGAGGCTGGCAAGGCTGCTCACATGTCTGAGTGCAGAGGTGCCATTGTTCCAGTGTTGCCTTGTCTCTGCATGGAAAGAGTGCCTGGTTAGTTTAAATTAAGACAACGGGAAAGATCAATAAATGAGTGCGAAGGGCCCAGAGAGAATTCACGAGGGTTACTTAAACGAATTTCAGGAAGTTGACTGAGCTGTGGATGCATTTTTCCTGTTTGTGTCATTGCATATGAACTGATTTTGTTGATAAATTGAGCAGGCATGTCTTTGAACCAGAAGCACATGCGTCCAAAGTGTTAAATATAAAGGATGTTTATTACACACATACAGACAAAAGAGAAAGTGACACTGCAGGAAATGACAAAGTAGCAAAAAGAAGTGAAACAACAAACACCTGAGTCCACAGGCCTAGCTAAACAATAGCAGTCCCTAAAAATTATACATCCAATGTTCTCTCTGCTCATAGAGGATCTTGACTTGCACCTGATGCTGCATTCTGAGTCCCACCAAAAATGAACAGCATTTCAGGAAATCAATGGATGGATGGCTATTAAAATGAAAATATGTAGGATTAAAGTGAGTAACAAGAATGCACCATCACAGTGAAGCCAGTAGCATGGCCTCTGTGGTTGTCATGGAGATGAAAGCTTCATGCGGTACTGTAATTTTTTTTTTTTGACAGACAGAAGACTAGAAGCCTTAACACCTTGACGTCCATGAGGAACAATAAGGAGCCTATTCAGCAAACGCAAATAACCAAGAGATACAGGGAGAAAATTCTTAAGGTCCTCAGTTTCTAAATCTGCTTTGGTATTTCACAGTTGAACACTTTTTTATTGCACTCAGCTGCTGCGTAATCCTTGACAGAAAACAGCACAATGGTAAAAGTAAACCTTTTCTAAACACGGCATCATTTCAACATCAAAAGAATGAAAAACAAAAGTGCATATTGTTGGACCTGTAAGTAGAACTTAAATTACAGCCAGAAATGCACCAAATGAAATCAGAATACTGAAGCGTGAGTCACCAGGAGCCCGTAAGTCACGCTAATGTAAAGCTGCTGAGTTACGCAAACCAGGCAACAGGAGCATCATTTGTCCTCTCTGAGTCCTTACTGGCACACTTTACATCAACACATTCTTCCCGCTTGGTCTTTTTGTCTGTGATTTACCCTTTCTGTCTAAACTTTTTAACACTCACCCTATTATTGTATGAAGATGGTAGTTTCTTCATTCCTACGCATATACAGTTAAAAAAAATAAAAGTAAGTAGACACCATACACCCACATATAAAAATGTGATCTTCATGTAAAATGTGTCTGTAAAAAGGGTAAAGTAACTGAAAAAAAGAAAATTTGACCTTTCAATAATTTATTCAGTGAAAAATGAACAGATATGCCATTTTAGTCTCTGGAAAAAGTATGTCCACCCTTTACTTTAATAGCTGGTATTGCCCCCTCAGGTAGATGTTTTGTATGAGTGTCTACCAGTCTTTGACATCGACTTCCTCCATGTAGCTATGTGATGTTTGAGGGGTGGGTTGTGCACACAGATCATTTCAAATCCCCCCACAGTATCTCATTGGCATTTATATCTGGGCTTTGACTTGACCATTCCCAGGTGGATTTAGTATTAGGTTTAGAGTCATTGTCAGTCTTCTCACAGATGGTCTCATATTATCCTCAAGTCCCCTTTGATATAATGATGAATTCATATTGGATTCTGTGATGGTGAGCTGCCCAGGCCCTGCTTCAACAAAGCAGCCCAAAACCAGAACATTTCCACCACCATGCTTCAAAGGTTGTATCGGGTTCTTCTGGCCAAATGCTGTCTTTGGTTTTCACCATACACGTCTTCTGCTCTTTGTGTAGGTGTTCATGGGAAAATTGTAGTCGGATATTCTCCCGTGTAGATCTCATTTGTGCAGCCACTTTCTAATAATAGACTCATGAACAACTGTGGCAAGAGCTACCTGGAGAATCTGTGATGAAATTCTAGACTTCTACTTCTTTTAAGATCTTGCATTCTGCTTTTGGGCTGAACTTGCTGGGGCAGTCTGACCTCAATAAATGTATAGATGTTTGAAATCTTCTCCACTTGTAGATGATCTTCCCAACAGTGGAATGGTACAATGTAGATATCCTTTCATTTGGGATCTGCTTCAATCTCTTCCCAGACTTACAGGTGTCTTTAACCTTCTTTCTAAATGCCTCAGAGAGCCCTTTTGACAAAGAGCAAACTAAATTCAATTTTTTAGGTTTAAATAAGAGCTGTTTAGACAATGTCACAAAAATGACACAAAGTCATCAAAAAGGTTTGGGGCAGCCACCCATATATTATACCTTGGCTGCAAAATGGTTATTTGATTGAGAGATGTTCACAGGTTTGAGTCCAAAATAGAACTGCAATAGGTAGTTAAGATGGCGGTCATCAATGACACTGGAACCAGAAGTGACATCATCAGTAGCACCGGGACCGGAAGTGATGTCATCAGTGGTGCAGGAACCCTGCAGGATTTCCCGTGGATGGTCTACAAGGGATTGAGAGAGACGGTCAGTGTATTCCGCCACCCTCTGGTCTGGCGTGGAATTACTATCATTCAGGCCCTTTAGCTGTCTCCCAATCGCATATGTGTGACAACAAGACCCTCTCTAATGATGATCTAATCATTTACACCTGATTCTAATTTGAGGAAGACATAAATGAAGAGGTCTACTTAATTTTTCAATATGCAAAGTTTGCATTTATGTTTATTTAAGTATACAATGGACTAGAAAATGTAAATGTGGCATGATGTTTGTTATATTATACTGTAAGTATTGATAGGTCCACATATGTTGAAAAATAAAAACATTATATGGGGTGTATTTACTTACATATACAATAAAGTCTCTTCTGCAGTGCTTTTACATAAATAAGCACAGAGGTTCCACAACAAGGGGTTTGACGTCTTGTACAAGTCTCCTGTATTCCTCCTTCTTTACCGCTTTAAATTTTCAGACCTTTAAAAATAAAATGTCACATGGATCAAAACATAGATAGATAGATAGATAGATAGATAGATAGATAGATAGATAGATAGATAGATAGATAGATAGATAGATAGATAGATAGATAGATAGATCTTTATTGTCATTGTCACTTTTACAAAAGAACAATGAAATTGAAGGTATAAGAGTTAAAAAACAAGAAAAGGAATAGTAATAAAAGTACATTACAAATATATACAAATTACACTTGTCATATATCCAAATTGCACTGGTTAAATGTATAAAATTGCACTGGTTGACTTAAGGTCTATATTACACATTTAGAGAATGATATGGAGCAGTTTTATTTTCAGGGCCATGATTGCTTTTGGATAAAAGCTGTTTTTAAGGCGTTTTGTCCTGGTGTTCATTGCTCTGTATTTCTTGCCCGACGGCAAAAGCTGGAAGAGGCAATGACCGGGATGTGATGAATCCTGTGAAATGTCTATTGCTTTTTTGTGGCATCGGGAGGTGTAGATTTGTTCCAGATTGGAGAGGGTACAACCAATTGTTCTCTCCGCTGTCCTGGTGATCCTGTGGAGTGCTTTCCTTTCTGAGGAAGTACAGCTGCTGTACCACACACACAGTCCGTACATGAGCACACTCTCGATGGAACAGTGATAAATGGCAAGGAGCAGATTTTTGGGGAGATTGTTCTTTCTGAGGATTCTCAGAAAATTCAGCCTCTATTGTGCCTTCTTCAGCAGCTCCTTGGTGTTGGCACTCCAGGTCAGATCATCCTCCAGCTCAATGCCCAGAAACCTGAACACCGGTACCATCTCCCAATGATGAGTGGCTGGATGTCAGTTTTGTTTTTTCTAAAGTCAATAACAAGCTCCTTCATTTTTGTGGTGTTGAGGAGCAGGTTATTGACTCTGCACCACTCTAACAGCCGCTCCACCTCGTCCCTGTATGCCAGCTCACCCTCCTTGCCTGAGATGAGTCCGACCACCGTTGTGTCATCTGCGAACTTTATGACCTGTTGCTGTGGTGGGTGGGAACACACTCATATGTGTAGAGGGTGTAGAGGAGCGGGCTGAGCACACAACCCTGCAGTGTCCCGGTGTTGAGGCTGAGAGCAGTGGAGATGTGGGGACCCAGCCTGAGCCTCTGGGACTTGACAAGACAGGATGTCCAGTATCCAACTGCAGGTGAATGATGGCAGTCTCAGATCTGCCAGTTTGGACACCAGTTGTTGTGGGAGGATGGTGTTAAACTGAGCTGAAGTCCACAAAGAGCAGTCTGACGTAACTCCCCTGCTGCTCCAGGTGGGTCAGGGCAGCATGAAGGGCTGTAGCCACAGCGTCTTCCGTGGATCTCTTGGCTTTATAAGCAAATTAAAATGGGTCCAGGTCTACTGACAGATAGGCGATGACATGACTCCGCACCAGTTTCTCAAAGCACTTCATAATGACAGATGTGAGTGTCACTGGGTGGAAGTAGGATTGTAGGATTTACTCTCCAGTAAATCTAGAGAATTGGTCAAGGGACTCCTCCAATTTTATAGGGTCCTTATTTTCAAGTGCAAAAAGTACAATGACATTCTCACTTCTCTGTGCTGATTAGACCTTGAAAGAAGGTCAGGAGAGGTTCAGGGTCCATATTGGGCTCTTGTGCCACAAAGTATGTAAGCAAGTGATTAAGAGGGATATGTGTGATAATGCAAAAGAGTAACTCAGAAAGCCACAGAGCATAAGCACCGCATAGCACCTCCTCACTCACCTTCTTAACCTTCCTTTATTTTCTTATAGACAGTGCTGTCCAAATTACCGACCTACCTAAGGGAGCCTTTGATCAAATCATCTCATGGTTGTAAGGTCAACCTCCTTCTAGTTAAAGGGTGATTTTATGCCCTTCTCGCAAAGCACTTCTGGGGCAATTTCTGTTACCAGAGTCAGGAAAGTCCTGTATAAAATCCTGTGACCTTCCTTGTAGAGCTCCCTATGATGGCCACATAACTCCTTGCAGTCCTAAGCTTGCAATACACTAAAGAATCAGTGGCCTCATTTCTAAAGCTTGCATATACACAAAAAGTGCATGTCAAAGCAGCTAAATGATAACTCACATGTATTGTATAATAAATCATATCACCAAGCACTTATTAGAATGTACATTGGTGTGACAAACATATTACTCCTCAAAAATGACAAATATGATGTACAGTATGAATTTAAGTTTCTTTTTAAGAGGACTACGAATTTACTTCATACAAACTTTTTTGGTTTCTCGTCAGTTTATATCAGTTACTTGTTTTCAAGGAAATGGTTGACAGGTGAGGATTATCTCAGCCAAGCTTAACTCCATCATGCCTGCTGTGATAGAAGTCATTAAACGACCAGCAAGGCATTATACTCCGTTTTCTTATGCCATGGGTGTACATACATAAAACATGATACAATTTTGCCAACATAAAAATGCAATTTACAGCAGTGTCAGGTTCTTCTAACATAATCAGAGTAATTAACTACATTCATATTGCAATAGGGTCTCCTAGCGAGAACAAAACTGCTTTTGTTCACCATAAGTATACATTCCATTAATGCACAATGTGCCTCGTAAACAAGTAATTCGTTTATTTTGAGGCAAAATAGTTCTAGCAGACTAGACAATACCGAACATGGTAAATGGCTTGTTTGTAAGGTAATTGGCTGAACCCTTGGTTTTTAATATGGTCTGTACTATTCATAGTAATGGCAATCACATCAGGCTAACCACTCAGATGCTGCTGCCTTTACACCTTTCCAGAATGCAGAAGAGAGGCACATAATTTTGCATTCTCAGCTGAAGAGCACAACCAGATACTCTTGAATGCGGGTGGCTGGGTTCCGATGTGTCAGATGAAAATTTCTGTATCAGCCAATGAAGTTCTGCAGTATCATTGCTGCATATGTGTGAGGTTGATTAGCTTGCTCTATATACAGATATTTCCAAACTATTTCAAATACCATCACTGCTTTAGCGTTGTAACTTTCAGTTCACCTCTCAGAGTATTTAACCCACTGTATCTGAGTGTGGAATCACAGCTCTACAGCAGCTAATCAGAAAGAGAATAATCGGTATACAGCATTAAGCACACACTGCCTCAGCCATGTGCACTGTCTGCTTGAACTTCTCCCATACGACAAACGCTTCAAAGCCTTTCATGTAGGGTTCAGAAGCAGTTTCATCCCAAGAGCTCTAAATGCACTCAATCGGCCCATCAAGTGCTTCTGGTAGAACTGTTTGTAATTGTAAGTTCAATCACCTCACTGTAAACTTGCAGTACAGTTATAATTTTGTACAACCTGAGCCACTTTATATAGCACGTTTTAAACTATGATAATGACTGGCTTCTAAATCAATTTAAATTTCCAAGCGCTATCTTCTTGGAGCTCTTGATATCATTTCTAAGATGAAATGCAGCAAAGTACTGTATGTTTATTATATTAAACAGATAAAATTTTAACATCATTTAAATAATCAATATTGTTAATAATTAAACATGTGAGGACACGGTGTCGCAGCACTAGCGATGAGCTGGCACTCCGTTCAGGGATTGTTCCTGCCTTGCGCTGTATGCTTGCTGGGATTGGCGCAACCCCAGATGGATAGATGGATGGAATAATTAAACATGTAGCATGAAGATAATTCAATGTTCCTTAAAAGTTTTGAAGAATCTGCGTTCAAAGCTTACAGATGGCTTGACATCTATTGCAGAGCTGACTGTGTGGCAATTAGTTACTTGGAGAAAGAAAAGGAAGGACAGGAATCGGGGGTTAGTACGTTTGAGAGAGACAGTGCTGCTGCAATAAATAATTTCATCGAAGGTCTCACACGGCGCAGCAAGAAATTTGTGGGAGGCAGGAACAATCTCTGGATGGGGCGCCAGCTCGTCACTATTACTGCACCACCGTGTCTCTATGTTTAATAACATGCTTTAATTCCTATCATTATGAAAATGATGTCAAGTATACATCTCAGTATTTAAATTATTCAGAGAGCTATAATATCACGAACGTAATGGATTCTGTGTCCTGTTGGAGGAAGAGAAAGCCCGTTCAAGAAGCATGTAATGATTCACACACATAGAGCACACAGAAGAACACATACAAAACAAAGCATTTAACGTGCTACTTTAGTTATGATGGGATTTGAGAAAGTAGTAAATTAAAAGATTTTAAGATAAAGTTTATGAGGTTCTACTTTAATGGCAAAATAAACTATGTGATTAAAGTGGAAATTTCGAGATTAAAGTTGAAATTTTGAGCTTTTTTTCCCACAGTATCCCTATTTTTTTTTCTTTGTACCATAATAAGCTTCCATATGACACTCAGACGGTAGGCTACGACACTTTGATATCTGACCACTTCTTTTTTATTTCAGGCACCGTGCGACTTTGTGAACTTGAACTTTCGAGCTTCTCTGCCACTCTGTCACTCGATCAACTTCCTTTTGTTGTTTATACCACTGTTTAAACCAACAAATAGTACATTTTTCTTTATCTCCACTTGGTATTTGCTGAAATTTTTTTCCCCCATGCTTTGGTCATTGTCTTTTCACAGAACACTGAGCTTAAGGGCTATTTATATTGATTTGCATATTTAAAGAGTTGTAATTCTGGGAGGAGACGGGGTGGGACAGCAGGTGCGTGCATGAGCATACATTTCATGCTGATTGGGATTTATGTAGTGGAAGAAAGTGGAAGCTGGCGTACACACATATTTATTCACCTGGATTTTTTTGTGCATATGCACATTTCCGCTTTTGTCCGTACGCCATGTTTTAGTGTGAATTCTACGCACTGCGTTATGCATGAGGCCCCAGGTCTTTGCCTTCCATGACCCCAGACCTTCAATATCAGACCCTAGAAATTATTCAGGCTGTCAGCTGATAGAGAAACACCTTCAATGTAATGCCTGTTCATGATAACCTTCCTAATTGATTATTATAATCATTTTGACGGCACCAAAAAAGTAGGACTTCCTCTAATAGATGTCAGTTCCTATGCCACTGCCCTTAGCTCGTCATTATATTTGGACAACCCTATAACAGGTACCTTCAGCGGACTTCCATCTTACTGTCATGGATCCTTCTCTGGCACTTGTAAACAGCTCTTCCTGAGGCCCTTTAATTCCCTGGAATAGCCTTGCCAGTCCAGTATCCAGTTATAATCCATTAAAACTTCACTTTTGTTTGTCACTCATAGTCGGACTTTACCAGTATCTGATATGCTCACCTGACTCTTCATAACATATGTGACCAGGTTTATAGGAGTTCATGGATTTAACTGTCACAGTTCTATGTATGCTTTGCCTTCTGGAGAACATCATCTCCCTTCTCTTATTTTAAAATATAATTTGTACCCTCTCAATATCACCAACTACCCACGTCTTCCAGTCATTTGTCATATCTCAGTTGATTGATGTAAATTTTAGAAGGAAATCGCAGAAGAAAAAGAAAGGAAAACAAAAATAGAAAACAGCCATACTGGGGCAGGTAATGCATTAGCTTAGAAAGAATACAATGAAATTAAGTAAGATGTGAAAAAGGTGTTAGAAGGGACACAAGAAAATAAAAACATACTTGTGCTTAGAATAGCTTGCTGGCATCAGCATGACTGTCAAGGTTCTTTGTGTTCTTTATTGGCTAACCTTTCTAGTTAGCCAATAAAAGGTGTCATTTTGCTTAACTAGAAGGTTACATGTGCCCATTGGAATATTTTACTGGTCAAAGACTGATCTCTGATGGCTCATGAGACTTAACATAGATTCTCATTTATGTTTTATTTACGAATTAACTTTGTCACAGACGTTTATGCTAAAATTCCTCAGGAGAATTAGCTTTACACAAAAAGGAGATATGAGATACAACCAAGGTAAACAGAATCAAAATTGAGAATTTCTTTTGAAAAGCATGTTATATTTTGTGATATCTCATTGTAGTCTTGTTTTAATTTGTTTCAAGACTTCAGTACTAGGGTGTTGTACCATGTTAGCTATTATGGATGTAGTGAGGAGTTAAGCAAAATTATACCTTTTATTGGCATTGCAAGATGTAATACAGAAACTGGAGTTACCTGTGCTTATATACACACCAGGAGAAATAACAACATTGGAAAACCTTTAAGTGAGACATCTTAGATGTAAAAAATTAATAGACATCTCCAGGATAAGATTCATTTAGCAAGACAGGAGAACAATGTATAGTCAAGATCTTTTGATAAGATTACTGTCCAACAAAGTCTATTGCAGTCCAGGACAGTCCGAGCGATGCAAACAATCCTCATATCTGGCCATAAAACTCTTGTCTCTATTTAAACCATCCATCCATCCATCCATCCATCCATCCATCCATCCATCCATCCATCCATCCATCCATCCATCCTCTTCCGCTTATCCGAGATCAGGTCGCGGGGGCAGCAGCTTGAGCAGAGATACCCAGACTTCTCTCTCCCCGGCCACTTCTTCTAGCTCTTCCAGGAGAATCCCGAGGCGTTCCCAGGCCAGCTGGGAGACATAGTCCCTCCAGCGTGTCCTGGGTCTTCCCAGGGGCCTCCTCCCGGTTGGACGTGCCCGGAACACCTCACCAGGGATGAGTCCAGGAGGCATCCTGAGCAGATGCCCGAGCCACCTCATCTGACTCCTCTCGATGCTGTAGTTAAATTTTAGCATGAGTTTAATTTCCCACTCTTTTTTCTCTAGCTGTGTTCTGAAGTTGCCCATAAGCCCTGTGACTTTAAAGTTGCTCTCACAGTGTCCATGGCTGTTGAAGTGAGCTGCTACAGGAACATCTATGTTGCCACGTTTAACGTGGAACCTGTGTAAATTCATTGTTTGGCGGAGTGTTTGTCCAGTTTCTCCCACATAGAGTGCAGTGTCAGGACATTTCATGCAGAGAATTAGGTAGACCACATTAGATATCTGCAGGAAACTGATCCCTATATGTGATATTCTAGTCGGCAGTGTGGTATAACTACACGGTCTATATTATAAATGTGAGCACACGTTTTACATCTTTTCTGTAGGCAGGGAGTTGTGCCATTTTCTGTTAATTCACTTAGTTACTGCAGGTTTGGTAGTTGTCTGTATGCCAGGAGGGGAGGTTCTGGAAATACATTTTTCAGGGTTTGGTCATTGTTTAGCATTGGCTGAGTTCTTTTATAATTTTTCGAAGTGCTTCAAGATGTGGGTTATAGGTGACAAAAAGGGGAATGCGGTTCTTGTTGTCTTTGTTTTTATATTCCAGAAGGTGGTCTCTGGGTATGGCACTAGCTCTATTTATTTGATTGTCTGTTGTTTTGCGGGTATAACCTTTGTCTGATGAAATCTTGTCTAAGCTCCTGCAAGTTGTTTATCCCGGTCTGTTGGGTCTGAGCAAATACGGTTGTAACATATTGCTTGGCTGAAAATAATGGAGCGCCTTATATGCTTGGGGTGGAAGCTGTCACTTCTCAGGTAGGTCTGTCTGTCTGTTGGTTTGTGAAAAACAGAAGTTACAAGGGTCTTATCTTTCAGTTGAATAGTGGTGTCGAGGAAGCTGACATCTTTTTTTGAGAAATTCAGCTTCAGCTTTATGTTGGGGTGGAAAGAATTATATCCATTATGAAAATGGAGGAGGTCCATCTCACTGGCAGTCCAGATTATGAAGATGCTGTCTATGTAACGGAGATACAACGTTGGTTTTAAGACGCACGTTGACATAAAATCTTTCTCCAATTTTGCCATAAATAGGTTTGCATAGTGAGACTTCATATACTGTATTTTACTTATATCTTTATCTATGGTGCCTTCCAACATATGAGCTATGATCGGTTACATTTCTTTTGTTGTTCCAACTGGAAAGCAGGCAGTGATAAAGTGACTTTCTCATGGTCATATGGTGTCAGTAGTGGGATTTGAACTCACAACCTCAGGATTTGATGTCCAAGCTCCTAATCACGCTGCCTTCATTTTCTCCCAGAATGTTGTATGATCTAATTGGAGAACAGTAATATAAATTACAGCACATAATAGTATTATTCAGAAGCATGGACTACAGTTTTGTAATCATAATAAAGTGTTTTATTACTACAGACAATCTGTCCATACATTTCACCATATATTATAGAGCACACAATGCAAATATTGTCAAATTGCAAAAAAGATATCAAGACACTACTTTGAAAATGTGAGTCAATTTGCTGTGATCTCTGCTGAAACTCAAAGAGAGACACTTGTGAGAATACTGGGGTAGTTCTTCTCAGGAGAAAAATCTGAGTCCAACGAAAATGTCTCAATTACTTTCTGATCTCATTGTTGTCTCTGAGAAACCAAAAAGATATTAAGGAGATCTCTTTTGTGGATTTTCATGCTCCCCATGCTCGTGTGGGCTTTAACCAGGGCCTCTACTTTCTTTCCACTACTTAAGCATATCCTAATATGTTGGCACACAGTTTTGAAATTTTATTAGTTTGATGAAATATGTGCGAAATATGTATGATTTTATATTGGAAAAAGATTGGAGAAGCAAAATGAGGAAAGCTTTTTGTGTTAATATTAAGACAGTTCCAGAAGTGCTGAAGTTTTGCATCAGTTCCTATTTAGGTGCACACAGGATTCTGGTATAAGGTGCTTTTTTGTACAAAATGTAATTCTATTATAATTTTTCTTCCCTCCTTCCCATTCCCTGTGTAATTCACTTTTTGAGAGGTCAGCCGGCAGTGTAGGAAGTCTTTTTCTTCAATAGTCAACAAGTAAGCCTGCAGCAGAACAACACTTTGCTGGCAAGCACAGACCCAAGAGTCAAAATGAATGCTTCAAGTGAAGTTATTAGTGTTTGGAATTGTTCCAGATCCACACTCAGATGAAGGTGGCTCTGACCTCCGCTCACAGGCATATACTTTAATCCTGCACTTTCACACACAGGATTGACTGATTTCCTCCTGTGTCTTTTTGAAAGTTGTACACAAATGGTGACGGCCTGCAGTGCTAATAAGCTGCCATCTTGTAAGGACTTTGGTGTGCATCATTGCATGCTGAGGATCAAGAGCTAAGCTTCTGTTTAAGCTTATTAAAATGTATAACAGGCAGAATATGTCTATTAAATCAGCAAGGAGCTCTCCTTCCTGTTGCGTCTAAAAGGATTGGCCTTTCTACCTGCCAAATAACTGAGTGCCAGCTGAGCTGCAGTTTCTGAAGGTCTGCCTTTCACTCTGAGTGTAGCTCAGACATTACAGTTTGTACCCGGCAGCATAACTAGTACGTGTTACTAGTTGTTGTGTTTTTTGTAATTTCTTCCTCTTTGCAAGTTTTTTATCATAAACCAGATAATTTTTTTTTCTGTTCTTGATTCATGGTATGACTAGGAGTCCCAAGACACACACGTCCCAAAAAGTTGCAAAAGCACATCTAATTATGCCCACTAGAGGGGGATATACCCCCAAACCCCAGCTAGACAAACTGGCAAACACATAAACTTTATAAAAATAAAAAGATTTTATTCTTCACAAAAATACTCACATAGACAAGCTCCATAGAAAACAATGGAGTTGCCTAGAAACACAAAGCAATCCAAGGCAAACACGGTCCCAATGCAGTAACCCAGCACTGTAGTCAAAAATAGAACAAAAATCTCAAAAGCACAGAAAAGGCACAAGAACTCACCAAACTCCCAGAATGCATTCATAATTAACCACTAGGAACTATGGGAGATCCTCCAGTTTATAAGGCAGAGGGCAATTCCCAGCAGTGATTGGCAGGTGGTCTAGCTCCATGTGGGACCACCCACAACACATATGGAACATAACCGAGGCACTGGAACTTAAACACAGGCAGTGGCAAATAAACATAAATAAACTTAATACAAAGATGACATAAAGCATGAAACTGAACCCCAGCCAGGGAGAGAACTCTGGCTGAATCCCAAAAATTCCCTACACTTTGTATCACGTTTTTTTACTGTGGTGGGGTTTCTAATTTAATTAATGCTCTCCGGTGTTGTGATCATTATGGCTGGAGTTACCTGAGAGCCATTTAAAGACTCCTGACACCTCAGATATGTTGCTATTGCAATACTGTATAAGCTTTAGATATAGGTGTATTTTTGTTTATTTTGGGGTTTTTATATGTGAGATTTCTAGTTCTTGTTTCAAAATCAGATTGGTATTTAAAAAGTAATTTTTTATGATTGTAGTAGTTTATTTGTGCAATTCCATTTTGATTTGGGCAAGTGACATTTCACTTCATTTCACAGAGCGTCACGCTACAACTATGGTGGCTTTCGCATTTTACTTTATTCCTTGGTGGATACAACTTCTTTGTTAAAATTTTAGTGATAGTCAGCTTTTACTAAAATTGGCCCTAGTGGTCGATTGCGTTTTTGGATTCGACTTCATTTCTGGCTCTGCTCTTTGCTTTCATTTTCTCCTTTGCCATTGGTGGTTGTTCCTATTTACTTCCTCACTACTCCTTTTGACCACGTCTTTCAGCTGCTGAAATGTCATCTTCTGGTCACCTTGCTGACAACAATCTCCAAGCACCATTACATGTTCATGACAGCTGTGGCACAGATCTATATTTAAAGATAATGTGGTCAATATGATACCAGGGTAAGTTGTACGGAGACCTTCGGGATTTTAAGGGTTGCCTATTATGGGTTATTTCAAGCATATTTTATACTTTTGTGATTAATGGCACTCTGTAAGTCTTCAAGAATTTTTTTATGTACTTGGAGGTTTTGTTGACTGTATGATTAATGTCTGTTTTAATGATCTGTAGTTTCACAACTACACCTGTAGCCTCTCTTTGCCTGAATCTTCTTCTACAATAATTTCTTCATTAAATTATTAGAACCAGTGAGTAATATGCAGTATAATAATTAAAGGACAGACATTTCTATGTTTTACGATGCTATACCATTACTACCATTAGATAGATAGATAGATAGATAGATAGATAGATAGATAGATAGATAGATAGATAGATAGATAGATAGATAGATAGATAGATAGATAGATAGATAGATAGATAGATAGATAGATAGATAGTGTGAAAACATGAGCCTTGACACAAGACAAAGGTTTGGGGCAGCCACCCGTGTACTTGACCTTGGCTGCAAAAGGCAAAGTTTCAATACAATTATGCATAGATCTGAATCCAAAACAGAACTCTTCAACGGAGTGCGAGGATGTCACTTCCACCTCGGATCTGATGGCATCACTTCCTGTCCCAGCTCCAAGGATGACATCACTTCCTGTCCCCGCCCTGAGGACGACATCACTTCCTTACACCTTCCTATAAAACCCAACTTCTTTCCTCCGTTGAAGAGTTCTGTTTTGAATTCAGATTACTGTAGAAATGCAACACATATGAAATGCGTGTGTTCCAAATAACAATCTATTATTTCCACTCTAAAACTCCACTTCACTCTCATATAATCAATCAAGGCATGAGCTGGGAAAAGTTCGTTTACGTTCTATGTCGTTGGGGGGATGGAATAGCCAGCTGCTGGCAGCTTGTCTTTATCAGTACATTTAGATGACAAAAGACGCTGGCGGAGAGGTGAGAACGGTTTTAAGAAGCGATTTAAGGTGGGCCGGATCTACGAGTTTTTTCGTAGGCTCTGGTAATTCTAGTGTTAAAGGGGTGAATACTTATTGTATATGCTCAATTATTCTGTGTTTTAAGTTTCTAATTAATTCAAACCACTTTGCCGAGATCTGTTTTCACTATGCAATTAAAGAATCTTTATCTGTAGATCAGTGTCAGAAACACCAAATTATATCCACTGTGATTCAATACTGTATAACAATAAAATGTGAAAATATCCAAGGAGCCAAATGCTTTTTATAGGTAATGTGTAAACTGTCACCACCTTCACGTCTATTACAATGTGAGTGACTGACCTCAAGGTGTTCCTTGGAATCCCAGAAGTTTGCTACCCCCATCTTTATCCTGGTCAGGTTCCATTCCAGATGATTCTCCCCACACTACATGACAGGTCATGAAACATATTTATAGACCCTTTTCATCTTCATTTTTCACGGAGCCTACAGTTCAAATGGAGGAATCATCTAGGAGTATGCATTCAACGGGATCTGTTTTAAATGAAGTAACTTTCTAGAGGTCCTACATTAAATCAGAGATAAGGACTGAGCCACAAGGCTTCTTTAGAACCTGGCAAGAATGTGTAAATGCTATTCTTAAATAAGTCTGCAGGGCTCCTGCCAACTTTTTTGTTCAACTCCTGTTGTTTTTATTAATATGAGGAAGTACAATATAATGAGCTTTGTGTTACTAATTAGCTCTCTGCATTGGGTAAAGGTAGTTTTTAGTGTTATTTAAGATTAATGAATCTTAATTTGGGCGGCACAGTGGCGCAGTGGGTAGCGCTGCTGCCTCGCAGTTGGGAGACCTGGGGACCCGGGTTCGCTTCCCGGGTCCTCCCTGCGTGGAGTTTGCATGTTCTCCCCGTGTCTGCGTGGGTTTCCTCTGGGCGCTCCGGTTTCCTCCCACAGTCCAAAGACATGCTGGTTAGGTGGATTGGCGATTCTAAATTGGCCCTAGTGTGTGCTTGGTGTGTGGGTGTGTTTGTGTGTGTCCTGCGGTGGGTTGGCACCCTGCCCGGGATTGTTTCCTGCCTTGTGCCCTGTGTTGGCTGGGATTGGCTCCAGCAGACCCCCGTGACCCTGTGTTCGGATTCAGCGGGTTGGAAAATGGATGGATGAATCTTAATTTTAGAATGACTGCACAGTATGTGCTGCCCATAACTAAAGACCAATTGAAGAGACAACTAGGGATTCTATAAATGAATAGAGTCCCAGGACCAGCTGGAGTTAGTCCTCGAGCTCTTAAGACCTGTGCTGACTAACGTTGTGGTATCCTTTTGTGACGGGCGGCCTCGGCCATTGCCCAACTGGAGCAGAGAGCATCTCTGAAGCACTACCTCCCCTGGGATGCTAGAGGGCAGCCCTTCTGGGTGGCTGTGGACTTCCATCACACGTGGGAGTGATTCCAGGTAATACTGATGAGCCACCTGGAGCACTCCCAAGAGCAGAATAAAAGGAGCCACCTAACTCCATTTGAGGTGCCAACCAGGAAAAACCCCATTTAATTGCAACAAAAAATGAAGAAAATGAAATGAAAATTATGTGCCTTAGTGCACCTTCTTAATCACTATCATTGCCCTCTCTGTAACATTAAATGAGCTTTTCTGGCTTAGTTCAGCACAGAAGCAAGGTCAACATTGAAATGAGAGTTCTCCTTTTATATTGTGTGGACCAGAAGGGGCGGGGCTTCCTTCGCTTCATTACCCTCAAAGGGCGGTCTCTCAAGGCAGTGAAGGAAAAAGGAGACAAGGATTGTTAGCGACAGCACCCCCGCTTGTCCTGGGGTGGTACTACTTACTTTAGGGGAACCTGGAGGGTGACCCTGAGGCGTGCATGCATGACAGTATACATCTAGACACCAATAAAATTTTATTTAAAAACGAGGCCACTAGGACAAACAGTTTTGGACTCGGGTCTGAATTTAATTTATATTGGTGGTTATTTCTAATATTTGATTTTTTAAAGTTAAGGCTGCTTAAGAGAAAGAACAAAATATTAATATGTTAATATTTTATATTAATTAACCAATTACCTATGATACTACCATAAGGTAGCATGTAGCCCCTTTTTATAGCGGCTCTTTCCCATTAAAGTAAATTGACTACAAAATTAATTGCTATCCAGTTTTCCCAGCTAATTCTTTTAAATGTCATTTTTCCTGCTTATGTTCATTCATTTCCAAACCTTCTTCCAAATCAGAGTTGCAAGGAGCTGATGCCTGTTCTGGAAGAATTTGATGTAGAGCAGGAAGTGACATTAGAACCTTAGACTGTTAAAAAAGTTGTGACAAAAACAGGCCATTCAGCCCAACAAGCTCATTCATCCTGTTCATTTGGATTGTTGAGATTTGAGGGTCCTTGATATCCTGCTTTCCACCATTTTACTTGGTCTTTTATTTCATGTGGTTGTAGTTCTTTGCATGAAGAAACACTTTGTAACATTTGTGTGAAATCGGCCTTTAACAACCTGTTTTTGTGAAGTTTTTCAGAGCCACAAACGTCATCAGAATACATTTACAATAGCGTGCGTGAAACTCCAAGGGTATCTCTGGTAGATTAGGAACTTGGGTTTATATTTAAACCAGAAGAAGCACACAAGAACAGACAGCATACTGGCACTTATTTGTTTCTATTTCAAGAACTCTGTGAAATTGTATGAGTTTACTTGTATCGTCAGAGCGCCTCCTTCACCTGGTACCCATAATGGTATATATGTGGGGGTACCCAAAAATATCTGGAATCTGTACCTGGGTGCAATCTCGATTTAGCTGCAAATTAGGAATGACGAAAATCTTGAAAAAGTTCACAATGCAATTTATGGAGATCGTCGTCGGACTATTGAAGAGTATTTCTGAATTGATGATGGAGGCCACTGTGCTCATTGAGACCTTCAAAGCAGCAGAATTTTTTTTGTAACCTTCCCCAGATTTGTGCCTCGAGACAATCCTGTCTCGGAGGTCTACAGACAATTCCTTTGACTTCATGCTTGGTTTGTGCTCTGACATGAACTGTCAACTGTGGGACCTTATATAGACAGGTGTGTGCCTTTCCAAATCATGTCCAGTCAACTGAATTTACCACAGGTGGACTCCAATTAAGCTGCAGAAACATCTCAAGGATGATCAGGGGAAACAGGATGCACCTGAGCTCAATTTTGAGCTTCATGGCAAAGGCTGTGAATACTTATGTACATGTGCTTTCTCAATTTTTTTATTTTTAATAAATTTGCAAAAACCTCAAGTAAACTTTTTTCACGTTTTCATTATGGGGTGTTGTGTGTAGAATTCTGAGGAAAAAAATGAATTTAATCCATTGTAGAATAAGGCTGTAACATAACAAAATGTGGAAAAAGTGATGCGCTGTGAATACTTTCCGGATGCACTGTATGTGTCTCACCGCTTTTAATTTTTGACCAGTCCCGCCCCAGTATCACCAGGTGAGGTGGTTTCGGAAGGACGACCACGGTTAGTTTTCGTACCGATCCTCCATAACGGATGTGACAAGCGGCGGAGCTGTACCAATGGATTTCTCCATGGACACAAGCTATACTGGTCTTAATTCTTAACCACTGTCGTGGCAGCACAAACCGGTGGGCAACAATGGTAATGTTGCTACCGGAATCGAATAAGGCCATGGTCTTGTACCCATTTATGATCACCACGCCTGTATGTGGGACTGCCAACAGGTTAGTCAGAGCACTGCTTCCAAGCAGTTTGCGCTCCCGGGGACACTGGCCCAAGCTCCGGGTTGTACGGGGGGGGGTTTAGGTTTTGGGACGTACTCCGGCTGAGTTCAACAAAGGAACAGTTTTGCTCCCTCAGAGTGTGACACCATCCTTTGAGTCTCCAGAAGCTCTATGAGCTCTGCTATGTTCTTAAACTGCTTGCCCCAGACCGACTGGGTGAAGCCACGGGGAAGCGCTTTCAGGAGCAGATAGCAGGCTACCTGCTCTATTATGTGGTAGGGCTTGTTCTCAGATGGCCATAACCACTGCCTAGAAGGATCTGCCAGTCTGGGGCAACCCTAGGTGGTAATTGGGGCTCTGGTTTCACAGGGAGGCGGGCACTCTCCTCCGAGAGAGCATAATAAGCCCCTTTTGCCTCCCCCCTCCAGAGCAGCCCAACTCTGTGAGCCCCTCCTGCACACTCCCTGGTCTCTCTAGGTTGCCTAGGTATGTGTGCTGGGAGCGGAGCCCGTACCGGGTCTTGCCAAACCACAGGACACCCTCCCCGCCTGATCATAGGGGCATGGTTCATGAAGGTCTTCATTTATTGGTTCAAGCCCGAACGTGATATCACAGGGGCCGGAGCTGGCAAGGTCTCCTTCCATAGGCTCGGTCCCGGAAGTGACGTCAAGAGGGCCAGGTGGAATCTCCCGTGAATGGTCTACAGGAAAGGGAGAAAAAGAGTCAGTGCACTCTGCCACATCCCAGTATGACTCGGAACATAGGATTGTATGTAAATACAATTAATCCGTTCCAGACCATATGGACTGTATGTAAATATATATTTTTTTAAAGTTTTTAAGCACAAATATAGTTAATTAAACTATAGAATGCACAGTGTAATAGTAAACTAAATGTTAAAACATTGAATAACACTGAGAAAACCTTGAACAACAGAGAAAACTAACACTGTAATAGTTCGCGCTATAGTGCTACCAACCACTGGCTAAAAACACTTTTTTTAATGAGTTTTAAGCACAGGGAAAAAAATGAACATTTGAAAAAATCCGTAATTTAATAAACCGCCAAGAAAAGTAACATTGCAACAATGCACGCTATGAACCGATCGCTGTAAACAGAAGTGAAAACAAAATGAAGCCCAGTGCATTCTTTAACTGCCTTCCTACCTTATGTGTCCAGCTCTCTCTCTCTCATGCTGCCTGTGTGTGTGTGTGTGTGTGTGTGTGTGTGTGTGTGTGTGTGTGGCGCTCTCTCGCTCTCTCTCTCTTGCTCGCTGCACAGGAAATGCACAGGGAGAGACTGAACACATACAAACCGAAAGGGAAACTGGCTTGTTCATATACCAAGAGTGTGGTCGTGAACCGAGGCAAAAGTTTTGTGAACTTTTTGGTCGTAAACCGATTTGTACATGTACCAAGACGTTCGTGAACCGAGGTTCCACTGTATGTATACTGTATATATATATATATATATATATATATATATATATGATTCCTTTCCCAGGACGCAAGAGGGCAGCCATCCTGGATTGTGTGTGAGCCACAGAACTTGGAAGGCTCAACCCTGTGGTAATCCATGGCCACCGCCAGGGGGCGCCCGAAGGACCAAGGAGCCTTGGACCACAGCACCTCTGCCACACCAGGAAGTGCTGCAGGGAGATCATCAAGGAGCACCTGGAGCACATCTGGGTGCAGTATTAAAGGGGCCGCCTCACTCCATTCAGGGAGCCAGAGTCAGGTGGAAGAGGATAGAGCTTGCAGGAGAGGAGTGGAGGCGGTGAAGAAAAGGCAATAAAAAGAGAAAGGAGTGGAAAAGGACTGTGAGTTTTTAGGCACTGTGTTTGTGCTGTGTTGTGAAGAGGAAACGAAAATAAACCGTGTGTGTTGTGGACATCTGGTGTGTCTGTCTGTGTCCGGAGCATCTTTCACTATATATATATATATATATATATATATATGGTTGAAATAGTTTTACTGTCAAATAATGCAGAGTACGCGACACGTGTTTCGCCCTAATTCTGGGCTCATCAGGCGTACACACACACTGCATCCCCTCTCAGGAATTGAACCTCGAACGTCAACGCCAGAGGCGAAGCCCCTAACGCTGCACTACGGCAACTGAAAGAGGGCACCATGGCGGATTATAGCCGACTTGCTGACCAACCACAAGCGTTACCTGGTAGGTAACCACCCATACAATCAGATTGTGATTCAGACTACGAATGCCATGAATGTAATTACCCTGATCTACATGCTATCAAATGAACGAACTACACGCCGTAGCGCAGCGTTAGGGGCTTCGCCTCTGGCGCTGATGTTCGAGGTTCGATTCCTGAGAGGGGATGCAGTGAGTGTGTACGCCTGATGAGCCCAGAATTAGGGAAAAACACGTGTCGCATACTCTTTGCATTATTTGACAGTAAAACTATTTCAACCATTCTATGATCTGCTTCTCACAACTGAAGGAGGGCACCGTGGCGGATGTTAGCCGACTTGCTGACCAACCACAAGCGTTACCTGGTAGGTAACCACCCATACAATCACATTGTGATTCAGACTACAAATGCCATGAATATATATATATATATGGTGACTTTGTGTGAACATGGTGGGTGTGTGTGTATGAATGAGAGTGGTCCCTGTGATGGACTAGAGACCTGTTTTCAGCCTTTTGTCCAATCCTGTCAAGACAGCTTTTGGCCCCCTCAACCCTGAAATGGATCTAGAAGGTTCTAGAGCCCACCTTCTGATTTCAGTCTATTGAGGGCTACATTGCCTGCACTGCCCTTGAATGCATCTGACTGTTACATCATGCGTACATTTTCTAACTTGCTGACATTTACTAATTGTGTACACAGGCTCCAGCAGAAGCAGACCCACATACACCTGTGTGGACCTGTGAAATGTTCTGTTTAGAAGGATAACAAATGAGAAGCAGTCAGCTATAGCCACACATTTCTAGGCTTTATTAAAACCTTTTTTCCCCAGTGCCATTCCTTTGTCAAGCCATTTCAAGCTGATCTAAGCCATAAGGCCTTTTAAATTGTGCCTTGAACACAGAGGAGCGAGGCCTTGTTAGCACTGTTTATTTTACAGATTTTTCTTCACGCAATACTTTGTCTCTGTTTATGATGAATGTTGCAGCAGTAGGCAACAATACTGAATGCCTTATGGTGAAGTAAAGCTCTTCGTTCTGTTTTGTCTTGATGTATAAAAACTCACACGGCTCTGTTATTTAAGAAACGACATGAGAGAGTAACATTAAGCAGACACCATTAGTCATGCGCTCTGAGAGACCTTCCTTAGCTTCATTATATGTGGGAATGCCTCTGTTCCTTCCTTAGAGAACGATTTACCCTTTTTAAAACTATTGTGGGCACATTTCCTCTCATGGGCATTTAAGAAAGCTTCAAGGGGAGATGTGGGAGACTCCTTCCTCCATCCTGCAAACATCTGGAGGTTTCAAGTTATTGAACTTGCAAGAAATGTCCTACACAAGTCAAAATGAGTCACTCTTTGTGTGTCATAGTATAACAAAATAATTACTGAGAGGGGGAAAGCATGGTCTGAGTTAAGGCTGTGATGGAAATGACTCACGGTGAGGGAACTGCAAGTTTGAAACGTACGCCACTACTTTACCAATCAGCTTCTTATTTTCAGTTTTGAAAGTGGAAAGCAAAACTTATTGTTTGTGGTGGGCAACATCGCTCCTGGAGGGCCGTAGTGACTGCAGGGTTTCATTCCAATCCAATTGTTTAATTAGTAACCAATCCTTTCCAGTCTCAGACCTTCTTTAATTTTATGGCTTGTTAGTCTGCAACGTTAGGTTCTTCTATCATAGATTTTTTCCTTTCTAAGGATATCACCTGAATCCAGCCATCCATCCATTATCCATCCCGCTGAATCCGAACACAGGGTCATGGGGGTCTGCTGGAGCCAATCCCAGCCAACACAGGGCAGGAACCAATCCCGGGCAGGGTGCCAACCCACCGCAGGACACACACATACACACCCACACACCAAACACACACTAGGGCCAATTTAGAATCGCCAATCTACCTAACCTGCATATCTTTGGACTGTGGGAGGAAACGCACGCAGACACGGGGAGAACATGCAAACTCCACGCAGGGAGGACCCGGGAAGCGAACCCAGGTCCCCAGGTCTCCCAACTGCGAGGCAGCAGCGCTACCCACTGCGCCACCGTGCTGCCCATCACCTGAATGATTTGAAGCCTAAAACATATCATTTTCAATGTGTCACATTTTTCACTTAAGTGTTTTATTATATCAAATAGTGCACAATGAATCCATGCAGGTGTAAATGGAAACAAAAGAGATGCAGCTGTTTAAGACTGAAATAAGCAATCAAGGACGTGGAACCTTAACAAGCGAGACCACTAAAATGAATCAAAATGTCAATCGAGCAACAAGTGCTTCATCAGCAACAACTGACTTCTCATTAAGCACCTGGGATGGAACAAAAACCTGCAGCCACTGTGGCCCTCTAGGACCGACATTACTCACCCCTGCTCTACGCTTATGAAAAAAGCAGCAAAATCATTTTGAATTAATTTTATTTTGAAATTTAAGAAAGCATGTAAATTTATTAGAAACATAAAAGAGGTCTTCTCTGAACAGGCGGCCATTCATCTGGCCATTCAAACTACAAAGTTTGTAGACACTTGACCATCACACCTATGTGAACTTGTTGGACATCCGTTTCCACAAACATGGGCATTAATATTAAGTTGGTCCCACTTTAGAGCTATAAGAGCCTCTGCTCTTCTCAGAAGGCTTTTCAGAAGATTTTGGAGTGTGCCTGTGGGAATCCATGCCCATTTAGCCAAAAGAGCAAATGTGAGGTCAAATACTGATGTTGGACTAGAAGACATGCATCACAATCAGAGTGTTTTTAATGCTGAAGCATTAATGGTACAGTATCTTTCACTGGAACCCAGGGGCCTAGCCCGAACCCTGCCACTATCCCCCCTCCACCAAACATCACAATTGACAGGATGCAGTCCAGATGGCAGTGTTCTCCAGCATCCACCAAACCCAGATGGTCCATTAGACTGCCAGATAGTGAAGCATGATTCATTACTCTAAAGAATACATTTACTGTACACTGCTCCAGAGTCCAGTGATGTCATGGTTTACAGCACCCCAGCCAATGCTTGGCATTACTCATAGTGATCTTACGCTCGTGTGGAACAACTCGGTCATGGAAATCCATTTCATGAAGCTCCAGATGCACAGGTCTTGTGCTGATGTTGCTTCCAGAGGCAGTTTGGTGAGTGCTGCAACAGATGGTAGGCAATTTCTATACTCTTTGCACTTCTGCACTTGGCAGCCCTGCTCTGTGAGTTTGCATGGTCTACCACTTTATGGCTGGGATGTTGTTGCTCTTCAGCTCTTCCACGTCACAACAATAGCACTTATAGTTGACTGGGTCTGATCTACCAGAACAGAAATTCTATGTATTGATATGTGGTAGAGGTGGCATCCTATGACAGTGCTATGTTTAAAGTCCCTGAGCTCTTCAGTATGACCAAGTCTAGTGTCAATGTTGTCAATGGAGACCACATGGCTATGAGTTTAATATTATGCACCTGTTAGCAATGAAACATCAGAACTCACGAATTTGGAGGAGTGTTTGCATGCGTTTTGACCATAAGGTGTAGGTTGTCAAGACCTTAATCATGTACCTTTTACAAAATTTGTTGAGACTTGCAGTATTATGATCAGCTACGTTTCTTCTGTGTGAGTCTGCTATTTCCTAAAACATGTAAAGAATATCATTACCCACATTAAAGGATAATAGTTTCCTAATGAAAGAAGAGTCTGCTCTGGCCTTTCTGATATAGTTCCTCTGTGTTACTAGACCAGTCTAGCCTGACAATGATGTGGACCACCAAGTGCTTTTAGCAGTGCACCACCTCTACATCCACTCCATGAATAGCAACTGGGCATAGAGAGTTCTTTAGTGGAGAAAGTCAATAACAATTTGTTTGGATTTGCTGATGTTACGCTGCAGACAATTCTCCACGTTCTCCACCTGACTCCTATGCTCACCCCCTCTACCCCATCAGTACCTCCCATTTGTACAGAATCATCAGAGAGTTTCTGCAAATGACATGACCTGCTGTCACAGTTATAGTCTGAAGTGCACAAAGTGAAGAGAAAAGGTGAGAGGACTGTTCCTTCTGGTGCTCCAGTGTTGATCACATCCACATCAGAGACACAGGATGGTAACATCACTTCAAGAGGGGACTACCAAATCAACAAGCTGATTAAAAAGGCAGCATCAGGACCCCCTGCAGGTAGTAGAGGAGGAAAGAATGAAATCAAACCGAATGTCATTATGAACAATGGTGGAAATCCTCTCTGTGACACACTAACATGGAGGACTTTCAGCCAACAAATTATTCTTCAGAAATCCTACTGGGGTTCCTTTAATACCGACGGCAATACAGCTTTATGATGTCTTTATTTTCATTGCTCTTTTATCTTTAGTCAGATCAGATTTTTTTTTTCTTTTTGGTAATTCTGGTGTCTATTTGGGGGGGGGGGGGGGGGGGGTTGTTGTTGTTTGTTATTTTTTATGAGCTTTTGTAAAAAAGTAATTTTTTTCTCTATCTATCCATGCTTTTAAACACAATGCCAAATTTGTTAGAAGCTCCTCAGTAGTTATAATGTGCACTCCTTCAGGTGTCTAGTTCATGATCCTTCTGCTTTCTTGGAGAAGATGGACGTGAAACTCTTTCTGGTTCTAATCCATGGTAGGTAAAGCTAGGTCTACTCTGTATTCATAACGTTTCACACATAAATTAATTTTAAACAACGGCTCAAAGGTTAGACAACTAGTTTCTAATCAAGGTTTTATTAAAGACACAGTAACTAACCAGAAAGATTTGTCCCACATTATTTCCCTTTATTAGGTGGAAGACCCCTAAGATTATTATATTGTAAGTAGGTTAAAAATGGATGGATGCAAATTTAATTTTTAAGTACAAAGGTGCTTTACAAGAATAACTTGAAACTGAAACTATATTCTCTGTGGAAAGGCACTATATACTGTATTAAAAAAAAAGAAAGGGTTTTGAATGAAAAAGGGTCTTTGAATAAAAAGAAAAATGGGAGATCTTCTGGTATGATGATGAAAGACCATAACACCAGTTAACCAACAAACATAATTTATTGTAAGTAGCATCTTTTCTTACTGAGCAACATCAGTTCAATTGTTTTTACAGTTGATTTCAACAGTTACAGCCTTGGGCCTTCATTCAAATGAGGATCAAATAAGCAGCCTTGCCCTATACAGTACAGTCAATCACTTTAGCCACTAGGGGGCCACACTGCTCAAGAAGAAGACTTACTGACTGAAAAACGCAGTGGACCGGGTTACACATGCAGCCTCCTTGGGAGACCATTGATTTGAACAATGAAGGATGTGTCTTCCTGGTGGTAAGTCACTGAGGTGAGACAATGAGATGACTTTTACATTGGATAAGAGATCACAGCATAGTGGATTTCTATCGGCAGAGCTTTACTTTGAAGAGGAGGGAAGTGTGTCAAAGTGTGTGGTCTGAAATTGTTTCTGTACAAAATGTATGATTGTTAATCTAAAAATATGTATAAAGAAAAATAAAATGAGATAAGAAGTTTAACACACCATGAAACAAAGATAAATATACATTGTATCAGAAACACACATATACAGTGCATCCGGAAAGTATTCACAGCGCATCACTTTTTCCACATTTTGTTATGTTACAGCCTTATTCCAAAATGGATTAAGTTCATTTTTTTCCTTAGAATTCTACACACAACACCCCATAATGACAATGTGAAAAAAGTTTACTTGAGGATTTTGTAAATTTATTAAAAATAAAAAAACTGAGAAATCCCATGTACGTTAAGTATTCACAGCCTTTGCTCAATACTTTGTTGATGCACCTTTGGCAGCAATTACAGCCTCAAGTCTTGTTGAATATGATGCCACAAGCTTGGCACACCTATCCTTGGCCAGTTTCGCCCATTCCTCTTTGCAACACCTCTCAAGCTCCATCAGGTTGGATGGGAAGCGTCGGTGCACAGCCACTTTAAGATCTCTCCAGAGATGTTCAATCGGATTCAAGTCTGGGCTCTGGCTGGGCCACTCAAGGACATTCACAGAGTTGTCCTGAAGCCACTCCTTTGATATCTTGGCTGTGTGCTTAGGGTCGTTGTCCTGCTGAAAGATGAACCATCTCCCCAGTCTGAGGTCAAGAGTGCTCTGGAGCAGGTTTTCATCCAGGATGTCTCTGTACATTGCTGCAGTCATCTTTCCCTTTATCCTGACTAGTCTCCCAGTCCCTGCCGCTGAAAAACATCCCCACAGCATGATGCTGCCACCACCATGCTTGACTGTAGGGATGGTATTGGCCTGGTGATGAGTGGTGCCTGGTTTCCTCCAAACGTGACACCTGGCATTCACACCAAAGAGTTCAATCTTTGTCTCATCAGACCAGAGAATTTTCTTTCTCATGGTCTGAGAGTCCTTCAGGTGCCTTTTGGCAAACTCCAGGCGGGCTGCCATGTGCCTTTTACTAAAGAGTATCTTCCATCTTGCCACTCTACCATACAGGCCTGATTGGTGGATTGCTGCAGAGATGATTGTCCTTCTGGAAGGTTATCCTCTCTCCACAGTGGACCTCTGGAGCTCTGACAGAGTGACCATCGGGTTCTTGGTCACCTCCCCGACTAAGGCCCTTCTCCCCCGATCGCTCAGTTTAGATGGACGGCCAGCTCTAGGAAGAGTCCTGGTGGTTTCAAACTTCTTCCACTTATGGATGATGGAGGCCACTGTGCTCATTGGGACCTTCAAAGCAGCAGAAATTTTTCTGTAACCTTCCCCAGATTTGTGCCTCGAGACAATCCTGTCTCGGAGGTCTACAGACAATTCCTTTGACTTCATGCTTAGTTTCTGCTCTGACATGAACTGTCAACTATGGGACCTTATATAGACAGGTGTGTGCCTTTCCAAATCATGTCCAATCAACTGAATTTACCACAGGTGGACTCCAATTAAGCTGTAGAAACATCTCAAGGATGATCAGGAGAAACAGGATGCACCTGAGCTCAATTTTGAGCTTCACTGAAAAGGCTGTGAATACTTATGTACATGTGCTTTCTCAATTTTTTTATTTTTAATAAATTTGCAAAAATCTCAAGTAAACTTTTTTCACGTTGTCATTATGGGGTGTTGTGTGTAGAATTCTGAGGAAAAAAATGAATTTAATCCATTTTGGAATAAGGCTGTAACATAACAAAATGTGGAAAAAGTGATGCGCTGTAAATGCTTTACGAATGCACTGGATATACAGTATTATGCACATAGTATATGCATAACAGACACAGTCTGCCAGTATAGACAGCTGGGGTCTATGTATGGCAAGACTGGTCCTTATTTGGCAATGACATTACTAAGAAAATAAGTTTGAGTTTTGCTAGCATACTACCAGAGAGCAGCAAGATGTTTGTCTGCATTGAATGTCTGGTTGTAATTGTTCCAGGGGCAAGAACATTGGGGGAACTATCATATTTTAGGTGAGAACCTCCAGTCTAAATAGTGAAATCAGGGGCATCTGACACAATATCTCTGACCTCTGCTATGTATTCTGTTTACCAGGCTAGCTGGGGGTTGCCTATTCCTCTAATAACATACAACCATAATAAATTTGACAAAAGAGAGAAGACCATTCAGACCATCAAGCCCTTTTTTCAGCTAATAGCTAAGCTGTCCTAATATCTCATCCATATTCTACTTAAAGGTTGTCAAGATTTCTGCTTCAAAAGTGTGTTCTGGGGCTCAAGATTTAGGGGACATTTGGATCTTGTAAGAGGAGTTTGTGAAGGCCCTAAGGACCCAGAAGGTGGTCATAACTCTGGACAGGGTTCATAAAAACACTTAAAAGCTCCTTCCAATTAGATACCCAGTAAAACTGGAGTTGGGAGAAGAGCTGGACAAAAGTTTAACTGGCAGCAGGAAAGACTGGAGATCAGAGGAAGGAAGCCTGGTGTTACTTGGTTATGTCCACAAGGTCTTCTGTCTGTGATGTATTTTTGTTTTTCTTACCATTATTTAACCTATCTTTGTATGTATTTTGGTATAAATAAGTCTTTATTTTTGTGTTATTTGGGGGGCCTCATTGGTCTCATTGCAAATTTGTAGGTTGTTCAAGAGTGTCCTTTTATCTTTCACTTAATTCAGTTAAATCATATAGAAATAATTATATAGAAATGTGTTCCTCTCAGGAGCAGAGTGGGACATATTTCTTTATATTTAAATATACTATATATGAGTGTTCCTCCCTGCGTGGAGTTTGCATGTTCTCCTCGTGTCTGTGTGGGTTTCCTCCGGGTGCTCCGGTTTCCTCCCACAGTCCAAAGACATGCAGGTTAGGTGCATTGGCGATTCAAAATTGTCCCTAGTGTGTGCTAGGTGTGTGGATGTGTGTGTGTGTGTGTGTGTGTGTGTGTGTGTGTGCGCACCATGTGATGGGCTGGCACCCTGCCCGGGGTTTGTTTCCTGCCTTGCACCCTGTGTTGGCTGGGATTGGCTCCAGTAGACCCCCATGACCCTGTAGTTAGGATATAGCGGGTTGCATAATGGATGGATGGATGTATGAGTGTTGTTGTGCTTAGGCCAGGGTTCTTCCACTGGATTATGTTTACATTTCATTTTTATGTCATTTTTATTCACTAATTTCCCATTAATATTGCTGCTCTTCTTCTTCTTCTTACTCGTCACCTTTCCCCACTTCTATGTAGAGTCAGTGTTTTATAGGGTTGCCTTCCCTACATTCTGTAGCATGGAGTGAGTGTGCCATGTTGATGAGCCAGACTCTCAATGGCTAAGCAGATGTTGTTGGGGTTCTTTAGCTTTCTGCCCTGTCACCATCTTGAACAATTTGTCTTGAGAAAGACGTGAGCCCCAATAACTTCACAGGGGTTTCCGCTACCCAAATTTTTTGTTTCAATAGAAACATTATAAGTTTTCAGTTATGACCAAGATCAGGGCCCAACATTTAGCATTTTATATATATATATATGGGCGGCATGGTGGCGCAGTGGTAGCACTGCTGCCTCGCAGTTAGGAGACCTGGGTTCGCTTCCCGGGTTCTCCCTGCATGGAGTTTGCATGTTCTCCCCGTGTCTGCGTGGGTTTCCTCCAGGTGCTCCAGTTTCCTCCCACAGTCCAAAGATAAGCAGGTTAGGTGAATTGGCGATTCTAAATTGTCCCTAGTGTGTGTTTGGTGTGTGTGTGTGCGTCCTGCGGTGGGCTGGCGCCCTGCCTAGGATTTGTTCCCTGCCTTGTACCCTGTGTTGGCTGGGATTGGCTAGAGCAGGCCCCCGTGACCCTCTAGTTAGAATATAGCTGGTTGGATAATGGATGGATATATATATATATATATAGTTAGTGGCATGCGGCTGGGGGTGGCACCCAGTCGGGATGCCCGGGAAGACAGAAGCAGGGCTCATGCCTCCTCCAGACCATGAGGGGGTGACTGCTCTGGTTCCTTTGGGGGCCACGGGTGCAGGGCTTGGAAGCACAACCCTGTAGGGGCCCGTGGTCTGCGCCCCCATCTCTGAAGGACCCGGGCCCCCAGCACTTCCGCCACACCAGGAAGTGCTGGGGGGAAGAAGACTGGGGACACCCGAAGGGCTTCCGGGAGCACAGCCAGCACTTCCACCACACAGGGGAGTGTCCGGGGAAGTGTCACGAATCACCTGGAGCTCATCCGGGCATGTATAAAAGGGGCCGCCTCCCTGCAAACGATGACTGGAGTCGGGTGAGGAGTGGACGAGAGTCGAGTTGGAGTGGAGTGGAGGCGGTCTGAAGTAAGCAGGCACTGGAAGAAGAGGCCCGTAGGTTGATAATTTTAATTTCCATCAAACGATGTGGCATCCTTTTGTTCCTAACACATTATGCAGTTCATATCAGTATAGATATCCAGTGGTGGCCAGACAATTCCCCACATCAGTCAATTCCCCACATTCCCAACTCCCCACAATTACAATTCCCCACATCACAATTCCCCACATTGCAATTCCCCACATTGCAATTCCCCACTTCCACAACTCCCCACATTGGGATAATATGGAGTGCACTGAATTAATAATATAATGAAGGAATTCTAAAATGCAAATAGTAGTAATTAATCTCCAAAAGTTTTATTTCATGACAATTTATTGAAATGCATTACTGATTACAAAATACAAGTAACTGATATACACAAATGAACAAATGAGTTTAATACAAAATATGCTTGGTACAAAATAATGAATTAGATAAGGTCCTATTCCATTTGCTAATAATTCCACTGTACAGGTTTATCTTTACTCCCGACTAGGGTAAGTTCGCTACAGACTATCAAACGTGCAAACTTGGTGCGCGCGACGCGGAGCACGTAGATACGTTGTAAGGCGCGAGAAGAATTTTATTTGATTTATTTCGTGTTTTTATTTTTACACCATAAGTAGAGTCTATTATTTTTGAGAACTTTAATTTTGGTAATTTAAAAAAGATAAAAATCAAAAATGTTACGTTTTAGCATGTTTTAAGAAAGATTCAAAAAATAATAGAATTCAACTTACCTGTTTCAAATTTTTAAAAGGCAAATTGTATATAAAAATGCATGCTTGGATAATGTATTTTTACATATTTATTAACAAGTAGCGTTTTTAAATAAAATAATGCTCGATGTGGGGAAACGGAGGGCACGCTTTTGTATCATTATATGGACTGTCTTATATAGTACATTAGTCTATGGTTATAATAAATATTATCCCAATGTGGGGAGTTGTGGACGTGGGGAATTGTGAATTTGGGGAATTGCAATGTGGGGAATTGTGATGTGGGGAATTGTAATTGTGGGGAGTTGGGAATGTGGGGAATTGACTAAGGTGGGGAGTTGTCATGGAACCATATCCAGTAGGATTTCTTTTCCCTTTGAGATCTGATGTGTTTTCAAAGGTTCCATGACAACTCCCCACCTTAGTCAATTCCCCACATTCCCAACTCCCCACAATTACAATTCCCCACATCACAATTCCCCACATTGCAATTCCCCAAATTCACAATTCCCCACGTCCACAACTCCCCACATTGGGATAATATTTATTATAACCATAGACTAATGTACTATATAAGACAGTCCATATAATGATACAAAAGCGTGCCCTCCGTTTCCCCACATCGAGCATTATTTTATTTAAAAACGCTACTTGTTAATAAATATGTAAAAATACATTATCCAAGCATGCATTTTTATATACAATTTGCCTTTTAAAAATTTGAAACAGGTAAGTTGAATTCTATTATTTTTTGAATCTTTCTTAAAACATGCTAAAACGTAACATTTTTGATTTTTATCTTTTTTAAATTACCAAAATTAAAGTTCTCAAAAATAATAGACTCTACTTATGGTGTAAAAATAAAAACACGAAATAAATCAAATAAAATTCTTCTCGCGCCTTACAACGTATCTACGTGCTCCGCGTCGCGCGCACCAGTTTGCACGTTTGATAGTCTGTAGCGAACTTACCCTAGTCGGGAGTAAAGATAAACCTGTACAGTGGAATTATTAGCAAATGGAATAGGACCTTATCTAATTCATTATTTTGTACCAAGCATATTTTGTATTAAACTCATTTGTTCATTTGTGTATATCAGTTACTTGTATTTTGTAATCAGTAATGCATTTCAATAAATTGTCATGAAATAAAACTTTTGGAGATTAATTACTACTATTTGCATTTTAGAATTCCTTCATTATATTATTAATTCAGTGCACTCCATATTATCCCAATGTGGGGAGTTGTGGAAGTGGGGAATTGCAATGTGGGGAATTGCAATGTGGGGAATTGTGATGTGGGGAATTGTAATTGTGGGGAGTTGGGAATGTGGGGAATTGACTGATGTGGGGAATTGTCTGGCCACCGTTTTCAAAGTGTTCCTTTAATTTTTTTGAGCAGTTTATATATATATATATATATATATATATATATATATATATATATATATATATATATATATATAAACTGCATGTTTGCTTTCTATGTGTTTAATTGTTTTCATAATGTTCCTTGTATTTTGTGGGTGGATCCCCAAGAGGTGGGGCCACTTTTGCCTCACCGATCAGGAACCTCCCCCAGCCTATAACGTGAGGCAGGGAAAATGAGTTCCTTAAATTAATTGAAACATGATTTGGTGGAATTCACAGGTGTCTTTATGAATATTGTCTTTCTATTTATTTTCTTAGTATTTCAGTTATTAGTTTTGTATTGGGACTTGGTTGCTATAGGTTGCCTTTTGATCTTTTTGAATATTTTGTTATTTTTCTCCTTTTTTTTTGTTAATAAACTCCTATTTTATAACGATTCCTTTGATAGCCTATTTTTGCACAAGCCAGGGGTTGATGTTTATCTCCCTCCCTTGTGAGTAAGTAATTTGATTGTTTTTTGGGAATTGCTTAAACATTTTTGAACTTCTGAAGTCAAAGCCCCATTTAGCTGGGTGAAGGTTGAAGCCAGCCTGTAGAGTGGAACCTCAGGCTGCCTTTGAGTGGCCCCTTCTCTGGGCTAGCTGGCATGGAGTCTGCTTTGTGATTATATTTTGAGGCCTTACATCTTTTACCTTTTGTGTGCTGCTGAACCACACCGGATCTTTGGATTTCAAACAGCATTTCAAGTTACGCTTCTCTTCTGTTTCTATTTCTGATTCTGTCATTGTACACATGCCTTGTGTTCATTTCTAGCACAGTCCCTAGGCCACATTCTCTCTATATGATCCCATCCCTGGTCATCTCCTCTCTCATGACCTCACATGTTCGTGCTGGAATGCATTGTGGTCACCGTATTTTCTGACCGCCCAGCAGCTATCCCACAGTTCACATCCCCCACTGAGCGGGTTTTGGGCCAGGAGCACCTGAACACATCCCGGTAAGCCCGACGAAAGTTCTCTGACAGAAAGGCATAAATGAGAGGGTTGACGCAAGAATTTCCATAAGCCAGACAGTGGGCAGCAATCCGGAGGGCAAAGGAGGCATCGGTTAAGGGAAATTGGCCAAAGTTAGCCCACATGGTGACAAGGTGGTGAGGAAACCAAGAAAGTGAAAAGATGGCCACCACTGCAAGTATGGTCTGTGTGGTCTAAAGAGTAGAAGAGAAAAACAGAGGGAGATATAAAAAGAAAAAAAATATAAATTAGTAAAGTCTTGAATCTTCTGTTCATGTGAAACTCTGTAGGCAAACCAAACAAAATGATCTTCATTTTAGCACACCGTTTCATAATAAATAAGTCTTATAGACATTCCACAGAGGGAGCACTGAGGCGTGTCGCTCATGTGATATCAAGCAGATGTGATACCTGCCTGTCATGCTTTATAGCAACCACCAAGTGACCCTGACTTTATAATCGGTCATCAGGTAGAACACTATTAGCACCTTTCAGCTTGAAAGCATTTAGTTTTGGCTTTACTCAAATATTCCTCTGTGTCATAGTTGCTATCACAGTTGCTTCATTGCTACCAAATCCTCAGATGAGGTCTGGGCATGGATACTGTTTTTGTAGAGTTTCCACATTATCCCCATATCCATGTGGCTTTTCTTCAGGTACTTTGTTTTATTTCCATATACCAAAAACAAGAAGATTAGGTTGTTTGACAGCTCTAAATGGACCCAATTTATATTTGAATTCAGAAAGAAAAAGTGTTAACCCCTATACCACGTCACTGTACAGAGGTAAAAAGGTTGTCAAAAGAGTGCCCTCCAGTGATCTGTATGTTAGATTAACTAATGATTCAAATTTCCCTGATAAGTGTTGGCATGAGTGAACCCAATGAGCTGGTGCCCAGAATTAGACCCTGCTTGGCATCTAAAGCTGCCACGATAGACACCATCATCTCTCTGCAGTGTGGGTTATATCAATTAGAATTACAAAACTCAAGATAATTGATGACATGAGTATTCACCACCTTCATCTCAGTATTTAGTAGATGAACCTTCTTGCTGCCATGACAGCCTTGAGTCTGTGTGCACAGGTCTCTCTGTCTGTCTCTATCAGCTTTGCACATCTGCACACTGCCATTTTTCCTCCATTTTCAAAGTTGCTCAAGTTCTGTCAGGTCACATGCAGATCAACATTGAACTGTCTTTGTCAAGTTCAGTCAGTAGTACTAGGGTGTTGTACCGTGTTAGCCGTTATGAATGTATAGAAAAGCCAAGCCAAATGACACCTTTTATTGGCTAACTAAAAAGATTACAATATTCAAGCTTTTGGCGCAACTCAGGCCCCTTCTTCAGGTTGATTACATCTTGCCTGAAGAAGGGGCCTGAGTTGCCTCGAAAGCTTGCATATTGTAATCTATTTAGTTAGCCAATAAAAGGTGTCATTTGGCTTGGCTTTTGTCTACATTCAAGTTCAGTCACAAATTCTCCATTAGACTGAGATCTGGACTCTGACTTGGTCACTCCAGGACATTCTTATTTTTAATCCATTCCTCTCTAGCTTTGGCTTTATGCATGAAGTCATAGTCTTGTTGGAAAACAAATCTTCTCCCTTTCTTGTACAGTACATCAGGTTTTCTTCCAGAATTTTGATGCATTCCTTTAACCCTCACAAGCCTTCAAAGGCCTGCTGCAGAAAAGCATCCCCACGGCATGATGCTGCCACCACCATTCTTCATGGTGGGGATGGTGTATTTTTGATAATGTGCAATGTAAAAGCTCAATTTGGTCTCATCAGACCATAGAATCTTCCTCCAGCTGACTTCATAGTCTCCCATGTGCCTTCTGACAAGCTGTAGCTGAGATGCCATGTGCATGTTTGTTTAATAGTGGCTTTCTCTTGGCTATGTTTCCATAAAGCTGCAATTGGTGAAACACATGTAGTAGAGTTGTTGTCTGCACAGTCTTTCCAGTCTCACCAACTGTAACCTGTAACTCCTTCAGAGTTCTCTCAGTTTTTGTGGATGGCCTGTTCTACCAAATTTACAGTTGCCCCACACTCTTTCCATTCTTTTATGGGTGACTAGCAAAATACTCGCGCTTCGCAGCGGAGAAGTAGTGTGTTAAAGAGGTTATGAAAAAGAAAAGGAAACATTTTAAAAATAACGTAACATGATTGTCACTGTAATTGTGTTGTTATTGTTATGAGTGTTGCTGTCTTATATATATATATATAATATACA